>NC_141685.1:1035050102-1036250102 GCF_964263255.1 Lissotriton vulgaris
GAGGGTGAGTGGATGTGAGGGTCAGGGGGTGTGAGGGTGTGTGATGGTGTGTAAGGGCGAGTGAGGGTGACTTAATAGCACTGGCTGGGGTTGAAGTGACAATCGCCACATTGTCTGCGTATGCAAACATTTTAAATTCTCGCCCTTGAGCTTTTAGAGGAGGAATCCTATTGTTTAATTTCAACCTGCGTAAGAGCGGGTCGATGTATAAGGCGAAGAGGAGGGCGAACACGGGCACCCTTGATGAGTCCCCCGCTTAATCTGAAGCGGCGCAGTGTACCCTTTATTGATTCTAAGTCGGGCTGTAGGACCTCTATAAAGAGCCTGCATAGCTTCTTGTGTATCCTGCCCCTATGCAGCTCCACCTCATGACCATCCAGAGGTAGTCCCAGGAGACCCTATCGAATGCTTTTTCTGCGTCTAGTAACAGGATGGCCATAGGGTCCCCTGAGACATCCGCTGCGTCGAAGAGGGTAAAACTTGCCTGATGTGTTGCGTTGTGCCCTTCCCTGGTATGAAGCTGTGCTGGGTAGGTCTAACCAGATAGCGTACTGTATGCAGTGTGTTTGAAGGATGTGTGCATTGTTAGTGAGGCCTGTGTGCAGTGCGAGTGACGCCTGTGTGCAGGTGGATTTAGAGTTGAAAAAAGTAGCAGAGTGAGTCCTGTGTGCACTGACAGTGAGGTCTGTGTGGACTGAGTGATGGTTGTGTGCACTGTACGTTATGTCTGTGTGCAGATATTGTTTGCAGTACGCACTGATAGCGTACTGTATGCAGTGTGTTTGAAGGATGTGTGCATTGTTAGTGAGGCCTGTCTGGAGTGTAATTGACGCTTGTGTGCAGGTTGATTTACAGTTGTGTGCACTGAGTGAGTGCTGGGTGCACTGTAAGTTCTGTCTGTGTGCAGTAAGTGTGTGCAGTACGCACTGATAGCGTACTGTATGCAGTGTGTTTCTGAAGTCTGTGTAAAGTCTTAGTGAGGGCTGTGTGCAGTTTGAGTGAGGCCTGTGTGCAGTGTGAGTAAGTGCTGTGATCAGTGACTGAGAGGTGCTTGCACTGAGTAACGCACTTGCTTACAGTTTTCTTTTGATGGAAATGCGTTAGTGATATGTTTAGAATTAGTGTGCCCTGCGTGTTTGCAAAAGGAGTGAGCTGCGGAGTCTGAAAGCTAGTGTGTGCAGGCATGGCCTTATTATATGTACAAAGCATAGGCACTTTCGTTTCGTATTTGCAGGTCAAATCCTTCAAGAGATGTGGCAAAGTGGTATGAGCTCCCTGTGCCTAATGAGTGAGTAGCCGAATAGGATCACGATTGTGTACATGCATGTCACTAATGTGTGTTGATAAGTAGTGTACATTTAGTGTGATGTGTGGCCAAGTTGTGTATTGTTTGTCAAACATTGTCAATTCCGATGACACAGACTTTTATATATGTGTCGCAGTGTTGTGATCTGTGCGTGCATTAGGAGGGAGCAGCAGAATTGGCTCAATATACTGTGTGGATAAAAGGTAGTGACGAAGGGTGTGCTATTTAAGAGCACGTACAGCTGTAGTTGGTATATAGTATTGAAGATGCATGTTATAAATAATTTGTTTGTCGTCAAATGCGTCACTTATTTAAAGTGTTGTGAGTTCTATGTAAAAAGAAAGGATGGAATAGCGTAGTAGGAAGGATGGCCTATGGAGTCATGGGACAAATGTGTCTAAAATGCCGTCTAATATTTTCTGTTAATTTTCACTCAAAATAATTTTCAAGATGTGGCGAAGTGGTGTGATCTGCCTGTGCAAACTGAGTGAGCAGCAGTGTTGTTTTTCGAGGGTGTGCATTTATGTGACGAATGTGTGTTGTGAATGAGACTGAAGTTAAGACAGGGTGGAATAAGGTAAGGAAGGGTGGGTATGCTTGCAAGATGCACGTGTAAATGTTGTGAACGTGAACGTGTGCGTGTTTCCGTGGATGAATGGCAAAGAGATAGAGTCTGAGGGCTGTGTGTTACTGTCGTGCGTGTGGACGGGCCTGATAGGGATAGAATAAGCAAGAGCCACGACCAGAAAGCTGATTTTGGTGGACTGTTTGTGCATGTTGCCTTGCGTGCTGAATGGAAGTGAGAGATGATTTGGTGTAATTGTTTCAGCAATTGAAAGTCAGGGTGTTATGCTTAAAAGGACCAAAATAACTGCACGCCTGAATAGGAAATGGAGAAATGTGTAGATGAATGAATGAGACAGAAGGCAGGGGGGTTTGCTTGCAAGATGCACGTTTACATGTGGTCAACGTGTACGTATTTCCGTGCGTCAATGGAAAAGAGAGAAAGTCTGTGAGCTGGTTGTTGTGCATGTTTGCGGGCGTGATTGGGATAGGATAACAAAGAGAGACGAACCGAGACGTTTTTTTCGTGTATGTGTTCCAGCAATTGAAAGACAGGCAAATTATTTGTTTTTCTTGATTTATGAGGCCAGTTCCAATGCACCTGCTGCACGAAAGGACAGCGTGTCTGTGATAGAGTGTGTGCAAGGGAGAGTGGAGACACATGTTGAGCTGTGCTTAGTGCGTTGTCGGTGACAGCACAAGTCACCACCAAAAACAGAAGTGTTTTTTGTAATCCTACAAATTTTTTGTAGGCTCATACTGAATGTTTAACTTTGTCCGCACACGTAAAATGTCGTCTCATGATCGTCGTTTTGTTGTGGGTGAATGGCGTAAGCAGGCCCTTAGGGATGTTGCTAAGCATGTTTTGTGTGTAACTTTGCACTATGAAACGTAACTATAAAAAAAAAAATAATGAACAACAATAAGACCATTGTACGTGCATGTCATCGACAGTGTAAAAGAACGTGCCGCTTGACACATTGTTTCTAAAGTTGCTTCCCTTGCTTTATGGTTTGGCGGAAAAAAAAGGCGCCTTTCGGTCTCTTTAGTTAACATTTGCATTTCCCCGCGGATGGCCGACAACAGATTACAATCTTTACGACTCTGATGAAAGCAATTCAGTCTCCTGGGGTGGTTAGGCCCCAGACGTTTGACTCTGGCCCCCTCCCCACCTTACAGAGGGGAAAAGAAAGAAGAAAAAAAAGTTGTCGTGCATGAAAGTGAAAGAGTCTAGACTGTTTGTTCTTTTAGTGCGTATTTGCGCGAGTAAAAGGCCGAAAGGTGCAGATGAATGAATAAGACTGAAGTTAAGACAGGGGGGGATAAGCTAAGGCAGGGTGGGTATGCTTGCAAGATGCATGTGTAAATGTTGTGAACGGGTGCATGTTTCCGTGGATAAATGGAAAAGAGATAGAGTGTGAGGGCTGTGTGTTACTGTCGTGCGTGTGGACGGGCCTGATTAAGATAGAATAAGCAAGAGCCACGACCAGAAAGCTGATTTTGGTGGACTGTTTGTGCATGTTGCCTTGCGTGCTGAATGGAACAGAGAGATGTTTTGGTGTTATTGTTTCAGCAATTGAAAGACAGGGTGTTATGCTTAAAATGAAAAAAAAAGACAGGGTGTTATGCTTAAAATGAAAAAAAAGTGCACGTCTGAATAGGAAAGGCAGAAACGTGTAGATGAATGAATGAGACACAAGGAAGGGGGTGTTTGTTTTGCAAGAAGCACGTGTAAATGTGGTCAACGTGTACGTGTTTCTGTGCGTGAATGGAAAAGAGAAAGTCTGTTGTCTGTTTGTGCATGTTGGCGGCCGTGATAACAAAGAGACACGAACAGAGATGTTTTTTGTGTATGTGTCCCATCCATTGAAATAGTGGAAATTAATTTGATAGTATGGATTGCTGAGGCCGGTGTCACTGGACCTGCTGCACGAACGGAAAGCGTGTCTCTGAAAGAGTTTGTGCAGGGGAGAGGGGAGAGCAGTGACGAAGGGTGTGCTATTTAAGAACACATACAGCTGTTAGTATATAGTATTGAAGACGCATGTTATAAATATTTATTTATTGTCGGAAAATACGTCACTTAAAACTTTGAAAGTGTTGTGAGTTCTATGTAAAAAGAAAGGATGGAAGAGCGTAGTAGGAAGGATAGGCTATGGAGTCTTTGGACAAATGTAAATTATTTGATTTTATGTATTTTCTGCGTCCGGTTCCACTGCACGTGCTGCACGAACGGAAAGCGTGTCTCTGAAACAGTGTGTGCAAGGGAGATTGAAGACGCATGGGGAGAGGGTACACCGAGCAGGAGGAAGGGAAGGCAAAGAAAGCAAGCTGGGTGAAGAAAGGGGGAGAAAAGAGCGCTGGGACGTGGAAAGGCAAGGAGTGGGGTATGGCAGAGATGTAAACAAACTAGATGCGCGGCCGCCATTTTTTTTTACGGGGAGGTGCTGGTGTGGCAGGAGTGCTGATACGGCAAGGCTGTGTTGGCGGGGAGAAAGAGAGGAGGTGCTGATGTGGGAGGGGGAAGTCGCGGAGAGAGAGGGGAGGTGCTGTTGTGGGAGGGGGGAGTTGCCGGTGTGGGAGGAGTGCTGCTAGGGCAAGGCTGTGTTTGCGGAGAGAGAGAGGGGAGGTGCTGGTGTGGGAGGGGGAAGTTGCTGGTGTGGGAGGAGTGCTGCTAGGGCAAGGCTGTGTTTGCGGGGGAGAGAGAGGGGAGGTGCTGGTGTGGGAGGGGGAAGTTGCTGGTGTGGGAGGAGTGCTGCTAGGGCAAGGCTGTGTTTGCGGGGAGAGAGAGGGGAGGTGCTGGTGTGGGAGGGGAGAGTTGCTGGTGTGGGAGGAGTGCTGCTAGGGGAGGAGAAGCCCTGGACGTGAATGCTCGTGCATGTTTGATCACGTGATTCACGTGAACTGCAAGAAAACCGCGGCTGAAAGCCCTTTGGTTTGAAGAGAAAATAGCCGACTTGAATTCTCCCCATTTCCCATTCCTGCGGAATGGTAAAGGCGAGACCTAAAAACGAAAGCAAACGAAGAGACAGTCCTGTTCCTTCGTGTTCGATTTCAAAGCAGAGGAGACTCCTTGCCTCCCACTGCAGCTGAAATGACTGTTCCATAGCTGCCACGGTTTCAGATTGCTATGTGTTACACTTTTATAATTTCAGTATAATTATGAGTGACATTTCAACCACTGAGTGACACTTTTCACGCACGCAAAATCAAGCAGTAATGACTAGGGAAATTTATATATACATTAGAAATGACACACATATTGGAGCTTTCGTTCAATTAATTCACTTGTATAAATTTAAGACCGCCTTGGGTGCAGAGTTTACGTGAGTTATCAGATCTTTAAAAACAATTTCTGTAATATCAAAATTTGCATTGTGTTGCTTGGCATTTGAAGTCCATTGGATAACTCTGTTATTTGATGACAGAATCATACATTGACTTGAAAGCCATAATTGGCTGAATATATTTACGAACAAGCTACCTGAGAGCTTCAGAATATTGAATGGCTTTTAAATGTGGCATATTGCTTTCCGTAGTCATCCTGCTACTGGCATTACCATTTGATTATATTTTCCGAAATTCAAATGCTTTGTATGATTGTGGTGGTATTTAATTCACAGTTCTTCTTACCCCCATACACAGTCCTCCTTCCTGTCACCTCACTCAGGTAAACTTCTGTGCCATTCTGCTCACTGCCAATTGGATCACAGGTGGAAAAGGCCTAACGCCACTGTATGTCGATTGGATAGTAAAGACTGTGGGCCTTATAAAGTTATTTGCTGCCTCGTCGCCACTGTAGCAGATGCAGTGTCTCTACCATGCAGGCGTTGGCTGGGCCGCCAAATCTACAGTTGTCTGCTGTTAAATAGACCCATACATACATGGGTAAAAGACACATCATGGCTGCAGGTCAGCCATGCCAGCATGGTGTCCTTGTCATCACTTGTGATTCCTAATTGTAGGCCTCCCAAAGCAGAAGGTGGCGAGCCCATCCTAAACTAAAATCCCCCATGCTGTGATAGTGTTCTTCCGTGGCGTGGTGCTTATCTGCCCTACTACTAGTACTACACAAACCTAGTCACGTAGCTCAAAAAAACTGTAACAGCAATCTATTCACGGCAGCAGCGGAGAAGTGTTTAAAAAGATGTAATTAATAACTACAGTTTAGTTAATAGATTACCTGCTCGGTCAGGAACTTAATATTTATTCATGATCATCACTGGACAGCAGCTGAGCCCGGATGACGCCCGGTAGGCTTGGTTTCTCCCATTCACATGGTATATTACCGCCACTGATGTGCCATCAGTCATGCTGCAACCAATGAGCACAGCAGCTTGCTGCACCCACTCTCACTGCAACTGTTTGCCCCCCCCCATTTCCCCCCGGCGGTGCACAGTGACCCTGACTCGTGAGCCAGCCAGCCAGCCTCTCTAGCCCTGACTTTGGCTGACTGGTCCAGGTGGGATCCGATACCACATTGGAACCGTCCATGAGCCATATTTACCGCAGATGGTCGACGGAGCCTTGCATTGGCAACGGTAAAAATCAGCTGCAGCTGGCATTAGTTACTGTTGGAAATACCTCAGTCAGCTGCGGTCACAGCGTCGAGTTCAGGAGGAGCAGGAGCTGCACATGTTAAGTTAAAGAAATACAGGCAGCAGCAGGAGGACCGTCGGAAGTGACGCACACAACCTAGTATTGTGAGTCTACTTCATCATTGCGCACTAACTGCAGTGACGTTGACACTAAGTTTGGTGCCATGTGTGTCAGCACGGCCTGGAAGTGTGTCTAACTTGAATACTACAATTACATTGTAGCAGAACTAACGCGCAAGCCGCAGAGCTGTAAACAGATCTAGCAACATCATTTGTGGAATATGGCCCGTGATATGCACGTGGCGGTAGATTCCAGAAATTTCTGTCAGGTAGAGGGGGGGCCCAACATGTAAAAAAAAAATCAGATGGTGGGGCTCAACCTACAAAAGTTTGAAGACCTCTGCTTTAAGGCATTGCATTATGCATAACTTATGCAGAAAATAACTAGAGAACTCTGGGTAGTTCTCAAGTTTAGGAGGAACGCAGCCCCTGTATAGAGCACTCTCAAAGTCAACAACACTCTAGATTTGCTCACCTCAAATGTCTGCTTTTCTATCAAAGTCTTTAAACATAGGATTAGCACAGTGCCTTCCACGCAGAGATAGAAAGGAACAAAGGGGCAGATTTACAAGCCTATTGCGTTGCCAGTACGTCACTTTTTGTGAAATGGACATTCAATGTGTGTGCTGTTGATTTTCCAACGCCACACCCATGGAACCAGACACATTTACAGATTTACAAGTAATCGTAAACCTGGAAATGCGTTAGCATGCTGCGTCACCCTAGGGGAGGCATAGCAAGGCGCAAAGAGGATAAATGTTTGCATTTATCCTAATTTTTTTCTTCATTCAATGCGTGCTGCATTCTACAGCACGCATTGAAAGAGGAAAATGCCTCTAGGGATTGTTTTCGTGTAGGAGGTGGTACATCTGGCTCAAAAACAATCTCCCCGTGACGCAGGCATCCTTGCACCATGGTGTAAGGGTGCCTTTGCCCGCTCATGAGAGCTGTTTGTGCGCCAGCGTAGGGGAGAGCACAGGAATGCGACATATCATTGTAAATATGTTGCATTCCTGCGCTCTGAAAGTGCTGCAGCGTAGCTCCGCCAAAGGACTTGTGGTGCAGCGCTGCAGCACTTTCTTGCAAATCTGCTCCAAAGTCTTTAAGCATAGGACTAGCACATTGTTGTCCATGCCAAGCAGTAGAATGACAAAACAAACCTACAACCCCAGGCACAGTATTACAGCTTTGAATTGGTAAAATACCAACCAAGCCAACCTGAAATGAGTAAAAGCAACCCCTGACACAGTGTTTCGCTCTGCTTAGAGCTCTTCAGAGAGGTATAGCATTGTCAAGACACAAGGGAGCACCCAGTATAAGTGAAAATAATACCCTTTCAAGCTCAGAGTGATGCATACATTTTGCAAAAAGAGGCAGAGAACTCTGGGTAGTGCAAAATTTTAAGTGGAACGCAGCTCCTGTGTAGAGCACTCTCAACACCAGCGACACTCTAGATTTGCTCACCTCAACTGTCTGCTTTTCTATCAAAGTCCTTAAGCATAGGATTAGCACAGTGCCATCCACGCCGAGATAGAAAGGGACAAAGTCTTTTGCCATTTCTACAGCAAAGTCTTTAAGAATAGGACTAGCACAGTGCTGTCAATGTCAAGCTGTAGAATGACAAACACCATTTACCACTCCAGGAACAGTGTTACGGCTTTGGATTGGTAAAATGCCAACCAAGTCAACCTGAAATGAGTAAAAGCAATCCTTGACACAGTGTTTTGCTCTATTTACAGATCTTGACTGCTGTCACTGCCCTCCTCCTGTCACTGCTCTTCTGCTGCTGTCACTGCTCTTCTGCTGATGCTGCTGTCTCTGCTCTCTTGCTGCTGTCACTGCTCTCCAGCTGCTGCGGTCACTGTTTGTACTTCTGCTACTGTCACTGTTCTCCTGCTGCTGCTGCAGTCACTGCTCTTCTTCTGCCGTCACTGTTCTCCTCACACTGCTGTCACTGCTCTACTGCTGCTGTCACTGCTCTCCTCATGTCACTGCTCTCCTCACACTGCTGTCACTACTCTCCTACTGCTGTTACTGCTTTCCTGCTGCTACCACTGCTCTCCTCACACTGTGGTCACTGCTCTCCTGATGCTGTAACTGCTCTCCTGCTGCTGCTGTTCTCCTCACACTGCTGTCACTGCTCTACTGCTGCTGTCACTGCTCTCCTCATGTCACTGCTCTCCTCACACTGCTGTCACTACTCTCCTGCTGCTGTTACTGTCACTGCTCTCCTCCTGTCACTGCTCTTTTGCTGCTGCTGTCACTGCTCTCCTCCTGTCACTGCTCTTTTGCTGCTGCTGTCACTGCTCTTCTGCTGATGCTGCTGTCTCCGCTCTCTTGCTGCTGTCACTGCTCTCCAGCTGCTGCGGTCACTGTTTGTACTGCTGCTACTGCCACTGTTCTCCTGCTCCTGCTACTGTCACTGCTCTCCTGCTGCTGCTGCTGCTGCTACTGTCACTGCTTTCCTGCTGCTGCTGCTGTCACTGCTCTCCTTCTGCCGTCACTGTTCTCCTTACACTGTGGTCACTCCTATCCTGATGCTGTCACTGCTCTCCTGCTGCTGCTGTTCTCCTCACACTGCTGTCACTGCTCTACTGCTGCTGTCACTGCTCTCCTCATGTCACTGTTCTCCTCACACTGCTGTCACTACTCTCCTGCTGCTGTTACTGCTTTTCTGCTGCTACCACTGCTCTCCTCACACTGTGGTCACTGCTCTCCTGATGCTGTCACTGCTCTCCTGCTGCTGCTGCTGCTGTTCTCCTCACACTGCTGTCAATGCTCTACAGCTGCTGTCACTGCTCTCCTGATGCTGTCACTGCTCTCCTGCTGCTGCTGTTCTCCTCACACTTCTGTCACCGCTCTGCTACTGCTGCTGTCACTGCTCTCCTCATGTCTCTGCTCTCCTCACACTGCTGTCACTACTCTCCTGCTGCTGTTGCTGCTTTCCTGCTGCTATCACTGCTCTCCTCACACTGTGGTCACTGCTCTCTTGCTGCTGCTGCTCTCCTGCTGCTGCTGTCACTGCACTCCTCATGTCCCTGCTCTCCTCACACTGTGGTCACTGCTCTCCTGCTCCTGTCACAGGGTTCCTTGTATGCTTCTGCTCCTAGTGAACAGGATTTGGGCTCTTGTTCAGTGATCTTCCATTGGCCGTGTTCGCTCCCTCAGCAGTTGCTCTGGGGGCTGGATGGGAACAGATTTTCTCCAAAAACCTGCTTCGAATTGTGCCTCTGGGATCATCATCTGTGGTTTCTGGGAACAGAGATGTTTTGCCTACCACTCGGAACTCATAAGAATTGGCTATTCCGTTTGGACTTTGAAGTATGGCCTGATTTTAACATCTTAAATTGATTTTAAATTTGGTTTTTATTAGTTTTTACATTTTTAAAATATTTTTTTAATAAGGGCTTTCTGTGTGCTTTGGCTTTCAAACTATATGATTGCTTTTTTTAAACTGATTTTTAGATTGATTTTATAATCACTTCTGCATGCATATACTGTGATACTATTTATGGTAGCTTTCTCAATATTAAATAGAATATTAGACGACTTATGTCAAAGGAGTGGGTGTCATGCCTCTTAATTTGGCCTCGGGAGAAATGCTGCCATTTCTACCATGTAAACATTTCCTACGTTGCCTTCTCTTTCGCACAATGACTTTTTACATACATTTGCATGTGTGACAATGCACAATTGATTTCTCTGAAACTACTTTTCTTACAAATTCCACTTAGTAAGAACATTATCACAACACCTTGATTGAACATCACATACAAGGCCTCAACAACACATTGTGCAAATGTAGTTATTTGTTTTCATCCACAAGGTGAGGTTGCTATCAATAGATCATAAGAATCACAGTCTGACTAAGATATTGACTCGGAAACAGCCACTACAACGTGGCTGTTTCCAAGCAGAGCCTCTACCACACATGCATTACCATGCATACACTGTTACCACTGGTAGCCTTCATCATGCATTTTTATACAACATACGTGGTGAAGACATATGCTGGTTACGGTGGTAAAGGCACCTGTGTGGTCAAGGCTATCAGCATCATTAGAGGAGCAAAGAGATCTTTTCGCTTCTTCTTGATGACCTGTGCTGTGCTTCACAAGAGTTGCCTTGTTGTTATCCTGTTAAGGTAAGGGGGATTGCTTGTGTAATGAATTTTGGGCTTTAGAATGGAGGTGTCAGAAACTGGGGGCCAGGGGGAGGATGCACAAGGGGACAGATATAGGGTTCAGGCAGGGGCTGTTTTTTTTAAAGGGCTGGAGGCCAGAAGAGGGTCACACTGGGATCTAGATTAAGGGCTTAGGGCAGGGTTGGGTATTTTTTTTAAAAGGGCAAATGGGTCACGCAGGGCTCTATTTTTAGGGATTAGAGCAGGGGTCGGGTGTTTTAAAAAAAGGGTGAGTGGGGGAGGCCTAGGGACAGGCTTGAGTACTGAGTGCAGGGGGTAGGGAAAACTTTTATCATGCACAGGCATTTACCATACATGCTTTAAACAAAATACATTGTAAAAGCATGTGTGGTAAAGGTTATACGTGGTAAAGGCATTTGCGTTGTAATGCATGTGTGGTAAAGGCATGCATTGCAACGGAATGTGTTGTTCCATCATACAACCATCAGCTCAATAGCAAGGATGCTTTCTGTTATAAATAAACACGCATTTACAGGTTGGGGCACCGGAACACTTGCTGTCATTGTGAGGTCACTACGCACTGAAACCTCATGCCCAGCTCCTAGTTGATCCCGCTGTGAGGAGGTATGTCCAACCTGTGACCAGGACAGGGACCTACATCCTTTCCTGTCAGGTGATGGAGGTTGGATCATCCAATAGACAGAGCACATATATACACCATAGGCATCTAGGTTAGAGAACGCATAGTAGGAGTATGCTATGTATGCATATATATTGTTTTTGTATGCCTGCATACATACATTGTTTTAGTAAGATATTGGAACTGCACATTCCGTTCACTGTCCTTATATTGTAAATCACTTTCATCTGCTTCTGTCTATTGATCATTGCTGCACATATATTCTATTCAAGAATCACAATGGTTCATTAAAAATTGAAAAAGGCCCCTCTGTGTATTCTTTGTATATTTCTCTGAGAGAAGGAGAATGCCAGTGACTGAGCAAAGGGGTTCTAGATCCATTGCCATGATCCCTGAGGGGCTCAGGGTTGTCATGTTTTGTGGTTACCAAAACCATTTGCTACCTCTCTACTTTTAGGGATGCATATGGTGGCAATGTGGGCTGGCTGGTCTCTATGACGACATACACTGCGTGGTGCGCAGAATCGCTCTTGCCCTAACCCTACGTTTATGTTGGCCAACAAACGTGCAGTTCCTACTGGAACGGGGAGAAACCATATGTCACTATGTGTGCAACAAATTGGATTCAAGCACTATCTAGGCTCAACACACTCTATATTTACCCTTAGGCTAGGAAGGCTCCCTGCTAGAGTCCATAGGGCTCAAAGAAATGAAAACACAAGTAATGATGGGATGTGTGAATGCAGTCTGGGTGGCAGGGAGTTAGTCCCTCTCTTTATGTTGATTTGCACAAAGTGGCTAATTGCAATTTTCTGAACCTCTGAAACTAAAAGTCCTGCTGTAGCACTTACACTTTGCTACAGTATTGACCATCCTGTCATCTATTTCGACGTAGCATCATATATAAGGTCTGCCTGGATAACGATGGGCTCCTGGAGCAAATAAGGACTACAAATGTGGTAATCGGATTTTTTTACTGCTGAGTAAGTTCCTTCTATTTTTTCATTAATATTACTGTGCAGATTATTATGTGTACGTTTTTGCACATGACAACGTGATCCAATTCTGTGGCCCCTTTTAAAGTGCAAGTGCAGAATTCAAATCAGATCACATGACTTCAAAGTAAATAGACATAGAAGACCTGAAGTACCGCCAGATTGGTAAATATTATAAACATCTTGTTTCAATGCTTACAATTTCATGGGCTTTTAAAAACCTATGTGCAAGTAGCAAAGAAATTGTGCAGACGCGCATACAGTACATCCACTTTTCATAACCTTCCAGAATAATGAATTACACGTTTCAATAACTGCATAAATACCATTTTTGAATGGGGGAACACCAGGCGCTCGCACCTTACCCTGACACTAGCGGAGCCGTGAGGGCAACGGCGGAACAGCGGAGCACTTGCCGGGAGGTAGCCTGGACCGGAGCACTCGCCGGGACCGGACTTCACTACCCAGCAGGCGCTGGGGCAGCAGCGCGCCAGTGACGCCACACAAGCGCCCGGAGGCGCGAGTAAAAGGCTGACCCCCGTGAGCATAGTGGGGAACACCAGGCGCTCGCACCTTACCCTGACACCAGCGGAGCCGTGAGGGCAACGGCGGAACAGCGGAGCACTTGCCGGGAGGTAGCCTGGACCGGAGCACTCGCCGGGACCGGACTTCACTACCCAGCAGGCGCTGGGGCAGCAGCGCGCCAGTGACGCCACACAAGCGCCCGGAGGCGCGAGTAAAAGGCTGACCCCCGTGAGCATAGTGGGGAACACCAGGCGCTCGCACCTTACCCTGACACCAGCGGAGCCGTGAGGGCAACGGCGGAACAGCGGAGCACTTGCCGGGAGGTAGCCTGGACCGGAGCACTCGCCGGGACCGGACTTCACTACCCAGCAGGCGCTGGGGCAGCAGCGCGCCAGTGACGCCACACAAGCGCCCGGAGGCACGAGTAAAAGGCTGACACCCCCCTCGCCCCGCGAGTCTCGCCCGCGGGAGAGCCCGTGGCGAAGCCCGGGCAAAGGGCGGGCCCTCTGAGGCCCTCAGAGGTCATCAGTGGTCGGGCGGGCCACCCCACCAACATTCCCCTCTAAAGGTGAGCACTCTACTCGGATCACAAAATGGGCGATAGTACTGCCATTAGCAACAATATTGATGTATTAACTCAGGGTGTTGACACCTCTGTCTCCCTCATTACATCTTTCGAGACATTGATAGAAACAGCATTTAATGAGATAGCTGAGACTGAGAGGAGGTTTTCCATGGGTTCACTTACCACAAACCAATCGAGTGTAAGAAGTAGTACAAATGGAAATACACATATAACCCCTGAAGTCATCGTGGTTAAACCATCACATCCTCCTGTTAATGTGCCCATTGTTCTGGATGACGAAAATACAGTCACTTATATAGCGCCAGACCCTGCCTCTTCAATACCAACTACTGAAGTAATTATTGAGGTCACAGAGAATACAGGAGCTAAACGAAAAAGGGGCCCAGCGAAGTTAACTTATAATAAAAGGAGGCAGCCCCTTAGAAGTGCAAACCAACCAACACCACAAAGTATGTGGAGTAGGGGAAAGAAACAGAAATTAACTCAACAGACAGTATCCGTACAGGATCAATCCCATCTTGGTGGCATTGTAGTAATAAATAATGGCTCTTCAATTCCAGTGTCTACCTCCACTCAGACTGAGCCCACCAACACAAATAGTAACTACTCCAAATCAGAAGGGAATCTTATCGAGACCATCACGGATGCAATTTTTAAGCAACTTGAAGGTCAAATGATCAAACAATTTAATCACATTTTTAAAAGACTTGACAGGCTGGAAAACTTAATCAAAAATGACGATGCCAAGAGAAAGGGTACAGCGTGTTTGGATAGATTAAGAGTTGAACGTCTATTAAAAGACTTGGAATCCACCACCCGCGTGCTCACCTGTGGTGATCAAACTACCAACAGGGCTAAGGAAGCACAGGTTGCCACTAATACACCATCGACTAATACATCTTTAGTGACTAAAAGCGTAAGAGGAAGCAATTCGACCAACACTTTGTCCAAATCCTCTCCGCAGTCAAATGCAGTTACCAGTGCCCTAGATTCTTCGGCTAAATCCTCCTCCCCTCCCAACGTTGTTACTAATGCTCCAATGAAAAGTCTTCAAAGTAACCCTGTAAGAGGTACTACAACACAGAAGGCCATTATGAATTCCAGCCAGCGCTATAACAAGACTTCACATAAAGACACCAGGCCTATTAAACATCAAGGCCCCGCCTTACACCTTCCACCTGAGGCGTGTCCTTATGTCTTAGTTCTGGCTGGCATTCCACCTCTCAGGGAAGGGCAAGGAGAATCGTGGGTTCAATTGCATAACAAGTGTATTGACTGGCTAACGAAGCATAAGGGGGTGGGTTACGACATTTCTAAAGAGATCATATCCACACGTCGAGTAACTTGGGTAGGACCTCTTTTTAAAAACATCAATGGGGACTGTATCGTAATTAACTTCAGGAACCCGGGCACTGCAAAATTTTCTATTGAATAAAAATTTTGTTCAACATGGTCCATCTACGGTGGTGACCGCCTTACCGTTAAGTTATTTTTACCGGCCTCCACATAAAATGATGCAGCCCCCACCGGTATTCCCATTGCACAATAGGTTCTCAGTATTCCAAGATTTGGGAACATTGGACTGACTGTCACCCACCACCGAAGAACCTGTTTCTGTGTGCTCTGCCCTTGACCAGATAGCGGAAACACTACCTAAAGTGCCCATACAAATAGCTAAGACCTCTGCACCAAAACTATCATGTGAACAAGAGGGGCACAGTACAGCAATATCCTCCCCAGAAATTGACCAGGGTTCCTGCAAGAAGCTAGATAAGAATCTGTCAATCCTTAGTTGGAATATCGCCGGCCTGAAGGCCAAGATGGAAATTAATTCCTGGAAGGACTGGGTCAATTGCCATGATATATTAATGTTTCAAGAAACCTGGTGCATCGATAATTTGCTGTTTGAGGGGTACAGCTGCTATAACAGGACTGTTTCTGCCCCCCCCTTTGGTCGACCTAGTGGGGGATTATCTATCTGGGTCAAAATATCTACTGATGTTAAAACTGACATACTCCAAACTGATTGCCCGAGTTTCATGGCACTATCATACACCCAAAGGACAAGACTATGCTTGATCAATTTCTACAATAATGACTTTTTGTCCCAACCAAATCGTAATTTTATTCTTTTATTTGATTTTATTGACGGGATCATGGATGGACAGAAATATGGGAAATTTGACGGTATCTGTCTAGGAGGGGACTTTAATGCCCATATACATTCGAGACATCCCCCTTGTAGAAGGGGCGCAGAACTGTCAAATCTCCTTGCAACTAGAGACCTTGTAAATTGTATGGAATATGTTGGTATAGAATCTAGTGCTGCCCCATTACCCACCTTTATTGGCCATGGGAGCGGAACCACAATTGATTATGTTTTTGTTTCACCTCCTGTCGCAAATGCCCTAACAAAGGCCGAAGTTGTATGTAAAGTTTATAGCGATCACTACCCGATTGTTATTCACCTATTGCTCCCGAGAGGTAAGCGCCCACGAAATGAAATAGGTGCAAGAAATCTTGAAGCTTCGACTGATAAACTGAGGGTAATTTGGAGGGGCGTGGATAATAGGGGAACACTGGCAAAAATTATCAAAAAACACCCTGCTCTCATTGAGCATTGTCTTACTAGCGCTGGTCAAGGGGTTAATATCATTACATCATTTACTGAACTCTGCTCTGTAATAAAAGATGAGATTTCCAGACCTGCTTCGAGTAAAGCTGAGGAAACACCTAGATGGTTTGATGCCTCCTGTTCAAAGGCAAATAGGAAGTTGAGAGCTGCCCTAAAAGCCGAACCCAGGGACATCTCCCAAATAAGGTTACTCAGAGCAGAGTACAAATTTACCCTAAGAACCAGATCAAATGAATTGCTTAAAACACACTGGGGTTCCCTGGCACACTCAGCCGAATTGAAAGACACCACTGGGTTTTGGAGGGAGGTAAAGAAGATAAGATCTATAGGTTCAAATTTAACGGCAATCAATTGTAACATCACTGGACCTATTTGGGTTGAACATTTTGCTAAAATTTATGCCACACCTAGCTACCCTGCTCCGACCCTTCCCCCTTTAAGCCCCCTTAATATTTCTGTGTCTGAGGTTGAGGATGCCATATCCGAAAGCGCTGGAAAAAAGGCACCCGGCCCTGATGGACTCTCAATTGATCAACTAAAGTGTGAGCCCGACTTCTGGGCTCCATTATTATGTAATGTTTTTAACAATTTAACAAACGAACACATTCCAGAAACATGGTCCTGCAGCACAATCGTCCCCATTTTCAACAAGCACTGGCGTTGCCAATAGGTCTCGCAGTAGGAAAGTTGGAGCTATTGGTTGTGTAAATGACAAAGCCCTTTATGTATTAAAAATGATAACCAAAGTGAAAGGCATTGTTATTTGCAATTGTAATGGCTCCAACTGTCGTACTGCGAGATCTATTGGCAACGTGAGTGTTTTTTCGTGTGTGAGTGGAGTTGTGTGTGTGAGTGGCGTTGCGTGTGTGAGTGGCGTTGCGTGTGTGAGTGGCGTTGCGTGTGTGAGTGGCGTTGCGTGTGTGAGTGGCGTTGCGTGTGTGAGTGGCGTTGCCTGTGTGAGAGGTGTTGCCTGTGTGAGAGGCGTTGCCTGTGTGAGTGGTGTTGCCTGTGTGAGTGGCGTTGCCTGTGTGAGTGGCGTTGGCTGTGTGAGTGGCGTTGGCTGTGTGAGTGGCGTTACATCTGTGAGTGGCGTTGCATGTGTGCGTAGTTGAGTGGCGTTGCGTAGTTGAGTGGCGTTGCGTGGTTGAGTGGCGTTGGATGTGTGAGTGGCGTTGCATGTGTGAGTGGCGTTGCATGTGTGAGTGGCGTTGCGTAGTTGAGTGGCGTTGCGTAGTTGAGTGGCGTTGCGTAGTTGAGTGGCGTTGCGTAGTTGAGTGGCGTTTCGTAGATGAGTGGCGTTGCGTAGATGAGTGGCGTTGCGTAGGTAAGTGGCGTTGCGTAGTTGAGTGGCGTTGCGTAGTTGAGTGGCGTTGCGTAGTTGAGTGGCGTTGCGTAGTTGAGTGGCATTGGGTAGTTGCGTGGCGTTGCGTAGTTGAGTGGCGTTGCGTAGTTGAGTGGCGTTGCGTAGTTGAGTGGCGTTGCGTAGTTGAGTGGCGTTGCGTAGTTGCGTGGCGTTGCGTAGTTGCGTTGAGTAGTTGCGTTGCATAGTTGCGATGCGATGCGTAGTTGAGTGGTGTTGCGTAGTTGAGTGGCGTTGCATGTGTGAGTGGCTTTGCATGTGTGAGTGGCGTTGCATGTGTGAGTGGCGTTGCATGTGTGAGTGGCGTTGCATGTGTGAGTGGCGTTGCGTAGAGTGGCGTTGCGTAGTTGAGTGGCGTTGCGTAGTTGAGTGGTGTTGCGTAGATGAGTGGCGTTGCATAGTTGAGTGGCGTTGCGTAGTTGAGTGGCGTTGCGTAGTTGAGTGGTGTTGCGTAGTTGAGTGGCGTTGCGTAGTTGCGTGTAGTTGCGTGGCGTTGAGTAGTGACATTGCGTAGTTGAGTGGCGTTGCGTAGTTGAGTGGCGTTGGGTAGTTGAGTGGCATTGCGTAGTTGAGTGGCGTTGCGTGTGCGTAGTTGAGTGGCGTTGCGTGGTTGAGTGGCGTTGCATGTGTGAGTGGCGTTGCATGTGTGAGTGGCGTTGCATGTGTGAGTGGCGTTGCATGTGTGAGCGTTGCGTAGTTGTTTAGTTGTGTGGTGGTGTTATTTATTGATGCTTTGTTGGTGCTGTATGAGTGTATTTTAGTGTTGCTATGTTTATAGTGTGATGTGTATATTTGTAGATGTGATGTTGTGTAAGTATTTTTTTGCATTATGTAATAAATGGAATGTGTATGTAACTTTTTTGTATTTTTTTGTGTTTAGTAATATGTTGACTGCCTTTGTTGATGCTTATGTATGTATTTTAAATAAAAAATGGCGGACGCAATGCGTCCCCTTCACGCAACCTACGTTTAGTAGGTCATCGGTCTAGTTTTTTTTTGCTTTCCTTTTGGAAGTGTACAATTTTTGATTGACGTTTTATTTCTGCCAATCGGAGCGCTACGTTTTTGACGTTGCGTTTCGATTGGCATGCGTCAACGGTGGAATTCCCCAGAAGATCGAGATTCGCGGGGCGCAGAAGGCGTGTTCTTGTTCCTGTGCTGTTGTTGCGTCGTTAGACAGGTAAGACTTTATTTCTAACTGTTTTATTTATGTATTCGAATGTAGTATTGATAGTATGTATAAAGTAAAGAATATTATTTTTTGTATAAAAATGTAAATCTTTTGTTCGCGACTATATGACTTTTTTGTTATTTACTTAAAATATAGTTAATTAACTGTTTATAAAGTTGATATATAATGTCTGTTTGTGTCAATTTTAATGTATTTATTGGTTGTATTTGTATTTTTACGTACATGATCTGTATTTTAACTTAGAAGAAGTATGTACTTTGTATTTATGTAATAACTGGATGTGATAAGTTTTAATGATTTAAATTGTTTATTTTTACAATGACAATGTTTGTAAATGTTTCGGAGGCACAGTGTTTAATTGAAGGTGTGTAAATGTATACTTTTGCGAATGTTAGTTATGTTTTTAA
Source organism: Lissotriton vulgaris (assembly GCF_964263255.1). Taxonomy (NCBI): domain Eukaryota; kingdom Metazoa; phylum Chordata; class Amphibia; order Caudata; family Salamandridae; genus Lissotriton; species Lissotriton vulgaris. The sequence continues at coordinate 1,035,069,115 of NC_141685.1, forward strand.
TCTTTATTAACGAAATATGCGAATAATGTAAGGCAACTGCAAATGTGGATGTTTCTTTGTGTTTTAATTTGCAAATGTATGTTGACGTTATTTCCATTATTCCTTCTTTTATCTGTGTTGATTGTTTCGCTTTTAAATTTTTAGTTTTGTGAGTGTTACCTAAAGGTGTTAATAATGTACGTATTATGAGTTAGTTATGTGATTGTTAGCTAGTGTCGTTTTTATTTACTTGGTGCGTAACAGATCTTGTGCATTTTTTTGATTTTTTTTTTTTTTTTTGCATTTTCGTTTTGTTGTTTGGCCTTAGTTTTGTAGTTGTTTGTCTAGGTCTCAAAAGGATAGCGTAGATTATTTTTTTTAAAGTAGTTGATGTGAAACGTTAATAATAGTGTGTAAAAAACTTGCTGTATAGTACTCGAATAAAAAGAGCATGCTAGTTTAATAATGATGTGAATTTTTTAAACGCCGGAAGTTGTCTGTAGGTGTTAATTGGAGGTGAAGATAGTTCCAGACAATGTACCCTTCAGAGTGAAGGCATCTTCTTTCAGCATAGCATTATTGTTAGGTTGATAAGTTGCCAGAAACCTTTTTGATGTTTCCTATTTGTGGGTAGGCGGACATTTTCAGAAGGTTCTGAATCCGTGACCTGGGGGACTCCTGTGTAGTGCCTTGTGGACGAAGCAACGATCCACAGTCTGAGCATGTGGTGTAAAGGGTGCTACCTGTAGCTTGGTTGTTTGATGATGAACAAGTTGTGTGTGATAGTAATGTGTTAATCCAGTCTAGGAGTGTTCACCGCAGGAGCAGGGTGCCCTTGTGTGGGAGAACAAGAATTTGCAAGAGTCCCCAAAGTAAGCTTAGGTGATAAAAGACACAATAGATTACGTCTTTCACATTATAAATGAAAGTTAAGCATAATATTGTGTGTGTGAGGATGAGGGGGTGAGGGTAAATGTTGCCTAACGCTATTTATGTGTTTTACGGTGTAGTTGGAGGGTGGACTTGGACGGTGTGAGTGTGAGTGGATGTGAGTGTCTGGGCATTTGCTGTTGTGAGTGAGGCTGAGCGTGTGTTGGTGAGTGATGGTGTGTGAGGGTATGAGTGTGATTGAGGGTGTGAGGTTGTGAGAGTGTGAGAGTGTGATGTAGGATGAGGATGAGTGAGGGTGTGTTCGGCTGAGGGTGAGGGTGGGTGAGGGTGTGATTCATAGTGATGATGCCTATAAGTGATCATTTTTTCCTTGTGAATATTGTACACTTCAAATGTATTAATGTTGTGAAGCGTTTTTTGAGAAAGCTAATCCTGCCCTATGTAATGTTGATTGATGCTGTTGTTAACGCTGAATCAAAAAACAAACACATCAGTAACGTTTTTTATATAATGCATGTCAAAAGTAATCATTTTTTTGTACGGTACACATCAATTTGCACTGCAAAAGCTTGGCTTGCATTAACATAGATGTGCATTGATTTTGTCTGTGTTTGCTTATTCGAGACAATGTTTACCTCCTTATAAATTTCCGACAACAGATGTGCATTAATTGTGGCAAAGTATAAGTATGAAGCCACCTTTAAAAATTGTATTGTTGTTGTTGTTTAGTTTGAGTGAAATTCTTTCTTGTACTTATTAGTGAATTGCAAGTAGGATGTGAGGTCTAGTGCTCTTGTGATTACGCACTTTCTTTGTTTTGTGGATTATTTCCACCATTGTTTAATGGTTTATTTACTTCCCCTTACTTTAGTGACTGCTTTATGTTGTGAATTTTTGACCTTTAGAGGTCTTTGTCCCCTTTTAAATTGGTGTATTACTCGCTGTGTATTCAGATGTTTCCCTTTTTTCTTCGGATTTTTTTTTCTTGAAAAAATGTTATATTTAACAATCCTTTACTGCGTTTTTATGTATTAATTTGTGCACTGTCCTTGCGATGCATTAAGTTTTCATTTTTGAATACCTACAAGTGTTTAATCTGATGTTTTGTTATTGAATTAAATGTTGCCTAATGCTATTTACTTTTGGAGTTGGAGGGTGGATTAGTAGTTGGAGGGTGCATTAGTAGTTGGAGGGTGGATTAGTAGTTGTAGGGTGGAGTTGTAGGGTGGTGTTGTAGGGTGGAGTTGGAGGGTGGACTTGGATGGTGTGAGTTTGAGGGTGAGTGGATGTGAGGGTCAGGGGGTGTGAGGGTGTGTGATGGTGTGTAAGGGCGAGTGAGGGTGACTGTGTGAGTATGAGTGAGGGTGTGAGAGTTGTGAGGGTGAGGGGGGTGAGGGTGTCTGAAGGTGAGGGGGTGAGGGTGTCTGAAGATGAGGGGGTGAGGGTAATGGGGTGTGAGTGTGTGTGATGCTAGGTGTGGGTGAGTGAGGGCGAGTGTTATGAGGGTGTGAGTGTGTGAAGGTGAGTGAGGGTGTGCAAGTTTTAAGGTTGAGTGTGTGACTGTGGGTGAGGGTGTGTGAGGAGGTGTGAGGGTGAGGTTGTTGAGTGTGAGGGTGTGTGAGGAGGTGTGAGGGTGAGGGGGGGATGTAGAGTGTTGGTGTGTGAGGGTGAGTGGGGGAGGGTGAGTGAGGGTGTGTGAGGGTGAGGTTGTTGAGGGTGAGGGTGTGTTGTTGAGTGATGGTGTTTGAGGTTGTGAGGGAGTTTGAGGATGAGTGATGGTGTGTGAGGCTGTGTGTGAGGGTGTGAGTGGGTGTGAGTGAGAGTTGTTGTGATGATGGCTATAAGTGTTTATATTTTCGCCGTGAATATTGTACACTTCAAATGTATTAATGTTGTGAAGCGTTGTTTCTGAAGCTAAGAGACCTATGTAATGTTTATTGATGCTGTTGTTAGCGCTGAATCCAAAATCAAAGACATCAGTAATTGTTTTTATATTATACATGTAAATTTTTTTCATTATTTGTTTTGGTAAGGTACACATCAAGCCGCACTGCAAAAGCTTTGCTTGCATTAACATAGATGCACAGTCATTTTGGAGGGTGGAGTTGTAGGGTGGTGTTGTAGGGTGGATTAGGAGGGTGGCCTTGGACGGTGTGAGTGTGATGGTTATTGGATGTGAAGTTCAGGGTGTGTGAGGGTGTGTGATGGTGTGTGAGTGTGAGTGAGGGTGACGGTGTGAGCATGAGTGAGGGTTGTGAGGGTGGACTTTGAAGGTGTGAGGGTGATTGGATGTGATGTTCAGGGGGTGTGAGGGTGTGTGATGGTGTGTGAGGGTGAGTGAGGGTGACGGTGTGAGTATGAGTGTGGGTGATGGGATGAGGGTGTGTGAAGATGAGGGGGTGAGGGTAATGGGATGTGAGAGTGTGTGATGATAGGTGTGGGTGAGTGAAGGTGAGAGTTTGAGCGTGAGTGAGGGTGAGTGTTGTGAGGGTGTGAAGGTGAGTGAGGGTGTGGGAGTTTGAATGTTGAGTGTGTGACTGTGGGTGAGGGTGAGGGTGTGTGAGGGTGAGGGTGAGTGAGGTGGTTTGTGGCTGAGAGTGTGTGATGTATAGTGAGTGTGAGAGTGTTGTGATGGGTGTGAGGAGATCGTGGGTGTGTGAGTGTAAGTTGTTTGAGGGTGAGGGGGTGTGTGAGTGGAGTTGCATGCGTGAGTGGTGTTGCATGCATGAGTGGCGTTGCATGCGTGAGTGGCGTTGCGTGGGTAAGTGGGGTTGCGTGGGTGGGTGGGGTTGCGTGGGTGAGTGGCGTTGCGTGGGTGAGTGGCGTTGCGTGGGTGAGTGGGGTTGCGTGGGTGAGTTGCGTTGCATGTGTGAGTGGCGTTGCGTGGTGAGTGGCGTTGCGTGGGTGAGTGGCGTTTCGTGGGTGAGTGGCGTTGCGTGGGTGAGTGGCGTTGCGTGGGTGAGTGGGGTTGCGTGGGTGAGTGGCGTTGCGTGGGTGACTGGCGTTGCGTGGATGAGTGGCATTGCGTGGATGAGTGGCGTTGCGTGGATGAGTGGCGTTGCGTGGATGAGTGGGGTTGCGTGGATGAGTGGGGTTGCGTGGATGAGTTGCGTTGCGTGGATGAGTTGCGTTGATGTGGGAGTGGTGTTTCTTGGATGAGTGGCGTTGCGTTGGTGAGTGGGGTTGCGTGGATGAGTGGCGTTGCGTGGATGAGTGGCATTGCGTGGATGAGTGGCGTTGCGTGGATGAGTGGCGTTGCGTGGATGAGTGGCGTTGCGTGGATGAGTGGCATTGCGTGGATGAGTGGTGTTGCGTGGATGACTGGGGTTGCGTGGATGAGTTGCGTTGCGTGGATGAGTTGCGTTGATGTGGGAGTGGTGTTGCTTGGATGAGGGTGTGAAGGTGAGTGAGGGTGTGCGAGTTTGAATGTTGAGTGTGTGACTGTGGGTGAGGGTGTGTGAGGGTGAGGGTGTGTGAGGGTGATGGTGAGTGAGGTGGTTTGTGGCTGAGAGTGTGTGATGTATAGTGAGTGTGAGAGTGTTGTGATGGGTGTGAGGAGTTCGTGGGTGTGTGAGTGCAAGATGTGAGTATTTGTGCATGTGTGTGTGGCGTTGCATGTGTGTTTGGCGTTGCATGTGTGATTGGCGGTGCATGTGTGATTGGTGTTGCATGTGTGATTGGCGTTGCATGTGTGAGTGGAGTTGCATGTGTTATTGGCATCTGTGAGTGTTTTGCATGTGTTAATTTATATTTTTAATGTAATGTGTGTGTGTATTTGTGTATTTATATAGTGATTATAAGTGTTGAGTAATTTTTTTTAAACTGTGTTTTATTTTTAGTATGTAAAAATGACGTACGCTTTGTTTTCCCTTTACGTTAGTTACGTAAGGGATTTTATCGTTCTAGTCTTTTTTTTATTTTGCTGTTATGTTTAGTGTGACGTAATTTCTAGCCAATCGCAGCGCTACGTTTTGTGACGTAGCGTTGCGTTTGACGTGCGTCAACGTGGAATGTGCCAGATTGGTGTGAATGTTTGTGCGGGAAAGGCGTGTTCTTCTTCCGTTCTTGTTGCTGCGTCGTTTGACAGGTAAGATTAAATTTTAATAACTTTTAGTACATGAAGCTGAATCTATTATTACTTGTGTTTATATATTTAGTAAAGTAATTAATTAATATGATGTATTATTGATGTTTTTGTATTGCGACTTGTGTATTTTCTACCGTTTGTACTTAGAATAGAGTGTTGTAGTGTTCTAAACGATAGATGTTCTTTTAATTGTAATGTTTATAAATGTTATATATAGCAATGTATATTTTTGTATGTGTTCTGTTTTTTTAATTTAGAACGTTGTTATATTTTGTGTATGTACTTGCTTATTATGTTTTGAACTACTAGAATTTCTGGAATGCCAAAGTTTTGATTATGTATTTATGTCGAATATGGTTATGTTATGTCCTTTTATTCTGAATTTGTGTGATGTATTGTTATTCCTCCCTTAGCGTATGTGCGAGTTGGTGCAATATACTGTTATGATTTTCAAGAAAGCATTTTTTTAAAGATGTTCAATGTATTGTGTTTTACGTGGTATTTTCCTTTATATTAGTTATTGTAATTATTATAAATGTTGCATGAATGTTGATTTTTTTTATTACTCGAAAGTGCTTATCCCAAAAATTTTATTCGAATATTTGAATGTAATACGTTGTTTTTGTGGGACGTTTTTGACGTTAACGTCAGTTACGTATATCTTCCGTGTTTGTTGTGCAGGTAAGACCAATGATGTGTTTTGGACGTAATGTGTTAATTTATATTGTTATATATGATCAAGGCTGCCGTGTTGCAGCCGAAACGCGTCATGCTGGGGACAGAAGAGCAATAAACCACCCTTGAACTAAAACTTATCGCAGTGTTTGTGGTCTGTACCTACGTCGAGGACTCTGCACTTTTGCCGAGAGTAGGAGTTGGAACGGATATATATATATATATATATATATATATATATATATATATATATATATATATATATATATATATATATATATATATATATATATGTATTTATTTATTGTATCGAAAGTGTTGTTCCGCTTTTACTATGTAGGCAATAGCAGCGCAAAGTTTGGTGACGTAGCGTTGTGTTTTCCGTGCGTTAAATGAAATTTCCAGCATCACTGTGCACCACCACAGTTGTATTTAGCACACCAACAGTTTCATTCATACATACAGCAGTAGTGAACAGCAAAAAAACAGGCTTTTATACCTGTAATTGTGTCTGCTATGTTAGAATGTGTGTTGAAAGCGTGCACTTACGGCCGGTGCTGTGTATGCCTGTTGAAAGTGTGGACTGCTGTCTGTGTGTGTGTGTGTGTGTATGCCTGTTGAAAGCCTGCACTGATGACTGTTGGTGTGTGTGTACGCCTGGTGAAAGCGTCCATTGATAGCTGTTGGTGTGGGTGCCTGTTGAAAGCGTGCATGTTATGTTTGTGTGACGTTTGTTTGCTGAGTAATGCTGTAGTGGTGATGAGTGTTGCTGTGGTGGTGATAGTGCTGCTGTATCGTTGTAGTGTGATAGTGTGTTGTTGGTGAATGATGCTGTTGTGGTGGTGTAGAGTGATGCTGGTGTGTTGGTGAGTGTTGTTATTGTGGTGTTTAGTAATGCTGTTGTTGTGATGAGTGTTGCTGTGCTGGTGATGAGTGGTGCTGTGTTGGTGTTCAATGATTACCACCACAGCATAACTCTGCACCACCACAGTAGCACTTCTGACAACAACTGCATCACTGAGCACCACCAATGCAACATGCAGCAACACCACATTATCACTCTGCACCCCCATGGTAGCATTGAGCAACAACATAGCATCACTCTGCACCACCACAGTTGTATTTAGCACACCAACAGTTTTATTCATACATACAGCAGTAGTGAACAGCAAAATAGCAGGCTTTTATACCTGCAATTGTGTATGCTATGTTAGAATCTGTGTTGAAAGCATGCACTTACGGCCGGTGGTGTGTATGCCTGTTGAAAGCGTGGACTGCTGTCTGTGTGTGTGTGTGTTTGCCTGTTGAAAGCATGCACTGATGACTGTTGGTGTGTGTGTACGCCTGGTGAAAGCGTCTATTGATAGCTGTTGGTGTGGGTGCCTGTTGAAAGCTTGCATGTTCTGTTTGTGTGTCGTTTGTCTGCTGAGTAATGCTGTAGTGGTGATGAGTGGTGCTGTGGTAGTGATAGTGCTGCTGTGTCGTTGTAGTTTGATAGTGTGTTGTTGGTGAATGATGCTGTTGTGGTGGTTTAGAGTGATGCTGGTGTGTTGCTGAGTGTTGTTATTGTGGTGCTTAGTAATGCTGTTGTTGTGATGAGTGTTGCTGTGCTGGTGATGAGTGGTGCTGTGTTGGTGTTCAATGATTACCACCACAGCATAACTCAGCACCACAACAGTAGCACTTCTGACAACAACTGCATCACTGAGCACCACCAATGCAACACGCAGCAATACCACATTATCATTGTGCCCCCCCACAGTACCATTGAGCAACAACACAACATCACTCTGCACCACCACAGCCATATTTTCCACACCAACAGTGTCATTCATACATAGTACTGCAGTACTGTACAGCACCAAAGCATTGTTTTATAGCTGTAATTGTGTGTGGTCCGTTAAAAAATGTGTAGAAAGCGTGCACTTACGGGTGGTGGTGTGTGTGACTGTTGAATGCGTGGACTGATGGCTGTTAGTGTGGGTGTATGCCTATTGAAAGCGTGCATTGATAGCTGTTGGTGTGTGTGCCTGGTGAAAGCGTACATGTTCTGTGTGTGTGACGTTTGTCTGCTGAATAATGGTGTTGTGGTTATGAGTGGTGCTGTGTCATTGTAGAGTGATAGTTTGTTGATGCTGAATGATGCTGTTGTGGTGGTGGAGAGTGATGTTGGTGTGTTGCTGAGTGATGTTAGTGTGGTGCTGATTAATGCATTTGTGATGATGAGTGGTGCTGCGTTGTTGATGAGTGGTGCTGTGTTGGTGTTAACTTATTACCACCACAGCATAACTCAGCCCCACAACAGTAGCACTTCTGACAACAACAGCATCACTGAGCACCACCAATGCAACACGCAGCAACACCACATTATCACTCTGCACCCCCACAGTACTATTGAGCAACCACACAGCATCACTCTTGTATAGTTATTGTCGTTTTAAAAATGTAGCAGCAACAGCTATTGTTCTGTATGTTGTATTGGCACATTTAACATTGTTTGAAAAAAATATACCCACCCAGAACGAAAATGACCATGCTACTGGATATGTTCAAAATATATTTATTTTCAGTAAACACAAAACAATAATTATTTATTTTACTTTGTAAAAAAATTGTAATTGTGAGGATTGTTACTTAATCACTTAAATCTTCCTCCGACTTTTCTTTAACAATTTTAGTAATTTTGCCATTGCAAAATATAACCTCACATGTTTGAGGCAAATAATGAATTAGTGCTTCACCAATGTCATCCACCTCTTCGTCCAACATAAACCATTGTATAAGTGTTTGATTTTGTACATCCATCGTTTGGTAAATATCTGTGTTGGTTATTTTTGTTGTTAAGGTGCTCCAATCTCCGTTTGTGCTTTCCACGCCATATATTTCGACGTCAATATTATCTTGTGGTGGTGTTGTTACCTGTTGTAGTAAATAAAAACATAGTTATTTTTTTTTCCACAAAAATGTTACAGTGTGTCTCAGAGAGAGTGTTGTACAGAGGCAGTTGTAGAGAGAGGCAGTTGTAGAGAGAGGCAGTTGTAGAGAGAGGCTGCTGTAGAGAGGCAGTTGTAGAGAGAGGCAGTTGTATAGAGAGGCAGTTGTAGAGAGAGGCAGATGTAGAGAGAGGCTGCTGTAGAGAGAGGCTGCTGTAGAGAGAGGCTGCTGTAGAGAGAGGCTGCTGTACAGAGAGACTGAACATGGTGGTATTTTATCTTTTGTGATGTAAGCATAGCAAGTCATACAAATTAAATTTGTTTTCTTGCTACTAATGTTACACCTTTGAAACATTTCTGTTTCACAAACAGTGCGAGTATTTTTAATTGTTTGTTTATGCCACAACTGGTTGCAAATAGTACAAACATACTCTGGTCCATGCAATATTTCACGATGGAATTTATTAATAATTAAATGGATTTGTTTATTAGCTTTGCGTTTTTCTCCCACCGTTAACATTACATTTGGTGGGTTTTTTTCAACACCTTTATTTCCAAGATTGTCAATGGCTCCTTGTGCATCAATTTTATTTCTTCTTTTTTTCAGACTATGTTCTGAAAGGCTAAAGTAATCTAAGTTGATTTGAGAGTGTTTATTTGTCTCCAGAATAGAAGTACTTGTTTGTGGCAAATGAGTTTCCTTACTAGTATTGCTATTAGTCACCTTACTTTGAGTTGCTAAAGCGTCCATAGAAAGTAAACTCGCTTTATTTGCTTTTCTTTTTCGTCCCAGAGGTAAACTTACAGTTGGTCTGTTTTGTTCAAGTACTTTATTTCCAACATTGTCAAGAGTTCCTAGTGCAACAGTAGTATTTTCACTTTTTTTTGCACTATGTTCAGAAAGTCTCAAGTTAGCTTTGTTTATTAGAGACTGTTTGTTTGTCCCCATAATAGAAATACTTGTTCCTGCCAAATGAATTTTCTTACTCGTATTTCTAATACTGCAATTACTTACAGTACCTAAAGCCTCCGAATAAAGCAAACTCCCTTCAAAAATCGAATTGTCAATCACTTGAGTAGTATGTACAAAGATTTTAGTAACTGGAGTTAAATGACTATTTTTCTTGTGCACTCGAAGTGCTCTTTGGAATGTTTGCTTCAAAATTTCTTTTACATCTATTGGTGTTAATTCAAATGGTATGCAATCCTGCGAAGAATTTCTAAATTGTTTGGCTAGATTCATTACATATTCCAAAAGTGCTTCAAAATTTGTAATTTCTAGAGTTACACAGGTTCCATTTGAATGAGGCATGCCTTCATTGTCCCTGCTATGTGAATCAAATACATAGTATGTTTGCCTATTTCTAAAAATAGAAATGACATATACACTCATACAAAGTAGTACCCCACAGTACTTAGAAATCCCTAAATGCAATGCACTGGTAATATCTGGATAGTTTTCATCAAAACGTTTAAGGACATTACCATAGAAAGGGTTGCGTAGGGTAAGTGAATAAAACCTATTATTGTGCTCTATATATTTTGGCAAATCATCAGGATGCATAAGTGTTTCTTTGTTAAAAGAATGCATTTGTAGATATAAAGCATCTCCAAGGTCCATGATATAATGTAGATCGTTGGAGTTCCATGTATTAACTGGTTTGCATACATTGTGCAAAATAGCAAAAGTACTATTTGGTAAGCATTGCTTCCCTTTAGATGTACTATTAAATCTTGTATTGCCTTGATGGTAACTGGCTTTTAAACATCTAAGCATGGTTTTTTTTACTCCCTTTACTTTATTCCTCTAAAGTCTATTCACTGAAGTAAGTCAAATTACTTATGTAATAACTATTTATAGTTGTTTCCAACCAAGAATATTATTTACCTTGATTTGTGGGTGATTGTACCTCAATGGATGAATCTGAAATAAGAGTAATATGAATTGTCAGAATATTATTTACATGAAATGACACGTCAAATCCCAAACAAAAACAGGAAATGCAATAGTAGTTTGAAAAGTTTGTATACTTTTGTGTCAGAGTGTGACAGAGGGCATGATAATAGATTGTGTGTGTGTGCCTGCTTTTAGTTTTATGAGCAACTTTGTAGTGTGAAAGTGTGTGATGTGTAGAGTGTATGCTTGTTGCCCTGCATACTGAGTACAGTTTGTGAAGTAGAGAAAGAATGAATGAAGTGAGATCCACATTTTTATTTTTGGTATGAAATGAGTGTTGATAGAAGATCCTGAGAAGTAGGAAGAAAAAGATTTGAAGCATGAAAGTGAGTGAGCCAGTTAAAGTAATTGGTATTTTTTTTTGTAATGTATTATTATGAACACATCATTCTGACAAAGGAAAGTTGTGAGGTAGGATAGTAAGCGGCAAAGTGTGTGCGCTTTGGCATGCGAGAGAAATGCTTAATGTGAAAGTCAAATTGCTAACTCAGTTTCCCTATAAAATTGTCACTATGAGCATCCTCCACCCCCCAAAAGTAAAGAGTGACAGTATTTAACGTTGTTAGTCCGAATCCCTGAGTAGCATAATGCATGCTAAAAGTGGGAGTCAACTGTTGTAAGAAAGTAGATCAAAGCATCTGCTATTTTAAATAACAATTAGCATGAGGCTTGTTATAGTTGGAAAATAGCATGAAAAAAACAGTAATGTTAATTTAATAAACGTTCCTGATAAGTAGCAAAGTGTTGTAAGCTTTGTGTGCCAAAGGATGGAGCAGTGGAGTAGCAACGAAATGTTGTGCAGGGAGGGGACAATATGTATAATTAGTGTGAGCTACGTATGCAGAGGCAGGAGCTGACTTTGATTGAGATTCTGTGCATTTATGGGACCTGTGCTGTGTTTGAGTAACATATGGTTCGAATTAGTGTCCCCTGTGTGTTACCATAAGGAGGGCTCATCAGAGTTGGAACGGTAGGCTGTGCAGGCATGGCCTTATTATTTGTACAAAGCATTGGCACTTTAGTATTGAATGAGCAGGTCAAATAGTTCAAGAGATGTGGCAAAGTGGTGTGAGATGCCCATGCCCGAACATAATGCGTGAGCAGCAGAGTTGGCTCACGAGTGTGCATGCATTTGACTGTGTGTTGATATGTAGTGTAAATTTGTAGTGATGTGTGGCAAATTTGTGTATGTAGTGTTTTTGTTAGTAATGTTCATGCAACTGTGCTTTATAGATGTGGCGAAGTAGTTCGATCTGTGTGTGCCTTAGGAGGGACCAGCGGAATAGGCTCAAGATGTTGTGAAAAAAGTTGTTGGAACGAAGGGTGTGCTAGATAATAATAGGTATAGCTGTAGGAATTATAGTATAAAAAGCAGTGTGTTCTAAAGAATTTTTTTAGCTCTAAAAATTCTTAATGTAAATGTTGTGAATTGGTGCAAACTGTATTTTTAACATAAAAAAAGGATGGAATAGCGTAGTATGAAAGATGGGCTGGGCATGTAATGTACAAATGTGCTTTAAATCCCCGTTTGCCATGTTTGTTGTGTAAATTAGCACGACCCAACGTCAGAATGTCCAAATACCAATGGACATGCATGTAATAGATTGCCTAAAAAAAGTGTATTTTTCCAAGAGAGTCTGTGGGCTGCTTGTGCGTGTTGACGTGCGTAACTAAAAGTCGAAGGTGTGTTTGAAGAACGTGGCGATGAATGAGAGCAAAGCTATGGTGTGCGTGTTTCCGTGCGAGAGACTGTGAGTGTGGGGGTGGGTTTGGGATAGAGAATTTGTGTGTTGCTTGTGTTTTTGTGTTTATTTACGCTAGTGAAACACATAAAAATGCAGATAAGTGAATGAGACAGAAGGTAAGGCAGGGTGGGTGGCTATGCTTGCAAGATGCACGTCTAAATGTTGTCAACGTGTGCGTGTTTCCGTGCGTGTATGGAAAAGAGAGAGAGTCTGTAAGCTGTTTGTGCATGTTACCGGGCATGCGTGTAATAAGATAAGGAAGAGGCACTCACGTGTGCGTGTTGGCGTGCGTGTGAATTTTTGGGGGGGGGTGTTGGGAGAGAGAATTTGTGGGTTTGTTGTGTTTTTGGGCGTATTTACGCAAGAGAAACGCAGAAACATGTGGATGAGTGAATGAGACAGAAGGTAAGGCAGGGTGGTTGGGTATGCTTGCAAGATGGACGTGTAAAAGTTGTGAAAGTGTGCGTGTTTCCGTGGATGAATGGAAAAGAGATAGAGTCTGAGGGCTGTGTGTTACTGTCGTGCGTGTGGACGTGCCTGATTGGGATAGGATAATCAAGAGCCACGACCAGAAAGATGATTTTGGTGGACTGTTTGTGCATGTTGCCTTGCGTGCTTAATGGAACAGAGAGATGATTAGGTGTAATAGTTCCAGCAATTGAAAGACAGGGTGGTATGCTTAAAAGTAGGAAAAAAGTGCACGTCTGAATATGAAAGGCAGAAAAGTGGAGATGAATGAATGAGACACAAGGCAGGGGGGGTTTGCTTGGAAGAAGCACGTCTAAATGTGTTCAACGTGTGCGTGTTCCTGTGCCTGAATGCAAAAGAGAAAGTCTGTGGTCTGTTTGTGCGTGTTGGCGGTCGTGATTGGGATAGGATAAGAAAGAGACACGAACAGAGATGTTTTTTTCGTGTATGTGTCCCAGCTAGTGAAAAACTTGAAATGTATTTGATTGTATGCATTCCTGATGCCGGTGTGACTGCACCTGCTGCACGAACGGGAATCGTGCCTCTGAAAGAGTGTGTGCAAGGGAGAGGGGAGAGGCATGGTGAGCTGTGCTTGGTGTTTACTGAGAAGGACCCTGTAGGGCGTTGTAGGTGACAGGGCAACTCACCACAATAAATATATTGAAAAGAAATGAGCGTCCGCCATTATTTCCTGTTAAAAGAAAGACAAACATGTGTCTGAAACGTGCTGGAGGGAGAGGTGGGGGTAGGAAGCGACAGTAGCAGGGGGAGTTTGCTTGCAAGATGCACATTTGAATGTGGTCAACGTGTGCGTGTTTGAGTGCGTGAATGGAAAAGAGAGAAAGTCTGTGGGCTGTTTGTGCGTGTTGGTGTGCGTGATTGGGATATGATAACGAACAGACACGAACATCGTCCAAATGTTTGAAAAATGCCAGTTAATATTAACCCAAAATTTTCATGCTAACCCCCTTTTGAAGATATTGCGAACTTGTGTGAGATAAGTTTCCTAAATGAGTGACCAGCAGAGTAGTAAAAAAAGTGTGTACAAGCGTGTGTCGCGTAGGTGTTATGTCATGTTGAGCACACAGACAGCTAGAGGGAGTCTATAGTGCCATTGTTAAATACCATTTGTTCACAAAGCGTTTACGGAAGACAGTTAATTCTATGACAACATAAACATCCACATGTACTTACCTAAATTAATATGTTTTTTCAAGATCACAAGTGGTACAGAATGAATTGAAAACAGTCTGTGTTGTATCTGTAAAAGAAAAGTATAATTTACTAACATGTATTACCTCCGTCTTTGATGCTCAGTAGAGTACGATTGATCGATTTTGGGTGAAGTAAATAAAAAAAATTAGTTGATTAACATTATTGTGGATCGGGCAATGTAGTTATAGGAACAATAAAAAGGAGGCTAAAATAGAATACTATAGTATTCATGATCTCGAGTGACAGAAGGAAATCTGAAAATTAATGTTGAGTGTGCTGTTATAGGGAGCGAAAATAGTGAACGATGACAAAAGATATGTTTAGAAAGTGGAGAGATAGAGGGGAGAATGTGTAGAGGTAGCAAGCTTGAAGCCCGCAGACGTTTTGCTGTGGCCCCCTCCCCACCTTACAGAGGTGAAAATAAAGAAGAAAATAAAAGTTGTCGTGCATGGATGCGAAAGAGTCTAGAGTGTTTGTTCTTTTACTGCGTATTTGCGCGAGTAAAAGCCTGAAAGGTGCAAATGAATGAATGAATGAGACAGAAGTGAAGACAGGGGGCGATAAGGTAAGGCAGGGTGGGTATGCTTGCAAGATGCACGTCTAAATGTTGTCAACGTGTGCGTTTTTCCGTGGATGAATGGAAAAGAGATGTAGTCTAAGGGCTGTTAGTGACTGTCGTGCATGTGGACGTGATTGATTGGCATAGGATAAGCAAGAGACACGAACATGGTGCAAATGATTTCAAAATGGCATTTAATATGAACCATTAATTTTAATGAAGCCCGCAGACGTTTTGCTGTGACCCCCTCCCCACCTTACAGAGGTGAAAATAAAGAAGAAAATAAAAGTTGTCGTGCATGGATGTGAACGAGTCTAGAGTGTTTGTTCTTTTACTGCGTATTTGCGCGAGTAAAAGCCTGAAAGGTGCAAATGAATGAATGAGACAGAAGTGAAGACAGGGGGCGATAAGGTAAGGCAGGGTGGGTATGCTTGCAAGATGCACGTCTAAATGTTGTCAACGTGTGCGTTTTCCCGTGGATGAATGGAAAAGAGATGTAGTCTAAGGGCTGTTAGTGACTGTCGTGCGTGTGGACGTGATTGATTGGCATAGGATAAGCAAGAGACACGAACATGGTCCAAATGATTTCAAAATGGCAGTTAATATGAACCATTAATTTTACTGCTAAACACATTTTTAAGATATTGCGAAGTGGTGTGAGATACGTGTCCTAAATGAGTGAGCAGCGGAGTAGTAAAAAAAGTGTGTGCAATCGTGTGACGCTTAGGTGGTATGTCATGTTGAGCATACAGACAGCTAGAGGGAGTCTATAGTGGCCTTTAAAAATACCATTATTTCACTAAGCGTTTCCGGAAGACAGATAATTCTATAACAACAGTAACATGCAGATGTACTCACCTAAATTATTGTTTGTTGAAGATCACAAGTGGTACAGAATGATTAGCAAACAGTCTGTGTTGTATCTGTAAAATAAAAAGTATAATTTAGTCACATGTATACCAATGGACAAGCATGTAATAGATTGCCTAAAAAAAGTGTATTTTTCCAAGAGAGTCTGTGGGCTGCTTGTGCGTGTTGACGTGCGTAACTAAAAGTCGAAGGTGTGTTTGAAGAACGTGGCGATGAATGAGAGCAAAGCTATGGTGCCACCGGATCATCAACGGTAGGGCACCCCTCCCCTTGCACGATCTTCTGACACAATATGAGCCCGTGCGTTCCCTCAGATCATCTGGCACGCGTCGCCTGGCCATTCCTAAGGTGTCCAAAGCCAGGATGGGTGGCAGGTCCTTTAGGTACCTAGCAGCGTCCAGTTGGAATGAACTCCCTGTGGCGCTCCGCCTGGAACCCTCAGAGCCCACCTTTAGAGCTAAACTGAAAACACTTCTCTACTCTCAATAGTGTTCCTCCTCCCTCCCCTCCAGCCTGCACTAGGATCTCAGCGCGGGGACACGCCGTCGGCGTCACCATGCGCTCTACAAATCTCCCTATTATTATTATTATTATTATGTATTAATTCCGTCTTTAATGCTCATTAGAGTACGATTGATCGTTTTTGGGTGAGGTCAATGAAACAAATTTGTTGGTTAATATTATTGTGGATCTGGCAATGTAGTTATAGGAACCATAAGAAGGAGGGTAAGATCGAATAATTAAGTATTCATGAGCTGAAGTGAGCGAAGTAAAGCAGAAAATTAATGTTAAGAGTGTGCTGTTAAAGGGACCGAAAAGAGTGAACGATGAAAAAATATCTGTTTAGAAAGTGGAGAGATACAGGGGAGAATGTGTAGAGATAGAAAGCTTGAAGATGAGAGGAGAAAGAGATAACGAAATGTAGAGACGAACAAGTAATTGAAACATGTAAGGAAAAGTCAAGTGTAGTACGAAAAAAAGTACAAATGCACTTACATTCCAAAGTTGTCGCGTAGTGTCTTTGAATCTGTAGTCTTCGTTGCAAATAGAGCGTCGTTCCGTCGGTCACTGTTGTCTTTCTGGACACGAAAAAGGCTATGGCTCACAATGAGCCTTTCGTGATCTTAAATAGGCCGAAGTGGAGAAGTTTGCCGGTAAGGTGTTTGGAAGTGGACAAAGGATGAAAGGTACATCCCCTTCCCTTGGCCCCAGGAGATGTCTCCAGAGATAATGTGTGTAACTCCCAAGTGTGAAAATTTGAATGTGTATGTAGATGTAGGTTCGATTGTGGCGCCACTAGCGACTTTCGTGTCTCCTTGACGCACCACTTGTTAATGTACGTGTCTTCCCGCACGCAGCAAGGAAGAAGCATTCAGAAATAACGTAAATCTGACTAAAGCTTATATTTATCCATATTTTTTTTTTAAAAACAAAGTATAAAGCAATGAAGGGTGTAAAAGGTACGTGGGTATAAAGATAATGTAAAAATATCGGGGCGTTGGAGTCCTAAATGTGACGTTAAGAATTCGAGCTCATTATTTCACAATAAATGGTAGTGAAGTAAAAGAGCACTTGCAACACTAAGATGTCAAAGATATTGTAACTGTCTAATCTATCCATCAGTTGTGTGTGATACAAAAGGATGTATAGTGTTTGTGTGTATGCATGTGCTAAGCATATACTGAGGGCTAGTGTTCTGTGTAGATTGTTAGGAACTGCACAAAAAGTTGCAGACTGAGGCCTGTGTGCACTGACAGTGAGGGCTGTGTGGACTGAATGATGGTTGTGTGCACTGTGAGTTATGTCTGTGTGCAGATAGTGTCTGCAGTACGAACGGATAGCGTACTGTATGCAGTGTGTTTGAAGGATGTGTGCATTGTTAGTTAGGCCTGTGTGCAGTGTGAGTGACGCCTGTGTGCAGGTGGATTTAGAGTTGAAAAAAGTAGCAGAGTGAGTCCTGTGTGCACTGACAGTGAGGTCTGTGTGGACTGAGTGATGGTTGTGTGCACTGTACGTTATGTCTGTGTGCAGATATTGTTTGCAGTACGCACTGATAGCGTACTGTATGCAGTGTGTTTGAAGGATGTGTGCATTGTTAGTGAGGCCTGTCTGGAGTGTGAGTGACGCTTGTGTGCAGGTTGATTTACAGTTGTGCGCACTGAGTGAGTGCTGGGTGCACTGTAATTTCTGTCTGTGTGCAGTAAGTGTGTGCAGTACGCACTGATAGCGTACTGTATGCAGTGTGTTTTCTGAAGTCTGTGTAAAGTCTTAGTGAGGGCTGTGTGCAGTTTGAGTGAGGCCTGTGTGCAGTGTGAGTAAGTGCTGTGATCAGTGACTGAGAGGTGCTTGCACTGAGTAACGCACTTGCTTACAGTTTTCTTTTGATGGAAATGCGTTAGTGATATGTTTAGAATTAGTGTGCCCTGTGTGTTTGCAAAAGGAGTGAGCTGCGGAGTCTGAAAGCTAGTGTGTGCAGGCATGGCCTTATTATATGTACAAAGCATAGGCACTTTCGTTACGTATTTGCAGGTCAAATCCTTCAAGAGATGTGGCAAAGTGGTATGAGCTCCCTGTGCCTAATGAGTGAGTAGCCGAATAGGATCACGATTGTGTACATGCATGTCACTAATGTGTGTTGATAAGTAGTGTACATTTAGTGTGATGTGTGGCCAAGTTGTGTATTGTTTGTCAAACATTGTCAATTCCGATGACACAGACTTTTATATATGTGTCGCAGTGTTGTGATCTGTGCGTGCATTAGGAGGGAGCAGCAGAATTGGCTCAATATACTGTGTGGATAAAAGGTAGTGACGAAGGGTGTGCTATTTAAGAGCACGTACAGCTGTAGTTAGTATATAGTATTGAAGATGCATGTTATAAATAATTTGTTTGTCGTCAAATGCGTCACTTATTTAAAGTGTTGTGAGTTCTATGTAAAAAGAAAGGATGGAAGAGCGTAGTAGGAAGGATGGCCTATGGAGTCATGGGACAAATGTGTCAAAAATGCCGTGTAATATTTTCTGTAAATTTTCACTCAAAATAATTTTCAAGATGTGGCGAAGTGGTGTGATCTGCCTGTGCAAACTGAGTGAGCAGCAGTGTTGTTTTTCGAGGGTGTGCATTTATGTGACGAATGTGTGTTGTGAATGAGACTGAAGTTAAGACAGGGTGGGATAAGGTAAGGAAGGGTGGATATGCTTGCAAGATGCACGTGTAAATGTTGTGAACGTGTGCGTGTTTCCGTGGATGAATGGGAAAGAGATAGAGTCTGAGGGCTGTGTGTTACTGTGGTGCGTGTGGACGGGCCTGATTGGGATAGAATAAGCAAGAGGCACGACCAGAAAGTTGATTTTGGTGGACTGTTTGTGCATGTTGCCTTGCGTGCTGAATGGAAGTGAGAGATGATTTGGTGTAATTGTTTCAGCAATTGAAAGTCAGGGTGTTATGCTTAAAAGGACCAAAATAACTGCACGCCTGAATAGGAAATGGAGAAACGTGTAGATGAATGAATGAGACAGAAGGCAGGGGGGTTTGCTTGCAAGATGCACGTTTAAATGTGGTCAGCGTGTACGTATTTCCGTGCGTCAATGGAAAAGAGAGAAAGTCTGTGAGCTGGTTGTTGTGCCTGTTTGCGTGCGTGATTGGGATAGGATAACAAAGAGAGACGAACCGAGACGTTTTTTTTTTCGTGTATGTGTTCCAGCAATTGAAAGACAGGGAAATGATTTGATTTTCTGGATTTATGAGGCCGGTTCCAATGCACCTGCTGCACGAAAGGAAAGCGTGTCTGTGATAGAGTGTGTGCAATTTTTAGTGGAGACACATGGTGAGCTGTGCTTAGTGCGTTGTCGGTGACAGCACAAGTCACCACCAAAAACAGAAGTGTTTTTTGTAATCCTACAAAAATTTTGTAGGCTCATACTGAATGTTTAACTTTGTCCGCACACGTAAAATGTCGTCTCATGATCGTCGATTTGTTGTGGGTGAATGGCCTAAGCAGGCCCTTAGGGATGTTGCTATGCATGTTTTGTGTGTAACTTTGCACTATGAAACGTAACTATAAAAAAAAATGAACAACAATAAGACCATTGTACGTGCATGTCATCGAATGTGTAAAAGAACGTGCCGCTTGACACATTGTTTCTAAAGTTGCTTCCCTTGCTTTATGGTTTGGCGGAAAAAACAGGCGCCTTTCGGTGTCTTTACTTAACATTTGCATTTCCCCGCGGATGGCCGACAACAGATTACAATCTTTACGACTCTGATGAAAGCAATTCAGTCTCCTGGGGTGGTTAGGCCCCAGACGTTTGACTCTGGCCCCCTCCCCACCTTACAGAGGGGAAAAGAAAGAAGAAAAAATAAAAAGTTGTCGTGCATGAAAGTGAAAGAGTCTAGACTGTTTGTTCTTTTAGTGCGTATTTGCGCGAGTAAAAGGCCGAAAGGTGCAGATGAATGAATAAGACTGAAGTTAAGACAGGGGGGGATAAGCTAAGGCAGGGTGGGTATGCTTGCAAGATGCACGTGTAAATGTTGTGAACGTGTGCATGTTTCCGTGGATGAATGGGAAAAAGATAGAGTGTGAGGGCTGTGTGTTACTGTCGTGCGTGTGGATGGGCCTGATTGGGATAGAATAAGCAAGAGGCACAACCAGAAAGCTGATTTTGGTGGACTGTTTGTGCATGTTGCCTTGCGTGCTGAATGGAACAGAGAGATGTTTTGATGTTATTGTTTCAGCAATTGAAAGACAGGGTGTTATGCTTAAAATGAAAAAAAAGTGCACGTCTGAATAGGAAAGGCAGAAACGTGTAGATGAATGAATGAGACACAAGGAAGGGGGTGTTTGTTTGCAAGAAGCACGTGTAAATATGGTCAACGTGTATGTGTTTCTGTGCGTGAATGGAAAAGAGAAAGTCTGTTGTCTGTTTGTGCATGTTGGCGGCCGTGATTGGGATAGGATAACAAAGAGACACGAACAGAGATGTTTTTTTCGTGTATGTGTCCCAGCCATTGAAATAGTGTAAAATAATTTGATAGTATGGATTGCTGATGCCGGTGTCACTGCACTTGCTGCACGAACGGAAAGCGTGTCTCTGAAAGAGTGTGTGCAAGGGAGAGGGGAGAGGCATGGTGACCTGTGCTTGGTGTTTACTCAGAAGGACCCTGTAGGGCGTTGTAGGTGACAGGCCAAGTCACCACAAGATATATATTCAAAAGAAATGCGCGTCCAACATTATTTACTGTGAAAATAAAGACAAAGATGTGTCAGAAATGTGCTGGAGATAGAGGTGTGGTTCGGAAGAGACAGTAGCAGGGGGATTTTGGTTACAAGATGCACGTGTAAATGTCGATGCTACAGACTTTTATATATGTGTCGGCGTGTTGTGATCTGTGCGTGCATTAGGAGGGAGCTGCAGAATTGGATCAATATACTGTGTAGATAAAAGGTAGTGACGAAGGGTGTGCTATTTAAGAACACATACAGCTGTAGTTAGTATATAGTATTGAAGACGTGTGTCGTTCTTTTGAGTGAGTGCTGGGTGCACTGTAAGTTCTGTCTGTGTGCAGTAAGTGTGTGCAGTACGCACTGATAGCGTACTGTATGCAGTGTGTTTTCTGAAGTCTGTGTAAAGTCTTAGTGAGGGCTGTGTGCAGTTTGAGTGAGGCCTGTGTGCAGTGTGAGTAAGTGCTGTGATCAGTGACTGAGAGGTGCTTGCACTGAGTAACGCACTTGCTTACAGTTTTCTTTTGATGGAAATGCGTTAGTGATATGTTTAGAATTAGTGTGCCCTGTGTGTTTGCAAAAGGAGTGAGCTGCGGAGTCTGAAAGCTAGTGTGTGCAGGCATGGCCTTATTATATGTACAAAGCATAGGCACTTTCGTTTCGTATTTGCAGGTCAAATCCTTCAAGAGATGTGGCAAAGTGGTATGAGCTCCCTGTGCCTAATGAGTGAGTAGCCAAATAGGATCACAATTGTGTACATGCATGTCACTAATGTGTGTTGATAAGTAGTGTACATTTAGTGTGATGTGTGGCCAAGTTGTGTATTGTTTGT
This sequence comes from Lissotriton vulgaris, assembly GCF_964263255.1. Taxonomy (NCBI): domain Eukaryota; kingdom Metazoa; phylum Chordata; class Amphibia; order Caudata; family Salamandridae; genus Lissotriton; species Lissotriton vulgaris. The sequence continues at coordinate 1,035,090,547 of NC_141685.1, forward strand.
CAAACATTGTCAATTCCGATGACACAGACTTTTATATATGTGTCGCAGTGTTGTGATCTGTGCGTGCATTAGGAGGGAGCAGCAGAATTGGCTCAATATACTGTGTGGATAAAAGGTAGTGACGAAGGGTGTGCTATTTAAGAGCACGTACAGCTGTAGTTGGTATATAGTATTGAAGATGCATGTTATAAATAATTTGTTTGTCGTCAAATGCGTCACTTATTTAAAGTGTTGTGAGTTCTATGTAAAAAGAAAGGATGGAATAGCGTAGTAGGAAGGATGGCCTATGGAGTCATGGGACAAATGTGTCTAAAATGCCGTTTAATATTTTCTGTTATTTTTCACTCAAAATAATTTTCAAGATGTGGCGAAGTGGTGTGATCTGCCTGTGCAAACTGAGTGAGCAGCAGTGTTGTTTTTCGAGGGTGTGCATTTATGTGACGAATGTGTGTTGTGAATGAGACTGAAGTTAAGACAGGGTGGAATAAGGTAAGGAAGGGTGAGTATGCTTGCAAGATGCACGTGTAAATGTTGTGAACGTGAACGTGTGCGTGTTTCCGTGGATGAATGGCAAAGAGATAGAGTCTGAGGGCTGTGTGTTACTGTCGTGCGTGTGGACGGGCCTGATAGGGATAGAATAAGCAAGAGCCACGACCAGAAAGCTGATTTTGGTGGACTGTTTGTGCATGTTGCCTTGCGTGCTGAATGGAAGTGAGAGATGATTTGGTGTAATTGTTTCAGCAATTGAAAGTCAGGGTGTTATGCTTAAAAGGACCAAAATAACTGCACGCCTGAATAGGAAATGGAGAAATGTGTAGATGAATGAATGAGACAGAAGGCAGGGGGGTTTGCTTTCAAGATGCACGTTTACATGTGGTCAACGTGTACGTATTTCCGTGCGTCAATGGAAAAGAGAGAAAGTCTGTGAGCTGGTTGTTGTGCATGTTTGCGGGCGTGATTGGGATAGGATAACAAAGAGAGACGAACCGAGACGTTTTTTTCGTGTATGTGTTCCAGCAATTGAAAGACAGGCAAATTATTTGTTTTTCTTGATTTATGAGGCCGGTTCCAATGCACCTGCTGCACGAAAGGAAAGCGTGTCTGTGATAGAGTGTGTGCAAGGGAGAGTGGAGACACATGTTGAGCTGTGCTTAGTGCGTTGTCGGTGACAGCACAAGTCACCACCAAAAACAGAAGTGTTTTTTGTAATCCTACAAATTTTTTGTAGGCTCATACTGAATGTTTAACTTTGTCCGCACACGTAAAATGTCGTCTCATGATCGTCGTTTTGTTGTGGGTGAATGGCGTAAGCAGGCCCTTAGGGATGTTGCTAAGCATGTTTTGTGTGTAACTTTGCACTATGAAACGTAACTATAAAAAAAAAAATAATGAACAACAATAAGACCATTGTACGTGCATGTCATCGACAGTGTAAAAGAACGTGCCGCTTGACACATTGTTTCTAAAGTTGCTTCCCTTACTTTATGGTTTGGTGGAAAAAAAAGGCGCCTTTCGGTCTCTTTAGTTAACATTTGCATTTCCCCGCGGATGGCCGACAACAGATTACAATCTTTACGACTCTGATGAAAGCAATTCAGTCTCCTGGGGTGGTTAGGCCCCAGACGTTTGACTCTGGCCCCCTCCCCACCTTACAGAGGGGAAAAGAAAGAAGAAAAAAAAGTTGTCGTGCATGAAAGTGAAAGAGTCTAGACTGTTTGTTCTTTTAGTGCGTATTTGCGCGAGTAAAAGGCCGAAAGGTGCAGATGAATGAATAAGACTGAAGTTAAGACAGGGGGGGATAAGCTAAGGCAGGGTGGGTATGCTTGCAAGATGCACGTGTAAATGTTGTGAACGGGTGCATGTTTCCGTGGATGAATGGAAAAGAGATAGAGTGTGAGGGCTGTGTGTTACTGTCATGCGTGTGGACGGGCCTGATTAAGATAGAATAAGCAAGAGCCACGACCAGAAAGCTGATTTTGGTGGACTGTTTGTGCATGTTGCCTTGCGTGCTGAATGGAACAGAGAGATGTTTTGGTGTTATTGTTTCAGCAATTGAAAGACAGGGTGTTATGCTTAAAATGAAAAAAAAAGACAGGGTGTTATGCTTAAAATGAAAAAAAAGTGCACGTCTGAATAGGAAAGGCAGAAACGTGTAGATGAATGAATGAGACACAAGGAAGGGGGTGTTTGTTTGCAAGAAGCACGTGTAAATGTGGTCAACGTGTACGTGTTTCTGTGCGTGAATGGAAAAGAGAAAGTCTGTTGTCTGTTTGTGCATGTTGGCGGCCGTGATAACAAAGAGACACGAACAGAGATGTTTTTCGTGTATGTGTCCCATCCATTGAAATAGTGGAAATTAATTTGATAGTATGGATTGCTGAGGCCGGTGTCACTGCACCTGCTGCACGAACGGAAAGTGTGTCTCTGAAAGAGTTTGTGCAAGGGAGAGGGGAGAGCAGTGACGAAGGGTGTGCTATTTAAGAACACATACAGCTGTAGTTAGTATATAGTATTGAAGACGCATGTTATAAATATTTATTTATTGTCGGAAAATACGTCACTTAAAACTTTGAAAGTGTTGTGAGTTCTATGTAAAAAGAAAGGATGGAAGAGCGTAGTAGGAAGGATAGGCTATGGAGTCTTTGGACAAATGTAAATTATTTGATTTTATGTATTTTCTGCGTCCGGTTCCACTGCACGTGCTGCACGAACGGAAAGCGTGTCTCTGAAACAGTGTGTGCAAGGGAGATTGAAGACGCATGGGGAGAGGGTACACCGAGCAGGAGGAAGGGAAGGCAAAGAAAGCACGCTGGGTGAAGAAAGGGGGAGAAAAGAGCGCTGGGACGTGGAAAGGCAAGGAGTGGGGTATGGCAGAGATGTAAACAAACTAGATGCGCGGCCGCCATTTTTTTTTACTGGGAGGTGCTGTTGTGGCAGGAGTGCTGATACGGCAAGGCTGTGTTGGCGGGGAGAAAGAGAGGAGGTGCTGATGTGGGAGGGGGAAGTCGCGGAGAGAGAGGGGAGGTGCTGTTGTGGGAGGGGGGAGTTGCCGGTGTGGGAGGAGTGCTGCTAGGGCAAGGCTGTGTTTGCGGAGAGAGAGAGGGGAGGTGCTGGTGTGGGAGGGGGAAGTTGCTGGTGTGGGAGGAGTGCTGCTAGGGCAAGGCTGTGTTTGCGGGGGAGAGAGAGGGGAGGTGCTGGTGTGGGAGGGGGAAGTTGCTGGTGTGGGAGGATTGCTGCTAGGGCAAAGCTGTGTTTGCGGGGAGAGAGAGGGGAGGTGCTGGTGTGGGAGGGGAGAGTTGCTGGTGTGGGAGGAGTGCTGCTAGGGGAGGAGAAGCCCTGGACGTGAATGCTCGTGCATGTTTGATCACGTGATTCACGTGAACTGCAAGAAAACCGCGGCTGAAAGCCCTTTGGTTTGAAGAGAAAATAGCCGACTTGAATTCTCCCCATTTCCCATTCCTGCGGAATGGTAAAGGCGAGACCTAAAAAGGGTGATAGGCTAGACCCTGGGTGCTACCGCCCCATTTCGTTAATCGATAACACATTGAAAGTCTTGGGGCGAGTTATCTTTAAAAGAATTAGAACTTGGGCTGAAGAGAGTAAGATCCTACACCCCAGCCAGCTCGGTTTTCGTAGCAATGTTGGTACGGTGGAACAATGTTTGAACCTGAGTCTGATTATGGCAAAATATAATACTGCTAAAAAATCCCCTTTATATTTTGGTTTTATGGACTTAAGTTCTGCATTTGATTTTGTTAACCGTTCCCGCCTATGGTCCACCCTTCTTGATTATGGTTTGGATGATTACTTGGTCCATTTTTTAGCTTTTTTACACAGCGATTTAAGAGCACATGTGCGTATAAACCAATCTGGCGAAGTTTCTGACGACATTAGAATAGGTCGGGGGTCAGACAGGGGTGTGTGCTGGCCCCCCTCCTTTTTATCTTGTATATCAATAATCTGAGTAGCTCACTGAACACCCTTACAAAAGATGTACCCCATGTAAATGGAGTCCCCATACCTACCCTTCTTTATGCTGATGATGCGGTCCTGATGGGCCGCACCCCAAAAGCACTTCGCACTTTAATTTCAGGATTTGTTCTCTTTATGGCTGATTTAGGCCTGACCACTAATTTCAAAAAATCTTTAATCATGAGTTGTGGTCCAAAAAATTATAAAATCCCAGAGATTAAATGAGGGTCAAACGTTTTGAAAAGCACCTGCACTTTCCCCTATCTGGGGCTGCTATTCTCAAATACTGGCTCATGGCATGCACATGTATCTTATGCCAGGAACAAGTTGGGTAAAGCAATAAACAGTGTTACCTCTTTGAAACAACCCAACTATGCTGATGTAACATCACCATTAGTTAAGATCTACCAAACCCAATGTATTCCAACTGGCACTTATGGTGCCGAGGTTTGGGGTTACACAAATTGCATCAGTCTCCAAACAGAAGAAAATAGGTTCTGTCTGAAGGTGCTGGGTGGGGTTATTTGCTCCCCCCACTATGTATGTCATAATGAACTAAACATTTCATATATAGAAGATTTTGTAAGATCTAGACCAGCACTCTTCTGGCTAAAGATATGGATCAATCCGGCTGCCACTTTGACCCGTGATATAATTTTAGACTGTTTAAAGTGCGATAGGGCACATTTTATACCGTGGTTAAAAGCGGTAAAAGATTGCCTCAATAGTGTAGGACATGGCTTTTTGTTTACTTCCCCCAGCCTAACAAATAGTTCCCACAAGACCATCATTCTTAGGGCATTATACCTTCTTTATAGAGAAGAGCGAGAAAGGAAAAATCTGTCCAAATGCACCATTATGAAATATATGGGCCACTCTGAACCTCACATTAAACACCCAGGCCCTCCATACAGGTATTTACGTTTGCATCTTGGCAGATGGAATAGGAGCTTACTGTTTCGATTTCGACATGGGAGTATAGTAAACTTACTAAACTTCCCCCTGGGTTACAATAGACACCTTGAAACCATGAATTGTCCATGTAACCCTAACATGAAACAGAGCCTTATGCATTTTTTGTTCTTCTGTGGTTTTTACAAAAAACTTTCCGCTCATTACTTAATACCCTATTGTAGAAAAGAGAAATTGACTAGTTTTAGAATAGCTTTGAGGTCCTTCCTATTATTGGAAACGGATGAAGTAATATTTAGGGTGAGCTGTTTTCTCAAAGCTGCCGTTAGATCACGAGCCACTTTACACATTGATGTTTAAGATTTGCACATCTGCACTTTTTATGCACTTTAAAATTTTCTAATTTGCACATCGTTATTGCTGTTTTTGCACATTATAAATATGGACTTACTGATGATGCTGTTCTAACCATCCATTCTCTCTCTTTTAAATCATGTTTTATAATTTTTTAATTGTATATAATATCTGTTTTTAATAAGAAGGGACAATTGATATATAAATGTGAAAATGAAAATGAAATTGACATTGATTTATTAGTCTTAAATTTTGCTTTCCAGCTGTCATGCCTTTGCATTGTATTGTTTTTGATTTAAAATGTATTTTGTTTGTACTTTTATGGATGTTTTTAATTCCGAATAAAGATCTTTTGACTTTGACTTTGAATGTTTGCAATTAGCAATGATGTTTCCGTGCTTACTATTTCACTGGCTTTAAAAACCTTTGTGCAAATAGCAAATAAATTGTGCAAATACGCATACAGTACATTTTCCTATCATGAATGTTCAAAGTAATGCATTACACATTTAAATAGATGCATAAGTGCCTTTTTAAATAAGGCAACTGGCTATGAAAATACCTCGTTAAATCCAACAATGAGCCATAATATTTGCATCAATCATTCTGAATGATCATTAGTGTAAAATCGCAATTTAATCATATTGGTCACTGTATTTGCCAATTCTTTACTTGGTATTAGCGCCCTTATTCTGTCTTAATATCAGAATAAATCCAAATGTTGATATTGTACTTTCTGTTTCAGGCCCTCAAAATCTGTGTCCCATATTCAGTCTGTTAATATCTGATAAGCTTAGTGATAAGAATACCTTACGTGTACCCAAAGCCTGTGTGATTAAAATAATTTTCAACTTTACAGGATATATAACCAACTGAGCCCAATTGTATATGTCCTGACAATTACTCAATAACTATCATTTTTTACCCTCATGTTTCATTTTAATAGTTACAAATTGGAATCAGAAACTAACTAAGCTCAACACTTGACTAAGCTATGGTAATAATATCTCTAATCATGGGGCATTAAGTTCCTGTTACTAAGGCAAATTCTAAATAGTACTTAGTATAAAAATAAAGCATCATACTTATATACTAAAACAATAAATTAATATCATATAGGTAAAGCAAGCCTGCCTTCCTACTAAAATAAAAAAGTGTTTTTATTTTTTATTTTTTAGATTGCCCTGTTGAAACGTACCCTAATATTGATATTTAGGGTAAACAGGTGTACACATGATCAGTAACATTCAATCCCCCAGGATGCTTAGTGTCCATCTGTAATATATATTCTGTCTCCAACTTACGAAATTTTGAGTCTCTGTCGCCTCCCCTCCTGCTTGCACTGACTGCATCTATCACCTAGAATCTCAGGCTCTTGTTATCACTTTGATGTACTTCCCTGAAATGCCTGGCAACCGGATAAGTATTATCCTGATTTGTAATTGCTCTTAAATGTTGCAAAATACGTTTATGTACTGCATGTTTAGTACTGCCCACATATCTAAGCATACATGGACATTCGAGTACATAAATAGCGAATTCTGCCTCGTGCACGTAAGCACCTTAGGTATGCGATGTTTGATATTGCTGAAGCCGTCTTTATATGTTTTCTTGTTGTTGCCATGAATGCACGATTTACAGGTTTTGCATCTGTAGAATCCTCTATTAGTTTGCAACCATGATGTCTTATCAATGTTTTCAGGATTGGTATTCACTAACTTGTCCCTCATAGCAGGAGCCCTACTGTATGTGAGAGAGACTTTGTGCAGGAGGGTGGAACCAATTACGGGGTCATCGAGGACACTAGACCAATTATGATTAATGATCTTGTACAAGTCCTTGTGTTGCTTGCTGTACCCAGTTACAATTCTAAATGGGCTGACATGTACAGGTAGCAATTCTCGAGCATTGGAATTAGTGGGAGCCCCCACTACTTCTGTAGGTTTGTATACATCCATCAATTCCTGTCTTGCATGCTTCATGGATTTGACTATGGCCTTATCAATTGTACATTTCGTATACCCTCTCTAGAGGAATCTGCATTTACTAGCCTTCTGGGCAACCTCTAAGTCATGAGTATTGCTACAGATCCTCCTGATGCGAAGCATCTCGCCATACCGGATGCTCGCTATCAGATGAGCAGAATGAGCACTTCCTGCGTGTAAGATGGGATTACCAGCCGTACTTTTTCGAAATAACCTAGTCTCAATCTTGTTGTCTTTAATGAATACTTCGGTATCTGGGAATGTGAACGACTTCTGGCTCATAGTGACAGTAAATGTAAGATTGTACTCATTTACATTAAATGCCTCAACAAAATCCTCAGCTTGTTCCTGATTTCCACTCCAAATTACAAATACATCGTCGATGTAACGATACCATGCTACCACATTGCTATCTAGGTTCACCTTATGTCTGACCGTGAGGACCAGTTTTTCCCAAGCGCCCATGTGGAAGCAGGCGTAACTTGGTGAAAAACTGGCCTCCATTTCCACACCCTGCAACTGGTGATACATCAGATTGTTATACATAAAAATGTTATTTTTTAGACAATATTCGAGCATTTGAAATAACATTTGAATGTGTTCTGTAAATTGTGTTGCTCTACGATCTAAATAATACCCAACGGCTGACAATCCATCTGAATGTACAATCCTGGTATATATTGACGAAACATCCAGTGTCATCATCCAATATCCCTCCACCCACCTGATATTCTGAATCTTCAATAAAAAGTCCCCTGTGTCTTGCATGTAGGACTCCCGCTTTCATACATGGTTCTGAAGGAAATAATCAATGTACACCCATGTTTTCTCCAACAAACTTCCCATAGCCGGGATGATAGGCCTTCCTGGGGGGCTTTCCAGGTTTTTATGAACTTTGGGAATAAAGTAAATCAGCGGGGTTATGGGATTGTCTGTTCTAAGATATTTGTACTCATCCTCTGATAATATTTTCTTGCTTTTCCACTTGTTCAGTTAGTGATGATACTCTTGTTTGATTGTTTTCAATACCGTGGTATTGATCCTTTCATAACATTGTCTATTGTTTAGTTGCAGGTAGGCCTCTTTGTCATAATTGCTCCTTGTCATTAGAACAATGTTTCCTCCTTTGTCACTAGCTCGGATGATTATTACTCTATCATTACTCATTTTGGCTACCAATGCCTCATATTGTTGAGTTCTTTGGTCATATTTCCGTTTCTGTGAATCTGTTTCTGAAGCTCTTTCAATTGTGATACAACGTTCTCGTGAAAGATATCTATTCCCACATGTGGCATTAGAGGATTAAAAGTAGAAAGAGGCTTAAAGGGTGTCTCTGATTTTCTTTGTGCTGTATTCAGACTGATAGGATCCCCTTCAGTATTCTGTGTCATTAGATTTGCTTAGCCCATTTCCTCCATTTCCCAGAATTCCATCAATTCCATTTGCACCGCTGTGCCTGACGCGCTTGGTTCTTCCTCTAATTCCACAGTATGTGGTATATGTTGCTTGTTAGCCGTAGGGCATGGAACTTGCACTGTTTTAATTTCCTAACTACCTTATATATATCACATCTTGTTGAGGCATAGTCCATGTTTTTAAGAGGTGCAAAGGACAAACCTAATTTAAGTATATTTTCTTCTTCAGCTGTGAGAATTGTGGGAGTTAGGTGTTGTAAAGAATGAACGTAGCCGCAGTTTACAGGTTATCCTTTATTGACAACATAACCCCGATACTATGAGGAGACGCGGACGCAGCCGCCGACTAGCTTTCACCACCTCAACCACTCCCAACTGCCTCCCGCACAACATGAATCCCCACCACAATTTTGAATCATAGCTGAACTCACTTTTCTTTTTGCCTGTTGCTTAAATATTCCTCTTATTGTGCTTCCGATTCTTCTTTGTTTGAAAAGTCACAAATCATAATAAATTATTTCTTGCGTGGATTCTCCTGGGGTTATGTACCATCGTTGCCATTGTTGTAAAGAATGAACGTAGCCGCAGTTTACAGGTTATCCTTTATTGACAACATAACCCCGATACTATGAGGAGACGCGGACGCAGCCGCCGACCAGCTTTCACCACCTCAACCACTCCCAACTGCCTCCCGCACAACATGAATCCCCACCACAATTTTGAATCATCACATTAGGCAGAGCGAGGATGCACGAGCACAAGAACACAGCTGTGCAGTGCTCGAGCCTAGGAGTACAAGGAACAGATTCCTGGCTCGGACACAGCTGTGCAGTGCTCGAGCCAAGAAGCGCAGGAAGCATGTTCCCGGCTCGAGACACAACATTAGGTTAATAATTGTACGGCTTGCATCACTATTCATTGTTGTTTCGCCAACCATTGACCTCTGCCCCTCTTTTTCTTTGTTTGATAAGATGCCCCTCTTCTTTCTTGCCCTGTGCCTCTACCTTCGTTTTTAATTTGCACGTTTGCGTTGTAATTCCTTGGGACTCTGGGCCTGAGCGATTGCATTCGCTCGTGGCATAAAAAATGTATTTCTTCCCCCGGGGAGGGTTTAGCCATCTGGCCCTGCTTGTCTCAATCATGCAACTCCGATTCCGACTCGGTCCCCGCCGCGAGCTTATTTCAGATAGAGAAGAGTCGGTTTGATCTTTGTCCCTTCTCTGTCCTCTAGGCTTAGACAGGGCTTTAGCTGTGGGGCCACGTAGGGCATTGTACTTCTTAGAAAATGTGAAGATTTGACCCAGTTCATAATTATTTCGATCACGTTGAAATTTGTAGGTCTTCCTCTCCATTATATATATATATATATATATATATATATATATATATATATATATATATATATATATATATATATATATATATATATATATATATATATATATATATATATATATATATATATATGTATATATATATATATATACATATTACCTACTGGCGATAGCCAGTAGGTATATATAGTTAGAATTTTTTCTCTATGGGACTTCTGAAAATTCTATGTCTAATAACTTTGGCGTTTGTGGACGGAATCGGCTGAAATTTTCAGGAAAATGGCACATTTTGATTCTGAGCAGCCCCTGAAAATTTGGTGGAGTTTCGTCAAGGGGGGGCTGAGAAAAAAGGGGGGTCCCAAAACGCGTTTTTCCCATTCATTTTTCCATAGGGCGGTTGGACTCACTTTTAGCTCGAACGGCTGAATAGATTTGCACGAAACTTGGCAAAATTGTAGGGACTGTTAGCCCGATGTGCCTTTGCTAGGTCTCAATATATGTGCTCCAGTAGTTTTTGAGAAATTAACGTTCAAACCAAGATATATATCTGTAACAGCGCTCTGGGCAGCGATCCGGTCCGCTTACTTTTCGCTTATCGGAACTTTGCGCGCAGAAAGCTGATTGGCTCTCCGGTGTCTGTCAACATTCTAAACAGTCCGGAGCGGACGCCATCTTGTCTCTCGGTAGGATCGAGAGAGAAGAAGAGGTGGAAAACGAAAGGGGAATTTAATGAAACGGGGCAAGGTATCCCCCTCTTGACCCCCTAGGAATGTTGTTGGGGTTATTAAAGGGTCCCGTGGGGAAAATAAAAAAAAAAATGATTTTTCACGGTAGAAGCGCGGCCGCGAACTGGTAGCGAAACGGGAATTCGCCATTTTGTGCTTCGTTAATTAAATTACTAGTTATAAGTGGGTGCGGGAGACGTATCCTAATCCCCTATGTTTCCTGAGGGTGGCTGAGGAGGCTGATATATGTTGATACATCTCTTCCAGCGGCTGTGCGTGAGCTTTTTTTTTTTTTTTGCTGCGTGACAGTCCGGAGCGGCCGCCATCTTGTCTCTCGGTAGGATCGAGAGAGAAGAAAAGGTGAAAAACTAAGGGGGAATTTAATGAAAGGGGGCAAGGTATCCCCCTCTTGACCCCCTAGGAATGTTGTTATGTTGTTGGGGTTATTAAAGGGTGTCCCGTGGGGAAAATAAAAAAAAAATGATTTTTCACAGTAGAAGCGCTTCACGGGCCGCGAACTGGGCCGCAAACTGGTAGCGAAACGGGAATTCGCCATTTTGTGCTTCGTTAATTAAAGTACTAGGTATAAGGGGGTGCGGGAGACGTATCCTAATCCCCTATGTTTCCTGAGGGTGGCTGAGGAGGCTGATATATGTTGATACATCTCTTCCAGCGGCTGCGCCATCTTGCCTTTTTTCGAATGCCACAATTTTGTCGTGCACGGCAGCCATTTTAGATGCCAGGCTGGTCCCAGGCTATCACCTAACCCTGCGGATGTAGTTTATGGCCCCAGCTGTAGAGAATTCAGACATGCCAATCCTCCTGATTCAGGCGTGTGACTACTGATTTCAGTGCTAGTCTCCCGCCTCCCGATTTCTGCAAGCAAAAACCCGGGGGCATATTACGAACAACTAGCGATAATTTTTGTCTCTAACTTGTTTAGAGACAAAAATTATCGCCGCACATCGGCGATTTTTATCGCAGATAAACCTTGCTATTATCGCAGAAAAGTCAGCGATATTCATGTATTATCGACCTAATGCTCTTAGCCATGTTATCCACCTCCCATTGGATAACATGGCTAAGAACTGCTCAGGGCAGGTGTTAGATTTTGGAGATATTCGCGCTTAGCGCGAATATCTCCAAAAGTTGGTAATAGAAGGTAGCGATGTTAGGGACTGTTTCCAGTCGCTAACATCTTGGCACGCCACTTTGCATGTCATTAGTGATAAGTATCACTGACATGCAAAGCGGGGCCCAAGATGGTCGCTATCTCCTTTTAGCTGTCACTAACTGGTGTTAGCGACAGCTTGGTAATAGGGAGATAATTTTATCTCCGCTTTCATGGCTTTTAAAGCCAAAAAAGCGGAGATAAACCCCCTTGATAATATGCCCCACGATTCCTTGGGGGTTTCAGCTGACAGGGCTTGGTATTGTGTTACATGGTAATTTTTCCAGGAAACGTCAGAGGGTCGATGTAGGGGTTCTAGAAGGGGTGATAAACCATTTAAGCCTCATGAACAAGCGCATGGTCTTTTAAAGATTTGTGAAGTACTCGGGGCGGCGGTGTGTGTGTGCCCTCTTTCAGGAGCGGGCGGGGGGGCACTGCCAGCAACTTGCCAGGTCAGGTAGTGTTCAACACGTGCATCACCCTTTCTCTGCCTGCTATTGCGCTCCATGCTTCGGAAAGGTAAGAAAAAGAACGTGCATTTGAGTTTGAAATGTCCGATCCTGCAGCAGCACACTTCCAAAGCCCACACATGACAATAACCCGATTCAAGGCCCCATTCACCCGTTTTTAAAAAAATAGATAACACTCCAACAAAGTAAGGTTATAAAACTTTATTAACTACTAACTTTAACGAACGGAACAAAAACTAAAAACATTTAAACATTTCTCAACACTAAAAGCAACAATGGTTAGAAGCTGTCTTTTGTGCGAATAGTCCCAAGGCAGCACAACGTGCAGAGTTCTGGACGGCACCCAGGTGATGTCGCCTGGGTGCCGCACTGGTTTAGGGATCCTACAATGCTGCTCCGAAAATTGGCGTGGGGCGTCCCGGGTGGGGCGGGGGGAGGCCTCGTCAGTAGCGGTCTGTTGTGCGAATAGTCCCAAGGCAGCACAACGTGCAGAGTTCTGGACGGCACCCAGGTGATGTCGCCTGGGTGCCGCACTGGTTTAGGGATCCTACAATGCAGTACAGAAAAACAGCGTGGGGCGTCCCGGGTGGTGCGGGGGGAGGCCTCGTCAGTAGCGGTCTGTTGTGCGAATAGTCCCAAGGCAGCACAACGTGCAGAGTTCTGGACGGCACCCAGGTGATGTCGCCTGGGTGCCGCACTGGTTTAGGGATCCTACAATGCAGTACAGAAAAACAGCGTGGGGCGTCCCGGGTGGTGCGGGGGGAGGCCTCGTCAGTAGCGGTCTGTGTCCAGCAAGTGGCTGCACTGGTGTGGCCATCCTACAATGCTGCGCCGAAAGTCGGCGTGGGGTGCCCCGTTGGCTTATGAGGTGATGTCAGTAGTGGACTGATGTGTGAATAGGTCGGAACCAGCACAAGGCGCCAAGATCCGAATGGCAAGTCCTGGATGTTGAGTGCCTCAGTTGAGATTTCTGAGCAGTGCTTGTAGGACTGTCTGAAGCTTATTTGCACCTGCTGCAGCTTCACTATTGCCCTGGTGTGGCCAAAGGTGGCACATGACATAGGCGGCCGGCTCCCGAGGTCCGGCGGAACTTTTTTCCTTTTCCTTTCTGCTTCTTTTCCTACAATGCGTTTCATCTGAAGACACGACCAGGTCCCTGAATGTGTGCAGGGGGACGCTATTGATTGAATGAAAATGGCGGCTTGACACAAAGCTGACTCAAGCGTTACTGTTGGTGCTATACAGACAAAAATTGGTTTTCAGTTTGTACATTCTTCAGGTTTTTTTTTTCCATCCAAGTCTGATTGAGAGTTTGTAGAAAAATGGCTTCAGATTTTCCACATACTACTCTTCAACATTCTTCCTAAATGTAACAATGTGAAACTCACTAGGAGAACGGCTGTTTCTGTTTCTTTTCAAAATGCTGCCACCAATATTTTCTGAATGGAAGACACCATCTTGTAGCATAAAGGGCCGAAAGGGGTTCTGGTCTGGCCGATGGTTGGTGGAGACATTTTGACTATATCTTGGACCTGCCCGGCCTCGCCCAAAATGGCGCCGGTATAAATGGGACTCGTAACTCCTTGCCCGCAAATGTATATCTAGAAAATGTTATTGTAAGTGGCCCTGTCGTATTTTAATTACAAAATGTACGTCCACCGATTCCGCAACTGTTAGACACCTTTGTTCTTGCAACCTAATGGCCCGCTCGTTACGTTCTTCTACAGTGTAAATGTCTCCTCATCATATACGATTTCAGTTTGCTCCGTGGCCGGCCCACGTGGTTATAGGCCCGTATTTGTATACTGACATTTTCACAATAAAGGTTTTTAAAACAAAACACGGTAGTAGTATTTACATTTGTAAAGTTTTTACTTTTAGTGACTGTTTTCGAATCAGTAAAAGGCAAGTGAAATAAAGCAGTCCAATTACATGACGGATAAAAGGTATAATATGTAGGAACGCAGTAAAGATAAATGGTCAAGGGCAGTTGTGTTTTTCATGTCTGCAACATAAAGTGATCGATAAGAATCTGATAATCAGGCGTATCGGCGACTAAGACAGCAGGCCGAATCTCTTTTAGTCAACGGCTCCGTCATGGAAGGAAGAAACGCCCTTTTTCTCGAAAAAGGAATATATTTTACTTGCAAGACAGTTGTAAATTTTCCGGGAAAGTACATTAGCCTGGAATATTATAACATATGTTTGAAAAAAAAATATTGTTCGAAAATAATAAAAAGCGTAATTTTTAGGTCATATGACCAAGCTTTTCATCATTAAATTAACAAAAGTAAAATGAACCAATGAAAAGTTTTATTAACAAGTCACATGACCTGTTATGCTTACGTTACGCGCTGCGCGCCGCGCCTCGGATCACTTCCGGGTGCGCTAACGCGGCGTGTCATAAAACGCATTACGCGACAACGTAGGTCAAGAATATAGTCTAAATGTCTCCACCAACCAGCGTTCAGAACACAACCCCTTTCAGCAGTCCAAAAAGTTCTGTTAAATGACAACAGAGGGGACAGGCAACAAGAACCATCAGTCAAAGAGGGGAGGGCAAGTTCTTCTCTTCCGGTTCATGTTGGGGCGCTACCGGAACTGATCGAATTGGTAGTCTATAGTGTTTCTGGATGTTTCAGACTAAAGCTGGCGTCAGCATGAGACCACTACCATCTCGTAGCTCCGTCGTGGCCATTCCACGAGCAATCATGGCAGCCGCTCCCCACCAGAAGCCTGCGGGAGTCGGAGGCCCCCAAGACTTTTGTAGAATCTTCACGGCTGAGGGGACGCTTTTCGAGAATGGGACCCAAGCCCTAGCAGACAAGCGTCCGAGTTCCAAGGTGTCCCAGGGCCATTTTAGTGGACCAGGCCCAAAACCGAAGAGCCGGCCGCCATTTTGAGAGTCCTGTGGCAGCCGCCTATCGCTGTACCGCAAGAGCGGGCGCATCTCAACTACATGGTGAGCGAGACGCTGTAGTCGCAAGAGCGGGCGGTAAACAGCTGAATGGCGGAAGAGGCACAGTGTAGCAAAAGCGGGCGGAATGGCAACTAAAACGATAAAGGGGCGCCCCACTACAGCTTGTCTTCAGGTCAAACGGATTGTGGGACAAGGTCCAGAATTGAAGAGTCATCAAAAGGCAAAAAGTTCCGCCGGACCCCGGGAGCCGGCCGCCTATGTCGGGGGCGATCTCAGGCTACACCAGTGCTATAAGACTTGGGGAGGGTGTCGGAGCCAAGCGTCTTCTCCGAGTCCATGGCCATCACACCGCCCCTCAGGGGCCTCCGTCAAGCTGTTTAGGAAGGTAACATATCACATTGTTTTCTAATGCAGTCAGGTCCACAAACGACACTCACTTACTTTGAGAATAGTGAAGCTGCAGTAGGTGGAAATAAGCTTCAGACAGTGTTACAAGCACTGCTCAGAACTCTTAACTATGGCACCCAACATCCAGAACTTATGCTATTTGAGAATGGTAGTGACATCGAAGCATCTCAGGGACCAAAACCATTAACGTACTTTCACGTATGAAAATCTTACTTGGGGAGGGGGCAGGAGCGAAGCGCCCCCTCCCAGTCAGCGCCACCACACCGTATGTTGAAAATCTGAAGCCATCGTTCTACAAAGTCAACCAAACTTGGATTGAAAAATCTAGAAAAATGTACAAACTGAAAACCAGTTTTGGTCTGCATAGCATCAGTAGCAACGCTTGAGTCAGCTTTGTGTCAAGCCGCCATTTTGATTCAACAAAGCACAGGCATTGAAAAAGGCTGAAATTCAGAACTCTAAACTATGGCACCCAACATCCAGGAGCTTGCCATCCGGATCTTGGAGCCTTGTGCTGTTTTCGTTCTATTCACACATCGGTCCACTACTGACATCATCTTATAAACCAACGTTATGTAAATAGTTTTTTAATAAAATGTTTTACCCTGTTTCTTTGCTGGTGTGTTGTCTACATTTTTAATATTTGCATAGGGTTTGTTGTTATTTTGTGCGGGATGGGTGATGGAGCCGAGCTGTCTTGCAGCCCTCATGGTGTGGAGCTCAGTTCATCTCACTATTTTCGTATTTCTCATGAAGGGTTGTTCCTAATATTTCTATTTTAGCGAGGTCAAAAAGAGATCCAATTAGTGGCCTACTGATTTTGCTCGATTACTTTTATTTTTTTACACGATTTTTCACTATCTGCAAAGACTAAACAGAGTATTGCGCCTTTGTGCTTGTTTGTAAATAGAGAATGATCCAAAGAGAACCAATTCTAAAACAGTAAATGCTTGGACAACAATCAATCAAATGGAGAGACAAGGAGGCACGACGGATTACAACGGGGGTAAAGGCCTGCGTTAACTACCCTTCAGTATCTGCAAAGAGAGAGTACTACTAAGGCAAAAGAGGGGAGGGGGGGGGGTGCAGCGTTCAAAGCACATCAGCGTGCATAAATACGAAAATGTTTTTATCTATCACGTACTTGACATTTTAAAGCTTTTCATATTTGCTATTAAAAAACCAATGAAATTCACAGAAAAAACCATAGGTTATAGTGGATATATAGTTAGGAATTTGCATTTACAAAACCTTGAAAATTCAATGAAAAAACCATAGGTTATAGGCCATATATAGTTAGGAATTCGCATTTACAAAACCTTATTTTACTCGCATAAAACCATTGAAATTCCATATATAGTTAGAAGCGCTAACTATATATCGCGCACCCGCAATCCACTGCTGATGATGTCACATATTACATCATTCATGACATGGTCAGTGACATCACTGATGACATCACTGATGACATCTCAAATGACATCACTGATGACAACTCAAATGACATCACTGATGACATCTCAAATGACATCACTGATGACATCACTGATGACAACTCAAATGACATCACTGATGACATCTCATTTGTCATCACTGATCACATCACTCATGTGATAATACAATGAACCTCTTCAGACTCTAATATAACCTTACATACACTCAGTATAAACAGACACTCACAGACTGTCACTCATCCATGGAGTTACTCACACACCTAGTCAGTCATGCAAAGAATCAATCACACCTCCATTTCCTCAACTATAAAGTTATACACATCTTACTTATTCAAACATATAATAACACATATTTATTCTCTTATATAATCCCTGATACAAGCTCACAGTGATCGATACAGCCACTCACACATTCACTGGCTCTTATGTTCAGTTATTTATATATCTCAACTCTCACATGTATTGTGTTTTACATACGTACTTACTTGCACATGTAGCAATGAGAAATCCATTCACTCACCAACACACCCATGCACAGTCAACCGCCCATATAGCTGTTTCCACATGCACTCTTGAACTCATACTCCTAGTGAATCAACTGCTTACACATCTATGCAAAGAGTCACGCACCTCCCAGCCACCCACACACACACTCAGCCTCCCATTCAAATACTTGGGCAACCAATCAATAACCCATATGGCCACTCTTATAGCTACTGATCAACACATGCAGCAGCTTACACAACAACAAACATACTGATGCACAAATTAAGACAGTTTAGTCACTAACCCATGCACTCAGTGAGACACATTTAATCACTCACTCATACAGTCAGTCATGCACCTACTAAATTCTTCATCCAGACACTTATACATCCACTCATTCTTCAATATGTGAAACATATTTAAACTTTACAGACACATACAATCACTGGATGTTGTGATCAGTGATGTCATCAGTGATGTCATTTCAGATGTCATCAGTGATGTCATCAGTGATGTCACTGACCATGTCATGAATGATGTAATATGTGACATCATCAGCAGTGGATTGCGGGTGCGCGATATATAGTTAGCGCTTCTAACTATATATGGAATTTCAATGGTTTTATGCGAGTAAAATAAGGTTTTGTAAATGCGAATTCCTAACTATATATGGCCTATAACCTATGGTTTTTTCATTGAATATATATATATATATCTTTCTTTAATGCCTATATGAAGAAAAGTGAATGTACATAACAATAATAAGATGATCACAACCTCCTATATACAACTAATTAATAAAAACATTATTTAAACTAAAAGTGATGTTATGTCAATTTTTCTCAATTTCGTTTGAAGGCAGTGTATTCAAATTCCAGCTTCTGTAAATCTGGTCCTATCCTTTTTGGAGTTACAGTGATTACCACCTTAAAAAGCCACCTACCATGCTTCTGACATTTTCTAAAATATATGTGTTATTATACTTAAAAGAGCATGTCAAAAATATACTTTTTCACAAATTGCACTTCTCGCATTTTCTGATGTTTGAAAACGTTTTATTTTAGATTTTTGATGGGCATTATACTCCATCACAACTGCTTCAAAGCATGCCATCCGGCAAACTCTAAATAAGGCCTTAAATTTTATTTTTAAATAGTTATTTTTCTGGGGGAATAAAGATTCAACTTTTCTTTATTTGTACAAAAATAATGTTAAACTGCTGATTTTAAAAGCATATCCACTGTGATTTTAAAAAAAGGACATTTAGCGTAGTTTTTTTCCCATGAGTAAAAAAGAGTTGCACATCGCTGCAGATAAACTCTAAAAGAAGTTTTTTGTAAAAGCGCAATATCTTCGGATGCTGTGGTTTTCATATTCTGTCCCAGCTAAGGCTTTTCTTAGAATGTTTATGAGAAGCCATGGCTTCTAATCTCCACAGCGACCAGGGCTTGAGGCCTCATCTGTGTGATGTCACAACCTAGAACCCTGGCCATAGCAACTACTAGCACATCAGAACCTTCAGTGTGCAGACAGATCCAGATAGGAAAGGCGAAGTACCAGGGCTCTCAGAGGCAATACGATGGAGGGTCCCATTAGCTTCACCCCAGCGGGCTTTGCCTATGCACCCAGAACCAGCCAGGACCTTCCTGATTACGAGGATGAAGGTAAGAGTCCGGAATGGGGTCAGAATAAAAGGAGGTGGACCTGAGCTGTAAAGAATGGCTGGTGTCTCCCAGGCGCAAAGCACCAACATGACACAAACTTCTGAACTTAAGGAGATGATGTATTCGTAGAGGGCGAGTTATGACTAAACGTTTTGTTCAAGTCGAGGTTGGATCCTGAATATTCACTGAGTAATAAACTATGTTTAAGTGGACATGAACAGTCGACAAGGAACCTGTCAATGTTAAAACAAAGCCCATGCTTAGGACTGTCTAGAATTTAATACTTGACCATATAAATACAAAATAAAGGTGTGACAGAGCACAGTACTGAACCTTTTATGACAAATAACATCTGCTCAGGGCTGGCGCTAGGCATGGGCAGCGGCCCAGGGCCAGCGCTCAGTCCACCAATATGAGGCAGGTCCATTTACTACCCACTTGGAACCGCAGTGTCAAACACTGTTGTACATCGCATTTTGTGACTTCCTAATTGCAAGTGGCAAAAAGTCACAATCAGAAAATCGCAAAATGTAGCGGTCGTACATGTTGCCCAAAATCATAAAAACATAGCAAGGGCTTCTTCATGAGGCTGGATCTCCATAGATATCCAGTTCTTCCTTTTTTGAGTCTCAATGTATTTCCTTTTATTGCACATTTTTCAAAAACAATAAGCTTAATAATTGTTTCACTTATGCAAACAGTTGACGCAAAAGGCAATATAAAAGATTTAATGTCCTAAAACTCTTCCCTGCCTCATTAAGCTCCATTAAAGGTCTCCTGTATTTGCTAGTCATCGAGAAGTGCTTGAATGTTTGCCCATCTCTGTGTAGGAAGTTTGAGCGGAAGTGGGAGTGATCCCTCTGTATGATTGTAGCATGCTGAAAACCTCATATTTTTCTTAATATTTTATCATTTTCTGATAATGTTTCCCTTACAGAGGTTTGGGTAGGTGTAAGTTTCTGTGAACGTCAGAAGAACTACTGCAGTGAGTATGCAGAGGATCATGAAAAAGGTAAGACTGAATAATATGCGTATGTGTTGTGGGTGGGAAAAAGGCAAACAAAATTCCTTTCTTTCTCCTTGCTCAAAATGAGTTACCCATTTCTACTGTAAACCAGTGGTGTAGCTAGGCGTTAGGCCACCCATGGCGGTCCCTGCGTTTTTCACCCGCTGATGCCGCAGGTAAGAGGGGGTGGGCGGCTGCTGCCCCCTAAACACCCTCCACTTGGGGAGGAATCCTTCCCCTTGCTACGCCACAGCTGTAAACTCTGTGGATGGCTAAGATCTGACATAAAATTGGTGTAATTCATAAAGTCTTTGCTTTGGTGTGGAAGACTATATTTAACTTACTCAAAATCTGACATTTTCAAAGTGGCTACATCAAAACATATCAGAAATGGGGAGATGAGTAGTTTTTAAATCTTTAATGCCTTCCTGGCAGATCACAATCATGAAAAATATTTTTCAATATTTAGTGAAGAATTAGTCAACCACAATACAAGTGACTATTTTAAGCCTAGTCAGCCTGCCTTGGTAGTTGGGGTATTTCTGTAATTGTTTTGGAACAACGCTTTAACAAATTTTCTACTATGGACCTTTTCGCAAGGCCCTGAAATACCATCTATTTTGATAGATAAGGTCTTGGCCTGTTAGTCTTAGATTTATTGTAGTCCCCTTTGACCACCGGTTTTATCTTCAAGATGCCTTCGGAGAATATTATGCTATGCAGATACCCTCACTCACTGACCCAGTACTGATGAATATAATTAAGTGATGAGGCAGTGCTCTAGTAATTAACTTTATAGAGGTCGCTTGGCTTCTTTGCTTGCTGAAGTGCACAAAGAAGTATAAGATTTGAAAAATGGGGCACTGTTTATTTATCCTCAAGACTAAGGATTAACTATTAATTTTTAATAATATCGATATAAATGCAATTTTGTACACCAAAAGTAAATTTCGGAAGTTGGCTTAAAAAATGGATGACTACCAAATAAAATGGAAATGGATGTGTTTGGTACCCACTTCTGTGATTTCAGTGGTGCAGTCTTTTAGTTTTTTTGTAAACAACTGATTGTAAACTATTTAAAAATGTCAACAAATGTGTGTTAAAAAAATATGAGGGTGAAGGCAATAGGTTTGAGGATGGCCCTGCGGAGAGAGCCAAATTCAATAGGAAATGGATGTGAAAAGGACAGAATAAAAGTCCTGGTTGCCTCCTCATAATAACGTCCTTTATTTCTTTGAGAAGGCAGTGAGATAGTTAAAAACTGAGGGGATACAGAGGAACAATTATTATTCTCGCATTCAGCATCCTAACTTTTTTCAACCAGTGGCCCAATTCAAAGTTCGCTGTTTTCATGAGGATTGGGGATCCTTATTATCCTATGTTGTTAGCACATACACAATCAACACAAGCAAGTATACACACAACACACAATATTCTGTTAATGCCGAGGGGAGCCTTGTAGTCACACAGGTCCCAAGGGCCATGCAGAATTTGGCTATCCCTAGACGTTGACCTTATACTTTATATATTGTTCACTTTTGTGATGTGGATTCTATTTTAGGAGGATGCACACCCAGCCGTGGCCTCTGCAGGTAAGAGCGGTGGCAGCCAGGAGAGGAGGGATTTCGAGAGACGGTCACAAGGTGACATTAATTATTTCTTTAATTTTTCCTTGTGGTCCTCTCTCAAAATCCCCCCTCACCTGGCCACACCACTCTTACCTGTAGTGGCCGCGACTGCACTCACATAAACAGCCCAGACATCTCTCTTGTTCCTTCAATCTCCTGGTAGAAGAGGTTTGTAGGTTTTGATCATTATAAATCCACCAGATCGGTGTAGACAAAAGGAAACAGAAGAAAGGTTATTTACTAACCAAGCATTCCTGTCCAACCTATTCTCAGCACCTCTCAAGCAACGGAGATGAGTCTCTCAATCATTTCCTTTTCCAGACCTCGCCCATAAAGTGTGTCATATTGCACTCCTCTGAGAGTTAGGACGTCTCTGGGTGCTGCAGTCTATGACTATGGAGTTGTTTGACGATGAGTGCAGTCTGAGTCTCCACACCTTGCCTTTCATTTGACCTTCTCTTGATACAATTTGTTTTACAGAATGGCCTACATCTCCTGATGTTTCTGAATGCCAGGCTTTCTCCCCAAAGAATGTGACTGATGCTGAAGAAGGTGAGCGATCTTTTTCAATTTGCCGAGCAAATAATAAATGTTCTACATCACTGTATGCTCTCCCAGCTTCCGAGATGGTTGGTAACCCATGCTTCGGCAGCCTCCTGTGAATACACTCTTAACAGAAGATAGACTCTTGTGAACCTCATGGTTAGGGACCCTGCTCAAGAAGCAGTGTCCCTGACTAAGAGTTGCACAGGATCATTGAGGAATGAGTGAACCTGAATCACCACAGAAGGGTTTGTTATAATGTATACGGTATCCGAACAAATTTTGTTTTATTCTTGATTATTTTGAAGTCCCAGAGTCAGCAAAGGGTACCTGTTTTCTGTGACTCCATGGAGGGGCGTCTGTGCCGCTGCTCATTCCAGATTTAAATCAAACAATAATAACATATTTCTCGAAACCATTTAATGCCAAAATTCTTGCTATTTCTAAGCACTACAAATACAGGTGTTACTACTGATTAAGATAAAGGTACTGAGTGGCATTTTTACAAGCACCTATCGCCACCATAAAGTCACTTTTCAGGACTTGTGGTGGCTATAGGGGCTGTGCCTTATTTACAAGGCAGGGTTAAGCCAGTTAGCGTGACTGAACGCTGCCTTGTGAATAAGGTCCCCTTTCACGCTACACTTTGCATGAAAAGGGTGGGAAATTGGTGTTGTGGTGGACTCTTACCAGCAGTGGGCGTGGCTGCACACACGTATTCAGCCCAGACATCTCTCTCGTTCCTTCAATCTCCTGGTAGAAGAGGTCTGTAGGTCGTGATCATTATAAATCCACACGATCGGTGAAGACAAAAGTAAACAGAAGAAAGGCTATTTACTAACCAAGCATTCCTGTCCTTCCTATTCTCAGCAACTCTGAAGCAACGGAGATGAGCCTCTCAATCATTTAACTTTCCAGACCTCTCCCATAAAGTGTGTCATATTGCACTCCTCTGAGAGTCAGGACTTCTCTGAGTGCTTCAGCATATGACTATGGAGTTGTTTGATGATGAGTGCAGTCTGAGTCTCCACACCTTGCCTTTCATATGACCTTCTCTTAATACAATTTGTTTTACAGAATGGCCTACAACTCCTGATGTTCCTGAATGCCCTGCTTTCTCCCCAGAGAATTCGACTGATGTTGAAGAAGGTGAGAGATCGTTTTCAATTTGCCGAGCAAATATTAAATGTTCTACATCGCTGTATGCTCTCCCAGCTTCCGAGATGGTTGGCAACCCATGCTTCAGCAGCCTCCTGTGAATGCACTCTTAACAGCAGATAGACTCTTGTGAACCTCATGGTTAGGGACCCTGCTCACGAAGCAGTGTCCCTGACCAAGAGTAACACAGGATCATGAAGAAATGAGTGAACCTGAATCACCACAGAAGGGTTTGTTATAATGTATATGGTATCTGCACGGATTTTGTTTTATTCTTGATTATTTTTAAGTCCCAGAGTCAGCAAAGGGTACCTGTTTTCTGTGACTCCATGGTGGGGGTTCTGTGCCGCTGCTCATTCCAGATTTGATGCGCATTTTATACATTAAGTTCAGAGTGGAGCAAGAAAAAAAGCATTTTATTTTGTATTTGTCATCATTGAACCTAGTCTTTTTCCACTGAGAGGACCCTATTGTCCCACTAACTCACACTGGACGTGTTCTTCAGTATCCAGAAGACTAAAAATGAATGAAGATTCCAAACCAAATGTTAATGGTTAGAATGCTCTCCCTGAGCCCTCATTCACTTCCTATGATTTGAAGATGGGCTAATCAATATGCCAGGCTCATGATTTCCACTTCATCTTATTTGTATTAGAATACAGCTACATAAACGAGATTATATGGAACATGCCACACCCCACAGACATCATGTGCTTTTACAAAGCAGTGGTTGTCAGATGTGTTTCTCGTATACTGTCTTTAATGCATTTGAAACCAGTAATAATATTGTCATAACATTCTGAGCCACCTTGGGGGTCGGCATGCTATGTGTCTTTTCAATTTAAAAAATAATAACATATTTCTCGAAAGCACTTAATGCCACATTCTTGCTATTACTATGCACTACAAATACAGGTGTTACTACTGATCAAGATAAAGGTACTGAGGGGCATATTTACAAGCACCTATCGCCACCACAACATCACTTTTCAGGACTTGTGGTGGCAATAGGGGCTTTGCCTTATTTACAGGGCAGGGTTAAGCCAGTTAGCGTGGCTGAATGCTGCCTTGTGAATAAGGCCCCCTTTCACGTTACACTTTGCGTGAAAAGGCTGGGCAATGGGTGTTGTGGTGGGCTCTTACATACAATGGCCGCGGCGGCACACACATAGACATCCCAGACATCTCTCTTGTTTCTTTAATCTCCTGGTAGAAGAGGTTTGTAGGTTGTGGTCATTATAAATCCACCAGATCGGTGTAGACAAAATTAAATAGTTGTAAGGTTATTTACTAACCAAGCATTCCTGTCCTACCTATTCTCAGCAACTCTCAAGCAACGGAGATGAGTCTCTCAATCATTTCCCTTTCCAGACCTCTCCCATAAAGTGTGTCATATTGCACTCCTCTGAGAGTCAGGACTTCTCTGGGTGCTTCAGCCTATGACTATGGAGTTGTTTGATGATGAGTGCAGCCTGAGTCTCCACACCTTGCCTTTCATTTGACCTTCTCTTGATACAATTTGTTTTACAGAATGGCCTACAACTCCTGATGTTTCTGAATGCCCTGCTTTCTCCCCAGAGATTGTGACTGATGCTGAAGAAGGTGAGCGATCTTTTTCAATTTGCCGAGCAAATATTAAATGTTCTACATCACTGTATGTTCTCCCAGCTTTCGAGATGGTTGGCAACCCATGCTTCAGCAGTCTCCTGTGAATGCACTCTTAACAGAAGATAGACTCTTGTGAACCTCATGGTTAGTGACCCTGCTCAAGAAGCAGTGTCCCTGACTAAGAGTGTCACAGGATCACTAAAGCATGAGTGAACCTGAATCACCAC
The DNA here is from genome assembly GCF_964263255.1 of Lissotriton vulgaris. Classification (NCBI taxonomy): domain Eukaryota; kingdom Metazoa; phylum Chordata; class Amphibia; order Caudata; family Salamandridae; genus Lissotriton; species Lissotriton vulgaris. The sequence continues at coordinate 1,035,115,987 of NC_141685.1, forward strand.
AGAAGGGTTTGTTATAATGTATATGGTTTCCGCACAGATTTTGTTTTATACTCGATTATTTTTAAGTCCCAGAGTCAGCAAAGGGTACCTGCTTTCTGTGACTCCATGGTGGGGCGTCTGTGCCGCTGCTCATGCCAGATTTATTTTTGAAAACACATTTTTATTAATAGATCACATAAAAAAGTCGCAGACCCCTGTACCCCAGAGGTATCTGCAGGACACCAGCATACATAAACCATAACGTAATCCATCATTTTGTTCATAATCAAGGCTTCGGGATCAATGTACACAACTCAACTTTCCCCTTCCCAACTCCCATCCCCCCCACCATCCCAGACTCCATCCCACCCGGATCCCTCTCCCCCCTGCACGGTACTCAACCTGTCCTGTCCTATACACACACATAGTCCAGACCAGAGCGGACTCAAGCCTCAAGATCAGGGGCTGGTTCCGCTGGTGGCTCCAACCAAATACCCCTATAGTCTGCCCATCTTTTCCAAATCTTGCAATGCTTGCTAGGGCAGCCTCGAGCCAGGAATATGGGTTTCTCCGTCCCCATACAGAAATCTAGGCCCCTCTTCCATGCTACTAGCGATGGGGCCTGCGGGTTCTTCCAGGCCCTTGCAATGTCTCTCTTGGCCACAGTGAGCCCTAGCAAGAGCAGGTGTCTCTTGTATATGTTGCCTCCCACCCCCTCTAGCACATGCAGCAACCCCAACCGCGGCGTGCGTGGGAGCACCCAACCCAGCGCCTCATCCAACCCATTCCAGACGCCATTCCAGAATCTATGCTCATGCCAGATTTGATTCGCATTTTATACATTAACTTCAGAGTAGAGCAAGAAAAAAAGCATTTTATTTTTTATTTGTCATCATTGAACCTATTCTTGTTCCACTGAGAGGGCCCTATTGTCCCACTAGCTCACACTGGACATGTTCTTCAGTATCCAGAACACTAAAAATGAGTGAAGATTCCAAACCAAAAGTTAATGGTTAGAATGCCCTCCCTGAGCCCTCATTCACTTCCTATCAATCAATCAATCAATCAATCAGTGACACTTGTAAAGCGCGCTACATACCCGTAGGGTCTCAAGGCGCTTGGGGGGGGGGGGGGGGGGGGGTGCCGCTACTGCTCGAACAGCCAGGTCTTCAGCTTCTTCCTGAAGGAGAGGTGGTCTTGGGTCAGGCGCAGGTCGGACGGGAGGGAGTTCCAGGTCTTGGCGGCCAGGTAGGAGAAGGACCTTCCTCCTGTAGTCGCTCTTCGGATGCGGGGGACGGCGGCGAGGGCGTGGTTGGCTGATCGGAGGTGGCGTTTGGGAGCGTAGAAGTTGACTCGGCTGTTGAGGTAGCTCGGGCCTTGGTCGTGTAGGGCTTTGTGCGCGTGGGTGAGGAGGCGGAAGGTGATTCTCTTGTTGACGGGGAGCCAGTGAAGGTCTCTCAGATGTCCGGAGATGTGGCTGGATCGTGGGATGTCGAGGATGAGTCTGGCTGAGGCGTTTTGGATCCGCTGGAGTCTCTTCTGGAGCTTGGCGGTGGTCCCGGCGTAGAGGGCGTTGCCGTAGTCCAGTCGGCTGGTGACGAGGGCCTGGGTGACGGTCTTCCTGGTCTCTGTGGGGATCCACCAGAAGATCTTCCGTAGCATGCGTAGGATGTTGAAGCACGCCGAGGAGACGCTGTTGACTTGCCTGGTCATGGAGAGGGAGGAGTCCAGGATGAAGCCCAGGTTTCGTGCATGGTCTGTCGGTTTGGGTGCGGTGCCCAGGGCGGGAGGCCACCAGGAGTCGTCCCAGGCGGAGGGTGAGGAGCCCAGGATGAGGACCTCCGTCTTGTCCGAGTTCAGTTTCAGGCGGCTGGTCGTCATCCACTCGGCTACCTCTTTCATCCCTTCGTGCAGGTTGGCTCTGGCGGTGGCGGGGTCGTTGGTCAGGGAGAGGATCAGCTGGGTGTCGTCGGCGTAGGAGATGATGCTGAGGTGGTGTTTGCGTACGATGGCCGCGAGGGGGCTCATGTAGACGTTGAAGAGGGTGGGGCTCAGGGATGATCCTTGGGGGACGCCGCAGATGACTTCGGAGGCCTCTGACTTGTACGGTGGTAGGCGGACTCGCTGTGTTCTTCCGTCGAGGAAGGAGATGATCCATTCCAGTGCCTTGTCCTGGATTCCGATGTTGCTGAGGCGCTGTATTAGGGTGCGGTGGCAGACCGTGTCGAATGCCGCGGAGAGGTCTAGGAGGATGAGGGCCGCTGTTTCTCCATTGTCCATCAGGGCTCGGATGTCATCGGTGGCGGCGATGAGGGCGGTCTCGGTGCTGTGTTTGGCTCGGAAGCCGGACTGTGAGGGGTCGAGGGATCCGTTCGTCTCGAGGAAGGCGGCCATCTGCTTGTTGACGGTCTTCTCGATGACTTTGGCTGGAAACGGGAGAAGCGAGATGGGGCGGTAATTCTTGAGGTCGATGGGGTCCGCTGTTGGTTTCTTGAGAAGAGCGCTGAGTTCGGCGTGTTTCCAGCTATCGGGGAAGATGGCGGTGTCGAAGGATGTGTTGATGATGTCTCGCAGGTGGGGTGCGATGACAGCGTCGGCCTTGTTGAAGACGTGGTGAGGGCAGGGGTCGGTTGGTGATCCGGCGTGGATGGAGTTCATCGTGCGGATGGTGTCTTCGGTGCTGATCGGGGTCCAGGCGTGGAGGGTGGTGGTGGGGGGGGGTGGCTGGTCGGTCGTGGTGTGCGTTGGTTGGTTGTTGAAACTGCTGTGTATGTCCGTGATCTTGTTGTGGAAGTATGAGGCGAGGGAGTTGCAGAGGTCTTGCGATGGGGTGATGTCGTTGTTTCCTGCGCTGGGGTTGGAAAGCTCTTTCACGATGTTGAAGAGTTCCTTGCTGTTGTGTGCGTTGTTGTCCAACCGGTCCTTGAATGCTGTTCTCTTGGCGGCGCGGATCAGCTGGTGGTGTTTCCGGGTGGCAAGTTTGTAGGAGGTCCTGTTGTCCGGTGTCGGTTCCCTTTTCCAGACTTTCTCGAGGGCTCGGCAGTTCTTCTTGGAGCTCTTGAGTTCGTCGGTGAACCATGGGGCCTTCTTGCTGCCGGGTCTGCTAGGCGGGGTCCTCAGCGGGGCGAGTTCGTCCGCGCAGTTGCTGATCCACTTCGTGATGTTATCGGCGGCCTGGCTGGGGTTCGCTGAGCTGGCAGGAGGGTGTTGGCTCAGGGAGGTGGCGAGCTGGTCTGCAGTGATCTTGTTCCAGCTTCTGCGGGCGGTGTGTTGCTGGTGTTGGTGGGTCGTCGTTCTCTTGAAGGTGAAGTGGACGCAGCTGTGGTCCGTCCATTGAAGCTCTGTGGCGTGGCTGAAGTCGATGTCTGTGCTGGATGAGAAGACGGCGTCGAGTGTGTGTCCGGCGAGGTGGGTGGGGGTGGACACCAGTTGCTTGAGTCCCAGGTTGGCGAGGTTGTCGAGCAGGGTGCTGGTGTTGTGGTCGTTGTTGTTCTCCAGATGGAAGTTGAGGTCTCCCAGGAGGATGTAGTCAGCGGAGGGGAGGGCATGCGGGCTGATGAAGTCGGCGATGTCCTCGCTGAATTGCGTGCGTGGTCCAGGGGGTCGGTAGATCAGGGTGCCTCTGAGGGTGGTGTTCGGGTTGGTGTGGATCTGGAAATGCAGGTGTTCGGCGCTGGTCAGGGTGTTGTCGGTGCTGGTCGTGAGACGGATGGTGTTCCTGTGGATGATGGCGATGCCTCCTCCCATCTGGTTGGCGTTTCGGTCCCTCCGGACGATCTTGTAGCCCTCTGGGATAGCGATGGCGATGTCGGGAGCTGAAGAGGCGTTCATCCAGGTCTCCGTGAGGAAGGCAACGTCAGGGGCTGTGGCGTCTAGAAGGTTCCAGAGTTCGATGGCGTGTCTGTGGACGGAGCGGGTGTTGAGCAGGATGCACTTGAGGTGGGTGCTGCTGGAGTTCGCCTTGGCGGGTGCTGGTGCGGGGCTGGTCCGGATGCAGGAGAACTTGCAGGCGTGGCAGCTGAACGGGCCGTGGGTGCGTCTTGGAGTGGCTTGGTGGCATTCTGGGAGTCGGCCGGTGTTGAGTGCGGTGAGGGTGGCGGCGGAGTACGTCAGGCGGGTGGGTCGGGGTCTTCGAGGGCCAGGGGTCCTGGCGCTGGTCGCGATCCGGTCGCGGACGGGCGCAGACGGGCTTACCTTTGGCGCGCCTTCGGCGCACAATCGGCGCGCCCGCTGCGCGTGACCGCTGCGCGTTCGCACGGTCGCCATTTAAGGCGAAGTGCGCGGGTGGGCGGGGCAGCTGGGAGGCGGGAGCGGGGAGGGTTACAGAAGACAAAAGGGGCGGGGACAAGCGGCGGTGGCGGGAAGGGAGGGCGGGGGGCGGCGCGGTAGGCGGACAACAAGGAAGGAGAGCAAACACGGACAGAAATGCAAAACAGGCACAAAATAACGCCAAAAGCGGGGAAAAAGAGAGTTACACACAGTTTAAAAAAACAAGCACAAAAAACAGTCAAAACACGGGAAAAAACACTTGCAGCGGCGGCAGCCGGCAAACGAGGCAGCAGCGAGGCAGAGGGCAGGCAGGGGCACACGCAGCAGCTGGTGGCCGTGCGGCGCGGGGGTGTCCCACAAGTGGGTCACACTCACCTGCGTCGCACGGTCGCCATTTAAGGCCAAGTGCGCGGGTGGGCGGGGCAGCTGGGAGGCGGGAGCGGGGAGGGTTACAGAAGACAAAAGGGGCGGGGACAAGCGGCGGTGGCGGGAAGGGAGGGCGGGGGGCGGCGCGGTAGGCGGACAACAAGGAAGGAGAGCAAACACGGACAGAAATGCAAAACAGGCACAAAATACCGCCAAAAGCGGGGAAAAAGAGAGTTACACACAGTTTAAAAAAACAAGCACAAAAACAGTCAAAACACGGGAAAAAACACTCGCAGCGGCGGCAGCCGGCAAACGAGGCAGCAGCGAGGCAGAGGGCAGGCAGGGGCACACGCAGCAGCTGGTGGCCGTGCGGCGCGGGGGTGTCCCACAAGTGGGTCACACTCACCTGCGTCGCACGGTCGCCATTTAAGGCCAAGTGCGCGGGTGGGCGGGGCAGCTGGGAGGCGGGAGCGGGGAGGGTTACAGAAGACAAAAGGGGCGGGGACAAGCGGCGGTGGCGGGAAGGGAGGGCGGGGGGCGGCGCGGTAGGCGGACAACAAGGAAGGAGAGCAAACACGGACAGAAATGCAAAACAGGCACAAAATAACGCCAAAAGCGGGGAAAAAGAGAGTTACACACAGTTTAAAAAAACAAGCACAAAAAACAGTCAAAACACGGGAAAAAACACTCGCAGCGGCGGCAGCCGGCAAACGAGGCAGCAGCGAGGCAGAGGGCAGGCAGGGGCACACGCAGCAGCTGGTGGCCGTGCGGCGCGGGGGTGTCCCCCTATGATTTGAAGATGGGATAATCAATATGCCAGGCTCATGCTTTCCACTTCATCTTATTTGTATTAGAATACAGTTACATAAACAAGATGATATGGAACATGCCACACCCCACAGATATCATGTGCTTTTACAAAGCAGTGGTTGTCAGACGTGTTTCTCCTATACTGTCTTTAATGCATTTGAAACCAGTAATAATATTATCATAACATTCTGAGCCACCTTGGGGGTCGGCATGCTATGTGTCTTTTCAATTCAAACAAGAATAACATATTTCTCGAAAGCACTTAGGGCCATATGTAACAAGCAAAATTGCGATCGCAAATGCCGAAATTCACAGAATTTCAGCATTTGCAATCGCAATTTTGCTTTGTGGTACGTATGAGGCAAATCTGCATGCAAAATAAGGAATCGCAACATTTGCGATTCCTTATTTTGCAATTGCATTTAAGGAATTGCACATTTTGTGGTTCCTTTAAATGCAATGTAAGAAGCACCAAAAAAGTGCAATTTGGCCTAAGAAATCACAAATTACCAGCAACTTCAAGTTGGTGGTAATTTGCGATTTATTTAAAAAATTCACTTTTTTGCATTTTTCAAAGTGCACTGTGAAGTGCATACATGCCCTTAGGGCATGTATGTGTGCCACGTGTGCACCCATGCTTATTCAGGGGTGCAACAGGGTGTCCCTTTGACACCCTTGCACTCTTGACATTGCATTCTCAATTTGCGATATCTAATTGCTATTCACAAATTGAGAATGTCTTCCCATTCATTCCTAAGGGCCCCAAGGCCCATAGGAATGAATGGGGAAGTAGTCCTTAATTTAGAATCGCAATTTGAGGTTTGCAATTAAGGAATATGTAGGATTCGCAAAATTTATTGCAAATCCTACATACATAGCATTTTGAAATTCTAAAAATAGCGATTCGCAAAAAATCGCTGTTTGAGAATCGCAAATGTGGATTTTGATAAACTACAAATACAGGTGTTACTACTGATCAAGATAAGGTTACTGAGGGGCATATTTACAAGCACCTATTGCCACCACAACGTCACTTTTCAGGACTTGTGGTGGCGATAGGGGCTTTGCCTTATTTACAAGGCAGGGTTAAGCCAGTTAGCGTGAATAAGGCCCCCTTTCAGTCTACACTTTGTGTGAAAGGGGTGGGCAATGGGTGTTGTGGTGGGCGTTTCACCTCAACACCCTTTGATTTTGACACTGCCCCATATTGTGTCGCTGGCGAAACGAGGAGAAATTTTTATTTCTCTTTGTTTTTGCTGTTTGCATGTGTGCTGCGTTGGGCAGCACACATGGAAACAGCAAAACACCAATGATTGTATATGTGCAGGAATATGTCCCTTCCTGCACATAACAATCATTTTTTTAAATGACATTTTGCAACTTCTATGTGTGCTGCATTAGGAAGCACACATAGAAGTTACAACCCCCCATTCAAAGACTGTTTATGTGCAGCAAGGGATACCTTACTGCACATAACCAATCTCCCCTGCAACGCAGACACCCTTGCAATATGGTAAAATGGTGCCCTCTTTGGTGCTAGGCAGCTAAATTAAGTGCCAGTGGAGGGGGAAACGCAGGGCTACACCATAGTGTTGTAAATATAGTGCAGCCTGTATTTCTAAAGTGACGGAGTGTGTTGTTTGCCTTCCTGGCCTAACGACAAGCTTTACCACTATACTGGTAAATATGTCTCTGAGTTTCTCACGCATTGGATCTTCTATAGATTCACATGCTTGAGTCAATTTCTGTTGCCATAACGAATGAGTCAAGAATATCATTCTCTGTGGTGACTGGGAATGATTCAATCCTGTGAATCAATGAAAGGTACCGATGCTGGAGAACCGAAGTTACAGGTAAGTAACCTAGGGCTAGATACAGGAAGGCCATAACCGGTTGGTAACGGCCGAAATTGGCTGTTACCGACCGGTAATAGCCTTTTCTTACGTAGGTGGTATATTTACTGATTCGGTAAATAACGAATCGGTATTTTCCGACTCGGTATTTACTGAATCATCATTTACCGATTCGGTATTTGCCGAATCGGTAAATGAGATGTAGGAAGCACTTTAAAGAGTGCTTTTGTGCTTTAAGGATTCGTTATTTACCACCAACAATTAGCTGGTGGTAAATAACGAATACCTGCGTAAATGCAAATCTGTGCATTTACACCTGTGCCATGTGACAGACATACATGCCCTAAGGGCATGTATGTGTGCCACATGTGCACACCAGCACTATTCAGGGGTGCAACAGGGTGTCAAAGAGACACCCTGCCACCCTTGACTCTTTCCCAATTTTACAGAATCGGTAATTACCGATTCAGTAATTGACATTCATTCCTATGAGCCTCCAGGCCCATAGGAATGAATGGCAATTACTGAATCGGTCAATACCGATTCGGTAATTACCGAATCTTAACGATTCAGTCATTTTTACAAAATTTTTAGCTACATAGCATTTGCCGATTCTTAAATACCGAATCAGTAAAATTCGTATTTACGAATCGCTAAATACTATTTACCTACATCTAGCCCTTATTTCTTTATCAACTGTGAAAGAAAAAGGCTGATCTAGGACTAACTGAGTTTCAAAATTGAGACCTGCTAGTCACATAAAGACACCAGCAGTCACAGCTGAACTTCCTGAGCTACCTTGCCATGACATAATACTACATTACAAAGGACAACACCACATTAAAAGTAATAACATATGTTCGCATCGCATGAGTCATCATGAAACATCTGCTGAGCTACACTTAGCAATAAAGTGAGCTTGAACTCACAGAACCTGCTTAACCCCTTCGCCGCGGCGCGAATTCTGCCACAGTGCGAGGGGGTCGGGGTTGGGCATGGCGCTGCGATAATCATGACAGCTCCCGGCCGTCATAAATCACCGAGGGCGTGTGCTCATGACGGCTGGGAGCCATCAGAACTCCGCCCACTGATTAATTCTCCCACACAGGCGGAGAATTAACAGTGCATGGGCGGAGCGGTAACGTTCTGACGGCTCCCGGACGTCATGAGCACACACCTACCATGACTCATGACGGCCGGGAGCCATCATGAGCACCGAAAAGGTAACGTCATTTATGTCTGTAATATGCTATGTCAGTTGAACTGCTGGCAACAGAGGATTTATAAACAGTTGTTTTTCACTCACAATTGGACATCTGAAACCTCCTATTAAAAACAACACAACTGGTGGTGAGGGCGATACTTAATTGAAAATTCTCTTTTTGAAGCTTTACTGCTTGAAATTTACACACCAGCCAATTAAGCTCTGAGATTCCACCTCCTCGCCTTCAAGAGATACTCCTTGTGCAAATGATACACATGTTCTATTTCTTGGATAAACGTTTACAAAGATTCTGTGTTCTGTTGTGGAATTCAGTTAAAACAACACATTCTGATGAGACTCTTAAGGATGTAGCAGCCCATTAGTACTAAGGTGTATTCTACCTTCAAAATCCAATTACAGCTTAAAAGCTAATGGTGGTCCTTGATTATGGTAGCCTTTCATTTGAGACCAGGTATTATATAATTTCACTAGCACAAATGTATGGGTATGTTGGGTTGGGATTGTAGTCTTAGACATTAGAGTAGTTTGAGACTAAAAGTGCAATATTGAAATTTCTGGAGGCAGAACGAAAGGCAATGGGCACTACATACATGCAGTGGTGCCCTCTTGTATTCAGTTCTGGTCAGCACTTCTTATCTCATTAAAGTGCTGAGCTGAGGGAATCAGATGGCAGAGCTTTGCATGTTGTAGATAATTATTGAAGGGTCTGAAAGAAGTGCCTCTCCCCAATAAGAATTTATATTTTGCTTGCTTGCTTTTTAGCGAGTCTTCGTGTTGTTTCTACCTGTCATTTTTGGCTTCATTCACTCTTTCTTTGCTGGTTCTGGTGCTTAGTGGGGTAATGTGTCCACCGAAGGAGCTATGTTTGACCGTATGGTCACAGGTTCAAATCCCAGTGGATCCACTTAGCCTTTCATCCTTCTGAAATCGATAACATGAGTACCATTAAGTTGGGTAACAATAAACATCTGTTATTAAGCGCCAATATACCCTTTGCGGTGAACGCGTTGTGAATATTAGGGTATGTGATTTCTGATTCCTTAATTTTTTAGACGCTCTTAAGATTCTGGTTTCTGGTTAGTTATAACACTATTGTGACCCTTATAAAGGCAGTAGGCATGCACCTTGATATCACTCAGGCTAAATGTTTTCCTACCATGACCCAACAGATTAAGGGGAATATTCATGCAGGGTTACTGCAGTGAAGGGCGACCTTTTGTTTGCAGCCATTGTTCGATTTGAATTGTTTTTCAGCTCACCAGAATGTTTTTGATAACTCAATGTATGTTTTTGTAAACTTAGTAAGTGCTTATCCTCTATTTCAAAAACATGCATAACATGCCTGCTTCTTCCCCTAGTCACTACACTTAAGGAGATGCCAGCTCTTCAACTTAGCTCATCAGATGCCTTTGAAAACCTAATCCATGCAGAAGAAACATCCCCAGATAACACCGAATCTGAGAAGGATGTAGGAAAGGAAGCAGTTGTTGCTGAGCCGGAAACCATTTCTGATGCCAGTGACTGTTTTTGGTATGAAAATGAAGATCACGTTATTGTAATAGGGTCTGACACTACAGAAACAGCAGAGGAGCAAAATGAGGTTACTACTGAATCTATCTCACTAGTCAAGCCACCCATGTGTACATGCCAAAGAGAAGAGAACAACGGCTGCAGGATGACATATAGCGCAGACATTCAGTGTGAGTCAAGTGGTGATGAGGAAGTTGTTCCTCTTCATCCACCAATCTCGGATTTCCCTCCTGGTATCCCTATTACCAAGGAATTTGTGCAAAGTTTTCTTGCGCCGATACAACGTAATATGCTTTTCCCATATGGGTGTGCTGCTTGCTGGCAGGCATTTGCGTCAGCGGACGTGCTGTTCTCTCACGTGATCCACGGAGCCAGGGGGGACTTCAGCTGCCTTGTGTTCTTCCAGAGGTGGAAACTGATGAGAAGGCGGCTGCGCATGGTGAGCAACAGACTTGATGCTGCCATCGAGAGGCACGACCGTCAGAAGAGAAAGAGGGAAGGTCTCATTTCCCTCCCACGTACAGTATGTTCATGCTGTGGTAGGAGCGTCCAGGGGTACGTGAACAGCACCAGCAGCGAAAGCAACAGCAGCAGCAGCTGCAGTGGCAGCCGGAAGAGGAAGCAGCAAGATGATGTTTGTCATTGCCCACCCCCAAAAAGGCAACGTTCTAGAAGAAAGGTATTCTAGAAGACAACTAGAGCAGACCACAAGAGGCAATTGTTCAGCTTATAAGCACATACTTTTAGCCAACACTTTAGAATTATTTAGCAAATGTTCATACATATTTAGGTTTAGCACATTACTGTTTTTACATTTGGTGATTTGGAACAACTTCCTACTTTCAGTTTCACCTCTCATTTTCCTTTACAGTTCGGTTTTAAGCTTACCATGGTTCCTTATTTCCTGGGGACTTCCTGTTTCTAGACCCTAGACTTTGTATCTTAAAGTGCTCCAACTCCCGGGTGTTTCTCAACACAAAGATATTTAAAACAGGCTTGAATGAGTGAGAAATAGGGACCGGACTTTACATATTTATATTATTTCCTGGCTGAAATTGGCATTGCTCCCTGCCATAAAATAGGCACCAACTCCTGCTATAAAACTGGCACAACTGCCTACTACACAAATAACACTACCTCCCTCACACGGATGAACTTCCTCATAGAAAACAGCTGTTATTTACAACTGCATAAATGGGGAATCATTAATCTGCATAGACACACAGGGTGGTAGTAGGAGGTATTTAAACTGATTACAAAAAACTCAACTTGGGCAGATGTCAGATAACAATTTTAAAAAGTTGTTTAATGTGGCATGTCTGTACTACTACCCGTACCACTTCATCGTTATTTACTATTTCTAAACCCTCACTGCTCTTATGTTGGCCAAGACCCCAGTACCTTAAAAGTCTAATGAACACTCGCATCAGAGCCATGTCTACGCTTGAGACACATGAATTGGGAAAAAACGTAGGTAAAACAGAAAAGCATCCTACCCAACCACCACAATACATGGTGGCTGGCCCTTCCACAGAAAGGAACAAATCAGGGCTGCGACTTCTCTAAACAACGTATTAGGGATCGGGAATGGGAAATTCTGCAACACATATAAGAAACATGGAAGGTCCATCATTTTAAATAAGGCCACCTTACTCATGAAATTAAGTGGGAGCTCCGTTCACTTGTGAAGGTCCTTTTAAGTCTTTTTCAGCAGAGGTGTGAGGTTAAGATTGTGGGTCTGTGGGTCAATTCAGCACCACTGATATATGGACACTCAAGTATTTGAAAAGCATCCTACCTACTTTTCGAGTTTCACTATACCAGCAATACCAAGCAGTGCAGGAAGAGCGAAAGGCGGTTTAGCTCTGCTCTTTTCTCTTAATCTGGCAGGGACCTTTAGGCAACTAGAGTCTGGCTCCCCCAACATTTTAATTATAGAGTGGACTATTTCACCAGGTTGTATCCTTGTGGTAATAAACTTCTATAACTCATGGGTTAGATCAACAGACACAGTCCACGTGGACCTCCTGGAAAACGTCCTTAATAATTACAGCCAAAATACACGTACTTATTTCGAGCTTATTATATTAGGTGATTTTAACATCCACAAATGCATTTTAAAATGTAACTTAGGCAAATACGAGGGTCAGACTGACACTGGAAATTTACATTTTGCGCACACTAAAGCGGGGGAGGCACTTGAATTTTTTCTTGCTAGCCTTAACATGTTTGAACTCCACAGCACAGGAAGTTGCGAAATGTTGCCCACTTACAAAGGCTCAGAAAGCGGGTCTGTGATAGATTATATTTTAATCTCTCAGGGACTAACCTCTAAGGTGAGAAAATATGAGGCAATTGCTTCACCACATAGCGACCACAACCCAGTGTCTGCTGAGTTTCACTGGAGTGACTTATGGAGCAAACACCTGGGTTTTCCCAGGGTTTGCACATTGACGGTGCCCAGTGACCAGGGCAGACGGCTCAAGTGGGGTAAGGTGGTCCAGGAAACCTTTATGGCATCCCTGCTCCCTAAGATAGAGGAACCCATGTGCATCTGTCTAGATCAAAATGCCACTAATAGTCAAATTATTTTAGCCTTTGACTTTATTTGCTCACAAACTGCTAAAGAGCTCACAGTTCCCCAATCCCGATTGCCACTTAAACCCCACAAATGGTTTGACACCAACTGCTCAAGGGCCCACAGAGACCTGAAAAATGCATTAAAAACAAAGCCGAGGGATAACATTCTAATCACCAAATTAAGACGGGATTATAAACTGGCTATTAAGACAAGAAAAAATATAATTAAAAATAACGCCAGGAATGACTTACTTGACGTGGATGTTCTACGTAATAGTAGGAGATTCTGGGACATCATAAATAATCAATTTTTCTCGGGGGAGGTTAACACAATTTCCGATTGTATCATTACTGATGAGAAATGGGTTAACCATTTTAAAAACATATATGGAAGCAATGACACTGTTGAAGAAAATGGCATAGGGCTAGGTCTTGGGTTACCTGCAGTAGAGTTTAATGAGGAGGAGGTGTATAAAGCTATAATAGACTCCACCAAAAACAAGGCTCCGGGACCAGATGGAGTCCCGGTGGACTTTTTTAGATACGCCCCAACTACCTGGTCCAAAGTCCTCACCAATGTGTTCAGGGCAACAAACGATGGATGTTTTCCAGATACATGGGCAACATCTGTTATAGTGCCCATTTTCAAAAAAGGAGATAGGGAGGATCCGGGGTGCTACCGACCAATCTCTCTAATAGACTCTGCCTTTAAGATCTTGGGCAGAGTACTATTAACTAAACTGAGAGCAAACCTGGAGCTCTGTGGGGGTCTCGCAGAGATACAATATGGCTTTAGGGAGAAACGGGGCACCCTGGAGCAATGCTCAATGTTACACCTCCTAATCTCCAAGTACACGGTGGCCGGGGAGGGGTCAGTTTATCTGGCTTTTATGGACCTCTCCTCGGCCTTCGACCTGGTAAATAGGTCCAAGCTTTGGTCCCTACTCTGTGAGCTTGGTATCGAGGATTCCTTGGTGGCACTCATAGCAAGCTTACACCAGGGGCTCTCTGCGAAGGTCCGGGTTTCTAGGGAGGGGCGATGCTCAGACAGCTTCAGGTCAAAGAAAGGGGTGCGCCAAGGTTGCATCTTGGCCCCCCTCCTATTTACTATCTATATAAATGGCTTGGGGAAGTCCCTGGTTGCAGGCAACGCAGACGTCCCTCGGGTAGGTGGGAAGCAGGTCCCGGCTCTCCTATATGCGGATGACGCCGTTCTCATCGCCCGTACGGGCATTGGACTACAGACCCTTTTGGAGCTTTTTGGTTCTTTTATGGGAAACTTAGACCTAAAGATTAACGTAACCAAATCACACACAATGATTGTGGGCCCACAGAAAAGTAAATCACATACAAAAACCTTTACTTGTAAGGGCGAGGTTCTCTCCATGGTCCCTGTTTTCCCATATCTAGGGATCCTGTTTGATGAGAAAGGCACCTGCGCCCCGCAGATCAAGGCCAAGAATATCTCTCTAGCACGGTCCACAGCAGCCCTGATGGCCTTCACGAAAAGACTAGGGGCCAAACCAATGGAAGCTGTGTCGAAAGTCTACAAAAGCAAGTGTGTTTCCATTGCTTCATATGGTTCAGCTCTTTGGGGGTATGTTAACTTGGATAGTCTTCAGAGGGTAGAAAAGAAGCTTATCAGACGAATTCTATCAGTCCAAAATTCTACACCCACCTACTCTATACACGAGGAAGTAGGCCTACCCTACATTATAGATGGACTGAAAATGGCTCCTTTACTTTTCTGGGCTAATACCTGGTTAAATACAGAGTTGTCTTTAAATCACAGTATTCTTAAAGATGTGATTGCAAGGGAGGGGGCAATGAAAATACTATGGTTGAAATACATAAAATCATCATTCACTGCCCTTGGGAGACCCGATCTATACACAACACCTTCAAATATCAGGAGGGCAGACATTGTATGGATCAAGCAGGAATTCCAGGGGAGGGCCCGTCTAGAGAGAGAGAGGAGCTTGAAGTTAACAAACCATCAGTAGGAGCACATTTGGTCCTATCCTCTTCACCCTCTATGGAACCATATTTGCAATTTGTCACTAAACCCTTGCACAGATTTTTATTAACCAGACTCAGAATGAACCTGATCCACTATTCGCTAGGTCGTTTTCCTGTGTGGGAAAAACCAAGGCATGCACCACCTTGTGAGTGTGATTAGTTCTCCAACCAGGACACCCTTCATGTTATGTTCTTTTGTGGGTTATATAATACGGAGAGGGGAAAATATCTAATACCTCTTTTGAAAACCATGGGCTTTACACAAGTGAGACCAACTTTACTTTTCCTGCAACTGTTACCCAATGCACATGTCACTTTCTGTGTTGCAAGTTTCCTTACAGCCGCTTATAGAGGAAGAAACAAAAGAATCCCTAGAACTGTATTGTTTTAAACTAAAATTGCACTAAAATATTAATTTTAACCTAATTTTAAATATTTTATGGCATCTTAATATTTGACTTTTTTAAGATGTGTAAATAAATGTATTGTGGGTGCTTTCAAAATATTTTAAATGTATGTATTACCTTTGCCTTTTATGATTTTAACAAAAATCGAATAAAGTGTATTTTGACTGACTGACACTTCGTCGTTATTTACTATTTCTAAACCCTCACTGCTCTTATGTTGGCCAAGACCCCAGTACCTTAAAAGTCTAATGAACACTAGCATCAGAGCCATGTCTATGCTTGAGACACATGAATTGGGAAAAAACGTAGGTAAAACAGAAAAGCATCCTACCCAACCACCACAATACATGGTGCTGGCCCTTCCACAGAAAGGAACAAATCAGGGCTGTGACTTCTCTAAACAACGTATTAGGGATCGGGAATGGGAAATTCTGCAACACATATAAGAAACATGGAAGGTCCATCATTTTAAATAAGGCCACCTTACTCATGAAATTAAGTGGGAGCTCCGTTCACTTTTGAAGGTCCTTTTAAGTCTTTTTCAGCAGAGGTGTGAGGTTAAGATTGTGGGTCTGTGGGTCAATTCAGCACCACTGATATATGGACACTCAAGTATTTGAAACTTAAGCAGTATATTGGAATGCTTTTTTGCCAACCAAAAGCAGTGTTATTCCCATTCAGGGAAACCAAAAGGGATTTTCTCTAATTTGCATAAATACCCGATGGCTCCTCATGGACTTTCAGGATTTTAAATGCTTGTGGTCCTGACACCTGTGATTTGAGAGGAAGAGGAGTGTATCAGCTCCGTATAGTGCGTTTTTATTTTCCATTGATCTTCCCCAGAGCCAGCCCTGTACTCAAGCGCCGCAGCAGATCATTCGAGCAAGAGGTTCGATGTCAAGAACAAACAGAAAAGGAGACAGCGGAAACCCCTGCCTGGTGTCCCATCAAATTTGGTTCGTTTACAACTGTACCCTATTTATGAGGACTTGTTGATATAAGATAGTCACATACATTCGGTATTTGGGACCAAAGCCCATACCCATTAGGACCTGATGTAAATGGAACCAGTTGACCATATCGAAAGCTTTCTCAAAGTCCATAAGTAGGAGTTCTAATGGGACTGGAATGTCATGTAGTCTAGCTAGAGCTGTATTGACATGGCAAATGTAGTAATGGGTGCTACGGTTTGACATAAAGCCGGACTGATCAGCGTGGTCAGAACCCAGTGCAGCCTGGTTGCTAGTATCTCAGCAAATGCTTTTATATACGCATTAATTAAGGAAATGGGAAAATAAGAGGCACCGTCATCTCCAGGACGTCCTGATTTGGGTTGCACTACTATATTGGCAATTTAATCAGGTGGGAAGTGACCTTGCTGCACCGCCTCTGTATAGAGTTTAAGTAGATGTGGGATAATTGTATCCCGAAACTTACTATAGTACTCAATGGGGAAACCATCAGGGCCAGAAGTCTTGCCCGTTTGCATGTCTTCCATTGCTGTCTCAATTTCCTCCACCATAAGGGGAGCATTGAGGGCATCCCTTTGAGCACTAGTTAGTTCTGGAAGGAGTATCTCATTAATAAGGAGTCCAGCCGATCGTCCTATTGTAGTATGCTTATAGTGTTCGATAATACCCTGCGATTATCTTTGTTATTTCAATGGATGTATACAGGTGGTACCTCTCCAAGTCAGTGATATGGAGGGATTACTTTGGAGCCCTTATCTCTGGTGGCCAACTAGTAATGATGTTTCCCACTCTTGTCTCCATGTTCATATGCCAGCCAGATAGATTCCCTCCAGCATTGTTGAGCCTTGTCCAGCATGTGCTGCCACAGCGTGGTTCTATCAAGTATGAGTTGTTGACAGAGAGTTTCAGAGGAGTCGAATTTGTTTCTCTAACTCTATGATTCAGACATTGCGGTCATTACGTTGGCTATGTTTGTCTCTTTCTACCTGTTTAAGGTATGCTTTGGCCAAGCCTTTAATTACAGCTTTGTTAGCTGCCCATAGAGTGCTTGTTTCACTCGCCAAGCCTTAGTTTATTTCAAAGTAGGAATTAGGCTTTGTACCTAGGTACTCCATCCATCAGGTATCAGGCATTTAACTGTCATGTTGGCCTCCTGTGGTGTGCAGGATCCCCATGCTGAGCTAACAAGTGAGTGGTCTGATTTCCCTCTGGGGAGGATGCCTTCTTCTGTGGTATATATCATGTTGGTAGCTTGAAGAGGCAGGAGGTCCATCTGTGAGAGGGGTTGGACAGATGCTGAGGTATGTTCATATGTGTTAGCCCGAGGAACCTTCTGAATGATTTTCTTACAAAAAATTGATCTAAAATGAGTACATTGGGTATTGTGTCCCATATCTGAACCATGAAGAGCACTGTAAGACAAAGGTGTATTTTCATTTTTTTTACTGAATGGAGTTTCCTTTTGTGTTAACCAACTCTATGAAAATCCAAATTATTGTCCCCTGTGAACAAAATGTTTTCGCAACTCTCTGTTTTATGACATTGTATTTCTACTCCTTGACAAAAACAATAGGATAATGTAATATTTATAGGTTTTTATTGTAAAGTATCACAAGTTGTAAATGTTAAACAAATTCTAGTAAAATGTTACGTTGGAAACTGCTGATATACCCTAAAGAAAACACTGCACCAAAAAATCCCACAAAAATAAACTTTACAAACGTGTTGGCTCCTTACCTGCGGCTGTGATCTCTTTTTTTGTATGAATGGTGTAGGTTACCCCTTTATCCACAGGAAACAGATAAGGGCATATTTACAAACCCTATCGCGATAGGGGCTGCCCTGGCTTAACGCTGCCTTGTACATAAGTGGGCAGTGGGTGTTGTGGTGGGCGTTCCACCGCAACACCCATTCATTTTGACGCACAAGGGTGGCGTACATAGGAGGCAGCCCCAAAATTAAGACCAGGCAACCCCACCTCTTAAGATGGCGAAACAAAAAGAAATGCATTATTTCTCCTCGTTTGCACTTTTTCCATGTGTGAAGCACCCATGGAAAAAGCAAAATGCCATTGTTTGCTTATGTACAGGTCGGTGTCCCTTCCTGTACATCAATAAACTTTTGTTTAAAAATCAATTTTTTCACTTTCATGTGTGCTGCATGAAGCAGCACACGTGAAAGTGACAGAATGTCATTTCAAGGATTGTTTATGTGCTGGAAGGACACCTTCTATACATAAACAATTATCCCCTACACACAGACACCCTTGCACTCTGGCCGAAGGGTGCCTGCGTGGGTGCTAAGTTGTCAAAACGTGAGATTGGTTGTAATATGCTGAACTCCAAGTAAGTAAGTAAGTTGAGTGGAGGTTCCCACCACTGAAGTAGGTTAATCATGCAACCGCAAATGGCAATATATTTGTAGAACACCCCTTTCTGCTCTCATTATGCAGATGTAAGCCAGAGAGAGTCTTTGCATTGCTGTGAGGTCTCATAGGTCAACAGTCATCAACTAAATAAAGCACAGAATGGCCGAGGGCTTGAAGGAGGTGGGAATTTGACTAAGTGTTCCCCGGGGCCAGCATGGAAAGGCTCATATTCATAAGTTTTGCTGTTTCATCCTTTTGTCCAACTATGCCCAGCACAATAAGTTAATTGCGATTAAAGGGAGTGATGACAGGAGAGATAAAAGTGTTATAAGCAGCCTAGAAAACCAGCCAAGATAATGTGCATTAGATATGAAACGTGGTAGCAGCAGGAAGATTAAAGCAGAATAAAAAATAAAAAGATAAGAGGAAGAATACAGACAGACCAATGAGGTCCAAAGAAAAAGAAACAGGAAATGGCAATAGAGCCGGGAACTTGCAAAAATTGTCAGAGCTAAGGGAGTAGAGAGACCAGAGGAATATGAGGAGCTAATTCTATGCATGTGCCAGTCAATATACTGCGCTTCAGTCGGAAGTTGTCTATCCTCCTCCAAAAGAACCAGATCTGTGAAGGAGCTTAAGGTCCAACAGTTGCTGAAACATTAGATCTTGGTGGATGTAGCCTCATTTCCTATCTCAGCTACCACAATATCTGAACTATGCTGAGGATTTGAGTGCTATGCAGGTCCTCAATTTGGCTGTTTTGATCTCCAAAGATCGCAGTTTCATAAAATGTTGAGCTTTGACCATCCTTCTACATGCAGTGTGATATATATGCAGGAGAAAGCAGGTCTATCTGCCTTTTGAATTAGGATAAACAGGACCAAAAGGTCGACCTAGGAACAAAAAGTAGGGATGGACTTAAATCTCTGTCTGTCTGTCCCTGCTTCCTTGCCATTGCTGCCTGACGGGACCAGCTCCTGGTACTGTACATGCCACTCTCCTCCCCGAGCCTCCTTCCACAGGCTAAATCCAGGTGATTCTTGACCATCAGGAACTATGGAGGGCAAGTGTGGTGACATGGTAGCTAAGTACAATGGGCATAGGTTGGTGTAGCAGTAGGTATTAGTGAAGACTGATATGGTTCTTTTTTAAGGTGACTGTGTTTATCCCATATTATTATATGGATTTACCCTTTATGCACTATTGCAGTCATGCATGTAATATGACCTCATAATGTTACATGCAAGAAAGGTGTAGTGTCTGAGTATTTTTGGGGTATGTGGATGATCTGATACCTGGATCTGTCAGACATAGGATATCATTTGTGGGAACAGCGTTTGGGCAATGCAAGCTCATAGTCGCAGATAAATAGATCGCATCACAATTACTAGGTTAGGCTCTGGTTAGTCAATATCTCATCAGTAGCTTCTCTCGATTAGACCATGGTGTATTCAATTCAACAAAGCTTGTCACAAGACACCAACCTGCAATACACAGACGCCCTGGCATCAGGGAAAATGGCTGATCTGTGATGTTTGGCTCTCACCCTGTTTGAACCTTGTCAGTGGGCACCCAGAAAGTTTGGCAGCTGTTTCATATGTTTGTGTATGATTCCAGTGGCTCAACTTCCTTTAAGACTAAAAGGAATTTATTATAAATATGTGCATCACTGGATTCTATTCCTGCTATGGCTGTAGGGTGGAATTTGTAATACAATAGATGACCCTAGTCTTCCAAGATACATAGGGAATGCTCCCAGGCAGATGATAGTTTAACATGAGCCTAGGAACAAGAAAAAGTCATGTTAGTCAGAGTGACAAATAATCTAAAGCCAGCTGAAGCTAATGGAGCATTTGGTATGTCCAGTTTAGCTAAACATATTAGCCAGGCCTAGATTATTGCTTGCAATGCCTGTTCCAATATCACGGAGATACCTGATAAAGCAATAGTCCCTATCCACTGCGAGAGGTTAATTTTAATCATTTATCACTAGGATTTCCCTAGTAGGGTTAAAACTCATGTTTTGGAGCAAGCGGATAGCACCAACTATTTCCTCAGAAGGGAGACATGCTCTAATAATTGGAATCCACAACGCACAATGTAGCAGCTTTGGCTATATTGACAAAGATAACTGTGTGCCGAGGGATGGTTGCCATATTGTATATTTCCACTGCCTTCCAGGGGCCAGGTAGAACTTCCTTGTGGACCAAGCCAATGGTTGGTGTGTACCTGTTTCCTCTTATCCTCTTTCAATTAATATTACATCACACAAGTACACATTGCTTTGCTAAACCTCAAGTCTGGATACAATATTAAGATTGGGGTGATTCAACCTAACTTTGGAGAATAGTTCATCCTTGTTATGTTCTTTGCTGATGACGCACTGCTTCTGAATAACAATTTGAGGGAACTTTAATGTAGCTAGCTTCTTACTGATTTCATAGAAGCTTTAGATGTACTGTGGTGAAACAAAACTAATGATCTTTGGCCTCTTTAGAAGGTGATAGCATCTGGGATACTATGCACTTCCATGTAGTTTGTATCTATTTCTGGCACAGGCATGACCCCAGATTAGGGTACATTCAAATATTAGGTGAAGGAAACCACTGAAATTCAATAGTAAATGCCTATAACCAACTGAGCACCTACAATAATGGTCAAATGCTGGTTCACTTATTAAAAACATATCTGGCAGTAATCTTTACAGAACTCATGCGTCGTCAAAAAAGCATCATGATGGATTAGAAGCTGCAGATAAGTCACTGAAGTGTGAGAAACTAATCTTCTTGTTACCATTAGAATGGAACGCGGTATCAATTTTGAGAAAGAAGTAGCAAACTGTGCATCAAGAAATTGGCTCAACAAAATTGTAATGCAAAGGTGGGTCTGTATTTGTGAATAATCAATATGTTTTTTTAAAAGACGCAGCCCGCAAATGAGTGATGGAACTACATCTCATTCTGGATTTCCATACTAGATATGAGCAGGTTTAAAATGTGGTTGGGTCAAGAGGATTGGCTCTAAAGGGTGTTTAGATAAAAAAAGACAGTGAATAATTTCTTAGCAGAGGTGTGCATAAGCTATTGTCTGAAGAACTCCAATGTACAAAATGTTTGAAGACTGGCACGAATCTTGGGTTCTCTAAAGGTGCTTTCAGTGAAATGAAATGGTGGAATATGAGTAACAGAATTAGTGTAATTTGCCCACAGCTGTAAATTTAGGGTGAAGGGTTGGAATGTGTTTTTTCCCAGTGAAGAAATTTTGAGATGGCCATTGAGAAAGTAGCAAATCCCTCCAATTGTTCTTTTCCCCACAGCCATAGGCTCTGCCAGTGATATTCACACATAATTTGGCAATCTGTCCGTTATGTCAAAACAGCTGGGAAAAGAGAGCTGATTAATTGTGAAACACCCAAGCAATCCCAATGTTTCTGGGGGCTTGAGGGACACTATTTTGAGGCCACGCAATTTTCGATTTGAGTCTTGTTCTAGCAGGCTTCAAAGGTAGAGGTTTAATGGCCTTTCAGCTAAGAATTCGGTCAGTTATATCCTACTTGCGAACTCACGCATCAAAATGTCAAAATTAATTTCTCAATTAATAATTAGGCTATTCCATTGGATTGAAAGGATGAAGTTGGACGTTCTAAGTGTCAAGGCAGAACAAATTGTCAAACATTTGGGCAGCTGTTTATGTTTATGTTGGGTGTAAATACACTATGGAGCTTAAACAAGCATTTGCGATGCAATAGGTCTCGCATTCACGCAAGTTTGAGCTATTGCCATTGTAAATGATAAAGCCATTTATTTATGTTTTGGGTTTTAAAACATAAATAAAAGACATTGTCATTTAAAATACTTTTTCAAGTTTGGTTTTATTGAAGGAATAAAGAAAAGGGGGAAGGGGAGGGAAAGGAAAAAACAGGAAATGCATATAACAATAAAATACATCTTAAAGGAGAATATTAGCAAATGTAAATACATAAAGGAAATAAGCATTACACTAAAACTCTCATGAAAGGCATGTACAACGAGAATGAGAATTACATGAACTAAGTAAATATGTATGAATCAAAATTACAGTAACAATACATTAGAATGTACATTTTTAATAGAAAGGCAATATGAAAGTCACGGTGTTTTGCGTACCTCCTTTTTTATTGCTCCAATCCTCTCTCTTCTTTACCTTCTTTTCTTCAGCAAGTTTCCTCCTTTTCTGCGGTATCTGGTTATCTTCTAAACGCCGATAAATGTGAAATCCTCCCTTTAAATTCTCTTTGCCAAAAACATATTTTTTCTCAGTCTGGCTTTTCGTGGCAACCTTCTAAAATCAAATATCTGGGTGTTTGGTTCGCTCCTCTCCTATCTGACACTCTCAAATTGAACTTTGATTATATCTCTAGGAAAATGGACACAGCTATCACACGTTGGCATCCACTCTTTTTGTCCTGGTGGGGCCGTCTTAGTTCTATAAAGATGATGCTATCTCCCCTTCTTCTTTATACTATTTCTATGCTCCTGACGTAAATAATTAATTTACTCTCTTAATTTCTATGCAGGTAAGTACTTAATCAATAATAACTCAATCAGAATGAAAAAAGACAGAGTCCGTGGTGTTAGAGTTTCTAAGGGTTTTATTCCTCATAAAGGAATCAGGATATCATGTTCTGACCACCACAGGGGTGTCAGAAGGGATAGAGCGCTCTCGTTTAATAACAGTACATAGCTTATATACTTGATTAATACCATAAAGAATAATGTAAGAGGCGTAACAGCTGAGAGAAGACAAGATAACAGTATACACGTGGTACTAGTACATCATCAAGAGGCGTAAACTAGGCGTGAACCAGAGGTGTGTGCTAGAAACGTCACTGATAAGTGACGCAAGTGGGTGGCACCAAGGGGTGGTGCTAACAGAATGTTGCAATGTCAGCAGAAATCGGAAGCTTGGATGCGCGCGCAGCTGCATGACGTGTGGTTGACGAGGTGCAGGGGACGTGACATTTACACTGACGGAAAGAGACAGAAGTCTGGCATGTCAGATCAACTTGTACTTCTATCATATCTGATATCTGATGTTTAGGAACTATACTATCTGGGCGGAAAGGTCTCTAGGGCAGAAGCTATTCTATGCTAACTGTGGATGCGTGTATAAGCGCCTGAGTGTCTACATGTGAAGCGTGGGGCACGGGGCCTTCCATGGAAGCATGGCAACAGAGGCTATGAATTACTTGCATTAAGACAGGTCGGCCCTTTGGCTCTGCAGCTGGGGAGGATGTTTACAGGATCTAGTAGGCAGGAATGTATTCTCGGGGAGCGGAACAGATAACTCGAAGGTTATAGTCAGTCTTGGCAGAAAGCAGGCTGAGCTGAGCGCGAGGGGCCGCGCTGAAAGTAGGACAGAGTTCACGGGTACAGAGGTAGCCTGGGCAGAGTCAGGAGCCACAAAAGAGGTTCAGATGGCAGGAATTCAGGGCCTACTCTTGCTAGAGCAGGAAGAATATGAGAAGTGTACTACAAAAAGACGGTGACATAGCATACTTAGGAACGAACTACATAATCCATTCATGGTGGATCTGAAAGAGGACAAGTTAACGGTGGACGCAAATGTATTTGCGTCTTCATAGCTGGCACAGGAGGGAAGTTACATGCACTTTAAGCTGGTACATGGAGTCGGTGGGGTACGCGCTAGGGAACACAACATGGCCAAAATTTAATTTTCCTCATTCCCTCCTTGTTCCCTACGGACCCTTCATGAAATATCGATCCTCATGAATCGATCAGTCTGTTCTTGTAACATCATTTGTTCTTCTTTCTTTCGGTTACGTTTTGAGTGAAAACTGGAATGTTCAATACAAGAAGTGGCACACAGTCCACAAATCGCTGGCCCACATTGTAGGCACAGGCAGCAACTGAATACTAGGACTAGGCCAATGCCTAGGAAGGATAGGATCTTCCATCCCCAAGCTGTTAACGTTGTCCAGAACCAACCGGACCAAGTCCAGGTGCCTGGATTCTGATGTATCTGATTTGCAATATTATGAAGACGGGTGATAGCTTGATATACAGATGGTGCGTTTTGTGGAATGAAAACACAGCAACTTGACCCGATGACCTTACAGGCTCCACCTCTATCTGCCAAGATGACGTCAATTACAAGACGATTCTGAAGGACAACAACCCGCATAGCGGACTGCTCTTCTGTTAAGTTACCTAAGGCGGAGGCAGTTTCATTTACTACTGCTTCAAGTGTTCTAGTTAATCTGCGTATTAATTTACTATTCTGGACAGGTCCTAAAAAGAAAAAGAATCCTTTATTAAAATCGGTGTACTGTTCCCATGCCGTTTCTGTGTAGTCGACAAGTGGGACATCTCTTCTGGGTCTATCCTTTACTAGATTGCTATTTCTATGGTAATCAGGAGGAGCTAGAAAAACAGGTGGCAGAAGGAATGCAATGTAACAGGTACCATCCCAATCTGGAGGTAGACGTATGTATGCGGTATGACCACAAACAAAGTAAGAATGACTGATAGCTTTGAAAGATGACTTTCCATGATCACTGAATTCGACCACAGTAGTGCATTTACTATGACCTAAGTGTACAGAACCTTTCTTCTTGATACATAATTCACCAGTGACTGGCAGTACTGACATAATAGGTAGAACTGGTGTGGCTTCGGATTCGACAGTAAGAATCATAAGGCTGATTGTGTAATTACCTAATCCATACACTTCATTTTCTAGATCAGTTCCTATTCTAGTGGGGAGTCCCTCCTTATCTGGGTAACAGACGTCTAGCAGGACCAAGTTCAAGTTTCCCCAAACCCAGCCCCCATCGAAAACAGCAATATCAGGATCTAAGGAATTAATTATTTTAAACCATGCTCCGCAGGAGCCATTGTGAGTGAACGGGTACGGAAAGAGGGGCAGAGCTCCCTTGTAATTCTGGTAGGGAGGGAGTCGGCCACATATCCAGCAGTTTGTAGCATTGTTAGTTTGATGAGAATGATGTAACATACTAATGAATGTGTTGTTGCGCAGCGCAAGTCTGTAGGAAAGCTCGTGAGGAGGTAACTCACTAAAAGTGTGTTCAGCAGAGACATTGTAAGCAGATTGTTCACGCTTGAAAATAGGATAGTAGATAGGTAACAAGATACTAGTAATGATAATTAAAACACTGAGAATAAACATGATTATTAGTGTCACTATGCAGTGACTACGAAGTGATTTGCAATATGTACGTTTCTTTGCTTCTCTCTCTCTATCTCGATCTAGGGGATACATGTCAGAAACTATTTAACCGATTCACCTAGGGGAGGACTTAAACAATTAAACTGTCTGACTTGCTAGATCGTAATTTCATGCGATATTGTTCTTGAGGAGTCTTTTCTCGTTTCGATTCGGTAAAGTCTTTCTGTTTGACACAGTCTTTGGTGGGGGTGGACGAGTCTGGGTCAGGTTTCAGTCCAGCGAATTTCTTGATATGGCTCGTGTGTACCCACCCCTTTCTTCCCTCGATTTTCACCGCCGTCCTTGTTGTTAGAAGAACGGTCTTCGGAGACTTCCAGCGGGGCTCCAACGGACTTTTTCTGTCGAAGTTGCGGACGAGGACAGTATCACCGGGACGGACGTCATGTGGCTTTACATCAGTGTTGTCAGGGAAGGCTGCGGCAACCTGTGAACGACATGATTGGAGTGCAGACATCAAGGAGGCAAGGTAATCTGTCAACATATTAGAATCAACATCAGTAATCTTTTTGGGAATGGGCGTCCCCCACATATTCGGTGGTCTTCCAAAGACCACCTCGTACGGAGATAGCCCTGATCTCGAATGGGCGACCATTCTCATATAGAATAGTGCCACTGGCAGGGCGACTATCCAGTCGACCCCTTTTTCCTGACATATTTTGGCAAGGCGGATCTTTAATGTCTGGTTATGCCTCTCAACAAGGCCTGCGGCTTCTGGGTGTCGGACACAATGGAACTTCCACTGGTATCCTAGTAATAAGGAAACTTCTTTCATTAAGGCAGACGAGAATGGCTGACCGTTATCTGAGTACACGACACGAGGCAGGCCGTATCGTGGGAAGAATTCACGAACCAACTGTTTGGCAGTGGTCGGAGCAGTGTAATCTGAGACTGGGTATGCTTCGGTCCAGCGGGACAGAGCACAGACAACTACGAGAACATATTTAAATCCTCGACAACGGTCCATCTGGATATAATCCATCTGGAGGACTTCAAAAGGGTGATCGGGAGGATGAAATCCACCTTGCTCTACAGGGACGCTTTTACCTGGATTGAACTGACAACAGATCATGCAAGTACGCACTTTCTGTTTTGCTGCTGCTCGTAAGTGTTTATTGTTCCAGAGATTTTGTAAACTGTCTAGCATTGCTTTCTCTCCTAGATGTGCAGGACTATGTGCTGTATTTATCATGACTTGAACCATAGAGTCAGGGAGAAACCATGTAGATTTTCCCTTCGTCATCCAACCTTGATTTGTCTGGATCCCTCCTAGTTCAATCCATTTCTTTATTTCTTCTGGAGTAGCATGTGTCTGAATGTCGATAACATCTAGTGTGGGATCCCTGACTGTCATACAGTTTATCGGATCTGTTGTTTTTGTCGTATCAGTTATCTGAGTGTCGGTCAGTGCTGTATGTTTCGCTGTTTGATCTGCCAGGTCGTTACCCTGGGAAACAGAATCTGTGACTTTAGTATGTGCTTTACACTTCATGACGGATATGGCTGAAGGCAGATGTATTGCTTCTAACAGTGCTTGAATGAGAGGACCATGTTGGATCTTTGTACCATGAGAGGTCAAAAAACCTCGTTCTTGCCACAGCATGCCGAAGTCGTGTACGACTCCGAACGCATAGCGGGAATCTGTGTATATGTTGACATTTCTGTTCTTGGCTAGAATACAGGCTCGGGTCAGAGCGATGAGCTCTGCTGCTTGAGCAGACAGTGTATCAATACGGTGTGTTTCTTTAACTTCAGTTTCAGTGGTCACTGCATACGCGGCCACTAACTCTCCTGTACTTGTTCTCATGCATGAACCATCTACATAAAGTGTCAGGTCTGGATTTGTCAATGGAACATCTGTTAAATCTCGTCGGGGCTTTGTTACTGCATTAATGATCTCTATACAATCATGTGGAGCTGGATCTGTCATAACTGTAGGTAACAGTGTTGCTGGGTTCAGGATACTGCAGCGTCTGATTTCTATGTGTGGCTGGAATAATGTCAATTCGTAACCTGTGAGTCGTGCTATAGTCAAGTGCTGAGTCTGGGTTCTGTTTAACAGAACCTCTACAGAGTGTGGAACTTGTACTGTTAACTGATGACCTAAAACAATTGAGTCGCTCTGTCTGATTGCTAACGCTGTTGCTGCTACTGACTTTAAGCACGCAGGGAGTGCCTGGGCTACTGAATCCAATGTACTTGAAAAATAAGCGCAAGGCTTATGTGAACCTGCTTGATCTTGGGTGAGGACAGACAACGCTGTACCATCACGTTCTGTAACAAAAAGTGTAAACGGTTTGCTGTAACATGGTGTCGCTAAAACTGGTGCTTGGCATAAAGCTTTCTTTAATTCCTCAAAGGCTTGTGTGTGTTCCTGAGTCCAAGGGAGGGCAATGGAAGTTGCAGCCTCCTGCGTCGTTAACTGGATGAGTGGTTTAGCTAGAAATGCATATTGAGGAATCCATTGTCTGCAGTACGAGGTGAGGCCTATGAAGGCCCGCACTTCCTTTTGTGTCTGGGGTCGCGGCATATTTGCGATTAACTGAATGCGATCGGGAGTGAGCTGTCTCCCCACTTTGGACAGCAAGTGACCCAAGTACACAACTTGCTGAACACAGAATTGTAGCTTCGAAGGGGACACCTTGTGTCCCTTGTCGGCCAGGAAATGCAAAACTGTCAGAGATGCTTGTTCACATTCGGGCTCACTTCGTGCGGTGATCAGTAGATCATCGACGTATTGTAGTAAAGCTGTATTAACTGGCATTTGGATACAATCTAGTTGTCTTTTCAGTGCTTGACTATAGATGCTGGGGCTTTCTGTAAATCCTTGAGGTGCGCGGGAAAATTTGAAACTTCGTCCATTTAAACTGAATCCGAAGAGATATTGGCTCTCCGGGTCAATAGGTACACTGAAGAAAGCGTTCTTGAGATCGATTACAGTAAAGAACGTTGCTTCTGAATCAATAGCAGTCAATAGGGAAGAGATATCGGGGACCACAGGGTACTGTGGTACAATACATTTGTTCAGTTCTCGAAGATCAATCACCAGCCGATATACTGGCGGTGCATTGCGGTCTGTACGTTTAAGAATTGGAATGATGGGCGAATTACAGATATTGGAGTCGGTCTCTACGACCACTCCCTGGGCAATAAGCTCTTCAATGATTTTCAGTAAAGCCACTACAGCATCAGGTGGTAACTTGTATTGTCTGATTCTGGGTAGGACAACTCCTGTCTTGAGTGTGACACGATATGGAGTGATATGCATACAACCTACATCTGCTGGGCCTTTTGCCCATAAGTGATCTGGTACATTTTTCAATCTGACATCAAAATCACGTAAAACATAATGACCCTTGAAATCCCGTAGAAAGAGTCTGACTCCCTCCGGGGAACAGCATATTATAGCTCCTAGAGCCTTCAGTGTTTTAATTCCTAACAGATTTTCTGGACATGATTTCGTAAGTAACAAATCTGTAACTCGAGATAATGGACCTACAGCTAGTGGTACTGGTTCTGATACTTCATTTACAATAGGCTGTCCTGAAAAACCAAGGGAAACATTGTGCGAGCCTGAGAGGGGTGCCCCTGGGACTTCATTGTGACTGATTGTAGTGCGACTTGCCCCTGTGTCAATTAAAAATTTTCTGTCTTTTCCTAATACATGACTGTGTACATAAGGACCTTCTTGATCTACAGGAATTTCAATAAGAGGCAAATCACTTTCCCTCTCTAGGCTGTTTCATGTATAACGGGGATAATCTGGATATGCCGACTGGGCATACTGGTACATCTGTTGTGATACTTGCCGAGTTGCGGCAATGGGCTGTGTCTGGGCATGTTGTGGCTGCGGTACTGCTACTGTCTGTACTGTGTGGGACTGATCATGCATAGGCTGTGTATTCTGCATTGGCTGTTCGTTCTGTGAGGTCTGTTGATGACCCTGTTCATGTCTAGGCGGACGCGGTCTTTCTTTAGTTTTACCTGTCTCGATGTTATGTTTCAGGACTGGACATTCATGTACGTAGTGACCTGGCTGCTTGCAATAATTACATGTCCCTTTAACGGGAGCGGCAGAATGATTGGTCTGGGCCCCACCTTTTCTATGACCGTCGGCTGGAATCGTCTGAGCTACTAACATTTTCATTTTCGTGTCTTTCATACGTTTCTGTTCCTGATCTTGTTCTTCCCTAATTCTGTTCTGGTGATATTGTAACATTTGTAACATCTGGGATGGCGTATTTGCCTGCCAAGTACTTTCAACTTTGTACACTCTATTTTTGACTAATGGTAGGGCATTCTCTACTAATTTTGTTACAAAAAGGTGTGGATATGACTCACTGCTAACCTTTAGGCCACTATTTATAATGAAACATTTCTCGAATCTTGAATAGAAGTCACTAGTATCTTCATCTTGTTTCTGTTTACAGGACGAGATTGCGTCCCAATCTTCCTTTCTAGTTGTCAATAATCTTGGCAAAACCTGTACAATTAAACCTGGTAATGCTTTAGTCTTGTCCCCAAGGCCTACCCCTGGGACTCGTTTGCTTTCTTCGTCTTCTATTTCTGCCCATGCTATCTTTGACTCTCCCACCTCCCAATCCTTTTCCTTTAATTTCTCGTAAATGCCCGTGGGCAACAGTACTTTTAACATTTTCATAATATCATCATACGTGTAATCTCCCATCAGTAACATGTCTTTAAGCTCTCTGTGAAAACCTGCAGGGTCTTTATCATGGCACGGAACTAATTTCTTCATTTCTAACAGTTCTAACTTAGTCAGTGGTGTGTGAACATACACACGCTTCAGGCGTTGGTCCGTACCCATAACTGGGTGTACTTCTCGTAAGGGGTTCTGACTTTCAATGCCACCACCGCATTGCATGTGGTACGTTTTCCTTTCTGGAGGCGGGGCGGGAACATATTCAGGACTTATGAAGGTGTTATACTTACATCGTTGTTCTAGAATTATTTGTATTAATTTGGTACTAAAACCTCTCCATCTATCCATGAGTAGGGCTTCTAATGTCTCGTGTAAGGGACCTGGATCAGAATGATGGTTTCTGAACTTGATGAGGAGGTGCTGAATCATGTATACACCTGCTATTTTCTGCTCTTCCGGGGAAAGGTTCAAGAATGTCTGTACTAATGTGTCATCATTATACATGTCTGCGTTTTCGGCCCATAACACGGCTGACCGGGCTAGTTCTTGTTCATCCATAGAATTGAGTACATGGTACCCCACTCGGTCTCGAAGCCTTTTATCAGTTTCCTGGAACTGATGTTCAGAAGAATTCGGATTTGTTAAAGCAGAGAAAAGAACTCTCTTGCTTTCCGGACGGATGCCTTTCCTAAGGTAATTTCCCTTACCTACGTACGCTATAGTATCTGTAGACCTTCCTGGTGCTTCATGGTCTTCTTCCTCCTCGGAGGAAGCTTTATCATTCCCTTCCTGGTGTGCAGTCAATACTGCCTTTCTAATTTTCTGGGACATACTGGCTATGCAATTCCCTCTATCATGCTTTCCTTCGGCTATATTTTGACCCCACTTGTTTAATGCGTCTAGTTCACTTTGATCTGTCTCGGGCCTGTCTCGTTCTCTTATTACACAATTTATGAAAAATCGTAATATCTGTGCTTGAATGTCAACTTTCTGTTTATGCATGGCATCTTTGACACTGTCAGGGTCTTTCCCTGTCTGTATAAACTCATATAGTCTGTCAAGGCGTTCCTGCATTCCTACATAGCATAGCAAGCTATCGGTGGCAGATCTTAATCGTAGTGATGCTAATATCATTAAATCGTCTTTTCCGGGTACTGGATCATATCTGCAAACTGACATCTTCTCTTTAAATGCGTCAAGCCGGGATAAGTGGGGAGACTGGAAAGGATTCTGCGTGTCCCTTAAATGCAATCTGTGTGTCGGTGGCGGGGTCTGTAGACCCGCTGTCGCACCTCCTGAGGCGGATACTTGAGCATTATCTCTCCGCGGAGTCTGGATCTGAGTCTGAATTTGTCGTTTAGTGAGATCAGGTAGGACTGGTTTCGGTAGGTCTGTTTTGAGTGCGGGAAGTGGCGGAGCTGGCGGAACAGGGGAGGTCTGTCGTGATACTGGCGGAACATTATCTGGGGGCACAGTGCCACCCCCATCCCTGTCTGTAGGCAGGGCACGAACAGGCAGATTGGTGTAAGCTGGTGCTACATCCTCTAGATATGAATTTAGGAATATGTCTTTAGTAGTTTTATGCATTACTTTAGTTGGAACTAATGATGTCGGTAAGTTTTTCGGTGTTTCTGATTGGGCTTCAGATGTGGCATCTGCTGCAAGATACATACCGTTTACAAGATTATTTCGGGCACGGTCTATTTGTTCTGTTTTTACTCGGATCCCTTCAGTAACTAATTCGTTTTCTTGGTCTTTCTCTGATTCTTTAAGTCTGTCTTCTCTACGGAGTGCTTTGTCAGCACGCTTACGTGATTCCTTACGCCAAAATTCTATGGCGTCCTTCTGAGATTGTCTAGCTTTCTTTTTCCATAATGCTTCTTCTACCCTCATGATGCACTCGGCATCCCATGTTCCGGTGACAGGCCATCTGTGTCTTTCGTCTAGGTGTTTGGTGTAATCGGCCCATAAATCTAGATATAATATGGCATCTATGCCATGCTTCTGGTACATAAAATTGCCTGGAGTGTCCCTAGGGGGAATAGGAATTTCTTCCTCCAGTAACCCTTTCCTAGTTCCTATCTGTTTTAGCTTGTTGAAAAACGGCATCTTGCTTACTTATTACTGAATGCTAGATCCTTATTCCTTAATACTCTTGACAGCTAGATTATACGAGAAGCACAATAATACACGTTTAAACAGTCACATTCATACCACAACATTAATCACATAAAAACATTGAAGACATAGATGACTACCCCCCTATACTGGATGTACTGCTCAACAGTACGGATACACTGGTGTAACAGTGCAGAAATTCGGAATGCTAGATATACTGCTAAACAGTACAGATACACTGCCTAAAAACAGT
Organism: Lissotriton vulgaris; assembly: GCF_964263255.1. Taxonomy (NCBI): domain Eukaryota; kingdom Metazoa; phylum Chordata; class Amphibia; order Caudata; family Salamandridae; genus Lissotriton; species Lissotriton vulgaris. The sequence continues at coordinate 1,035,148,643 of NC_141685.1, forward strand.
GCAGAAATTCGGAATACTTGATATACTGCTAAACAGTACAGATACACTGCCTAAAAACAGTGCAGACCGGACTTGCGTACCCAAACCCGTCTAGATACGACCCAGCAACGGTACTCACCGGGAAGCACGGAAACAGAAGGCCTCGGAAAACTTCGACTGGACTCGACTCGGAACTTCGGAAAACTTTGGAAAATTTCGGAAAACTTCGGAAAACTTCGGAAAACTGGTGGGCCTCTTCACACCTCGGACCTTGCTTCTTTCGGCTAGGCTCTGGTCGGGATCCTCCGCACTCCTCACCGCCTCGTCTGGGCACTGATCGCAGTCTTCGTCACCTCCGTGGGTCAGAGGGAGATGCAGGAAATCCTGCCAGTACACGTGTGTTCCATCTAACTGATGGCAGGGGACACAGCTTGCAACGCACCAACCGGCGCGTGAGGTGGGGGAGGGGTCCCTATTCGGGCGCCAAAATGACGTAAATAATTAATTTACTCTCTTAATTTCTATGCAGGTAAGTACTTAATCAATAATAACTCAATCAGAATGAAAAAAGACAGAGTCCGTGGTGTTAGAGTTTCTAAGGGTTTTATTCCTCATAAAGGAATCAGGATATCATGTTCTGACCACCACAGGGGTGTCAGAAGGGATAGAGCGCTCTCGTTTAATAACAGTACATAGCTTATATACTTGATTAATACCATAAAGAATAATGTAAGAGGCGTAACAGCTGAGAGAAGACAAGATAACAGTATACACGTGGTACTAGTACATCATCAAGAGGCGTAAACTAGGCGTGAACCAGAGGTGTGTGCTAGAAACATCACTGATAAGTGACGCAAGTGGGTGGCACCAAGGGGTGGTGCTAACAGAATGTTGCAATGTCAGCAGAAATCGGAAGCTTGGATGCGCGCGCAGCTGCATGACGTGTGGTTGACGAGGTGCAGGGGACGTGACATTTACACTGACGGAAAGAGACAGAAGTCTGGCATGTCAGATCAACTTGTACTTCTATCATATCTGATATCTGATGTTTAGGAACTATACTATCTGGGCGGAAAGGTCTCTAGGGCAGAAGCTATTCTATGCTAACTGTGGATGCGTGTATAAGCGCCTGAGTGTCTACATGTGAAGCGTGGGGCACGGGGCCTTCCATGGAAGCATGGCAACAGAGGCTATGAATTACTTGCATTAAGACAGGTCGGCCCTTTGGCTCTGCAGCTGGGGAGGATGTTTACAGGATCTAGTAGGCAGGAATGTATTCTCGGGGAGCGGAACAGATAACTCGAAGGTTATAGTCAGTCTTGGCAGAAAGCAGGCTGAGCTGAGCGCGAGGGGCCGCGCTGAAAGTAGGACAGAGTTCACGGGTACAGAGGTAGCCTGGGCAGAGTCAGGAGCCACAAAAGAGGTTCAGATGGCAGGAATTCAGGGCCTACTCTTGCTAGAGCAGGAAGAATATGAGAAGTGTACTACAAAAAGACGGTGACATAGCATACTTAGGAACGAACTACATAATCCATTCATGGTGGATCTGAAAGAGGACAAGTTAACGGTGGACGCAAATGTATTTGCGTCTTCATAGCTGGCACAGGAGGGAAGTTACATGCACTTTAAGCTGGTACATGGAGTCGGTGGGGTACGCGCTAGGGAACACAACATGGCCAAAATTTAATTTTCCTCACTCCCAATGCGCATTCCAATTTCTTTCTTCAAAAAGATTGACTGGTTTTCTTCTGATCTTCCATTTTATCCTCCCATCTGGTTAAGCATGGAATCCTCCTTTATTTCCCATTTTAATTTCCGTGAATTTATGTCTTTCACGTCCTATCCAGCTCACCTTCACACGCCTGTCATTTACAATACTAATAGCTTAAACTCTCGCAAAAGCGAGACCTATTGCATTGCAATAAAAGGACTTCTCGACCGCTTGTTAGATTGTAAATATCAGAGGAAGGGATCGGCATGCGACGTCTTCAAAGTAGTAATAAATAGTGCAGTGAAGAAGATGTGTAAGTGTTGTAAATTACACAGACACAAAGTGTGAAGTGAGACTTACATATGATCTGAGCTATAAACACCTTTCACACTGTGATTACACTGTTGTGGCTCAGATGGAAGAGCGGGAGGGGGGGGCTATATCCTGCCCTCTACGTGATTTGAGTGTGCAGTGTTGCACTGCGTAATGTCATTGCTCTCTTTAGCCTAATGAACACTCCAGCTGTAGTAGGGCCCTGGCTTCACCTCCTGGTTCAGGGAGAGGAGTGCTTTATGGCATGCATGGAGGGAGAGAAGTAAGGCCTCGGCTGCAGCTCCAGCCTCGTAGAGTGCCCCTGCTATTACTAGTGAGCGAGAGGCGCTGAGGTGGTGGAGGTGGTGCTATTGGTGGTGGTATTAGTGGTGGTGGTACTGGTAGTGGTGCTGGTAATGGTTGTGGTGGTGGTACTGGTGATATTGCTACCGATGGTACTGGTCCTGGTGGTACTGGTAATGGTGGTACTGGTGGTGGTGGTGGTTGTTGGCATTGGTTGTGGTAGTGGTGGTATTGATAGTGGTATTGGTGGGGGTACTCGTACTGGTGGTATTGGTGGTGGGTGTATTGGTGGCGGCACTGGTGATACTGGTACTGGTGGTACTGGTGGTGGTGGTGGTACTGGTGGTATGGTTGGTTGTGGTACTGGTGGTGGTGGTGGTGGTACTGGTGATGGTGGTGGTGGTACTGGTGGTCGTTCTGATGGTGGTACTGCTGGTGGTACTGATGGTGGTACTAGTGGTGGTGGTACTGGTGTGGTGGTGATGGTACTGGTGGTACTGGTGGTGGTGGTACTGGTGGCGGTACATGGCGGAACTGGTGGTGGTACTGGTGGCGGTGGTGCTGGTAGTGGTGGTATTGGTACTGGTGGTGGTACTGATGGTGGTGGTATTTGTGGTAGTGGTACAGGTGGTGGTGGTAATGATAGTGGTGCAGGTACTGGTGGTGGTGCTTGTGGTGGTACAGTTGGTGGTGGTGGTACTGGTGATGGTGGTGGTACTGGTGGTGGGACTGGTGGTGGTAGTACTGGTGTTGTTGGTACTGGTGGTGGTGCTACTGCTGGTACTGGCACTAGTGGTTCTGGTGGTGGTGGTACTGGTGTTGTTGGTACTGGTGGTGGTGGTACTGGTACTTGTGAATCTGGTGGTACTGGTGGTGGTGGTATGGGCGGTATGGAACTGGTAGTGGTGGTACTGGTGGTGCTAGTGGTACTGGTGGTACTGGTGGTATTGGTGATACTGGTGGTGCTGGTGATGGTGGTAGTACTGGTGTGGAATTTTAATTTGCGATCTGAACATCATCTGCGCCAGCTTGTCACCTATGTACTACGTGCACGGCAGCCATTCTGGGTCACCTATGTACTACGTGCACGGCAGCCATTTTAGATATCATGGTCTCCCTGTCCACGATCGATCGCCAGCGCGCCCCTCTGACCCAGCAAGCATCCTCCGCGCACCCTGGCTCCCCCTCCCTCCTCCTTATGAGCATGACCCTTCTGCATGACCCTGTCCTTGGGAGTCACGCCAGCGCCTGACCAACACCTCCTCTCCTCCCATGAATGCCTCTCTGTTGATAAACCTCCCCTCTGCACTGGATTGTCCACGCAGCATGAATACCACTCCATTGATGGCCCCTCACCCCGTGTCCGACTGTCCACACAGGTCCGAGGCCATTGCCTAAGCCGGGAGACATCATTTACTGCCCTTTATTGTATGAGGTCGCTCTCCTTCAAAGGACCCTCTATTGATCCAGGCCTCCCCACCCCCTGTGATATGATCAGGCGCACACATCCTAAGACTCGACGGAACACTCAGCTGCGTGATGACCCCCTCCTCTTATCAGCAGGTTGAGGACCTCTATTGTGAAGGTATATGGGGGTGGGATTAACACGAGGATTACGGGGATGTCTTTTCCTTGCTTTACAAAGTTCTGATTGTAATAAAGGAAGGTCACATGCCATAAACCAGTGTATAAGAGGCCAGGCCTCCGAGAGGCTGTTAGAGCACCTCGAGACGATACCTTGTTGTCTGATCTGATGTGTTCTGCTCCGTCGGAATAAAACTTCTGTTTCCTGCCTTCTGGTCTCCGGCGCCTGCCTCATTGCTTGGTAAAACTTGAATGGTACAAGGGCGGTTAGCGCCGGGCAAATCCTGAGAAAGGTCCTAGCCTTACCTTTTTCCACAATTGGCGTCCCAAAGCGTGGGGCCCATCAGCGACACGTGGATCCAGTGGGAGAGGTCCCGATGACAGAGTGAACGACTGCAACGATCGGGAAGAGCTCATGTCCGATAGACCCTCGTCTGACAGCCGATCATCCGACCTTCACTAGTTCTGAACAGACCTCTCTCGAGTGATCTACGGTCCTGACTGGGAACCATCAGGAGTGCCGCGAACATCACGAAGGAGAGAGGACGATCGGGCGCTGGATCCAGAGGACAGGAAACCGTCCATGCGGTCCGGGTAAGGTCGTGTAAACACGACGAATTGAGGAAAATTGTTTTTGTTTGGATAATACTAGTATTACGCTTTGTTGAAACCTCTGGAGATTCGCTGTCTGCAAACGGAGAAAAACAACAGGCTCTCTCTTTGCAAACAGTGAAGGATAGGTAACGCAGACTTTTGTCCCCGTTGTAATCCGTCGTGCCTATTTTCCTCCCCCACTGTTTCCCGAACTGTCGTTCGTGGATTATTGTCTGGAGATTCTTTGTCTGCAAACAGGGAAGAACAAGGTCTCTCTTTGCAGGTAGAGAAAGAGTGGGTAACGATAACTTTTCGTGCCCACTTATTCTCCCCACTGAATTGTTTTGATTGACCGATTGTTCGGTATTGGTTCGTTTGAGGTATTCACCGCCGGCAAACAACGGAGAATAGAAATATTCTGTCTAGTCTTTGCCCGCCGTGATAAGATAGGTAGTGCAGACTTTTTTGTCCCCGGTGTAAACCGTCATGCCTATCTTCTCCCCACTGGTTGGTAGCCTGTTTAGCCCGGACCGCTTATTAGAGATGAACCATCCAGCTCCACTGGAGGGCACCCCTAATAAGGACATGTTCACTAAGTATGGACTAGTCGCTATAGCTTACACTAGACTATGGCATAAATATACGAAAAAGAACCCTGAAAGTCAGTGGCCACTGATAGGTTCCTTTAGTGAAAATAAAATAAAAACATTAGAAATAGCGCTCCAGAAGAATAAGACCACGCCCACTATGCTCGACAGTATCGGCATGTGGCGCAAGGAAACGGAACAACGAAAGAAAAGAGAAGAAGCAAAAATAGGGAAAGAATTACGAAAGACAGCCCACCTAGCCGCAAAACAACTAGAAGAAGAAATAAAAGAAAGAAAAGAAGCTACACAAAACCAAGAATCAGGGTCAACAGGCCAATGTCCTGTTAGGACCCCCTCTGCGCTCTACCCTGAACTACCCTCCAAACAACGGGCAAACGATGAGTTACTGCTAGGTCCCCCAATCATCTACATGCCCCCTCCATATGCTCCCAGCCAACAAAACCTGCAAGCCCCGAGTGTGAGTGAAAGTGACCCTAGTGCTAGTGCACCGGCCCTCACGGCCTCCGCACCAACCATATTAACAACTTCGTCAGACGACCCCGAGGCTAGCAAACAATCATCAGCCAGGTTAAGTAGGTTAAGCAAAGATGAGCGGGATGGGATCAACGAAATAGCAAAGACATTGGTAGAACGAAGGGAGAGCGAAGAATACACAATGAGCGTATATAATTCACATGCCGACAGCCACAGACGGCATTTCATTTTGCGATTCAGCTACCACACCCTGAACGCGTATGAAGATAGGTATCAGAGTAAGGGTCCCGCTAAACTAACAACACTGTATAGGAAGATTGATGTTGGAGATGGGACTGAACGTGAGGCGACGGAGCTCTTCATGCAAATGCTTGAGGTCTTCCGCCACCTCGCGGAACAGAAACCAGAAGCCAAGGTTACGGTCCCTGAAACAACCTCGGCAGAAGTAGCCAATACTATGATGCCTATCAGAGAAGCGGCTCCTTACTGGATCCCGCCACGGGGTCAGGGAACGAGCGATGATATTAATAATGAAAATGCAAAGGGGAGGGTTGTGTACAATTGGGTTTACCAACCATGGGACCGACAAGACATCCTAACCTTTAAGCAAACCCTGCCCGACTTAAGAAAGAACCAGACGGCATTTTATACCGAATTAGGCACAGCCTTGGGTTCGACAATAATGACTTTAGCAGATATTGACTTGTTCTTTGGGTTATGCCTGCCAGCTGATGTGTGGAAGCAAATCCGGAAGGCTGACCACACGGATCTGTTTGGACATACCTGGGACCAACTCGGTAAACTAGATAGACAGCGAGAGCCGGGGAGTAAACCAGTGAAGGACATACTGGAACTCCCAGACAAACTGGTCCAGAAGTTAAAAACCTTGGTCCCGGAAAGAAAAGTAGACTGGTCGATAGTCACGGCCTGTCGACAGAAACCCCAGGAAGATGTGTCAGAATACTTCTCCCGATTTGAGACAGTGTTCTCCGACTACAGTGGCCAAGACATGACCACCGCAACCGGACAGCACCTGTTTGTGCAAAATTATGTAAAGGGACTAACACAAGAAGTCTCCCAAAAACTGCAGACGAGTGAGAGTAGTTGGGGGGCCTCCAAACCCGCAGCTATCCTTCAGATGGCTCAGTATTACGAGCACCAAAAGAATGAGAATGATAGGGCGTCCGAGAAAAAGAAGAAAGATTTAAAGGAAAGGGTAATGATAGCCCAGATACAGGGTATAGCGCTAGGACGGGAACACCAAAGGGGGAACTACCAATCAACCACCCCCAGAGATCTACCTCCTAAAGATCACACCCCAACATCCCACACTGGACGGAGAGACATTAGCACTGACCAATGCGCCTTCTGCAAAGGGCTCGGCCATTGGAAATTCCAGTGTCCGGTTCTGCTAGAAATGAATAGAAATAGGGATTCCAGGGATGTGGCAGGTGGCCCGAGAAATAGAGTACAAGGACGAGGGAGCACCAACGACACCAGCAATGACAGATCAGGGAGACTGAACACGTTTGACCGTCCCCGACAGAACCAATATCAGCTGTCCGAAGGTGTACATGCCCCCGACTTTGCATAGGACTGCCAGGGGCAAGGGAGGGATCCAGTCGAGCTCTGTGTTGACCAGCAAGGTCCTTATGTCACCGCTAAGGTCTTGGGTACAGAGTCTCCATTCTTGGTAGACACTGGGGCGACACGTAGTGTGTTATCAAAACGACTGATTCCAAGGGCACCCTTGTCTGGCTCACACATAACGTCGATAGGTTTCGATGGGACGCCCTCCACTAACCCCCTGTCCGTACCTATTACCTTTGACCTAGAAAACAACACTACTGACGCGACATTTCTACTCTCCTCCAACTCCCCTGACGCCATTATGGGTATTGACTTACTGAAACATTTTCGAGCTACCATTAGGTGTTCCCCAGATGGAATACGAGTCATCCTGTACGACAACCCAGACATGCCCAGATCCCCTCCCCCACGACACATGTGCTCCATAACTGACGCTGACCTGGCCCTGCTTGACACCCTGCCTCCGTACCTGTGGGCCAAAAATGACTCTGATGTGGGGCGAATGATGATTGATCCTATTCACATAACTGTACGACAGGACGCTATGCTCCCGAAACTCCCGCAATATCGGATATCGCCAGAGGGTGAGAAGGCACTGGTAGCGATCATTCAGTCTCTGGTAGATGCAGGAGTGGTTGAAGAGGTGGTTAGCAACGTCTGCAACAGCCCAATCCTACCTATTGTTAAGAAGCAAGGTGAAGGAGATGAGAAAGCGTACCGCTTCATCATCGACTTGCGAGAGATTAACAAAGTGGTTGTACCCCAATATCCTGTGGTCTCTGATATCACCACCATTCTGACCCTCATCCCGTCCACTGCCACCACCTTCTCTGTTATCGACCTTAAAAACGCGTTTTTCTCTATCCCCATTCATCCAGACAGCCGTTATCTCTTCGGCTTCACCTTAAAATCCCGCTCGTACCGATTCTGTAGAGCTCCCCAGGGATACACTGAAAGTCCCAGCATTTACAGCCAGGCCCTCAAAAGACAGCTGGATGCCTTCCAGCTACCAGAGGGAGTGGTGTTGATCCAATATGTCGATGATATCCTTTTGGCGGCCGACACCACCCCGCTTGCAACGACAGCCACCGTCCAACTCCTACACTTTCTTGCAGAGAATGGCCATAAAGTCTCCAAAAAGAAGTTACAGTTCTGTCAGCCACAGGTGACTTACCTAGGCCATCTTCTGTCCAAAGAAGGGAGGAAACTTACACCCGACCGAATCCAAACCATCCTAGATACCCCATCCCGAAAACACAAAAGCAGGTCCGCTCTTTGGTTGGCCTAACCTCTTTTTGCAGACAGTGGTTGCCTAATTACAGTCTCATTGTGAAACCATTACTTGCCCTACTGACCAAAGATGTCCCCTCCCCGCTTCCTTGGACCACTGAGTGTCAAGCCTCCTTTAAGGAATTACGGGATGCACTCTGTTCAGCGCCTGTCCTAGGAACTCCGGATTACTCCAAACCCTTCTCCCTCTTCACCCACGAAAGGGGGGGATGCGCATTGTCTGTCCTAACTCAATCAATTGGTCCTAAGCAGCGCCCTTGTGCCTACTTCTCCGCCACTCTTGATCCTGTAGCCAGAGCTTTGCCTGCCTGCCTTCGAGCAGTAGCCGCCGCTGCTGTCTCTATCCGTCAGAGCAAGGGAATTGTACTTTCCAACTCCCTCACAGTGCTAGTACCCCATGCAGTCGACACCCTCTTGAACCAGACCAAAACCCAGCACCTGACTAGCGCACGACTGACAGGGTACGAGTTGACTCTGCTTGCACCCCACATCACACTAAAGAGATGCACGACTTTGAATCCTGCCACATTGTTACCCCTGCCTGAAAATGACCCCGACATTCCTCCCATCCACGACTGCGTGACCCTCACGGACGAACAAACTAGGAGTAGGGTTGACCTCCGAGACACTGCTTTTCCTGACCCCGATGGAGAGCTATGGGTAGACGGCTCATGCATCAAACTCCCAGATGGCACCACCTCAGCTGCCTATGCAGTAACGACAGCCCGAACAGTAGTTGAGACAGCCTGCATCACACAACGATCTGCCCAGGCAGCAGAGCTGATAGCCCTCACCCGAGCATGCATCATAGCCGCAGGGACCACCACGAACGTATATACGGACAGCCAGTATGCCTTCGGAGTGGTCCACCATTTTGGGCTCCTGTGGAGGGAGAGGGGATTCCTGACGTCCCACGGCACCCCGATCCTCCACGGAGATTTAGTCTCCGCTCTGATTGAAGCAGTTCTCCTCCCCAAACGATTAGCGGTGATAAAATGTCAGGCACACAAAAAGGTGACAGACTTAGTCGGACAAGGGAATGCGTTGGCCGACATCACTGCACGAACCACAGCTGAGAATAGGACGGTGACACGCATGTACATGACCAGGTCACAAGCAGAAACATGGAGTGACACAAGGATAATGATCAGAGACATACAATCGGCCAGCACCCCTCACGAGCTGACTAAGTGGGCAAGGGTGGGTTTGAAGGATGAGGAGGGCTGTTGGCGAACGAAGGATGCCAGCAAATGGTTGCTGCCCGACTCATATCTGATTCCCATACTGACAATGGCTCACTCCCCCGCACACATAGGATCTGCACCCATGATCGAACTCATTTCCAAAGTCTGGCATAACGACAAAATCCCTGACTCAGCCAGACGTCTAGTTCAGCAGTGCCTTATCTGCCTGCAACACAACCCCGGGAAAGGAACTGTAGTGCCCCGGGGAGGGTTTGGGACCCCCAATCACCCCTTTGAGGTCCTTCAGATGGATTACATCCAACTAGAGAGATGCCAAAACCTGAAGTATGTACTAGTCATTGTATGTGCCTTCAGTAAATGGGTAGAGGCCTATCCAACCCGTGACAACACTGCCATGACTACTGCCAAAGTACTACTGAAAGAATTCTTCCCTCGCTATGGCCTTTGCCGAATTTTATGGAGCGACAATGGCCCCCACTTCATAGCTGAGGTTATCCAACTAATCCTAAAGGGGTTGGGGGTGAAGCAACGATTTCATGCGGTCTTCCACCCCCAATCCGCTGGTCTAGTGGAACGCCATAATGCCACACTGAAGCTGAAACTGGCAAAAATAGTGGCCACCACTGGACTTAACTGGCCAGATGCCCTCCCACTGGCCTTGCTATCGATACGCTCCACTCCCACCAAGCACCATCTGACCCCCTACGAGGTCGTGTTTGGGCGACCGATGAATCTCTGGACTGCTCCCAAACCGACCTCCATTCATGACGTCCCGGACGTCCTACTGTCTGATTATTTGTGCAAGTTAACTAAAACGTTGTCTGTCATTCATCAACAGGTGCAGCAGGCCATCCCCGATGCTTCCAGGGGCCCCGGCCACGACATCCAACCGGGAGATTTCGTATTGATACGAAATTTCCAGCGAACCAAGAGTCTGGAACCTCGGTGGACGGGCCCCTGGCAAGTGCTGATCACCACCCGAACGGCACTCCGAGTGGAGGGGAAGAAGCACTGGCTGCACGCGCATCATTGCCGAAAGGTCTCTGCAAACCTGGCCACGACAGAAAACGTCAGCACCCAAGAAGAGCTCCTGAGCAAAGACCGACCGATATTGGACTGTTATCCCGATACTGAGGCACTCGAACTTGCAAAATTCTCTGATCCCACTGTGCCATCCAGAGAAGGGTATTTCCTGCGTCGAAAGGAGGGAGCTTCGGCTAAGTAGGCCACGGACTAAGTTAAATCTCAGAACGGTGACCTACACACAATCAAGGGTCGCCGGGAGAGAAGCTAAACGAAGTCTGTGGTTCTGCCCACTACCGAGCCCCTTGAAGGTGATGGAAGCGCCAAATAAGAAGATGATGGAAGCGCCAGATAAGAAGATGATGGAAGCAACGGGAAATACCCAGTATAGAAATCCAAAGACTGACAACCTGCACAAATCAAAGACAATTGCACTCTTCATTGTCTTCCTCTTCTGCCTCCTCCTCATGACCTCCTTCTGGATTCTGGAGGAAAGCACACCGGCTCATGAGGCATTGCTACCTACTGCACAGCCAACACCCCTGAAAGAGCATCACCTAATCTCTCTGTCGCCTCAGCTCCGAGAAAGGCGCAGGGAATTCTGGAACAATTCCTTCGTGCAACTGTTGCACCAACACAACCTTGCTGCAAATGCTACGAACTGTTGGATCTGCGGGTTGCTCCCGCATGCCACTGGACACTCCATCCCCTTCATCCCTTCACCCTTCTCAGTTCACGGCTCTTGCCTCGCCTGGTTGATCCTCATGCAAGAGAGCCACAGGGACAACGCCACCTCCAGCCGGACAGTGTCACACTTCTACTCTGGGTTCTGGCTGAACAAAACAGGAAAGACCCCAGCTGCCCTGTGTCCTGCGCTCGCAGGCGCCACCTTCATCAAAGACATTCCAGCCAAAGAACGAGTCGAAGTACAGGTGCTCCACAATCCGGCCAGAACCACCTTCACTCATCTGCAAAAACAAACTACCGCCACTTTAACTGTGGCCCTGTCTGTTATCAATGTCACAGGTCTCGTGTGTCTCGAAGGCCAGGGAACGCAGCTGGTGGGTTACAGCGCCTGCCGAATCACCAGAACATTGGACTCAGCTGAACCCCCTTCTTTTGTTGCTTCTCCGAATATGTACTTTGTGTGTGGCACCAAGGCTTACACCTGGCTCCCGAGAGGTTGGAAGGGCACCTGTTATATTGCCTTCGTTCTTCCACCCACATATGTAGCCCCTGCCAACCACCACCGGCAGAGGCGTGCAGACGACCTTGGACAAGCCGACTCCACCGGAGCACAGTTCCTGGATGCAGCAAAGGGACTTGTTCCTCTGTGGGGCCCAATGGCAAACAGCCGTGCTATCCGACACCTGACCCAGGCAGTAGAAACAACGATCAACATCACGGCTGGTATCCTCGCCAACAACACTGCGGAGCTTCAGGCGGTCCGCCTTGTGACCCTTCAAAATCGACTCGTCCTAGACGTGGTCCTAGCCGACCGAGGAGGAGCATGCCGCATCATCGGATCCAGCTGCTGCACCTACGTGCCAGACAACTCGCCTTCAGTCTACAAAGCCATCGAACACCTCCACAGACTTTCCTCGGAGGTTCACCAAGAACAGGAAGGATGGTCGCTTGGGAGCTGGTTTTGGGACACTTTGAAAAATTGGGGTTGGAAGTTGTTTTCCTTCGTGCTGATACCTCTTGTGATATTATGTGGGTGCTGCTTAGGTATCCAATGTCTGCCACCTTTGTTCGGCCTTGTTTCTAACTGTATGTGCCCAAAAACTTTGGACTTCCGAAATGAGCACATAAGCCCCCTCTATGAAGTAGAAATACGTGGCCTTATGGGGATAAATCCAAACTGAAAAGTTGGCGAGACATGTTAAAAGGGAGGACTGTGGAATTTTAATTTGCGATCTGAACATCATCTGCGCCAGCTTGTCACCTATGTACTACGTGCACGGCAGCCATTCTGGGTCACCTATGTACTACGTGCACGGCAGCCATTTTAGATATCATGGTCTCCCTGTCCACGATCGATCGCCAGCGCGCCCCTCTGACCCAGCAAGCATCCTCCGCGCACCCTGGCTCCCCCTCCCTCCTCCTTATGAGCATGACCCTTCTGCATGACCCTGTCCTTGGGAGTCACGCCAGCGCCTGACCAACACCTCCTCTCCTCCCATGAATGCCTCTCTGTTGATAAACCTCCCCTCTGCACTGGATTGTCCACGCAGCATGAATACCACTCCATTGATGGCCCCTCACCCCGTGTCCGACTGTCCACACAGGTCCGAGGCCATTGCCTAAGCCGGGAGACATCATTTACTGCCCTTTATTGTATGAGGTCGCTCTCCTTCAAAGGACCCTCTATTGATCCAGGCCTCCCCACCCCCTGTGATATGATCAGGCGCACACATCCTAAGACTCGACGGAACACTCAGCTGCGTGATGACCCCCTCCTCTTATCAGCAGGCTGAGGACCTCTATTGTGAAGGTATATGGGGGTGGGATTAACACGAGGATTACGGGGATGTCTTTTCCTTGCTTTACAAAGTTCTGATTGCAATAAAGGAAGGTCACATGCCATAAACCAGTGTATAAGAGGCCAGGCCTCCGAGAGGCTGTTAGAGCACCTCGAGACGATACCTTGTTGTCTGATCTGATGTGTTCTGCTCCGTCGGAATAAAACTTCTGTTTCCTGCCTTCTGGTCTCCGGCGCCTGCCTCATTGCTTGGTAAAACTTGAATGGTACAAGGGCGGTTAGCGCCGGGCAAATCCTGAGAAAGGTCCTAGCCTTACCTTTTTCCACACTGGTGGTGGTGGTACTGCTGATGGTGTTACTGGGGGTACTGGTAGTGGTGGTACTGGTGGTGGTGGTACTGGTGGTGGTGGTACTGGTGGTGGTGGTACTAGTAGTGGTGGTACTGGTGGTGGTGATGGTACTGTTGGTGGTGGAACTGATGGTACTGGTGGTGGTGGTACAGGTGGTGGGGGTACTGGTGGTGGTTCTGGTGGTGGTACTAGTGGTGGTGGTGGTACTGGTGTTGTTGGTACTGGTGGTGGTGGTACTGGTACTAGTGGTTCTGGTAGTACTGGTGGTGGTGGTATGGGTAGTGGTGTTACTGGTGGTGGTATTGGTGGTGGTACTGCTGGTACTGGTGGTGGTGGTACTGGTGGTGCTAGTGGTACTGGTGGTGATGATACTGGTGGTACTGGTTGTGGTGGTATTGGTGGTGCTGGTTATGGTGGTGGTACTGGTGGTGGTACTGCTGGTTGTTGTACTGGTGGTACTTGTAGTGGTGGTACTGGTGGTGTGGTACTAGTGGTGGTGGTACTGGTGGTGGCACTGGTGGTACTGGGAATGGTGGTACTGGTGGTGGTGGAACTGATGGTACTGGTGGTGGTGGTACTGGTGGTGGTGGTACTGGTACTAGTGGTTCTGGTGGTACTGGTGGTGGTGGTATTGGAAGTGGTGTTACTGGTGGTGGTATTGGTGGTGGTACTGCTGGTACTGGTGGTGGTGGTACTGGTGGTGATGGTACTGGTGGTGCTAGTGGCACTGGTGGTGATGATACTGGTGGTACTGGCTGTGGTGGCATTGGTGGTGCTGGTGAAGGTGGTGGTACTGGTGGTGGTGGTACTGCTGGTGGTTGTACTGTTGGTACTTGTAGTGGTGGTACTGGTGGTGTGGTACTAGTGGTGGTGGTACTGGTGGTGGCACTGGTGGTACTGGGACTGGTGGTACTGATGGTGGTGGAACTGATGGTACTGGTGGTGGTGGTACTGGTGGTGGTTCTGGTGGTGGTACTGGTAGTTGTGGTACTGGTTGTGGTGTTACTGGTGTTAATGGTAATGGTACTGGCAGTTGTGGTGGTACTAGTGGTACTGGTGGTACTGGTAGTGGTACTGGTGGTGGTTCCGGTGGTGGTACTGGTAGTGGTGGTACTGGTAGTAATGGCACTGGTGGTGGGTGTGGTACTGGTGGTGGACTAGTGGTGGTATTAGTGGTGTGGTGGTGGTTTTGGTGGTGGTGGTGGGAGTACTGGTGGTGGTGGTGGTACTGGTGGTGGTAGTGGCACTGGTGGTACTGTCAGTACTGATACTGGTAGTGGTGGTACTGGTGCGGTGGTATTGGTGGTACTGGTGGTGGTGGTGGTACTGGTGTGGTGGTACTGGTGGTGGTACTGGTGGTGGTACTGTTGGTGCTGTTACTGGTGGTACTGGTGGTGGTGGTACTGGTGGTGGTTGTACTGTTGGTGGTGGGTGTGGTAGTGGTACTGGTGGTACTGGGACTCATGGTGGTGGTACTGGTGGAACTGATAGTGGTGGTACCGGTGGTGGTCGTACTGGTGGTGGTGGTACTGTTGGTGCTAGTGGTACTGGTACTGGTACTGGTAGTGATGGTGATGGTATTGGTGGTATTGGTGGTGCTGGTGGAGGTGGTATTGGTGGTACTGGTGGTACTGCTGGTGGTGGTACTGCCAGTGGTTGTACTGGTGGTGGTGGTACTCTTGGTGGTAGCACTGGTGGTGGTGGTACTGGTGGTGGTACTGGTGGAACTGATGGTGGTGGTAGAACTGGTTGTGGTACTGGTAGTGGTGGTACTGGTAGTATTGGTACTGGTGGCACTAGTGGTACTGGGACTGGTGGTGGTGGTACTGGTGGGTATTCTGATGGTGGTACTGGTGGTGGTACTGGTGGTGGTTCTGGTGTTGGTACTGGTACTGGTAGAGGTGGTACTGCCGGTGGTGGTGGTACTGGTGGTAATGGTAATGGTACTGGCAGTGGTGGTGGTACTAGTGGTACTGATGGCACTGGAAATTGTGGCACTGATAGTGGTACTGGTGGTGGTTCTGGTGATGGTACTGGTAGTAATGGTACTAGTAGTGGTGGTGGTACTGGTGGGGGTGGTACTGGTGGTCGTGTTGGTGGTGGTATTAGTGGTGGGGGTGGTGGGAGTACTGGTGGTGGTACTGGTGGTGGTACTGGTAGTACTGGTAGTGGTAGTGGTGGTACTGGTGGTGGTGGTACTGGTGGTGGTTGTACTGGTGGTACTGGTGAGGTGGTACTGGTGGTGGTGGTACTGGAGGTGGTGTTACAGGTGGTGCTGGTACTGGTGATACTGGTGGTGGTGGTACTGTTGGTGGTGGGTGTGGTGGTGTACTGGGTGTGGTACTGGTGGTGGCACTAGTTGTGGTGGTACTGGTGGTGGGACTGGTGTTACTGGGACTGGTGGTGCTAGTCTGGTGGTACTGGTGGAGGTGGTGGTACTGGCTGTAGTGGTGGTATTGGTGGTTTTGGTGGAGGTGGTACTGGTGGTACTGGTGGTGGTTGTGGTGGTGGTACTAGTGGTACTGGGACTGGTGGTAGTGATACTGGTGGTGGTGGTGGTACTGTTGGTGGTTGTGGTGGTGATACTGGCGGTACTGGGACTGGTGGTGGTGGTACTGGCGGTGGTGGTGGTACTGGTGTAACTGATGGTACTGGTGGTGGTTTTACTGGTGGTGGTCCTGGTGGTACTTGGACTGGTGGTGGTGGTACTTGGTGGTGGTGGTGCTGGTGGAAATGATGGTACTGGTGGTGGTGGTATTGGTGGTGGTACTGGTGGTAGTGGTACTGGATAGTGGTGGTACTGCTACTGGTGGTGGTACTGGTGGTGGAGGTACTGGTGGTAGTGGTACTGGTAGTGGTACTAGTGTTACTGGTGGCACTGGTATGGGTGGTGGTGGTACTGGTGGTGGTGGTACTGATGGGGGTGGTACTGGTGGTGGTACTAGCGGTGGTGGTTCTGGTAGTGGTGGCGGGAGTACTGGTGTTGGTACTGGTGGTGGTGGTACCAGTCGTGGTGGTACCGGTGGTGGTAATGGTACTGGTGGTTCTGGTAGTTGTGGTAGTGGTGGTACTGGTGGTGGTTGTACTGGTGGTGGTGATGGTACTGGAGGTGTCGGTAGTGGTTGTACTGGTCGTACTTGTGGTGGTACTGGTGGTGGTACTGGGGATGAGCGGTATTTACAAAAATAGAGCACACCCCTGTGTCTTCCCAAGTGCTGGTACTAAAAAAGCTGCCGAACGCCATGTTGCAAGGGTGCCTGCGCTGCAGGGCGATTGTTCATGCACACAAGCAATCAATAATGCCGATATTCTCTTTCTATGTGTGCTGCAGAATGCACGCTGTCAGAGATAATGTTTTATGTTTGCAACATGTGTTGTAAATCACAATCACAGGCTGTACGTATATTGTATAGCAGGCCTTCTTCATTGAAAGTGGCAGCTTGCGGTAAGTGATAGACCTTGTAAGTCAATCAAGGCTTTTGGACCATCTGGCAAACTTGTGCTTCTGTTTCTTGCTCTGTGTTCGCCCATACTAATCCTTTGCGAATGTCCCTGTAGCTGCCCTCCTCTTTCTTCTGAGTAGTGTGTTCTTGCGGTGTCTGTCACTTTGAGTGCTTATTTAGCTTCTGCATAACCAGCCAGACCAGATGTCTGCATCTCCCTAGCAGTGGCATGTTTCCAAATCTCTTTCCCTGATGTGCTTGCAAGAGAGCAAAGGAGAGTAGCTCTCCCTTGCAGATTAGTTTGGTTGTTGGCTTTCTGCCAGTGTACGACCTTCCATTTTTTGTGCATACCGTTTTCCTTCTGTAACTCTTGTTGCCTTTGACCTTGCGTGAACGTTCTGTTGTTGCTTTCATGCCAATGTGGTGATCTGCCTCAACTTACTCCATCTCGGCTTTTAGCATTCAGTCCACGGCATTCCATGCATGGACGTCAATTGGGCAAAAGGTCAAGGGTACCCAACGTGAGATCACATACCCTTTGACCTTAACATCAAATGAAGTGTCATCATATGACCTTTGACCTCGAACCTTCCCTGGAAGTGATGTTGTAATAACCGACATTACTGTAGTCCCATAGTAATTGTGTTAATAATATAAAAACACAACACAAATGTCTCTTTTGGATAATCCTATTTGGGAGGTTGCTGACATGATCTTTGAAAATGGTGGGATGTAATGCAATACTTGCCCTAAATTGCTCAGAACGGTGTAAATACGCCAGATCTCTTCTGGAGGGAGGGGTTCAGGAGTGGTTCACCCCATGAGACAATTTTTAGAAATGTTGATCAAATAAAGCATTTGAATCAAACTTTTCACATAAATCTACTAAAAAGTCATGAGCTCTTTCATGGCGTGCCAAGCAAGTGAAACCTGGCACTCCTAGGAGTTGACCCCACTTTTTTCAAAAAGTGTTATGTGTGCACCTATAAGTCAAAAACAACCTCCATTGTGCCAGAATTTAGTCATTGGTTTCCACCATTGAAGCCCTCTCACACCAACAATTACAATAGGCCAGTCTAAACATTTTGCTATTAATGTTATACATACAACATGGGTGAGCTTTATGTCAAAATTTACCCTTTGCATTTTAGATCCAGCATTTTGTCATGTTTGCCCACTCCTATATGCCATGGCTGTTCTCCTTCATGCCAAGAATCTCCTCCAGTGTGCCAGTGCCAGCATTTTGCCACTGGTGCTCCATATGCCATTGCCTCAGTATGCCAGTACCAGAATTTTACAATGGTGGACTGTTTTGCCAAGAATTACCTCTATTATGCCAGAGCCAGAATATTTCCGTGGCTGCCTATATCAAGTATTACCTCTAATGTGCCTGTGCCAGTATTTTGTCACAGGTCCCTGTCGTGTTATCCACAGCCTTGGGTTCCCTATTTTTTTTTACAAAGCCATGCAATTTGGGTTTGCATTTCTTTGTAAATCACATAATAGAATTAGCATTGGGGCTGCGCCAAAAAGGTGACCCAATATTATTTATTCTAGGCTCAATCTTCATTCTTCTTATACGATGCACAGACATTGTTTATAATCATTTTGTGATTTACACCAAGTTTCCGGCTTTTGTTTCCCCCCTCCAATGAATGAATGCATGTCTGATTTCTAACTGTAAATTAACTACAAACAACTTTTCGCTTGTTGGCGATCTCTATATTGCGAAGTATGGGGAATTTAATACCCTTTCATAATTAAAAACATATTTAAATATATTTTAATATAAAGTATGAATGTAAAATAATGTAAATAATATTTACCCTTGGCACTTATAAAAGAAATATTTACACATTAACTAACTCCTGAAATTAGATTTTTTATTATATTATAAACTAATTTAAATATATATGCATTTAATTTATAAACAGTAATTTTAAACAACTAATTAAAAATAAAGTTACCCACTCTCCTTAACATTTTAGTTTTTGTTCAATCTTCAGTAATCTTGGCCACAAGTTATGTATGAACAAAGAATTTGGAAGTTTTCTTTTTTTTAAGTTTGATTTACTTTTTTAAGTTTGTTACATATAAAAAATGTAAAATTATCAATAACTATACATACATTTTATCACTACAAATGCATATATATAATTTACATGTTGAAATAATTTATTTCATTTAACATTAATTCCTTTGGGGTGTTATTTTGATTCTCTTTCTCCATTAATTCTATAGGAGAAGGTGGCCATATATAGTGCTTCACTTACTTCAAGGCTGGGCTAGAGTACAATTAAGCCTCTTTTGACACTTTTAGGATTGTAGTAACTTTAGAACTGTATTTTGTGAATTGAATAGTATTACTATTTTCAGGGTGTGTATTTTGTATTAGTATGTCACTCCTAATGCCAATCTCTGAAGTTGGAATTAAAAACACTTCAAAAATCATCTTCTTCATGATATTATTTTGCAACTGCCAAGCTGCCATGTTTTTGATCTCTACAGTTTAGCATTCTCTGAGAACAGAATACTTGTAAACAGCTCCGAACATGATGGGGGAAAAAATAAAATTGAAGGGGATTTGTGTCCTAGCACATTTGAGGTTTCGGCGAATATGGGCATTGTCATTTACAATGTCAATAGCTCAAACTCTCGTAAATGTGAGACCTATTGCATTGCAAATGCTTGTTAATTCTAGAGAAGATGCTTGCCCTAATTGAAGGAGTTTTATACCTCCGCATTACCTATACTTGTGTGCAGACTTCTCTGCCCCTACTGCGTGATGAATTCTCTGCCCCTACTGCGGAATCTCTGCACACTGCTCACTGAAGTATATGTTTTAGTAGTAAATGTGGGTGTGGGAGTGGAGGGACTTGGTGGGAAAAGGAGCAGACATCCTACAAAAGGAGATGGGATTGGGGAGGAGCCACAGGGATTTAAGGTTTACCCTGGACTGGTTTGGGGAGGGATATCACCCACCTGCACAAGAGTAAGCTAATTGTATTTCTTTGGGGGTGGAGATAGGTAACTTACACTTTTTTACTAAGTTTACACTCAGAGTTTGTGAACACCAATGGTAGTAAACTTAGTCCAAAGTGTAAATGCACACAAAAGTGTAAGATACTTTGGTAAATCAGGCCCTATGTGTTTTTTACTTTTTTTTAGCTGGGTCTGTTCTAGCGACCATTATTTTAATAAATACATAGATAATTATAATAGCAAACAGTCTGCTCTAAAGGCTGTGGGCTTAATAATGCTGATGAGGTCTGTGAAAATGGTCTGCTTTAGCAATGTATTTGGCAAGAGGTTTCTATAAATTGGTCTGCTCTAGCGACCTTGAAGAACATATTTTAACACGAGCTTAGCTTGTGCTAGTAGTATGAGTGGCGCTTCAGATGGGATTGCGTGAGAGTCTGCATCAGCAGCTCCTTGAGTCCAGCTCTGTGAAACTGTCACAGATTACGCTCTACTTCTGTCAGACCGAGCAGCCACATTAACAACGTTTTATAGTTGTTGGGTCTGGCAAGACACCTGCCAACTTGAAGAACAATCTCACGGTGTAAGGAGGGGGCGGAGCCTTGGAGGGGCAGGGCCTCGTGCCGAGCTGTACCTATGAGACAATTTTGAACACCACCTCTCCCCCAAGCACCCTCATTCAAAAAAACAGTTTACGGAGACTTGGATGTCGGCAGTTCCAAGCCTTGGGAAACGAGCGGGAAAACCACAATTTACAGTGGTTTCTACTTGTTTTTCCTGCCACCGTGTGATATCAGCTCCTCAACGGGAGACCAGGTGACGGGAGTCGATATAGTTTGTCACACTGTGGCACCATGTGAGTTTGCAGGCATGCAACACCCTACCGGGCTCTAATAAACCTGACGAAGCAGGCTACAGCCTGTTTTTGTCAGATGCATACAAAGTTAAGAATGGAGTCTGTTATGTAGTCAGCAGTCTAGTAGTTGGGTGGGCACAGCTAGCTGGGAATGAGGGGAAGAGGAGGAGTATAGACAGGATAAGGGGCAGTTAGAGTAGGGACAGGGACCTGATAAGAAGTGTAAAATAAAGCTTGTGAATAGCTACCCACGTGTCTGTCATTATTAGCAAGCCAGACACGACAACTGGCGACGAGGGTGGGATGGTGGAGCCTGCCACCCACAGAACCCTAAGGAAAGCGTACTGTCCCCTGCAGCGTGCAAGAAGATACCGCTGCTGCGACTCGAGTGTCGAAAACGAGCCCAGCGCCCAGATCGAGAGGCCAGTAGTGATCGCACCTGCCCTGTGATCCTTCAGATGTGTAGAGCCCAGCAGAGGAGCACTGGTGAACGCTGAGAGCATTTGAAGCGGAGCACTCGCTAGCGCCAAAATGACACTCAACCCCGATGTGTGCAAGTTGGCCCGTCGGTAAAGAGGAGAAATCGGAAGCCCACCCCCATTCTGCCTGATAACGCTGGTGACCAGAATGTGCCTGGGGCCCTGCGGAAGCCCCGTGGACGTGCCCAGAAGCAGGAGTGCTGTTCGCACCGAAAAGAAGGAAAAGCTCACCCCTGAAGTGTGAGCCTTGGAGGGGACGGAGGACGCGACGTCGGGAGCTCACCCCGGTTGTGCCTGTGCTATTCGCTGCTGTGGTGGAGGCGGCGACAGCCTCTGCATTCAGGGAGAGGCCCCTGCACCCGGTGAGTGGAGTGGGGCCGAGCGACTGAAATAGTGAAGAGAAAGCCAAGTCTCGTGAGAGCCGAGATTTCATAGCAGCGGCCATCTTTAGGTCAGGCAGCCACAGACATCCCCTATATGAGGAAGGTGAGTGGCCATTGCTGAGTCAGGCAAGCAAGGTGTGGAAATAAGCTTTGGCAAACCAAAAGGAAAACAAGCATTGGCGCACACAATAGCCAAGCAGTGGCAAATGTAGCTGAGCAAGCATTGATGAATGTAGAGAAACAAGCACTGATAAATATAAATAAACAAGCATTGACAAGTACAAAGCTGCAACAACCTAACAAGCATTAGCAAATGCAAGAGACATGTAAAGGCAACAGTAAAGCCACAGCAACACAACAAGCACGAGCCAACGCAAGAGGCGAAACAAATAAATAAGCACAAGCAAATGCACAAGGTAAAATGAGAAACAAACCAAACACAGGTAAATGCAAGAAGTGCAATATATAAACAAGCAAACGCAAGAATTACAAGTGAAACAAACACGAGCAAGGACAAGCACCAAAGTAAACTTCCAGCGCTGCGCAAAGATAAATAGTCAACAGTAGGAAGAACCAAGAAATCAAATGATCTAAAAGCACGAGTAAACGGACATCAATGAAGCTTTCCCTCATTCTTGAAACCACTGGATAATCTGTGCTAGGCCGAAAAGAGACGCAAGAACGAGATGTCAATGGCGTCGCACATCATCGCGGAAAAACTCCAAAGCACCTCCAGTTAGCACGCAACACCAAAGAGAGTGGAATATCGCAGAGCCACAAGTCACACATGGTGCAACTGAATGGTGACCATTTGACGTCAGGCGAGCCAAGCTTAACTCACTGAAGCGTACAGAGACAGTCGTACCAGGAGCGGACAACATACAATAGTCACCGGAGAGGGGGGAAACTCACCAGAATTCAAAGGAAACCACCAAACAAAGACTAGCGGCCGGGAAGGGTCAGCAAAAGAAGACAAGAGGAAGAGTAAGGGAACATTCCTGCGACATTGCCATGCCAGCACATTCCACCATCATGTCGGTGAGAGAAGACACACATACATTGAGCCCCTGCATTGGAATGCCACCCCCAGTGACACAGACCGGCAACCAGAGTATGGGTCCAGAATGGAACCGGTGGCTGGAATCACTGGACACATTTCTTGACGCTATCGGAGAGCGAAGAGATAGCAAACGTCTACTACTACTACTCCAATTGGTGGGTCACGAAGGCCGACGCCTGATCAGAACCTTTTCAGCAAAGGATACAGGAACATATAGAACACTCAAAAGAACGATACGTGCTCATTTCACCACAAAGGAAGATGTCGATCATGAACGCATCGTTTTCAATGCAGCACGGAGGGAACCAAGGGAATCACTATCTAACTTTATAACGAGACTACAAAAGTTAGCACAGTACTGTCAATTCAACACATTCACAAATGAGGAAGCAGTCCGTCTCCGGGCGATTGAGACCTGTCTAAAACCAGTCGCACAGCTCAAGATACTTTGAAGGCAGTTCTCGTTAAAGGAAATCATCAGGAGGGCAAGAGCTGGAGAGCGAGCCGAAACAAGAGAGCTGTCAAGGGAATTGCATGTCAATGCAAGAAAGGAAAATGAGCGTAAGGAGACATCCCTCGTGTCAGAACATCAAATCCAAGAGGCAAACGAAACCAGAAAGAGGGAGGATGAAAGTAGACCAGCGACAAGACAGCGAGAAAGACAAAGTGACATGAAATCCTCTGAGTCAACAACGCGAAGACAAAAGACTGAGATGATTCAGGATTATGACAGCCCCACCGATATAACCTCAGGGAGTTATTCAATTTCAAGGAGTCACTCAACAAATGGTACAAACTATTCTGAAAAAGAGTCAAGTGGGACGGATCACATGGACAGAACCGATGTCAGCCTGCTCAACAAGTACGAAGGAAAGACAAGCCACAGAAAACCGGACCAGTCATGTCAAATCTGGGAGCCGCTACACAAGCACGCCCGAGCAACGTGCGGGTCACCAATCTTCACAGACAAGTCAGAAGAACCATGTAACCGACAAAAACACCACACTCAGGACACAGACACCAGGGCCCCCTACAAGCGAGAGGAAGAAAGAGACCTCACAAAACTGGGTGATTCACTCCGACATCAGAAAGTGATAGGCAAGCACACTCATGACACTAGTGAAAATGAGGAAACTGGGAAGAGACAAATAACATCACACGAAAAGGGCAGCGCCAAAAGGCCTTGGAATCGAACAAAAGAAATAAACGCTTGGTTGTCAGACAGTCTCTCCACGGAAACAGCATGGAAGACATGTCGAGAGACATATCCCAAGAAATGTCCCAAAGACAATTCTGACTCTAAAAGCAGTTTGTCACAGTCTACCGGTTCAAGAAGTACATCAGTCAAGACACACGTGAAAGAAGGGCCCCGAAGAAAATCAGCAAGAGAATTCCCTGAGTCAAAAGACATGTCGGTACAATCACTCGGATCAACGGTCTCAAGCTCACGACGAACCCCATGGTATCGATCACCTGAGCGGACGTTGGACTCAGAGACTGTTCCATCTATCCAAAGCAACACATCTCACGAGGATGGCTCGGAACAATCAATCATCTCGTCAAGCAACTTGTCCGGTCCGTTGCAGTCATATCCGGACCCGAGGAGGGTACCGTCACCCCTGACGGGGTTTGCGAGGCTGACTCCAAGGGCTTTCGGAAGAAAGTCAACCATATGGGACACTGTACATTGGTGGAAAAAAGGACCGTCTCATCACTCGGTCAAGAAGACAAGGTGTGTTGGCAAAGATGGATCAGCATCACGAAGACAGGAGGGGACGAGAACGGAACATGCCCATGCCCTAATGCTCAAGGAGTTCAACACTGACAAATGCGAGTGGGAGCAGATAGGACCAACAGAGCCGGTATATGAGTCACAAAACCGAAACAGGACACTCAGTGCTCTATTGTCCAATATGCAGGGTCGTGAGCACGAGAGCATTGATGCCCTTGACCGAATGGACAAAAGAAGTGAACGCACAAACAGATGCTTTGAAAAACAAGTGCCACAATGGAGAACAGACCGCCACTGCCACGCTGAGACATCAGTAGTCACACAGCAAAAAGAAAGCGCGACAACTGTGGACTCTGAGAACAAGCAGTTCACGCAAAATGTCTCACATTTTCAAGAAAGCGCTCCTGAGGTCAAAGATGTCTGTGCTGAGACAACAGAAGGATCGACCAAAGACCGGCCCATCACTGATTCGACCCTACTGATGTTCGAAGACCGGATTGGATCTGAATTCATGCATGGGGACACCTTCCGGTGGCCCAAACAAACTGTCAGCCAATTCATGGGGCTGGGTGGACAAGTGCGAACTTGGTAGAGGTTAATTTCATTTTGTTAAGAAAGGGGGAGATGTTATGTAGTCAGCAGTCTAGTAGTTGGGTGGGCGGAGCTAGCTGGGAATGAGGGGAAGAGGAGGAGTATAGACAGGATATGGGGCAGTTAGAGTAGGGACAGGGACCTGATAAGAAGTGTAAAATAAAGCTTGTGAATAGCTACCCACGTGCCTGTCATTATTAGCAAGCCAGACACGACAGAGTCTAAGAAGTATCCCAATAAGTGGGGGCAGACTGAAGAACACAGTAAAGATCTCTCAGTGCAAGGAGTGGGTCAAGCTACCACTGGCAGTATGGTGGAGTAACCTAGTTTTGAGGTTCTTCGAGCTCTGATTGATAAGCTGGTTTATGCAGCTTAAAAAGCCAATGAGGAGGCTGCAGCAAAGTAAAACAGGAGCCAATCTGACATGACGAGGTCCCAGATGATGACCAAGTAATCATAGGTCATTACTTTCAGAGAAGATGATTTGGAAGAGATCCTCTATATCATTTAAAAAAAGATTTTGACTTTCTTAGATTTGCAGTTAATGAAGAGGAAAAGGACTCTTGCTACAATACCATCAAAAGAATCTGGAAGAGCTTCCTTTTCCTAAGGAAAGTACTAGCCAAAGAATGGTAAGAAGTGAAATTCCCAAAGTGCCACACTTCTCAGCAAAATGATACCATTTACAAGGATTTAATGAGGCGTTTCCCCCTTAGTCAAGGTGGACTCTTGATGGTGGGTCTGGCAACACAAGGTTTGACAATTTCCAAAGATGCAGCACCATGACATCCTGTGGATAAGAAAGTTCATGCTGTTCTGAAGAGATGGTATGCAGCATCCAATTTTGTGCTAGATTCAAACTCATGCCACACGTGTGGTACAATTGCTGCTTAGAAACCTCCAAATAGTTGCGGACTGTTTGCAACGAGTTAGTGATTCAGCTCATTTTGTCGCTGATGGGACTTCGAATCCTGCCTTCAGTGGAAATTTCTTTTGATTCTGTCAGCAGCAGCAGGTCCAGATACTGCTGAGTGAAAGAGATGATGGAGAGGGGATAACTCTCAGAAGGCATTGTTGATGCATCTGCCTTTTGTTGGTACCAAAACCCATGGTTGGTTCAAAAGTCGATGGCTTGGTTACAAAGTCACCAGAGGATCGAAAGAGAATTGCTCCTGCATGGCCATTTTTCAAAGTTATAGGTTCCAGTACCAGAAAAGCTTTTGGTCATGCAATTAATTAAAACTAGAATTGTTGCATTCTGAAGGAATCCACATTTTTGCATCCTTGAACGACTGGCTATTTTCTTCACCCTCTATTTCGAAGGAAATTGAGAATGTCCAGAGTGTGTGCCAGGTAGTAGAAAGGTTAGACAGGCTGATCAACGAGTACTCAGTACTCATACCAACCCAATGTATCCAATTCCTCGGAGCGCTCTTTGACACAAGTCTGGGGAGAGCCTTCTCTCTGCAGTCTTACCACATTACTTCAGAAAAGCAGGAGACAGCCAGGGAGTGCTCGACAGTTCAGAGGATAATGGCTTCATCCCCTAGTGTGGTTCTCTAAACACATGGGGACCTATTTACAAGCCCCTATCGCCACAGGAGTGACACTTTTAGTCTCAAAAAATGGAGGTGCCCCTGTTACTTGCGACAGGTGGGGGAACTGAACACTAAAGAATGAGTAGAAGCCCTGTCTTAGTGGTTCTTAATCCAAATGACCTCATCAGTAGAGAAAGAGGATTAAATATTTAAGGAACTTATACAACAAAGTTACTCAGATGGTGACTCAAGCAGGGCAATGTCAAGTAGACAAGTGGACAAACTAAATATAAACTAATAAAAGTGATTAAACAGAATAAGTTTGTATACATAACATAAAATTTATTACCTCCCGAACGGGTTACAATCTAAAACATGGTTAAAAATCAATGCATACAGGCCACCCAAGAGTGGTCAATTATTGCAAAATTGTACTTAAAAACAATCCTAACTACACAAGTGAACACAGTCGACGCAGCGTTTCGGAGTTTTTCTGTCTTCACACCTTCTTCAGGACGTTCACACAATAGAATTGATGTCTAAGAAATCAAAAACAACAAAATAATAATTAACTACTTGTCTACTCTACTATATACCTTGTACTCCTGCTATCTTTCTATAGACAATGTTCTTTTCGCCATTGGGTATATATATAGACCTTTTTGTCAGTATTCAGAGATTTACTTGCTCCTTTTGTGCTGCTAGTTCATTAAGATGGAGATAATCGAAAATGACCCGTGGTTATTCTTGGGTATATTAAATATATTCCAGGGCCCCTTAACTCTATTTACCCCTAGCTAGCATCCTCAGATTTTTAAAGAGGGGATGTGTAAATATTGTCTTAGTACCTGTTAAAAGAGTGGGATGAATTTATGTATTAACATCACTCGGCAGACACTCTGTTCTTGGCGGTTTTGTACTCGCATTAAGCTGTGTACCAAAAAGTTAAATAAAAAAAGTTTAACACAATTCTGATTGTTTTATCACAGTTCTGATTATTGTAGTAGCACAATATGATCACAGTTGTTAATAAATTGGGTTACCTTTTTGTTTAAAAGGTCAGAAATTCAAGGTGCCCGGAGGAGCCACCGAAGTTGATTGGATTAAAAACCTGGATGGATCAAAATATCTCAGATTTAATCATGGGCTACCTACGATTCCGTCTGTAAATATATTAATATGTCCATATTTTTACTAACCTGTTTTTGATTCAGGCTGCCTCTAATAATTTCGTGGCTTTTGATAATTTGACTGATATGTCGATTCTTCTTATGGTGCAAACAAGCCAATATGTTGCTCTAGAAAAAACAGCCGGAATGGGCGATGTTACTATCACATTGTTGGATTTTTTCTTGAGGATATGAAAATTTATTAAACAACCTAATCCTTTGGACATATGTACTGATATCACCTTTTTCAAGAAGAATAATCGACATATCAGTCAAATTATCAAAAGCCACGAAATTATTAGAGGCAGCCTGAATCAAAAACAGGTTAGTAAAAATATGGACATATTAATATATTTACAGACGGAATCGTAGGTAGCCCATGATTAAATCTGAGATATTTTGATCCATCCAGGTTTTTAATCCAATCAACTTCGGTGGCTCCTCCGGGCACCTTGAATTTCTGACCTTTTAAACAAAAAGGTAACCCAATTTATTAACAACTGTGATCATATTGTGCTACTACAATAATCAGAACTGTGATAAAACAATCAGAATTGTGTTAAACTTTTTTTATTTAACTTTTTGGTACACAGCTTAATGCGAGTACAAAACCGCCAAGAACAGAGTGTCTGCCGAGTGATGTTAATACATAAATTCATCCCACTCTTTTAACAGGTACTAAGACAATATTTACACATCCCCTCTTTAAAAATCTGAGGATGCTAGCTAGGGGTAAATAGAGTTAAGGGGCCCTGGAATATATTTAATATACCCAAGAATAACCACGGGTCATTTTCGATTATCTCCATCTTAATGAACTAGCAGCACAAAAGGAGCAAGTAAATCTCTGAATACTGACAAAAAGGTCTATATATATACCCAATGGCCAAAAGAACATTGTCTATAGAAAGATAGCAGGAGTACAAGGTATATAGTAGAGTAGACAAGTAGTTAATTATTATTTTGTTGTTTTTGATTTCTTAGACATCAATTCTATTGTGTGAACGTCCTGAAGAAGGTGTGAAGACAGAAAAACTCCGAAACGCTGCGTCGACTGTGTTCACTTGTGTAGTTAGGATTGTTTTTAAGTACAATTTTGCAATAATTGACCACTCTTGGGTGGCCTGTATGCATTGATTTTTAACCATGTTTTAGATTGTAACCCGTTCGGGAGGTAATAAATTTTATGATTTGTATACAAACTTATTCTGTTTACTCACTTTTATTAGTTTATATTTAGTTTGTCCACTTGTCTACTTGACATTGCCCTGCTTGAGTCACCATCTGAGTAACTTTGTTGTATAAGTTCCTTAAATATTTAATCCTCTTTCTCTACTGATGAGGTCATTTGGATTAAGAACCACTAAGACAGGGCTTCTACTCATTCTTTAGTGACACTTTTAGTGACATTCCTGAGGCGATATGGGCTTGGCCTTATTTACAAGCCAGCATTAAGCCACCTAACATGACTTAATGCTGCCTTCTAACTAAGGCACTCTTTCGTGCTATACTTAGAGTGAAAGGGGCAGGCAATGGGTTTTGTGGTGGGCACTCCACCGCAACACCCATTGATTTTGACACTGCCCCATATTTACACGGGTGACGTAAATATGGTGCAGGGGCAAAGTTAAGACCATGGAAAACCTGATCTTAACCTGGTGAAATGAGGAAAAATGCTTTATTGCTCCTCGTTTTTGATGTTTCTATGTGTGCTGCGTTGTGCTGCACACATAGAAACCGCAAAAAAACACTGATTGTTTATGTGCAGGAAGCTGACCCTTCCAGCACATAAAGAATCATAAAAAAAACGGCTACGAGTTGCAACTTCTTTGTGTACAGCACAAAGCAGCACACGAAGAAGTTATAAAACGCTATTTCAGATTGTTTTTTTGCTGGAAGGAACACCTTCCTGCACATAAGCAATTCTTCCCCTCAATCAAGCACCCTTGCACCATGGTGCAAACTTGCCTGCGTTGGTGCTAGGCTGCTAAATTTAGCACCAGTGCAGGGAAAAATGCAGGCTGCACCATATTCTTGTAAATACGGTGCAGCCCTGGGTTTCGGAAGTGGCAGAGCCTGGATTTAAGCCAGCAAGGCTAACTCTGCGCTCCGTCACTACTTTTGTAAATATGCCCCGTAGTCACCTTGAGCCCCAGATACAACATATTTAAGATCATTCCTGTGACTTTCCATGCTGCAATTCCTTTGGTGGAGGCTAGAGGCCTCTAACTTTGGGAAAGAGTGCCCCTCCTTCTCTCGCTCTCCCAATAGGAATAACCAAAGATGTGAGCACAATGGGCTGGTTGGTCACCCTGAGTCACTTCAAGACTCAAGTCTTGTGAGGTTCGGGAGAGAGAGGAAACTCATCAATTTTGAGGGAGCATAGGTGCAAAGTAAAGCATTGCACCCAGATGCCGCTAGGGGTGACAGTGTGTGCTCTATAAATGCTGATTGATTGCTTTGCGTTACTAGCAGACAATTTCCAGTGTAAAACAAGTTTTGCACTGCAAGGTAATTCCAAATAAACATTTTGCCTGTTTGAGTCATTTTTGTGACACAAACTGGTACAAAATCTTAGTAAATCTGCCCCACAGTCTTCCGTGGCCGGTCCTAAGTTCCCTCATGCTACTCTTGCTATCACTTGGACTTCTACCATGAAAAAGTAGGAACTGTTGGGAGCGCAGTCTCAATTAAGTCTGGGGTGATAGTGGACAATCACGTTTTCTGTTTGGTTAAGCTAGTCCGACTAAACTCTATCTGGTGTTGACTAATTCCTCATCTGGTAAAACCAGAGATGAGGTAGACTATAACTTGGAGTAATGAAACTTGTGCTTGAATATTGCCCCTACGGGACAAGTTGTCTTCCTCAGGACTATAGGTACCTCACGATGGGTATTGTGTACGGTCCCTGTTTTATAGTGCATGTTATCCAAGTGCATTCAACGTATCTGTTCTTTTTTCACAAGATGGAGTAACAGCTGTAGAGACACCACTTTTTCATAGAGCAGGAGCACCTTGGGCAGAAACAGTTCAAAGGTCGCTCCATCCTAGGTCAGGTACAGCTAGGGCAGTAACAGCAAAATGTTCCCTATCACAGGAAAGGATAATATTGGGCAGTAGTTCTGCAAGCTTTGCATCCACACAGAACAGGTATCTAGCACAGTAGCAAAGAAACTTCCTTCTCTCACAGATGGCAGCAAGTGCAGCCTTCCATTTCCGGCAGAACAAATAAAGCAGGGCAGACTAGTACAACCGTTCATCACTAGCAGAACATGTACAATTAGGCATGAGTTACAAGTAGGTTACAGACAGCTCTCAGGAGGGCGGCTTAAGTCACTGAGAGGAACGTATAGCTGATGAGCGAATATGCAAGTTCTGACGCCATTTTCACTTGAGTGATATTGCACGTCAGAATCTTGAAAGTTCTGCTGCTGTCAATAGGAAAACTTCTGTTTGTGTTAATTAGTTGATGTAGGTATTGACAAGTAGCTGGAACCTATAGATCACTGTTTTTAAGTAGCCCAGCCTAAGTTACTATGATCTGGACAAGCATACAGGTGCAAATCTTTGAATGTGCGCACTTAAGGGCGCTGTGCAATGCCAGCCTTTCTGCAGTGCCTGTTCAAAATGGTGAGGGCCACCACTGGCATCAAAACATGGGGTTACAGCAAAAGCAGATCAATGTTACTAGATATGGTGCTGCACTATTTTTTCCCATTGAGCAAATTTGGATTCTGTGCTGTGTTGCAAACAAAATTCTCCTAGTCATTTGACACATGCCTCAGATCAACAAAGATATTGAAATAAAACAAAGTGTAATATTCTGAAATGACCACTAGATGGCAGGCGAGTGCACAAAATATTATCGACAACAGCACATGCAGCAAAACCAGTGTATATTCAAGGCGCCCAATTTAACCAAGAAAATTAGAATGGGGTTGGTCACACTATTTAATGCCCCACATCAATCTGCATAGTAGTTTGTTTGAATGGAGTTCTTCCAATCTCTACTCCTGCAAGTGTTTCATTACGGTCTTGTGCAGTGAAAAACTACAAATATAAGGTAATGGTGCTGGTATATCCCTATAATGAGGCACACACTGTACTGGTGTTCACAAGTGCATTTATTAATTAATGCAGAAGAGCGTCAGGAAACGCAACCGGATCACTCCGATATCGGCGCTCTATGCGCCCACAAAATGGCAGCCGCGCTCCACGTCATCACGCTCACACATAACGACTGGAGCGCGACACTACATATCTCCCTTCTTTATAACAACAACAACAAACATACAATGAGTCTCTGAGTCTCCAGGGCAAAAGTTACTTCACTTGACCAAGCTCATAGTCTTGGTATTTGGCAGGTCTCACTACGTTTCTTCCTGCACGTGTACGCCTTACGGGGGTGGAGGTGAGGCCCTTCTCACTGTCCTCTGCCGTGTTTGCCTGTCTCCTTCCTGTTCCCATGGGACTCCCCACCTCAGGAGTCTTGTCAGTCTTCTCCGGAAGTTCCTCTGCAATGGGGTTGTCTTCCTCTTCATGATCAACTCCACTTTTTTCTGCACCTAACTCTTTCCTCCCTTCGCTTGATGATAGACTGTCCATGGGTGAACTTTGGTTCTCTTGTGTCCGGGACCCATCTTCTCGTGACCACTGTAGTATCTTGTTGTACTTTGCCATGCGATCTTGCGGCCACACATTTCCATTGCTCAGCAATGCCGCTCTGTCATACACCTCCTTTACTTGCATGGGCAAGCTATATTTGCTCTCTCCTTTTCTTCTCAACTGGGCCAGTTTGACTCGTACCCACTCTCCTTTTTCCAACATGGTATCCTTCACATTTCGCCTCTTATTGTAGTGCTCACTGTATATTCTCTGTGCTCTCTCTAGGTTGTGTTGAACCACTGCAGGTGACCATTTGCTCGTGACCGTCTTCTCCTTCCACGCCAGATTATCCTTGGTGAACGGGTCACGTCCTCTTAGAATTTGGAACGGACTGTATCCAGTTCTAACGGGTGTAATGCGTTAGGCCCACAGCATACTCCATACTTCCTTCTCCCAGTCCTTGCCCATCGTTATGGCTGCCTGAATGGAGCCCATTAAGACACGATTAAACCTTTTGGCTAGTCCATTGCCTGCTGAGTGGTAAACCGACGTGTGTTTCACCTTGATGCCATTCCGTGCCATGTACTGATTCCACTTTTTTGATGTAAATTGAGGCCCATTATCACTTAGAATGGAGTGGGGTATGCCTTCTCTAAGGAAGGTGGCAGTGAGAAATCTAAGAACTGTTTCTGTGTCCATCTCCTCCTACATGTCTAGCTCTGGGCACTTTGAAATTCGATCAATGAGAACGCACATGTACTTTGGGGTTCCCTGTGCATCCAGTACTGGCCCAAGAATGTCTATAGACAATTCCTCCCAAGGGTTAGCAGGGTTGTCGAACTTCCCCAACGACAGCCGTAGTAGGGTCTGAGATTTATCCGCTCTTTGGCACTGGTCACATTCATGTACTTGTCTCTCGGTCTGGATGTCCATTGCCGGCCACCAGTACACCTGCTTGGTTCTCAACTTCGTCTTCACAATGCCTAAGTGCCCTTCATGCAACACCACTAGCATGTGTGGTATCAGTGACACTGGAGGGACTACTTTGTCTTCTCTAAACAGGAATGTCCCCTGGTCTCCAATGGACAATTCCTCCCTTACCTCAAAGAATTTTCTGAGTTCCGCCTTCGGGTGTCTTTTCTCCGGCCATCCTTGAAGTAGGAAGCTTTTGATTTCCTTGATATCTTTGTCGTTGTCATATGCCTGTTTCCATTCCTGACCGCTTATCACTCTCTCCGGGTCTTCTCCAAAAGCTACTCTGACTTTGTCTTCGTCAGCGCCAGTGGGTGCTTCCTCCATCGCCGAGGCTCGGCTGAGATAATCTGGCACCTTGTTTTTAGTTCCCGGGATGTACTCGACATCATATCTGTAATCTAGCAATTTTAGCGTCATCTTGGCGATGCGGGGTGTAGCGCTTCCATGACCGTGGGACGTGAGTATTTTGACACACACTTTCCACAAGGTAGTTTTCTGTAGTGCTAAATATGATTGAATTTTGACAATAGCGGTATTAGACATTTAGAAAATCCTAATAGTGCAAAAACGATTTTAATACAATGACTTTTAGCAATTTGTTTCATGTAGCAATTTTTTTGAATAATGATCACTAACCCGTTTGATGTTTCCACATATGAAAAGCAAGCCTTATTCCTTTCCTTTTGCCTTTTAAATGCACTTATTTATGACACAAAGCACAGACGCTTTACTGAAACATAAACAATTTGTGTCACTTTTTAAAGGGCAGTAATTTTTTACCATCAAATCCACAGATGTGTTTATGTAGAAAAGCAACAAGAAAGAAAGTCCTTACTTTTAATCCTTTCTCTTTTATCCAAAATAATGAAGCTGTATTTCTAACTTTTCAAAATCAGTAGTCTTTAACGGATGTGCCTTCATACCATGCTGTACTAACTTATTACCTAGTTCCCACAGCTAGATTTGTAGCTTGTGGCCGGTCATAGCTAAGTGTTGTTCACTCAGCTGTGCTTTACGACCAGCAGGCATTAGCTTCTTAAGCTTTTTCAGAAGAAAAAGGCCTTGTTGTATTGTAATGTTTGCACAGGAAACCCCAACAAGATGATAAATCATTCATTACCTCTGTTTGTTCTGACAGACAGCTTCTTTCGGACAGACAGCTTTGAACAGCTGTTTAAAAGCTCTTTCTAGCGCCGGGAATGAGCACGGTGCAGTCAATTTAAAACCCAGGCATTCCAAGCCAGTACAAATCTTTCGTTTTGCAATGTGAAAAAAAGGCACTTTTATTTCAGTAGCAACTAATTACTCAGATAATGTGAATGCCTTTTAATATTAATATCTAAGGATAATGCTGTAACATTTTGTATTGAGTCCTAGTTGTGTGAAGCACACAAATTCGTTTTTTTTTCTTTCTATGAGGCCTATTTTCTTTTCCTATTGAGTGTTAATTCTAATGTTTCTTTACCATTGTGGCAATATTCACACATCTAGACGTTGTTACTGTTTTACTTTTAATGGTAATGTGCAGCTATTTAGCATATGTTATATAATTAATTCCTTGAATTTTAAAGTGTAATTCTTTCAATAACATTTGCAGAACAGAATGACAACAACAAAACAAATTGAGCTCATTCCAGACATTTTCAACAAGGGAGTCACACACTCAGAACACACAACACTGCTTGCTAAGGCAAGCCATTCTTACACAAAAAACACAGTCACAACTCACTTGAAACAAGTACTTCACAAGCATCACCACTGGTGTCAGTCCACATACCACATAGACACAAAAAAATAAAACAATTAACCCACAAATCAACATTTAGGACAAAAGCAAGAGACAGCCCACAGGCTGTACTCAAACCATACCATTTGTAAATACCAATTGTAAGTCATATTTACAAACAAAAGGACTGTCAAAAAATAGTGCAGAGATTACACCAAGATTACACCAAGAGAAATAGACATCCGAAAGACTGCCATGTACAAAAAGACAGGCTCGAGCCTCAGACCTTTACCAAAGTACACCAAATTACCAGTTGGGCTGGCAGAACACTCAAAAGTGCTCCTTATCATCACTTATGAATTTTACTAAGTGTGTAGATCAGAATCCTCCTTAGTGTATTTGTTCCACAGTGTACTATACATTATGGAAGAAACACCATATTTAATGTACATAAAATAATTTAGGTACCCTCTAGGGGAGTCACCTGAGTACTTTCTAAATCCATATTGGTACCATCAAGACAGCAACACTTTCTACGAAGTGCACTACTAGCAGGCATGCCAAAAAAATTACAATGTGATGTAATATAATCAAAATGTATTTCCTGAGAATTATCCAAAAGTAGAGAAAAATCTCCTCATTACCTGCTTTTATTTGCTGCAGCAAACAAACAAGCAAACCAAAATCTTGGCCAAGCTATACAAAAGTGTTGCATCGCGACCTTACCAAACAAAAGTCTCCAGCTTCCAACTGACAAGTTTTGAGTGACCTAACGGTCGTTTTAAAATACTCACGCCAAAGAAGATCTCAGTCGGGACCGGCCATCACCTAGAGGGTCAGTTCGGGAAAACCAGAGAACACTTCGGTCTGCAAAGACAAAAGGTCTCCTCATGCAGGGTACCTTCCTCAGTGGATTCCTGCCTTCCGTCATGACCACACTCTCTAATGGCC
Organism: Lissotriton vulgaris; assembly: GCF_964263255.1. Lineage (NCBI taxonomy): Eukaryota > Metazoa > Chordata > Amphibia > Caudata > Salamandridae > Lissotriton > Lissotriton vulgaris. Next base: position 1,035,184,638 of record NC_141685.1, read on the forward strand.
GGGTCTCTGATGAGGTTCACCTTTGGGTGTCAATTTGTGGAATAAAAAGCCTTTTTAGGGGCTCACTGATGCACTGATCCTTAAACCAACAAAGAGGAGATTGGGACGGAAGATGTAATATTAAAGAAAATAAATGTTTTACCCTCACATGAGGTAGTCCAAGGAGTACAGAAAGCATGGGCCTTTTATGGCCAGTTTATAGCTGAGTAAGCATGAAGACTCAAAAAGAGGCGGTATGAGTATACATTTGAATAGCTATTACATATATACATATACATATATATTGTGGAGTGGTGTGGCTCACTGGTTAGAGGCTGCATACCCAGAAGCAGAGGTCTGCCCGAGACCAGGGTTCGATTCCCGACGCGCAGGGTCTTGGGCCATGGTCAGCGGACTCAATAATTCTCCCCTCGGTGCCTACTCTAACCATGGGTCCCACTCAGCAACTCTGGGCAATAGCTTGCTTAATCTCTACTAACGGCCCCATCAGCGCTTGGGATGCTTGTCTTCACCTTGGAGATGCCCAGGAGGGACCATCTCACAGGGAAAGCCAGGATGGGTTCCCCAGCGGTATACAGCACCTAGACACCCCTTTGCTGGGGCAGCTGTGCGCTTTACAAGCATACGACATTTAACATATATATGTACAACTGAAAACTACTTAGTCAGCAGAGTGGGAGGAGTAACAAAAACCCTTACATCAGTTGGAATAGCCTGACAGTTATATTCTAAGACAGATGCATTCTAGCAGCTACAGGCCTTTATGAGCATACATTGCTCTGGCTCAGTGCTGAGAAGTTAACTGTAACTGATGACTCAAGCAGAATACAAGGGCAGGTAACAGTGAAGAAGCACATGGTGAGCACATGGCTAACTAAAATGGCTGCCACAAACAAAATGGCTTCAGCTCATGCTAACAGCGTTTTCAGCTGGTTTCCACATAAAGACTCTGGCCTTGATATGGTAAATCACTAGCCATTCTGCTGTAGGGGGTGCAAACACCTCCCTCCAGAGCAGGCATTGTCTCTGGCCTCTGAGAACATGGGATCTCACATGCAGGGGGTCAAAAAACGTGTCTATGTTAGCAGGCTGGTCAAACCCAGTCAGCCTGCACACTTGTAGGTTTTTCAGGAGGCACCTCTAAGTTGTCCTCTGGATTCATGTCATAATAAATCGAGTATTGGCAACAGTACAGAATTATTAGGACAAGGTGTTTGATACCAAACACCACAGGTTTCAGTAAGGCCACCATGTAGCTGGGAAACTGGTAAAGACCAGTGCCCAGTGCATATACTTAAGAGGGCTTCTCTGTTCACTTGCACCATCTAGTAATTGAATTAGACTGCACAGGGGCAAACATATGATTAGTAAGGTGCTGGGTCATGTGCCATATGCCCCAGAGATGTCACTTTGAGTGATACAGCCCTCCTCTAAAATTGCAGTTTCTATGTCTGTTCGTAGATGGAAGGAGGCTGGATGCCTAACAATGGCTGACCTATTTGAAAATAAACAATTCATCACGCGAGAAAGTGCTGAGACTGCTTTGACCTGGGGAGGGGACAGTTCCTGCAATATAGGAAGATATCCCAAGTAGCCGGGAACTATGGCCTTTGTTCCCGGAAGAACACCCTGTCACGAATGTACTAAAAGTAATGTTATATATGACCCAGGGGAATATGCAACTTTATTCTGCATGCTTTTTCCCTGCATGCAATTACAATGCGGTCGTTACAACAACCATGTTGTAACAACTGCATTGTAACAACGCAACAACGCACACCATTTGCCCGCAAATCATAACAATGACTTGCTCTACGGGTGGCGCTGGATGTTGGAATAGAATATTTTACTAGTCCAACTCCAGTATGTTTAACAGTAGGGAAGGTATTGGGATTTTAAGTCCAACACCTTCTGCCTCCTCCACAAGGCATTGTTCCGACTTGCGGAGTAATGGTATGTGTTGTTACAACCCTGTCGTTGTAACAACTGCGTTGTGTTTCCATGCGGAAAAAAGGTTTTGTGGTAAATGTCATCTGATCTCGCAACTATACCGGCGATCTGGGAGGATAAGATGATTCGGGTACTCCCCGGTCAAACAAAATGGGCTACAGTTGTGGAAGCTCCATTAACAGAAAAAGATTGGATTAAAATACACGAGGGGGTTAAACAAGTGAGTTTGAATACAGTTTAAACTAATCCAATAATTGTTTTTCATCAAACCTACCTTACCCCAAAACACTAAATAGAATATACCCAGATAAGTCAGGGCAATGTCTCAGCTTTTACACATGGGCGTGCTCAACTTTAGACTCTTCATGGACCGAAATTTTAGTCAAACTATAGGAAACCATGGTATGGGTGATCCCTAAGGAGATCCGTATGGTCGTGTTGGGATTACTTCCTAATCTGAATCCGAAAATACCCTCTGCATGTTCAAATGCTACTAAAAATATTTAAAATAAGACTGCACAGGTGCACATCTGCTCATGCAGATTTACCCTCACATGTAATATAATGCACCCTGCCTTAGGGCTACAAGGACTGTTGTAGCGGTGACTTATATACATTACATGCTGTGACTTTGGCCTGTTTGTCGTGTTTTCTTTCATGGTTTGCACCATGACACACTGTCAGATCTTACAAAAGGATACTCTTGGTAGCAGCACGGGAACAGAGATGCTGGCTTCCGAATCCACCCAAGGCAACAACCCAGAACTCAACAGTATTTATATGAGACTCCAGACTCTTACCTCAGGGGGAAGGGGAAATTGGATAAAATAACAAACAACAAGAAGAGATCCTCTTGGATGACTCCGCTCGTCAGTCCGACCTGCAGACCTTCTCTGTCTTGGAAAACCTGTGGGAAATATTACAGTAAATCTTACTTTGCATCTAAACCTCCCTCTCTACTCTTCTCCTAGCTCTGTTCCTGGTTCTCACCTACCATTTCTGCCAAGAGTCCTGTCCTCTCTTCTATCAGGTAAGGCTCCGGATTTCGTCTGACTTTTCTTTATGTATTCATCCTGTAATTCACAATAACACTATATATTAACCTGTTCTCATCTCCTTTCTGCCTTTATCTAATTCCTGTTCTCGCTACTCACTTTCTATCTGTACTCCTATTCAGCTATCCTGGGTGTCTTTTCCTGTCTTCTCGTGGTTTTCTCTGTTAACTGTAACACATTGAATGCAAATGTTTTAACTGAAAAATCTCTACCTCTAGTGTCTTTCTGTGAATATTTTATATAAGAATTCCTGACTTACTTATGGTCTTTACTTATTCTCTTAGAACCTTCTCCTGTCTTTTTACTAACTCAGTCCTTCATGTATTTTCTCCTAGGGTTTACTTTCTGTTGTTCCAGTTTTCTAGCGTAGGCTGCAGTGCAGTTTGTTATCCACATCAAACAAGGTATGTATACATCAGACTGTTTTTCGTTTTGCTTAAATACTATTCATGTACATTATTGTCACTTATCTCTCTTTTTCTGCTTTTCCTGACAGACTTCCAGATGAGATGAAGCTATTTCGGTAGGTGCTCCGCCGATCTCCTATTCCTGTCGCCGGGATGCGCTGTTTACCTTTTGCTTTTCTTCACAGAATTCACTCCGATATCTTTACATTTATTCTCGGGTTTCCAGATTTACTCGGGTTGTTCCTTTCTTGAGAAACGTACTTGGAAGGGCTTATAGTACAGTTTCTCCCTAAACTAAGCTTTCCCTAAACTAAACTTTTATAAGACTTCGAATGCGCTTCCTCTTCGGGACACACCGTCGGTGAAGTGCGCAGTTCTTAATCCTCTCGCGCTTCACCTGGAATCGGTCGTTAGAGGCATTAAACACTGGACTGCAGACCGCGGTGAAAGCCAGCGGCCATCTTGAGTTTCCATTTCTTCCACAATTCGGACCAGGAACCATTCTTTGACTCCACCCCAGCCCGGTGATTCCTGGCATAGGCGGTTGCCGCGACTTGTAAATTAGGGGTCCTGACAGTACCCCCAACAAGGCTGAATTTTTCCCCCTTGGTTTAGTGGGGAAGCGTTGATGAAATGATTTAACCAATCTGGGAGCATGAACATCCTCTTCACATTCCCAAGATCGCTCTTCTGGACCATACCCTTTCCAATCTATGAGGTAATACAATTTCCCTTTTGAATTATTTGAGTCTAAGATTTCCTTGACTACATACTCGGTTACTGTCTCTAGATTGATGGGTTTTGGTGGTAGTGTCTTCCGTAAATTGGTTGGGGCCTTCTTCAACAATGAAACATGGAAAACTGGATGAATTTTAAGTCTTGACGGTAAGGTTAGCCTATAATAGACTTGATTTATCTGTTTCTCCACTGGGTATGGGCCAATAAAGCGAGGCTGGAACTTCCGATTTCCTTTCAACCTTAAATTCTTGGTACTTAACCACACATTATCTCCTTTCACTAGTTTTGGACCCTCTCACCTCTTCTTATCTGCATAACCCTTATACTTCTCTTTTGCTTTTCGGAGACTTTCCATGGCATCTTGGTGTATCTGTTCTAAATGGGACACCATATCCTGAACAGCTGGAACTGTTAAATCTACCTGTCTAAGGGTTGAATTCGGATGTCTTCCATAGTTCATATAGAAGGGAGAAAAACCTGTGGACACATTTTTGGCATTATTGTGGGTGAACTCAGCTGCCCACAAATAGTCTACCCAGTCCCCCTCCTGCTTCAGAAGAAACAGTCGCAAGTACTGTTCCAACTCTTGGTTCACTTGTTCTGTTTTGCCATCGGTCTCGGAGTGGTAACTAGTGGAGTATCTTCCTTCAGTCCCTAAGTTCACCATAAAGGATTTCCAAAAATGGGAAACGAATTGTGTTCCCCTGTCAGAGATTACAATCTTAGGGATTCCGTGTATTTTTACAATGTCTGTGCTCAATTGTGAAGCTAACTGTTTGGCAGATGGTATTCCCTTCAGGGCTGTGAAATGTGCCATTTTTTAAAAGGTTTCCACCACTTCCAATATTGTGCCGTGGCCCTTACTAATTGGTAATTCAGTGATGAGGTCCAAGGTTATAGTGTGCCAGGGGTAAGGTGGTGTTGGCAGGGGTTGTAGTAAACCTTTAGGAGCTTGCCGTTCAGATTTTCCCTGTGCACAAACCTCGCAAGTCTTAACATAGTCCTCTATATCTTTGTTCATTTCTGGCCACCAGTAATGCCGCTTAATTAGTTCCTTGGTTTTTGCCTCTCCCTTATGACCAGCCAATTTCGCATCATGATTTTCTTGCATGACCTGTAACTGCAACTCCTTTGTAGGGATATACAGACTTTCATGAAAGTAGGGGAGTTGACCAACCACCCTTCTTTCTTCTTCCTCTCTTACCCATGCTTCCATCGCATCTGGAGTCATCACCTCCAAGATACTGGTTTCCAAACCTACTGAAGTGGCAGCACAAATAATCTTCTCTCTAGGGATGATGGATTGGTTTTCCAAAGGTGTTTTCTGATTCTTGGTGTCAATTCTGGACAAGGCTTCCGCCTTTCCATTTTGTGCTCCTGGTCGGAAGGTAATTATGAAATCGTAGTCAGCAAAATACAGCGACCACCTAAACTGCAGCGGATTCAATGTCCGAGCCGTCTTCAGGTATTTTAAGTTGCGATGATCAGTAAAGACTGTCACTTGGTGTTGGGCCCCCATGAGGTGATGCCTTCATTCCTTAAAGGCGTCCTTAATCGCCAACAACTCCTTTTCTGTGATGGTATAATTACACTCTGCTGGAGATAATTTCCTTGACCTGTATGCCACCGGGTGCAATTGTCCAGTTACCTTATTTCGCTGAGGTAGGACTCCTCCTACGGCTTGGTCTGAAGCATCTGTTTGAACGTAAAAAGGTTTGTTGGGATCAGCATGCTGAAGAATTGGAGCCGTAGTGAAGTTCTGCTTCAAAGAATTAAATGCCTTCTCTGCTTCTTGGGTCCAATAGAATTGAATACCTTTCCTCAGCAACTTGGTAAGTTGCAAGATCTTGTGAGAAAACTCGCTGATGACTCTGCGGTAAAAATTGGTGAATCCAATAAAACTTTGGACCTCCTTAACGCTTTCTGGAGACTTCCACTTGACAACCGCTTCAATCTTTCATGGATCCATAAGTATTCCTGTTGGCGAAATAACAAAACCCAAAAATTCCACTTGAGTCACATTAAAGGCGCATTTTTCTAATTTTACAAATAGTCTGTTTTCTTTCAACTTCCTCAAAACACCCTTGACCTGCTCCTTGTGTCTTTCTTGGTCTTCAGAATAAATCAAAATGTCGTCAATGTACACGATGGCACTTTGGTCTAAGAATTCCTTCAGCACATCGTTAATGAAATGTTGAAATGCCGCCGGGGCATTACAGAGCCCATAAGGCATGACTTGGTATTCGAACAATCCGAAACGGGTCCAGAAGGCCGTCTTCCACTCGTCGCCCTCTCTCATTCTGACCAAATGGTAGGCTCCCCTCAAATCGAGCTTCGTATATACTTGAGCTCCTTTCACTTGATCTAACAAGACCGATATCAGGGGTAATGGGTACCTGTTTTTCTTTGTGATCGTATTGATGGCCCTATAATCAATACAGGTTCTCAAGTCTCCCTCCTTCTTTGGCACAAAGAATAAGGGCGACGATACCGGAGATTGGGACGGCCGAATGAATCCGTTAGCTGGATATTTGTCTAGATACTCCCTGAGGTGATGATGTTCCTTCTCGGTCAAGGCATACACCCGACTACAGGGCAAGTTGGATCTAGGTTCGATCTCTATCTTGCAGTCATAGTCCCTGTGCGGGGGCAAATGTTCTGCTTCCACCTCATTGATGACCTCATGGAATTCTAAGTATTCTTCTGGAATTTCTTGAGCGCTGATTATGCATATTGATCCTTCCAGTTTACATAAGAAATGTGACGGGCTGACTTCGATCTCAAATTCTCCTTCCTCATGTTCAAAACAGTTTTCCAAACAGTATTTTGAATCCATTGTGATTGTTCGGTTACTCCAATCAATTGTGGGGTTGTGCTCTGTGAGCCAAGGGAGGCCTAGGATTAATTCAAACTGGGGAGCATCTATCAAATTGAACTGGATCCTTTCTTCATGGCCACTATCGGAGACAAGATGGATTACCTCAGTGTGGCTAATTATGGGACCAGATGACAGATTTGTTCCATCTACTGCTCTTACTGGTTCACTTTTACTCTTCATTATCGCCTGTATTCCCACCTTACGAGCAAATCTCAAATCACAAAAGTTCCCAGTGGCGCCAGAGTCTCTCATTACCGACATTCCTGACAAGGTTATTTGTCTAAATTTAACTTCCATTGATAGATTTAGGTGAGGTGCTGCTGACTGTAGAGTATTGGCCACTCGGTGTTCTTCTGGAGTCTTCTCTGGAATCGCACCCACCTGTTCGACTCCTCTAACAGGTAGTGCAACTAGTTTTCCTTCGGCTTGTAGTTAGTCTTGGGTTTCTTAGGGCAGTTCCAGACAAAATGGCCCTCTGTCCCACAGTACATGCATAAATTACCCGTCCTTCTCTTCTCTTTCTCTTCTTTAGACAGAGGTCCACGGATTGTTCCGATTTGCATTGGTTCGACCCCTGAGGAACCTTCGTTACTTCGACTAGTTTCTGACCGAGCCCGATCAAATCTTGGAACCGTCGGTCGAAACTCTCTTCTTTTTTCACCCTTTCGTTCCCCTTGCCGGAAGTCTATCTCCAATACTAGATCCACCAATGCGGATATCTCGGTGGGTCTATTTGGAATTCCGGCCAAGGCGTCCTTGAGTTCGTCTCTTAAGATGCGGTAAAACACTGCTGCTCGTTTACTCTCTGGCCAGTTTGTCTCTACCACTAACTTGTTGAATTGGGCCAGATAGCCCACCAGATCTCGGTTTCCTTGTTTCAAATCAAGCAGCTCATTGTCGACAACTTGTGATATTCTTCTCCTGTCAAATATTCGTAAAAACTCATCCTTGAATTCCTCATAATTTCTTAAGATTGGATCGTTTCTGGTGATAAGTGGCATGGACCAGGCTGCTGTGTCCCCACTCAGATAAGATAAAGCAAATGCGACCTTGGATTGTGCGTCAGGGAAAATTGAAGGGCGCCACATGTAATGTAGAGAACACTGAGTTATAAATATTTGCGCCTTTTGTGGATCCCCACTAAATTGCTCTGGGGCTGCCAAGGGTATTACTGGGGACAAGGAATGGATCACTTGGGTAGTCATTTTATTTGTACTATCTGACAAGGGGTTCTGTGTCTCTGATCCTGCACTAAGGGGCTGTCTAAGTCTATGTGCTAGCTCCGTTGTTTCTTTTCTATTATTCACTATCTCCAATCTTAGATTTTAGTTCTCCTCTTTAACTGCACTTAACTCCTTCTGGATCGTGTCTAAGATAACTCCTAAACTTTGCAGGTTTATTCCCTCTGCCATCTCTGCTCAGGTGCTAGGTGCAACTTGGGCACTTCACTCTGTCAGATCTTACAAAAGGATACTCTTGGTAGCAGCACGGGAACAGAGATGCTAGCTTTCGAATCCACCCAAGGCAACAACCCAGAGCTCAACAGTATATATATGAGACTCCAGACTCTTACCTCAGGGGGAAGGGGAAATTGGATAAAATAACAAACAACAAGAAGAGATCCTCTTGGATGACTCCGCTCGTCAGTCCGACCTGCAGACCTTCTCTGTCTTGGAAAACCTGTGGGAAATATTACAGTAAATCTTACTTTGCATCTAAACCCCCCTCTCTACTCTTCTCCTATCTCTCTTCCTGGTTCTCACCTACCATTTCTGCCAAGAGTCCTGTCCTCTCTTCTATCAGGTAAGGCTCCGGATTTCAGCTGACCTTTCTTTATGTATTCGTCCTGTAATTCACAATAACACTATATATTAACCTGTTCTCATCTCCTTTCTGCCTTTATCTAATTCCTGTTCTCGCTACTCACTTTCTATCTGTACTCCTATTCAGCTATCCTGGGTGTCTTTTCCTGTCTTCTCGTGGTTTTCTCTGTTAACTGTAACACATTGAATGCAAATGTTTTAACTGAAAAATCTCTACCTCTAGTGTCTTTCTGTGAATATTTTATATAAGAATTCCTGACTTACTTATGGTCTTTACTTATTCTCTCTAGAACCTTCTCCTGTCTTTTTATTAACTCAGTCCTTCATGTATTTTCTCCTAGGGTTTACTTTCTGTTGTTCCAGTTTTCTAGCTTAGGCTGCAGTGCTGTTTGTTATCCACATCAAGCAAGGTATGTATACATCAGACTGTTTTTCGTTTTGCTTAAATACTATTCATGTACGTTATTGTCACTTATCTCTCTTTTTCTGCTTTCTCCTGACAGACTTCCAGATGAGATGAAGCTATTTCGGTAGGTGCGCCGCCGAACTCCTATTCCTGTCGCCGGGATGCGCTGTTTACCTTTTGCTTTTCTTCACAGAATTCACTCCGATATCTTTACATTTATTCTCGGGATTCCAGATTTACTCGGGTTGTTTCTTACTTGAGAAACGTACTTGGAAGGGCTTATAGTACTGTTTCTCCCTAAACTAAGCTTTCCCTAAACTAAACTTTTACAAGACTTCGAATGCGCTTCCTCTTCGGGACACGCCGTCGGTGAAGTGCGCAGTTCTTAATCATCTCGCGCTTCACCTGGAATCGGTCATTAGAGGCATTAAACACTGGACTGCTGACCGTGGCGAAATCCAGCGGCCATCTTGAGTTTCCATTTCTTCCACAACTCGGACCAGGAACCATTCCTTGACTCCACCCCAGCCCGGTGATTCCTGGCGGAGGCGGCTGCCGCGACTTGTAAATTAGGGGTCCTGACGCACACAGTCTGAATCGGCAGGCTGCATGCAATTTGTATGGGGGTCCCTTATTGTGGCATAATACATGCTGCAGCCCTTAGAGACCCTCTTTAGTACTATGCCCTACGTAATAGGGATACCACTTTCTAGGGAATTACAGGTGTTCTAAAGTGTGTGACAAATGAGCTACAATTAGACCATTTTACCTTATTTTTAGGTAAAGAGCACTCGCGCTGGGGTCTGGTGAGCAGGAACCCAGTGCACATCAGTTGAAAAACATCAGTACCCGTGACAAAAAGAGGTACTTTCCTTCACACCTTGGTCTAGCACTGGTAGGATTGTGCCTGTGGTGTTCTACTCAAGGAAACATCGTACCCAAGTCCTAGACTGTGAAGGGGGGTCCACAATTTAGTTGCCTGACTCCCTGTTTTAGCAACAGGCCATAAAAACTGAGAAGTCTGCTCCTCAGAGTCCAGAGGCAAGAAGCCTCACTGCCACTGGACACCAAGGTTCAGCCTGTGAGACCAAGTCCTGGCCCTCAAAAATAGCACCCAAGTCTGCAGGACCTGGTGAAGTAACTGCAGTGCACACACAGCATGGATGTTACAGGAATTCAAAGGGAACCTCTGCTTTTGCTGTAATTGGAGACCAGTGGAAACTGGTTTTATGCTTGAGTTCATATGACATAGATCCCTGAGGCCAAAGCTATCCCTCCATAGACTGAGGGATAGCCAATGGAAGACCCCCGACACTAGCTCAGAGTCCTTGAGTATCTTCAGCATCGTGCATCCCTTACATCAGGACCACTATATTGATTCCTATGGCAGTCGGCCCACAGAGTTTGGAACTGAACTGGAAGATTCTTTACTTACAAGGTAACTGTTATGTTGGACCTTATTAGTCCCTGTGACTGGCTTACTGTCAGAACTGGTCCCCACTCTCCACAATAGTGCTCTTATAGCTGTTTTCAAGTCACTTGGCCTAACCCGTAAACCGTGAGTAGCACTAGATTACAACTCTTTGTTGCGCTAAGTGAAAAACTGTGAGTTATTGTTCCTTTAAAAATGCATATCCCTTGAACCCTCCGGTGGATTTTGTCATTGAGGTATCTATTTAAAGATAAAAATACAACCTATATTTATAAATTGATGTCCGATTTTTATTGTGTTTCATTTTGGCGCTTGTGAATACTTTATCTTTGTTCCTTTGATAAAGCCTGACTGCTCTGAGCCACAGCTCTGAGCCACAGCTACCCAGGACTAAGCTATGGTTTTACAAATTAGTCTAACTGGGCTTGGTACAGAATTGTGCCTTTAATTACATTGTGAGGTCGCACAAGCACACCATAAAGTAAACTACTTTCCACACAAATAGGCTATCATTGTTATAAAATTCCAGCATGCCACCATATTTAGAAATAATGTGTTGGCCATCTTGGAATGGAAGAACAATGATACAATATGGAAAACAGCATTCCACAATGGTCTACTGGTTTAGAGGAAATGGCCATATGGGATGTGATGCATAGCAGAGGAAGTGGCAAGCAAGGGTTCCATTAGCACTGCCCGGAGAGCTGTTGTATCCTCTTAAAACATGAAACTAAAACGAGGAGAAGAAAAGAAATGAAAGGGGAACTAAATAAATATAGAAAACTCAAAACTAAATATACTCTTTATTCAAAACCCAGCGTAACCCACTTTACGGGTGTTTTGCACTAAAGCTGGGAAAGCGCTTCAATAATTATCGCTCTATCTACTAACAAAAATCGCAATGAGGCTGCACCTAAACATATCTATTGCAGCCCCCCTCAGCAGCATTGTTAAACACATAAACTTAAAAAGCCTGCCAGACATTGGGAACTTCATTCATCTGGAACTCCCAAGTGGGCACATTCGTACTCGCTGTTCATATCACAGCTGCAATTTGCGATTCCTTAAATGCAATTGCCAAATAAAGAATCTCAAATTTTGCGATTCCTTATTTTGCATGTGGGTTTTTGTGTGCTACATAGCACACTGCCCTAATTGCGATCGGAAATGCTGAAATTTGCAGAATTTCAGCATTTGCGAACGCAAATAGGCTTCTTACATATGGCCCAGAGTCTTATGCCATTTCTACAGCAAATCCTTTAAGCATAGGACTAGCACAGTGCTGTCCATGCCGATCTGCAGAATGACAAAAGCAATTTACCTCCCCAGGCACAGTATTACAGCCTTGATTTGGTAAAATGCCAACCAAGCGCACCTGAAATGAGAAAACGACTCACCTGACACAAAGTTTTGCTCTACTTACAGCTCTTCAGTGAGGTACAACGTTGTCCAGATAGAAGGGAACACTCAGTATAAGTCAAAACAGTACCCTTTCAGGCACAGAGTGATGCATAAATTATGCAAAAAAGAAGCAGAGACCTTTGGGTAGTTCTCAAACTTAGGTCGAAAGCAGCTCCTGTATAGAGCCCCCTCAACACCAGCGACACTCTAGAGCTGCTCATCTCAAATGTCTGCTTTTCTATCAAAGTCTTTAAGCATAGGATTAGCACAGTGCCACCCATGCCGAGATCGAAAGGGACAAAGTGTTTTGCCATTTCTACAGCAAAGCCTTTCAGCATAGGACCAGCACAGTGCTATCCATGCCTAGCCGGAGAATGACAAAAGCAATGTACCACCCCAGGCACAGTACTACAGCCTTGATTTGGTAAAATACCAACCAAGCCAACCTGAAATGAGAAAACACATCACCTGACACAAAGTGTTGCTCTACTTACAGCTCTTCAGAGAGGTAAAACTTTGTCCAGATAGAAGGGAGCACCCAGTATGAGTCAAAACAAAATCCTTTCAGGCATTGAGTTATGCATAACTTATGCAGAAAAGAACCAGAGAACTCTGGTTAGTTCTCAAGTTTAGGAGGAAATCAGCCCCTGGATAGAGCACTCTCAACGTCAGCAACACTCTAGATTTGCTCACCTCAAATGTCTGCTTTTCTATCAAAGTCTTTAAACATAGGATTCGCACAGTGCTATCCACGCAGAGATAGAAAGGAGCAAGGGTGCAGATTTACAAGCCCCTTGCACTGCCAGTACGTCACTTTTTGTGATGCACTGGCAGCGCAGTTCTCTGCCCCATACTTACATGTGTAAATAAGGCCCCTTTACACGGAGCACTTTGTGTGAAATGGACATTCAATGTGTGTGGCTATGGGTGTTCCCACTGAACATGAATAAGGATTGCGCTGGCACTGTAAGTGCAAGTGTCTGCTAGGGCACTGACTGATGTGTGCTGGACTCACCTGCAATGCTGTGATCAATAAAGTTTTCAACAAAGTCTGTTTTCTTTTTCAATTTTCTTAAGTATTTTATTCATACTCATGAAGATTATCTTTTTCAGATGTTGGCGATTTTTTCAACCATGAGTCATATACATCCAACGAGTATATTATACATCCGACTTATTTTTCAAATGTGTACAAAATACATTCCAATGCATTTCGGCCAGAAGGCCTTTATCAGGGAAATCTGTGAAACAAAGGTTGTATCCATCACTGTATTGTAAGTATTAATGTTGTTCAATACACTGTATAGAACAAAACACAATAGTGCTTGTTTCTAACTGAAATCTAATCAGAAACGTAAACATTAATATTTAGACAACTAAACAGTCGTTTTGATGCTATTACCTCAATCTCTTATCATAGCTCATAAAAGTGATATTAAGCTAAATGTGGCCCATGGTTAATGTATTTTACGCGCTGAGTTATGACATAGTCCCTACGGGCTATTCATCTGGTAATACGGACCGTTAACCTCCTGTTACATGAACTCGGTTGTCCGTTTGCCAAAAGCGGTGTTTACATACATTGTTATCTCGTTTATTAGTAAAAACGCCCAAGTTGCTTATTTAATGCGCTCGCGTGTTAAAAATGCATACGCTTGAAGCTGATTTTGGAGGTATTAAAGTGTTAAAATCAGCAGTTGCCACCCATTTTATTGAGCACAACCACCAAATCAATCAAATTAAAGCCTGCATACTGGAAGTAGTGGAAAAAAACGAAGAAACTGACAACAGAAAAGCCTTGTTAAAACGTGAGAACCACTGGATATATCACTTACAGACTCTACGCCCACACGGGATTAATGAACGGACAGAATTCAGTTGCTATTTGTAATCCATTTTGATAGCAAGTACTAACTACCTATATTTGTGCTGTGCATTATACCGATAAATGATTAATGATTTTCATCAGTCAGGACAATAGCCATAAGTCTTGAGTTTTTGTAATTTATGCTTTTTAGGTAACCCACACTTTGAGTTAACACAGTTTCCAGTATAGCTCCTTTTATTTTTATTTTTAACTTATCTAGCTGGGCCCTTTAAATCTCCGCAGTCAAGCCCTTTAAGGAAAACACGCGTAACTTGAAGCTAATCCCACTCCATACGCGTCACACGCTGTTTGTGCCGCGGTGAGAGCAGCAGTCCACACAGCGGGTTGAACTCTTAGAACTACGTATCTCCGGTAAGCATTCCCTCCGAGCATAATACCTCCAAAATCAGCTTCAAGCGTATGCATTTTTAACACGTGAGTGCATTAAATAAGCAACTTGGGCGTTTTTACTAATAAACGCGATAACAACGTATGTAAACACCGCTTTTGGCAAACGGACAACCCAGTTCATGTAACAGGAGGTTAACGGTCCGTATTACCAGATGAATAGCCCGTAGGGATTATGTCATAACTCAGCGCGTAAAATACATTAACCATGGGCCACATTTAGCTTAATATCACCTTTATGAGCTATGATAAGAGATCGAGGTAATAGCATCAAAACGACTGTTTAGTTGTCTTAATATTAATGTTTACGTTTCTGATTAGATTTCAGTTAGAAACAAGCCCTATTGTGTTTTGTACTATACAGTGTATTGAACAACATTAATACTTACAATACAGTGATGGATACAACCTTTGTTTCACAGATTTCCCTGATGAAGGCCTTCTGGCCGAAATGCATTGGAATGTATTTTGTACACATTTGAAAAATAAGTCGGGTGTATAATATACTCGTTGGATGTATATGACTCATGGTTGAAAAAATCGCCAACATCTGAAAAAGATAATCTTCATGAGTATGAATAAAATACTTAAGAAAATTGAAAAAGAAAATAGACTTTGTTGAAAACTTTATTGATCACAGCATTGCTGGCGAGTCCAGCACACATCAGTCAGTGCCCTAGGACACACTTGCACTTACAGTGCCAACGCAATCCTTATTCATTACACGTACTCCCGAGCAGGGAGTAATCCATAGGAGCATGACTCACGCCCTAAATTTGTTCATAACAAGTGCAGTGCACGGCCACCATCTATAATTGTTCCCACGCAACACCCATGGAACCAGTCACATTTACAGATTTACGATTAATCATAAACCTGGAAATGTGTCATTATGCTACGCCACCCTAGGGGAGGCGTAGCGAGGTGCAACGAGGAGAAATGTTTGCATTTTTCCTCAGTTTTTTCTTTTTTCAATGCGTGCTGCATTCTACATCACGCATTGAAAGAGGAAAATGCCTCTAGTGATTGTTTTTGTGTAGGAAGGTGGTCCTTCCGGCGCAAAAACAATCTCCCCATGACACAGGCATCCTTGCACCATGGTGCAAGGGTGTCTGCACCCACTCATGGGAGCTGTTTGTGTGCCATTGCAGGGGAGAGCACAGGAATGCAACATATCATTGTAAATATGTTGCATTCCTGTGCTCTGAAAGTGCTGCAGTGTGGCGCCGCCAAAGGGCTTGCGGTGCAAAGCTACAGCACTTTCTTGTAAATCTGCCCCAAAGTCTTTAAGCATAGGACTATCACAGTGTAGTCATGCCGAGCAGTAGAATAACAAAAGCCATTTACCACTTAAGGCACAGTATTACAGCTTTGAATTGGAAAAATACCAACCAAGCCAACCTGAAATGAGTAAAAGCATCGACTGACACAGTGTTTTGCTCTGCTTAGAGCTCTTCAGAGAGGTATAGCTTTGTCAAGACACAAGGGAGCGCCCAGTATAAGTCAAAACAATACCCTTTGAGGCTCAGAGTGACGCATAAATTATGCAAAGAAGAAACAGAAAACTTTGGGTAGTTCTCAAATTTAGGTGGAAAGCAGCTCCTGTGTAGAGCACCCTCAACACCAGCGACACTCTAGATTTGCTCACCTCAACTGCCTGTTTTTCTAACAAAGTCTTTAAGCATAGGATTAGCACAGTGCCATCCACGCCAAGATGGAAAGGCACAAAGTCTTTTGCCATTTCTACAGCAAACTCTTTAAACATAGGACTAGCACAGTGCTGTCCATACCAAGCTGTACAATGACAAAAGCAATTTACCACCCCAGGCAAAGTATTACAGCCTTGATTGGGTAAAATACCAACCAAGACAACCTGAAATGAGAAAACACATCACCTGACACAAAGTGCCACCACTCAGTATCAGTCAAAACAATACCCTTTCAGGCACAGAGTGACACATAAACTATGCAAAAAAGAAGCAGAGAACTCTGGGTAGTTCTCAAATTTAGATTGAAAGCAGCTCCTGTATAGAGCACCCTCAAGACCAGCGACACTCTAGAGCTGCTCATCTGTAATGTCTGCTTTTCTATCAAAGTTTTTAAGCATAGGATTAGAACAGTGCCACCCATGCTGAGATAGAAAGGGACTTGGGGCCCTATGTAGGTAATTTGTGTTTTGCGATTTTCAACTTGCGATTTTTAGGGAATTGCAATTAGAGAATCGCAAAACACAATGTAGGTAGGATTAGCAACATTTTTTGCGCATCCCACATATTCCTTCTTTGCGAATCGCAAATTGAGATTCGCAAATAAGAAATACCTTCTCATTCATTCCTATAGGCTAGAAGGCCCATAGGAATGAATGGGAAGACATTCTCAATTTGTGATTCTCAATTAGAGAATCGCAAATTGAGAATGCAATTTCAGGGTTGCAGGGTGTCAATAGGACACCGTTTTGCACCCCTGAAATTAACTTGTGTGCACATGTGGCCCACATACATGCCCTAAGGGCAAATATGTGACCCACATGGCACTTTGAAAAATGCCAAAAAGTGCATTTTTCAAAGAAATCGCAAAATTCGCACAACTTGGGTGCTTCCTACATTGCATTTAGGGAATCGCAATTTGCGATTCCTTAAATGCAATTGCAAAATAAGGAATCGTAAATTTTGCGATTCCTTATTTTACATGTGGGTTTTTGTGTGCTGCATAGCACACAGCCCTTATTGCGATCGCAAATGCTGAAATTCACAGAATTTAAGCATTTGCGAACGCAATTGGGCTTCTTACATATGGCCCAGAGTCTTTTGCCATTTCTACAGCAAATCCTTTAAGCATAGGTCTAGCACAGTGCTGTCCCTGCCGAGCTGCAGAATGACGAAAGCAATTTACCACCCCAGGTACAGTATTACAGCCTTGATTTGGTAAAATGCCAACCAAGCGCACCTGAAATGAGATAACACATCACCTGACACAGAGTGTTGCTCTACTTACAGCTCTTCAGAGAGGTAAAACTTTGTCCAGATAGAAGGGTGCACCCAGTTTGAGTCAAAATAAAATCCTTTCAGGCATTGATTTATGCATAACTTATGCAGTAAAGAACCAGAGAACTCTGGTTAGTTCTCAAGTTTAGGAGGAAATCAGCCCCTGTATAGAGCACTCTCAACGTCAGCAACACTCTAGATTTGCTCACCTCAAATGTCTGCTTTTCTATCAAAGTCTTTAAACATAGGATTCGCACAGTGCTATCCACGCAGAGATAGAAAGGAACAAAGGTGCAGATTTACAATAATATAAGGCCCCTTTACACGCAGCACTTTGTGTGAAATGGACATTCAATGTGTGTGGCTGTGGGTGTTCCCACGCAACACCCATGGAACCAGTCACATTTACAGATTTACGATTAATAATAAACCTGGAACTGCGTCAGTATGCTACACCACCCTAGGGGAGGCGTAGCGCGGTGCAACGAGAAGAAATGTTTGCATTTATCCTCAGTTTTTTCTTCTTTCAATGCGTGTTGCATTCTACATAAAGCATTGAAAGAGGAAAATGCCTCTAGTGATTGTTTTTGTGTAGGAAGGTGGGCCTTCCGGCGCAAAAACAATCTCCCCATGACGCAGGCATCCTTGCACCATGGTGCAAGGGTGTCTGCACCCACTCATGGGAGCTGCTTGTGTGCCATTGAAAGGGGAGAGCACAGGAATGCGACATAGCATTGTAAATATGTTGCATTTCTGTGCTCTGGAAGTGCCGCAGCGTGGCGCCGCCAAAGGGCTTGCGGTGCAAAGCTACAGCACTTTCTTGTAAATCTGCCCCAAAGTCTTTAAGCATAGGACTATCACAGTGTAGTCATGCCGAGAAGTAGAGTGACAAAAGCCATTTACCACTCCAGGCACAGTATTACAGCTTTGAATTGGAAAAATACCAACCAAGCCAACCTGAAATGAGTAAAAGCAACCCCTGACACAGTGTTTTGCTCTGCTTAGAGCTCTTCAGAGAGGTATAGCTTTGTCAAGACACAAGGGAGCACCCAGTATAAGTCAAAACAATACCCTTTGAGGCTCAGAGTAACGCATAAATTATGCAAAGAAGAAACAGAAAACTTTGGGTAGTTCTCAAATTTAGGTGGAAAGCAGCTCCTGTGTAGAGCACTCTCAACACCAGAGACACTCACCTCAACTGTCTGCTTTTCTATCAAAGTCTTTAAGCATAGGATTAGCACAGTGCCATCCACGCCGAGATGGAAAGGGACAAAGTCTTTTGCCAGTTCCACAGCAAAGCCTTTAAACATAGGACTAGCACAGTGCTGTCTATGCCAAGCTGTAGAATGACAAAAGCCATTTACCACTCCAGGCACAGTAATACAGCTTTGAATTGGTAAAATACCAACCAAGCGAACCGGAAATGAGAAAGCGCATCCCCTGACACAAACTTTTGCTCTACTTACAGCTCTTCAGTGAGGTAAAACTTTGTCCAGATAGAAGGGAGCACTCAGTATCAGTCAAAACAATACCCTTTCAGGCACAGAGTGACGCATAAAATATGCAAAAAAAGAAGGGTAGTTCTCAAATTTAGGTCGAAAGCAGCTCCTGTATAGAGCACTCTCAACATCAGCAATACTGTAGATTTGCTCATTTCAAATGTCTGCTTTTCTATCAAAGTTGTTAAGCATTGGATTAGCACAGTGCCACCCATCCTGAGATAGAAAGGGACAAAGTCTTCTGCCATTTCTAAAGCAAAGGCTTTAAGCATAGGACTAGCATAGTGCTGTCCATGCCGAGCTGCAGAATGACAAAAACAATTTACCACCCCAGGCACAGTATTACAGCCTTGATTTGTTAAAATACCAACCAAGCCAACCTGAAATGAGAAAACGAATCACCTGACACAAAGTTTCACTCTACTTACAGCTCTTCAGAGAGGTAAAACGTTGTCCAGATATAAGGGAGCACCCAGTATCAGTCAAAACAATACCCTTTAAGGCAGAGTTATTCAAATTGTGGGGCGCGCCCCCCCCCCAGGGGGGCGCAACACCATTCCAGGGGGGGGGGGGGCGCACTCGACCCTAACATCTGCTTTTGTTGTCCTCCACTGTTCCCCGCATCGCAATCTTTACCCATTTCAAATGGGAATTTCTTTTCATCAGCAAACTCCAGTGACAGAGGGTTGGATGGGGGAGGGAGGGGAAATCACTGGGTGCGCCGTGCCATGCTTTTGTCTGCTAAGTGATAAGAGTTCACCGTCCCAGGAGGGGGTTAATTGGTGGAGCTGAATACTTCAGCTGCAGTGGGAGGCAGGAAGTATCCTTTGATAAAAACGAAAGCAAACGAAGAGACAGTCCTGTTCCTTCGTGTTCGATTTCAAAGCAGAGGAGACTCCTTGACTCCCACTGCAGCTGAAATGACTGTTCCATAGCTTCCACGGTTTCAGATTGCTAGTGTTACACTTTTATAATTTCAGTGTAATTATGAGTGACATTTCAACCACTGAGTGACACTTTTCTCGCACGCAAAATCAAGCAGTAATGACTAGGGAAATTTATATATACATTAGAAATGACACACATATTGGAGCTTTCATTCAATTAATTCACTTGTATAAATTCTAGACCGCCTTGGGTGCAGAGTTTACGTGAGTTATCAGATCTTTAAAAACAATTTCTGTAATATCAAAATTTGCATTGTGTTGCTTGGCTTTTGAAGTCCATTGGATAACTCTGTTATTTAATCAAAGAATCATACATTGACTTGAAAGCCATAATTGGCTGAATATATTTACAAGCTACCTGAGAGCTTCAGAATATTGAATGGCTTTTAAATGTGACATATTGCTTTCCGTTGTCATCCTGCCACTGGCATTCCCATTTGATTATATTTTCCGAAATTCAAATGCTTTGTATGATTGTGGTGGTATTTAATTCACAGTTCTTCTAACCCCCATACACAGTCCTCCTTCCTGTCACCTCACTCAGGAAAACTTCTGTGCCATTCTGCTCACTGCCACTTGGATCGCTGGTGGAAAAGGCCTAACGCCACTGTATGTCGATTGGATAGTAAAGACTGTGGGCCTTATAAAGTTATTTGCTGCCTCGTCGCCACTGTAGCAGATGCAGTGTCTCTACCATGCAGGCGTTGGCTGGGCCACCAAATTTACAGTTGTCTGCTGTTAAATAGACCCATACATACATGGGTAAAAGATACATCATGGCTGCAGGTCAGCCATGCCAGCACTCGGCTACTTGTAACTCACAGTCCCTCACCTAGACCACGAATAAGACCCAACCCCCACTTTTATTTAGCGTTTGAACCGTACCTTACCCTACTCCCTTTGGCTTCCTCCACAGCACTCCGTGATCAAGGGCATTTCTGCCCGAAATGCATTGGGGATAAGTTTATGCACCAACCCAATGGATCCACGCTGTCACTGATATGTTGTTAATATCAGTGTAAATATTTGTGAATAAAGTCTTCAAAAACTATGAACTAAACATTTGTTTAATACTGCGAATCACATCACTGATCGCCCTCGGTGTGCCTCAATAGGGGATGTGTCAGCAGTTTTTCTGCATACACAACTCAGCTTGTAATTTTCCAGGTGTGTGGACGGACGACACCACCCTTGAGAGCACCCAAAAAAACTTTATTGAGACCACTTTGTAAACGTGATTAAACCCGCAGTGCACCCCCTACTCCTTACATCTTTGTCAAGTCATTTCCGCCCCAGGTGGGTAGCACGCATCGAAAATGCAATTTGAAGAGATTAGCAAAAGTACAGAAGCCAGAGCCCACACGCTCGCGTACGACGAATCTGAAAGAGATCGAATTTACTCGCTGATAGAGGAAGACACCAGCCCCTCCACCACCAGTCGAAACAAGGAGCAATGTATCAAACAGTTATTATATTTGTCTAAACGCCATATCAACCAGAAGCTCCACGCGAGCACATTACTCCGATACCACCGGGCGCTCAGAATCCCACGTGGTTTGCGAATAGCATTGAAGCCGTCACTCTGCAAAAACTCCAAAACATTTATGGATAAATGGAATGGAATATTAAATAAATGCAGTCTTGATTTAATACTGCTGATAGTTGAAGAATTGGCTGGGATACTCAAAGATTTGGAAGTTGAAATCAAAGAAATTGATAATGAATTAAAAAACTTATTAACACCTGAGGAACTGACGTCTTCCTTAGACGACATCAAAAACGTACTTGATAAGCATCAAAAAGAAATTAATGAACGAAAAGTGAGAAAGTTCCGCCGGGACACGCTTGATTACAAGCTCGATGAGGTCTACTCGTGGGCTGATCTGTATGCCCAAAGACGACGCAACCGACCACCTAACGCACAGACTGACACATCATCCTCAGACACAGACTCAACAGGCAGAACATCAAGAAGAGCCCCTACCGTTAGACCAACTCCAAATACTGAACAAGCCAGTACATCAGCAACCAGCCAGGAACAAACCTCTACAAGTCATTTTTTAGAGGTAAGCCCAGATCAACTTGACGACTCAGGCGGAGCAAGACCAAAAGAAAAAGAAAAGAGTCCACCCGCCACGCGGAGCACGGTTGCCAAGAAAGACCTCAAACCAAAAAAGACCGTCTAGTTATTAACATCTCTGATACTAACATTTCCACCTATCAAATGGATTTACTTGAGAGAGGAACATCTTTCATTCCGACTACACCCACAAACCTCCTGGAACTTGAGGTTAGCACCTTCAAGTTTACCAGAAAACTAAGACTACGCCACTTTTTCGATAATATACTTCCACCTACGACAACAAAGAAAGAGGATGAACTCAAAGGATTACGACCTTCCAGTGCTTATCAAGCTCCTAGCAGCCACAAATGCATCGATTTGTTTGAAACCTTGGTTCGCAATGATATACAAAAGATCAATTTCAAAACATCCAGGAAATTGCAAAATCTTACCAAAAAAGACCGTGATAACCTCAAATCACTTGCCAACAACCCACTTATCAAATGTGTTAAAGCCGACAAGGGAGGAGCCTTGGTAATTCTAAACACCAGCATGTACACACAAAAATTGCATGAACATATTGAAGATGCCATGACTTACATGGCACTTGACAACAACCCCACCAGAGAATTTCAAAACATTTTGAAAGACATTGTCAGCAAAGCTCATCAAGCTGGTACCATCGAAGAGCGCACTAAAAACTACTTGTTACCAGAGCATCCTAAAAGTCCTACCATCGATATGTGCCCCAAGATCCACAAAAACCTTTTGGACCCCCCTTTCAGACCTATAGTGTCCACAAAGGGCCGAAATAAACCAAGTTACACAAGCACCCTCTAAGAAATCAATTATCCAGGGAATTTCTATAGAGCATTAGTTAATTCAAGGTTTTTACACCAATGTCACCAAGAGGTCATTTGGAAATGAGGAGCTTCAAAGTATGGATCCAAAACAGTTGTTGTACTTCAAAATCTTTATTTTAAACACATTAAAAGTTTTCCAGCTTTGCACTGCCGACACGTGTTTCGCCCACTCAGGGGCTTTTTCAAGGCAATCTTGGTCAGTATTGACAGGTCTGGCGGTCAGGAAGTTCTTATAAACCGAGGGAAGTATAAAGTGTCAATTATCAGAATCCTTATGGTTTCTAGATGTTGAGCCCCACGCTGAGTTTGGTTGTAATGCGGGAAGTCAAGAAGGTATATCTTAATAATATAGCGCGAGTCGCTGCAAGGAGATAAGTCTTTTATTCATGTGGTCTAGAGTCCAACGGACCTTGATAAGTCTTCTAGTAGTTTGTACTGTGGCCGGATCTCCACTGCTGGGCATACTTTGAAGCTCCTCATTTCCAAATGAACTCTTGGTGACATTGGTGTAAAAACCTTGAATTAACTAATGCTCTATAGAAATTCCCTGGATAATTGATTTCTTAGAGGGTGCTTGTGTAACTTGGTTTATTTCGGATTTTTGATACTAGCATTAAGTTGCTTTGTTTCACACCCTTGGTGGTGGGTGTCTTACCAAGTTCCCAGTGCACCTCTTTTTGTTACTTCACGTACTACTTATTCAGTGAAAATAGTCATCAACAGAAGGTGCGGACGTTTTCTCTTCTTGAGGAACACTACCACCAAGATTGTTGTGTAATAGTGTCCACAAAGGGATCGATACATGAGACAACTGGCAAATTCATTGATAAGTACTTACAACCACTTGTCACCAAATCAGCAAGCTACATCAAGGATACCACTAACTTTCTAGTGAAACTATCAGAACTACAGTTGGTACCTAACGAACCCCTCATCCTTTGCACAGCTGATGTGAGTTCACTCTATACCTCGATACCCCACCAAGGGGGAATCGAGGCAGTTGAACAAATCCTACTCAACAGTGAAATTGACGCATCCATGCAGACCTTTCTAATGGAACTAATGATTTTTATCCTGTATCACAGTTATTTTAGACTAGACGATCAATGGTACCTACAGCTATCCGGAATGGCGATGGGAAACTGCGCCGCCCCGACGTATGCGAATGTATACATGGAGAACTTTGAAAATCAACACATATACACCAACCGAAGTTTTCAAAACAAAACCAAAATGTACGTCCGGTACACTGATGACCTGTTCATCATATGGTCTGACACCAAAGACTCACTTAACAGACTACTATCAGAGATCAACACTAAGGATCCACGGATCAACCTCACTTGGCAAATCAGCGACACAGACATTTCCTTTCTGGATGTCCATATTAAAATAACACCTCAAGGCCTAGTCAAAGACTTGCATAGGAAAAGCACAGACCGGAATAATACTTTACATTTTTTTTTTTAAATCTTTATTGTCAAGATGGCATATTATACAATCACATTGTCATACATAGATCTCATTTGTGTACATGTGGTATTTGCAATCAAGAGAAATGGAAAAAATATGTCGTGATCTAACAACTTACGTTTGCCACCTTGTTATGTGCATGGAGCATTCATAAGACTCCGATAATTACAGGTTTTATGTCATACCTTCATAACATTTCCTCACGGTAGTCCTTGCGTATCTCACTCTTGGTATGTTTACCCACTCCTAACAGTTCAACTTTTAAGTATAACAAAAACAGTTAACCCAACTAAGGTCATCATTTGGCAAGGGGTAATTCCGTATACAGTCAGCAGTCGGCCATTCCACACGTGTATTACTAATCACAAGGTACCTTTGCCACCCTGCACCCTCTCGGCACATCCCAGCGCTCAGTGTGTGGACCCACTCCATCTAGTCTTCATCCTCTTCAGACTCTGAATCCCGGCCCTCCGGCAATGGTGCACATGGTTCTCCCCTATATTTGTTCCATGGCGTCCACACCTTATTCCACTTACGGGGGCAAGCTCGCATCACATATACTGCCCTCTCTTTCACCATTAAAAGGTCCATGTTCCTGATCCACCCAGCTACTGTAGGCAGTTCCGGTGCACCCCATTTTTGCGCTATGTCTCGTTTTGCCACCGTTATAGCCAGCGTAACCCATAGCTGTCCATACCGGTCCAGGTCATTAGGGTCCCAAATGTTTAACAGGCACTTACGGGGTTCTGGCAGGACTGACACTTCCATGGCCTGGGAGACAGTGCGCATGATTTGCCTCCATACATCTTGGATTCGTGGGCAATCCCACAAGGTGTGGAGCAGAGTACCCTCCTCCCCGCAGCCCCTGAGGCAGTATGGGTGTGGCACCCGCTGTATTTTATGTAGGAGTGGTCTGGTGTAGTAAGTGCGGTGTAGAATCTTAAGTTGCACTAAGCGGAACCTGGCCGATATGCCTACCTCCCGTGGTGACGCAAGCGCCTCGTTCCATTCCGTCTCATCCATCTCTCCCAGCTCCCCAACCCATTTCTCTTTAAGCTTCTGTGTGGGGTCCGGTAAATTGTTAACTAGTGTTTTATATGTGAGAGAGGTAGCCTTTTGTTCCATAAAGTCTGTCAGTAGCCTGTCCTCCAGTGGTGATGAGTCTGGGATTGTGGTGTCAGGTGGAATTGCCCGTAGTAGGGCATGCCGGATCTGTACATATCTGAATGTCTCAGTGGGGCCTAACCCATATTGTTGTTGGAGTTGGGAAAATGCAAGCACTGTACCCCCTTCCCAAAGGTCTCCCACCACTGAGATCCCTATGCTGTCCCACTGTGCGAATCCCTTACAGGACCTTAAGTTTTCCAGTGCTTTAGCGTCCCACAACGGTGTTAGCCTGGTGATTTTCCCCTTCCAACCCAGACGCGATTGCGCTGTGTGCCATAGTGTTGCCGTGTGTAATGTCGGGCCAAGTAGGTTCTTAACTTGTGAGTAGTTGTATAGCACTGCGAGCATGCCGTCTGTTCCCAGCTGGGACCAGTCCGCCTTGTATGCGGGGTCTCCCCGCGGGGTGTGGATCCAGTGATTAATTATTTTAAGCTGGGACACCCAATAATATAATTGAAGATTGGGTAATGCAATCCCCCCCTCATACCAGCCCTTTACCAATTTATCATGCGCTATCCGTGCTGGGCCATTACTCCACAGCAAGCTAGATATCAGTGCAGCGACTTGTTTAAAGTATCGTGGGTCCACGATATAGGAGGAATTCTCAAGCACATATAGAAACCTCGGGAGAGCCATCATTTTATACAGCGCCGCCCGCCCAAGGAGGGTCAGCGGCAGTGTAGCCCAGAATTTAACGTCCGCACGTAGGCGAACTAGAGGTGGCAGCAAGTTCTCAGTATAATATCCCTTAGCATCAGTAGTAACGAAAATTCCCAGATATTTAAAAGAGGTGGACGTTATCTTTAGGGGACAGTCGTCATGCAACAACGGGGCTGGGCCCTTGAGCACGTATATTATGGATTTGGACCAATTCAGGGTGTAACCCGACGCCTTGCCATGCTCATCGCACATTGCCAATAGGGCAGGGACTCCTTCGGTGGGATTGACCATGTAAATTAGCATATCATCTGCATACAGGGAGACTTTATCCTCCCACCCTTCCTCCCAGGAGATGCCCCGGAACAGTGGCGTTGCTCTGAGCAGGATTGCCAAAGGTTCCAGCACTAATGCAAAGAGAAGGGGCGATAGCGGGCACCCTTGTCTAGTTCCTCGCCCCAGTGGGAATGGCTGTGAAATGTGACCGTTCGCGACTACGTGCGCGACTGGTGACGTGTACAGTAGCCGTACCCATGCAAGATACTTTGTGCCGAAGCCCATCGGGTCAGGACAGCGAACAAGTATTCCCATTCAACCAGGTCGAATGCCATCCTGGCGTCCAGGGATATTATCAATGCTTGATCCGTAAGAAGATGCGCCCGCGCCATTACCCCATGTAGTCTCCGCAGGTTCAGTGCCGTGCTACGGTGATGCATGAAACCCGACTGGTCGGGGTGTATCAAGGTGTGCAGGTGTTGAGTCAGGCGACTGGCTAGGAGTTTCGCTAATATCTTCGCTTCAATGTTGAGCAAGGAAATGGGTCGGTATGAGGTGCATTCAGTTGGTGGCTTGGCTGGTTTGGGAATGGCCACGATCGTGGCCGTGCGCTGGTCGAGTGGGAGCATTGCCTTCTCTACGCTTTCAGTGTACATATCCAACAGGGGTCTTGCCAGCACTGAGGCCGTCGCTTTATACCACTCTACAGGTATGCCGTTGGGTCCCAGCGCTTTGCCTGATTGTAATGCCTGTATTGCTAAGTGGATCTCGCTCTCTATCAGGTCTGCGTCTAGTTCTTGCTGCGCTTCGTGTGACAGCACTGGGATATCAATGTGACCGAGCGAGGCCATCGCCTCCTGTTCCGTGACGGACCGCTCCGGGGTGTATATCCCCTGAAAGTGGCGCGCTAGGGTGTGTACTATTTGTTCCGGGTGTGTCTGCATTTGGCCCTCATGGTCGTACAGTCTCTGTATCCCTCTATTACTACTGCCTCGTTTGTCCAACCATGCCAGCATCTTCCCGGCCTTGTCCCCCACATCGTATATTCGGTGTGCGGTGTTTGCTAAGTGACCCTTAGTGATCGTTGTCAGGTGGGCCTGGTATTGCTGCTGTTGGAGGTGTAACGTATGAGCGGTGTCTGGGGTGGGGTCCGACATGTGGGCAGTGTTCGCTGCGCCAAGTGCCAGTTCCAAGTTTGTAAGTTCCGTTCTGGAGTCCCTTTTATGCCCTGTGATTGCCGCTATGGCTGCTCCACGTAAGACCGTTTTGTATGCCTCCCAGAGCACCGAGGGCGAGGAGACCGTTCCCGCATTTTCGGTAAAGTAATGTGTCGTGGCCTGCTTGAGTTTCTTCCTGACTCCAGGGATCTGTAGATAATTGGGATATATCGGGTATATTCTGGCGCGCTTTGATTCTTTGGTGGTAAGATGTAGTGACACTGGGGAGTGATCTGAAATGCCCCTGGGTAGAATTTCCAGCTTATCTATAGAGCCCAACCCTATCCCTAAAAGGAAGAAGAAATCAATACGTGAAAGGCTGTTGTGCGAGGAGGAATAGTGCGTGTATTGATTTGCTGTGGGATTCAGTTGACGCCATGCATCCGTGAGGCCCAGTGCGTTTAGGAAGCTGGGAAGAGCAGAGGCCCCTCTCGGGCGGTCTCGTGTGGGAAAGGTGTCTAGCAAGGGGTCTGTTATAGCATTAAAGTCCCCCCCAATGATTATGTTACCCTCCGGAAGTTCTAGGAGAAACTGCCCAAGTGCCGGCAGTGCAGTAGAGTGCAGCGGCGGGGGGATGTATACTGACACCACATTAAGGGTTCTTCACTCCCACTGGCCAGAGATCGCCGCAAAACGTCCCTGGTCATCCGTCCTGTGGCTGTGAACCAGAAAGGGTGAGTTTTTCTTAATGAGTATCCCAGTGCCCCTGGAACCCGTAGTAAATTCAGCATGAACTGCCATGGTGTACCCGCGTCTATTTAAAGCCTTGCATGTATTCCCTGTCAGGTGTGTTTCTTGAAGCAAAACCAACTCAGGCCCGTGGCGCTTGATGGTGTGCAGTACCAAACCCCTTTTTATTTTATCCCCTAATCCCCTGACGTTCCACGTAAGTAGTTTCAGTGGGGGCACCATTGTCAGCGCAGGAGCGCCCTCAGTGGGTGCAGCTTGTTCTTGTCGTGCCATCTGTATTTAAAACCCGTGACGCCAATGTGCAGCAATGTGGCGCAATCTGTAAGGAATGATGTGTGTCTGTGTACCAGGTGTGGATGGCCCTCAGTGCGACCGCTTTCCTTATATAAGTGGTGATGACCAATAACGATAACCATAACATTACAACTTTCCCCCCCCACCCCCTCCCTGCTCCCCTGCTCCACGGACGATGTCCCGCCCGCATCCCCAACTTGGCAGAGTGCTTAGTCCCATCCCTATCTATCTTACTTGCTCGTGGGGTTGGTGAGTCCCCCACAGGCATCGACCAATGCCCGCCCTACTCAGCTCCATCAGCTATGAGGTCCCAAGGGCAGCAGGTGTGCCGGTCCATATGCAGCACAGTCACTCAACCCCTAACAGGTTGGCCTGAGTCGAGAGGATCTCTCTCTAGATCCGAGTCCAGCCCCGCGGCTCCCTCTTCAGTTGTAGGGCTATTGGCTTGGTGCTCCGTCGTCCTCCCGTTACGTTGGTTCTGGCGGTCCTTGTGCGGGCGCTGGGGTTGGCCCACCTGCCTCCATCCATCCAGCCATTCTCGTGCCACCTCAGGTGTGTCAAAAAACCACGTTTTGCCCTCGGCCACAATCCGCAATTTGGCGGGGAAAAGCATCGAGTAGGGTAGGCCCCTATCGCTTAGCGTCTTTTTCACTTCAGTGAATGATTTCCGGCGCCTAGCCACCTCTGCCGTATAGTCCGGAAAGAAGGCCAAAGTCGAGTTCTGAATTTTTACAGGCGGTGCGACCCTTGCTGCCTGCAAGATGGCGTCTCTATCCCTGAAGTTGAACAGCCTGTCCAGGACAGGCCGCGGCGCGTCTCCCGGTTTGGCCGCACCTCCAGGGACCCGGTGCGTCCTTTCTACAGAGAAAAAGTTGGACAGGCCTTTCGGTTGCAGCTTGTTTTTGATAAGGTCTTCTACGTACAGGTCCATGGCGCCTTTCCCCTCCGATTCCGGAAGGCCTAGGATGCGGACGTTGTTTCTTCGGGAGCGCCCTTCCTGATCATCCAGTTTGTCCTGTAGTTGCTTTGTGACTTTCTCCATTCGCTCCATCGCCACTTGCAGGTCTGAAGTGTCCTCAATGAGTGATTTTGTGACCACCTCTACTTGGGACACTCTCTCCGACATCTTCTTAAAGTCCGCCCTCAGCAAATTAACTTCGGAAGAAATAGTGCCCACTGTCGCTTGCACCTCAGTGAGCGTTCTCATAATGTCTTCCAGGGTTACTTTCTTCGTCCCTTCTGTGTCCGGAGGTGCACCATAGGAGTGGCGCCCGCCTCCCTGAGAGTGGCCCTGTTGACCATATGCAAATTTATCAAGTTTTGCCTGCGTCGTTGTACTTCTTAATCCTTTGCCCGCCATGGTGTCGCGCTCCCTGTTGTGCGACCCGGTCTCCTGTATATGTCCAATGCAGACTGCCCGTGGGCCGTGCCGTTCCCCGGACACCAGGCTATGTGTGGCCAGACGGGATTCCTACCGTCAGCAGTATCTTGCACCGTTTTCTACAGTTTCCCAGTTTACCTCGGCCGAGGGGTCGAACTTGCTAAGAGACCGGTCTCCGTGCCCTTGCCGTGCGGTCCACCACGTGTGTACTCCGCTCCTCTGCGCGCTACAGCACGCTCATCGTCTGTGCCTCGCGGTTTCTCCGGTGTTCTCAGGACAGGTAGCACCCTATAAATAGCGTCAGAGTCTCGCTGCGTTTCCGAGTCGCAGCGCCGGGGTGAAGTCTCCAGGAGGTCGCAGCCCCTACCAGTAGTGCGGACTTTATAACATACGCCTTCCCAGGACAGCGCCCGCGTTCCACGGGACAAGGATCAGCGTCGCCCCCCCCCGGTGGGCTTGAGCCAATGTTCGCTGCACGGATCTGTGGGCGCGCTGCTGGATCCACAACTCACTCGGTCTCACCTCACATCTGGAGCGGTAATTCCAGTCTTCCTCTCTCCCCATAAATGGCGTCGCCGATGGTCAGGTATTTCCCCGCTTGCGAGGGTGTTCAGCCAGTCCGGGGTAAAGCAGCCGATGTCGCTCCCTCAGGGGCTCAATCTGGTGGCATGGAGCGTCGGAGCGTTTCTTTTTTCTGGATGTCCGCAGGTGCCGGCTGGAGTCAGTGCGCCTCGGTCGCCCAGGGCGCACTTACGCCCGGGTCCGCCAGGTACGCCAGACCGGTGCTGCCGGGCAGTTAAAGGCCGCAGCAGTCCGCCTCCGAACGGAGCACTTCTCGGCGTCAGATGTTCGCCGGGAGCGGATCGGTGCGTGCCGCTTGTGTTCCTCAGCCGATGTCGCTCCTTCGAGCGGGCGATACCACGGATGTGACTACGGATATGTGCACTGGCCGTTATGCCTAGCGGAGCTCCCTCTTCAAGCTGCCGCTATGCTCGGCAGTTGGCCACGCCCCCCAATACTTTACATTTTTCAGGTTTCCACCAAGGCTCCCTGAAGAAACACCTGCCATTCTCCCAAATGTTGCGTGTCAAGCGCATTGTGTCAGATGAACCCACCTTTGAAACACGCATCAAAGAAATGCATGACCGGTTCCATAATCGGGGGTACCCCGAGAACATTCTAAGTGAAGCACAAACCAGAGTGAAACAAATCTCGAGGAAAGATAGTTTACTCAAAAATCATAAGGAGAAAGAAGAACGCATGGTACTAGTCTCCAAATTTTCGACCGTCAGCCACACATACAAGAAAATCATACATAGACATTGGCCCATACTGCAAATGGAACCTGACTTTCAGGGCATTTTTCAAAATTCACCCATATTCGCCCACACCAGAAGCAGAAACATCAAGGAGATTCTGTCTAAACCCACTGACATCACTTCACAACTTCGTGGAACTCAACCCTGTTTAAACTGCAATCACTGCAATAGCGTAATCAAGGGTAACAGCATACAACATCCCATGAAAGGCCACAACATCCAACTCCAAGTGGACACAACATGTGACTCAATGAACTTGATCTATGCGTTGAAATGCCCCTGTGGGAAACTATACGTTGGCAAAACGGAACGCAAAATAAAGACACGCCTAAACGAACATAAGTCCAACATAAGATTGAAACTTGAAAAATCCAATGTCGCTATGCATTACCTTGAATCCCGCCACACCATCGCCCAACTTAAATTCATTGTATTGGAAATTGTCATCAAAAAAGAAGAAATTGATAACCATAAACTGTTACTGAGAAGAGAACTAGAATGGATTTACCGCCTACAGACCCAGAAACCTTTTGGTCTTAACGATCGAATTGAATTTAGTTGTTATCTGTAATTCATTGATCATATCACTGTACTGTTTACATTGCTCCTAACCCTATTGTTTTCTTTGACCCCCCTCCTCACTCGCTCCTTAATACTGCACCCCATTACAACATGGCCGCCTCACAGAGCACTCAGCCCGCCTTTGCCGTATTGTGCACTTAGTCCCTTGTTTACCTCTAACGCGCCGTCGGCGCTTTCTCATCCATTGCATGAATAACCCCCACCCACAAACACCCCTGACAACGATCTCCGAACGGGACGGATAGCAGAACCCGCTACGTGTTAGCATGAAGTAAGTCAGCCACAGACGCTATTTGATATGACCTTTTTTGTAAATGCATGCGTTCCACCTTCTTTTTAAGCACACGCAATTAAACTCCTACACTACCCATCCCCTCACGGATTAGCACCGCCGCACCAGTCAACTTCACTCGGGCTACTTGTAACTCACAGTCCCTCACCTAGACCACGAATAAGACCCAACCCCCACTTTTATTTAGCGATTGAACCGTACCTTACCCTACTCCCTTTGGCTTCCTCCACAGCACTCCGTGATCAAGGGCATTTCTGCCCGAAATGCATTGGGGATAAGTTTATGCACCAACCCAATGGATCCACGCTGTCACTGATATGTTGTTAATATCAGTGTAAATATTTGTGAATAAAGTCTTCAAAAACTATGAACTAAACATTTGTTTAATACTGCGAATCACATCACTGATCGCCCTCGGTGTGCCTCAATAGGGGATGTATCAGCAGTTTTTCTGCATACACAACTCAGCTTAGCATGGTGTTCTTGTCATCACTTGTGGTTCCTGATTGTAGGCCTCCCAAAGCAGAAGGTGGCAAGCCCATCCTAAACTAAAATCCCCCATGCTGTGATAGTGTTCTTCCGTGACGTGGTGCTTTTCTGCCCTACTACTAGTACTACACAAACCTAGTCACGTAGCTCAAAAAAACTGTAACAGCAATCTATTCATGGCAGCAGCGGAAAAGTGTTTAAAAAGATGTAATTAATAACTACAGTTTAGTTAATAGATTACCTGCTCGGTCAGGAACTTAATATTTATTCATGATCGTCACTGGATAGCAGCTGAGCCCGGATGCCGTCCGGTAGGCTTGGTCTCTCCCATTCACATGGTATATTACCGCCACTGATGTGCCATCAGTCATGCTGCAACCAATGAGCACAGCAGCTTGCTGCACCCACTCTCACTGCGACTGTTCCCCCCCATTTCCCCCCGGCGCTGCACAGTGACCCTGACTCGTGAGCCAGCCAGCCAGCCTCTCTAGCCCTGACTTTGGCTGACTGGTGCAGGTGGGATCCGATACCACACTGGAACCGTCCATGAGCCATCTTTACCGCAGATGGTCGACGGTGCCTTCCATTGGCAACGGTAAAAATCAGCTGCAGCTGGCATTAGTTACTGTTGAAAATACCTCAGTCAGCTGCGGTCACAGTGGCGAGTTCAGGAGGAGCAGGAGCTGCACATGTTAAGTTAAAGAAATACAGGCGGCAGCAGGAGGACCGCCGGAAGTGACGCACACAGCCTAGTATTGTGAGTCTACTTCATCATTGCGCACTAACTGCAGTGACGTTGACACTAAGTTTGGCGCTATGTGTGTCAGCCCGGCCTGGAAGTGTGTCTAACTTGAATACTACAATTACATTGTAGCATAACTAACACGCAAGCCGCAGAGCTGCAAACAGATCTAGCAACATCATTTGTGGGATATGGCCCGTGATATGCACGTGGCGGCAGATTCCAGAAATTTCTGTCAGGTGGAGGGGGGGCCCAACATGTAACAAAAATCAGATGGTGGGGCTCAACCTACAAAAGTTTGAAGACCTCTGCTTTAAGGCATTGCATTATGCATTACTTATGCAGAAAATAACTAGAAAACTCTGGGTAGTTCTCAAGTTTAGGAGGAACGCAGCCCCTGTATAGAGCACTCTCAACGTCAGCAACACTCTAGATTTGCTCACCTCAAATGTCTGCTTTTCTATCAAAGTCTTTAAACATAGGATTAGCACAGTGCCTTCCACGCAGAGATAGAAAGGAACAAAGGGGCAGATTTACAAGCCCCTTGCGCTGCCAGTACGTCACTTTTTTTGAAATGGACATTCAATGTGTATGCTGTTGATTTTCCAACGCCACACCCATGGAACCTGACACATTTACAGATTTACAAGTAATCGTACACCTGGAAATGCGTCAGCATGCTGCGCCACCCTAGGGGAGGCATAGCAAGGCGCAAAGAGGATAAATGTTTGCATTTATCCTAATTTCTTTCTTCATTCAATGCGTGCTGCATTCTACAGCACCCATTGAAAGAGGAAAATGCCTCTAGGGATTGTTTTCGTGTAGGAGGTGGTCCATCTGGCTCAAAAACAATCTCCCCGTGACGCAGGCATCCTTGCACCATGGTGTAAGGGTGTCTTTGCCCGCTCATGAGAGCTGTTTGTGCGCCAGCGTTGGGGAGAGCACAGGAATGCGACATATCATTGTAAATATGTCGCATTCCTGTGCTCTGAAAGTGCTGCAGCGTGGCGCCGCCAAAGGACTTGTGGTGCAGAGCTACAGCACTTTCTTGTAAATCTGCCCCAAAGTCTTTAAGCATAGGACTAGCACATTGTTGTCCATGACAAGCAGTAGAATGACAAAACCAACTTACCACCCCAGGCACAGTATTACAGCTTTGAATTGGTAAAATACCAACCAAGTCAACCTGAAATGAGTAAAAGCAACCCCTGACACAGTGTTTCGCTCTGCTTAGAGCTCTTCAGAGAGGCATAGCTTTGTCAAGACACAAGGGAGCACCCAGTATAAGTGAAAATAATACCCTTTCAAGCTCAGAGTGATGCATACATTTTGCAAAAAGAAGCAGAGAACTCTGGGTAGTGCTCAATTTTAAGTGGAACGCAGCTCCTGTGTAGAGCACCCTCAACACCAGCGACCCTCTAGATCTGCTCACATCAACTGTCTGCTTTTCTATCAAAGTCCTTAAGCATAGGATTAGCACAGTGCCATCCACGCCGAGATAGAAAGGGACAAAGTCTTTTGCCATTTCTACAGCAAAGTCTTTAAGAATAGGACTAGCACAGTGCTGTCAATGTCAAGCTGTAGAATGACAAACACCATTTACCACTCCAGGAACAGTGTTACGGCTTTGGATTGGTACAATGCCAACCAAGTCAACCTGAAATGAGTAAAAGCAACCCTTGACACAGTGTTTTGCTCTATTTACAGATCTTGACTGCTGTCACTGCCCTCCTCCTGTCACTGCTCTTCTGCTGCTGTCACTGCTCTCCTCCTGTCACTGCTCTTTTGCTGCTGCTGTCACTGCTCTCCTCCTGTCACTGCTCTTTTGCTGCTGCTGTCACTGCTCTTCTGCTGATACTGCTGTCTCTGCTCTCTTGCTGCTGTTACTGTTCTCCAGCTGCTGCTACTGTCACTGTTCTCCTGCTCCTGCTACTGTCGCTGCTCTCCTGCTGCTGCTGCTGTCACTGCTCTCCTTCTGCCGTCACTGTTCTCCTCACACTGTGGTCACTCCTATCCTGATGCTGTCACTGCTCTCCTGCTGCTGCTGTTCTCCTCACACTGCTTCACTGCTCTACTGCTGCTGTCACTGCTCTCCTCAAACTGCTGTCACTGCTCTTCTGCTGCTGTCACTGCTCTCCTGCTGCTGTCACTGCTCTCCTGCTGCTGTCACTGCTCTCCTCCTGTCACTGCTCTTCTGCTGCTGTTACTGCTCTCCTCCTGTCACTGCTCTTTTGCTGCTGCTGTCACTACTCTTCTGCTGATGCTGCTGTCTCTGCTCTCTTGCTGCGGTCACTGCTCTCCAGCTGCTGCGGTCACTGTTTGTACTGCTGCTACTGCCACTGTTCTCCTGCTCCTGCTACTGTCACTGCTCTCCTGCTGCTGCTGCTGCTGTCACTGCTCTCCTTCTGCCGTCACTGTTCTCCTTACACTGTGGTCACTCCTATCCTGATGCTGTCACTGCTCTCCTGCTGCTGCTGCTGTCACTGCTCTCCTTCTGCTGTCACTGTTCTCCTCACACTACTGTCACTGCTCTACTGCTGCTGTCACTGCTCTCCTCATGTCACTGTTCTCCTCACACTGCTGTCACTACTCTCCTGCTGCTGTTACTGCTTTCCTGCTGCTACCACTGCTCTCCTCACACTGTGGTCACTGCTCTCCTGATGCTGTCACTGCTCTCCTGCTGCGGCTGTCACTGCTCTCCTCATGTCACTGCTCTCCTCACACTGTGGTCACTCCTATCCTGATGCTGTCACTGCTCTCCTGCTGCTGCTGTTCTCCTCACACTTCTGTCACCGCTCTGCTACTGCTGCTGTCACTGCTCTACTCATGTCTCTGCTCTCCTCACACTGCTGTCACTACTCTCCTGCTGCTGTTGCTGCTTTCCTGCTGCTATCACTGCTCTCCTCACACTGTGGTCACTGCTCTCTTGCTGCTGCTGCTCTCCTGCCTCTGCTGTCACTGCTCTCCTCATGTCACTGCTCTCCTCACACTGTGGTCACTGCTCTCTTGCTGCTGCTGCTCTCCTGCCTCTGCTGTCACTGCTCTCCTCGTGTCACTGCTCTCCTCACACTGTGGTCACTGCTCTCCTGCTCCTGTCACAGGGTTCCTTGTATGCTTCTGCTCCTAGTGAACAGGATTTTGGCTCTTGTTCAGTGATCTTCCATTGGCCGTGTTCGCTCCCTCAGCAGTTGCTCTGGGGGCTGGATGGGAACAGATTTTCTCCAAAAACCTGCTTCGAATTGTGCCTCTGGGATCATCGTCTGTGGTTTCTGGGAACAGAGATGTTTTGCCTACCACTCGGAACTCATAAGAATTGGCTATTCCATTTGGACGTTGAAGTATGGCCTGATTTTAACATCTTAAATTGATTTTAAATTTGGTTTTTATTAGTTTTTATATTTTTTAAATATTTTTTTAATAAGGGCTTTCTGTGTGCTTTGGCTTTCAAACTGTATGATTGCTTTTTTTAAACTGATTTTTCTTTTTTCAATGCGTGCTGCATTCTACATCACGCATTGAAAGAGGAAAATGCCTCTAGTGATTGTTTTTGTGTAGGAAGGTGGTCCTTCCGGCGCAAAAACAATCTCCCCATGACACAGGCATCCTTGCACCATGGTGCAAGGGTGTCTGCACCCACTCATGGGAGCTGTTTGTGTACCATTGCAGGGGAGAGCACAGGAATGCAACATATCATTGTAAATATGTTGCATTCCTGTGCTCTGAAAGTGCTGCAGTGTGGCGCCGCCAAAGGGCTTGCGGTGCAAAGCTACAGCACTTTCTTGTAAATCTGCCCCAAAGTCTTTAAGCATAGGACTATCACAGTGTAGTCATGCCGAGCAGTAGAATAACAAAAGCCATTTACCACTTAAGGCACAGTATTACAGCTTTGAATTGGAAAAATACCAACCAAGCCAACCTGAAATGAGTAAAAGCATCGACTGACACAGTGTTTTGCTCTGCTTAGAGCTCTTCCGAGAGGTATAGCTTTGTCAAGACACAAGGGAGCACCCAGTATAAGTCAAAACAATACCCTTTGAGGCTCAGAGTGACGCATAAATTATGCAAAGAAGAAACAGAAAACTTTGGGTAGTTCTCAAATTTAGGTGGAAAGCAGCTCCTGTTTTGAGCACCCTCAACACCAGCGACACTCTAGATTTGCTCACCTCAACTGCCTGTTTTTCTAACAAAGTCTTTAAGCATAGGATTAGCACAGTGCCATCCACACCAAGATGGAAAGGAACAAAGTCTTTTGCCATTTCTACAGCAAACTCTTTAAACATAGGACTAGCACAGTGCTGTCCATACCAAGCTGTACAATGACAAAAGCAATTTACCACCCCAGGCAAAGTATTACAGCCTTTATTGGGTAAAATACCAACCAAGACAACCTGAAATGAGAAAACACATCACCTGACACAAAGTGCCACCACTCAGTATCAGTCAAAACAATACCCTTTCAGGCACAGAGTGTCGCATAAACTATGCAAAAAAGAAGCAGAGAACTCTGGGTAGTTCTCAAATTTGGATTGAAAGCAGCTCCTGTATAGAGCACCCTCAAGACCAGCGACACTCTAGAGCTGCTCATCTCTAATGTCTGCTTTTCTATCAAAGTTTTTAAGCATAGGATTAGAACAGTGCCACCCATGCTGAGATAGAAAGGGACTTGGGGCCTTATGTAGGTAATTTGTGTTTTGCGATTTTCAACTTGCGATTTTTAGGGAATTGCAATTAGAGAATCGCAAAACACAATGTAGGTAGGATTAGCAACATTTTTTGCGCATCCCACATATTCCTTCTTTGCGAATCGCAAATTGAGATTCGCAAATAAGAAATACCTTCTCATTCATTCCTATAGGCTAAAAGGCCCATAGGAATGAATGGGAAGACATTCTCAATTTGTGATTCTCAATTAGAGAATCGCAAATTGAGAATGCAATTTCAGGGTTGCAGGGTGTCAATAGGACACCGTTTTGCACCCCTGAAATTAACTTGTGTGCACATGTGGCCCACATACATGCCCTAAGGGCAAATATGTGACCCACATGGCACTTTGAAAAATGCCAAAAAGTGCATTTTTCAAAGAAATCGCAAAATTCGCACAACTTGGGTGCTTCCTACATTGCATTTAGGGAATCGCAATTTGCGATTCCTTAAATGCAATTGCAAAATAAGGAATCGTAAATTTTGCGATTCCTTATTTTACATGTGGGTTTTTGTGTGCTGCATAGCACACAGCCCTTATTGCGATCGCAAATGCTGAAATTCACAGAATTTAAGCATTTGCAAACGCAATTGGGCTTCTTACATATGGCCCAGAGTCTTCTGCCATTTCTACAGCAAATCCTTTAAGCATAGGACTAGCACAGTGCTGTCCATGCCGAGCTGCAGAATGACGAAAGCAATTTACCACCCCAGGTACAGTATTACAGCCTTGATTTGGTAAAATGCCAACCAAGCGCACCTGAAATGAGATAACACATCACCTGACACAAAGTGTTGCTCTACTTACAGCTCTTCAGAGAGGTAAAACTTTGTCCAGATAGAAGGGAGCACCCAGTTTGAGTCAAAACAAAATCCTTCCAGGCATTGATTTATGCGTAACTTATGCAGAAAAGAACCAGAGAACTCTGGTTAGTTCTCAAGTTTAGGAGGAAATCAGCCCCTGTATAGAGCACTCTCAACGTCAGCAACACTCTAGATTTGCTCACCTCAAATGTCTGCTTTTCTATCAAAGTCTTTAAACATAGGATTCGCACAGTGCTATCCACGCAGAGATAGAAAGGAACAAAGGTGCAGATTTACAATAATATAAGGCCCCTTTACACGCAGCACTTTGTGTGAAATGGACATTCAATGTGTGTGGCTGCGGGTGTTCCCACGCAACACCCATGGAACCAGTCACATTTACAGATTTACGATTAATAATAAACCTGGAACTGCGTCAGTATGCTACACCACCCTAGGGGAGGCGTAGCGAGGTGCAACGAGAAGAAATGTTTGCATTTATCCTCAGTTTTTTCTTCTTTCAATGCGTGTTGCATTCTACATAAAGCATTGAAAAAGGAAAATGCCTCTAGTGATTGTTTTTGTGTAGGAAGGTGGGCCTTCCGGCGCAAAAACAATCTCCCCATGACGCAGGCATCCTTGCACCATGGTGCAAGGGTGTCTGCACACACTCATGGTAGCTGCTTGTGTGCCATTGAAAGGGGAGAGCACAGGAATGCGACATAGCATTGTAAATATGTTGCATTTCTGTGCTCTGGAAGTGCCGCAGCGTGGCGCCGCCAAAGGGCTTGCGGTGCAAAGCTACAGCACTTTCTTGTAAATCTGCCCCAAAGTCTTTAAGCATAGGACTATCACAGTGTAGTCATGCCGAGCAGTAGAGTGACAAAAGCCATTTACCACTCCAGGCACAGTATTACAGCTTTGAATTGGAAAAATACCAACCAAGCCAACCTGAAATGAGTAAAAGCATCCCCTGACACAGTGTTTTGCTCTGCTTAGAGCTCTTCAGAGAGGTATAGCTTTGTCAAGACACAAGGGAGCACCCAGTATAAGTCAAAACAATACCCTTTGAGGCTCAGAGTAACGCATAAATTATGCAAAGAAGAAACAGAAAACTTTGGGTAGTTCTCAAATTTAGGTGGAAAGCAGCTCCTGTGTAGAGCGCCCTCAACACCAGAGACACTCTAGATTTGCTCACCTCAACTGTCTGCTTTTCTATCAAAGTCTTTAAGCATAGGATTAGCACAGTGCCATCCACGCCGAGATGAAAAGGGACAAAGTCTTTTGCCATTTCTACAGCAAAGCCTTTAAACATAGGACTAGCACAGTGCTGTCCATGCCAAGCTGTAGAATGACAAAAGCCATTTACCACTCCAGGCACAGTAATACAGCTTTGAATTGGTAAAATACCAACCAAGCGAACCGGAAATGAGAAAACGCATCCCCTGACACAAACTTTTGCTCTACTTATAGCTCTTCAGTGAGGTAAAACTTTGTCCAGATAGAAGGGAGCACTCAGTATCAGTCAAAACAATACCCTTTCAGGCACAGAGTGACGCATAAAATATGCAAAAAAAGAAGGGTAGTTCTCAAATTTAGGTCGAAAGCAGCTCCTGTATAGAGCACTCTCAACATCAGCAATACTGTAGATTTGCTCATTTCAAATGTCTGCTTTTCTATCAAAGTTGTTAAGCATTGGATTAGCACAGTGCCACCCATCCTGAGATAGAAAGGGACAAAGTCTTCTGCCATTTCCTAAAGCAAAGGCTTTAAGCATAGGACTAGCATAGTGTTGTCCATGCCGAGCTGCAGAATGACAAAAACAATTTACCACCCCAGGCACAGTATTACAGCCTTGATTTGTTAAAATACCAACCAAGCCAACCTGAAATGAGAAAACGAATCACCTGACACAAAGTTTCACTCTACTTACAGCTCTTCAGAGAGGTAAAACCTTGTCCAGATATAAGGGAGCACCCAATATCAGTCAAAACAATACCCTTTAAGGCAGAGTTCTTCAAACTGTGGGGTGCGCCCCCCCAGGGGGGCGCAACACCATTCCAGGGGGGGGGGGCGCACTCGACCCTAACATCTGCTTTTGCTGTCCTCCACTGTTCCCCGCATCCCAATCTTTACCCATTTCAAATGGGAATTTCTTTTCATCAGCAAACTCCAGTGACAGAGGGTTGGATGGGGGAGGGAGGGGAAATCACTGGGTGCGCCGTGCCATGCTTTTGTCTGCTAAGTGATAAGAGTTCACCGTCCCAGGAGGGGGTTAATTGGTGGAGCTGAATGCTTCAGCTGCAGTGGGAGGCAGGAAGTCTCCTTTGCTAAAAACGAAAGCAAACGAAGAGACAGTCCTGTTCCTTCGTGTTCGATTTCAAAGTAGAGGAGACTCCTTGCCTCTCACTGCAGCGGAAATGACTGTTCCATAGCTGCCACGGTTTCAGATTGCTATGTGTTACACTTTTATAATTTCAGTGTAATTATGAGTGACATTTCAACCACTGAGTGACACTTTTCTCGAGCGCAAAATCAAGCAGTAATGACTAGGGAAATTTATATATACATTAGAAATAACACATATTGGAGCTTTCATTCAATTAATTCACTTGTATAAATTCTAGACCGCCTTGGGTGCAGAGTTTACGTGAGTTATCAGATCTTTAAAAACAATTTCTGTAATATCAAAATTTGCATTGTGTTGCTTGGCTTTTGAAGTCCATTGGATAACTCTGTTATTTAATGACAGAATCATACATTGACTTGAAAGCCATAATTGGCTGAATATATTTACAAGCTACCTGAGAGCTTCAGAATATTGAATGGCTTTTAAATGTGACATATTGCTTTCCATTGTCATCCTGCCACTGGCATTCCCATTTGATTATATTTTCCGAAATTCAAATGCTTTGTATGATTGTGGTGGTATTTAATTCACAGTTCTTCTAACCCCCATACACAGTCCTCCTTCCTGTCACCTCACTCAGGAAAACTTCTGTGCCATTCTGCTCACTGCCACTTGAATCGCAGGTGGAAAAGGCCTAACGCCACTGTATGTCGATTGGATAGTAAAGACTGCGGGCCTTATAAAGTTATTTGCTGCCTCGTCGCCACTGTAGCAGATGCAGTGATCTACCATGCAGGCGTTGGCTGGGCCGCCAAATCTACAGTTGTCTGCTGTTAAATAGACCCATACATACATGGGTAAAAGATACATCATGGCTGCAGGTCAGCCATGCCAGCATGGTGTTCTTGTCATCACTTGTGGTTCCTGATTGTAGGCCTCCCAAAGCAGAAGGTGGCAAGCCCATCCTAAACTAAAATCCCCCATGCTGTGATAGTGTTCTTGCGTGGCGTGGTGCTTTTCTGCCCTACTACTAGTACTACACAAACCTAGTCACATAGCTCAAAAAAACTGTAACAGCAATCTATTCATGGCAGCAGCGGAGAAGTGTTTAAAAAGATGTAATTAATAACTACAGTTTAGTTAATAGATTACCTGCTCAGTCAGGAACCTAATATTTATTCATGATCGTCACTGGACAGCAGCTGAGCCCGGATGCCGCCCGGTAGGCTTGG
The DNA here is from genome assembly GCF_964263255.1 of Lissotriton vulgaris. NCBI lineage: Eukaryota > Metazoa > Chordata > Amphibia > Caudata > Salamandridae > Lissotriton > Lissotriton vulgaris. The sequence continues at coordinate 1,035,227,024 of NC_141685.1, forward strand.
TCTCTCCCATTCACATGGTATATTACCGCCACCGATGTGCCATCAGTCATGCTGCAACCAATGAGCACAGCAGCTTGCTGCACCCACTCTCACTGCGACTGTTCCCCCCCCCATTTCCGCCCGGCGCTGCACAGTGACCCTGACTCGTGAGCTAGCCAGCCAGCCTCTCTAGCCCTGACTTTGGCTGACTGGTGCAGGTGGGATCCGATACCACACTGGCACCGTCCATGAGCCATCTTTACCGCAGATGGTCGACGGTGCCTTGCATTGGCAACAGTAAAAATCAGCTGCAGCTGGCATTAGTTACTTTTGGAAATACCTCAGTCAGCTGCGGTCACAGCGGCGAGTTCAGGAGGAGCAGGAGCTGCACATGTTAAGTTAAAGAAATACAGGCGGCAGCAGGAGGACCGTCGGAAGTGAAGCACACAGCCTAGTATTGTGAGTCTACTTCATCATTGCGCACTAACTGCAGTGACGTTGACACTAAGTTTGGCGCCATGTGTGTCAGCCCGGCCTGGAAGTGTGTCTAACTTGAATACTACAATTACATTGTAGCAGAATTAACGCGCAAGCCGCAGAGCTGCAAATAGATCTAGCAACATCATTTGTGGGATATGGCCCGTGATATGCACGTGGCGGTAGATTCCAGAAATTTCTGTCAGGTGGAGGGGGGGTCCAACATGTAAAAAAAATCAGATGGTGGGGCTCAACCTACAAAAGTTTGAAGACCTCTGCTTTAAGGCTTTGCATTATGCATTACTTATGCAGAAAATAACTAGAAAACTCTGGGTAGTTCTCAAGTTTAGGAGGAACGCAGCCCCTGTATAGAGCACTCTCAACGTCAGCAACACTCTAGATTTGCTCACCTCAAATGTCTGCTTTTCTATCAAAGTCTTTAAACATAGGATTAGCACAGTGCCTTCCACGCAGAGATAGAAAGGAACAAAGGGGCAGATTTACAAGCCCCTTGCGCTGCCAGTACGTCACTTTTTGTGAAATGGACATTCAATGTGTGTGCTGTTGATTTTCCAACGCCACACCCATGGAACCAGACACATTTGTAGATTTACAAGTAATCGTAAACCTGGAAATGCGTTAGCATGCTGCGCCACCCTAGGGGAGGCATAGCAAGGCGCAAAGAGGATAAATGTTTGCATTTATCCAATTTTTTTTCTTCATTCAATGCGTGCTGCATTCTACAGCACGCATTGAAAGAGGAAAATGCCTCTAGGGATTGTTTTCGTGTAGGAGGTGGTCCATCTGGCTCAAAAACTATCTCCCCGTGACGCAGGCATCCTTTCACCATGGTGTAAGGGTGCCTTTGCCTGCTCATGAGAGCTGTTTGTGCGCTCGTGTAGGGGAGAGCACAGGAATGCGACATATCATTGTATATATGTCGCATTTCTGTGCTCTGAAAGTGCTGCAGCGTGGCGCCGCCAAAGGACTTGTGGTGCAGCGCTGCAGCACTTTCTTGCAAATCTGCCCCAAAGTCTTTAAGCATAGGACTAGCACATTGTTGTCCATGCCAAGCAGTAGAATGACAAAACCAACTTACCACCCCAGGCACAGTATTACAGCTTTGAATTGGTAAAATACCAACCAAGCCAACCTGAAATGAATAAAAGCAACCCCTGACACAGTGTTTCGCTCTGCTTAGAGCTCTTCAGAGAGGCATAGCTTTGTCAAGACACAAGGGAGCACCCAGTATAAGTGAAAATAATACCCTTTCAAGCTCAGAGTGATGCATACATTTTGCAAAAAGAAGCAGAGAACTCTGGGTAGTGCTCAATTTTAAGTGGAACGCAGCTCCTGTGTAGAGCACCCTCAACACCAGCGACACTCTAGATCTGCTCACCTCAACTGTCTGCTTTTCTATCAAAGTCTTTAGACATAGGATTAGCACAGTGCCATCCACGCCGAGATAGAAAGGGACAAAGTCTTTTGCCATTTCTACAGCAAAGTCTTTAAGAATAGGACTAGCACAGTGCTGTCAATGTCAAGCTGTAGAATGACAAACACCATTTACCACTCCAGGAACAGTGTTACGGCTTTGGATTGGTAAAATGCCAACCAAATCAACCTGAAATTAGTAAAAGCAACCCTTGGCACAGTGTTTTGATCTATTTACAGATCTTGACTGCTATCACTGCTCTCCTCCTGTCACTGCTCTTCTGCTGCTGTCACTGCTCTCCTCCTGTCACTGCTCTTTTGCTGCTGCTATCACTGCTCTCCTCCTGTCACTGCTCTTCTGCTGCAGTCACTGCTCTCCTCCTGTCACTGCTCTTTTGCTGCTGCCACTGCTCTCCTCCTGTCACTGCTCTTCTGCTGCTATCACTGCTCTCCTCCTGTTACTGCTCTTCTGCTGATGCTGCTGTCTCTGCTCTCTTGCTGCTGTCACTGCTCTCCAGCTGCTGCGGTCACTGTTTGTACTGCTGCTACTGTCACTGCTCTCCTTCTGCCGTCACTGTTCTCCTCACACTGTGGTCACTGCTCTCCTGATGCTGTCACTGCTCTCATGCTGCTGCTGTTCTCCTCACACTTCTGTCACCGCTCTGCTACTGCTGCTGTCACTGCTCTCCTCATGTCTCTGCTCTCCTCACACTGCTGTCACTACTCTCCTGCTGCTGTTGCTGCTTTCCTGCTGCTATCACTGCTCTCCTCACACTGTGGTCACTGCTCTCTTGCTGCTGCTGCTCTCCTGCCTCTGCTGTCACTGCTCTCCTCATGTCACTGCTCTCCTCACACTGTGGTCACTGCTCTCCTGCTCCTGTCACAGGGTTCCTTGTATGCTTCTGCTCCTAGTGAACAGGATTTTGGCTCTCGTTCAGTGATCTTCCATTGGCCATGTTCGCTCCCTCAGCTGTTGCTCTGGGGGCTGGATGGGAACAGATTTTCTCCAAAAACCTGCTTCGAATTGTACCTCTGGGATCATTGTCTGTGGTTTCTGGGAACAGAGATGTTTTGCCTACCACTCGGAACTCATAAGAATTGGCTATTCCATTTGGACTTTGAAGTATGGCCTGATTTTAACATCTTAAATTGATTTTAAATTTGGTTTTTATTCGTTTTTACATTTTTAAAATATTTTTTTAATAAGGGCTTTCTGTGTGCTTTGGCTTTCAAACTGTATGATTGCTTTTTTTAAACAGATTTTTAGATTGATTTTATAATCGCTTCTGCATGCATATACTGTGATACTATTTATGGTAGCTTTCTCAATATTAGATAGAATATTAGACAACTTATGTCCAAGGAGTGGGTGTCATGTCTCTTAATTTGGCCTCGGGAGAAATGCTACCATTTCTACCATATAAACATTTCCTAAGTTGCCTTCTCTTTCGCACAATGACTTTTTACATACATTTGCATGTGTGACAATGCAAAATTAATTTCTCTGAAACTACTTTTCTTACAAATTCCACTTAGTAAGAACATTATCACAACACCTTGAACATCACGTACAAGGCCTCAACAACACATTGTGCAAATGTAGTTATTTGTTTTCATCTACGAGGTGAGGTTGCTATCAATAGATCATAAGAATCGCAGTCTGACTAAGATATTGACTCGGAAACAGCCACTACAACATGGCTGTTTCCAAGCAGAGCCTCTACCACACATGCAATACCATGCATACACTGTTACCACTGGTAGCCTTCCTCATGCATTTTTATACAACATACGTGGTGAAGACATATGCTGGTTACGGTGGTAAAGGCACCTGTGTGGTCAAGGCTATCAGCATCATTAGAGGAGTAAAGAGATCTTTTCGCTTCTTCTTGATGACCTGTGCTGTGCTTCACAAGAGTTGCCTCGTTGTCATCATGTTAAGATAAGGGGGATTGCTTGTGTAATGAATTTTGGGCTTTAAAATGGGGGTGTCAGAAACTGGGGGCCAGGGGGAGGTTGCACAAGGGGACAGATGTAGGGTTCAGGCAGGGGCTGTTTTTTTTAAAGGGCTGGAGGCCAGAAGAGGGTCACACTGGGATCTAGATTAAGGGCTTAGGGCAGGGTTGGGTATTTTTTTTAAAAGGGCAAATGGGTCACGCAGGGCTCTATTTTTAGGGATTAGAGCAGGGGTCGGGTGTTTTAAAAAAAGGGTGAGTGGGGGAGGCCTAGGGACCGGCTTGAGTACTGAGTGCAGGGGTTAGGGAAAACTTTTATCATGCACAGGCATTTACCATACATGCTTTAAACAAAATACATTGTGAAAGCATGCGTGGTAAAGGTTATACGTGGTAAAGGCATTTGCGTTGTAATGCATGTGTGGTAAAGGCATGCATTGCAACGGAATGTGTTGTTCCATCATACAACTATCAGCTCAATAGCAAGGATGCTTTCTGTTATAAATAAACAAGCATTTACAGGTTGGGGCACCGGAACACTTGCTGTCATTGTGAGGTCACTACGCACTGAAACCTCATGCCCAGCTGCTAGTTGATCGCGCTGTGAGGAGGTATGTCCATCCTGTGACCAGGACAGGGACCTACATCCTTTCCTGTCAGGTGATGGAGGTTGGATCATCCAATAGACAGAGCACATATATACACCATAGGCATCTAGGTTAAAGAACGCATAGTAGGAGTATGCTATGTATGCTCATATATTGTTTTTATATGCCTGCATACATACATTGTTTTAGTAAGATATTGGAACTGCACATTCCGTTCACTGTCCTTATATTGTTAATCACTTTCATCTGCTTCTGTCTATTGGTCATTGCTGCACATATATTCTATTCAAGAATCACAATGGTTCATTAAATATTGAAAAAGGCCCCTCTGTGTATTCCTTGTATATTTCTCTGAGAGAAGGAGAACGCCAGTGACTGAGCAAAGGGGTTCTAGATCCATTGCCACGATCGCTGGGCTCAGAGTTGTCATGTTTTGTGGTTACCAAAACCATTTGCTACCTCTCTACGTTTAGGGATGCATATGGTGGCAATGTGGGCTGGCTGGTCTCTATGACGACATATACTGCGTGGTGCGCAGAATCGCTCTTGCACCAACCCTACGTTTATGTTGCCCAACAAACGTGCAGTTCCTACTGGACAGGGGGGAACCATATGTCACTATGTGTGCAACAAATTGGTTTCAAGCACTGTCTAGGCTCAACACACTCTATATTTACCCTTAGGGTAGGAAGGCTCCCTGCTAGAGTCCATAGGGCTCAAAGAAATGAAAACACAAGTAATGATGGGATGTGTGAATGCAGTCTGGGTGGCAGGGATTTAGTCCCTCTCTTTATGATGATTTGCACAAAGTGGCTAATTGCAATTTTCTGAACCTCTGGAACTAAAAGTCCTGCTGTAGCACTTACACTTTGCTACAGTATTGACCAGCCTGTCATCTATTTCGACGTAGCATCATATATAAGGTCTGCCTGGATAACGATGGGCTCCTGGAGCAAATAAGGACTACAAATGTGGTAATCTAATTTTTTTACTGCTGAGTAAGTTCCTTCTATTTTTTCACTAATATTACTGTGCAGATTATTACGTGTACGTTTTTGCATATGACAACGTGATCCAATTCTGTGACCCCTTTTAAAGTGCAAGTGCAGAATTCAAATCAGATCACATGACTTCAAAGTAAATAGACATAGAGGCCTGAAGTACCTCCAGATTGGTAAATATTATAAACATCTTGTTTCAATGCTTACAATTTCATGGGCTTTTAAAAACCTATGTGCAAGTAGCAAATAAATTGTGCAAATGCGCATACAGTACATTCACTTTTCATAACCTTCCAGAATAATGAATTACACGTTTCAATAACTGCATAAATACCATTTTTGAATGTTTGCAATTAGCAATGATGTTTCCGTGCTTACTATTTCACTGGCTTTAAAAACCTTTGTGCAAATAGCAAATAAATTGTGCAAATACGCATACAGTACATTTTCCTATCATGAATGTTCAAAGTAATGCATTACACATTTAAATAGCTGCATAAATGCCTTTTTAAATAATGCAACTGGCGATGAAAATACCCGGTTAAATCCAACGATGAGCCATAATATTTGCATCAATCATTCTGACTGATCATTAGTGTAAAATCACAATTTAATCATAATGGTCACCATATTTGCCAAATCTTAACTTGGTATTAGCGCCCTTATTCTGTCTTAATATCAGAATAAATCCAATTGTTGACATTGTACTCAAAATCTGTGTCCCATATTCAGTCTGGTAATATCTGATAAGCTTAGTGATAAGAACACCTTACGTGTACCCGAAGCCTGTGTGATTAAAATAATTTTCAACTTTACAGGATATATAACCAACTGAGCCCAATTGTATATGTCCTGACAATTACTCAATAACTATCATTTTCCACCCTCATGTTTCATTTTAATAGTTACAAATTGGAATCAGAAACTAACTAAGCTCAACACTTGACTAAGCTATGGTAATAAAATCTCTAATCATGGGGGATTAAGTTCCTGTTACTAAGGCAAATTCTAGATAGTACTTAGTATAAAAATAAAGCATCATACTTATATACTAAAACAATAAATTAATATCATATAGGTAAAGCAAGCCTGCCTTCCTACTAAGATAAAAAAGTGTTTTTATTTTTTATTTTTTAGATTGCCTTGTTGAAACGTACCCTAATATTGATATTTAGGGTAAACAGGTGTACACATGATCAGTAACATTCAATCCCCCAGGATGCTAACTGTCCATCTGTAATATATATTCTGTCTCCAACTTACGTAATTTTGAGTCTCTGTCACCTCCCCTCCTGCTTGCACTGACTGCATCTATCAGCTAGAATCTCAGGCTCTTGTTATCACTTTGATGTAGTTCCCTGAAATGCCTGGCAACCGGATAAGTATTATCCTGATTTGTAATTGCTCTTAAATGTTGCAAAATACGTTTATGTACTGCATGTTTAGTACTGCCCACATATCTAAGCATACATGGACATTCGAGTACATAAATAGCGAATTCCGTCTTGCACGTAAGCACCTTAGGTATGCGGTGTTTGATATTGCTGAAGCCGTCTTTATATGTTTTCTTGTTGTTGCCATGAATGCACGATTTACAGGTTTTGCATCTGTAGAATCTGTCAGATACGCTCCACAGGATCCGGATGATGATCATAAGGCCCACCTCTAAACGTCACAAACACTCCGAATTATATCAACAGAGTATTTGAGCCATCAGGTGAGGGGTAACTACAAAATAATAAACAGGGAAGGAAAGGAAGGGGTCAGCTAGGAAATGGATGTACCTGGAACGACAAAACATACAGGGATAAGAACACCGTTCATTCAGCAATTCAATCACCAAATGTACTTCCCTAAATAGACAAAATACCTGTGTGTATAAAGTTGGACTACTGAAATAGGCTTCTCAGATTCACCTCTTGGCAGTAATGCTTGTGGCCTATATGAAATATAAACATTGTGAGACCATAATCATATCTACAACTGAAGCAAGAGAACCTGGTATGATTCCCCCTATCCTACCTTCGGTCTGTAGTTTATCTCTTTGTATAAGGGGTTCCTGAGGTGGTCTTCCACCAATGAAATAGAAAATGAACTGTGCTGAGAAAGTATATGAGCGAGTAAGAAGAAACACAGAACACGGTAATGCGTGGGAGGCAAGAACCACAGCACTCCGCTCTGCTAAATCCACTGCACTCAACGAAGTCAGCAAATAACACACAGATACTGAAATTGAAGGAAGGAAAGAACAGAATGTTGTTGAATAGAACTATTCAGAACAATTCCATAAGAGCACAACATCCCAAGAATCCATAGTTTGCTCATACGGCAACGTGTAGCTGCGACCGCCACCGCGCTCCGCATGTAGTTTCAGTAAGTTCACACATACCCTAATAGGTCGCCTGTTCTGAGCTGCGACCGCCACCACGCACCACCTACTCAATGTAGGTAGGGATAAGTAAGATAAACGTGATACACACAAAAGTACACAGCGGCGTGTGGTGCCCCCTACCACTCTGCTCCGCTCTTCGACAACGAACTCAAAAAGGAAGTATCTTCCGATACCAAAACGAAACGGCAGCGTGTGGCGGATTACCACTGCGCTCCACTCTACCAAATACCAAACATAGGATAAGGCGCTGCAGTTCCCTCACTGCACGCACCTCGAATACGGCAACGCGTGGCAACAACCACAGCGCTCCGCTCAAAGTCGATCTCAGAAAGGCGGAGAACCGCTCCTACCGTTTCGCCGGTGAATCCGCATGACAGCGCCCCAGGCGTCCTCAACAGCACAGCGGGGAAGAATAGCTCCGTCTCCGCTCGAATCCAAACCCAGAATAACACGCAACAGGAAGCGTGTCTCACAGTCTCATATAGCCTCAGCCGAGGCTTCTGGGGATTGTAGTCTTTCCTGCCTAAATCTAACTTCCATATATTACGGCCGTCCTAGCATTGCAATGCAGGCGCTTAGACGGATCCTGACAGAATCGTCTATTAGTTTGCAACCATGATGTCTTATCAATGATTTCAGGATTGGTATTCACTAACTTGTCCCTCATAGCAGGAGCCCTACTGTATGTGACACAGACTTTGTGCAGGAGGGTGGAACCAATTACGGGGTCATTGAGGACACTAGACCAAATATGATTATGTCATGAGTGATGTAATATGTGATGTCATCAGCAGTGCATTGCTCGCGCAAGTTATAGTGAGTCCAACTAACTATAACGTGGGTATTTTAATGGTTTTATGTCAGTAAAATTTCCAGCTAACTATAATTGGTGTGAAACCTCTGGTTTTTTCAGTGAATTTAATAGGTTTTTTTAATGCTAATTCCTAACTATAACTGGTGTGAAACCTCTAGTTTTTTCAGTGAATTTCATAGGTTTTTTTTTAATGCTAATTCCTAACTATAACTGGTGTGAAACCTCTGGTTTTTTCAGTGAATTTCATAGGTTTTTTTAATGCTAATTTCTAACTATAACTGGTGTGAAACCTTTAGTTTTTTCTGTGAATTTCACAGGTTTTTTAACTGCTAATTTTTAACTTTTTATAGTGCTTCATACCTATGTACTTTTTAGTGAATTTCTAAGCTTATTTTTTCGCAAATGTCTATAGCTGAGAAAGGTATGTTTTTCTAAAAATGAACCCTATATTGTATAATAAGATATTATTTTTGTTTTAAAATAGTATTTTACTTTTTTTTTCATATTTGACTCTGGAGCGCTCCCGGTGCGCGTACCGGGCGCTTCCCCCGCGGAAAATTCAAGATTTTTTTTTTAAGCCTTTATGAGCCTCCTAAGCCCCCCTCAGAAAACCTAGAGGGTCAGGAAGGGTCTACCGTGCCCCCTTCTACCCATTCCGAACATTGTTTGCCCTCCATCTTGTGTCTCGATTGTACCGAAACACAAAATGGAGGACTCCCATTACGCTGCCAGTACGCGTACCGGAGCGCGCACCGGTAAGCGCTCCATAAAAAAAGGTGGGAAAGTAATTTACAGAAAAACCACTGGAGACACTTTCATCAAATATAGAATAAGCCCAACTACATAGCAGTCCCTTCCAGTTGCCCAAATTTGGTGGAATTCCATTGAGACATTTAGGCTACAGGCCTGTCTAAATATCCTGAGGTAAATTACATGACCAAAACACATATGAAGTGTTAGAATTTACAACCAATTAAAAAGTTTCTTTCATTTTCTACGATTATTTCCTGACATTTGATTGGTTATGTACATGAATAAATAAGAAAAAAAGAGAAGGAAACACAGCCATTTTGACTACTGCTTCCTGAAGTACATTTGAAAAGAAATAACACTGACAACTTCAACTGCTTTCTCAAAGGTAAGTTGTTATTTTGGAAAGTGAAGTATGTTGTACACTTTAAGTTAATTTGAGAAAAAATATTCTGTTAGTTATATACTATCCCTCTGTAATAGTTATAGATTGAGATAGACTTCTCTGTTATAGTTATGGATTGAGTTAGGCTTCCCTTGTATTATTATAAATTTACTTAGGCTTCATCACATACTCTTTGTTATATTTCAAATTCCAGCCTGATACCATACACTGCCCAAAGATAACTTCACTGTTAAAAAATCCAAACTACATGTCTGAACTTAAACCCAACAGTGCCCTATCTCTACTGATATAATTATTTTTTATGCAATTTACAGCAACAAAATGGAAGGAGAAAAGAATATTTCTTTTGAAATTGTTTTGGACAACAACCATGATGGAAAAAATGCTGAAAATGATAACATTGACTTTATGGATGAGTCTCTGGACCTTGAATTACTTGAGTTTGTGGAATCAATGAAAACACAGAATGTAAATGAAGAGATTCCAGACAACATTTTATTAGCAGTTTGATTAAATTATGAAAAAGAATCAGAAGAATAAATTTATATTTAATAATCAAAAATTGTTAGGGGCGTGGCTACGCGCGCAGCGAGACTGGCTGCACCCTAGCGGAGCTCCAGCGTGATCCCGCACTCAGGGGTTAATTTATCCGAGTAAATCACCACCTGGCCGGCCCGGACTTGCAGCGAGTGGCTAAGGGGCGCTGACACAGCACCGGACCGAAAATCAGGGTCCAACGAGCCCCGGGACCGCACCGGCAACAGCGAGGCCGACACAGCCGAGAAGGAGTCCACGGGCTCGGCGAGACCTAGCAGGCAAGCCCGGTGCTGCAACCGGAAACGAAGGCCGCACGGACGGGACCCCTAGGAGGCGTGAACAACGACGGCGGCGCCAGGACACATTGACGGTGATCGGCCCCCGACAGACCACAGGGGACGGAGGCGACCCGACTGGCCACGCCAGGGAGACGAAGAAGTGGTGCACTGCGGAGGAAACGGGACCGCCATCCGGGCGGCCGCGATCGACTGAGAAGCGAGGAGGTGCCCATCCCCCCATCGGCCTATGCCAGTGGAGCGGACCGGCGCTGGAGAAAGCGGACCCGGGTGAAACCCAGACACCCGAAGGGCTGAACACCCACCAGGTTCCAGCGGTGCAGCAATCAGAGGCCCCGAGCACCCCCCCAGGTCGGAGATCGGAGCCCCCGGCGCCGCCGGCAGCGGCCCTGCACGGTGAGTGCTACGGCGCGAGGCGCAACGGAAACAGCACCCGCCTGAGCGCAGACCCGCCGCTCCCGGCGACGCGGAGCCCACGGACCCGGACCCGTGCGGCGCCACAATCCGGGTCCGGCGACCAGACAGCAGAGGAATACCCATTGGGGGGCACCGAGGGCCGCATCCGCAGCACGCAGCGCGGGGTAGTGGTGGGGCAGAGCCAGAGGGAGCCACAGACCGCCTGAGAGACCTGGGACCCGACTGTCCACACCACCCGCCATTGCCACAAACAGCCAGGGGACCCCACGTGCACGGATCTATAGGGACAACCATGAGTGGTGGGTGCCACAGGGAGACACTGCCTGCTGCACGCTACACGCGCTGCAGCTGAACGCCACCGGACTTCGGTGCCCTTAAAGCCACGACATAGCTGGACGCCCGACACAACGGGGAGACGGCACGGAGCCTAAAATATACTTCACTGCAGAAGCGACATAACGTCACACATTGCCTGGGCCAGAATCCGAACCAAGCGGACTAGCTACCGCCACCGGGCCACGCTGCGAACTGCGCAGTTCAACCTCACGGAAGGCTCCAAGGTGGGCATATCCTGCACCCCCCGACCTAGGAATATTGCCGGAGCCCCAGCCAGTGGCTCTGACAAACAACGCGACCACAAACCACCACCTCACCAGGGTCCTCCGAGAGCCAGCGCCCGCCCATGTCCGGGGGTGCCGGAAAACGCACAGGAACGGGGAGCACGTCCCAGAAGGGCAAAATGGATAAGACGCAGAAGCAAACGGACGCGGATCCGGTGACGGCCAAACTGGACTCGGTGCTGGCAGCAATGGAACGCCTGGAAAACTCCATCCAGTCTACCCGGACATCCCTGGAGGCGAAAATAGACGGAGTCGCCATAGACCTCACGCACCTGAAGGAAGACCACAAGAAGCTGGCTGAGCGCACCAAGACCCTGGAAACCACAGTGACGGGCATGGAACCTCGAGTCGCCCAGTCGGATAAGCAGATTAAAGATCTCCTCAACAGGGTGGAGTTCCTGGAGGACAGGGCAGAGGATGCAGAAGGGCGGGCGAGACGCAACAACGTCCGCATAGTGGGTTTGCCCGAAAAATGGGAAGGCAAGGATCCGACCACCCACGTAGAAGAATGGCTACGCACCCTGTTACCGGAAGGCACCCTCTCGCCATACTTCGTGGTGGAACGGGCGCACAGAGTCCCGACCAGGCCACTCCACACCGGCTCCAACCCGCGCCCTTTCCTACTCCGTATCCTGAACTACAGGGACCGAGATGCTGTCCTGCGAGAAACTCGAAAACTGGGCACCATACAAGTCGAAAACGCGAACATAATGTTCTTCCCAGACTACACGATCCAGGTGCAGCGCCAGCGACAATCATTCCTCATGGTGAAGCGGAGGCTACGCCAACTGGGACTTACGTACTCCCTCCTCTTCCCAGCAAAACTCAGGGTGGTAGCGAATGAAAAAACACACTTCTTTGACTCCTCGGAAGACGTGGAAGCCTGGCTGGACAATGGGACGGATAAGAACACTGAAAGATCAGGACGCCCGGACAGGCCAAGGAGACGCAGGAGGTCCAAGAGAAGACGCGGAGCCAGGTCACCCTCCCCAGCGGCCAGCAGCACCCAGCACAGCGCGAGCCCACCGGAAGAAGAAATGCGCAGGGAACAGCAGGAAGCTGTGCGGATGGTCTCGGAGCTCAGCGGCTCCCCTTCGCAACGCTCCCCGCCCGCCCACAGCCCCAGGGTATCGCCAAGCGACGACGAAGCGATCTATGGTCTCCCAGACTCGCAGCTCTCAAATGGGCTGCCAGACATCACCCCACAAACGTCGGACCTGTATGGCTAAAGAAGGAGTGCCACACCACGGGGCCTCCAGCGATAGAAGCAAAGACACAGCACAGCCCGGTGGAGACGGACACTGAACACGCAGTAAGTTGAGACAATGTCATACTTGCAGTAGCCTATTGCGGAGTAGCTGCCCGGTGGCACCCACGCCACATGGGCCACTACATTGCGGGGTCCCTATGGGTGGGCGATGGTTATCAGCTCCAGGCTCGACCGGGGCAGAGGCCCCATGACTTTCTGGACACGCTACTAACCAGGCGGTGGGCCGACCCGAGGCCACTCAGGCCTATACTTCACACCCCTCTGGGAGGGCACTCACGCCTTCACGCTCAACAGACACCCACTGGGCACTTGGACTGCGCGATGGGCAGCAACCCCCCAGAATGGACTGTTCGTACTTTTTGCAGAATGTTTGGACGGCTGCACGTTTGGCAACCGACCCGATGGTATTCTCCCCAGTTAATGTTTACCCCCCCTTTCCCTATTGTGAAACGCTGCATGCATGACCTACAGGGGTGCTCACTAGACTTTTTTGGGTGCTGCTCGGATAAAATTGGGGATGCTCTGACACTGGGTGATGGTGGGCCCCTTGAGGAGGCGCTTGGTGTGGGGGGGAGAATGGGTGTGACTGACTTGTTGTATGCCGATGGCTGAAGTCGTAATGTGTACCTGGAATGTACGCGGAATACACACACCCGCACGCAGGTACATGATTTATTCCTACTTAAAGAGACACAAGGTGCAGATAGCACTCCTTCAGGAGACACACCTAACAGCCCCTGAGGTACACACCCTGCGCAGGCGATGGCGCGGACAGATCTATGCAACTGGGTTCTCCTCTTACGCCAGGGGGGCACTGATATGGATGAGACCAGGGCTCCCGTTTGAGGTAGAGGACTCACACATAGACAAAGAGGGGAGGTTTGTGGCAGTGAAGGGACGCCTAGATGGGCGGCCGCTGGTGGTGGCGTCGCTCTATGCCCCTAACACGGACCAACAGGGCTTCCTCGAGACGGTGTCCACAACACTAGCACACTGGCATGGGATCCCCTGGATGTTGGGGGGGATTACAATAGTGTACTGGATACCACACTGGACCGCTCATTCCCACCACTACCCAATGCGCCAGTAGTGGGCGCCATGAAAGCTCTTATAGCCTGGGCCTCACACTGGAACTTGCATGATGTGTGGCGCCACCGGAACCCTACAGCCAAGATATATTCGTACTATTCGGGAGCCCACACCCTACACACCCGATTGGACAGATTCATGCTCACAGATGATCTACTCCCGCTAGTGACGGACGCGCATTACATGGGTAGGACACACTCGGACCACAACCCACACATGTTAACTGTCTCATGGGCGAGTACTCGCCCCCCTGTCCCCAATTGGAAACTGCAGCCGGACCTCCTACTAGACGCGCCCTTCCGGGATTCACTGTTTGCACATATAGTGCATTACTTTGAGGAAAACGCAGGCTCAGCCACCTCTCTGCAAATGGAATGGGAGGCGTTTAAAGTGGTCATTAGGGGGCAGTGTTTAGGTACACAGGGGAATCTCAAACGTCAGGTGGAGAAGGACCTACAGAGGGTGGAGGAGGAACTGAGTCGACATGAGCGGGACTCGGCGGGAGGGAACATCGCTGGGCTTCAACTTGCGCAGGCGACCCACGAACGGCTATTGGAGAGGCTCCGATGTCTAAATTTCGCGGCTCATGCGGCGCGCACGCACGATAGGAGGGACAAGCCCGGTAAGTTGCTGTCGTGGCTCATCGCCAGGGAAGACCGAACGAAACCAGTCACGAAAGTGCTAGATGCGACTGGGATGCCCCTACACACACAGTCAGAGATTCACGGAGCATTCACTACACATTACAAAACGCTGTATCGCTCTTGCCTGCCCACACCCGCCCCGGACATGGAGGAATATCTCCATCGGATACCGTTACCGGCACTCACCGACGCCCAACGAACTGTCCTCGCGGCACCCGTTGCCCCTGAGGAGCTCCGGGAGACCATAGCGGCGCTTTCCAACGGAAAATCCCCTGGCCCCGACGACTCCCAGCGGAGTTCTATAAAGCCTACCAGGACCTCCTAATCCCTGAACTCGTTAAACTGTATGAGACGGCTCTGGAAGATTCCTCCCTGCCCCCTTCTCTGAGCGAAGCCACACTGGTCTCCCTCTTGAAACCGGGTAAAGAGGGGACGCTTATGGGCTCGTACAGGCCACTCGCCCTCCTAAACACAGACTATAAAATACTAGCCTCCACTCTAGCGAGGAGACTGGCCCAATATACACCCATCCTGGTCCACCCTGACCAGAACGGGTTCGTACCCACACGCAGCACATCGCTCAACATCCGCCGGTTATTCAGGGTGCAGGAGTACGCGAGAGACCCTTGGCCACGATCGGGTTGCATAGTATTAGACCTGGAAAAGGCATTTGATTCGGTAGAGTGGCCGTATCTTAGAACGGTTATGCAAAAGTTTGGTCTGGGTGACACCTATCTGGACATGGTGGGACTCCTATACCAAACGCCTACCGTCCGGGTCCGGATAGGGGGCCTGATATCGGATGCTATACAGGTGAGGCGGGGCACGCGACAAGGCTGCCCGTTATCGCCCCTACTCTTCTCATTGGCCATGGAGCCACTGGCGGAGATGCTGAGGATGCAGGGCGACGAGTGGGGCATCCCATTGATAGACGGGGTACACGTGGTTTCCCTGTACGCCGACGATCTACTCCTCTACGTCAGAGACCTGACGCGGATACCCCCGGAACTCACCAACGCCCTCTGCGAATTCACGACGCACTCGGGACTAAGGGTAAACTGGGGTAAGTCTGGAGTTTTCCCCTTTCACCCAGATATGCAAGAGTGCGCAGTACTGCTAGGAGACACGACACTGACATGGTATGCCGGCACCTTTAAGTACCTGGGCATACACATTTACAGGAACGCGGCGGATATACTGGATGGCAACCTGGTTCGAGCCATAAACTCCTTGCGGGCACAGATCCGATTTTGGGGCACGCTCCCGCTTAACGTCCCGGCCAGGATCACCCTGTCCAAAATGATAGTCTTGCCTAGACTTCTGTACTACTACTCGAACTTACCGGTATATGTCCCAGCTCGGGTCTTCAAAGACCTGGAGGCCTTAGCACGAACCCTTATATGGAATGCAGGGAGACCGAGGGTGGCCCTGAAGAAATTGTATGCCCCGACGTCATCGGGGGGACTTGCGGTCCCGAACCACGAGCATTACTATCTCGCCGCACAGCTTCAGTGGGTGGTAGCCTGGCTCGTGGGCAGAAACCTGAACGACACGGCCTCAACAGTCCCAGCTGTGACCCATGCGGAGGCTCTCACACTGTTCCACCCCCTCAGAGGCGCGACACACGAGACGCAACTGCACGTAGCAGTGGCACTGCGATGCTACAAGCGTGCACTGAAATTAACCAAGGAGACTACACCCTACGCCCCAGCATTACCACTGGAGGGACTGCCCAGGCCAGGGGGAGTAGTGACAGCAGCGCGCCTGCACGACTGGGCGCAGGTGGGGCTTGAAACAATGGCGGACCTATATGACGACGGGACCCTGGTACAGTTCGAAGGGCTAGTGGAGAATCCTGGACTGCCAGCGGGTCAATTCCTGATGCATGCATCGATGATACGGGTCCTTACGGAACACTGGGGCGATATGTCAGCGGAACCCGAGACACACCTCTTAATACAATACCTACACGTCATGGGGGCAGGTACACACGTCGTACACTGGCTAACGCAGGCGCTGAGGTCCCACACAACGAGCTCCCTACAGTCGCTCAGGGACAGGTGGACTACTGACAGGGGGGAGGACTGGTCGGATAAGGAGTGGGAAAGGATTCTAGAGGGACCACAACACATTCCCCGCAATTCGAGATTCAGAATCATACAGTTCTACATCACACACAGGGCATACCTGTCCCCGGACAAGATTAACCGCTACTTTGGCCTGGATACATCCAAATGCCCACGATGCGCGCTACTGAACGCGGATCTCCTACATATGCTGTGGGCATGTCCCAAGCTACGGACGTACTGGCATGATGTCACCACGCTGTTGACGAAAGGGACGGAGCTAAGCGTTCGACACGACTGGGACACTTGTGTACTGGGCCTCCTCACTAGGACGAAACATAACAAGGCGCACATGAGGTTCTGGGATTTGGGGCTGATAACCGCCAAAAGACTCATAACCCGCCACTGGAAAGCCGCAGAACCACCGCTGACGAAACACTGGAGTGCCTCCCTCACCTACTGGGCGACCGCAGAGGGCACGGTACTAAGTAGGGAGGAGACGGCGGGGCGGAGGGCCATACCGATAGCCCAGATATGGGAGGGTTTCCTGCGAACATTCACCAGGGCCTGCCATGATAAAGGGCTGATGTAAGGGGAGGGTAGTGAGAAAGGGGAGAAACAAGAGCCACGCGCAGACAAACAAGAAATACCACCCCCGTGACCCACCGCCCTCCCCCTCCCCCCCCCTGCTCGCCCCCCTCCCACCTCCCTTATCCCCCCCCCGCTTCCCCGCCCACTCCACCCTTTCCCCCCCCCACCTGTCAACAGGGGCCACACACACAGGCGACTCCGCTAATGCACTCCCACCCCGGGACTCAGAGTTATCACGCACCACTCGTATCACCTTCCCGTGAGCACCACTGGGCGGCACCCTACGAGACCACTCCGCCCGAAACCATTGAGACAGGGCCCGCACTGCAGCACCCCCTCCCCGAGTTTGGGTTCATTACACCCTCACTTTCTTTCCTGTTCTTCCCTAGATTGGAACAGCGACACCCACGGCAGAGGTCGCCCCCCAGTTGACCACGCCAGATCTGCCTTTCCTACTCGCACCTTCACTTCTAGCACACAGCGACTACACACAGGAGTGCAGCACATATGCAAACCACTGCCGCAACCTTCCACCCCATGGCAACGACATCCTGAACAATCTAGCCGTCCACAGCCCACGTACATGTCGCCCGGAACCGGGCCTGGATGGTTACTAACACTGTTGGGGAACATCACACTTCATTACTGACCAGAAGGCTGCGGACGCCGGGGGGGCGGCTGGTCATCAGGCTGCCCGCCTGGGCGGGCAAGGTTGGATGTCCTGGTAGGAACGGCACTGCGAGTTACACTGTGATAAAACAATGGAATGAATGGTTTGGTGCATGCAGTGTCCACCCATAAGACAACAGGTGGAGTTCTTCATATGCATGTGCATTTATTGGAGTTTCAACCGTCGTCAACATTCGCTCTGATACTGTACGAGCTACTCCAATTGTTGTTTCCCCTTTGAATTATGCACATAAAGAAATGTACCTGTATACCAAGAGTTTCAATAAAACAGATTTAAAAAAAAAAAAAAAAAAAAAAAAAAAAAATTGTTCGAGCCATTATTCATTTTTATATGTAATTCATCAAGAACATCAAAAATGTTTAAAATATAAAGTGAGACTTATAGTATACTGTACAACTTTTTTGTGTTACATAGAAAGTTTGCTCATAGTTACTTCATTTCTCCCACTATATTATCTCCAATGTCTATTTTACATCTCTTTATCATCTCCTGCCTCCATGTTGTTTCTGTTTTCCTGACAGACTATGGTATGGATTCCATATACCACAATAACTTCTGTAACAACATGCAAGATATCTACAAAGGAAACGGTGTATATTAAATTATAGACTCTGCATTGATACCTACATGTTGGTACTTAAATAAAAATAAACAACAAAAAAAACAATTAATAAACATACAATTTTTTTAAGTGATTTTTTTTCCCATAGTACGCTCCCCCCGCGAAAATCGAAAAAAAATAAATAAATTGGAGACCGCTCGGGGCCCTTTAATGGCCCCCACATCAAACCTAGAGGGTCAGGGGGTGTCTACCCTGCCCCCTTGTGGTCAATTCCCCCCTTTGTTTTTGCCACCTCTTGTGTCTCGATTTTACCGAGACACAAGATGGCGGCTGCTCCAGACTGTTTAGAATGTTTACAGACACC
Source organism: Lissotriton vulgaris (assembly GCF_964263255.1). Classification (NCBI taxonomy): domain Eukaryota; kingdom Metazoa; phylum Chordata; class Amphibia; order Caudata; family Salamandridae; genus Lissotriton; species Lissotriton vulgaris. Next base: position 1,035,245,987 of record NC_141685.1, read on the forward strand.
CGAGACCCAATCAGCTTTCTGCGCGCAGGTCGCGTGGCGCGCCGGGTGCGCATACCCGTGCGCGTACCGGGGCGCGGCTCTAGATATATATATATTTTTGAACCTAAATTACTCAAAATCCACTGGAGCACATATCTTGAGACATAGCAAAGGTACATCGGGCTACCAGTCCCTACAATTTTGCCAAGTTTGGTGTACATCCATTCAGCCGTTCGAGCTAAAAGTGAAATCGACCGCCCTATGGAAATTAACATGGGGAAAACGCGTTTTGGGCCCCCCCCTCTTATCTCGGACCCTGCTTGACGAATCCCCCCCAAACTTTCAGGGAAGGACAGGGGCGCCGCAAGGCCTTTTTGAGGGAATTTTCAGGCAGATTCGTCAACCGGCGCCAAAGTTATTCCAAATAGAATTTTGAGATTTAACATTGAAAAAAATCCTAGCTATAACTACCTACTGGCGACCGCCAGTAGGTAATATACATATATATATATCTTTCTTTAATGCCATATATGAAGAAAAGTGAACTTATTAGATGCACAAATCCATTCTGAATGTACATAACAATAATAAGATGATCACAACCTCCTATATACAACTAATTATTAAAAACATTATTTAAACTAAAAGTGATGTTATGTCAATTTTTCTCAATTTAGTTTGAAGGCAGTGTATTCAAATTCCAGCTTCTGTAAATCTGGTCCTATCCTTTTTGGAGTTACAGTGATTAACACCTTAAAAAGCCACCTACCATGCTTCTGACATTTTCTAAAATATATGTGTTATTATACTTAAAAGAACATGTCAAAAATATACTTTTTCACAAATTGTACTTCTCGCATTTTCTGATGTTTGAAAACTTTTTATTTTAGATTTTTGATGGGCATTATACTCCATCACAACTGCTTCAAAGCATGCCACCTGGCAAACTCTAAATAAGGCCTTAGATGTTATTTTTAAATAGTTATTTTTCTGGGGGAATAAAGATTCAACTTTTCTTTTTTTGTACAAAAATAATGTTAAACTGCTGATTTTAAAAGCATATCCACTGTGATTTTAAAAAAAGGACATTCAGTGTAGTTTTTTTCCCATGAGGAAAAAAGAGTTGCACATCGCTGCAGATAAACTCTAAAAGAAGTTTTTTGTAAAAGCGCAATATCTTCGGATGCTGTGGTTTTCATATTCTGTCCCAGCTAAGGCTTTTCTTAGAATGTTTATGAGAAGCCATGGCTTCTAATCTCCACAGCGACCAGGGCTTGAGGCCTCATCTGTGTGATGTCACAACTTAGAACCCTGGCCATAGCAACTACTAGCACATCAGAACCTTCAGTGTGCAGACAGATCCAGACAGGAAAGGCGAAGTACCAGGGCTCTCAGAGGCAATACGATGGAGGGTCCCATTAGCTTCACCCCAGCGGGCTTTGCCTATGCACCCAGAACCAGCCAGGACCTTCCTGATTACGAGGATGAAGGTAAGGGTCCGGAATGGGGTCAGAATAAAAGGAGGTGGACCTGAGCTGTAAAGAAGGGCTGGTGTCTCCCAGGCGCAAAGCACCAACATGACACAAACTTCTGAACTTAAGGAGATGATGTATTCGTAGATGGCGAGTTATGACTAAACGTTTTGTTCAAGTCGAGGTTGGACCCTGAATATTCACTGAGTAATAAACTATGTTTAAGTGGACATGAACAGTCCACAAGGAACCTGTCAATGTTAAAACAAAGCCCATGCTTAGGGCTGTCTAGAATTAATACTTGACCATATAAATACAAAACAAAGGTGTGACAGAGCACAGTACTGAACCTTTTATGACAAATAGCATCTGCTCAGGGCTGGCGCTAGGCATGGGCAGCGGCCCAGAGCCAGCGCTCAGTCCACCAATATGAGGCAGGTCCATTTACTACCCACTTGGAACCGCAGTGTCAAACACTGTTGTACATCGCATTTTGTGACTTCCTAATTGCAAGTGGCAAAAAGTCACAAACAGAAACTCGCAAAATGTAGCGGTCGTACATGTTTCCCAAAATCATAAAAACATAGCAAGGGCTTCTTCATGAGGCTGGATCTCCATAAATATCCAATTCTTCCTTTTTTGAGTCTCAATGTATTTCCTTTTATTGCACATTTTTCAAAAACAATAAGCTTAATAATTGTTTCACTTATGCAAACAGTTGACGCAAAAGGCAATATAAAAGATTTAATGTCCTAAAACTCTTCCCTGCCTCATTAAGCTCCATTAAAGGTCTCCTGTATTTGCTAGTCATCAAGAAGTGCTTGAATGTTTGCCCATCTCTGTGTAGGAAGTTTGAGCGGAAGTGGGAGTGATCCCTCTGTATGATTGTAGCATGCTGAAAACCTCATATTTTTCTTAATATTTTATCATTTTCTCATAATGTTTCCCTTACAGAAGTTTGGGTAGGTGTAAGTTTCTGTGAACGTCAGAAGAACTACTGCAGTGAGTATGCAGAGGATCATGAAAAAGGTAAGACTGAATAATATGCGTATGTGTTGTGGGTGGGAAAAAGGCAAACAAAATTCCTTTCTTTCTCCTTGCTCAAAATGAGTTACCCATTTCTACTGTAAACCAGTGGTGTAGCTAGGCGTTAGGCCCCCCATGGCGGCCCTGTGTTTGCCACCCGCTGATGCCGCAGGTAAGAGGGGGTGGGCGACTGCTGCCCCCTAAACACCCTCCACTTGGGGCGGAATCCTTCCCCTTGCTACACCACAGCTGTAAACTCTGTGGATGGCTAAGATCTGACATAAAATTGGTGTAATTCATAAAGTCTTCGCTTTGGTGTGGAAGACTATATTTAACTTACTCAAAATCTGACATTTTCAAAGTGGCTACATCAAAACATATCAGAAATGGGGAGATGAGTAGTTTTTAAATCTTTAATGCCTTCCTGGCAGATCACAATCATGAAAAATATTTTTCAATATTTAGTGAAGAATTAGTCAACCACAATACAAGTGACTATTTTAAGCCTAGTCAGCCTGCCTTGGTAGTTGGGGTATTTCTGTAATTGTTTTGGAACAACGCTTTAACAAATTTTCTACTATGGACCTTTTCGCAAGGCCCTGAAATACCATCTATTTTGATAGATAAGGTCTTGGCCTGTTAGTCTTAGATTTATTGTAGTCCCCTTTGACCACCGGTTTTATCTTCAAGATGCCTTTCGGAGAATATTATGCTATGCAGATACCCTCACTCACTGACCCAGTACTGATGTATATAATTAAGTGATGAGGCAGTGCTCTAGTAATTAACTTTATAGAGGGCGCTTGGCTTCTTTGCTTGCTGAAGTGCACAAAGAAGTATAAGATTTGAAAAATGGGGCACTGTTTATTTATCCTCAAGACTAAGGATTAACTATAAATTTTTAATAATATCGATATAAATGCAATTTTGTACACCAAAAGTAAATTTCGGAAGTTGGCTTAAAAATGGATGACTACCAATTAAAATGGAAATAGATGTGTTTGGTACCCACTTCTGCGATTTCAGTGGTGCAGTCTTTTAGTTTTTTTGTAAACAACTGATTGTAAACTATTTAAAAATGTCAACAAATGTGTGTTAAAAAACATGAGGGTGAAGGCAATAGGTTTGAGGATGACCCTGCGGAGAGAGCCAAATTCAATAGGAAATGGATGTGAAAAGGACAGAATAAAAGTCCTGGTTGCCTCCTCATAATAACGTCCTTTATTTCTTTGAGAAGGCAGTGAGATGGTTAAAAACTGAGGGGATGCAGAAGAACAATTATTATTCTCGCATTCAGCATCCTAACTTTTTTCAACCAGTGGCCCAATTCAAAGGTCGCTGTTTTCAAGAGGATTGGGGATCCTTATTATCCTATGTTGTTAGCACATACACAATCAACACAAGCAAGTAAACACACAACACCCAATATTCTGTTAATGCCGAGGGGAGCCTTGTAGTCACACAGGTCCCAAGGGCCATGCAGAATTTGGCTATCCCTAGACGTTGACCTTATACTTTTTATATTGTTCACTTTTGTGATGTGGATTCTATTTTAGGAGGATGCACACCCAGCCGTGGCCTCTGCAGGTAAGAGCGGTGGAGCCAGGAGAGGAGGGATTTCGAGAGACGGCCACAAGGTGACATTAAGTATTTCTTTAATTTTTCCTTGTGGTCCTCTCTCAAAATCCCCCCTCACCTGGCCCCACCACTCTTACCTGCAGTGGCCGCGGCTGCACTCACGTAAACAGCCCAGACATCTCTCTTGTTCCTTCAATCTCCTGGTAGAAGAGGTTTGTAGGTTGTGATCATTATAAATCCACCAGATCGGTGTAGACAAAAGGAAACAGAAGAAAGGTTATTTACTAACCAAGCATTCCTGTCCTACCTATTCTCAGCACCTCTCAAGCAATTGAGATGAGTCTCTCAATCATTTCCTTTTCCAGACCTCGCCCATAAAGTGTGTCATATTGCACTCCTCTGAGAGTTAGGACGTCTCTGGGAGCTGCAGTCTATGACTATGGAGTTGTTTGAGTCTCCACACCTTGCCTTTCATTTGACCTTCTCTTGATACAATTTGTTTTACAGAATGGTCTACATCTCCTGATGTTCCTGAATGCCCGGCTTTCTCCCCAAAGAATGTGACTGATGCTGAAGAAGGTGAGCGATCTTTTTCAATTTGCCGAGCAAATAATAAATGTTCTACATCGCTGTATGTTCTCCCAGCTTCCGAGATGGTTGGTAACCCATGCTTCGGCAGCCTCCTGTGAATACACTCTTAACAGAAGATAGACTCTTGTGAACCTCATGGTTAGGGACCCTGCTCAAGAAGCAATGTCCCTGACTAAGAGTTGCACAGGATCATTAAGGAATGAGTGAACCTGAATCACCACAAAAGGGTTTGTTATGATGTATACGGTATCCGAACAAATTTTGTTTTATTCTTGATTATTTTTAAGTCCCAGAGTCAGCAAAGGGTACCTGTTTTCTGTGACTCCGTGGTGGGGCGTCTGTGCCGCTGCTCATTCCAGATTTAAATCCAACAATAATAACATATTTCTCGAAACCATTTAATGCCAAAATTCTTGCTATTTCTAAGCACTACAAATACAGGTGTTACTACTGATTGAGATAAAGGTACTGAGTGGCATTTTTACAAGCACCTATCGCCACCATAAAGTCACTTTTCAGGACTTGTGGTGCTATAGGGGCTGTGCCTTATTTACAAGGCAGGGTTAAGCCAGTTAGCGTGGCTGAACGCTGCCTTGTGAATAAGGCCCCCTTTCACGCTACACTTTGCATGAAAAGGGTGGGAAATTAGTGTTGTGGTGGACTCTTACCAGCAGTGGGCGTGGCTGCGCACACGTATTCAGCCCAGACATCTCTCTCGTTCCTTCAATCTCCTGGTAGAAGGCGTTTGTAGGTTGTGATCATTATAAATCCACACGATCGGTGAAGGCAAAAGTAAACAGAAGAAAGGCTATTTACTAACCAAGCATTCCTGTCCTACCTATTCTCAGCAACTCTGAAGCAACGGAGATGAGTCTCTCAATCATTTAACTTTCCAGACCTCTCCCATAAAGTGTGTCATATTGCACTCCTCTGAGAGTCAGGACTTCTCTGGGTGCTTCAGCCTATGACTATGGAGTTGTTTGATGAGGAGTGCAGTCTGAGTCTCCACACCTTGCCTTTCATATGACCTTCTCTTAATACAATTTGTTTTACAGAATGGCCTACAACTCCTGATGTTCCTGAATGCCCGGCTTTCTCCCCAGAGAATTCGACTGATGTTGAAGAAGGTGAGAGGTCGTTTTCAATTTGCCGAGCAAATACTAAATGTTCTACATCGCTGTATGCTCTCCCAGCTTCCGAGATGGTTGGCAACCCATGCTTCCGCAGCCTCCTGTGAATGCACTCTTAACAGCAGATAGATTCTTGTGAACCTCATGGTTAGTGACCCTGCTCAAGAAGCAGTGTCCCTGACCAAGAGTGTCACAGGATCATGAAGAAATGAGTGAACCTGAATCACCACAGAAGGGTTTGTTATAATGTATATGGTATCCGCACGGATTTTGTTTTATTCTTGATTATTTTTAAGTCCCAGAGTCAGTAAAGGGTACCTGCTCTCTGTGACTCCATGGTGGGGCTTCTGTGCCGCTGCTCATTCCAGATTTGATGCGCATTTTATACATTAAGTTCAGAGTGGAGCAAGAAAAAAAGCATTTTATTTTTCATCATTGAGCCTATTCTTGTTCCACTGAGAGGGCCTTATTGTCCCACTAGCTCACACATGATGTGTTCATCAGTATCCAGAAGACAAAAAATGAATGAAGATTCCGAACCAAATGTTAATGGTTAGAATGCTCTCCCTGAGCCCTCATTCACTTCCTATGATTTGAAGATGGGCTAATCAATATGCCAGGCTCATGATTTCCACTTCATCTTATTTGTATTAGAATACAGCTACATAAACGAGATTATATGGAACATGCCACACCCCACAGACATCATGTGCTTTTACAAAGCAGTGGTTGTCAGATGTGTTTCTCGTATACTGTCTTTAATGAATTTGAAAGCAGTAATAATATTGTCATAATATTCTGAGCCACCTTGGGGGTCGGCATGCTATGTGTCTTTTCAATTTAAAAAACAATACCATATTTCTCGAAAGCACTTAATGCCAACATTCTTGCATTTACTATGCACTACAAATACAGGTGTTACTACTGATCAAGATAAAGGTACTGAGGGGCATATTTACAAGCACCTATTGCCACCACAACATCACTTTTCAGGACGTGTGGTGGCAATAGGGGCTTTGCCTTATTAACAAGGCAGGGTTAAGCCAGTTAGCGTGGCTGAATGCTGCCTTGTGAATAAGGCCCCCTTTCACGTTACACTTTGCGTGAAAAGGGTGGGCAATGGGTGTTGTGGTGGGCTCTTACATACAATGGCCGCGGCTGCGCACACATAGACATCCCAGACATCTCTCTTGTTTCTTTAATCTCCTGGTAGAAGACGTTTGTAGGTCGTGGTCATTATAAATCCACCAGATCGGTGTAGACAAAATTAAATAGTTGTAAGGTTATTTACTAACCAAGCATTCCTGTCCTACCTATTCTCAGCAACTCTGAAGCAACGGAGACGAGTCTCTCAATCATTTCCCTTTCCAGACCTCTCTCATAAAGTGTGTCATATTGCACTCCTCTGAGAGTCAGGACTTCTCTGGGTGCTTCAGCCTATGACTATGGAGTTGTTTGACGATGAGTGCAGTCTAAGTCTCCACACCTTGCCTTTCATAAGACCTTCTCTTGATACAATTTGTTTTACAGAATGGCCTACATCTCCTGATGTTTCTGAATGCCCTGCTTTCTCCCCAGAGATTGCGACTGATGCTGAGGAAGGTGAGCGATCTTTTTCAATTTGAAGAGCAAATATTAAATGTTCTACATCACTGTATGCTCTCCCAGCTTCGAGATGGTTGGCAACCCATGCTTCAGCAGCCTCCTGTGAATACACACTTAACAGCAGATAGATTCTTGTGAACCTCATGGTTAGTGACCCTGCTCAAGAAGCAGTGTCCCTGACTAGGAGTGTCACAGGATCACTAAAGCATGAGTGAACCTGAATCACCACAGAAGGGTTTGTTATAATGTATATGGTATCCGCACAGATTTTGTTTTATACTCGATTATTTTTAAGTCCCAGAGTCAGCAAAGGGTACCTGCTTTCTGTGACTCCATGGTGGGGCGTCTGTGCCGCTGCTCATGCCAGATTTTTTTTTGAAAACATATTTTTATTGATAGATCACATAAAAAAAGTCGCAGACCCCTGTACCCCAGAGGTATCTGCAGGACACCAGCATACATAAACCATAACGTAATCCATCATTTTGTTCATAATCAAGGCTTCGGGATCAATGTACACAACTCAACTTTCCCCTTCCCAACTCCCATCCCCCCCACCATCCCAGACTCCATCCCACCCGGATCCCTCTCCCCCCTGCACGGTACTCAACCTGTCCTGTCCTATACACACACATAGTCCAGACCAGAGCGGACTCAAGCCTCGAGATCAGGGTCTGGTTCCGCTGGTGGCTCCAACCAAATACCCCTATAGTCTGCCCATCTTTTCCAAATCTTGCAATGCTTGCCAGGGCAGCCTCGAGCCAGGAATATGGGTTTCTCCATCCCCATACAGAAATCTAGGCCCCTCTTCCATGCTACTAGCGATGGAGCCTGCAGGTTCTTCCAGGCCCTTGCAATGTCTCTCTTGGCCACAGTGAGCCCTAGCAAGAGCAGGTGTCTCTTGTATATGTTGCCTCCCACCCCCTCTAGCACATGCAGCAACCCCAACCGCGGCGTGCGTGGGAGCACCCAACCCAGCGCCTCATCCAACCCATTCCAGACGCCATTCCAGAATCTATGCTCATGCCAGATTTGATGCGCATTTTATACATTAACTTCAGAGTAGAGCAAGAAAAAAAGCATTTTATTTGTCATCATTGAACCTATTCTTGTTCCACTGAGAGGGCCCTATTGTTCCACTAGCTCACACTGGACATGTTCTTCAGTATCCAGAAGACTAAAAATGAGTGAAGATTCCAAACCAAAAGTTAATGGTTAGAATGCCCTCCCTGAGCCCTCATTCACTTCCTATGATTTGAAGATGGGATAATCAATATGCCAGGCTCATTCTTTCCACTTCATCTTATTTGTATTAGAATACAGTTACATAAACAAGATGATATGGAACATGCCACACCCCACAGATATCATGTGCTTTTACAAAGCAGTGGTTGTCAGACGTGTTTCTCCTATACTGTCTTTAATGCATTTGAAACCAGTAATAATATTATCACAACATTCTGAGCCACCTTGGGGGTCGGCTTGCTATGTGTCTTTTCAATTCAAACAAGAATAACATATTTCTCGAAAGCACTTAGGGCCATATGTAACAAGCAAAATTGCGATCGCAAATGCCGAAATTCACAGAATTTCAGCATTTGCAATCGCAATTTTGCTTTGTGGTACGTATGAGGCAAATCTGCATGCAAAACAAGGAATCGCAAAATTTGCGATTCCTTATTTTGCGATTGCATTTAAGGAATTGCAAATTTTGTGGTTCCTTTAAATACAATGTAAGAAGCACCAAAAAAGTGCAATTTGGCCTAAGAAATCGCAAATTACCAGCAACTTCAAGTTGGTGGTAATTTGCGATTTATTTCAAAAATTCACTTTTTTGCATTTTTCAAAGTGCACTGTGAAGTGCATACATGCCCTTAGGGCATGTATGTGTGCCACATGTGCACCCATGCTTATTCAGGGGTGCAACAGGGTGTCCCTTTGACCCCCTTGCACTCTTGACATTGCATTCTCAATTTGCGATATCTAATTGCTAATCACAAATTGAGAATGTCTTCCCATTCATTCCTAAGGGCCCCAAGGCCTATAGGAATGAATGGGGAAGTATTCCTTAATTTAGAATCGCAATTTGAGGTTTGCAATTAAGGAATATGTAGGATTCGCAAAATTTATTGCAAATCCTACATACATAGCATTTTGAAATTCTAAAAATAGCGATTCGCAAAATTGCGAATCGCAAATGTGGATTTTGATACACTACAAATACAGGTGTTACTACTGATCAAGATAAAGGTTACTGAGGGGCATATTTACAAGCACCTATTGCCACCACAACGTCACTTTTCAGGACTTGTGGTGGCGATAGGGGCTTTGCCTTATTTACAAGGCAGGGTTAAGCCAGTTAGCGTGAATAAGGCCCCCTTTCACTCTACACTTTGTGTGAAAGGGGTGGGCAATGGGTGTTGTGGTGGGCGTTTCACCTCAACACCCTTTGATTTTGACACTGCCCCATATTGTGTCTCTGGCGAAACGAGGAGAAATTTTTATTTCTCTTTGTTTTTGCTGTTTGCATGTGTGCTGCGTTGGGCAGCACACATGGAAACAGCAAAACACCAATGATTGTATATGTACAGGTATATGTCCCTTCCTGCACATAAACAATCATTTTTTTAAATGACATTTTGCAACTTCTATGTGTGCTGCATTAGGAAGCACACATAGAAGTTACAACCCCCCATTCAAAGACTGTTTATGTGCAGCAATGGATACCTTACTGCACATAAACAATCTCCCCTGCAACGCAGACACCCTTGCAATATGGTAAAATGGTGCCCTCTTTGGTGCTAGGTAGCTAAATTAAGTGCCAGTGGAGGAGAAAACGCAGGGCTACACCATAGTGTTGTAAATATAGTGCAGCCTGTATTTCTAAAGTGACGGAGTGTGTTGTTTGCCTTCCTGGCCTAACGACAAGCTTCACCACTATACTGGTAAATATGTCTCTGAGTTTCTCACGCATTGGATCTTCTATAGATTCACATGCTTGAGTCATTTTCTGTTGCCATAACGAATGAGTCAAGAATATCATTCTCTGTGGTGACTGGGAATGATTCAATCCTGTGAATCAATGAAAGGTACCGATGCTGGAGAACCGAAGTTACAGGTAAGTAACCTAGGGCTAGATACAGGAAGGCCATAACCGGTCGGTAACGGCCGAAATCGGCTGTTACCGACCGGTAATAGCCTGTTCTTATGTAGGTGGTATATTCACTGATTCGGTAAATAACGAATCGGTATTTTCCGACTCGGTATTTACTGAATCATCATTTACCGATTCGGTATTTACCGAATCGGTAAATGAGATGTAGGAAGCACTTTAAAGAGTGCTTTTGTGCTTTAAGGATTTGTTATTTACCACCAACAATGAGCTGGTGGTAAATAACGAATACCTGCGTAAATGCAAATCTGTGCATTTACGCCTGTGCCATGTGACAGGCATATATGCCCTTAGGGCATGTATGTGTGCCACATGTGCACACCAGCACTATTTAGGGGTGCAACAGGGTGTCAAAGAGACACCCTGCCACCCTTGACTCTTTCCCAATTTTACAGAATCGGTAATTACCGATTCAGTAATTGACATTCATTCCTATGAGCCTCCAGGCCCATAGGAATGAATGGCAATTACTGAATCGGTCAATACCGATTCGGTAATTACCGAATCTTAACCATTCAGTCATTTTTACCAAATTTTTAGCTACATAGCATTTTCCGATTCTTAAATACCGAATCAGTAAAATTCGTATTTACGAATCGCTAAATACTATTTACCTACATCTAGCCCTTATTTCTTAATCAACTGTGAAAGAAAAAGGCGGATCTAGGACTTACTGAGTTTCAAAATTGAGACGTGCTAGTCACATACAGACACCAGCAGTCACAGCTGAACTTCCTGAGCTACCTTGCCATGACATAATAATACATTACAAAGGACAACACCACATTAAAAGTAATAACATATGTTCGCATTGCATGAGTCATGATGAAACACCTGCTGAGCTACACTTAGCAATAAAGTGAGCTTGAACTCACAGAACCTGCTTAACCCCTTCGCCGCGGCGCGAATTCTGCCACGGTGCGAGGGGGTCGGGGTTGGGCATGGCGCTGCGATAATCATGACAGTTCCCGGCCATCATAAACCACCGAGGGCGTGTGCTCATGACGGCTTGGAGCCGTCAGAACTCCGCCCACTGATTAATTCTCCCACACAGGCGGAGATTTAACAGTGCATGGGCGGAGCGGTAACGTTCTGACAGCTCCCGGACGTCATGAGCACACGCCTACCATGACTCATGACGGCCGGGAGCCATCATGAGCACCGAAAAGGTAACGTCATTTATGTCTGTAATATGCTATGTCAGTTGAACTGCTGGCAACAGAGGATTTATAAACAGTTGTTTTTCACTCATAATTGGACATCTGAAACCTCCTATTAAAAACAACACAACTGGTGGTGAGGGCGATACTTAATTGAAAATTCTCTTTTTGAAGCTTTACTGCTTGAAATTTACACACCAGCCAATTAAGCTCTGAGATTCCACCTCCTCGCCAACAAGAGATACTCCTTGTGCAAATGATACACATGTTCTATATATTGGATAAACATTTACAAAGATTCTGTGTTCTATTGTGGAATTCAGTTAAAACAACACATTCTGATGAGACTCTTAAGGATGTAGCAGCCCATTAGTACTAAGGTGTATTCTACCTTCAAAATCCAATTACAGCTTAAAAGCTAATGGTGGTCTTTGATTATGGTAGCCTTTCATTTGAGACCAAGTATTATATAATTTCACTAGCACAAATGTATGGGTATGTTCGGTTGGGACTGTAGTCTTAGACTTTAGAGTAGTTTGAGACTAAAAGTGCAATATTGAAATTTCTGGAGGCAGAACGAAAGGCAATGGGCACTACATACATGCAGTAGTGCCCTCTTGTATTCAGTTCTGGTCAGCACTTCTTATCTCATTAAAGTACTGAGCTGAGGGAATCAGATGGCAGAGCTTTGCATGTTGTAGATAATTATTGAAGCATCTGAAAGAAGTGCCTCTCCCTAATAAGAATTTATATTTCGCTTGCTTGCTTTTTAGCGAGTCTTTGTGTTGTTTCTACCTGTCATTTGTGGCTTCATTCACTCTTTCATTGCTGGGTCTGGTGCTTAGTGGGGTAATGTGTCCACCGAAGGAGCTATGTTTGACCGTATGGTCACAGGTTCAAATCCCAGTGGATCCACTTAGCCTTTCATCCTTCTGATATCGATAACATGAGTACCATTAAATTGGGTAACAATAAACATCTGTTATTAAGCGCCAATATACCCTTTGCGGTGAACGCGTTGTGAATATTATGGTATGTGATTTCTGATTCCTTAATTTTTTAGACGCTCTTAAGATTATGGATTCTGGTTAGTTATAACACTATTGTGACCCTTATAAAGGCAGTAGGCATGCACCTTGATATCACTCAGGCTAAATGTTTTCCTACCATGACCCAACAGATTAAGGGTAATATTCATGCAGGGTTACTGCAGTGAAGGGCAACCTTTTGTTTACAGCCATTGTTCGATTTGAATTGTTTTTCAGCTCACCAGAATGTTTTTGATAACTCAATGTATGTTTTTGTAAACTTAGTAAGTGCTTATCCTCTATTTCAAAAACATGCATAACATGCCTGCTTCTTCCCCTAGTCACTACACTTAAGGAGATGCCAGCTCTTCAACTTAGCTCATCAGATGCCTTTGAAAACCTAATCCATGCAGAAGAAACATCCCCAGATAACACCGAATCTGAGAAGGATGTAGGAAAGGAAGCAGTTGTTGCTGAGCCGGAAACCATTTCTGATGCCAGTGACTGTTTTTGGTATGAAAATGAAGATCACGTTATTGTAATAGGGTCTGACACTACAGAAACAGCAGAGGAGCAAAATGAGGTTACTACTGAATCTATCTCACTAGTCAAGCCACCCATGTGTACATGCCAAAGAGAAGAGAACAACGGCCACAGGATGACATATAGCTCAGACATTCAGTGTGAGTCAAGTGGTGATGTGGAAGTTGTTCCTCTTCATCCACCAATCTCGGATTTCCCTCCTGGTATCCCTATTACCAAGGAATTTGTGCAAAGTTTTCTTTCGCCGGTACAACGTAATATGCTTTTCCCATATGGGTGTGCTGCTTGCTGGCAGGCATTTGCGTCAGCGGACGTGCTGTTCTCTCACGTGATCCACGGAGTCAGGGGGGACTTCAGTTGCCTTGTGTTCTTCCAGAGGTGGAAACTGATGAGAAGACGGCTGCGCATGGTGAGCAACAGACTTGATGCTGCCATCGAGAGGCGCGACCGTCAGAAGAGAAAGAGGGAAGGTCTCATTTCCCTCCCACGTACAGTATGTTCATGCTGTGGGAGGAGCGTCCAGGGGTACGTGAACAGCACCAGCAGCGAAAGCAACAGCAGCAGCTGCTGCAGTGGCAGCCGGAAGAGGAAGCAGCAAGATGATGTTTGTCATTGCCCACCCCCAAAAAGGCAACGTTCTAGAAGAGAGGTATTCTAGAAGACAACTAGAGCAGACCACAAGAGGCAATTGTTCAGCTAATAAGCCCATACTTTTAGCCAACACTTTAGAATTATTTAGCAAATGTTCATACACATTTAGGTTTAGCACATTACTGTTTTTACATTTGGTGATTTGGAACAACTTCCTACTTTCAGTTTCACCTCTCATTTTCCTTTACAGTTCAGTTTTAAGCTTACCATGGTTCCTTATTTCCTGGGGACTTCCTGTTTCTAGATCCTAGACTTTGTATCTTAAAGTGCCCCAACTCCCGGGTGTTTCTCAACACAAAGATATTTAAAACAGGCTTGAATGAGTGAGGAATAGGGACCGGACTTTACATATTTATATTATTTCCTGGCTGAAAATGGCATTGCTCCCTACCATAAAATAGGCACCAACTCCTGCTATAAAACTGGCACAACTGCCTACTACACAAATAACACTACCTCCCTCACACAGATGAACTTCCTCATAGAAAACAGCTGTTATTTACAACTGCATAAATGGGGAATCATTAATCTGCATAGACACACAGGGTGGTAGTAGGAGGTATTTAAAGTGATTACAAAAAACTCAACTTGGGCAGATGTCAGATAACAATTTTAAAAAGTTGTTTAATGTGGCATGTCTGTACTACTACCCGTACCACTTCGTCGTTATTTACTATTTCTAAACCCTCACTGCTCTTATGTTGGCCAACACCCCAGTACCTTAAAAGTCTAATGAACACTAGCATCAAACCCATGTCTATGCTTGAGACACATGAATTGGGAAAAAACGTAGGTAAAACAGAAAAGCATCCTACTCAACCACCACAATACATGGTGGCTGGCCCTTCCACAGAAAGGAACAAATCAGGGCTGTGACTTCTCTAAACAACGTATTAGGGATCGGGAATGGGAAATTCTGCAACACATATAAGAAACATGGAAGGTCCATCATTTTAAATAAGGCCACCTTACTCATGAAATTAAGTGGGAGCTCCATTCACTTGTGAAGGTCCTTTTAAGTCTTTTTCAGCAGAGGTGTGAGGTTAAGATTGTGGGTCAATTCAGCATCACTGATATATGGACACTCAAGTATTTGAAACTTAAGCAGTATATTGGAATGCTTTTTTGCCAACCAAAAGCAGCGTTATCCCCATTCAGTGAAACCAAAAGGGATTTTCTCTAATTTGCATAAATATTAATTTTAACCTAATTTTAAATATTTTATGGCGTTTTAATATTTGACTTTTTTAAGATGTGTAAATAAATGTATTGTGGGTGCTTTCAAAATATTTTAAATGTATGTATTACCTTTGCCTTTTATGATTTTAACAAAAATCGAATAAAGTGTATTTTGACTGACTGACACTTCGTCGTTATTTACTATTTCTAAACCCTCACTGCTCTTATGTTGGCCAACACCCCAGTACCTTAAAAGTCTAATGAACACTAGCATCAGAGCCATGTCTACGCTTGAGACACATGAATTGGGAAAAAACGTAGGTAAAACAGAAAAGCATCCTACCCAACCACCACAATACATGGTAGCTGGCCCTTCCACAGAAAGGAACAAATCAGGGCTGTGACTTCTCTAAACAACGTATTAGGGATCGGGAATGGGAAATTCTGCAACACATATAAGAAACATGGAAGGTCCATCATTTAAAATAAGGCCACCTTACTCATGAAATTAAGTGGGAGCTCCGTTCACTTGTGAAGGTCCTTTTAAGTCTTTTTCAGCAGAGGTGTGAGGTTAAGATTGTGGGTCTGTGGGTCAATTCAGCACCACTGATATATGGACACTCAAGTATTTGAAAAGCATCCTACCTACTTTTCGAGTTTCACTATACCAGCAATACCAAGCAGTGCAGGAAGAGCGAAAGGCGGTTTAGCTCTGCTCTTTTCTTTTAATCTGGCAGGGACCTTTAGGCAACTAGAGTCTGGTTCCCCAAACATTTTAATTATAGAGTGGGCTATTTCACCAGGTTGTATCCTTGTGGTAATAAACTTCTATAACTCATGGGTTAGATCAACAGACATAGTCCACGTGGACCTCCTGGAAAACGTCCTTAATAATTACAGCCAAAATACACGTACTTATTTCGAGCTTATTATATTAGGTGATTTTAACATCCACAAATGCATTTTAAAATGTAACTTAGGCAAATACGAGGGTCAGACTGACACTGGAAATTTACATTTTGCGCACACTAAAGCGGGGGAGGCACTTTAATTTTTTCTTGCTAGCCTTAGCATGTTTGAACCCCACAGCACAGGCAGTTGCGAAATGTTGCCCACTTACAAAGGCTCAGAAAGCGGGTCTGTGATAGATTATATTTTTATCTCTCAGGGACTAACCTCTAAGGTGAGAAAATATGAGGTAATTGCTTCACCACATAGCGACCACAACCCAGTGTCTGCTGAGTTTCACTGGAGTGACTTATGGAGCAAACACCTGGGTTTTCCCAGGGTTTACACATTGAGGGTGCCCAGTGACCAGGGCAGACGGCTCAAGTGGGGTAAGGTGGTCCAGGAAACCTTTATGGCATCCCTGCTCCCTAAGATAGAGGAACCCATGTGCATCTGTCTAGATCAAAATGCCACTAATAGTCAAATTATTTTAGCCTTTGACTTTATTTGCTCACAAACTGCTAAAGAGCTCACAGTTCCCCAATCCCGATTGCCACTTAAGCCCCACAAATGGTTTGACACCAACTGCTCAAGGGCCCACAGAGACCTGAAAAATGCATTAAAAACAAAGCCGAGGGATAACATACTAATCTCCAAATTAAGACGCGATTATAAACTGGCTATTAAGACAAGAAAAAATATAATTAAAAATAACGCCTGGAATGACTTACTTGACGGGGATGTTCTACGTAATAGTAGGAGATTCTGGGACATCATAAATAATCAATTTTTCTCGGGGGAGGTTAACACAATTTCCGATTGTATCATTACTGATGAGAAATGGGTTAACCATTTTAAAAACATATATGGCAGCAATGACACTGTGGAAGAAAATGGCATGGGGCTAGGTTTGGGGTTACCTGCAGTAGAGTTTAATGAGGAGGAGGTGTATAAAGCTATAATGGACTCCACCAAAAACAAGGCTCCGGGATCAGATGAAATCCCGGTGGACTTTTTCAGATACGCCCCAACTACCTGGTCCAAAGTCCTCACCAATGTGTTCAGGGCAACAAACGATGGATGTTTTCCAGATACATGGGCAACATCTGTTATAGTGCCCATTTTCAAAAAAGGAGATAGGGAGGATCCGGGGTGCTACCGACCAATCTCTCTAATAGACTCTGCCTTTAAGATCTTGGGCAGAGTACTATTAACTAAACTGAGAGCAAACCTGGAGCTCTGTGGGGGTCTCGCAGAGATACAATATGGCTTTAGGGAGAAACGGGGCACCCTGGAGCAATGCTCAAACTTACACCTCCTAATCTCCAAGTACACGGTGGCCGGGGAAGGGTCAGTTTATCTGGCTTTTATGGACCTCTCCTCGGCCTTCGACCTGGTAAATAGGTCCAAGCTTTGGTCCCTACTCTGTGAGCTTGGTATCGAGGATTCCTTGGTGGCACTCATAGCAAGCTTGCACCAGGGGCTCCCTGCGAAGGTCCGGGTTTCTAGGGAGGGTCGATGCTCAGACAGCTTCAGGTCAAAGAAAGGGGTGCGCCAAGGTTGCATCTTGGCCCCCCTCCTATTTACTAGCTATATAAATGGCTTGGGGAAGTCCCTGGTAGCAGGCAACGCAGACGTCCCTCGGGTAGGTGGGAAGCAGGTCCCGGCTCTCCTATATGCGGATGACGCCGTTCTCATCGCCCGTACGGGCATTGGACTACAGACCCTTTTGGAGCTATTTGGTTCTTTTATGGGAAACCTAGACCTAAAGATTAACGTAACCAAATCACACACAATGATTGTGGGCCAACAGAAAAGTAAATCACATACAAAAACCTTTACTTGTAAGGGCGAGGTTCTCTCCAGGGTCCCTGTTTTCCCATATCTAGGGATCCTGTTTGATGAGAAAGGCACCTGGGCCCCGCAGATCAAGGCCAAGAATATCTCTCTAGCACGGTCCACAGCAGCCCTGATGGCCTTCACGAAAAGACTAGGGGCCAAACCAATGGAAGCTGTGTCGAAAGTCTACAAAAGCAAGTGTGTTTCCATTGCTTCATATGGTTCAGCTCTTTGGGGGTATGTTAACTTGGATAGTCTTCAGAGGGTAGAAAACAAGCTTATCAGACGAATTCTATCGGTCCCACATTCTACACCCACCTACTCTATACACGAGGAAGTAGGCCTACCCTACATTATAGATGGACTGAAAATGGCTCCTTTACTTTTCTGGGCTAATACCTGGTTAAATACAGAGTTGTCTTTAAATCACAGTATTCTTAAAGATGTGATTGCAAGGGAGGGGGCAATGAAAATACTATGGTTGAAATACATAAAGTCATCATTCACTGCCCTTGGGAGACCCGATCTATACACAACACCTTCAAATATCAGGAGGGCAGACATTGTATGGATCAAGCAGGAATTCCAGGGGAGGGCCCGTCTAGAGAGAGAGGAGCTTGAAGTTAACAAACCATCAGTAAGAGCACATTTGGTCCTATCCTCTTCACCCTCTATGGAACCATATTTGCAATTTGTCACTAAACCCTTGCACAGATTTTTATTAACCAGACTCAGAATCAACCTGATCCACTATTCGCTAGGTCGTTTTCCTGTGTGGGAAAAACCAGAGCATGCACCACCTTGTGAGTGTGATCAGTTCTCCAACCAGGACACCCTTCATTTTATGTTCTTTTTTGGGTTATATAATACGGAGAGGGGAAAATATCTAATACCTCTTTTGAAAACTATGGGCTTTACACAAGTGAGACCAGCTTTACTTTTCCTTCAACTGTTACCCAATGCACATGTCACTTTCTGTGTTGCAAGTTTCCTTACAGCCGCTTATAGAGGAAGAAATAAAAGAATCCCTAGAACTGTATTGTTTTAAACTAAAATTGCACTAACATATTAATTTTAACCTAATTTTAAATATTTTATGGCGTTTTAATATTTGACTTTTTTAAGATGTGTAAATAAATGTATTGTGGGTGCTTTCAAAATATTTTAAATGTATGTATTACTTTTGCCTTTTATGATTTTAACAAAAATCGAATAAAGTGTATTTTCACTGACTGACACTTCGTCGTTATTTACTATTTCTAAACCCTCACTGCTCTTATGTTGGCCAACACCCCAGTACCTTAAAAGTCTAATGAACACTAGCATCAGAGCCATGTCTACGCTTGAGACACATGAATTGGGAAAAAACGTAGGTAAAACAGAAAAGCATCCTACCCAACCACCACAATACATGGTGGCTGGCCCTTCCACAGAAAGGAACAAATCAGGGCTGTGACTTCTCTAAACAACGTATTAGGGATCGGGAATGGGAAATTCTGCAACACATATAAGAAACATGGAAGGTCCATCATTTTAAATAAGGCCACCTTACTCATGAAATTAAGTGGGAGCTCCGTTCACTTGTGAAGGTCCTTTTAAGTCTTTTTCAGCAGAGGTGTGAGGTTAAGATTGTGGGTCTGTGGGACAATTCAGCACCACTGATATATGGACACTCAAGTATTTGAAACTTAAGGAGTATATTGGAAAGCTTTTTTGCCAACCAAAAGCAGCGTTATCCCCATTCAGTGAAACCAAAAGGGATTTTCTCTAATTTGCATAAATACCCGATGGCTCCTCATGGACTTTCAGGATTTTAAATGCTTGTGGTCCTGACACCTGGGGATTTGAGAGGAAGAGGAGTGTATCAGCTCCGTATAGTGCGTTTTTATTTTCCATTGATCTTCCCCAGAGCCAGCCCTGTACTCAAGCGCCGCAGCAGATCATTCGAGGAAGAGGTTCGATGTCAAGAACAAACAGAAAAGGAGACAGCGGAAACCCCTGCCTGGTGTCCCATCAAATTTGGTTCGTTTACAACTGTACCCTATTTATGAGGACTTGTTAATATAAGATAGTCACATACATTCAGTATTTGGGACCGAAGCCCATACCCATTAGGACCTGATGTAAATGGAACCAGTTGACCATATCGAAAGCTTTCTCAAAGTCCATAAGTAGGAGTTCTAATGGGACTGGAATGTCATGTAGTCTAGCTAGAGCTGTATTGACAAGGCAAATGTAGTAATGGGTGCTACGGTTTGACATAAAGCCGGACTGATCAGCGTGGTCAGAACCCAGTGCAGCCTGGTTGCTAGTATCTCAGCAAATGCTTTTATATCCGCATTAATTAAGGAAATGGGACAATAAGAGGCACCGTCATCTCCAGGACGTCCCGATTTGGGTTGCACTACTATATTGGCAATTTAATAAGGTGGGAAGTGACCTTGCTGCACCGCCTCTGTATAGAGTTTAAGTAGATGTGGGATAATTGTATCCCGAAACTTACTATAGTACTCAATAGGGAAACCATCAGGGCCAGGAGTCTTGCCCGTTTGCATGTCTTCCATTGCTGTCTCAATTTCCTCCACCATAAGGGGAGCATTGAGGGCATCCCTTTGAGCACTAGTTAGTTCTGGAAGGAGTATCTCATTAATAAGGAGTCCAGCCGATTGTCCTATTGTAGTATGCATATAGTGTTTGATAATACCCTGCGTTATCTTTGCTATTTCAATGGATGTATGCAGGTGGTACCTCTCCCAGTCAGTGATATGGAGGGATTACTTTGGAGCCCTTATCTCTAGTGGCCAACTAGTAATGATGTTTCCCACTCTTGTCTCCATGTTCATATGCCAGCCAGATAGATTCCCTCCAGCATTGTTGAGCCTTGTCCAGCATGTGCTGCCGCAGCGTGGTTCTATCAAGTATGAGTTGTTGACAGAGAGTTTCAGAGGAGTCGAATTTGTTTCTCTAACTCTATGATTCAGACATTGCGGTCATTACGTTGGCTATGTTTGTCTCTTTCTACCTGTTTAAGGTATGCTTTGGCCAAGCCTTTAATTACAGCTTTGTTAGCTGCCCATAGAGTGCTTGTTTCACTCGCCAAGCCTTAGTTTATTTCAAAGTAGGAATTAGGCTTTGTACCTAGGTACTCCTTCCATCAGGTATCTGGCATTTAACAGTCATGTTGGCCTCCTGTGTTGTGCAGGATCCCCATGCTGAGCTAACAAGTGAGTGGTCTGATTTCCCTCTGGGGAGGATGCCTTCTTCTGTGGTACATATCATGTTGGTAGCTTGAAGAGGCAGGAGGTCCATCTGTGAGAGGGGTTGGACAGATGCTGAGGTATGTTCATATGTGTTAGCCCGAGGAACCTTCCGAATGATTTTCTTACATTAAATTGATCTAAAATGAGTACATTGGGTATTGTGTCCCATATCTGAACCATGAAGAGCCCTGTAAGACAAAGGTGTATTTTCATTTTTCTACTGAATGGAGTTTCCTTTTGTGTTAACCAACTCTATGAAAATCCAAATTATTGTCCCCTGTGAACAAAATGTTTTCGCAACTCTCTGTTTTATGACATTGTATTTCTACTCCTTGACGAAAACAATAGGATAATGTAATATTTATAGGTTTTTATTGTAAAGTATCACCAGTTGTAAATGTTAAACAAATTCTAGTAAAATGTTACGTTGGAAACTGCTGATATACCTTAAAGAAAACACTGCACCAAAAAATCCCACAAAAATAAACTTTACAAACGTGTTGGCTCCTTACCTGCGGCTGTGGTCTCTTTTTTTGTATGAATGGTGTAGGTTACGCCTTTATCCACAGGAAACAGATAAGGGCATATGTACAAACCCTATCGCGATAGGGGCTGCCCTGGCTTAACGCTGCCTTGTACATAAGTGGGCCGTGGGTGTTGTGGTGGGCGTTCCACCGCAACACCCATTCATTTTGACGCACAAGGGTGGCGTACATAGGAGGCAGCCCCAAAATTAAGACCAGGCAACCCCAGCTCTTAAGATGGCGAAGCAAAAAGAAATGCATTATTTCTCTTCGTTTGCACTTTTTCCATGTGTGAAGCACCCATGGAAAAAGCAAAATGCCATTGTTTGCTTATGTACAGGTCGGTGTCCCTTCCTGTACATCAATAAACTTTTGTTTAAAAATCAATTTTTTCACTTTCATGTGTGCTGCATGAAGCAGCACGGGTGAAAGTGACAGAATGGCATTTCAAGGATTGTTTATGTGCTGGAAGGACACCTTCTATACATAAACAATTATCCCCTGCACACAGACACCCTTGCACTCTGGTCGAAGGGTGCCTGCGTGGGTGCTAAGTTGTCAAACTTTGCGTCATCACCTTGCGTTTCAGAAGTGGAGGAGAGAGGCATTAAGCCAGGAAAGCTAACGCCTCTCTCCTCCGCTTCCTTGTACATATCCCCCATTGTTTTGCGATATCTAGCTGACCTTTCCCAAAGAGTTAAGTTTTTTTTGTGGGTATTTTTGCTTCCCAGATATTTTCTCCACATTCCAACAGCTCATAAAACCTGTAATTGCTTTTAGAAAGAGCTGACTGGGTGATTTTTAAATATATGTCATTATACCAATCCAAGAGTATTTCAGAAGCGAAATCCAAAAATGGTAACTTTCATTTGGTGAGTAGGAATATCAGATGTAGATTCTAGATATCTTGAACATGGTGTTACCTCACTTAAAACGTGAGATCGGTTGTAATATGCTGATCTCCAAGTAAGTAAGTTGAGTGGAGGTACCCACCACTGAAGTAGGGAAATCATGCAACCGAAAATGGCAATATATTTGTAGAACACCCCTCTCTGCTCTCATTATGCAGATGTAAGCCAGAGAGAGTCTTTGCATTGCTGTGAGGTCTCATAGGTCAACAGTCATCAACTAAATAAAGCACAGAATGGCCGAGGGCTTGAAGGAGGTGGGAATTTGACTAAGTGTTCCCCGGGGCCAGCATGGAAAGGCTCATATTCACAGGTTTTGCTGTTTCTTCATTTTGTCCAACAATGCCCAGCACAATAAGTTAATTGCGATTAAAGGGAGTGATGACAGGAGAGATAAAAGTGTTCTAAGCAGCCTAGAAAACCATCCAAGATAATGTGCATTAGATATGAAACGTGGTAGCAGCAGGAAGATTAAAGCAGAATAAAAAATAAAAAGATAAGAGGAAGAATACAGACAGACCGATGAGGTCCAAAGAAAAAGAAACAGGAAATGGCAATAGAGCCGGGAACTTGCAAAAATTGTCAGAGCTAAGGGAGTAGAGAGACCAGAGGAATATGAGGAGCTAATTCTATGCATGTGCCAGTCAATATACTGCGCTTCAGTCGGAAGTTGTCTATCCTCCTCCAAAAGAACCAGATCTGTGAAGGAGCTTAAGGTCCAACAGTTGCTGAAACATTAGATCTTGGTGGATGTAGCCTCATTTCCTATCTCAGCTACCACAATATCGGAACTATGCTGAGGATTTGAGTGCTATGCAGGTCCTCAATTTGGATGTTTTGATCTCCAAAGATCGCAGTTTCATAAAATGTTGAGCTTTGACCATCCTTCTACATGCAGTGTGATATATATGCAGGAGAAAGCAGGTCTATCTGCCTTTTGAATTAGGATAAACAGGACCAAAAGGTCGACCTAGGAACAAAAAGTAGGGATGGACTTAAATCTCTGTCTGTCTGTCCCTGCTTCCTTGCCATTGCTGCCTGACTGGACCAGCTCCTGGTACTGTACATGCCACTCTCCTCCCCGAGCCTCCTTCCACAGGCTAAAGCCAGGTGATTCTTGACCATCAGGAACTATGGAGGGCAAGTGTGGTGACATGGTAGCTAAGTACAATGGGCATAAGCTGGTGTAGCAGTAGGTATTAGTGAAGACTGATATGGTTCTTTTTTAAGGTGACTGTGTTTATCCCATATTATTATATGGATTTACCCTTTAAGCACTATTGCAGTCATGCATGTAATATGACCTCATAATGTTACATGCATGAAAGGTGTAGTGTCTGAGTATTTTGGGGGTATGTGGATGATCTGATACCTGGATCTGTCAGACAGAGGATATCATTTGTGGGAACAGCGTTTGGGCAATGCAAGCTCATAGTCGCAGATAAATAGATTGCATCACAATTACTAGGTTAGGCTCTGGTTAGTCAATATCTCATCAGTAGCTTCTCTCGATTAGACCATGGTGTATTCAATTCAACAAAGCCTGTCACAAGACACCAACCTGCAATACACAGACGCCCTGGCATCAGGGAAAATGGCTATTCTGTGACTTTTGGCTCTCACCCTGTTTGAACCTTGTCAGTGGGCACCCAGAGAGTTTGGCAGCTGTTTCATATGTTTGTGTATGATTCCAGTGGCTCAACTTCCTTTAAGACTAAAAGTAATTTACAATAAAAATGTGCATCACTGGATTATTTTCCTGCTATGGCTGTAGGATGGAATTTGTAATACAATAGATGCCTCTAGTCTTCCAAGATACATAGGGAATGCTCCCAGGCAGATGATAGTTTAACATGAGCCTAGAAACAAGAAAAAGTCATGTTAGTCAGAGTGACAAATAATCTAAAGCCAGCTGAAGCTAAAGGAGCATTTGGTATGTCCAGTTTAGCTAAACATATTAGCCAGGCCTAGATTATTGCTTGCAATGCCTGTTCCAATATCACGGAGATACCTGATAAAGCAATAGTCCCTATCCACTGCGAGAGGTGATTTTTAATCATTTATCACAAAAAATCAAAAACGTTATTCTGCAAATGGTCACCTGATACCCATGTTGAGCATTTTTTGGGAGGATTTCCCTAGTAGGGTTAAAACTCATGTTTTGGAGCAAGCGGATAGCACCAACTATTTCCTCAGAAGGGAGACATGCTTGAATAATTGGAATCCACAATGCACAATGTAGCAGCTTTGGCTATATTGACAAAGATAACTGTGTGCCGAGGGATGGTTGCCATATTGTTTATTTCCACTGCCTTCCACGGGCCAGGTAGAACTTCCTTGTGGACCAAGCCAATGGTTGGTGTGTACCTGTTTCCTCTTATCCTCTTTCAATTAATATTACATCACACAAGTACACATTGCTTTGCTAAACCTCAAGTCTGGATACAATATTAAGATTGGGGTGATTCAACCTAACTTTGGAGAATAGTTCATCCTTGTTATGTTCTTTGCTGATGACGCACTGCTACTGATTAACAATGTGAGGGAACTTTAATGTAGTTAGCTTCTTACTGATTTCATAGAAGCTTTAGATGTACTGTGGTGAATCAAAACTAATGATCTTTGGCCTCTTTAGAAGGTGATAGCATCTGGGATACTATGCACTTCCATGTAGTTTGTATCTATTTCTGGCACAGGCATGACCCCAGATTAGGGTACATTCAAATATTAAGTGAAGGAAACCACTGAAATTCAATAGTAAATACCTATAACCAACTGAGCACTTACAATAATGGTCCAATGCTGGTTCACTTAATAAAAACATATCTGGCAGTAATCTTTACAGAACTCATGCGTCGTCAAAAAAGGATCATGATGGATTAGAAGCTGCAGATAAGTCACTGGAGTGTGAGAAACAAATCTTCTTGTTACCATTAGAATGGAACGCGGTATCAATTTTGAGAAAGAAGTAGCAAACTGTGCATCAAGAAATTGGCTCAACAAAATTGTAATGCAAAGGTGGGTCTGTATCTGTGAATAATCAATATGTTTTTTTAAAAGACGCAGCCCGCAAATGAGTGATGGAACTACATCTCATTCTGGATTTCCATACTAGATATGAACAGGTTTAAAATGTGGTTGGGTCAAGAGGATTGGCTCTAAAGGGTGTTAAGATAAAAAAAGACAGTGAATAATTTCTTAGCAGAGGTGTGCATAAGCTATTGTCTGAAGAACTCCAATGTACAAAATGTTTGAAGACTGGCACGAATCTTGGGTTCTCTAAAGGTGCTTTCAGTGAAATGAAATGGTGGAATATGAGTAACAGAATTAGTGTAATTTGCCCACAGCTGTAAATTTAGGGTGAAGGGTTGGAATGTGTTTTTTCCCAGTGAAGAAATTTTGAGATGGCCATTGAGAAAGTAGCAAATCCCTCCAATTGTTCTTTTCCCCACAGCCATAGGCTCTGCCAGTGATATTCACACATCATTTGGCAATCTGTCCGTTATGTCAAAACAGCTGGGAAAAGAGAGCTGATTAATTGTGAAACACCCAAGCAATCCCAATGTTTCTGGGGGCTTGAGGGACACTATTTTGAGGCCACGCAATTTTCGATTTGAGTCTTGTTCTAGCAGGCTTCAAAGGTAGAGGTTTAATGGCCTTTCAGCTAAGAATTCGGTCAGTTATATCCTACTTGCGAACTCACGCATCAAAATGTCAAAATTAATTTCTCAATTAATAATTAGGCTATTCCATTGGATTGAAAGGGTGAAGTTGGACGTTCTAAGTGTCAAGGCAGAACAAATTGTTAAACATTTGGGCAGCTGTTTATGTTTATGTTGGGTGTAAATACACTATGGAGCTTAAACAAGCATTTGCGATGCAATAGGTCTCGCATTCACGCGAGTTTGAGCTATTGCCATTGTAAATGATAAAGCCATTTATTTATGTTTTGGGTTTTAAAACATAAATAAAAGACATTGTCATTTAAAATACTTTTTTAAGTTTGGTTTTATTGAAGGAATAAAGAAAAGGGGGAAGGGGAGGGAAAGGAAAAAACAGGAAATGCATATGACAATAAAATACATCTTAAAGGAGAATATTAGCAAATGTAAATACATAAAGGAAATAAGCATTACACTAAAACTCTCATGAAAGGCATGTACAACGAGCATGAGAATTACATGAACTAAGTAAATATGTATGAATCAAAATTACAGTAACAATACATTAGAATGTAAATTTTTAATAGAAAGGCAATATGAAAGTCACGGTGTTTTGCGTACCTCCTTTTTTATTGCTCCAATCCTCTCTCTTCTTTACCTTCTTTTCTTCAGCAAGTTTCCTCCTTTTCTGCGGTATCTGGTTATCTTCTAAACGCCGATAAATGTGAAATCCTCCCTTTAAATTCTCTTTGCCAAAAACATCTTTTTTCTCAGTCTGGCTTTTCGTGGCAACCTTCTAAAATCAAATATCTGGGTGTTTGGGTCGCTCCTCTCCTATCTGACACTCTCAAATTGAAATGATTATATCTCTAGGAAAATGGACACAGCTATCACACGTTGGCATCCACTCTTTTTGTCCTGGTGGGGCCGGCTTAGTTCTATAAAGATGATGCTATCTCCCCTTCTTCTTTATACTATTTCTATGCTCCCAATGCGCATTCCAATTTCTTTCTTCAAAAAGATTGACTGGTTTTCTTCTGATCTTCCATTTTATCCTCCCATCTGGTTAAGCATGGAATCCTCCTTTATTTCCCCTTTTAATTTCCGTGAATTTATGTCTTTCACGTCCTATCCAGCTCGCCTTCACACGCCTGTCATTTACAATACTAATAGCTTAAACTCTCGCAAAAGCGAGACCTATTGCATTGCAATAAAAGGACTTCTCGACCGCTTGTTAGATTGTAAATATCAGAGGAAGGGATCGGCATGCGACGTCTTCAAAGTAGTAATAAATAGTGCAGTGAAGAAGATGTGTAAGTGTTGTAAATTACACAGACACAAAGTGTGAAGTGAGACTTACATATGATCTGAGCTATAAACACCTTTCATACTGTGATTACACTGTTGCGGCTCAGATGGAAGAGCGGGAGTGGGGGGCTATATCCTGCCCTCTACGTGATTTGAGTCTGCAGTGTTGCACTGCATAATGTCATTGCTCTCTTTAGCCTAATGAACACTCCAGCTATAGTAGGGCCCTGGCTTCACCTCCTGGTTCAGGGAGAGGAGTGCTTTATGGCATGCATGGAGGGAGAGAAGTATGGCCTCGGCTGCAGCTCCAGCCTCGTAGAGTGCCCCTGCTATTACTAGTGAGCGAGAGGCGCTGAGGTGGTGGAGGTGGTGGTATTGGTGGTGGTATTAGTGGTGGTGGTACTGGTAGTGGTACTGGTAGTGGTTGTGGTGGTGGTACTGGTGATATTGTTACTGACGGTACTGGTCCTGGTGGTACTGGTGGTACTGGTAATGGTGGTACTGGTGGTGGTGGTGGTTGTTGGCATTGGTTGTGGTAGTGGTGGTATTGATAGTGGTATTGGTGGGGGTACTCGTACTGGTGGTATTGGTGGTGGGTGTATTGGTGGCGGCACTGGTGATACTGGTACTGGTGGTACTGGTGGTGGTGGTGGTACTGGTGGTATGGTTGGTTGTGGTACTGGTGGTGGTGGTGGTGGTACTGGTGATGGTGGTGGTGGTACTGGTGGTCGTTCTGATGGTGGTGCTGCTGGTGGTACTGCTGGTGGTACTAGTGGTGGTGGTACTGGTGTGGTGGTGATGGTACTGGTGGTACTGGTGGTGGTGGTACTGGTGGCGGTACATGGCGGAACTGGTGGTGGTACTGGTGGCGGTGGTGCTTGTGGTGGTGCTGGTAGTGGTGGTATTGGTACTGGTGGTGGTACTGATGGTGGTGGTATTTGTGGTAGTGGTACAGGTGGTGGTGGTAATGGTAGTGGTGCAGGTACTGGTGGTGGTGCTTGTGGTGGTACAGTTGGTGGTGGTGGTACTGGTGATGGTGGTGGTACTGGTGGTGGTAGTACTGGTGTTGTTGGTACTGGTGGTGGTGCTACTGCTGGTACTGGCACTAGTGGTTCTGGTGGTGGTGGTACTGGTGTTGTTGGTACTGGTGGTGGTGGTACTGGTACTTGTGAATCTGGTGGTACTGGTGGTGGTGGTATGGGCGGTATGGAACTGGTAGTGGTGGTACTGGTGGTGCTAGTGGTACTGGTGGTACTGGTGGTACTGGTGGTACTGGTGGTATTGGTGATACTGGTGGTGCTGGTGATGGTGGTAGTACTGGTGGTGGTGGTACTGCTGATGGTGTTACTGGGGGTACTGGTAGTGGTGGTACTGGTGGTGGTGGTACTGGTGGTGGTGATACTAGTAGTGGTGGTACTGGTGGTGGTGATGGTACTGTTGGTGGTGGAACTGATGGTACTGGTGGTGGTGGTACAGGTGGTGGGGGTACTGGTGGTGGTTCTGGTGGTGGTACTAGTGGTGGTGGTGGTACTGGTGTTGTTGGTACTGGTGGTGGTGGTACTGGTACTAGTGGTTCTGGTGGTACTGGTGGTGGTATGGGTAGTGGTGTTACTGGTGGTGGTATTGGTGGTGGTACTGCTGGTACTGGTGGTGGTGGTACTGGTGGTGCTAGTGGTACTGGTGGTGATGATACTGGTGGTACTGGTTGTGGTGGTATTGGTGGTGCTGGTTATGGTGGTGGTACTGGTGGTGGTACTGCTGGTTGTTGTACTGGTGGTACTTGTAGTGGTGGTACTGGTGGTGTGGTACTAGTGGTGGTGGTACTGGTGGTGGCACTGGTGGCACTGGTGGTACTGGGAATGGTGGTACTGGTGGCGGTGGAACTGATGGTACTGGTGGTGGTGGTACTGGTGGTGGTGGTACTGGTACTAGTGGTTCTGGTGGTACTGGTGGTGGTGGTATTGGAAGTGGTGTTACTGGTGGTGGTATTGGTGGTGGTACTGCTGGTACTGGTGGTGGTGGTACTGGTGGTGATGGTACTGGTGGTGCTAGTGGCACTGGTGGTGATGATACTGGTGGTACTGGCTGTGGTGGCATTGGTGGTGCTGGTGATGGTGGTGGTACTGGTGGTGGTGGTACTGCTGGTGGTTGTACTGTTGGTACTTGTAGTGGTGGTACTGGTGGTGTGGTACTAGTGGTGGTGGTACTGGTGGTGGCACTGGTGGTACTGGGACTGGTGGTACTGATGGTGGTGGAACTGATGGTACTGGTGGTGGTGGTACTGGTGGTGGTTCTGGTGGTGGTACTGGTAGTTGTGGTACTGGTTTTGGTGTTACTGGTGTTAATGGTAATGGTACTGGCAGTTGTGGTGGTACTAGTGGTACTGGTGGTACTGGTAGTGGTACTGGTGGTGGTTACGGTGGTGGTACTGGTAGTACTGGTAGTGGTGGTACTGGTAGTAATGGCACTGGTGGTGGGTGTGGTACTGGTGGTGGACTAGTGGTGGTATTAGTGGTGTGGTGGTGGTTTTGGTGGTGGTGGTGGGAGTACTGGTGGTGGTGGTGGAACTGGTGGTGGTAGTGGCACTGGTGGTACTGGTAGTACTGATACTGGTAGTGGTGGTACTGGTGCGGTGGTATTGGTGGTACTGGTGGTGGTGGTACTGTTGGTGGTGGGTGTGGTAGTGGTACTGGTGGTACTGGGACTCGTGGTGGTGGTACTGGTGGAACTGATGGTGGTGGTACCGGTGGTGGTCATACTAGTGGTGGTGGTACTGTTGGTGCTAGTGGTACTGGTACTGGTAGTGATGGTGATGGTATTGGTGGTATTGGTGGTGCTGGTGGAGGTGGTATTGGTGGTACTGGTGGTACTGCTGGTGGTGGTACTGCCAGTGGTTGTACTGGTGGTGGTGGTACTCTTGGTGGTAGTACTGGTGGTGGTGGTACTGGTGGTGGTACTGGTGGAACTGATGGTGGTGGTAGAACTGGTTGTGGTACTGGTAGTGGTGGTACTGGTAGTATTGGTACTGGTGGTGGCACTGGTGGTACTGGGACTGGTGGTGGTGGTACTGGTGGGTATTCTGATGGTGGTACTGGTGGTGGTACTGGTGGTGGTTCTGGTGTTGGTACTGGTACTGGTAGAGGTGGCACTGCCGGTGGTGGTGGTACTGGTGGTAATGGTAATGGTACTGGCAGTGGTGGTGGTACTAGTGGTACTGATGGCACTGGAAATTGTGTCACGGATAGTGGTACTGGTGGTGGTTCTGGTGATGGTACTGGTAGTAATGGTACTAGTAGTGGTGGTGGTACTGGTGGGGGTGGTACTGGTGGTCGTGTTGGTGGTGGTATTAGTGGTGGGGGTGGTGGGAGTACTGGTGGTGGTACTGGTGGTGGTACTGGTAGTACTGGTAGTGGTAGTGGTGGTACTGGTGGTGGTGGTACTGGTGGTGGTACTGGTAGTACTGGTAGTGGTAGTGGTGGTACTGGTGGTGGTGGTACTGGTGGTGGTTGTACTGGTGGTACTGGTGAGGTGGTACTGGTGGTGGTGGTACTGGAAGTGGTGTTACTGGTGGTGCTGGTACTGGTGATACTGGTGGTGGTGGTACTGTTGGTGGTGGGTGTGGTGGTGTACTGGGTGTGGTACTGGTGGTGGCACTAGTTGTGGTGGGACTGGTGTTACTGGGACTGGTGGTGCTAGTCTGGTGGTACTGGTGGAGGTGATGGTACTGGCTGTAGTGGTGGTATTGGTGGTTTTGGTGGAGGTGGTAGTGGTGGTACTGGTGGTGGTTGTGGTGGTGGTACTAGTGGTACAGGGACTGGTGGTAGTGATACTGGTGGTGGTGGTGGTACTGTTGGTGGTTGTGGTGGTGATACTGGAGGTACTGGGACTGGTGGTGGTGGTACTGGCGGTGGTGGTGGTACTGGTGTAACTGATGGTACTGGTGGTGGTTTTACTGGTGGTGGTCCTGGTGGTACTTGGACTGGTGGTGGTGGTACTTGGTGGTGGTGGTACTGGTGGAAATGATGGTACTGGTGGTGGTGGTATTGGTGGTGGTACTGGTGGTAGTGGTACTGGATAGTGGTGGTACTGCTACTGGTGGTGGTACTGGTGGTGGAGGTACTGGTGGTAGTGGTACTGGTAGTGGTACTAGTGTTACTGGTGGCACTGGTATGGGTGGTGGTGGTACTGGTGGTGGTGATACTGATGGGGGTGGTACTGGTGGTGGTACTAGCGGTGGTGGTTCTGGTAGTGGTGGCGGGAGTACTGGTGGTGGTACTGGTGGTGGTGGTACCAGTCGTGGTGGTACCGGTGGTGGTAATGGTACTGGTGGTTCTGGTAGTTGTGGTAGTGATGGTACTGGTGGTGGTTGTACTGGTGGTGGTGATGGTACTGGAGGTGTCGGTAGTGGTTGTACTGGTCGTACTTGTGGTGGTACTGGTGGTGGTACTGGGGATGAGAGGTATTTACAAAAATAGAGCACACCCCTGCGTCTTCCCAAGTGCTGGTACTAAAAAAGCTGCCGAACGCCATGTTGCAAGGGTGCCTGCGCTGCAGGGCGATTGTTCATGCACACAAGCAATCAATAATGCCGATATTCTCTTTCTATGTGTGCTGCAGAATGCAGCACACATAGAAAGAGCAAAAAACGAATCATTTCTCCTCGTATCGCCATTCTAGGACCAGGATTACCTGGCCTTAGTTTTTAGCGCTGCCCCAGCCTTGTAAATCTTGGACAGCATCAAAAAGTAGTGGGTATTGCGATGGAGCGCCCACAGCACTACCCATTGTCAGCCCCTTTGCCCCAGCAGACTGCGGCAGAAAGGGTCATATTTACAAGGTGGCGTTAAGCTGTGTTTAGGGGCTTAGCGCCACCTTGTAAATATGGGGAATGGCGCAACGCCACCCAAGTGTTGGAAAAAGTGATGCCCTGGTGGCGTTAGGGGCTTGTAAATATGCCCCATAATGTTTTCACTACTTTCCTGGACTCGGGGTGGGAGTGACGCAAGTGGATGAACAAGACTACAAGCTGCAAAGCACGCTGTCAGAGATAATGTTTTATGTTTGCAACATGTGTTGTAAATCACAATCACAGGCTGTCCGTATATTGTATAGCAGGCCTTCTTCATTGAAAGTGACAGCTTGCGGTAAGTGATAGACCTTGTAAGTCAATCAAGGCTTTTGGACCATCTGGCAAACTTGTGCTTCTGTTTCTTGCTCTGTGTTCGCCCACACTAATCCTTTGCGAATGTCCCTGTAGCTGCCCTCCTCTTTCTTCTGAGTAGTGTGTTCTTGCGGTGTCTGTCACTTTGAGTGCTTATTTAGCTTCTGCATAACCAGCCAGACCAGATGTCTGCATCTCCCTAGCAGTGGCATGTTTCCAAATCTCTTTCCCTGATGTGCTTGCAAGAGAGCAAAGGAGAGTAGCTCTCCCTTGCAGATTAGTTTGGTTGTTGGCTTTCTGCCAGTGTACGACCTTCCATTTTTGTGCATACCGTTTTCCTTCTGTAACTCTTGTTGCCTTTGACCTTGCGTGAACGTTCTGTTGTTGCTTTCATGCCAATGTGGTGATCTGCCTCAACTTACTCCATCTCGGCTTTTAGCATTCAGTCCACGGCATTCCATGCATGGACGTCAATTGGGCAAAAGGTCAAGGGTACCCAACGTGAGATCACATACCCTTTGACCTTAACATCAAATGAAGTGTCATCATATGACCTTTGACCTCGAACCTTCCCTGGAAGTGATGTTACTTGGCCGTAACACAGGTCATATTGTAATAACCGACATTACTGTAGTCCCATAGTAATTGTGTTAATAATATAAAAAC
Organism: Lissotriton vulgaris; assembly: GCF_964263255.1. Classification (NCBI taxonomy): domain Eukaryota; kingdom Metazoa; phylum Chordata; class Amphibia; order Caudata; family Salamandridae; genus Lissotriton; species Lissotriton vulgaris. The sequence continues at coordinate 1,035,279,377 of NC_141685.1, forward strand.
ACAACACAAATGTCTCTTTTGGATAATCCTATTTGGGAGGTTGCGGACATGATCTTTGAAAATGGTGGGATGTAATGCAATACTTGCCCTAAATTGCTCAGAACGGTGTAAATACGCCAGATCTCTTCTGGAGGGAGGGGTTCAGGAGTGGTTCACCCCATGAGACAATTTTTAGAAATGTTGATCAAATAAAGCATTTGAATCAAACTTTTCACATAAATCTACTACAAAGTCATGAGCTCTTTCATGGCGTGCTAAGCCAGTGAAACCTGAAACTCCCAGGAGTTGACCCCACTTTTTTCAAAATGTGTTATGTGTGCACCTATAAGTCAAAAACAACCTCCATTGTGCCAGAATGTAGTCATTGGTTTCCACCATAGATGCCCCCTCACACCAACAATTACATACAATAGGCCAGCCTAAACATTTTGCTATTAATGTTATACATACAACATGGGTGAGCTTTATGTCAAAATTTACCCTTTGTATTTAAGAGCCAGCATTTTGTCATGTTTGCCCACTCCTATATGCCATGGCTGTTCTCCTTCATGCCAAGAATCTCCTCCAGTGTGCCAGTGCCAGCATTTTGCCACTGGTGCTCCATATGCCATTGCCTAAGTATGCCAGTACCAGAATTTTACAATGGTGGACTGTTTTGCCAAGAATTACCTCTATTATGCCAGAGCCAGAATATTTCCGTGGCTGCCTATATCAAGTATTACCTCTAATGTGCCTGTGCCAGTATTTTGTCACAGGTCCCTGTCGTGTTATCCACAGCCTTGGGTTCCCTATTTTTTTTTACAAAGCCATGCAATGTAGGTTTGCATTGCTTTGTAAATCCCAAAATAGAATTAGCATTGGGGCTGCGCCAAAAAGGTGACCCAATATTATTTATTCTAGGCTCAATCTTCATTCTTCTTATACGATGCACAGACATTGTTTATAATCATTTTTTGATTTACACCAAGTTACCAACTTTTGTGTCCCCCCTCCAATGAATGAATGCATGTCTGATTTCTAACTGTAAATTAACTACAAACAACTTTTCGCTTGTTGGCGATCTCTATATTGCGAAGTATGGGGAATTTAATACCCTTTCATAATTAAAAACATATTTAAATATATTTTAATATAAAGTATGAATGTAAAATAATGTAAATAATATTTACCCTTGGCACTTATAAAAGAAATATTTACAACACATTAACTAACTCCTGAAATTAGATTTTTTATTATATTATAAACTAATTTAAATATATATGCATTTAATTTATAAACAGTAATTTTAAACAACTAATTAAAAATAAAGTTACCCACTCTCCTTAACATTTTAGTTTTTGTTCAATCTTCAGTAATCTTGGCCACAAGTTATGTATGAACAAAGAATTTGGAAGTTTTCTTTTTTTTAAGTTTGATTTACTTTTTTAAGTTTGTTACATATAAAAAATGTAAAATTATCAATAACTATACATACATTTTATCACTACAAATGCATATATATAATTTACATGTTGAAATAATTTATTTCATTTAACATTAATTCCTTTGGGGTGTTATTTTGATTCTCTTTCTCCATTAATTCTATAGGAGAAGGTGGCCATATATAGTGCTTCACTTACTTCAAGGCTGGGCTAGAGTACAATTAAGCCTCTTTTGACACTTTTAGGATTGTAGTAACTTTAGAACTGTATTTTGTGAATTGAATAGTATTACTATTTTCAGGGTGTGTATTTTGTATTAGTATGTCACTCCTAATGCCAATCTCTGAAGTTGGAATTAAAAACACTTCAAAAATCATCTTCTTCATGATATTATTTTGCAACTGCCAAGCTGCCATGTTTTTGATCTCTACAGTTTAGCATTCTCTGAGAACAGAATACTTGTAAACAGCTCCGAACATGATGGGGGAAAAAATAAAATTGAAGGGGATTTGTGTCCTAGCACATTTGAGGTTTCGGCGAATATGGGCATTGTCATTTACAATGTCAATAGCTCAAACTCTCGTAAATGTGAGACCTATTGCATTGCAAATGCTTGTTAATTCTAGAGAAGATGCTTGCCCTAATTGAAGGAGTTTTATACCTCCGCATTACCTATACTTGTGTGCAGACTTCTCTGCCCCTACTGCGTGATGAATTCTCTGCCCCTACTGCGGAATCTCTGCACACTGCTCACTGAAGTATATGTTTTAGTAGTAAATGTGGGTGTGGGAGTGGAGGGACTTGGTGGGAAAAGGAGCAGACATCCTACAAAAGGAGATGGGATTGGGGAGGAGCCACAGGGATTTAAGGTTTACCCTGGACTGGTTTGGGGAGGGATATCACCCACCTGCACAAGAGTAAGCTAATTGTATTTCTTTGGGGGTGGAGATAGGTAACTTACACTTTTTTACTAAGTTTACACTCAGAGTTTGTGAATACCAATGGTAGTAAACTTAGTCCAAAGTGTAAATGCACACAAAAGTGTAAGATACTTTGGTAAATCAGGCCCTATGTGTTTTTTACTTTTTTTTAGCTGGGTCTGTTCTAGCGACCATTATTTTAATAAATACATAGATAATTATAATAGCAAACAGTCTGCTCTAAAGGCTGTGGGCTTAATAATGCTGATGAGGTCTGTGAAAATGGTCTGCTTTAGCAACGTATTTGGCAAGAGGTTTCTATAAATTGGTCTGCTCTAGCGACCTTGAAGAACATATTTTAACACCAGCTTAGCTTGTGCTAGTAGTATGAGTGGTGCTTCAGATGGGATTGCGTGAGAGTCTGCATCAGCAGCTCCTTGAGTCCAGCTCTGTGAAACTGTCACAGATTACGCTCTACTTCTGTCAGACCGAGCAGCCACATTAACAACGTTTTATAGTTGTTGGGTCTGGCAAGACACCTGCCAACTTGAAGAACAATCTCACGGTGTAAGGAGGGGGCGGAGCCTTGGAGGGGCAGGGCCTCGTGCCGAGCTGTACCTATGAGACAATTTTGAACACCACCTCTCCCCCAAGCACCCTCATTCAAAAAAACAGTTTACGGAGACTTGGATGTCGGCAGTTCCAAGCCTTGGGAAACGAGCGGGAAAACCACAATTTACAGTGGTTTCTACTTGTTTTTCCTGCCACCGTGTGATATCAGCTCCTCAACGGGAGACCAGGTGACGGGAGTCGATATAGTTTGTCACACTGTGGCACCATGTGAGTTTGCAGGCATGCAACACCCTACCGGGCTCTAATAAACCTGACGAAGCAGGCTACAGCCTGTTTTTGTCAGATGCTTACAAAGTTAAGAATGGAGTCTGTTATGTAGTCAGCAGTCTAGTAGTTGGGTGGGCACAGCTAGCTGGGAATGAGGGGAAGAGGAGGAGTATAGACAGGATAAGGGGCAGTTAGAGTAGGGACAGGGACCTGATAAGAAGTGTAAAATAAAGCTTGTGAATAGCTACCCACGTGTCTGTCATTATTAGCAAGCCAGACACGACAACTGGCGACGAGGGTGGGATGGTGGAGCCTGCCACCCACAGAACCCCAAGGAAAGCGTACTGTCCCCTCCAGCGTGCAAGAAGATACCGCTGCTGCGACTCGAGTGTCGAAAACGAGCCCAGCGCCCAGATCGAGAGGCCAGTAGTGATCACACCTGCCCTGTGATCCTTCAGATGTGTAGAGCCCAGCAGAGGAGCACTGGTGAACGCTGAGAGCATTTGAAGTGGAGCACTCGCTAGCGCCAAAATGACACTCAACCCCGATGTGTGCAAGTTGGCCCGTCGGTAAAGAGGAGAAATCGGAAGCCCACCCCGATTCTGCCTGATAACGCTGGTGACCAGAATGTGCCTGGGGCCCTGCGGAAGCCCCGTGGACGTGCCCAGAAGCAGGAGTGCTGTTCGCGCCGAAAAGAAGGAAAAGCTCACCCCTGAAGTGTGAGCCTTGGAGGGGACGGAGGACGCGACGTCGGGAGCTCACCCCGGTTGTGCCTGTGCTATTCGCTGCTGTGGTGGAGGCGGCGACAGCCTCTGCATTCAGGGAGAGGCCCCTGCACCCGGTGAGTGGAGTGGGGCCGAGCGACTGAAATAGTGAAGAGAAAGCCAAGTCTCGTGAGAGCCGAGATTTCATAGCAGCGGCCATCTTTAGGTCAGGCAGGCACAGACATCCCCTATATGAGGAAGGTGAGTGGCCATTGCTGAGTCAGGCAAGCAAGGTGTGGAAATAAGCTTTGGCAAACCAAAAGGAAAACAAGCATTGGCGCACACAATAGCCAAGCAGTGGCAAATGTAGCTGAGCAAGCATTGATGAATGTAGAGAAACAAGCACTGATAAATATAAATAAACAAGCATTGACAAGTACAAAGCTGCAACAACCTAACAAGCATTAGCAAATGCAAGAGACATGTAAAGGCAACAGTAAAGCCACAGCAACACAACAAGCACGAGCCAACGCAAGAGGCGAAACAAATAAATAAGCACAAGCAAATGCACAAGGTAAAATGAGAAACAAACCAAACACAGGTAAATGCAAGAAGTGCAATATATAAACAAGCAAACGCAAGAATTACAAGTGAAACAAACACGAGCAAGGACAAGCACCAAAGTAAACTTCCAGCGCTGCGCAAAGATAAATAGTCAACAGTAGGAAGAACCAAGAAATCAAATGATCTAAAAGCACGAGTAAACAGACATCAATGAAGCTTTCCCTCATTCTTGAAACCACTGGATAATCTGTGCTAGGCCGAAAAGAGACGCAAGAACGAGATGTCAATGGCGTCGCACATCATCGCGGAAAAACTCCAAAGCACCTCCAGTTAGCACGCAACACCAAAGAGAGTGGAAAATCGCAGAGCCACAAGTCACACATGGTGCAACTGAATGGTGACCATTTGACGTCAGGCGAGCCAAGCTTAACTCACTGAAGCGTACAGAGACAGTCGTACCAGGAGCGGACAACATACAATAGTCACCGGAGAGGGGGGAAACTCACCAGAATTCAAAGGAAACCACCAAACAAAGACTAGCGGCCGGGAAGGGTCAGCAAAAGAAGACAAGAGGAAGAGTAAGGGAACATTCCTGCGACATTGCCATGCCAGCACATTCCACCATCATGTCGGTGAGAGAAGACACACATACATTGAGCCCCTGCATTGGAATGCCACCCCCAGTGACACAGACCGGCAACCAGAACCGGTGGCTGGAATCACTGGACACATTTCTTGACGCTATCGGAGAGCGAAGAGATAGCAAACGTCTACTACTACTACTCCAATTGGTGGGTCACGAAGGCCGACGCCTGATCAGAACCTTTTCAGCAAAGGATACAGGAACATATAGAACACTCAAAAGAACGATACGTGCTCATTTCACCACAAAGGAAGATGTCGATCATGAACGCATCGTTTTCAATGCAGCACGGAGGGAACCAAGGGAATCACTATCTAACTTTATAACGAGACTACAAAAGTTAGTACAGTACTGTCAATTCAACACATTCACAAATGAGGAAGCAGTCCGTCTCCGGGCGATTGAGACCTGTCTAAAACCAGTCGCACAGCTCAAGATACTTTGAAGGCAGTTCTCGTTAAAGGAAATCATCAGGAGGGCAAGAGCTGGAGAGCGAGCCGAAACAAGAGAGCTGTCAAGGGAATTGCATGTCAATGCAAGAAAGGAAAATGAGCGTAAGGAGACATCCCTCGTGTCAGAACATCAAATCCAAGAGGCAAACGAAACCAGAAAGAGGGAGGATGAAAGTGGACCAGCGACAAGACAGCGAGAAAGACAAAGTGACATGAAATCCTCTGAGTCAACAACGCGAAGACAAAAGACTCAGATGATTCAGGATTATGACAGCCCCACCGATATAACCTCAGGGAGTTATTCAATTTCAAGGAGTCACTCAACAAATGGTACAAACTATTCTGAAAAAGAGTCAAGTGGGACGGATCACATGGACAGAACCGATGTCAGCCTGCTCAACAAGTACGAAGGAAAGACAAGCCACAGAACACCGGACCAGTCATGTCAAATCTGGGAGCCGCTACACAAGCACGCCCGAGCAACGTGCGGGTCACCAATCTTCACAGACAAGTCAGAAGAACCATGTAACCGACAAAAACACCACACTCAGGACACAGACACCAGGGCCCCCTACAAGCGAGAGGAAGAAAGAGACCTCACAAAACTGGGTGATTCACTCCGACATCAGAAAGTGATAGGCAAGCACACTCATGACACTAGTGAAAATGAGGAAACTGGGAAGAGACAAATAACATCACACGAAAAGGGCAGCGCCAAAAGGCCTTGGAATCGAACAAAAGAAACAAACGCTTGGTTGTCAGACAGTCTCTCCACGGAAACAGCATGGAAGACATGTCGAGAGACATATCCCAAGAAATGTCCCAAAGACAATTCTGACTCTAAAAGCAGTTTGTCACAGTCTACCGGTTCAAGAAGTACATCAGTCAAGACACACGTGAAAGAAGGGCCCCGAAGAAAATCAGCAAGAGAATTCCCTGAGTCAAAAGACATGTCGGTACAATCACTCGGATCAACGGTCTCAAGCTCACGACGAACCCCATGGTATCGATCACCTGAGCGGACGTTGGACTCAGAGACTGTTCCATCTATCCAAAGCAACACATCTCACGAGGATGGCTCGGAACAATCAATCATCTCGTCAAGCAACTTGTCCGGTCCGTTGCAGTCATATCCGGACCCGAGGAGGGTACCGTCACCCCTGACGGGGTTTGCGAGGCTGACTCCAAGGGCTTTCGGAAGAAAGTCAACCATATGGGACACTGTACATTGGTGAAAAAAAGGACCGTCTCATCACTCGGTCAAGAAGACAAGGTGTGTTGGCAAAGATGGATCAGCATCACGAAGACAGGAGGGGACGAGAACGGAACGTGCCCATGCCCTAATGCTCAAGGAGTTCAACACTGACAAATGCGAGTGGGAGCAGATAGGACCAACAGAGCCGGTATATGAGTCACAAAACCGAAACAGGACACTCAGTGCTCTATTGTCCAATATGCAGGGTCGTGAGCACGAGAGCATTGATGCCCTTGACTGAATGGACAAAAGAAGTGAACGCACAAACAGATGCTTTGAAAAACAAGTGCCACAATGGAGAACAGACCGCCACTGCCACGCTGAGACATCAGTAGTCACACAGCAAAAAGAAAGCGCGACAACTGTGGACTCTGAGAACAAGCAGTTCACGCAAAATGTCTCACATTTTCAAGAAAGCGCTCCTGAGGTCAAAGATGTCTGTGCTGAGACAACAGAAGGATCGACCAAAGACCGGCCCATCACTGATTCGACCCTACTGATGTTCGAAGACCGGATTGGATCTGAATTCATGCATGGGGACACCTTCTGGTGGCCCAAACAGACTGTCAGCCAATTCATGGGGCTGAGTGGACAAGTGCGAACTTGGTAGAGGTTAATTTCATTTTGTTAAGAAAGGGGGAGATGTTATGTAGTCAGCAGTCTAGTAGTTGGGTGGGCGGAGCTAGCTGGGAATGAGGGGAAGAGGAGGAGTATAGACAGGATATGGGGCAGTTAGAGTAGGGACAGGGACCTGATAAGAAGTGTAAAATAAAGCTTGTGAATAGCTACCCACGTGTCTGTCATTATTAGCAAGCCAGACACGACAGAGTCTAAGAAGTATCCCAATAAGTGGGGGCAGACTGAAGAACACAGTAAAGATCTCTCAGTGCAAGGAGTGGGTCAAGCTACCACTGGCAGTATGGTGGAGTAACCTAGTTTTGAGGTTCTTCGAGCTCTGATTGATAAGCTGGTTTATGCAGCTTAAAAAGCCAATGAGGAGGCTGCAGCAAAGTAAAACAGGAGCCAATCTGACATGACGAGGTCCCAGATGATGACCAAGTAATCAGAGGTCATTACTTTCAGAGTAGATGATTTGGAAGAGATCCTCTATATCATTTAAAAAAAAGATTTTGACTTTCTTGGATTTGCAGTTAATGAAGAGGAAAAGGACTCTTGCTACAATACCATCAAAAGAATCCTGATTAGCTTCCTTTTCCTAAGGAAAGTACTAGCCAAAGAATGGTAAGAAGTGAAATTCCCAAAGTGCCACACTTCTCAGCAAAACGATACCATTTACAAGGATTTAATGAGGCGTTTCCCCCTTAGTCAAGGTGGACTCTTGATGGTGGGTCTGGCAACACAAGGTTTGACAATTTCCAAAGATGCAGCACCATGACATCCTGTGGATAAGAAAGTTCATGCTGTTCTGAAGAGATGATATGCAGCATCCAATGTTGTGCTAGATTCAAACTCATGCCACATGTGTGGTACAATTGCTGCTTAGAAACCTCCAAATAGTTGCGGACTGTTTGCAACGAGTTAGTGATTCAGCTCATTTTGTCGCTGACGGGCCATCGAATCCTGCCTTCAGTGGAAATTTCTTTTGATTCTGTCAGCAGCAGCAGGTCCAGATACTGCTGAGTGAAAGAGATGATGGAGAGGGGATAACTCTCAGAAGGCATTGTTGATGCATCTGCCTTTTGTTGGTACCAAAACCCATGGTTGGTTCAAAAGTCGATGGCTTGGTTACGAAGTCACCAGAGGATCGAAAGAGATTTGCTCCTGCATGGCCATTTTTCAAAGTTATAGGTTCCAGTACCAGAAAAGCTTTTGGTCATGCAATTAATTAAAACTAGAATTGTTTCATTCTGAAGGAATCCACATTTTTGCATCCTTGAACGACTGGCTATTTTCTTCACCCTCTATTTCGAAGGGAATTCAGAATGTCCAGAGTGTGTGCTAGGTAGTAGAAAGGTTAGACAGGCTGATCAACGAGTACTCAGTACTCATACCAACCCTATGTATCCAATTCCTCGGAGCACTCTTTGACACAAGTCTGGGGAGAGCCTTCTCTCTGCAGTCTTACCACATTACTTCAGAAAAGCAGGAGACAGCCAGGGAGTGCTCGACAGTTCAGAGGATAATGGCTTCATCCCCTAGTGTGGTTCTCTAAATGCATGGGGAACACCTTCCTGCACATAAACAATACTTCCCCTCAATCAGGCACCCTTGCACCATGGTGCAAACTTGCCTGCGTTGGTGCTAGGCTGCTAAATTTAGCACCAGTGCAGGGAAAAATGCAGGCTGCACCATTTTCTTGTAAATACGGTGCAGCCCTGGGTTTCAGAAGTGGCAGAGCCTGGATTTAAGCCAACAAGGCTAACTCTGCGCTTCGTCACAACTTTTGTAAATATGCCCCGTAGTCACCTTGAGCCCCAGATACAACATATTTTATATCATTCCTGTGACTTTCCATGCTGCAATTCATTTGGTGGAGGCTAGAGGCCTCTAACTTTGGGAAAGAGTGCCCCTCCTTCCCTCCTTCTCCCAATAGGAATAACCAAAGATGTGAGCACAATGGGCTGGTGTGTCACCCTAAGTCACTTCAAGACTCAAGTCTTGTGAGGTTCGGGAGAGAGAGGAAACTCATCAATTTTGAGGGAGCATAGATGCAAAGTAAAGCATTGCACCCAGATGCCGCTAGGGGTGACAGTGTGTGCTCTACAAATGCTGATTGATTGCTTTGCGTTACTAGCAGACAATTTCCAGTGTAAAACAAGTTTTGCACTGCAAGGTAATTCCAAATAAACATTTTGCCTGTTTGAGTCATTTTTGTGACACAAACTGGTGCAAAATCTTAGTAAATCTGCCCCATAGTCTTCCGTGGCCAGTCCTAAGTTCCCTCATGCTACTCTTGCTATCACTTGGACTTCTACCATGAAAAAGTAGGAACTGTTGGGAGCGCAGTCTCAATTAAGTCTGGGGTGATAGTGGTCAAGTACGTTTTCTGTTTGGTTAAGCTAGTCCGACTAAACTCTATCTGGTGTTGACTAATTCCTCAGCTGGTAAAACCAGAGATGAGGTAGACTATAACTTGGAGTAATGAAACTTGTGCTTGAATATTGCCCCTACGGGACAAGTCGTCTTCCTCAGGACTATAGGTACCTCACGATGGGTATTGTGTACGGTCCCTGTTTTATAGTGCATGTTATCCAAGTGCATTCAACGTATCTGTTCTTTTTTCACAAGATGGAGTAACAGCTGTAGAGACACCACTTTTTCATAGAGCAGGAGCACCTTGGGCAGAAACAGTTCAAAGGTCGCTCCATCCGAGGACAGGTACAGCTAGGGCAGTAATATTGGGCAGTAGTTCTGCAAGCTTTGCATCCACACAGAACAGGTATCTAACACAGTAGCAAAGAAACTTCCTTCTCTCACAGATGGCAGCAAGTGCAGCCTTCCATTTCCGGCAGAACAAATAAAGCAGGGCAGACTAGTACAACCGATCATCACTAGCAGAACATGTACAATTAGGCATGAGTTACAAGTAGGTTACAGGCAGCTCTCAGGAGGGGGGCTTAAGTCACTGAGAGGAACGTAATGCTGGATGAGCGAATATGCAAGTTCTGACGCCATTTTCACTTGAGTGATATTGCACGTCAGCATCCTGAAAGTTCTGCTGCTGTCAATAGGAAAACTTCTGTTTGTGTTAATTCGTTGATGTAGGTATTGACAAGTAGCTGGAACCTATAGATCACTGGTTTTTTAAGTAGCCCAGGCACAGCCTTAGTTACTATGATCTTGACAAGCATACAGGTGCAAGTCTTTGAATGTGCGCACTTAAGGGCGCTGTGCAATGCCAGCCTTTCTGCAGTGCCTGTTCAAAATGGTGAGGGCCACCACTGGCATCAAAACATGGGGTTACAGCAAAAGCAGATTAATCTTACTAGATATGGTGCTTCTCTATTTTTTCCCCTTGAGCAAATTTGGATGCTGTGCTGTGTTGCATACAAAATTCTCCTACTCATTTGACACATGCCTCAGATCAAAAAAGATATTGAAATAAAAAAAAGTGTAATATTCTGAAATGGCCACTAGATGTCAGGCGAGTGCACAAAAATATTATTGACAACAGCACATGCTACAAAACCAGTATATATTCAAGGCGCCCGATTTAACCAAGACAATTAGAATGGGGTTGGTCACACTATTTAATGCCCCACATCAATCTGCATTTTTGTTTGTTTGAATGGAGTTCTTCCATTCTCTACTCCTGCAAGTGTTTCGTTACGGTCTTGTGCAGTGAAAAACTACAAATATAATGTAATGGGGATATTATATCCCTAGGATGAAGCACACACTGTACTGGTATTCACAAGTGCATTTATTAATTAATGCAGAACAGCGTCGGGAAATGCGTCCGGATCGCTCCGATATCGGCGCTCAATGCGCACATAAAATGGCGGCTGCGCTCCACGTCATCACGCTCACGCGTAACGACCAGAGCTCGACACTACATATCTCCCTTCTTTATAACAACAACAACAAACATACAATGAGTCTCTGAGTCTCCAGGGCAAAAGTTACTTCACTTCACCCAGCACATAGTCTCTGTATTTAGCAGGTCTCACTATGTTTCTTCCTGCACGTGTACGCCTTACCAGGGTGGAGGTGAGGCCCTTCTCACTGTCCTCTGCCGTGTTTGCCTGTCTCCTTCCTGTTCCCATGGGACTCCCCATCTCAGGAGTCTTGTCAGTCTTCTCCGGATGTTCCTCTGCAATGGGGTTGTCTTCCTCTTCATGATCTACTCCACTTCTTTCGGCACCTAACTCTTTCCTCCCTTTGCTCGATGATAGACTGTCCGTGGGTGAACTTTGGTTCTCTTGTGTCCGGGACCCATCTTCTCGGGGCCACTGTAGTATCTTGTTGCACTTTGCCATGCGATCCTGCGACCACAAATTTCCGTCGCTCAGCAATGCCGCACTGTCATACACCTCCTTTACTTGCATGGGCAAGTTATATTTGCTTTCTCCTTTTCTTCTCAACTGGACCAGTTTGACTCGTACCCACTCTCCTTTCTCCAACATGGTTTCCTTCACATTTCGCCTCTTATTGTAGTGCTCAGTGTATATTCTCTGTGCTCTCTCTAGGTTGTGTTGAACCACTGCGGGTGACCATATACTCGTGACAGTCTTCTCCATCCACGCCAGATTATCCTTGGTGAACGGGTCATGCCCTCTCAGAATTTGGAACGGACTGTATCCAGTACTAACGGGTGTAATGCGGTAGGCCCACAGCATACTCCATACTTCCTTCTCCCAGTCCTTGCCCATCGCTATGGCTGCCTGTATGGAGCCCATTATGACACGATTAAACCTTTCGGCTAGTCCATTGCCTGCTGGGTGGTAGACCGACGTGTGTTTCACCTTGATGCCATTCCGTGCCATGTACTGATACCACTTTTCCGATGTAAATTGAGACCCCAATATCACTCAGAATGGAGCGGGGTATGCCTTCTCTAAGGAAGGTGGCAGTGAGAAATCTGTTTCTGTGCCCATCTCCTCCTGCATGTCTAGCTCTGGCCACTTTGAAAATCGATCAATGAGAACGCACACGTACTTTGGGGTTCCCTGTGTATCCAGTACTGGCCCAAGAATGTCTATAGACAATTCCTCCCAAGGGTTAGCAGGGTTGTCGAACTTCCCCAACGACGGCCGTAGTAGGGTCTGAGATTTATTCGCTCTTTGGCACTGGTCACATTCACGTACTTGTCCCTCGATCTGGATGTCCATTGCCAACCACCAGTACACCTGCTTGGTTCTCAACTTCGTCTTCACAATGCCTAAGTACCCTTCATGCAACACCGCTAGCAAGTGTGGTATCAGTGACGCTGGAGGGACTACTTTGTCTCCTCTAAACAGGAATGTCCCCTGGTCTCCAATGGACAATTCATCTCGTACCTCAAAGAATTTTCTGAGTTCCGCCTTCCGGAGTCTTTTCTCCAGCCATCCTTGCAGTAGGAAGCTTTTGATTTCCTTGATATCTTTGTCGTTGTCATACGCCTGTTTCCATTCCTGACCACTTATCACTCTCTCCAGGTCTTCTGCAAAAGCTACTCTGACTTCGTCTTTGTCAGCGCCAGTGGGTGCTTCCTGCATCGCCGAGGCTCGGCTGAGATAATCTGCCACCTTGTTTTTAGTTCCCGGGATGTACTCGACATCGTATCTGTAATCTAGCAACTTCAGCCTCATCTTGGCGATGGGCGGTGTAGCGCTTGCATGACCGTGGGACGTGAGTACTTTGACCAGGGGTTTATGGTCTGTCTTGAGTAGGAACCTCATGCCCCATAAAAATTGGCGGAATTTCTCATGGCCCACACTGCCACCAGCATCTCTTTTTCTATTACGCTGAATTTCTGTTCTGTCGGTGACTTTGACCTGGATGCAAAGCTGACGGTCGCCATCTCTCCATTCTTCCTTTCTTGCATGAGGACTGCTCCTAGGCCCTGTTTGCTCGCGTCAGTGGTCAATATGGATTGTCCTTGTGGATCATACCCTTGTAGAGGGACTGCTTTGCTGATGTCTTCCTTGATTCTCTCAAATTCTCCTCACCTGTCCATTCAAAGGCTGTTTTGTTTTGTATGAGCAGCCTCAGGTGGTGTGTCTTGGTGGCGAAATGCTGTGCAAACTTACTGTAATATTCGGCCATCCCTAAGAATGATCTCACTTCTTCCTTGCTCTTTGGTGCGGGTGCTTCACATATCCCCTTGACATTAGCGTGTTTGGGCGTGATGCCTTGCTCACCTATCTCATGCCCTAAGTAGGTCACTGACTCTATTCCGAACCTGCACTTGTCCCATTCCGCTGTCAGGCCATTTCTTTCCAGTACTTGCAGCACGCTTGCCAGCTTCCTGTCATGGTCCATTTTATCTTTGCCCATCACCAAGATGTCATCTTGGAAATATAGTACTCCCTCAATGTCTCTAAATAGTTTGTGCATCAGTTTTTGGAACACCGCCGCTGCTGACGTCAGGCCGAATGGCATCCGGCGGAACTGGTAGCATCCGAAGGGCGTGATAAAAGATGTCAGTTTTTGGCTTGTGTGATGCAGGGCTATCTGGTGGTATGGCAGAGGTGAGATCAATGGTGGAGAACCTCTTTATCCCCTTTGTTTTTGCTAGCATTTCCTCAATCCTCGGTAAAGGGAATTTCTCCACAATTATGCATTTGTTCAGCTCCCGTAAGTCCACACACAGGCGAACCTTGCTGTTGGGTTTTGTCACCACCACCAACAGGGCCAGCCATTATGAACAATTTATCGGTTCAATGATCCCGTTGTCTTTCAATCTCTGCAGCTCTTGTTGCACCGCTTCTCTGATTGCTATGGGTATATTCCTCACCTTGTGAGCCGCAGGTGTGACGTTCTCCTTAAGATCGAGTCTGTGAGTGAATTTCGTTAGTCTCCCAACTTTTCCTCCAAACACCGTGGAAAACTCGCTTTTCATTTTCGTGACGTTTGGCTAATGCTCTATGCTGGTCATCAGGACTTGCGTGTCTCCTCCTGGATTCAATTGTATGCCCAAGTCACTTTGGTCGATTCATCCCAGTACCGAGGGTCCCTTCTCAGCCACGTATAGTTTGCACTCGGCACTGAGTTCTTTAAACACAAACTTCAGGACTCGATATCCGACCATCGGAGTGGGTTCGTCCGTAAACATGACAGGACGTATGTCTGGAGTTCAAGGTGTGATCCCAGGCTAGGCTTGAAACTTTCACTCCACACTGTCCGTTGTACTATGGTGTACGGAGAACCCGAGTCTGCTACCATCTTGACAGGTACCCCTCCTATAACCATGTCACATTGTGGTTTCCTGGAGCACCTGCAGTCAATGCCCAGCACTTGTTCTTCAACGCACAATACATTGTCGTCTTCGTCTTCCCATTCTTCTTCAACTCCCTCATCTTGTGCTATGTACTTAACTGTTGGCTTTTTCATTTTGCAACAACACACATTTTCAAAGTGTCCTACAATTCCGCAATACATGCATTTCGCCCGGAAGGCAGCGCAACGTTTATCATATGCTGCATGAGATGTGCTCCCGCACCTGTAGCACGTGTTAGTGCCCTCCTTGTTCGGTTTCTTTGCCTGTGTGGGACGTGGAGTCCATTTGCCTTGCACTTTCCCTTCCACCGCCGTTGTTTTGCCCCTTTCCGGTGGTTCTGCTTCGACAACTCTATTGACCATGGGCCTCGCGGTGTTCTCTCTCTTCGCAGCATCCACACATCTTTTGGATAGCTCAGCCTTTTTTACCATAGCTATAACCTCCTTCAGGGTAACATCCCCATTCACCCATAGCTTGTCCTGGATCACTGCGTTTGTCGTGTGCATGCCTATTTGGTCTTTGATAAACTCGTCATGCAAGGCCCCGAATTTGCACGTGATCGCTAGTTTCTTCAATGCCGACACGTAGTTGTCGAAGGACTCACCCGTTGCTTGTTTCCTCTGCTGGAAGTTGTATCTGTCTATAGACGTGCACACGCCGGTCTGTAATGGTTGTTTAGAACTTCTATTGCGTGCAGAAACACGTCGTCATCAGCGGCTTGCCGTTGTGTGGGGACCAGATTCTGGAAGACCCTGATCCGTCCTGGGCCTGAGTTGTGGAGTAAGATTCTCTTCCTCCTCTGGTCGGGAAATGCCTCTCCATTCTCATCCTCTAGAGCTTCTAAGTAGTTCATGAAGCATTCTCTCCAGTCCTCCCATTTCATCAGGGGCTCACCCGGTTTGGGTAGGAATGGGATTGGAGTTGTAAGCAACGAAGCCTGCGCACACATTTCTGCTCGTCTATCTGGCTCTGTCTCTTCTCCCCGTGGACTGCCCAGTGCGCTTGTGCTTCTGTGGTGCATTTGATCTTGTTGGGGCTCCAAGGCACCCTCCTGTCCATGCAGTGCTTGTTCCTCCAGGGCCCTAGCTACCTAGTAGGTTCATCTGTTGGGTGACGCTGCGCCTGGTGGGACGTCGGTGCCCTCCGTCGTGGGTGGTCCCTCTCTGTGGCTTGCTTCCCTCTTCAGCACGTTCCTTTACTCCTGGGGTGTGCTGGATATGTTTGTTCCCGGGGTTCTACATCTGCCCTTATTGTGGAATTGGGTGTCTCACTTCTTTATTAAAAGGTATGCAAGCTCCCCCCTGCTCTTGGATACTTCTTTCTGGGTGCTTGCCTGTTGTGGTGTAGTCCTCTGCCGCGCTGTCCTGCTGTGCACTGCCCCCTTGGTCACTGTTCCTCGTGGCCTTCTTGCATGCTCTTTAGTGGGTCCTGGTGTTGCTTCCTGCTCAGCTCCCAACCTCGTCGCCACTGTAATGGTGCTAGTATATCCCTATGATGAGGAACACACTGTACTGGTGTTCACAAGTGCATTTATTAATTAATGCAGAAGAGCACCGGGAAACGCATCCGGATCGCTCCGATATTGGCGCTCAATGCGCCCACAAAATGGCGGCCGTGCTCCACGTCATCACGCTCACACGTAACGACTGGAGCGCGACACTACATATAAGCACTAGGAAACCGGAAGTCCGTCTCGATCTCCCTACAGATACACATATCGCAACTATAAATTGAGCATGCATTGGCAAAGCCAATATGTCTCGCCAACAGTGGCATGGAGTGTCCTACAGCACAGTGTGTTGGAGGAGAGTGTCGTAAACTGGATTTGTTGGAGTGGAGTGCCGTTAATTGGAGAAGGGGGAATAGAGTGTCGTTGAGTAGAGGGGAGTAGAGTTCATTGGTTCAATGGAAGAGAGTGACGTAGAATGCAGCATCGTAGAGTGGATTGGCGTAGAGTGGCGTAGAGTAGAGTGAAGTGGCATAGAGTGAAGTAGATTTGAGTGGACTGAATTGAGGTAGTGGGGTGGACTGGATTGGAGTGGGGTAGATTGAAATGTGGAGACGTCGATTGGATTGGGGTGAGTTTGTAGTGGGTTGGACTAGATTGGTTTGGGGGTGGGTGAATTGGGTTAGAGAAGAGTGGTTTGAAGTGGAGGGGGTGGATTGGAATTGGGCAGATAGTTTTGGATTGGAGCAGATTTGAGTGGTGCAGATTGTTTTTGATTGAAGTGGGGCGAATTACATAGATTGTTTTGGATTACTGCTGATTGGAGTGGGACAGGTTGTTTTGGATTGGAGTGGGGCTGATTAGAGTGGGGCAGATTGCTTTGGATTGGATTGGGGCAGATTGTTTTGGATTGGAGAGGGGTGAACTGGATTGGAGTGGGGTAGATTGAATTGAAGTGGGGTAGATTGAATTGGAGTGAGGTGGATTGGAGTAGGGTGGATTTGCCTGGAGTAGGGTGGATTGGAGTGTGGGGGGCTGGATGGATTGGATTGAGTGGGGTAGACTGAACTGGGGTGGGGTGGATTGCATTGGGGTAGAGAGGGGTGGATTGGAGTAAAGTGGGGTGGATTGGACGGCAGTGGAGTAGGGTAGATTGGAGTGGGATGGACTGGATGGGGAGAATTAGATTGGAGTGGGGTGGATTGAAATGGGGTGGGGTCGGTGGAAATGAAGGCGGGTGGATTGGGTGGGGTGGATTGGAGTGGGGTGGATTGAGTGGAAAGGAATGGAGTGGTCTGGGTGAAGTGGGGTGGATTGGAGTGGGGTAGATTGGAGTGGGGTGGATTGGGTTGCAGTGGGGTGGATTGGAGTGAGTTGCGTGGATTGGATAGAGGTGGATTGGATTGGGTGTGGTGGGGTGGATTGGATTGGGGTGAACTGAAATGGTGTGGGGGGGATTGGAGTGGGGTAGATTGGATTTGGCTAGATTGGGTGGATTGATTGGGGTGGATTGGGTTGGAGTGGGTTGGGCGGGTGGGGTTATTGGAGTGGGGTGGATTTTTTGGGATTAGAGTGGGGCAGATTGATTTGGACTGCAGTGGGGTAGATAGTTTTGGATTGGATCTGATTGGAGTGGGGCACATTGTTTTGGATTGGAGTGGGGCAGGTTGTTTTGGGGCAGATTGTTTTTGATTGGAGTGGTGTAAATTACATTGGAGAGGATTGGATTGGGGTGAGGTGGACTGGAGTGGGGTACATTGGATTGGACTGGATTGTGGTGGATTGGAGTGGATTGGGGTGGTCTGGAATTTGGTGAATGTGGGTGGAGAGGGTGGGTTGGATTGATTTGGATTGGAGTGGGATGCAAAGGAGGAGGGGTGGATCGGGGTTGGGCAGATTGAAGTGGGATAGATTGGAGTGGAGCAGATTGTTTTGGATTGAAGTGGGACAGATTGGAGTGGGGCGGATTGGAGTGGGGCAGATGTGAGTAGGGCAGATTGGAGAGGGGCAGATTGTTTTGATTGAAGTGGGGCAGATTGTTTTGGATTGGAGTGGGGCAGCTTGTTCTGAATTGGAGTGGGGCAGATTGGTGGGGCAGACTGTTTGGATTGCAGTGGGGCAGATTGGAGCGGGGCAGATTGAAGTGGGGCTGATTGTTTTTGATTGAAGTGGGGCAGATTAGAATGGGGCGGACTGAATTGGAACAAATCTGAGCACGGCGGATTGGAGTGGGGCACATTGTTTTGGATTGAAGTGGGGCAGAGTGTTTTGGATTGGTGTGGGCAGATTGTTTGGGATTGCAGTCATGCAGATTGTTTTGCATTGGAGTGGGGTATATTGGAGTGGGGCAGACTGCTTTGGATTGGAGTGGGGCACACTGTTTTGGATTGGAGTGGGGAAGATTGGAGTCAGGCAGACTGTTTCGATTGGAGTGGGGCAGATTGGAGTCAGGCGGACTGTTTCGGTTGGAGTGGGGCTGACTTGTTGTGGGGCAGGTTGGAAGGACTGGAGTGTAGTGGATTGGAGTGGATTGGATTGAGTGGGGCAGATTGGTGTGGGGTGAGGTGGGTGAATAGCAGTGGATTGGAGTGGGGTTGATTGGGGTACACTGCACGATTAAGTTAACAAGTAATTTCAGAAATTACAAATAAGAAATAAACAATGTCGCTTTGCTATTAAATAATCCTCATCTTTTGCACACAGCGCTCATGAGCAAAAATAAAAGAATACTTTGAGGTTTGGTCGACCGGTGCACAGCTTTAAATTTGGTTAAATTTTTTTGATGAGGGTCTTAGTTTGAACAGGTGCTCCTGAGGTATCGTTCGTCTTCTACCCAGAGACGAGTAAAGTTCAATGAAAGAAAGTGTCATCAATTGTAAACTGATGGCATCCCTCGGGGCACACTGATATGTGGTGAAATCCTCCTCTATTAATCATAAAAGGTTTACACTGGTAGTGTTTCACATGAAGAATTCAAATTTTATTTTCTTCTTATTCATTAATACATGTTTGTCTGTATTTTCATTGTTGTCAATAAAGTTTTCATTGACGAGCGTTATTTAATCCTGCTCCAATGCATTTTGGGCAACCGCATTTCATCGGGGAGCATCTACAAAAAACGACATATGGCGGAAAATATATCATCTCACATCTGTGTTCCCGCATATCATAATACAACTGTGGCTAAACACGCACTGGGTAGAATTGTGTTTGTGCTGAAAAACGATCGTTGCTAGCATCGATCTGGAGAGTGTAGTTACTGAGTGAAAAGGTGAATGGAGGTCATGGCCAGGGTCGTGCTGTTCGGTTGGCTGTGCTAAAATAAAGACTTACAAGGTGGTGTATGGCAAGACGGAATGCTACTGATAACAAACTCGAGTGAAAATAAAAATAAAAAAGTGAAGTGGAACATAACAGAAACAATGACGGCGCTTTACATGCTGCGGTGTGTGATCGGAACGCTGGTGCTTACTTACAGAGATTGTCAATGCGATGTTGTATTCGTTCTGCTGTTTCGAGTGGTGCAACTCACACTCGCAGTCGTTTAAACGGGTACTGGCGTGAAAAAGCGGGCTCAATTAATGAAGTGGAAACGTCTACCGGTCATGTGGTCGTGAGAGCGTTAGGGTAAAAAGGGGACTAATGAGGTGCCGGAAGCTTCAGTTGCAATGTAATAATGACGTATGGCGTGTTTGTGAGAAGTGTATTAATTAATAAACGGTAAACTAAACACATAAATCTAGTATCCACTAGACAATAGATGTAAAAACATGAGGTAAAACAAATACAATTAAATACACGGTCAGGGGATGGTCCAAAACAAGTGGGCCCATAAAAGTGGGCTTAATAGTCAATATATAAGTGTCTTATAGGTAACATGAAAATTCAATACGTTCACTGAGCCCGTGGGGCTTGATGGAATTAAGTCTGTAAATCCAGTAATTTTCTCGTTGGAGTAACATTTTGTTATTGTCTCTTCCCTCAATTTTGTCAATCACTTCCAACGCCATGAACTTAAGTTGAGAAAAGTTATGGTTCATTTCTATGAAATGACTGGACACTGATGATTTCAAATTCTTTGCCCTGGTGTTGGACTTATGTTCATTTAAACGAATCTTGAGTTTTCGCTCGGTCTTCCCTATATATACCTTCCCGCATGGGCATTTTAACAGGTATATTAGATTGTTGGTATCGCAGGTAGCCGTAACGTTCAAGGCTATCTCTTATCCTTTCATTGGGTGCATCACCTTGTTGCCTGTGATTATGTTATTGCAATTACTGCATGGTCTGGTACCTCGTGAGGTTAAGTTAATGATTTTGGGTTGCTTTAAAATTTCTCCCAGGTTTCTTCCTCTTGTGTATGTAAAGAGAGGTCTTGGCTTGAACATGTCTTTGAAGTCTGACTCTAGCTGCAACATTGGCCAATGTTTCAATATTATGTTTTTGAACATAGAGCTCACATTTGAATATTTAGGTACTATGACCATTTTGTCACTTTGTGGTTTCGCCTTAGATTGTTTAAGAAGATCCAAACGGTTTAGGTCTTTCACCTGGTTTTTGACTGTGTCTAGTATCTGTTCTGGGTATCCTCTTTCTCGGAATCTGTTAGTCATTTCTTCTATTCTGATGTTGGCCACATTGGGATCAGAAGTGATTCGTTTAACCCTTAGTAGTTGAGATTTGGGTAAGTGTTTTATCAAAGATGCCTGGTGAAAACTTGTGTAGTGCAAAACTTTATTCCGGTCAGTAGGTTTACGGAATATATCTGTTGTGATATGGTTGTCCTTTAAAGTGATGAGAACATCCAGAAATGTTATGGTTTGAGAAAACATGTGTCAGGTTGTAACACTGCGCGCTTACCTGAACTACAACGCCCATGTGCAATGGGCCTTAAACTACGTCTCCCATGAGCCTCTGCTTGCGGGCGGAATATAGCAAGTTCCGGCAGGGAGGCGAGTGTACTTGATTGCGTGGATTCTTTGCGGGAGCGGCTGCTCTCAATCGGGGAGTTCCTCGAGGCGGTGTCTGGTAAGATCAGGCGTCTGTTGAGTAAAGACGTTCTGCATTGTACCTTTTACCGCGTTTTTGCTTTGGCGTTTTTGGAACATTTACGAAGAGCGGTTCGCTCTTGAATCTTGGCGAGTAATTCAGTTGTCTCGCTTGTTTTGTGATACTTATGGCGTTCCTTCTTTCTGGGTGAAAGTGAACTGGGTTGGACGCTGATTTTCCGGAACTTGAGTTGGTCTTTCAAGTGGCGGAATGCAAAGGGGCTCCTCCGCATTGCCGTCATGAACACATGACGTTTTGGATTGAACTTTCTGGTGGATTACAAATACCAAAGCGGACGGTGGTGGTGTTTGAACTACGCCCTACCGTGTTTGCTTGTACTTGAACTTGGAGAATTACACATTTGTTTCCAGTCGGTTTTGATGAAGGAATCAATACCGGTTGCATAGGTATTGCCTTGGATATCTCTTTTGTTTTGCGGTACTTTAATTCCAATTTACATGGACGCTGGATTGTAGTCAAGAACAGTGACTACTCATTATTGGCGTTTATATGTATGAATTCTTAACTCCTCAAGGGTATGTACGTGCTTTAGCATTCCATACATAGGACTATGTCTCGAAGTGCCGATAGTGTATTCTAACTGTGGGCCTTGTGTTGTTTTAAGGAAGGAAGGCGCTGGGAGTATGTCGCTGCATGGATCCTCAGAAGCATAGACAGCTCAGGTGATCCCCCATCCTATTAGCGAGAAATTAATGAGAGTAGGTTTAATGAAATGTACTAACCTGTTGTGTATTTGTTTTACAGCTTACATTTTCCTGCTGCCCCTTTAATTTCCTCCTCCCGGTTTTTTCCCCTTTGGTTTTTTTTTCCTCATCGTATCGCCTGAACACCCTGTGTTTACATATCGGGCTGTTCGGGAGGTCCGGAGGTGGAGCTTTGTTACGGCGAGCGGATCCTGCAGAGTGCCAATCCTGACAGAATCAAGTACCCAAGACTTACACTCTGCCCGGTCCGTTCGTGGTGATAATGGCGTCCATGGAGGATGTGTTGCATGCACTAGTGCTGGTTCAGCAGGAGTTGGCTTCCTCCAAGGCAGAGACGGCTGCGTTAAGAGACAAGGTAGAACAGTTATCTAAAAATCCCTTTAACGCCTCCTCCACTGCATCTTCCATACAGGTGACAGTGCCTCCATCCATTCCTTTGGCCAATCCCAAAAGATTTTCAGGCGATCCTCGCAAGATACAGGTTTTTCTAACCCAGATATTGCTGCATTTTTCATGCAAACCAGCTTTGTTCCCTACCAACCACTCAAGGGTAGCTTTCGCCATTTCCTACTTAGTGGGAGATGCAGCCAATTGGGCTGTGCCTTTAGTTAAAAATAATGATGCCATCTTGTCAGACTGGTCTGCTTTTAGGACAGAATTCGAAAGGGTTTTCGACCGCAGGGCTACGTCCTTTAGTGCAGACAAGGAGCTCCTAGAACTAAGGCAGGGAAAAGGCGTGTAGATTACATATTTGACCGCTTTCAACAGACTGGTGGCTGAGGCTGAATGGCCTGAAGAGAAAAGGATGTCCATTTTCTATCAGGGGTTGAAGGAGGACCTAAAAGATGTGGTGGCTCAAATTGATCCACAGCCAAGAACATGCGTGGACATGATTAATCTAGCATTAAGATTAGATAGTCAGATGACAGAGAGGGGGGGTTCTAGGAGAAGATGGGAAAAAGGATCATTCAGTTTTGATCGTTCCCCTCGTAAGGCACCTGGAGGGTTGGAAAACAGCCCTGAACCTATGAAGATAGGAGCACTCAGAGCCCTGTTGTCTATAGAAGAGAGAGAGGTCAGGAGAACGCAGGGTTTATGTATGTACTGCGGGAAGAAGGGGCATTACGTCAGAGAATGCCCCTCCAAGCCCAAGACATCTAGTGTTTATAGATTTAAAAAAGTAGCAGTTTCGTCCACAGTGTCTGAGACGGAGCAAATGGAGAATAAGAGACCAGGGGTGGAAGGAGAGCAGGAATGGAAAATCACTTCTCTATCCACTGTTGGAATAGGAGAAACAGAGTCACATCTTGTCATAGGCATGACGCTTGAATGTGAGCAAGAGCTCCATCAGGTTTTGGTAATGTTAGACTCCGGAGCAACAGGTAATTTCATTGATGATGGCCTGGTGTCTCGCCTGGCCCTACCACGTATCCCGAGAGAAAACCCTGAGGAAGTCTTAGCGGTAGACGGGCAGCCGTTGAAATCAGGACACATAACAGAGAGAACCAGCGAGGTAGGCCTATCTGTTAGGATGCAAGGGAATATACACTCTGAGCTGTTATCCCTGAATATCATAGCTGCTCCGCAGTATGAGGTAACCTTAGGCATGCCCTGATTAAGTCATCACAATCCTGTTGTGGATTGAAAGACTAAGACGTTTAAGTTCTTGCCCAAGTTTTGCCAGGATCATATGGTGCCTGGTCCCTCTGCTCATGTTCCTGTTCTGACCACCCCTTACTTGGCGGCTACAGCGGTGGAAACGAACGTTCAACTCCCCGAAGAATACAGTCTCTACAGAGATGTATTCAGTGAGACTAAAGCTGAAACATTACCCCCATAGGGAGTACGATTGTCGCATTGATCTGGTGGAAGCGGCCACGATACCTACTTGCAGGGTGTACGCTTTGTCTGTGCCGGAAACTACTCACTTAAAGGAGTATATAGATCACTACCTTCGCTTGGGGTTTATCAGACCTTCCCGCTCCCCAGTGGCCTCCCCTCTTTTCTTTATTGCGAAAGCCAACGGGGACCTACGGGCTTGTGTGGACTATCGCGTCTTGAACAAGAACACCGTACGCACCCGTTACCCTCTCCCCCTCATTTCTCTTTTGCTCGACCAGGTGAGGGAAGCCAGGATATACACCCGTTTGGACTTACGGGGGGCTTATCACCTGGTCAGAGTACGGGAGGGGGATGAGTGGAAGACGGCGTTCAAGATGCAATATGGTCTATACGAGTATTTGGTGATGCCCTTTGGGCTTTGTAATGCCCCGGCGGCGTTCCAATTTTTTATAAGTGACATCTTGAAGGATTATGTGGACCACTTTGTGGTGGTGTATATTAATGATATACTGATATACTCCCAGGATGAATCTTGCCATACGGATCAAGTGATAAAAGTATTGGATAAGTTGAGAGAACATCGCTTGTATGTGAAACTGAGCAAGTGTGAGTTTGGTGTTCATGAGGTGGAGTTCTTAGGGGTGAATCTCAGTCCTACAGGTTTTCAGATGTCGGAAAGGAAGGTCCAGGCGGTTCAGGAATGGCCAGCCCCAAAAAGCGTGCAGGAAGTACAACGTTTTTTGGGGTTCGCCAATTATTACCGTCATTTCATTTTGCACTTCTCACAAACAGCTGTACCCATAACTAGATTGTTGAGAAAAGGGGCAACGTTTGTATGGACCAGAGAGGCCGATGAAGCTTTCAAGACCCTGAAAAGAGCTTTCATTACGGCTCCCGTGTTGGCACACCCTGTAGTTGTACAACCTTTTGTGGTAGAAGCCGACGCTTCGGACGAAGCGATAGGGGCTGTATTGTCTCAGAGAGATTCACTTACTGGACAGCTCCATCCTGTAGCATACCTCTCCAAAAAGCTGAGCCCTGCTGAGACCAACTACACCATAGCTGAGAAAGAGCTCTTGGCTATAAAGCATGATTTTCAGGAGTGGAGACAATACTTATGGGGGCTTGTCACGCTGTGACAGTATACACCGATCACAGAAATCTGCAATACATGACTTCGGCTAGGCATCTGATGCAAAGGCAAATGCGTTGGATGCTTTTCTTTGCGGAATATAACTTTGTGGTGACCTTCAGACCTGGCATAGATAACAGAAAAGTGGATGCTTTGTCCAGGCAAGCGTTGTCGGATGAGCAACAGGAGGAAGTCCCTCAAGCTATTATCCCCGCAGCAAAGGTGTTGTGTGTGGTTCGTGCGGAGAGATTCCTGGAAGAGGTTAAGGGCTCTAGGACTTTGACGGCCTGGGAGTGTTGGGCTGCTGGTAAACCTGGAAGGGTGGTGAAACAAGGGTTACCTTTCCAGGGAGAGTGTTTGTACCTGCCGACTAAAGAGATACATAGAAAGGCTTTTGTTTGGTGTCACGTAGTACCTATGGCGGGTCACGCAGGTGTCACTAAAACAGTTAGACTGCTTCAGCGGTATTTCTGGTGGGATTCCTTGGTTAAGGATGCTACTCAGTGGATGTTGAGCTGTGAAGAGTTTGCAAGAGCGAAGGGGGAGAACACCAGGAAGAAAGGCCATCTGATTCCCATGCCCACGCCTGCTCTCCCATGGCAGAACATAAGCCTAGATTTTATAACGGGCTTACCCTTGGATCAGGGGTGTTCAGCCATATTGGTGGTAGTAGACAACCTAACCAAGATGGGACATTTTATTCCATGTAAAAACCTCCCCACGGCAGGTCAGACTACCCAATTACTGGCTTCTCAGGTCATACGGATACATGGCATTCCTCAGGTGATTGTATCTGATAGGGGGCCACAGTTTGTTGCCCGTTTTTGGAGGATGTGGTGTAAGGCTCTGGGCATTGAATCGGCTCTCTCGACAAGCTTCCATCCGCAGACTGATGAGCAGACCGAAAAGGTTGAATCAGACTTTAAAGAAATATCTGCGTTGTTATTCTAAAGAAGCGCATGAATCTTGGGTGGAACTGTTATGGATGGCTGAATTGGCATATAACAATGCGTGGCATAGCTCTACGGGTATATCTCCTTTCAAAGCCAATTACGGTTATGATGCTACCACTTTGCCCATCACTATCCCTACAGCTCTAAGTAACCATCCCACTGTTATGGAACACGTCCATGCATTGAAGAAGGTGCATAAGGGTGTGCAGAAACATTTGTTGAAGGCTAAAGAAGTATACAAATGATGGGAGGATAAACACAGGAATCCTGGTCATCGGTTTAAGGTTGGGGACAAGGTGTGGCTGTCCACCAGGTACATCCGGTTTAAGCTGAGAAGCGTATTCCACCCACGCTTCATCGGTCCCTATCCGATTGTGCGACAAATCAACCCTGTGGCGTATAGACTCAGGTTGCCTGGTTCTCTTAGAATCCACCCCGTGTTTCACGTCCACCTTTTGAAGCGGGCTCTCTCATCACGTAGGAGGGCACCCCCGCCTGTGGAATGCGATGGGGGTCTTGAATATGAGGTAAAATCTATACGCGACTCTAAAATGCGCAGGGGTGTACTTTGGTACCTGGTTTCCTGGAAGGGATATTCGGCTGAGGACGACTCATGGGAACCTTGGAACAATGTGTATGCACCGAGAGCTGTCAGATCTTTCCATTTGAGGTGTCCTTCCAAACCGTGTCCTAGGAGGCGCTTGGGAGGAGGGCATACTGTCAGGTTGTAACACTGCGCGCCTACCTGAACTACAACTCCCATGTGCAACGGGCCTTAAACTACGTCTCCCATGAGCCTCTGCTTACGGGCGGAATATAGCAAGTTCCGGCAGGAAGGCAAGTGTACTTGATTGCGTGGATTCTTTGCGGGAGCGGCTGCTCTCAATCGGGGAGTTCCTCGAGGCGGTGTCTGGTAAGATCAGGCGTCTGTTGAGTAAAGACGTTCTGCATTGTACCTTTTACCGCATTTCTGCTTTGGCGTTTTTGGAACATTTACGAAGAGCGGTTCGCTCTTGAATCTTGGCGAGTAATTCAGTTGTCTCGCTTGTTTTGTGATACTTATGGCGTTCCTCCTTTCTGGGTGAAAGTGAACTTGGTTGGGCGCTGGTTTTCAGGAAGTTGAGTTGGTCTTTCAAGTGGCGGAATGCAGGGGGGGCTCCTCCGCATTGCCGTCATGAACACATGACATTTTGGATTGAACTTTTTGGTGGATTACAAATACCAAAGCAGACGGCGGTGGTGTTTGAACTACGCCCTACCGTGTTTGGTTGTACTTGAACTTGGAGAATTACACATTTGTTTCCAATCGGTTTTGATGAAGGAATCAATACCCGTTGCATAGGTATTGCCTTGGATATCTCTTTTGTTTTGCGGTACTTTAATTCCAATTTACAAGGACGCTGGATTGTAGTCAAGAACAGTGACTACTCATTATTGGTGTTTATATGTATGAATTCTTAACTCCTCAAGGGTATGTACGTGCTTTAGCATTCCATACATAGGACTATGTCTCGAAGTGCCGATAGTGTATTCTAACTGTGTGCCTTGTGTTGTTTTAAGGAAGGAAGGCACTGGGAGTATGTCGCTGCATGGATGCTCAGAAGCATAGACAGCTCAGGTGATACCCCATCCTATTAGCGAGAAATTATTGAGAGTAGGTTTAATGAAATGTACTAACCTGTTGTGTATTTGTTTTACAGCTTCCATTTCCCTGCTGCCCCTTTCCATTACCCCTCCCGGTTTTTTCCCCTATGAGGTTTTTTCCCTCACCGTATAGCCTGAACACCCTGTGTTTACATATCGGGGTGTTCGGGAGGGCCGGAGGGCCGGAGGTGGAGCTTTGTTATGGCGAGCGGATCCTGCAGAGTGCCAATCCTGACAACATGAGTGCAAAGTGATTAAAGAAGACTGGTCAAAATAAAAGAAATTTAAGTATACAAAATACATTTTTGCAATGTTGTTTGTCCTGCTGGGCACGATTTTGCCAGCCACACACTATTTATTTGCAGGGCACTAAAGGTTAAACTGAACAAAATAGTACCTCAATCATGCTGGGAGCAGCAGACGGGAACTGATTAAATTGAATCAGTCAGTACTTGGTCCCTGCTCCATAAAGAAGAATGAAAATGATGTTAGGCCTGCATTGACCAATCACGAGGCTGTAAATAAGAGTGCCATGCAAGTTAACAAATGGTAAGCAACGGGCAGGCTCCAAGACCTTTTTGTTAGGTCGAAGGCCTAAAAGGCTGCGCTTGCGCAGTCTTAGGCCGGAGATTTAATGAGTCTGAGTAGCGGCGAACGTCCCGCCTCCGTGCCCCATCTCTTCTTCATTGGCTGGCTTCCTAAACGGAGGCCAGCCATTGGAGGAGAGATGCGTCACTCCAAACAAGCTCCGTCCTTTTCGGATTTGGGGGCGTAATTTTTGATGTTCTTTAGACAGTGACGTTGCCTGTCACTCAGAACTTCAAAACCATGCCCCCAAGTCCGAAATTTGCCGAAGGATCCTAAATGCCATTTTCCCTTGATCGTCTGTGCGAGAAGTCGCTGTTACAAAGGTCTTGGAACGGGTAAGTGTTTTTATTATTTACATGTAAGCCCTGTTTTTTTTTTTTAGTTAGGCTAATCTTATGTTTCTTATCTCATTTGTAGGTCCAACATGTCCCGTGGCGTCTTCCTGCAGCGATGTGCACCGCTGTGCACGGAGCGCTTCAGACGGGTATGTATGTTGCTGTAGTTTCCGTGTAAAAGTAAGCCATTTTGTTTTTTTAGGCTAATCTTATGTTTCTTATCTTTTTTGTAGGTCCAACATGTCCCGTGGCGTCTTCCTGCAGCGATGTGCACCGCTGTGCACGGAGTGGTTCCGACCCGCGGCTCGTTTGCAGATTGAGGTGAGCTATCTTTTCAATTTTAATAATATTATGTTTCTTATCTTTTTTGTAGGTCCAACAAGGCCCGTGGCGTTTCCCTGCAGCCGATTGCACCACTGTGGACGAAGCTGTTCAGACGGGTATGTAAGTTGCTGTTGTTTTCGTGTACAAGTAAGCCATTTTGTTTATTTTGGCTAATCTTATGTTTCTTATCTTTTTTGTAGGTCCAACATGTCCCGTGGCGTCTTCCTGCAGCGATGTGCACCGCTGTGCACGGAGCGCTTCAGACGGGTATGTATGTTGCTGTAGTTTCCGTGTAAAAGTAAGCCAGTTTGTTTTTTTAGGCTAATCTTATGTTTCTTATCTTTTTTGTAGGTCCAACATGGCCCGTGGCGTCTTCCAGCAGCGATGTGCACCGCTGTGCACGGAGTGGTTCCGACCCGCGGCTCGTTTGCAGATTGAGGTGAGCTATCTTTTCAATTTTAATAATATTATGTTTCTTATCTTTTTTGTAGGTCCAACAAGGCCCGTGGCGTTTCCCTGCAGCCGATTGCACCACTGTGGACGAAGCTGTTCAGACGGGTATGTAAGTTGCTGTTGTTTTCGTGTACAAGTAAGCCATTTTGTTTATTTTGGCTAATCTTATGTTTCTTATCTTTTTTGTAGGTCCAACATGTCCCGTGGCGTCTTCCTGCAGCGATGTGCACCGCTGTGCACGGAGCGCTTCAGACGGGTATGTATGTTGCTGTTGTTTTCGTCTAAATGTAAGCCATTTTGTTTATTTTGGCTAATCTTATGTTTGTTATCTTTTTTGTAGGTCCAACATGGCCCGTGGCTTCTTCCTGCAGCGATGTGCACCGCTGTGCACGGAGTGGTTCCGACCCGCGGCTCTCTTGCAGATTGAGGTGAGCTATCTTTTCAATTTTAATAATATTATGTTTCTTATCTTTTTTGTAGGTCCAACAAGGCCCGTGGCGTTTCCCTGCAGCCGATTGCACCACTTTGGACGAAGCTGTTCAGACTGGTATGTATGTTGCTGTTGTTTTCGTCTAAATGTAAGCCATTTTGTTTATTTTGGCTAATCTTATGTTTCTTATCTTTTTTGTAGGTCCAACATGGCCCGTGGCTTCTTCCTGCAGCGATGTGCACCGCTGTGCACGGAGTGGTTCCGACCCGCGGCTCTCTTGCAGATTGAGGTGAGCTATCTTTTCAATTTTAATAATATTATGTTTCTTATCTTTTTTGTAGGTCCAACAAGGCCCGTGGCGTTTCCCTGCAGCCGATTGCACCACTGTGGACGAAGCTGTTCAGACGGGTATGTATGTTGCTGTTGTTTTCGTCTAAATGTAAGCCATTTTGTTTATTTTGGCTAATCTTATGTTTCTTATCTTTTTTGTAGGTCCAACATGGCCCGTGGCTTCTTCCTGCAGCGATGTGCACCGCTGTGCACGGAGTGGTTCCGACCCGCGGCTCTTTTGCACATTGAGGTGAGCTATCTTTTCTATTTTAATAATATTATGTTTCTTATCTTTTTTGTAGGTCCAACAAGGCCCATGGCGTTTCCCTGCAGCCGATTGCACCACTGTGGACGAAGCTGTTCAGACGGGTATGTAAGTTGCTGTTGTTTTCGTGTACAAGTAAGCCATTTTGTTTATTTTGGCTAATCTTATGTTTCTTATCTTTTTTGTAGGTCCAACATATCCCGTGGCGTCTTCCTGCAGCGATGTGCACCGCTGTGCACGGAGCGCTTCAGACGGGTATGTATGTTGCTGTAGTTTCCGTGTAAAAGTAAGCCATTTTGTTTTTTTAGGCTAATCTTATGTTTCTTATCTTTTTTGTAGGTCCAACATGGCCCGTGGCGTCTTCCAGCAGCGATGTGCACCGCTGTGCACGGAGTGGTTCCGACCCGCGGCTCGTTTGCAGATTGAGGTGAGCTATCTTTTCAATTTTAATAATATTATGTTTCTTATCTTTTTTGTAGGTCCAACAAGGCCCGTGGCGTTTCCCTGCAGCCGATTGCACCACTGTGGACGAAGTTGTTCAGACGGGTATGTAAGTTGCTGTTGTTTTCGTGTACAAGTAAGCCATTTTGTTTATTTTGGCTAATCTTATGTTTCTTATCTTTTTTGTAGGTCCAACATGTCCCGTGGCGTCTTCCTGCAGCGATGTGCACCGCTGTGCACGGAGCGCTTCAGACGGGTATGTATGTTGCTGTAGTTTCCGTGTAAAAGTAAGCCATTTTGTTTTTTTAGGCTAATCTTATGTTTCTTATCTTTTTTGTAGGTCCAACATGGCCCGTGGCGTCTTCCAGCAGCGATGTGCACCGCTGTGCACGGAGTGGTTCCGACCCGCGGCTCGTTTGCAGATTGAGGTGAGCTATCTTTTCAATTTTAATAATATTATGTTTCTTATCTTTTTTGTAGGTCCAACAAGGCCCGTGGCGTTTCCCTGCAGCCAATTGCACCACTGTGGACGAAGCTGTTCAGACTGGTATGTATGTTGCTGTTGTTTTCGTCTAAATGTAAGCCATTTTGTTTATTTTGGCTAATCTT
The DNA here is from genome assembly GCF_964263255.1 of Lissotriton vulgaris. Lineage (NCBI taxonomy): Eukaryota > Metazoa > Chordata > Amphibia > Caudata > Salamandridae > Lissotriton > Lissotriton vulgaris. The sequence continues at coordinate 1,035,310,625 of NC_141685.1, forward strand.
ATGTTTCTTATCTTTTTTGTAGGTCCAACATGGCCCGTGGCTTCTTCCTGCAGCGATGTGCACCGCTGTGCACGGAGTGGTTCCGACCCGCGGCTCTCTTGCAGATTGAGGTGAGCTATCTTTTCAATTTTAATAATATTATGTTTCTTATCTTTTTTGTAGGTCCAACAAGGCCCGTGGCGTTTCCCTGCAGCCGATTGCACCACTTTGGACGAAGCTGTTCAGACAGGTATGTATGTTGCTGTTGTTTTCGTCTAAATGTAAGCCATTTTGTTTATTTTGGCTAATCTTATGTTTCTTATCTTTTTTGTAGGTCCAACATGGCCCGTGGCTTCTTCCTGCAGCGATGTGCACCGCTGTGCACGGAGTGGTTCCGACCCGCGGCTCTTTTGCACATTGAGGTGAGCTATCTTTTCTATTTTAATAATCTTATGTTTCTTATCTTTTTTGTAGGTCCAACAAGGCCCGTGGAGTTTCCCTGCAGCCGATTGCACCACTGTGGACGAAGCTGTTCAGACGGGTATGTATGTTGCTGTTGTTTTCGTCTAAATGTAAGCCATTTTGTTTATTTTGGCTAATCTTATGTTTGTTATCTTTTTTGTAGGTCCAACATGGCCCGTGGCTTCTTCCTGCAGCGATGTGCACCGCTGTGCACGGAGTGGTTCCGACCCGCGGCTCTCTTGCAGATTGAGGTGAGCTATCTTTTCAATTTTAATAATATTATGTTTCTTATCTTTTTTGTAGGTCCAACAAGGCCCGTGGCGTTTCCCTGCAGCCGATTGCACCACTGTGGACGAAGCTGTTCAGACGGGTTTGTATGTTGCTGTTGTTTTCGTCTAAATGTAAGCCATTTTGTTTATTTTGGCTAATCTTATGTTTCTTATCTTTTTTGTAGGTCCAACATGGCCCGTGGCTTCTTCCTGCAGCGATGTGCACCGCTGTGCACGGAGTGGTTCCGACCCGCGGCTCTTTTGCACATTGAGGTGAGCTATCTTTTCTATTTTAATAATATTATGTTTCTTATCTTTTTTGTAGGTCCAACAAGGCCCGTGGCGTTTCCCTGCAGCCGATTGCACCACTGTGGACGAAGCTGTTCAGACGGGTATGTAAGTTGCTGTTGTTTTCGTGTACAAGTAAGCCATTTTGTTTATTTTGGCTAATCTTATGTTTCTTATCTTTTTTGTAGGTCCAACATGTCCCGTGGCGTCTTCCTGCAGCGATGTGCACGGCTGTGCACGGAGCGCTTCAGACGGGTATGTATGTTGCTGTAGTTTCCGTGTAAAAGTAAGCCAGTTTGTTTTTTTAGGCTAATCTTATGTTTCTTATCTTTTTTGTAGGTCCAACATGTCCCGTGGCGTCTTCCTGCAGCGATGTGCACCGCTGTGCACGGAGTGGTTCCGACCCGCGGCTCGTTTGCAGATTGAGGTGAGCTATCTTTTCAATTTTAATAATATTATGTTTTTTATCTTTTTTGTAGGTCCAACAAGGCCCGTGGCGTTTCCCTGCAGCCGATTGCACCACTGTGGACGAAGCTGTTCAGACGGGTATGTAAGTTGCTGTTGTTATTGTCTAAATGTAAGCCATTTTGTTTATTTCGGCTAATCTTATGTTTCTTATCTTTTTTGTAGGTCCAACATGGCCCGTGGCTTCTTCCTGCAGCGATGTGCACCGCTGTGCACGGAGTGGTTCCGACCCGCGGCTCTCTTGCAGATTGAGGTGAGCTATCTTTTCAATTTTAATAATCTTATGTTTCTTATCTTTTTTGTAGGTCCAACAAGGCCCGTGGCGTTTCCCTGCAGCCGATTGCACCACTGTGGACGAAGCTGTTCAGACGGGTATGTATGTTGCTGTTGTTTTCGTCTAAATGTAAGCCATTTTGTTTATTTAGGCTAATCTTATGTTTCTTATCTTTTTTGTAGGTCCAACATGTCCCGTGGCGTCTTCCTGCAGCGATGTGCACCGCTGTGCACGGAGTGGTTCCGACCCGCGGCTCTTTTGCAGATTCAGGTGAGCTATCTTTTCTATTTTAATAATCTTATGTTTCTTATCTTTTTTGTAGGTCCAACAAGGCCCGTGGCGTTTCCCTGCAGCCGATTGCACCACTGTGGACGAAGCTGTTCAGACTGGTATGTATGTTGCTGTTGTTTTTGTCTAAATGTAAGCCATTTTGTTTCTTTTGGCTAATCTTATGTTTCTTATCTTTTTTGTAGGTCCAACATGGCCCGTGGCTTCTTCCTGCAGCGATGTGCACCGCTGTGCACGGAGTGGTTCCGACCCGCGGCTCTTTTGCAGATTGAGGTGAGCTATCTTTTCAATTTTAATAATATTATGTTTTTTATCTTTTTTGTAGGTCCAACAAGGCCCGTGGCGTTTCCCTGCAGCCGATTGCACCACTGTGGACGAAGCTGTTCAGACGGGTATGTAAGTTGCTGTTGTTTTTGTCTAAATGTAAGCCATTTTGTTTATTTTGGCTAATCTTATGTTTCTTATCTTTTTTGTAGGTCCAACATGGCCCGTGGCTTCTTCCTGCAGCGATGTGCACCGCTGTGCACGGAGTGGTTCCGACCCGCGGCTCTCTTGCAGATTGAGGTGAGCTATCTTTTCAATTTTAATAATCTTATGTTTCTTATCTTTTTTGTAGGTCCAACAAGGCCCGTGGCGTTTCCCTGCAGCCGATTGCACCACTGTGGACGAAGCTGTTCAGACGGGTATGTAAGTTGCTGTTGTTTTCGTGTACAAGTAAGCCATTTTGTTTATTTTGGCTAATCTTATGTTTGTTTTCTTTTTCTAGGTCCAACATGACCCGTGGCGTCTTCCTGCAGCGATGTGCACCGCTGTGCACGGAGCGGTTCCTATCCGAGGCTTTGTTGCAATTTGAGGTGAGCTCTATTTTGTATTGTAATAATGGTATATTTTTTCTATTTATATGACTTTCCTGTTTTTTGTATGTCTATAGACTACTTTTTTATATTGTAGGAGGTACTTTCTTTGTTATCGTACGTTATTTCTTGAAAAACATTTTTATTTACCTTTCCATTATATTGTGTGTTATTTATTGTATTGCCACATAAGTGTTATTTCATTTCTTACAATTTTTTTTTCGATATTTCTACTTGATTTGTTTGACGAAAGTGCGATTAATAATTGAATAGGGGGAGTACTTGATTTTAATACGGCATGGGCGGGGCACGTTTATTCACGTTACACTCATTTCCCGATCTCGTCTGGAAAGTTCTACAGGTAAGCGAGCAAGTTTTGTCTGTTGATGTAATGTATTAATTATTTATTGTTACATCTATGGTTTTCATTTACAGGTAAGCCATTTTTTTTTTTTTAGGCTCATCTTATGTTTCTTATCTTTTTTCTAGGTCCAACATGGTCCGTCGAGACTCCCTGCAGCCGCGTGCACAACTGTGCACGCAGTTTTTCAGACAGGTATGTATGTTTTTTTTTGTTTAGGATCCAAGTAAGGCATCTTTTTATTGTAGCTAATGTTATGTTTTTTCTCTTCTGTTTACGTATAACATGGTCGATGTATGTTATTGTTGTTTTCCTTTACCGGTAAACCAGTTTTTTTTTTTGTAGGCTAATCTTATGTTTCTTTTCGTTTTTCTATGTTCAACATGGCCCGTGGCTTCTTCCTGCAGCGATGTGCACCGGTAAGCACGGAGTGGTTCCGATCCGAGGCTTTTGCGACATACAGGTACGTTATTACAGGTACGTTATTTCTTTAGAAATATTTGTATCTACCTTTTCATTATATTGTGTGTTATTTATTGTATTAAATGATAACTGGTATTTCATTTGTTAAAAATGTTTTAGCGATATTTCTACTTTATTTGTTTTGCCGAAAGTGCGATTAATAAATGAATACGGGGAGTACTTGATTTTAATACGGCATGGGCGGGGCACGTTTATTCACGTTAACGTCATTTCCCGATCTCGTCTGGAAAGTTCTACAGGTAAGCGAGCAACTTTTGTTTGTTGATGTAATGTATTAATTATTTATTGTTACATCTACCGTTTTCATTTACAGGTAAGCCATGTTTTTTTTTTTAAGCTCATCTTATGTTTCTTATCTTTTTTCTAGGTCCAACATGGTCCGTCGAGACTCCCTGCAGCCGCGTGCACTGCCGCGTGCACTACTGTACTTTTCAGACAGGTATGTATGTTTTTTTTTGTTTAGGAGCCAAGTAAGGCATCTTTTTATTGTAGCTAATGTAATGTTTTTTCTCTTATGTTTAGGTATAACATGGTCGATGTATGTTATTGTTGTTTTCCTTGACAGGTAAACCAGTTTTTGTTTTTTAGGCTAATCTTATGTTTCTTTTCTTTTTTCTATGTTTAACATGGCCCGTGGCGTCTTCCAGAAGCGATGTGCACCGGTAAGCACGGAGTGGTTCCGATCCGAGGCTTTTGCGACATACAGGTACGTTATTACAGGTACGTTATTTCTTTTGAAATATTTGTATCTACCTTTTCATTATATTGTGTGTTATTTATTGTATTAAATGATAACTGTTATTTCATTTGGTAAAAATGTTTTTGCGATATTTCTACTTTATTTGTTTGACGAAAGTGCGATTAATAAATGAATACGGGGAGTACTTGATTTTAATACGGCATGGGCGGGGCACGTTGCGTTAACGTCATTTCCTGATATCTTCTCGAAAGTTCTACAGGTAAGAGAGCAACTTTTGTCTGATGTCATGTTTAACATTTTTTTAGTTAGATGTACTGTTTTCCTTTACAGGTAACCCAGGTTTATTTTTTTAGGCTAATTTTTTGTTTTTTATCTTTTTTCTAGGTTCGACATGGCCCGTGACGTCACCCTGCAGGGATGTGCACCGCTGTGCACGGAGTTGTTCCGATCCGAGGCTCTTTTGCAGTTTGAGGTCAGCTATCTTTTCTATTGAAATAATCTTATGTTTTTTTCTGTCTTTTGTAGGTTCCACATGGTCCGTGGCGTCTCCCTGCAGACAGGTATGTATGTTTTTGTTTTTTATAGGATCCAAGTAAGGCATCTTTGTATTGTAGCTAATGTTATGTTTTTTCTCTTATGTTTAGGTCTAACATGGTCAATGTATGTTGTTGTTGTTTTACTTTACAAGTAAGCCAGGTTTGTTGTTTTAGGCTAATGTTATGTTTCTTTTCTTTTTTCTAGGTCCAACATGTCCGGTGGCGTCGCCCTGCAGCGATGTGCATTGTGTGCATGGAGCGGTTTCGATCCGAGGCTCCTGCGACATAAAAGTACGTTATTTCTTTAAAAATATTTTTATCTGACTTTTTTTATGATATTGTGTTATTTATTGTATTGTCTAATAGCTGTCATTTAATTTGTAAAAATTTTTTTTGCGATATTTAAAGTTTTATTGGTTTGACGAAAGTGCTATTAATAATTGAATACGGGGGAGTACTTGATTTTAATACGGCATGGGCGGGGCACGTTTATTCACGTTAACGTCATTTCCCGATATCTTCTGGAAAGTTCTACAGGTAAGAGAGCATCTTTAGTCTGTTGATGTAATGTATTAATTATTTTGTGTTAGATCTACGGTTTTCATTTACAGGTAGTTCTACAGGTAAGAGAGCAACTTTAGTCTGTTGATGTAATGTATTAATTATTTTGGTTTAGATCTACGGTTTTCATTTACAGGTAAGCCAAGTTTTTTTTTTTTTAGGATCATCTTATGTTTCCGTCGAGACTAAGAGAGCAACTTTTGTCTGTTGATGTAATGTTTTAAATATTTTTTGTTAGATGTACTTTTTTCCTTTACAGGTAAACCAGGTTTCCTTTTTTTTAGGCTAATCTTATGTTATCTTTTTTCTAGGTCCAACATGGCCCGTGACGTCACCCTGCAGCGATGTGCACCGCTGTGCACGTAGTAGTTCCGATTCGAGGCTCATTTGCAGTTTGAGGTCAGCTATCTTTTCTATTGTAATAATCTTGTTTTTTCTGTCTTTTGTAGGTTCCACATGGTCCGTGGCGTGTCCCTGTAGACAGGTATGTATGTTTTGGTTGTTTTTAGGATCCAAGTAAGGCATCTGTGTATTGTAGCTAATGTTATTTCTCTTATGTTTCGGTCTAACATGGTTAATGTATGTTGTTCTTGTTTGCCTTTACAGGTAAGCCAGGTTTGTTTTTTAGGCTAATGTTATGTTTCTTTTATTTTTTCTAGGTACAACATGGCCTGTGGCGTCGCCCTGCAGCGATGTGCACAGCTGTGCACGGATCTGTTCCGATCCGAGGCTCCTGCGACATACAAGTACGTTATTTCTTTAAATAAAAATGTATCTACCTTTTTTTACTATATTGTCAAATTTATCGTATTGCTTAATAGTTGTCATTTCATTTGTTAAAAATTTTTGGCCGATATTTACACTTTTATTCGTTTGACGAAAGTGCTATTAATAATTTAATACGGGGGAGTACTTTATTTTAATACGGCATGGGCGGGGCACGTTTACTCACGTTAACGTCATTTCCCGATATCTTCTGGAAAGTTCTACAGGTAAGAGAGCAACTTTCGTCCCTTGATGTAATGTATTTACTTATTTTGGGTAGATGTACTGTTTTTCCTTACAGGTAAGCCAGATTTGTTTTTTTAGGCTAATGTAATGTTTCTTTTCTTCCGATTCGAAGCTCTTTTGCAGTTTGAGGTCAGCTATCTTTTCTATTGTAGTAGTTTTTTTTTATTTTTTTTATTCTGTATTTTCTAGGTCCAACATGGCCCGTGGCGTCTCCCTGCAGCCGTGTGCACTACTGTGCACGCAGTTTTTCAGATAGGTATGTATGTTTTTTTAGGCTAATCTTATGTTTCGTTTCTTTTTTCTAGGTCCAACATGGCTCGTGGCGTCTCCCTTTTTCACGTTAACGTAGTTTCCCGATATCTTCACTGAAGTTTGCGCAGGTGTCGTCCTGGTATTCGGGTCCTGTACTCTAGTTTTGCCTTAAGTATCTGATGTTTTCTGATCTTTGCCTCTTGTTTTTAACTTTCTTTTTTCTAGGTCCAACATGGCTCGTGGCGTCTCCCTTTTTCACGTTAACGTAGTTTCCCGATATCTTCACTGATGTTTGCGCAGGTGTCGTCCTGGTATTCGGGTCCTGTACTCTAGTTTTGCCTTAAGTAGCTGATGTTTTCTGATCTTTGCCTCTTGTTTTTAAAAATGTATATGTATGCACTGTCCATGTTCTCTTTGTGTTTGTATGATTTATACACCCCACTGACTGTGCTGCTACGATCGACAGGTAAGTGATATATTTTAATACATTTATGCACTGTTCATGTTTTCTTTGTGTGACGATTGTCTGATTTCTACAGTTCACTGAATTTACTGCTACGATCGACAGGTTAGGTGCAGAGCGCTTTATTAGTAATATAAAAGAATATTTTGCCACAATTTGGAGTATCATTAATTTGTGAGCTACTGTTTCAAATTATATGCCTACTGTTATGCTTGCAAGTTTACGCTCAATTTGATAACGTTTTGTTAACACGCTTGCATGCAACTGCGTTTTTATTTTATTACATTTTACACTGCACTTGCGTATTGTTTTTAATGCACGCACGACTTTGTAGTAACTGCCCAGACTACTTGGTGCCACTTTAATTCTTTTGGGAGGGTGGGACCTGTCTCTTGCATCCGCGCGCGTTCACACTCAATTCACATGTAATTGCCACATCTTGACTCGCAATAAGATACACTTCTTTCCAGACAGTCCTTTGTTTGCTAGAAGGAAGCACCGCACCCAAACATTAACATACGGCTACAGGGCAACATCAACACTACATGTGGTCTTCTTTTGGTATTTAATTCAAGCAACTGACAGGCCTTCGCGTATACTTAACACAGAATTCGCACCTCTTCACTCACAATGGAATACACTTCTTGCCAGACAGTCCTTTGTTTGCTAGAAGGAAGCACCGCACCCAAACATTAACATACGGCTACAGGGCAACATCTTACCTATTTGCTGTTTTTCAACACTACATGTGGCTTCTTTTGTTATTTAATTCAAGCAACGACACTTTTTTTTACCTTTCGCACTATTTAAAACACACGAGCGGACTTTCGGGACAGTTCTTGGGAAAAAGCCCGACGGTATACTTCGAGAGCTGATCGATCTCTAACTAAAAACTGTAAGTAACTGCTTTCATTAAGAATAAGAGAATGCTTTACTTTTACCGTTTTAAATTTTTTAACAAAAATTAATTCAATTACTATATTTGTATAAATGTTATAACTTTATCTTTTACTTCTAAAATTGACGTGCACATGGCTTTTTATTAAACACTTTAAAGCATTTTTGAAGTTCTTTAGTAGCTGCAGTGTAAGAAATGAGTGTATTTAAAAGATCTTATTTGTAGTAACTCCATAAAGAGTACTACCAGTGTTCGTAAAAGCATTAACAGTAAATAGTAGCCATGCGGGAAAGAGCCCTGTCGCTTTGCTGTGGTTGAGCGGGAGGGGGGATGCTGTAACCCCGGACTCTACGTAAAGCGCACCCGTCTCCTCGTGTGCCGTCTGTCATCATCAGTGTCCTGGGGTAACTTTTACTTTAACAAACAGATGACATTCTCTTGTGCGAAACAACTGCTCTTCCTGTAAAAATGCCCATTTGTATTCAGTAGTCTAACTCTGTGACATGCTGGGTAAAGTTTTGGAAATGAGCCGAAAGTAATAATATTAGTAAAGTAATAGCGCATTATTACAATCCATCCGTTTGTCAACAGATTGCACACCAAATGGTGTCTCGTTTGTGACGGGCCACGAACGCTCAAGCTACCTTACCTTGCTCGCGCATCCCCTTTCTGCTTGGGGACTGTCTCCGGGGCTGACCACCTCCATAGCGCCCCTCTCCAGCGCGTCTCAGAGGCACAGGGCACATACATGCTGTTTTTGTACATTACACATGCTCATCTTTTTTTAGATTAATTAAAGTAACTGACATTATTTCTTCCTTTCTCAGTATTTGAAGCACACGAGTGAACATTCTGAATATTTCATAAAAAGAAGCTAGGCCGTATACTTCAAGAGCTCATCTCTCGATTTTACAGAAATGTAAGTAACTTCATACAATGGAAAGACAGTAATGCTTTGTTTTGCATTTTTAGCCTTTTTAACTTCACTTACATTTGTTTACGAGAAATGTAACGCTGTCATACCTTTAGCTTTTATTTGTCAAATTTACGCGCACTCTGTAATTTTTAAAACACTATCTTGTACATTTAGATAATTTGTCCATTGCACCATCACTCACTGCTGCACTCTCTCCTCAGTCTAGATGTAACATCCCTTCATTCTCTCCTCAGCCTCTCCCTGCACGGTCCCTTCACTGTTGCCCTCTCTCCTCGGCCTCTCCCTGCACGGTCCCTTCACTGCTGCCCTCTCTGCTCAGACTCCCGCATCCAGCCAGCACGTCTGACTCATCCACTGCACCATCACTCACTGTTGCACTTTCTCCTCGGCCTCTCCCTGCACGGTCCCTTCACTGCTGCCCTCTCTGCTCAGACCCCCTCATCCAGGCTGCACCCATGACTCATCCACTGCACCATCACTCACTGTTGCACTCTCTCCTCAGCCTCTCCCTGCACGGTCCCTTCACTGATGCACTCTGTAATTTTTAAAACACTATCTTGTACATTTAGATAATTTGTCCATTGCACCATCACTCACTGCTGCACTCTCTCCTCAGTCTAGATGTAACATCCCTTCATTCTCTCCTCAGCCTCTCCCTGCACGGTCCCTTCACTGTTGCCCTCTCTGCTCAGACTCCCGCATCCAGGCTGCACCCATGACTCATCCACTGCACCATCACTCACTGTTGCACTCTCTCCTCAGCCTCTCCCTGCACGGCCCCTTCACTGTTGCACTCTCTCCTCGGCCTCTCCCTGCACGGTCCCTTCACTGCTGCCCTCTCTGCTCAGACTCCCGCATCCAGCCAGCACGTCTGACTCATCCACTGCACCATCACTCACTGTTGCACTTTCTCCTCGGCCTCTCCCTGCACGGTCCCTTCACTGCTGCCCTCTCTGCTCAGACCCCCTCATCCAGGCTGCACCCATGACTCATCCACTGCACCATCACTCACTGTTGCACTCTCTCCTCAGCCTCTCCCTGCACGGTCCCTTCACTGATGCACTCTGTAATTTTTAAAACACTATCTTGTACATTTAGATAATTTGTCCATTGCACCATCACTCACTGCTGCACTCTCTCCTCAGTCTAGATGTAACATCCCTTCATTCTCTCCTCAGCCTCTCCCTGCACGGTCCCTTCACTGTTGCCCTCTCTCCTCGGCCTCTCCCTGCACGGTCCCTTCACTGCTGCCCTCTCTGCTCAGACTCCCGCATCCAGCCAGCACGTCTGACTCATCCACTGCACCATCACTCACTGTTGCACTTTCTCCTCGGCCTCTCCCTGCACGGTCCCTTCACTGCTGCCCTCTCTGCTCAGACCCCCTCATCCAGGCTGCACCCATGACTCATCCACTGCACCATCACTCACTGTTGCACTCTCTCCTCAGCCTCTCCCTGCACGGTCCCTTCACTGATGCACTCTGTAATTTTTAAAACACTATCTTGTACATTTAGATAATTTGTCCATTGCACCATCACTCAATGCTGCACTCTCTCCTCAGTCTAGATGTAACATCCCTTCATTCTCTCCTCAGCCTCTCCCTGCACGGTCCCTTCACTGTTGCCCTCTCTGCTCAGACTCCCGCATCCAGGCTGCACCCATGACTCATCCACTGCACCATCACTCACTGTTGCACTCTCTCCTCAGCCTCTCCCTGCACGGCCCCTTCACTGTTGCACTCTCTCCTCGTCCTCTCCCTGCACGGTCCCTTCACTGCTGCCCTCTCTGCTCAGACCCCCCTCATCCAGGCTGCACCCATGACTCATCCACTGCACCATCACTCACTGTTGCACTCTCTCCTCAGCCTCTCCATGCACGGTCCCTTCACTGTTGCACTCTCTCCTCAGACCCCCCTCATCCAGGCTGCACCCATGACTCATCCACTGCACCATCACTCACTGTTGCACTCTCTCCTCAGCCTCTCCCTGCACGGTCCCTTCACTGATGCACTCTGTAATTTTTAAAACTCTGTCTAGCACATTTCGATAATTTGTTGTAAAAAGCGTTCATTATAATGAAACTGTTGCCGTATCGAATGCTCTTTGGTAGCTGCAGTGTTTATACGGAGTGTATTTCAAAGACCTTATCCCTCGTATAAACTCTTTAAATAGCAGCACTAGTGTTCGCAAAAACAGCCTGTAGCTTTGCTGTCAGTAGAGGGGGGGGGGGGAAGAGGGCGGAGGATGCGGTAGCTACAGACTCCTTACGTAAAGCATCCGTCTCCTCGTGCGCTGTCTGCCCAATGCCACACTTCTTGAATTGTTTTATTCAAGTAACTGACATTATTTTTTATTTCCTTGTATTTCAAGCATTCGAGCGACCTTTTCTCGAGTGGTAGCCAGGCAGTATATTTCGAGAGCTGATATATCTCTGTTGCAGAACTGTAAGTAATTTTATACATTAAAAATTAGACAATGCTTGACTTTTAAGGTTTTACCTTTTTTAACTTTACTTATATTTTGACTTACGATATATGTAACAATGTTATGCCTTTACATTTTATTTGCAAAATATACGTGCACCTTTTAATTTATTACACACTTTCGAGCACATTTCAATAGTTTGTTTAGTACATTTGACATCCTCAACCTCTCCCTCCACCGTCCCTTCACTGCTGCAATTGCTCCTCAGCCTCTCCATGCATACTATCCTCAACGTATACAAATGTAATCTGAATGAACGGAAAAGTGATGCAACTTTTGCCATATCTCATATTCTTTACTAGCTGCAGTGTAAGAAATGAGTGTATTTAAAAGATCTTATTTGTAGTAACTCCATAAAGAGTACTACCAGTGTTCGTAAAAGCATTAACAGTAAATAGTAGCCATGCGGGAAAGAGCCCTGTCACTTTGCTGTGGTTGAGCGGGAGGGGGGATGCTGTAACCCCGAACTCTACGTAAAGCACCCGTCTCCTCGTGTGCCGTCTGTCATCATCAGTGTCCTGGGGTAACTTTTACTTTAACAAACAGATGACATTCTCTTGTGCGAAACAACTGCTCTTCCTGTAAAAATGCCCATTTGTATTCAGTAGTCTAACTCTGTGACATGCTGGGTAAACTTTTGGAAATGAGCCGAAAGTAATAATATTAGTAAAGTAATAGCGCATTATTACAATCCATCCGTTTGTCAACAGATTGCACACCAAATGGTGTCTCGTTTGTGACGGGCCACGAACGCTCGAGCACATTTCAATACTTTGTTTAGTACATTTGACATCCTCAACCTCTCCCTCCACCGTCCCTTCACTGCTGCAATCGCTCGTCAGCCTCTCCATGCATACTCTCCTCAACGTCTCACTGGATCATCCCTTCACTGCCGCACTCACTCTTCTGCCTCTTACTGCAACATCTCTTCATTCTCTCCTCAGCCTCTTCCTGCACGGTCCCTTCACTGTTGCACTCTCTCCTCAGCCTCTCCCTGCACGGTCCTTTCACTGCTGCCCTCTCTGCTCAGACTCCCGCATCCAGCCTGCACGTCTGACTCATCCACTGTACCATCACTCACTGTTGCACTCTCTCCTCAGCCTCTCCCTGCACGGTCTCTTCACTGTTGCCCTCTCTGCTCAGACCCCCGCATCCAGGCTGCACCTCTGACTCATCCACTGAACCATCACTCACTGCTGCACTCTCTCCTCAACATCTCAATGGACCATACCTTTACTGCAGCACTCTCTCATTAGCCTCTCTTTGCACAGTCCATTCACTGCTGCACTCTCTCTTTAGTCTCTCCCTCAACCAACATTTCACTACTGCGCTCTCTTCATCCTCTCTCTGCACCGTCCCTTCACTGCTGCAATCGCTCCTCAGCCTCTCCATGCATACTCTCCTCAACGTCTCACTGGATCATCCCTTCACTGCCGCACTCACTCCTCTGCTTCTCTTTGCACCGTCCTTTCAATAATGCACTCTCTACTCACCTTCTCCCTGCACCGTCCCTTCACTAATGCACTCTCTGCTCAGCTATCCATTGCATTGTCTCTTCACTGCTGCACTCTCATCAACTTCTCACTGCACCATCCCTCCACTGTGGTGCTGAGAGCATAAGGCAAAGAGCATAGTGCAGAGAGCGTTGTACAGAGAGAAAGAGAGAATAAACATAACATTAGCAAATTTGAAAAGATAACTTTTCACAAACTTTACAAAAACAGCATATCGAAACAACTTCATGCACAGTGGTGCATATTACTGCAGGGGGACGCCACGGGCCATGTTGGACCTAGACAAAAGAAAAGAAACATAAGATTTGCCTAAAAAAACAAACATGGCTTACCTCTGAACGAAAACAACAACAACATACATACCCGTCTCAACAGCTTCGTGCACAGTGGTGCACACGGCTGCAGGGAGACGCCACGGGCCATGTTGGATCTACAAAAGACTAAAAAAACATAAGATTATTGCAAAATAAAAGATAGCTTACCTCAAACTGCAAAAGAGCCGCGGATCAGAACAACTCAGTGCACAGTGGTGCACATCGCTGCAGGGAGATGCACGGGCGATGTTGGACCTAGAAATACGAAAATATACCTTTTCCAAAAAATTACTAAACAAAACAAAACATACAGACCGTTCAAAGGAGTACTGAGCAACTTCTTTCAGAGAGGGTCAGAGCAAAATGGCCTTTACATATCTACAGCCATTTTCATAGTTGGGTCTGTGCTGGGTCTGTGCTTTTGTTGTTCGGAGCAACACATAACGACACTCACTGTCTAAAGAACAGCAAAACTTAAAGGCCCCCAAATACACTCTCTATATTATGATCTCTGTATTATGCTCTCTGTATTAAACTCTCTGTACAACACTCTCTGTACAATGCTCTCTATACCACACTCTCTGGACTACGCTCTCTGGACTACACTCTCTGTACAATGCTATCTGTACATACACCCTCTGTACTACATACACCCTCTATACTACATACACACTCTATACTACATACACACTCTATACTACATACACCCTCTATACTACATACACTCTCTGTACATACAATCTTCATACACGATCTCTAAAACACACTCTGATACACATGATATGTATTACGCTCTGTTATCTATGCTCTCTGTATTATACTCTCTGTGTTATGCTCTATGTGTTATGCTCTGTCTTATGCTCTCTGTTTTACGCTCTCTGTTTCTTACACTCTGTTTAGCACACTGTTTATACACGCTCTCTAAGATACACTCTGTTACACATTATATATATATCACGCTCTGTTATCTATGCTTTCTGTATTATGCTTTCTGTGTTAGGCTCTCTGTGTTATGGTCTCTATCTTGCGCTCTTTGTTTCTTACACTCTGTTCCTTACGCCCTTTTCTTACGCTCTGTTTCTTACTCTGTTTCTTACTCTGTTTCTTACTCTGTTTCTTACTCTGTTTCTTACTCTCTGTTTCTTACTCTCTGTTTCTTACTCTCTGTTTCTTACTCTCTGTGTATTACGCTCTGTGTATTACGCTCTGTGCATTACGCTCTGTGCATTACGCTCTGTGCATTACGCTCTGTGCATTACGCTCTGTGCATTACGCTCTCTGCATTACGCTCTCTGCATTACACTCTCTGTATTACGCTCTCTGTACCGCATTCTCTGTACTACATTGTAAGAGTAGTTCAGAGAGTGTGTTGCAAAGAACATGGTACAGAAAGCGTGGTGCAGGAAGCGTGGTGCAGAAAGCGTGGTGCAGAAAGCGTGGTGCAGAGAGTCTGGTGCAGAGAGCATGATGCAAAAAGTATAATGCAGAGAGTATGGTGCAATATAAGTTGGCAATCGCTGATGATGATAAAGTGAGTGCAGGTGAGAACCAATCTGCAAACTCCAATTGGGTTGCTTACGTGAGGCATTGCCAACTTTTTCACATCTTTTCACTTTCTATACATTCTCTGTCTGGCGCTCTCTGTCTGGCGCTCTCTGTCTGGCGCTCTCTGTTTGGCGCTCTGTCTCTTGCGCTCTGTCTCTTACGCTCACCCTCTGTACTACATACACCCTCTGTACTACATACACCCTCTGTACTACATACACCCTCTGTACTACATACACCCTCTGTACTCCATACACCCTCTGTACTACATACACCCTGTGTACTACATACACCCTCTGTACTACATACACCCTCTGTACTACATACACCCTCTGTACATACACTCTGTACATACACTCTGTACATACACTCTGTACATACACTCTGTACATACACTCTGTACATACACTCTGTACATACACTCTTTAACACACTCTCTGTACCATACTCTCTGTACCACACTCTCTGTAACACACAATCTCTTTACATACTCTCTGTACACACTTCCTATATTACTCGCTCAGTATTATGCTCTCTTTAATTTATTACACACTTTCTAGCACATTTCAATACTTTGTTGTAGAGTACGTTTGACATCCTCAACCTCTCCTTCCACCGTCCCTTCAATGCTGCAATCGCTCCTCTGCTTCTCTTTGCACCATCCTTTCAATAATGCACTCTCTACTCACCTTCTCCCTGCACCGTCCCTTCACTAATGCACTCTCTGCTCAGCTACCCATTGCATTGTCCCTTCACTGCTGCACTCTCATCAACTTCTCACTGCATCATCCCTCCACTGTGGTGATGAGAGCATAAGGCAAAGAGCATAGTGCAGAGAGCGTTGTACAGAGAGCTAGAGAGAATAAACATAACATTAGCCAAATTGAAAAGATCACTTTTCACAAATTGTACAAAAACAGCATATCGAAATAACTTCATGCACAGTAGTGCATATCGCTGCAGGAAGACACCACGGGCCATGTTGGACCTACAAAAAAGATAAGAAACATAAGATTAACCTACAAAAACAAACATGGCTTACCTCTGAACGAAAACAACAACATACATACCCGTCTCAACAGCTTCGTGCACAGTGGTGCACACGGCTGCAGGGAGACGCCACGGGCCATGTTGGATCTACAAAAGACAAAAAAATAATAAGATTATTGAAAAAGAAAAGATAGCTTACCTCAAACTGCAAAAGAGCCGCGGATCAGAACAACTCAGTGCACAGTGGTGCACATCGCTGCAGGGAGATGCACGGGCGATGTTGGACCTAGAAATACGAACATATACCTTTTCCAAAAAATTAGTAAACAAAAAAAAAAACATACATACCGTACAAAGGAGTACTGAGCAACTTCTTTCAGAGAGGGTCAAAGAAAAATGGCCTTTACATATCTACAGCCATTTTCAGAGTTGGGTATGTGCTGGGTCTGTGCTTTGGTTGTTCTGAGCAACACATAACGACACTAACTGTCTAAAGAACTGCAAAACTTAAAGGCCCCCAAATACACTCTCTATTATGATCTCTGTATTATGCTCTCTGTATTAAACTCTCTGTACCACACTCTCTGTACAATGCTCTCTGTACTACACTCTCTGGACTACGCTCTCTGGACTACGCTCTCTGTACAATGCTATCTGTACATAGACCCGCTGTAGTACATACACCCTCTATACTACATACACCCTCTATACTACATACACCCTCTATAAAACATACACCCTCTATACTACATACACTCTCTGTACATACAATCTTCATACATGATCTCTAAAACACACTCTGATACACATGATATGTATTACGCTCTGTTATCTATGCTCTCTGTATTATACTCTCTGTGTTATGCTCTGTCTTATGCTCTCTGTTTTACGCTCTCTGTTTCTTACACTCTGTTTAGCACACTGTTTATACACGCTCTCTAAGATACACTCTCTTACACATTATATATATATCACGCTCTGTTATCTATGCTTTCTGTATTATGCTTTCTGTGTTAGGCTCTCTGTGTTATGGTCTCTATCTTGCGCTCTTTGTTTCTTACACTCTGTTCCTTACGCCCTTTTCTTACGCTCTGTTTCTTATTCTGTTTCTTACTCTGTTTCTTACTCTCTGTTTCTTACTCTCTGTTTCTTACTCTCTGTTTCTTACTCTCTGTGTATTGCGCTCTGTGTATTACGCTCTGTGTATTACGCTCTGTGTATTACGCTCTGTGTATTACGCTCTGTGCATTACGCTCTGTGCATTACGCTCTGTGCATTACGCTCTCTGCATTACGCTCTCTGCATTACGCTCTCTGTATTACACTCTCTGTATTACGCTCTCTGTACCGCATTCTCTGTACTACATTGTAAGAGTAGTTCAGAGAGTGTGTTGCAAAGAACATGGTACAGAAAGCGTGGTGCAGAAAGCGTGGTGCAGAAAGCGTGGTGCACAGAGTCTGGTGCAGAGAGCATGATGCAAAAAGTATAATGCAGAGAGTATGGTGCACTATAAGTTGGCAATCGCTGATGATGATAAAGTGAGTGCAGGTGAGAACCAATCTGCAAACTCAAATTGGGTTGCTTACGTGAGGCATTGCCAACTTTTTCACATCTTTTCACTTTCTATACATTCTCTGTCTGGCGCTCTCTGTCTGGCGCTCTCTGTTTGGCGCTCTGTCTCTTGCACTCTGTCTCTTACGCTCACCCTCTGTACTACATACACCCTCTGTACTACATACACCCTCTGTACTACATACACCCTCTGTACTACATACACCCTCTGTACTACATACACCCTCTATACTACATACACCCTCTATACTACATACACTCTCTGTACATACACCCTCTGTACATACACTCTGTACATACACTCTGTACATACACTCTGTACATACACTCTGTACATACACTCTGTACATACACTCTGTACATACACTCTTTAACACACACTCTGTACATACACTCTTTAACACACTCTCTGTACCATACTCTCTGTACCACACTCTCTCTTTACATACTCTCTGTACACACTTCCTATATTACTCGCTCAGTATTATGCTCTCTTTAATTTATTACACACTTTCTAGCACATTTCAATACTTTGTTGTAGAGTACGTTTGACATCCTCAACCTCTCCTTCCACCATCCCTTCAATGCTGCAATCGCTCCTCTGCTTCTCTTTGCACCGTCCTTTCAATAATGCACTCTCTACTCACCTTCTCCCTGCACCGTCCCTTCACTAATGCACTCTCTGCTCAGCTACCCATTGCATTGTCCCTTCACTGCTGCACTCTCATCAACTTCTCACTGCATCATCCCTCCACTGTGGTGATGAGAGCATAAGGCAAAGAGCATAGTGCAGAGAGCGTTGTACAGAGAGCTAGAGAGAATAAACATAACATTAGCCAAATTGAAAAGATCACTTTTCACAAACTGTACAAAAACAGCATATCGAAACAACTTCATGCACAGTAGTGCATATCGCTGCAGGAAGACACCACGGGCCATGTTGGACCTACAAAAAAGATAAGAAACATAAGATTAGCCTAAAAAAACAAACATGGCTTACCTCTGAACGAAAACAACAACATACATACCCGTCTCAACAGCTTCGTGCACAGTGGTGCACACGGCTGCAGGGAGACGCCACAGGCCATGTTGGATCTACAAAAGACAAAAAAATAATAAGATTATTGCAAAAGAAAAGATAGCTTACCTCAAACTGCAAAAGAGCCGCGGATCAGAACAACTCAGTGCACAGTGGTGCACATCGCTGCAGGGAGATGCACGGGCGATGTTGGACCTAGAAATACGAAAATATACCTTTTCCAAAAAATTAGTAAACAAAAAAAAACATACATACCGTTCAAAGGAGTACTGAGCAACTTCTTTCAGAGAGGGTCAAAGAAAAATGGCCTTTACATATCTACAGCCATTTTCAGAGTTGGGTATGTGCTGGGTCTGTGCTTTGGTTGTTCTGAGCAACACATAACGACACTCACTGTCTAAAGAACAGCAAAACTTAAAGGCCCCCAAATACACTCTCTATTATGATCTCTGTATTATGCTCTCTGTATTAAACTCTCTGTACCACACTCTCTGTACAATGCTCTCTGTACTACACTCTCTGGACTACGCTCTCTGGACTACGCTCTCTGTACAATGCTATCTGTACATAGACCCGCTGTAGTACATACACCCTCTATACTACATACACCCTCTATACTACATACACCCTCTATACTACATACACCCTCTATACTACATACACTCTCTGTACATACACTCTCTGTACATACACTCTCTGTACATACACTCTCTGTACATAGAATCTTCAGACACGATCTCTAAAACACACTCTGATACACATGATATGTATTACGCTCTGTTATCTATGCTCTCTGTATTATACTCTCTGTGTTATGCTCTATGTGTTATGCTCTGTCTTACGCTCTCTGTTTTACGCTCTCTGTTTCTTACACTCTGTTTAGCACACTGTTTATACACGCTCTCTAAGATACACTCTGTTACACATTATATATATATCACGCTCTGTTATCTATGCTTTCTGTATTATGCTTTCTGTGTTAGGCTCTCTGTGTTATGGTCTCTATCTTGCGCTCTTTGTTTCTTACACTCTGTTCCTTACGCCCTTTTCTTACGCTCTGTTTCTTACTCTGTTTCTTACTCTGTTTCTTACTCTGTTTCTTACTCTGTTTCTTACTCTGTTTTTTACTCTCTGTTTCTTACTCTCTGTTTCTTACTCTCTGTTTCTTACTCTCTGTTTCTTACTCTCTGTTTCTTACTCTGTTTCTTACGCTCTGTGTATTACGCTCTGTGTATTACGCTCTCTGCATTACGCTCTCTGCATTACGCTCTGTGCATTACGCTCTCTGCATTACACTCTCTGTATTACACTCTCTGTATTACGCTCTCTGTACCGCATTCTCTGTACTACATTGTAAGAGTAGTTCAGAGAGTGTGTTGCAAAGAACATGGTACAGAAAGCGTGGTGCAGGAAGTGTGGTGCAGAAAGTGTGGTGCAGAAAGCGTGGTGCAGAGAGTCTGGTGCAGAGAGCATGATGCAAAAAGTATAATGCAGAGAGTATGGTGCACTATAAGTTGGCAATCGCTGATGATGATAAAGTGAGTGCAGGTGAGAACCAATCTGCAAACTCCAATTGGGTTGCTTACGTGAGGCATTGCCAACTTTTTCACATCTTTTCACTTTATATACATTCTCTGTCTGGCACTCTCTGTCTGGCGCTCTCTGTCTGGCGCTCTCTGTCTGGCGCTCTCTGTCTGGCGCTCTCTGTCTGGCGCTCTCTGTCTGGTGCTCTCTGTCTGGCGCTCTCTGTCTGGCGCTCTCTGTCTGGCGCTCTGTCTCTTACGCTCTGTGTCTTACGCTCACCCTCTGTACTACATACACCCTCTGTACTACATACACCCTCTGTACTACATACACCCTCTGTACTACATACACCCTCTGTACTATATACACCCTCTGTACTACATACACTCTTTACATACACTCTTTACATACACTCTTTACATACACTCTTAACCACACTCTTAACCACACTCTTAACCACACTCTCTGTACCATACTCTCTGTACCACACTCTCTGTAACACACAATCTCTTTACATACTCTCTGTACACACTTCCTATATTACTCTCTCAGTATTATGCTCTCACACTCTCTATACACACACACACACTCTAACACGCTTTAAAAGCACAAAATCTACACAACACTCTTTACTACAATAAACTACACAATATTAAGTACATGCTTATCTAAAAACACTATAGTACAAATGCAACTCACTATTATTTATGACTTGCTCAAAAACACAAATACACTTTACTACACACTTTCATTACCTTGCCTTCTTTCTTGTAATACAATACATTAATAAATAATATTATTAAAAGTACTAACTAATGCATTTTTCTCATTTTTCATAGGTTGGCAATTAATCCTTACAAGATCACAAGTTGCTAATTGCGTGTCCAAACAACATCGAGGTAAAAGTACATAACTGTTTTTGTTTCTCTATCCACTTGTAACAGTAAAAAGACTTTTAACAACATCAAATAGTATAGATCTATAAACAAGATAACATAACTCATTTACTCTCTATATATACATATATATATATATATATATATATATATATATATATATATATATATATATATATATATATATATATAGATAGATAGATAGATATAGATATATATGTGTGTGTGTGCATGTATATAGATATATTTATATATATAGATGTTTATAGAATAGCCTACTTAAATTAAAAATAAAAATACTCAAGTATAAATAAAAGACCTAAATATTATAAAAGTAATACTTAAAAGATTACAAGGAAAAAAATAGGCTAGAAATTAAAAGCTATAAAAATACATCTCATTAATAACTATAATATAAATATAGCAATTTGCCAGTAAACTGTAACTATATACAAATAGAACATAGTCAATATACTCTTTAGACAACAGTTTAAGAAAAAAAAATCAGTGTAGCAATAAATATGATCAAAATACTGCAAGCGGATTATCATCAGGGGCATTTAAGATTTTCAAGTAATTCAAGAGGGAGACAATGTTTACCAAATAGCACATTTGCTATTATACACAACTATAGTAAAGTTGCAAATACATGGACTAAAGAAGATTTACATCACATTATGGACTTAGGTGAAGCTTTATACACAGATATGCATTCAATTAATAGTCAAATACTTATGCATCCAGACGAATTGCCAAATTTTATACAACACAATAACACTATCTATGCACTTAAGCTTAAAGAACCATCATATGGAGACATATTGAAACATTTTGACCCATCAACACCAACATTAATAACAACATTAAAAGCTGCACTAGATTGTAACTCAGGTGTTTTACTTTGCATGGAAAAGTATGTTATTTCTATTATAAACAATAACAATTCATACTTTGTATTTGATTCACATAGCCGCGATAACACAGGAATGCCTCACCCAAATGGAACATGTATTACTATACAAATACCATTTGAAAATCTTCTGAGCTACATCACTAAGCTGGCACATAGCATTAAAGGTCCAAATGATAATTGCGTGCCGTATGAATTAACTCCTATAAATATAACTACTATTAAAAAAGATACGCTTCAAAAAGCAATAGTCAATAATGAACAAAATAGAAATTCTATACCAAGAAAATATATATATGTGCATTCTACTGAAGCATGTTCTAATTTTTTTACACACGCCTTTCAGACACGTATAGAAAGAGCAAAAAATATCATACGTGAAGCTAAATTCAGCACCTTTACTAATGTAGAACAGCCATCAACATCATTAGCTAATCCTCTTAGTACTAGATCAGATCCAAATGCATTTTTAACTCCTACAACACGTACAGAACTAACTACGACTAACAGCCATCACATAGATCCACCACAATATACTACTACATCACAGAATAATACTACAACTAACACATATGCTAGTATAGTTAGAAAAACACTTCAGCAAAATTGCATATACAAACATTTAGAAAAACAAACATCACAAGGTAATTTACATGCCAACACATATACAGATATTAATGATCATGTTTATCAACCTATTCCTGTAAGTAATACAATAATAATTCCTGAAAATAGGGCCAATAGCATATTGACTAAAAGTCTAACAGACACAAATAGAGACCTAAATAATGATAATTTGCCACAAACTCCACAAGATATAGATACAGTTAATAGAACACAGGAGCATAAACAAAACACCATTGAAAACACATCACAATATTCACAATCTCTAACAATGAGTCTATTTGCTATACTACACAACTACTGTAAACCAGCATCTACTTGGGACACTTTAGATGTTAATTGTATAATGGATCTTGGAGATGCTTTATATACTGAAATGCACTCTCTTAATAACGATAATTGTGAACTACTACATAATTTACCTAATTACATAGTTCACAATAACATAATATATTCTACTAAGCTGAAAAAAAGCTTTCAAGGTCAGATAAATGAAGAAAACAAAAGTAAAAACGCTAAATTAATGTCAGCATTTACTTCAGCAATTAATTTAGAAAATGGTGTTTTAATCAGTATAGAAAATAATGCAATTTCTGTATTTAAAAATAACCATTCTTACTTTATATTTGATTCACATAGCCAAGATGAAAAAGCAATACCACATCCGAATGGAACATGTATTGCTATAGAAATAGAATCTATTAATCAACTTATCCAATACATCATAGAGTTACCTAATAAAGGAAAACTAACACATTCACAAAGTATTAGTTTACAATTAACTCCTGTAAAAATTATAACAATTAGCCAAAAATCACTTAACGCAACACTAAAAAACAATAGCAATAATAAAATGAAGTCTAAAAAAAACATATATGTCCATACTACACAAGTATTGGTAAATGCATTAACACATATTACAACTACAAACATACAAGTCAGAAATACAAGTACAAACACAGTAAACAGCAATAGTCAAGCAAATGAAGAGCTTTTAACAACACACAGTAATGTCACTGCCGACATAACTAATAGCAATGACAATGTCATAACTGTATCATTTACACATAGTGATCAATTACCAATACAAACTAGTAGGGTACAGGCGCAAAAAACTAACAGGAAAAGAAAGCATACACAAGAAGCAGAAAATTCAGATTACACTGATACTAACATAAGGTTACAAACAACAACTGAAATAATAAGTAGCTTCCATGCCCAAATAAGATATGGTCCGGAGTATGCTTGCACTATTTGCAATCAATTATGGCATAAACAGAATTTAGTTAAAACACACAGTATTACAAAGAAAGCAAAATTCTTAGAGTGTAACATTAGCAAATTCAAAACTGATGAGATATGTAAAACATGTTACACATATATCAATAACAACAAAATACCCCCTTGTTCTTTTTATAATGGTATGACTTTTCCTAATATTCCAGCAGCTTTACAGTTGCATAATTTAGAAGAAAGATTAGTATCACCAAGAATACCTTTTTTACAAATTAGAGCACTACCACGTGGGTCCCAAAAATCTCTATCAGGTGCAGTAGTTAATGTACCTGCAGATGTTATGACAACTGTTACTGTTTTACCTAGGCAAGTTAATGATAACATGACGATTCCCATTAAATTAAAAAGAAAATTAAGTTACAAATCTTATACACATTTTGAGAATGTAAGACCTAATAAAGTTAAACACGCTGCAATATATTTAGCAAGTACTAGCAATATGTTCAAAGAATATGGAGTCACCATTAATCCAGATTGGCAATATACACCTGCAAATATAACACCTTGTAATGACACTTCTGATACTAACGATACATCAGATTCTGAAGACAACATAGCAGCAGGGAATTTAGATACTATGTTAACGAATGAAACTATAACTACAGAAAATACTAATATTTTAAATTTAGCACCTGCAGAACATAACACACCAAGAGGTCTATATGAAGACATAGATTCTGAATATTTAGCTTTCCCTACAATATTTTGTGGCAAGCGAAGGCTAACAAATAAAGAAAGGCATGTACCAGTACATTACAGCACAATTTGTCAATGGGAATTAAGGAGTAATGATAAAAGAGTAGCAAAGTCTATAACAAATGTTTTCTTTAAATTGACTAAGTTGCGCATAAAGCAAATACATAGCAAAATATACATCTCCCTTAGGAAATACTTTAATAATGGCCATGTTATAACTGCAAAAGACATCAAACAAAAATTAGACAAAATTCTACAATTTAATGAGGGGTACAAAATACTTAAAACTGTACGTAGTTCACCACCATATTGGGAGCAATGCAAAAAAGATTTATTTGCTATGATCAGACAATTAGGGATACCAACTTTCTTTCTGACTTTATCAGCTGCTGAAACAAAATGGTATCATTTAATTAACATCTTATTGCGTAGTGAAAACCAAAAGGAATGTACAAAAGAAGAATTTCAAAATATGTCATGGGAAACAAAATGTGCATTAATACAACAAAATCCTATAACTTGTGCAAGACATTTTGACTTCCAAGTTAGAAAACTATTTAATTGTATACTATTACATGAAAGTAATCCAATCGGCAAAATAATAGATTACTTTTATAGAGTAGAATTCCAACAACGAGGATCCCCACATATACATGCCATAATATGGATCGAGAATGCCCCACAATATGAAACTTCTGAACTGAATAAAGTTATTACTTTTATCAATAAGTATGTAACATGTGCAAAAACTCAAGATCCAAATATAGAGTCTTTATTACCGCTCCAAAAGCACGGGCATACAAAGAATTGTCGTATTAAACATAAAAGAACATGCAAATATCAGTACCCAAAATATCCAATGCCAGAAACGTATATATTAGAACAATTAGAGCTAGACAAAACAGATCAAGAACTCCTTCAGCAAATTGAACTAATACATCTAACGATGAACTCACAAGAATTTCAAAATTACACTTTTAGTCAGTTTTTAGATTCAATGCAACTAGATATAAAACAGTATCTTAAATGTATACAATCAATTATTGAAAAGAAAACTATTTTTCTACAAAGAACACCTGCTGAATGCTTTATTAATAACTACAATCCTACAATTTTACAAGCATGGCAAGCAAACATAGATATACAATACATCTTAGATGCATATGCCTGTGCTGTATATATTGTTTCATATATTAGTAAATCTCAACGTGGAATGAGCAAAATAATTGCACAAGCTGCAAAAGAAGTATATCACAATCCAAGTATAAAAGAACAACTCAAGCATATAGGTAACAAATTCTTAAACTGTACCGAGATAAGTGCACAAGAAGCTGCCTATCTCATACTTCAAATCCCTTTACGAAAAAGTTCTAGATCTTTTGTATTCATTAATACAAGCCCACAAGAAAAGAGGACATACCTATTAAAAGACATTGAGACTATAAATTTATTGCCAGATACTTCTAATAACATTCAATATGAAAATATTATAGTAAAGTACAGCAAACGCCCTGAAATATTAGAAACATGTACATTAGCTGACTATGCATCTATGTATGATGTTAAAAAAAAAAAAAAAAAAAAGAATAAAGAAACCGACCATGAAAATTTTCTTGCAGAAAATAACTTTTATAGCTCAGATGAGGAAGAACTTGAGATTAATCTGCAAAATGAAGAAATAGAAGTAGACTACGCAAAACGCAAAAAACAAAAAATAATTCGATATTGTAGATTTAACAAAAACAATGACTCCGAAAATTATTATAGAGAATTGAAAATGCTTTATTACCCATGGAGAGTTGAACATCAAATAATTGGTCAGAAAGAAACCTATTATGAACGCTATCTAGAAATTCAAAGCACAATTGACTATTATCATAATAAATATAATAAAACATTAACAACAAACGACAATGAAAATAGTACATTAGATCCATTACTTATACCTCCC
Source organism: Lissotriton vulgaris (assembly GCF_964263255.1). NCBI lineage: Eukaryota > Metazoa > Chordata > Amphibia > Caudata > Salamandridae > Lissotriton > Lissotriton vulgaris. Next base: position 1,035,337,060 of record NC_141685.1, read on the forward strand.
ACAGAAATAGAAAATGATGACAACATATGTCCAGAAATACAAGCTAATGAACAAATAATCTATGACTTATCATTCGATTTAGGAATTAGAAGTACAACTATTGAAGAAGAACTAACAAATAATTTAATACCAAATGAGCAATATAACAGTATAATGCAAAATCTTACCAATGAACAACTTAACTTTATATACCATCACTTACATTGGATAAAGACAAAAGAAACACCCTGCTACACATTTTGTACAGGTGGTGCAGGAGTTGGTAAAAGCTTCCTTATTACTGCACTTTACCAAACATTACTACGATACTACAATACTAAAGCAGGAGAAAATCCAGACAACATATATGTATTGCTTACAGCTCCAACGGGCAAAGCAGCACATAACATTCATGGTAAAACACTACATAGTACTTTTAAAATACCTGTTTCGCAAACACTAGATCACAAACCACTAACTCATGAGAACAGGAGCACACTACAAAACCAATTAATGCATCTAAAAATAGTAATAATTGATGAAATCTCAATGGTAGGAGCAAATATATTCAATTTCATACATAATAGACTACAAGAAATAAAAATGTCTAACCTCCCTTTTGGTGGTGTATCAATTTTAGCAATTGGAGATTTTTATCAATTAAAGCCAGTATTTGACCCATACATTTTTGAAACTTCTAAATATTCATACAGACCATTAAGTACTAATCTATGGCAAGAACATTTTAAGTTATTTGAGTTAACTAAAATAATGAGACAGCTCAATGACTTACCATTTGCAGAACTACTAAACAGATTACGAGAAGGAAAACAAACTACTGAAGATATAAAACAGATACAAACACGAGAATTAGAACCACCAGAAAACATTATCAAAACTATACCTTACATAATGGGAACTAACAATGAAGTTAATAGCATTAATAGTGCAGTTTTATTGCAACATATACAACATTACCCAGTTTACACAGCAACAGCAGTAGATACAGTTGCATCTGACTTAACTGAAATTGTTAAAAAGAAAATTCTTAGTCAATTGCCTACAGACTCAACAAAAACAATGGGCCTGCCATTCGTTGTCCATATTGCCTTGAAATTAAGATATGATCTAACTAGCAATATTAATGTTAATGATGGCTTAACAAATGGTGCTACAGGCATAGTTGAATTTGTAGAAACAATAAATAACACCCCTAATGTTATATGGATTCATTTTGATGATGAAAATGTTGGTAAATATACAAGGCAGGAAAATAAACACATATATAACACTAACATTTTGCCTACTTAGACACCAATACATGCTATAACGCGCCATTTCCAATTTACCAAAAAATTTATAACTATTATACGCAAACAATTTCCCGTACGACAATCATCTGCACGTACTTTACATAGAACACAAGGAGCTACTATTGAACCACTTTACATACACTTTAACAATAGCAAAGTACATCATATGCATTATGTGGCTTTAAGCAGAGCCAAATCATTAGCTAACATATATATTAAAAACTTTAACCCTGACAAAATAGCTGTCCATGCTAAAGTACATGACGAAATGACAAGACTAAGAACAGATATGCTATTGCAAATATCTGTACCACAATTATGTAACTAAAGCCAAATGTGTAATTTGATAGTGCAAAATATACGTTCCCTGCAAAAGAATTACACAGCTATAAAAGCAGACACAAATCTAATGAATGCAGATATTCTATGCTTCACTGAAATAAACACTACTAGACTAGCTGATAGCAATACTTTCTTAATAGAACAGTACCATCTATTAATATTTGACAAATTCCACCATCAAGTAACAAACCATGGCATAGCAATTTACTACAGGAAAAATATTTTTTTAATTCCTATATATGAAACACAACACGAAATTGACATTCTACATTTTACTCTGCAGCTTAATAATTGCAACTACTTATTTGTTATACTATACAAACCACCACATGTACACATACAAATACTATTACAAGTTTTAAGTACGATATTGAACTTTTACCCTAATTATAATTACTGCATAATGGGTGACTTCAACATAGATTTAACACAAACATCACAAAATGCTCACATACTGCTACAATATATGGTAAACGAATTCAAATGTGAACAGAAAGTAACAGAATATACAACTGACTACAAATCGACTTTAGATCATATCTATAGTAATGTAAACTTAAGTCACTATGGTATATTAGAGTCATATTATAGTGATCACAAAGCTTTATGGGTTGCAATTTAGTAAGCATGTTGTATATATATGTGTGTATAAATAGTTCACTATCTTTATGTGGCTAAAGCAGTATTTATGTTAAGTAGTAACTCAGTGGCTCTCTATGGGTATATATGTAGCTCTGTATATGTGTTGATAGCTCTCTGTGTGTATGGCTGTCTCAGTATATGGAAGTTTATGGATGTATCAGTATGTAGTGCTGTATATGTATGTCTGAGTGATACACTTTGTCTGTGTGTGGTAGACTCTCTCTCTATATATACCTCACTCTATCTCTCCCTATCACTTTCTCTCACTAACTCTCTCTCACTACATCACTCACTCTATCTCACACACTACTTCACTCTCTAACTAACTCATTCACTCTCTCTAACTCACTCTCTATCTCACTACTCAACTCTATCTAAATAACAGCAACACAATAACACTACTTCACTAACTCTCACTCAATAGCTCATTAAATAACTGTTGCTACATACATCACTCTCTTGCTACATCACTCTCTAACACACTATCTCACTACTTCACTCTCTACCTCACTACATCACTGTCTCTCACTACATCACTGTCTCTCAATTTCACAATTTCACTCTCACTACATCACTATATCACGCCTCGCTCTCTCTAAAGTTCAGTCAGTCAATAACTCACTAACATAATCACTATCTCACTAACACACAAATTCTATCTCTTTAACTCACTACATCACTCTCTCTCAATCTCACTTCATCCGATTCCCAATCTCTCTATCGCACTAAATAACTTCCACTCTCTATATCACTAACGCACTCTTATCTCACTAACTCACAACATCACTCTCTGTTTATATCTCTACATTCCTAAGCATCACTACCTAACTCTTTCAATACTTCACTCTGTCTCTCACTACCTCACTCTCTATCTACCTCACTCTCTCTCACTACATAACTCTCTCTATTTAATAAGCCTGTTGTATAATTTCATAAGTTACTTTATGTTACTTCAAGATAAAGTACAATGTATTCAACAGTTATATTCAAAATGTATACTCACAATTTATTCTCATTTCAGATGATTTCTATACAAGAAATTAAGATGGGCAAACAAGATGAGAGCAAACCTTATCAAAAGGCTATAAAAGCAAACATTGTAACATGTTCTCAAAAAACAAACTACCAAAATGCTAAGAAAGAAAACAAAATCTTATACCACCTTGCCCTAGCAGATGAAAGTGGTACAATAAAAGCAACATGCTATAATGACGATTTTTACAATCAAACAAAACAAGGAAATGGAATTATTATAAGAAATTTCCTAGCAAAGAACAATGTTGTACTTTTAACGAAACATACAAAAATATCAAGGATGATACCTTTAACGCTTACTAGTGAAATTCTGGACGAAGCAAAAAATATACTAGAACCACCAGCTCCACCAGTATCACCGATTAAAACAATAAGACAAGCAAAATTAAGGACATTGATGAGCATAACAGGGACAATATCCGAGGTATGTTAAGAAGTACAACACAAACTCTATTCAAACATGCTCTCTGCCCCACGCGATCTGCCCCCACGCTCTCTGCCTCACGCTCTCTGCCCCCACGCTCTCTGCCCCCACGCTCTCTGCCCCCACGCTCTCTGCCCCCACGCTCTCTGCCCCCACGCGCTCTCTGCCCCCGCGCTCTCTGCCCCCACGCTCTCGGCCCCCACGCTCTCGGCCCCCACGCTCTCGGCCCCCACGCTCTCTGCCCCCACGCTCTCTGCCCCCACGCTCTCTGCCCCCACGCTCTCTGCCCCCACGCTCTCTGCCCCCACACGCTCTGCCCCCACGCGCTCTGCCCCCACGCGGTCTGCCCCCACGCGCTCTGCCCCCACGCGCTCTGCCCCCACGCTCTCTGCCCCCACGCTCTCTGCCCCCACGCTCTCTGCCCCCACGCTCTCTGCCCCCACGCTCTCTGCCCCCACGCTCTCTGCCCCACATTTTCTCTTCAACACACTATCTTCACAAAAATATGTCTGCACCACACTCTGTCTGCACCGCACTCTGTCTGCACCGCACTCTGTCTGCACCGCACTCTGTCTGCACCGCACTCTGTCTGCACCGCACTCTGTCTGCACCGCACTCTGTCTGCACCGCACTCTGTCGGCACCGCACTCTGTCTGCACCGCACTCTGTCGGCACCGCACTTTGTCGGCACCGCACTCTGTCTGCTATACTGCCACATTACATCACTAATAAAATCTAATATTTACTTTATCTTTTACAGGAAGAAGAAACTAAAAACATTTTTGTGTCAGGACAAGAAACAAAATTAAAATCTATTACAGTTATAGACACAACAGACTCAAAATAACATTATGGAGAAATGCAACAGAATTCCCAATAACACTTGGAACGTATGTCAAAATGACACACTTAACCGTCCACGAGTTTAACAATGAGAAAATGTTAAATACTACGCGGAATACACATATAGAGGTAAGTACTACCCACACGCTCGGACCCACATGCTCTCTGCCCACATGCTCTCTGCCCCCATGCTCTCTGCCCCCACGCTCTCTGCCCCCACGCTCTCTGCCCCCACGCTCTCTGCCCCCACGCTCTCTGCCCCCACGCTCTCTGCCCCAACAGCTCTCCTCAACGCTCTCTGACCCCACGCTCTCTGACCCCACGCTCTCTGACCCCACGCTCTCTGCCACCACGCTCTCTGCCCACCGCGCTCTCTACCCCCTGCACTCTCTGCCCCCGCGCTCTCTGCCCCCACGCTCTCTGCCCCCACGCTCTCTGCCCCCACGCTCTCTGCCCCAACAGCTCTCCTCAACGCTCTCTGCCCCCACACTCTCTGCCCCCACGCTCTCTGCCCCCCGCGCTCTCTGCCCCCCACGCTCTCTGCCCCCCACGCTCTCTGCCCCCCACGCTCTCTGCCCCCCACGCTCTCTGCCCCCGCGCTCTCTGCCCCCGCGCTCTCTGCCCCCCGCGCTCTCTGCCCCCGCGCTCTCTGCCCCCCGCGCTCTCTGCCCCCCGCGCTCTCTGCCCCCGCGCTCTCTGCTCCACGCGCTCTCTGCCCCACGCGCTCTCTGCCCCACGCGCTCTCTGCCCCACGCGCTCTCTGCCCCACGCGCTCTCTGCCCCCGCGCTCTTTGCCCCCCGCGCTCTCTGCCCCCGCGCTCTGTGCCCCCCGCGCTCTGTGCCCCCCGCGATCTCTGCCCCCCGCGCTCTCTGCCCCCCGCGCTCTCTGCCCCAAGCGCTCTCTGCCCCACACTCTGTGTATATGTAGATTAGAGTGCGTTTACCTGTATGTATGCAAAGCTCAATAAGTGGGTACGTGTCTATGTGTGTTTCTTTAAGTGGCTCTATATGAGTATAATTAACTCTCTATGTCTATGTAGATGCCTCAATATGTATGTTACCTACATCTATATCTTACAGCACTATCTATCACTACCTAACTCTCTCACTACCTCACTCTCTAACTCACTACATCACTCTCTATCTTACTACATCACAAATTCACTCTCTATCTATCTCACTACCTCACTTTCTCTTACTCTCTATCTCACTCCCTCACTTTCACTACATCACTCGCAATATACCACACTCACTCTCTAACTGTAGATCTGTATCTTACAGCACTATCTATCACATCACTCTCTCACTACATCACTCTCAATTTCACTACATCACTCTCTATCTTACTACATCACAAATTCACTCTATCTCACTACCTCACTTTCTCTCTATATCACTACATCTTTAGATTACTTTCTATCTCACTACATCACTTTCAACACCTCACTCAAAATAGATCGCGCTCAGTCTCTTGAAATCACTCTCGCTCTCTCACTACATCAATAAATCTAACTCAAAACTCCACTCAATTTATCTCACTACCTCACTATCTTACAACATCTATCTCGCAAAACATCACAACTACACAATCTCCCACTAAATAAGTACACCACTCTCTCTCGCTCTCACTACCTCACTCTATATCTTTAAAACTATCACTTTCTATTTAACTTACCATCTGGACTAATACAATAACAGAATAAGAACAATGCACACTATATGCCTCTATTAACCATTTATTTTTACTTTGCAGGTAATAGAACCACCTTTGGAAAAAATAAATATTACAATATATGGGATTGAAAATACGACGCAAGAAAAATGTACACTAACCGTACACATTCAAGACACTGAACTTTTAAAATCAATGGACATCGAAAATACTATTATAATGGACTACTTCGATATACCTACAGACGTAGAAGACTTTAGTGAAGCTCCCATGCTAAAATTACCAAAAAATGTAAATGTTATATTTAAAAATGGCTCCATTCTTGAAATAATCGAATAAGAGTACAAAAATGTAATTAAAAGTTAACACTAATGCAAACTTTAAGAAATGTAAACAAAAGTATATAAAAATTCTAATTAATAAACTTTTTTAAACACTTTTCAGTACTAATTATTTACAAACAACAACAATGTATTTGATCTTCAGAACTATCAATGCATATTTACAAATAGTCTAGGATTACCTCTGTATGTGTAAGTCAGTAGCTATATATGTCCTCACTCTATCTCAAACTCTCACTTTCACTACCTCATTCTCTTCCCATCACAACGTCACTCACTCTCTCTAACTCACTCTATCAATATCACTAACTCACTCTTTCAACATCACTAATCCACTAAATATATATCACTAACTCACTACTCACACAATCAAACACTCAATACCTCACTCACTAACACAATATCTATCTCACTACATCACAAATTCACTCTCTCTCTCTAACTCACTACTTCACTCACTCTATCTCACTAATTCACTTTCAATACCTCTTTCACTACATCACTCTCTCTCAAGCTCACTACCTCACAACATCACTCTCTGTTTCAATCTCACTACATATAACAACACTACACCTCACAAACTCACTCTTTAACTACCTCACTCTCTGTCACTCACTACCTCACTCTATCTACCTCACTCTCACTACCTCACTATCTCCATTTGTATCACACTAAGACATTTTCACTCTGTTTAAATACATTACTCTATAGCTCACTACCACACAAACTCACTCACTGTTTACATCTCACTACTGTAAAAGATTCCACTACCTCAATACCAAAATGTTTCACAAACTGACTTTTTCCTTCTCTCACTACCTCACTCTCCATCTACATCTTTATCACTACATAAATCTGTCTACTACACTATATTTATCTCAGTACTTCAATATCTCACAACTTCTCTCTCTAAAAATATAACAACTTCACTCTCTCACTACTTCACTCTCTCACTATAACTCACTACATCAATAACTCTATCTCACTACCTCACTCTTTCTATTACAGTAACTCACTTCTACTCTCTATCACTACCTCCCTATCTCACTAAATCACAACATCCCTCTCTCTAACTACCTCACTCTTTACTACCTCACACTCTATCTCACTACATCACACTCTATATACCTCACTCTCTCTCACTACCTCACTCTCTATTTCAATATCTCACTCTATCTTGCTACCTCACTCTCTCTCTGCTAATGCAATAAGTATCCCATATGGTGATTGAGAGGGGGGGGGGGGGGGAATGGACGCCCACGGATTGTCAGAAACTTTGATGTGTGCACATGGAAAGGGATTATATAACTGCAAATGTGGATTATAACTAAGGCATCTAATGTGCTGATGGCCATAGTACCAACACAAGTGTTCATTGTTTTAATGTCAGTACAGTATTAACACAGGCCAGAACCTGCTGCACTAAGAAAACGTTTGATACAACCTGAAATGAACATCATAAAATTCATGCCTCCAAAGTGTCTAGGCTAATATGCAAGTAGATCACCTAGGCTAGTCTTTTACTTTTCATTCTGAGTCTTGTAATCCTACTTTTATATTATAAAAATCAGTGGAAAGCAAAAAAAATACGATCTATGTGCAGCACATATGTGGACAGAAAAAAATTGAAAACTCTGCAAAAAAAATAGGAAGAAGTTGCTAGGGAATGTCACTGCCTCATGATGCTTCAGTCAAATAAGTTTGGCTGCCTTTACAGCCCACTGTGACTATATTCTGTACAGTAAACAGCTACAAAAAAATGACCAGTGATATAAAATATTCAACAATTACTGTACTCCTTCCACCATCAATTGGATCAGTATGTTGCCAACTTTTCAGCTGTGCACTATTTTGACAGGGTCTGTTAGACTGACATCATTTTATAATGTCTTCTCACATTAATGGTGCCTAACAGTCGGAGGAGGGGAGGGAAAAAGAAGTCTGTGGTGTGTTTCAATCTCACTACATATAACAACACTACACCTCACAAACTCACTCTTTAACTACTTCACTCTCTCAGTCACTCACTAACACACTCTATCAACCTCACTCTCACTACCTCACTATCTCTATTTGTATCACACTAAGACACTTTCACTCTGTTTAACTACATCACTCTATATCTCACTAACACACAAACTCACTCACTGTTTACATCTCACTACCGTAAAAGACTCCACTACCTCAATACAGAACTCTTTCACGGACTCACTTTTTCCTTATCTCACTACCTCACTCTCTATCTACCTCACTAAATAACTCTGTCTACTACACACTACTTATCTCAGTACTTCACTATCTCACAACTTCTCTCTCTAAAAATATAACAACTTCACTCTCTCACTACTTCACTCTCTCACTATAACTCACTACATCAATCACTATCTCACAACCTCACTCTTTCTATCACAGTAACTCACTTTCACTCTCTCTATCACTACCTCCCTATCTCACTACATCACAACATCCCACTCTCTAACTACCTCACTCTTTACTACCTCACACTCTATCTCACTACATCACTCTCTCTCTCACTACCTCACTCTCTATTTCAATATCTCACTCTATCTTGCTACCTCTCTCTCTCTACTAATGCAATAAGTATCCCATATGGGGTTTTGGGGGGGGGTGATGGACGCCCACGGATTGTCAGAAAGTTTGATGTGTGCACATAGGGAGGGATTATATAACTACAAATGTGTGTTATGAGTAAGGCATCTAATGTGCTGATGGCCATAGTGCCGACACAAGTGTTCATTGTTTTAATGACATTACAGTATTAACACAGGGCAGAACGTACTGCACTTACAAAACGTTTGCTACAACCTGAAATGAACAACCTAAAATTCATGCCTCCAAAGTTTCTAGGCTAATATGCAAGTACCTCACCTAGGCTAGACTTTTACTTTGCATTTTGGGGCTTGTAGTCCGAGATTTATATAATAAAAAAAAATGCAAGCAAAAATACTAGGATCTATGTGCTGCTCATATGTAAACCTAGAAAAATTGAAAGCTCAGCAAAACAAATAGGAAGAAGTTGCTAGTGAATCTCACTGCCTCGTGATGCTTCAGTCAAATAAGTTTGGCTGCCTCTACAGCCCACTGTGACTATATTCTGTACAGTAAACAGCTAATAAAAAGTGAACAGAGATGTAAAAAATTCAACAATTACTGTACTCCTTCCACCATCAATTGGATCAGTATGTTGGAAACTTTTCAGCTCTGCGCTATTTGAACAGGGTCTGTTATAATTACATCATTTTCTGATGTCTTCTCACATTAATGGTGCATAACAGTCGGAGGAGGGGAGAGAAAATGAAGTATGTAGTGTGAGCTGTGTCTCTTTAATTTACCAGATTCATAAAGGTACACATTACTAACCACGCCTACTTTCTGCAACTCTGACTCCACGGGTCCATTCAGGTGGATAAAGCAGCATGTGCATGGGACATCTTGTAGTATGTGAACACTTTAACAAAAAATTTGGATTCATATTAAAACAAATAAAAGGAAGTTTTGAAGTTGAGATTTAAGAATCGGTGAGATTCAGATTTATGCTACAATCTACAAAGCTTAAATATAGGTGAGCAGAGGTAAACAACTGTAACTCAACCTGCTCTTTAGTACCCCTAATATCTATATCACAACGTCACAAATTCACTCTTTCTATCTCACTACCTCACAAATTATCTCTCTCTCACTACTTCACTCACTCTATATCTCACTAATTCACTTTCGCTACCTCTTTCACTACATCACTCTCTCTACACCTCACAAACGCACTTATTGACTACCTCACTCTCTGTCACTCACTACCTCACTCTATCTACTTCACTCTCACTACCTCAATATCTTGATTTGTATCACAATAAGACACACCACTCTATCTCACAACTTCTCTCTCTCAAAACATCACTACCTCACTCTCTTACTACCTCACACTCTTACTACCTCACCCTCTAGCTCACAACTTCACTCTCGCTCTCTAACTCACTACCTCAATGACTCTCTACCTCACTAACTCACTCTTTCTATCTCACTAACTCGCCATGAAACGCCTAGGTGTCTGTGCGCTTAAAAAGTTTAAAATAACATAACTCACTTTCACTCTCTTTCACAACCTCTCTCTCTCACTACATCACTCTATGCTTATATCATTACCTCACAACATCCCTCTCCCTCCCTCACTCTTTCACTACCTCACTCTCTATCTACCTCACTCTCTCTCACTACCTCACTCTCTCTCTATTTCAATACATCACTCTCTCTCTTTCACTACCTCACTCTCTCTCTGCTAATGCAATAGGTATCACAAATGCAAAAAAAGCTAATGCCGATAGAAATGCCAATGCCATTTATTTAGGGATACAAAAAACTCTCTCTCTGCTAATGCAATAGGTATCACAAATGCAAAAAAAGCTAATGCTGATAGAAATGCCAATGCCATTTATTTAGGGATACAAAAAAGATTTTAAAAAAAATAGCAATACCAATAGCTCTACATATAATATTGCCGAGACCATTGCATTGTAAATGCTTGTTAACAACAGTGACTCAAAAGCGTGGTGCGTGCCCTAGCACATGCTCTTGCAGGCTCGACCCTAAAAATGTGTAATTGAGCAGCAACGTTGGAAAATGGCCTTTCTTTTCCCCTCAGACGGTTTATTGTGGTATCCTTAGAATCTTTATTATTGATTTTTGGTATTTTTCTATTTGCTGAGGCTTTGAGGTCGAGTTAGGATACAAGGAGTTAGATCTGGAATTGAATATGGTATAAATTAATATTATTCAAATAAGTGGCTACAGTCAGATAAGAGCCAAGTGACAAAAGCACACAGCTCAAGAACCGGCTCAATAGTAATTTGGAGCATGTGAAAGCTGTGCAATTTGTAACACAAGGATTTGCAATTTGTAGCATACAGATTAATTTGACAAAAAATTGAACGAAATTCAGGATAAACCAATAACATTAAGGTTTTTTTTAGCAGAGAAAATACTGTATTCATTTGTATGTGCGACCCCTCTATTCTTTTTTTATTTTGTATTTCAAGCGGTTTCATCTTTCACATTGTAAAAGTGGGCTGAAATGTATCTTTTACACATTCATAAAATGAAAATTTATTTTGCCACTTTTTGCCCTGTACACAAATCTTTCTGTAACGTGGACAGTCGACAAATTATTTTATATAGTGTCCTAGAATGCAAGGAGGGAAACTGGAGAAAAAGGTTCTTGCTCATTGTGTTGCACCAATGCAAACTTCACTTTGCCCAGACTTCTGTATCCAGGGGATGTCTGGACATTTTAACCTGCTAATGTGCAACGGATCACCGTTAAAAAAACAGAGAATCAGTGGGGAGGGAAAGTGTAAGAAATGGTCGTTCTAAAGATGGGCACCATTAGTCACCTAATTCAAAATGGGTTAGTTCAACCCTTCTGTAATACTGCAGTTATCAATGTTAAAGTAGAAAAAGCCCAATTGAAATGAAAAAGGTGCATTAAAAAAATGTGTTGCTGAAGTGTAACTCGGAATACTAAACATGGACGGCTGTAAATGGGAATCATGATTTATTTTTCTTTATTAAGTTTCTCAAGGTGGGGTACATGTCAATAGGACCATTGGACAACAGTACTGCAAAATATATACATCTGGGTACAACATAGCGGGAAAAGTTGCGCACTGGTGGTGAGGAAGGGTATGAGTAGTAGTAATGGAGGGATGGGGGATAGAGAAGGGGGAATGGAGGTCGAAAAAGGGGGGGGGGGGTGAAGGTAGCAAATATTGTACAGACAGTAGTGTAGGTAATGGGAAATTGGGGAGAGGATGTGGCCTTACTCTAGAGCGGGCGACCTCGAGCTGGGGAACCAGGGTTGAGTCTCAGCAATAACGCTCAACCTCCTGTGATTCTGGGCAAAGCACTTAATCTCCCAGTGCCTAACAAAAATGAATGTCTCCTCGTGTAATACAACTGGTGCTATGTAAGCGCTCTGATACCCGATGTCTCATGTCTAGTTCGCGCTATATAAAACTTCTTTTAAAAATCAAAAAATAGGATCGTCAAAAGGAACAGTGGAGTAGCTCATGGTGATCGCTAGGTGGTGGTAGACATCAAGAGAAGAGGCTTCATATTGTATGATCATTTGCCAGTGTATGGGAAGCAGCAGGGCCTGTGGTGTGCTAGTGGTGATGCACGCAAGGGTGGAAGAAAGGGAGAGGCCAAGTGGTGGAAAAGATCAATAAACGTTATGGGAGAGGGGAGGAGGGGGGTGAGTAAGGTCAGGTAGCCCCTAGTCGGGTCCGGGTGTAGAGGGCACAGTAGGTATCGGGTGCTGTTAATGGGTGGGCGGGGAATCATACTTTAAAGTAAAAATAGTTTCTTGGTGTGAAGAATTTGGAATATAAGCAATATCTGATTTGGAGAAAAACAAAGCAAAAATGCGTTGTTTTTTTACTATTATCAGACGAATGGAAACAGCAGTTTTTAAGGTAAACACGTGACGGCCGTACGGTAGCATCTATTGCTAACCAGAGCATGAAAACAGATAAGTACATATATTTCATTGGGATTAAATAACTAGTTTAGAGGGAATAGGCTTTTTAATGAACATTTTTAAAATGTAAGATGCTGCTCCATAGGAAAAAAACGGGCAGAAGTGCTACACCTCTCTGTGACACAGTAAAAAACACTGAACATATCTTCACAAAAGTTGTTTACAAAACTTTAAGCTATTGCCATTATAAATCACAATCACTTTTCTTTAAGTATTAATTATTAAAAAAATTAAAAGCCATTGTTATTTGTAATATCAAATATATCTAAGTCACGTAAATTCAAAACATGTTGCATTACAAATGCTATAGGTGTCACATTTGCGAAAGTTATAACTATTGGCATTGTAAATGACAAAACTATTCAGTGTTTTTTATTGTGACGAAAATCAAAGAATAGAAGTGAAATATTAACATCTTTTTGTGACATTTGTAATAAAACTTGAAAAATTGAGAGAACATATTTGAGCCAGTGATGCTGTGGGGGTGCTGAGTGATGCTGTTGTTGCGCTGAGCGATGCTGTGGTTGCGCTGAGTGATGCTGTGGTTGCGCTGAGTTGATGCTTTGGTTGCGCTGAGTGGATGCTGTGGTTGCACTGAGTGGATGCTGTAGTTGCGCTGAGTGGATGCTGTGGTTGCGCTGGGTGGATGCTGTGGTTGCGCTGAGTGGATGCTGCGGTTGCGCAGAGTGGATGCTGTGGTTGCGCTGAGTGGATGCTGTGGTTGCGCTGAGTGGAGGCTGTGGTTGCACGGAGTGGAGGCTGTGGTTGCACGGAGTGGAGGCTGTGGTTGCGCTGAGCGGATGCTGTGGTTGCGCTGAGTGGATGCTGTGGTTGCGCTGAGTTGATGCTGTGGTTGCGCTAAGTGGATGCTGTGGTTGCGCTAAGTGGATGCTGTGGTTGCGCTGAGTGGATGCTGTGGTTACGCTGAGTGATGGCAACAGGGGAAACAGCAGACCTTATAACACGTGGGAACAGAGTCCAACTAGTGTGGAAACGAGCGTGATGCGCATGCGGATGAAAGGCTACATGTATTTTGCAAAACATTACTATTTGATAATATCCAAGTTTTTCATGCCCTTGTTTTTACAATGTTGCTCCTTAACATTTGCGCTCATGCACTTCCAGATCAAACACTGCAATTAGTACAAAAGCCCCTAGTGTGCCACTGCGGGCTCAGGAATCCTACCACCCTCCCGGGTTCGCCCCTGCCACAGACCATGGATTCTGTAGTTTTAGTCTGGCCTGACAGTTGTCAAGTGTCCCACTTACACTATGACTTTGTTTACACCATCGGTCACTGGCATAATCATTGGCGCTGCTTGCCCATCTGGGATGGCATTTTGCAGACCACATCTACTTGAAAGGCTGGGCGGTGAGGGGAGGGCGGCGGGCGTAAGCATTTTTAATTTGCTACTTTCAGGCCTTCGGTTTCCAAGCAACTGGGCTACTATATTAAGGCAACTTTTTTGTTTGTTTTTAAAATACACATTTGCAACAGTAGATCGAGTACAACACTAACAGCTTGGCAAGGTCCAGTGAACGCTTGTTTACAGTATGTACCAATTACATTTTTAGGGAGGGGTGAGGGGGCGGGAAGAGAATCGAATGCCTAACATGGTTTGAGGCTGTCTGAGCCCAGTATAGCATAAGCACCTTTGGGGGTAGACTCTTTAGGGCACTACAAGTACCAGAATGCTTTGTGTTACATGAAACCCTAGCCTGCATATCGTCCCCTTTACAGGGTTGGTCGATTGCTAGGCCATTGTAATATTAGACTGGCTCAGCAGACTCCGTATGGAGCAGGGAGGGGTGCGTTAACAAGGACCCACACAACCCACTAAATTAGTTTTTTTTAATCCAACAGCACCCTTGCCAAATACGAGAAGTGGGAATAAAATGAGGCATAACTCACTTATGCACAGATCTAGATCGGTTTTGCAGGTGGAGTTTACGAGTTTTGTTTTGTGCCCCCGGGTGACATGCAAGGTAGAGAGGCGCGTGGAGCACCGCAGGCTGCCTGTATACGGACACAGACACATGCCCATAAACATCTGTATACAGACAAACGCACACAAACACATCTACATACTGAGACACGCACACAAACACATCTACATACTGAGACACACACACAAACACTTCTGTATACGGACACAGACACACGCCCACAAACATCTGTATACAGACAAATGCACACAAAGACATCTACATACTGGGACACGCACACAAACACTTCTGTATACGGACACAGACAGGCTCACGGAAACACATTCGTATACTGACACACTCACACAAACACATCCGTATACTGACACCGACACGGTCACACAGATTATCAGATGCACACATCAACACGTTCAGTCTGACTCTCAAGCACATCTGTACCACTTCCAAACCAGCATCCACGCATAATCATATCTACACACCTACAATCTGATAGGCACGTGCCGAAAAACACACCTAGATAAAAAAACACTCCTTGACGCTGAAACCTAGACAAAAGCACATGTGTAATGTCACTGAGAATTACAGTTTCCAAAAGACACACACACACTCATCTGCACACAGATATCTGTTTGGACACAGACACTCACAGCTCCACGCACTAACACACCACACAGTGCTCAGAGGGTACACAGAAACACACAGTGACAGACACGCTCTGGCGCGGACAGGCGTCTGCTGCCTGTCACCTATCTGTTCACACACACATGATACAGTCATATGTGCTCACGCTCTGGCTGCGAGGTGAAAGCTTGCTGTCGGCATCAGTGCCAGAGGGGGCTGCTCCCTGGCACCTACAGTCAGTGAGCCCCGAACTGCATGCACTGCACAGAGGCTCCTGTGAAGGAGACGTGCGCGCACGCAGGTCTGGATGTAACGACAGAGCTGCAGAATTACGGAGGGGAGGGAGGTCTCTATGCTAAGCACAGGGTTGTAGCTTAGGTGTTTTATGACATGCCCTTATTACATCAGCCACGCCCCTTTGAGAGACTCCGAAGTTTTTTCATTCCACTTAAAGCCCTATCTTTACTGGTTACTGATGCCGCATTTCTTCACAAATGAAATGCTGAGTCTCTGGCCTGTAACTAGACAAGGGAGGAAGAAGCGCAGCCCAGTGCTAGTCTGCTTCTACTATGGCTGCCCCCCACAGAAATGAAGAGCAGAAGCGAGGCACAGTTTGATTTGCCCGTTCTCCCTCGAACACAGTGAGGCCGGACTGCGCCCCAGCCCCTCGATTTAAAAAAAAAATAAAAAAATAAAAATCACTGAAAGTCTGTGCTTTTGATTCTGCGACTGTCCTCAAATCAAAAACAAGGAACAGCAAAGTTTAAGACTTATGGGAGTAACAGCATGCTATCAGACAACCACCGGGACCGGGTAGCGTGTTCAGAGCGTTCGGGACTTCGGGTTGAAAGAAATGTTAAAACAAATTTAAACAAGTACTCTGCTGTATTTTATTTATTAACTTAATCCAAATGTGCGATGCGTGGGCAGAGAGAAGGCAGGCGCTGTAGAGGGAGGGGGTGGGCTGCCTGCAACTCGACCTACCATATGGAGAGGGAGGGGGTGGGCTGCCTACTAATGCGTGTGGCAACAGAGAGAGAATGAGGCGCGTGCTGGAGAGGGAGGGGGTGGGCTGCCTGGTTAGTGCATGTGGCAACAGATGGAGAGTGAGAGCAATTAGGGGGGAGGTGAAGTGAGGCCAGAGCGAGGCTGATGCCTTTGATGATGGAATGTGAGCTCGTGCACGAGAGGCTTGTTTCTCGTGAACTGTCGAAAATCCTCTTGCTTTGGGAGAGACTTTGGGTTAGCAGCATTAGGGCTGGCCCCTATTCCTATTCCTTACGGAATGGAATAGGGGCGAGCCTTAAAAAGTTGACTCACGGCCTCATTTTAAAAGGAAAACAAGCATTAACAACGCCAATAGGTCTGCCTAAGGGACGTATTTGCTGTGTCAATGATTTTGAGCGATGCTACAACATCCCTGATGCTACGGCAGAATAGCGACAAAGGAAACAACAACAAAAGGTGCAGCAGTCCTATCAGTTTATCACACATAACACGAATTTTTATTTTTTATTTATTTAAAAACGTTTTATATAGCGCTACTGGACCCTGGAGTATCAGAGCGCTTTACAGACAGATAATAAAAGTACATATCTAGAACAAATAATAGACAAAAGAACAAACAAGCATCTAGAACAAAATAGAACATTGTTACAAAGTGAATAAAAATTAGCATGGGATAAAGCATTTCAGTTAGAGGAGGAGATTGAGGAAAGGGAGTAATTTAGGGGTCAGTAGGGGGGATGAGGATGGATTGAAAGATAGGAGAGAAAAGGGTACCCAGGAGGAGGTGAGGCAGTTGAAAAAAAAGAGAGACGGGGTGGGTTGAGGAGAATGAGATGAGGACTGAATCAGTATAGGGACAAAGGTGCCCCAATATTTGTTTAGAAGAAGCACCTTGAGTCTTTTTTTGAAGAGAGGGTAGGAGGGGTTGCAGCGAAGATCTTTGGGGAGTGAGTTCCAAATCTTAGGGGCATTACCAGAGAATGCACGTGATTGTGTCTTTGTACAGTTGAGTTTCGGGGGGATGAGGACAAGGTCATAAGTGCTTCTCAAGGACCTGGAGCACCCAGCTTTTTGTAGTTTGTCTGAGAGGTAAGAGGGGGTGTTCTGGTGAAGGGCTTTGTGAGTAATACATGCCAACTTGAAGGTGGATCTACCTTCAATTGGGAGCCAGTTAAGGTTTTTGAGGATAGGAGAAATGTGATCGAATCGTTTACAATCAGAGATGAGTCTAGCAGCTATGTTGAGGGTATAGAGGGGTCGTGGCACGGAGGGGCATATGGGCATGGTGAAGTAGGAATATTAGTGGGGTGTTGTTGGCTGATGTTAGATTGGGATGGGAGAGGTGGAGAAGAGAAGGATAATTCAATAGAGTTGACTTTGTTCGAAAAGAAGCTGGCGATATCTTCACATCTTTCGATGGTGGCTGTTATTTTAGGGGGGCCAAAGGAGGTTTGTTTTTTAATAATGCTATAGAGTTCTCTGGGACGGATTTTGGCCTGGTCAAGTTGTGTGCGGAAGAAAGAGGCTTTTTCAGCAAAGATGTGCTTCTTGTATTTGGCTCTGGCGTGTCAG
This sequence comes from Lissotriton vulgaris, assembly GCF_964263255.1. Lineage (NCBI taxonomy): Eukaryota > Metazoa > Chordata > Amphibia > Caudata > Salamandridae > Lissotriton > Lissotriton vulgaris. The sequence continues at coordinate 1,035,355,349 of NC_141685.1, forward strand.
GTTATCGGGGGAGGGATGATTCCTCCAAGAGCGTTCCGACTGTCTGAGGGCCCGTCTTTCTTTATTAAGGTCAGAATTAAACCAGGATTTGGGAGGATTTTTTTTTTATTTTTTTATTTTGATTGGGGCAATAAGGTCAAGCACTTGAATGACAGAATATTGTAGTGTTCTGTTAGGTCATTGGTGCTGTGGGGGGGGGGGGGGGGCGGAGAAAGCGGGATTTGATAGAGGATTCCAAATCGCCGGGGGGAATAAGGTGAAGATTACGAGTATGTTTCAAGGGTAAAGTGTCAGTAGGAGTGGGGAGAGGAATAGAGCAGTTCATAGTGAAGAGAATAAGATGATGATCAGACCAGTCGACTGGAAGAATCGTTGAGAGAGAAGCCAGATCCTTGCTAGTCATAATGGCATCAAGGGTGGCGCCTTTAGAGTGAGTCAGGAATTGGCAGATTTGTGTCAGGTCAGTAATGTCCATGATATCGTTAAGGAGAATGACAGACGGATCATCGTTATTATTCCAATGAATATTAAAGTCGCCAAGAAAGAGATTCTTGGAGTGAGTGAGCAAGGATTGAGTGATAAGATCAGACAGCTCATCGGTGAAGGGGATGGGATTACCGGGGGGGTGATAGATAGTATGTAGACGAATGGTGGGGGAGTCCGTAGCCGTAAGATCAACAAAAAAAAAAAAAATCAAAGGAAGAAGGGTCCTGGAGATGAACTAGCGTGAGATTAAGTTCCTTTTTATGAATTTGAGAAAATGCACGTGCTGCCAATCAATTACCTGCCTTCTCTTGGCTAAACCTTAGAGATGAAACAAATGTTTATTTTGACCAAAACAGTGTCGTTTATTTATTTTATTTTGATTAGACTCATTTAGTCATTTTCACTTTTTGTAAAAAATATATATTTGAGTATATGCTATTTGCTGTTCATGTTGTACATAAGGTCTTAAAAATGAACTTGGTTAAAATCTTCCTTTAAAGTGAACAGTAGTGAAAATTACACACAGGAGTTCATACATAGCTTGTGCTTGAATGAAGCAAAAGACGAGGCACCTTGGGGAGTATCTAACAAGATCCTGGGCAGGCAGTGGATATTGGCGTTCACAGTGGTAAAGGAGGAAAGTCTGCAGCAAGTTTGAGGTTCTTCGGCACATTATCTGCGGCGGTTTGTTCTGATAGATATTCAACTTGCTCCACCAGACAGGGATGCTACCCGCCAAAAAAGGATGCAAGAAGTTTATTTTAGTCCTTTGTTTATTCCTTAATTATTAGCTTTACCACCTTTCCAGTTGGCAAACCCCCCAAAAATATTATTTTCCCTTCAGAAATAAAAGTTATTTTTTAAACTGTGGGTGCTTTTTAAGTCTTGCCTGTCAATGCGCATGCGCATATAGCGGAGCGAGACTATAGGGGCTTAAACAGACTTTAACTAACTGGCGATTTGATGCTGTGCCGTGCGCTTTTAGGTCAATGCGCAAGCACATTGACCTAAAATGCGCGTGCACAGCATCAAATCATCTGCCATCTGTTCCCCAGCTTGGCGCCTCCGCTCCCGCTCTCTCCTGGCTGCTCCTCCCCTAATTATTCACGTCCGGCCATTTTGTTTCGGCTTCACTTTCACTCTCTCTCGCTCTGCCTTTCATTACACTCGGCGCGATCCCTGTACTTTTCTATTCCTTTCATAATGCATTCATATCTTTCTTACCACCCCTTCCCCCTCAGTGCACTTTCCTCCCTCTGCTGACTCGCTCCCTATGGAACATAACTATTCTCAATCATTCTATTTCTCTTCCTCTCAGCATCTAAATCCCTGTCCTTCCCACTCTCACGCTCTCTTGGTCGCTACATTGTACACAATATTCATTTATCTTTTTTTCTCTCAGTAACTATCTATGTAACTCTTTTGTCCTCAATATCACTCTTTATTTCACTCTCTTTCGGGACCAATCCCTGTATATCTCTATCTTGCGGGTCCCGTCCATGTCTTCACTCCCTCCCTCTCCCATGTAAGCGCTGGTACACCACGCGCTACTGAAGGGGTGCTTCTCTTCGTGTCCCTCTTTTCTGTGAGAGACCTGACACCAGATCGAAACGCTGCACTTTAATTAATACCCGGACTGCTGTTCCACGCCTGTTGGCGCCTCAGACGTGACGCGGAACTGCTCTGTACAACCTGCAGTGGGTGCTGACTGAGGACCGGCCAATGGGCTAAATTTATCATGGAAGCCATGTTTGAAAGAGGGCTTTTTAAAATGTATGGCCAATCGCAGAAGCAGATAACGGTATCACAAACTATTCCTGATGCAAAAAAAGCCTTGCGTCATAGCAGCTAGAGAAAGAACTCCTAATTATTCACGGCCGACCGGCCGTACTTTCACTTTCACGGCCGGCAGGCCGTATCTCGTTTTATTTCTGAATTTTCTCTGCCTCCGCATTCACCTGGTTTTACATAGAGCTCCACCATGTCCCCGCCCTCTCTTCCAGCCCAGCCTCAGCTCTGACAGTACATTTCTCTTCTGACAGAAAGATCTTCACAGGAAACCGGAAGCAATATCTTGCTCATGTCTCAGAAGCCACTGCCAACTTCATCCAGCTTTCTTATTTACACACACACAGACACACATTGTAAGGGCTTTTTAAAATGTACGGCCAATCGCAGAAGCAGACAAGGGTATCACAAACCATTCCTGATGGAAAAAAAGCCCTGCGTCATAGCAGCTAGAGAAAGAACTAGAGTGCTAATTTAGGAAAGAATAGCTGTCAATTATGGGCGCCATGCTGCTAGTACTTGTTTGTGCTACTTACCTAATTCAGTGCTCCTGCACTGTGGACTATTTTCAACGAGCTACATCAGGATAGGCACATAACTAGACAAGCTTGGTCATACATTTAGCCCATTACCCTAACAGAAGTGATTGTACTTAATGTATTCTGTTTCATTTTTTAGCGCCAGAAATGATACTATACCCTTGCACAAGCAATCACGCATTATACAATTGATGAAGGGAAACTCAAGGTAGTTATACAACAAGTAGTAAGTAATACAATAGGCCATAGTTATATTTGTACTCTTGTTTGTTTTAGCGTTGTACTAAAGCTCTGACAACCAGCATGTCACTTTCACGGTTGCCAGGCCGTGTCTCTCGTTTCCCCCCCCCCATTACAGCTTGAATAATGTATTTCAGCTGCCTCCGCTTTTACTAATTTGCCTTACCCAGACAAATGCTATAGGTGTCACATTTGAAAAAGTTTAAAGTATTGGCATTGTAAATGACAAAGCTATTAATTTTGCTATTTTCAAGACAAACAGATTAAAAAAAAATGTCATTTACAAAACCAATAGCTCCAACTTTTCTAATGCGAGACCTATTGCATTTCCAATGCTTGTTTAAGGAAAGAAATAACATAAGAATCCACTTGTGTTTCCTTTGCCTGTCCTGTTTCCCAGCTGAAAACGTGAAGCAGGGCCTGCAGCCAGAACACGTTATTTTTGTCATCCTCTGCAATACACTCGAGTAGTAAAATGGGTAGAATATTTAGAGGGGGAGTAACCTATGGAGTAAGTGAGTCATATTTCATTGAACCTATGTGCTTCGTTCCCAAAGAGCAGATTCCAACAACTTTGTAGCTATAGATTTACTGCAGTCACATTCAGGTGATTCCCATCACAAAGAGACACAATGGGAGACGGTGATGATCGGTGAAGGTGTTAAAATTTCAGGCATCTCCAACGAGTAGCTCGTGAGCTACTGGTAGCTCTCTGGCTACTTAGAAGTAGTTCTCCTATGCGCCGCCCAGCCTAGTAAATTAGAGGTTATTGCTTGGATGATTTACCATATATATTCCAAAATTGCAAAGTGAGCATTTAAGATGAAAATGTGTGCATTTTCCAAGCTCATTAGATGATATTTAGAGATAAAGGATTGCATGTTTAAATGGTATTTACATTCCAAGTTGATAAAACCTTTCTTGCATTACTACTGGCAATCCTGCCTGATGCACCGAGGTGATCACCACTGGCAGTCTTCCATGGGTTGGCCACTAACGTAATGTTGTCTTCAAGGCCGCTCTTCCCGATATGGTAAGATCTCTAGCGCCCAGATGTGCGAATTTTAACATCATTGGCGACCTCAACATTCATTTTGATTGCAGGTCGTCCACAGCCATAGACACCTTGCTCGCGGACCTTGAAGCACTGCAACTTGTCCAACTTGTCACACTCCCCACTCATACAGGGGGACACATCCTTGATCCCTTCTTCACCACTCTTGAGAGGGCGAAGGTGTCCAACCCGATCCCGGTTGGCTGGACTGACCATTTGCTGGTGGAAGTTTTCTGTCCCATTGACGATCCACCATTCAAATCTGTGGATAGGCTGATTCTAAAAAGACACTGGCACAAGCTTAAACTTGAGGAGTTTTACAGGTTACTGGAGAAGAAACCCCTGAGCCCCATTCTGAATGTGGAACGAGGTTACGAACTGTCTTGCAAATGGATTTCGGATGTCCTTGACTCCCTCATACCTATGTGCTGGTCGAAATGCAACTCTAAGGTACCTAGCCCGTGGTACAACGACTCTCTTGCCGAGCTTAAGAAAATCTGCCGGAAAGCTGAGAGGGAATGGAGGAAGTCTTATGATCTCAGCCTGAAATCCTCTTATTTTGCCAAACTTAAGATCTATCATAGGGCAATCTGCAGAACTCGTGCCGCATTCTATGCCCAGGAATTCCAAACCAGTACTAACCCCTCAAAATTAATTTTTAAGGTCCTTAAAGACCTTATGAATAAAAGGGCCACTTCGGCAGAAATCTGCACTGACTCTCATTGTGAAAGTCTGGCATCCTTCTTTCTAGAGAAAGTGCAGGCTATCTACCGAGGATTTGACTGCTCTCTGCCCGATCCAGAGCCAGCTGGTTCTAACTCCCTGGCTTGTGAGACGCCTGACCTGTCTATGGAGGCTTTTGACATGCAGAGCCTCAGGATCAAATCAGGCTCCCCTCTGGATCCGCTGAAGCCAGCTCAAATCAGGATCCTTTCCCCCCAGTGTCGTGTCCCGATACTCTCCTTGATCAACCTGTCGCTTTCATCCGGCATGGTCCCCTCCTCGTGGAAGCAGGCGGTAGTCACCCCAGTTTTGAAGAAGGCAAATTTAGACCCGCTCCTGCCTGAGAACTACCGCCCCATATCTCTTCCCCCCTGGACTGCCAAAGTCACTGAGGCTCATGTAAATTCCATTCTGTCTGATCATCTTTCCCGTAACCATATACTGGACCCGAGTCAGAATGGCTTCCAGGCGGGACACAGCACCGAGACCGCTTTGCTCTACATGATCGAACACCTGCGCTTGGTGCTCGACTCCGGGCGGACGGCGGCACTCCTTTTACTAGATCTGAACGCCGCATTCGATACTGTGTCCCACCGTGTCTTAATTCAGCGCCTAGAGGAAGCTGGAGTAGCGGGGACTGCTCTTCAGTGGTTCCGCTCTTTCCTCTCTGATCGGTCCTTTAAGGTGGCTATACCACCCTGCCAGTCCACCTTCCATCCTTTGGATCTGGGGGTTCCACAGGGCTCCTCGTTGAGCCCGACCCTGTTCAACCTCTACGTGAAACCGCTAGCTGCGATCGTCAAACAGTGGGGTTTGACGATGACCTCATATGCAGATGATACGCAGCTGGCGGTGACACAGAGTGGAGACCCTGAAATGGATGCCCCCAGATTCCGAGCTGGACTTGTGGCAGTAGCAAATTGGTTAAGAACCAATTGCTTACAACTGAACGCCAAAAAGTCCGAAGTCATGGTTTTGGGGAAACATGCGGAGCTTTGGGGAGATCAGTGGTGGCCTCCAGAATTGGGCGTCACTCCCGTTCCAGCTTCCGAAGTAAAGAACCTAGGGGTATGGCTGGATCCGGCGCTTACCTTCACGGGCCATACGAAGAAGGTTGCAGCCACCTGCTACGGCATCTTGCGAGGCTTAAGACCGATCCTTAAGTTTTTTGATCCTTCCACCCGGCAGCTCGTGGTCCAGGCCTCGGTTCTATCTCGGCTGGACTACGGCAGCGTGCTGCTGCTGGGGATAAGCCAGGCTGAGGCATCTAGGCTACAAAGGGTGCAGAATGCTGCGGCACGGGCCATTGTTGGCCTTCCCAGGCATTGTTCTGTTTCCAGCACTATTTCCGCCCTTCACTGGCTGCCGGTCAGACAAAGAATTAAGTTTAAGTCGCTTTGTCTGGCCTTTAAAATCATGAAGCTCTCTTCGCCGCCTGCACTCGCTAACTTGCTTATCCGCTATGTCCCTTCGAGGTCCCTGAGATTGGAGGCTCTTCATCTCGCGGCCTGCCCCCGTTTTAAACTCAGCAGGATGGGTGGCCGCTCCTACCGAGTGCTTGCCGCTGGTTTGTGGAACTCACTCCCGGTGCACATTCGAGCTCTGGATAATCTGACCGCTTTTAGGCGTGCTATCAAAACCTTCCTGTTCTCTGTACCTGGTTAGCCGTCTTTTTCCTTAGTAATCAATGAGATAGGGAGGAGGAATAGGTGTCCATTTGCTTCCCCTGGGTAAGTATAGAGGTAATCAGGTGCGGAAAATGGACACTTGTAACAATTCTAAACTTTTGGTTAGACTGATTATGGTATCCTCAAAAACACAATGTTTTGTTGGTATTGCGGTATACATCTTTCATCCGCCCCTACATTGTTGTTGTGGCAGTTATCATTGAATACCATAAGACGTGCTAGGTGCCTGCCTCATCCAGAGGCTCCTCTAGTTTAGAGTTGCAGTGTCCAGAGATCAAAAGAAAGGTGAAGTAAAAATGACCCCAAAAAATGGATTTAAAATTAGGTCCACACCCCAGGATTTTATTAATTGGTGTGGATCTAAAAGATAAAATGATTGGTACTTGTACTAGATCAAGTAACTGGATCCAGAAGTATAGCTTGGAAAATGGTGTTGACATGTTTCAGCCCCCTATGGCTCAACGGAGTCTGCAGGGCTTTCGTCAGGACTAAACAAACATACAAACATAGAATAGTTATTTACACCTTTTGTGCAGTTACTGTAATGGCTTACTGGTTTAAATAGTCAGTGGCCAATCAGGCTCTTTTAATCTGTAAAAAGAGGGGCAAAAACAGGAAAACAATACACATTTTATCGTTTAGCTGTATGTACATAGGCACCAGAGTACGTAGTAGTCTCTTCTTAAGTGTTTACATAACAGAATTTACTGATATGGATATTGTGAGGGAACATGTCAAGGCTTGGGGCGGAGAGGCTGGATGTGAGCGACTAAGTAGAGACAAAGGGTCCTGCATTGTGTGAAGGGACCGCTAGAAATGGATTATAAGGCGCGATCCACATTGTGAATGATTATACGGAAGACTGTTATGCACTTGTGTAACTATCAACTGCTAACCGTTATATTAATTTTACATTCAAGGCGTGCGAGCGCTCTAGTTGCATCAAATACTTTTGGTAGCGCGAAGCGTTTTACGGGCACTTCCATATAAAATGGAATACTACAAGGTGTGTCAGGTATTGACAAAAAACGCTACTGAAAACAGTTGTATTAAGAGGTGTTCTCGGCATGCGAGCGTTCTTACCTACTGTTAAGTATCAAGAGGCTTCGTCAGGGGGTACCGGCTATAAATTAGCCACAGAGCTGGGAAAAAGAGGTCGGGAAATGTGTCAGTATTTGGCCACCTTACCGTTAGTTTGCAGTGAGGGATAGAACGCTAATACGCCGCCATTATCCGCGTGGGAGGAGACTTCCGTCACTTGTGCTGACTCTGCCCCTGGACTAAGGGTAGACGTCCGAGACACGTATTTGTAGCAAGACACGTGATTGTATCTGATTGAATGTGAAAACTTTATCAACTACAAAATGGCGATGTTGGAATAAGTTAGAACACGAGCAATGAATGTATGTAATAAGGAAAGTACCGCGGTGGTCTGGAGCAGTAAACAGTCTAATAAATCATACTTTAGCAGTGGTCAAGGGAGAATCATAAAGAGCAATGCTCTGGTCTAGTGTGAATTTAACTCAAATGCAGATAAAGGAGGCTGGCTTCACAGAGCTAGCATACTTGGTTATGCAAACTGGTGCCAGGGTATATTATCATTAAGTCCCCAGATGTGAGTTTTGAGGCGATTCACCCATCTCTGCTCCTTTTCATAGATTTTTTTCTCGGCATTACGTGTTTTATCTGTAATCATTTCAATTACAGTCCAACGTATTTCCTCACATGTGTGTCCTGCCTCAATAAAATGGGCGCACAATTTGGTGGTAGTTTTTTTGAGCCTAATATTGCTCCTGTGTTCACCTATACGTGCTTTTACTTTTCGGCAGGTCATTCCAATATAGATTTTTCCACAAGGGCAGTTTGCCATATAAATTACGTGGGTTGAATTGCAGTTCGTATGTTGTCTCTGGGTCCATATGAGGTTCTCTGAAAGTTGTAGCTGTTTTGAAGGAGTTGTATACTTGCAGGCTATACAGTTTCCACAGGGATAATGGCCTGTGACTGGGGTCATCGTAGGGTCTCTTGTTATTTCCATTTGTTGTATTTTTCTCGGTCGAGTGTGAACCAAGGTGTCACGTAGGTTTTTAGTTCTCCTGTTGGCGAACCGGGGTTTTGGCCATTCAAATTTACCGGTCGTCAAGATTTTCCAATTTTTATTCACCAATTTTTGCATTTCATAAGTGGCTGGACTGAAAGTTGTTACACACGTAACTAGATCTGGTGGGGGGTTTTTGGGGTGAACCTGCAGGAGACATTCTCTCGGTTGGTTGTTGGCGCGTTTCATACACCTGTGAATTGTAGCCTGAGTATAGTCACGTGCTTTTAGTTTTTTGCTGAGTACCAGTGCTTGTTCCTTGTAGTCCTCATTTTTGGTACAATTTCGTTTGATTCTAAGAAACTGACTGTATGGAAGATTGTCTCTTAGTGATTTGTGATGAAAACTTTTATATGAAAGTAAGCTGTTTTTCGCAGTGGGTTTGGTGTAAGTCTTAGTTTGTAGGCTGTGATTTTCAACAAAGATGGTTAAATCCAAAAAATCAATTGTAGTCATTTGCTGTGTATGTGAATTTTAACCAGGGATCACACTCATTTAGCCAGTTGATGAAGAGGTTGAGGTCGTTTTTGATGTCCCATATGAGGAGAATATCATCTATGTACCTCTTCCAGTATAATATACTGGAAGAGTACGGGTTGGATTCGTTGAGTACATGTAGGTCCTCGAACTGGCTCACATACAGTCCAGCTACCGAAGGGGCAAAGGCACTGCCCATGGAAGTTCCATGATTTTGTAAATATAGCAACCCTTCATATTCAAAAAAATTCTCTTTTAACGCTAGTTTACAGCATTGTAAGATAAAATGTCTTGGGGTATGGAAACTCCAGTTTTCATGGAACAGAACATCTTCAAGCATCTGGAGAGTATTGTCTTGTGGGAGACTCGTATATAACGATTCCACATCAAGGCCCACCAAAAGCATGGTGCTCTGATCAAAGTAAATGTCAGAGATCTGTAACAGCAAGTCTCTAGTATCTTTCAAGTAGGTGGGGTTTTTTTGGACTAAGGGCTTCAAGTATTTATCTGCGAATTTAGACAGAGGTTCAAGGAGTGACCCTATACCAGCAACTATGGGTCGTCCAGGTGGAGGGGTTTTGTTTTTATGTATTTTTGGGAGTGAATAAAATTATGGTATCTTAGGTTCTTTGGCCATAAGATAATCAGCCTCTTTGCCTGTTATCCATCCATTCGTTTCTGCCTCATAAATCATCATTGAGATGGTGTTTTGGAGTCTCTCAGTAGGGTCTTCAATGATCTTTCTGTAAAATGTAGTGTCTGAGAGTAGGGTTAAACATTGTTGATTATACCCTTCTTTACTTAAGATGACTAGGCCTCCCCCCTTGTCCGCGGGTTTGATCACTATGTCCTCATTTTCTTCTAAGCTTTTGAGTGCTTTTCGTTCTTTATTACTCAAATTTTGGAAGGGGGTCTTTTTCTTTTGTTCCATGGCATCTACGCCCTTAAGTAGAGCTTGTTCGAAGGTCTGAATCTCAGGTGGAACACTGCCAGTTGGTGGATTGAAGGTGGATTTCCTCTTCAGGTTAGTGTCTCCTTCAGTAGATGGCAAAGGGGTACCCGCAAAGAATGCTTTCAGTTTTAGAACTCGGCAGAATTCTGCTAGTTCACATTTTAGTTTGAACGAATCAAAAGGAGGTGTCGGAACGAATCCTAGACCTTTGTTGAGAATATTTTTTTGATCATCTGAGAGTTCTATATTGGCAAGATTAACTATTAGTGTATGTTGTTCTTGCTGGTGCTCGGTTGAGCAGTTGCCATGCTCCTGGTTAGTATGTTTCTTTGTTGGTCTTGCCACGCTAAGGTCTTTTTTCTTCCTCTGGGTTGGTTCTGGCTCCGGCCTAAAAAAGGCTGTTGTCGTTGTTGCTGGATTTGGTGTTCCGCTGGTTGTTGGTTTTCCATTTGAGGCATTTGTTGCATTTGTTGCATTCCATAGTTGTATGGTGCCATTCAACCTCCGTATTGTGGCATGTAAGGTTGGAAGAAGGGCATGTTCATGTTAGGATAATTTGGTCTTTGCCATCTGTTGCCCCTTCTGGGACGTTGGTATCGGTTGGTGTTTCCTCCCCTTCTGGGGTTATAGTCTTCTGAGCTGTTGACTGAATTGTTAGAAGAGGTTCTGCCTAGAGATTCATTATCTGAACCCAGATCGTTGGTATTATAATCTTCTTTTGAGTAAGGGTGCATCTTTTCTTGACTGAATTTCTTGAGGTCCTTTCCAAGTTTTTCTAGCTTGCTCTGCATTAGGAATTCCTTTGTTTCATCCATTTCTTTATTTAATTCTTCCAATTTCTTTTTGTGGGTCTGTGGGTTGATGCCTTTTTTGAGTTCATTTTCCAATGTTTGGATTTCTTGTAGTAATGCTTCAGACAGTCTTTTAGCTGTTTTAATGATCAGTACTAGATAATCCAAGGTACACTTCCATGAGATGGAAGACCAATCTCTGCGGAATGCCAGATCATGTAGAAAGGTCCTTGGTGCATTATTTACCCAAAGACCCCTTGGTGCTGTTTTGTGTCTTAGGTATTCGGTCATAATGATACCGTGGATGGCAGTTCGTATTTGTTCTCTTTTCTTTTCAGAGAGTGAATCCCAGTTGTCTGTTTGGGCCAATGCCTCCGTAAGGTCTGAATTTTGTAAAAGTGGCTGTGCTGCCAGTATTTCGTCAATGTCGCTCTCATCGAAACTCAGTCCAAGGTTGCCTTCCATTGTTCCACTCTACTTTATCCAAAGGTAGATATCTTCTTAGATATTATGTAGATCTCCCACAGCTGCACGTTGCTTAATATACTTAGTAATCAATGAGATAGGGAGGAGGAATAGGTGTCCATTTGCTTCCCCTGGGTAAGTATGGAGGTAATCAGGTGCGGAAAATGGACACTTGTAACAATTCAAAACTTTTGGTTAGACTGATTATGGTATCCTCAAAAACACAATGTTTTGTTGGTATTGCGGTATATATCTTTCATCCGCCCCTACATTGTTGTTGTGGCAGTTATCATTGAATACCATAAGACGTGCTAGGTGCCTGCCTCATCCAGAGGCTCCTCTGGTTTAGAGTTGCAGTGTCCAGAGATCAAAAGAAAGGTGAAGTAAAAATGACCCCAAAAAATGGATTTAAAATTAGGTACACACCCCAGGATTTTATTAATTGGTGTGGATCTAAAAGATAAAATGATTGGTTCTTGTACTAGATCAAGTAACTGGACCTAGAAGTATAGCTTTGAAAATGGTGTCGACATGTTTCAGCCCCCTATGGCTCAACGGAGTCTGCAGGGCTTTCGTCAGGACTAAACAAACATACAAACATAGAATAGTTACTTACACCTTTTGTGCAGTTACTGTAATGGCTTACTGGTTTAAATAGTCAGTGGCCAATCGGGCTCTTTTAATCTGTAAAAGAGGGACAAAAACAGGAAAACAATACACATTTTATCGTTTAGCTGTATGTACATAGGCACCAGAGTACGTAGTAGTCTCTTCTTAAGTGTTTACATAACAGAATTTACTGATATGGATATTGTGAGGGAACATGTCAAGGCTTGGGGCTGAGAGGCTGGATGTGAGCGACTAAGTAGAGACAAAGGGTCCTGCATTGTGTGAAGGGACCGCTAGAAATGGATTATAAGGCGCGATGCACATTGTGAATGATTATACGGAAGACTGTTATGCACTTGTGTAACTATCAACTGCTAACCGTTATATTAATTTTACATTCAAGGCGTGCGAGCGCTCTAGTTGCATCAAATACTTTTGGTAGCGCGAAGCGTTTTACGGGCACTTCCATATAAAATGGAATACTACAAGGTGTGTCAGGTATTAACAAAAAACGCTACTGAAAACAGTTGTATTAAGAGGCGTTCTCGGCATGCGAGCGTTCTTACCTACTGTTAAGTATCAAGAGGCTTCGTCAGGGGGTACCGGCTATAAATTAGCCACAGAGCTGGGAAAAAGAGGTCGGGAAATGTGTCAGTATTTGGCCACCTTACCGTTAGTTTGCAGTGAGGGATAGAACGCTAATACGCCGCCATTACCCGCGTGGGAGGAGACTTCCGCCACTTGTGCTGACTCTGCCCCTGGACTAAGGGTAGACGTCCGAGACACGTATTTGTAGCAAGACACGTGATTGTATCTGATAGAATGTGAAAACTTTATCAACTACAAAACGGCGATGTCGGAATAAGTTAGAACATGAGCAATGAATGTATGTAATAAGGAAAGTACCACGGTGGTCTTTTTCCTCTTCCTGCGTGTTATGTTTTAGTACCTGTTCAAGCGCCAGGACGCCCCTTTGCTGGGGCAGCTGTGCGCTGTATAAATATTATTAATTAAAATTAATTAATTAATACAAAGCTAATCAAATTAGTAGCTCTGCAAGTTTCTTATTGAACACGAGTAGCCCTCGTTATAGAAAAGGTTGGAGGCCCCTATGTTAAATTCTTTGACTCAGCTGCCATTTTGTAGTCAGTTCTCCTTCTGCAGGTTTGCCCAGTGAGTTAGGGAAGGACAAGACTGATTCGGATGAACAAAAGAGAGTCACAGTCCTGGGTGTTAGCAGTGAGGGTCAGAAGCAGTCAGTGGTGCGGAAGGGACAGATGACTGCAGCTGGCTGTGCTGTTCAGTCAGTGATCTCAGTGAGGCTCCAAAGGCATTTGGTGACATTGGCCTTGGGCTGAATGGTGGGTGATCTTGACACTAACCCCAGGCCCAAAGAAAAGAGAGGCATAAGGAATATGCTACTTACCAGTATGCATCTGTTCTTGGCATAGAGGGCTGCAGAGTGGTACATTATGAATAGATCGCCATCTGGTGTTGGGCTCGGATGATTGCACTTTGTTTTTCTCTTGGAGAGTTCTTTGTAGCTTGGTGACTCCTCCTTTGGTTGGTAGTGCGCATGGGCATCGGCTCCATCCTTAGATTGTTTTGCCATAGTAGGGTTAGATGGAGTAGTATGATAGAATACAGATAGGAATGCCCATGTAAGTGTATCTAAATAAGATAATGTTGGAACAGACACAGGTTTCCGGGGAGGCTGGGAGGGCATGTACCACTCTGCAGCCCTCTATGCCAAGAACAGATGCATACTGGTAAGTAGCATATTCCGTTCGAGGCATATGGGCTGCAGATGGTACATTATGAATAGACTATACAGCAGTTCTCTCCCTAGCGGTGGTCACCCGTGTCTGTTGCAACTGTCTGAAATAAAGTCTTTAATACAGCTTGTCCCACTCTAGCTTGTTGTGTTGTGTGCACATCTACACAATAGTGCTTTGTGAAGGTGTGCGGTGTAACCCAGGTAGCTGCTTTGCATATGTCATCTAGTGGAATGTTTCCCAAGAATGCTATAGATGCTCCTAGTTTACGTGTAGAGTGAGCTCTAGGAGGAACAGTTAATGTTCTCTTTGCTTTTAAGTAGCATATTTGAATACATTTTACAATCCATCTGGCAATGCCCGCTTTAGAGATGGGATTGCCCTTATGTGTAGGAGAAAACGCAACAAATAGCTGTTTTGTCTTTCTGAAAGTTTGTGTTCTTTCTATATAATACAATATTGCCCTTCTGACATCCAATGTATGTAGGGCCCTTTCCGCTACCGTCTGTGGTTTTGGAAAGAAGACCGGTAATTCCACTGACTGATTGATGTGGAATGCAGAAATTACTTTTGGTAAGAATTTTGGGTTTGTTCTAAGAACCACTTTGTTTTGGTGTAACTGCATGAATGGTTCTTGAATCGTAAAAGCTTGTAACTCACTTACTCTTCTAAGTGACGTGATAGCTATGAGGAAGGCCACCTTCCATGTGAGGAATTGTATTTCACACCTATGCATAGGTTCAAATGGTGGTCCCATTAGTCTGGTAAGTACTATGTTGAGATTCCAGACTGGGGAAGGTGGTCGTCTTGGTGGAATGACTCTTTTGAGTCCCTCCATGAAAGCTTTAATTGCTGGTACTTTAAACAGGGAAAGATGTTGCCTGTTTTGTAGGTACACCGCTATAGCTGCGAGATGAACCCTGATAGAGGTATATGCTAAATTACATTGCTGCAAGTGTAGCAAATAGCAAATGATCTGTTTAGTGGATGCGTCCAGAGGGTTGATGTGCTTACTGTTACAGTGTATAGCAAACCTCTTCCATTTTGCTGCATAGCATGCTCTGGTGGTAGGACGTCTTGCTTGTTTAATGATTTCCATACATTCTGGTGGTAAATCTAAATATCCAAACTCTATGACCTCAGGAGTCAGATCGCTAGGTTCAATTGTTTGGGATCTGGGTGCATTATATCTCCATGGTTCTGTGTAAGGTGCATGGGTAATAATGTTAGCTTTTGATGTGGCACCTGTGAGAGTTGTAGTAGCGTGGTGAACCACGGTTGTCTTGCCCACGTGGGTGCCACTAGTATCATTGTCATTGAGTGCTGCTGCAGTTTCCGAACCACTAACGGGATTAGTGGGAGAGGGGGAAAAGCGTAAGCAAATCTGTTGGACCAATTTATCCATAGTGCATTGCCCTGGGACCGGTGGTGTGGGTACCTGGATGCGAAGTTTTGGCATTTTGCGTTCTGATGATTGGCAAACAGATCTATCTCTGGTTGCCCCCATCTTTGGAAGAATGGCTGCAGTATTTGGTTGTGCAGCTCCCATTCGTGTACTTGTTCTGACTCTCTGCTTAGGATGTCTGCTACCTGATTTTGAACTCCTGGTAGGTGTTCTGCTAACAGATAGATCTTTTGAGGAATGGTCCATCTCCAAATGTCCTGTGCTAGTTTGGATAGTTGGAGAGAGTGTGTCCCCCCATGTTTTTGAATATAATACATTGCAGTCATGTTGTCTGTTCTGATCAGGACTGCTTTGTTCGTTATTTGCATTTGGAAAGCTTTTAGTGCTAGAAATACTGCTAATAGTTCCAAGTAGTTGATGTGCAGTTTCTTTTGCTGCACACTCCACTTCCCCTGCACTGTGTATTTGTCCATATGCGCTCCCCATCCGGAGAGCGATGCGTCCGCTGTTAGTATCACTTGTGGAATCGGTTCTAGGAACGACCGTCCCTTGGAAATGTTTGTTGTGTTCCACCACTTCAGAGAGCGATGTGTACGGTCGTCTTCCAACACCAGATCTGTAATCTGACCTTGAGCCTGATTCCACTGTGTCGCTAGACACTCCTGTAGTGGACGCATTTGTAGTCTGGCATGTGGTATTAGCAGTATGCAGGAGGACATCATGCCTAACAGCTGCATAAACACTCGTGCTGGTAGTGAGTGTTGTGGTTGAAATCTTTGTATTAACCTGACCATTGTCTGTATCCTGATTGGATTGGGGTATGCTATGGCTCTTTCTGTGTCTATAGTAGCCCCAGGTATTGCTGAATTTTGTTTGGTTGCAGGTGTGATTTTTTGTAGTTCACCGTAAACCCTAGGTGGTGCAGCAATTGAATCGTCTTCTGTGTGTTGTGAAGACATTCTTCTTGTGACTTGGCCTTTATTAACCAATCGTCCAAGTAGGGGAAGACATGTATTTGTTGTCTTCTTAGGTGTGCTGCCACCACAGCTAGGCATTTTGTGAACACTCTTGGTGCCGTTGTGACCCCGAACGGAAGGACTTTGAATTGATAACGTTGTCCTTCCACTACAAACCTTAGGTATTTCCTGAGGGCTTTGTGAATTGGGATATGAAAGTAAGCGTCTTTTAGATCCAGTGTAGAAAGAAAGTCCCCTTTCTTCAGTAAAGGAAGTACCTGTTGGAGCGTGACCATGTGGAAATGTTCCGAATTTATGTATGCATTGAGAGGTCTGAGGTCTAAGATTGGTCTTAGAGACCCATCTTTTTGGGGGATTAGGAAGTATAGAGAGTATACTCCTGTCCCTTGTTGATCTTTTGGAACCTTCTCTATGGCATGCTTGTGTAGCAGTGATAGTACTTCTTCTTTTAACAATGCCAGATGATCTTGACTCATTGGACGCTGTTTGGGGGGGATGTTTGGTGGGGTAGCTGTGAGTTCTAGGCAATAACCATGTTGGATAATTTGTCTCACCCACTTGTCTGATGTGATGTTTTCCCAGACAGCTAGGAACTGTGATAGACGTCCCCCGACCGGTGCTATGTGGTCTGGGGGAAGTTGTATTAAGTCACTGTTTTGGGGTTGGGGAGTTGCGGTTGTTATTATTTCCGCGGCCTCTACCCTTGTTGTTGTTACCTCTGTAACTACCTCTTGAATTACCTTTGGGTGACGTAGGTGTGAAAGAGGTGGATTGCTGATTTGTTCCTGTATTTTTTGAGCCTCCTCTATAGGTGGATCTACGAAAGGAACCCCTTTGTGTTGGCTGTTGCAATGCTCCCATTGACTTAGCCGTTTCTGTATCTTTCTTCATCTTTTCTAAGGTCTCATCTGTGCTTGAGCCAAAAAGTGTTTTCTGATCAAAGGGTTGGTTCAATAAGGATGTTTGTACTTCTTGTTTGAACCCTGAGACTCTAAGCCATGCATGTCTCCTTAACATGACACTGGTGTTGATGGATCTTGCTGCAGTGTCTGCTGCGTCTAGGGCGCACTTAATGGAAGTGTTAGTTATTATCTTTCCTTCCTGTATTAGCTGATCTGCCCTCTTCTGATGTTCTTTGGGGAGATGTGTGATGAGTTTTTCTAATTTATCATAATGTGCCCTGTCATAACGTGCAAGTAGCGCCTGTGTATTGGCTATACGCCAGCTATTTGCCGCTTGTGATGCTACTCTCTTGCCTGATGCATCTATTAATTTTGACTCTTTATCAGGTGGAGGGGTCTCTCCTGTAGATAATGAGTTCGCTCTTTTGCGAGCGTTTGAAACTACAAGCGAGTCCAGAGGTACCTGCCCTTTGATAAATATTGGATCCTTTGGAGCCGCCTTATATTTTTTATCAATTCTTGGGTTTAACACCCTAGCCCTCACTGGGTCTTTGAATATTTCTCCTGTGTGACTGAGAAGACCCTTCAGCATAGGTAGAGTACCTGATGTTCTTTGTGCAGTAGGTAGTGTCTCTAATAGGAGGTCCTCTATTTGAGGTTCTGTATGTAGATCTACCTTATGATATTTTGCTGCCCTATTAATGAGCTGTACAAACCCTGTGTTATCATCAGGTGGTGAAGGCTTTGAGGGATATAACTCTGGGTCGTTGTCATCATCTGACCCTGCGTTATAATTTTCCCATGGGTCATCCTCATCTGGGATAGTGTCATCATCCCCTTGAGGTTCTCCCTCCCCTGTATCACTGTCTACATCAGACTGAGGTGTAGATGGTCTTGGTGTAGAAGGTGCAGGAATATTTGGCATAGTGTGAGGAATAGGAGAAGAGGGTGTGACTTTAGGTCGAGGAGAAGTAGGAGGAGTTGTATTTGTCCCCAGTGTTCTCTTTTTTGAAGGAAGAGGTTTGTCTTCTATCTGTTCATTCTTCCTCTTCTTCGTCACTACTTTGCCAGTTTGTGGATCGATCAACAAAATCTTTTGTTTGGGATCTGTCTGCTGCTCCTGTGTCAGTACCCAAGCCTTCGGTTCCGAAAGGTGCCTTTGTTTTCGATCGTCAATTTTCGGTGTTTTCGGCACCGAGTGTTTGCTTGATTCCGATTTTTTCGGTGTCGAGTGAGTCTTCGACGTCGAATCATGTTTCTGTTTCGACATGGAATGTTTCGATGCCGAGCTTTCCCTTGCATGGAGCTTCGGCGTCGAAGTCGATGTCGACCTCTTCTCGGATCCGACATGGTGGGAGACCGAGAGTTTCGGTTTCAGTTTCGGTTTCGTTGCCGGGCCCGAAGGCGGGGCGTCGGAAACTTTTTTCTGCAGTTTGACCGGGCTCGAAGGCGGGGTCGTTACCACATGGGGTCGGTTTTTTGGTAAGGGGACGTCGTCACTCACGGTTTGTTGCACGTCGAGTTCTTCGACATCCGACTCGTCCCCTTCTGACCCCGACTGATCCTCATGATCCTCTTCTTCATCGAGGTGCTGGTCTTCGAACAGCTCCGGGATCGCCTCCGACTGCATTCTGGAAACCTCGTGTCTTCGAGCTCGATGATTTCTAATCGTCGACTTGGAGGAGAATGCTGCGCAGGCTTCGCAGTCCCTGGATTCGTGTTCAGGCGATAGGCAGAGGTTGCACCTCGTGTAGGTCCTTGTGTGGGAACTTAGCACCACACGTTGGACATTTCTTGAATGGAGTCCTTTCCTGTTCGTCGACGTAGATCAAAGTTTTTTCTTCGATGTTGGAGTCGAAACGCGCCGGAATGGAAATGAAATCGTGTTCGATAACAATACCGTCGAATTGGAAAGGGAATACGCGCCGATAAGTCACTTCTTTTCGAAGTCGATCTGGAGCGTCTCAATCCTCATCCGAACCCGATGGCAGAAAAAACCAATCTAAGGATGGAGCCGATGCCCATGCGCACTACCAACCAAAGGAGGAGTCACCAAGCTACAAAAGACTCTCCAAGAGAAAAACAAAGTGCAATCATCCGAGCCCAACACCAGATGGCGATCTATTCATAATGTACCATCTGCAGCCCATATGCCTCGAACATTTATTTCAGGTTTGCTAAATTACCTATGTGGAAAGCCAACAAAAGATTGATGGGACACAAAAGTTTCCAAAAAATAAACACACCCCTCACATATACATATGAAATGCTGATTTGCTCTCTCTGGTTATTCAATTTTTTTTTTTGGCAGAAGTGAGGCGACTTCTTTTTTCGTTGTTGTTATTATTACATTTCAACACAACATAAATTACCATCACATTATCATGTGCAACACTTATAGTATAACCGTTGTGCTGACAATTCCTCCAACCACCAAGCCCTTGACTGCTCTCCGTGTTGTATCAGTAAAACACTCTATACTCTACAATGTGTGTTTCCAACCTTAAGCAACGCACCCCCCCCTCCGCACCTGATTTATGGCGAGTGCCTGCAACCAGTATCATCACTATACCAGCTCAGTCGTGCTGCCGCACTCCCAGCCCATCCCTTGCCTATGTGCTTTGAATTGTCCAGGCATTGCAGCCAATGTTATTCAACTGCTGTGCCCTTCAAGGGAACTCAAATCCAGAGGATTCCTCAGTGCATCTAAGATAGCCGCCGAAGCTCTAAATCATCCACCAACTTATCGTCACGCCTGGTCTGCTCCTATGGATGTCCTCCGCTGCAGCCCACACTATGTTCCTAGGCCACTCCTACGCTGGGAGAATTATGCGCCATCCACCTTATGGCGATCCTTCGCTTAGCCAATATGAGCCCCAGAAGCTTCAACCTCCTACTTAGCCTTGTCCCCTTCGGGTTCAGGAGTAACCCCAGCAGCACCACCCTGATCCCGGATACAAAGCTGTATGTTCCACCCAGTGGGCCACCATCTCCTGCCAGTAGGAGCTCAGAGATCTGAAGGACCAAGCAATGTGCATTAGTCCGTTTCCCCCTCACCACAACGCAAACAATTAGACTCTCTTGTGGGATACATGATATGTAAAGCCTTATGTGTGAGGTACGTCTGGTG
This sequence comes from Lissotriton vulgaris, assembly GCF_964263255.1. NCBI lineage: Eukaryota > Metazoa > Chordata > Amphibia > Caudata > Salamandridae > Lissotriton > Lissotriton vulgaris. Next base: position 1,035,375,448 of record NC_141685.1, read on the forward strand.
ACTGTGGTTATATTGAATTAATTTGAATCTCGTAATGCATGAAACTGTCTTCACCCTCGCCACGTGCTGCCTTACACAGGTGAGATCCCAACTTTCTACCCCCTGCTAGAGCTAAAACTGCCCCCAGTGTCTGCAAGTGTATGGGTTCCATAAGCTGGGCTATGCTGTGGCCGACATTTTTGTAAACTGGAGGTACCATCCCCGCTCAAAGGTCTTCATTGTTTCCTACCTGCCAATGAAATGTCCGTCTGTGTACAGGTGTCCCAGGGTGCTACAGCCTCCCCTCTTCCACTTCTCCACAGACGGGTCAGCAGCTGTTTTCACGAACACTGGAGCACCCCAATAGGCATGTTTGGAGTATATGGCGCTCTCTATACCATCCTTTTCACGGCCCATTCCCACTCTGCATGTCTGTGTCACCACATACGGTGCCTCGGCCGGCACCCAGCACTCTCCATCAACACCACGGGGAGCCCCTCAGCAACTGTTTCGCCCAATTGTCGTCTGGATCCATCCAGTGCAAGGCATGTTGCAAGTGCGCTGCCATATACTAGGCCTTCAGATCTGGCAACTTGAGACCACCCTTATTTCGAGTCCGTTTAAGGGTACTGAGCCCAATCCTCGCCCGCTTCCCAGACCACAGCAATCCAGTGATCAGTTAATCTTTCTCAGTGCAGTCACCATGCATGAACTCATACAGTGAGCCCTGCAATGGGTAGAGGTATCGCGGCAGCAACACCATTTTAACCAGGGCTACTTTGCTCATCAGGGACCAGGGCAGAGTAGTCTGGCCCATGCCTCATCCTACCCTTGATATGTTCAGGGCTGACAAGTCTGATTCAGTATGCCTAACTCTAATACCAAGACACTTCACACTTAGTCTCCCAAGGGAGGCTTGACGTGGACAGTTGGTCTAATACTTTGACCCTCAAGTCAACGATGGGTAAGAGGGAGGACTTGTCACGATTCACAAGGAGCCCTGAGTTGTCCCCAACTCATGCAAAGACCACAATATGAGCACCAGGGCATTGTCGGCACATAGCGTTATTACTTGACGTGTCTCACCCACCTGGATACTCCATGGTCCCTCACCCTTCTAAGCGTACCCACCAGTGGCTCCATCGCTAGGGCGAATAGGAGAGGATCAGTGGGCAACCCTGTCTCAAACCTCTATGCAGTTCACACCTCTCAGAAACCATCCCTCCCATCCTGACTCTCTCCCTCGGTGCAGTGTACGAAAGTAGTACACAGGGAATATATGTATGACCCAGCCCAGCTTTGTCGAGTGTTAACCATAAATATTCCCAGTCCACCAAATCGAATGCATGTAAGGTAACTTGGCAAGTTTACATGCTTGAATTAAAAAAAAATGTTTGCATCAAATTTACTGTAATTACTTGGGGTGCTTCTCAGGGTAAACAAGGCCAAAACATTTGGTGGTGGTGGTGGTGAGGCTCTCTGGAGGGGTAAAACAAGGCTGTCAGCGGGACCAGGTTGGCCTATTGCACAGTCTGGCAGTGCCAGAAGGGCTGGCCGCTGGTCTGACTGGTCAGTGAGGGAGGTTTTTTTGGACTGTTCTGTGCCTGTTTTAATGGTCAGGTGGGTTGGTTATTACTGTTGATTTCCCTGATATTACTACAAACATTGCCTGCAGCAGGCACAAGCCCGCAGTCTCCCATACCTCTCAAATCACTTATACAGAATGTCTTTACAAGTTTCAAAACTGACTACATTAGCAGAATGTGACACGTTTTAGCTATCTGATTTGCTAATGGAGGCCATTTTTATTTTGCTGACCGTGCATATGTTCTGTCCCGGTCCGTCCCAGGTTGCCAGTAGGACTTCTACTAAGGGAGAACTTATTTCTGTCTGAACTTGAACGTTTGAATGGGCAGCTTACCTGCCGAACAAGTAAAAACATAACAAAGTAGTTTATGGGGACTCAGTGCATGACTCGAGTGGCTTATACACAGCATTACCACCTCGCCAGCTCATCACTTCAAGCAGCAGTTTGGATTAAAAGGCACCTTTTCCGCTCTTACTGCTCTTGTGAGAAGGATTGCACTTTCTGTGCTATTGTTAAATGGTCCATGGCTATTTTTTATTTTAAATAAACTGGACAAAATGAAACATGGATAACAATCAGTTGGGAAAAAGCAACAAGAGGAGCAGGCAGAAGGGGTGGAGGGATGGTTTGCCAGGGAAGAAAAGCATTGGACTGAGAGAGAACTTGAAATCACATGCTTTCGAAGCAGTGCTTAACTAGACTGAAAAAAAGTGGTTACATAAAAAAACAGCAGAAGCAGAAAAGTCAGTCAATAAAAGAGATGGTAAAGAGGCTATGCTCCATTGGAGGGACAAACACGACTGAAAGCTGGGACACCACTAGGAAGCAGGCACATGAGAGTGACAGGAAAGACAACCAATGATAAGCAATGCCTGCACTCCTCAGCAAGCCCACAGTATGTCTAGCAACCAGACAGGTGTGCAGTCTGGTTGGCCCATCCTAAAAATAGCAGCCATTCATGTTTGTTCAATGTAATTGAGAGAAATTTCAGAATGAAATACATCGAGGATTGTAGAAAGCATTGAAGAGGGGACTGAGGGTGGAACATGTCAATGGTTGTTGAGCATCTAATGAGATGTCAGAGGATAAAACTGATCTAAATTGTTTCAAGTCTTAGAGGGATGTCAGAGGGTGGAATAGGCCTGTGATTGTTGAACACATTTGAAACAGGTATGTTTTAAGTTGACAAATCATGTGTGAGACTGTGCTGCCCGCATCATTTTCTAAGATACGTTGTGCTTTTGATCAGAATGTCGGAAGAGAAAACGTGCGTGCTTCTCAGTGAATATTTGGGCCGCCACAGTTTGAGCCTCAATTCTTGAGTAAAGTGCCCCATTAAAGGCCAGCAGGGGGAATGTGGTGTGAATAGTAAACAAATACAGATGTTTCTAAGGCACCCAAGAGTGATTTTTCCATGTTTTAAACTCACCATACGGCACATCCGAACCACAGGGCATCTGCTGGGTCTGTTTCCAACAGATAAACCAACCTCGGAAATATCCTGTTTGTCATTTACAACAAAGCAGGCCTGAGTTGGCGATCGGTCTTTTGTCTTTGTCAATTCTTGTTACAAGGTTTTTGGAAAAGTTGATTATATTGACCAGGGCCCAGCAGCTCCCCTAACAAACAAGCATTGGCAAAGCCAATAGGTCTCGCCTACACAGGAGCTACTGGCTTTGACAATATGTTTTAGCATGTTGTACACCAGTGTCGCTGCTGTTGAGCATGGCTAAAAAGTTAGTGGAGTAAGGGAGTGAGTGGTGTCGAGTGGAGTGTCCTTAAGAGGAGTTGGTGGAGTGTTATGGAGTGGTGTGTTGTGGAGGGAGTACGGTGTCGTAGAGTGGAGGGGAATAGAGTTAAGTGGCGAACAGTAGAGTACAGTGTCAGAGTTGAGTAGAGTGTTGTAGAGTGAAGTGGCATTGAGGGTGTTGCGTGGAGTGGAGTAAAGTGTTGTAGAAAAGAGTGGCTTGGAGCGGAGTAGATTGTCATAGAGTGGAGTGGAATAGAGTGGAGTGGAGTGGAGTAAGGTTGTATGGAGTTGCGTAGAGCATTGTAGAGTGGAGTAGTGCTGTAGAATGGCAAAGAGTGTAGAGTGCTGTAGAGTGGAGTGGCATCTAATGGAGTAGAGTGTCAGTGGATCAGAGTGGAGTGGCCCAGAGTGGAGAGGCCTAAAGTACAGTGGTGAAAAGCAGATTTATGTTGGGTGCATTGGTTTTGAGTAAAGTGGTGTGGGTGCATTGGCGTAGAATGCAGTGAGGTAGAATAGCAGAGAATGCAGTGCCATAGAGCAGAGCAGTGCAGAGTAGATTCCAGTGGCGTAGAGTGTAATGACATAGAGTGGAGTAGTGCAAAGTGGAGTCAAGTGGCATTAAGCGGAGTGGTAAAGGGTAGAGTGCAGAGGCATACACTGCAGTGGCGTAGAGTGTAGTGGCGTAGCGTGCTGTAGAGTGACAAAGTTCAGATGTGCAGAGAGGAGTGCAGTGACATTTAGTGCAGTCTTGCAGAGTAGAGTAGAGTGTCAGGGTACAGGGTTGTAGAGTGTAAAGTAGAGTGGAGTAAAGCGGTGCAAAAAGCAGTGACGTAGAGTACAGTGCTTCAAAGCAGAATAGAGTGGCGCAGAGTGCAGTGATGTAGAGTGCCATGGTGCAGAGTAATGAAGCATGCAGTGGCATAGAGTAGGATGTTGTAGAGCATAGTAGCATAAAGTGCAGTGGTGCAAACTAGCTGGCATAGGTGCAGTGGCGTTAAGTGCCTTGCTTTTGAGAAAAGTGGTGTAGAGTGCAGTGACGTAGTGCAGCATAGAGTGCACTGGCATACAGTGTGGTGATGTAGAGTAAGTTGCAGTGGCGTAGAGGGCAATGGCCTAAAGTGGAGTGGTACAGCATGGAGTAGAGTGTCATAGAGTGACGTGGCATAGAGTGGAATTGGGCAGGGTATAGTGGAGTAGTGCAGGGTAGAGTTCAGTGGTGTAGTGGTGTGGAGTGCAATAGAGTGGCGCAGAGTTCAGTGGTCCTGAGTAGAGTGCAATGGTATAGAGTGCAGTCATGTAGGGTAGAGTGTCAAGAATGCAGGGTCATAGAGTGCATAGTAGAGTGATGCAGAGAGCAGTGACGTAGAGTAAAGTGGTGCAACATAGATAGAGTGGCACAGCGTTCAGTGGCGTAGAGTGTAGTGTCATAGAGTAGAATGTTGTATAGTAGCATAAAATGAAAAGGTGCAAAGTATTTGGCATAGGGTGCATTGGTTTTGAGTAAAGTGGTGTAGAGTGCAGTGGTGTAGAGTGCAGTGGTTTAGAGTACAGTGGTATAGTATAGACTACAGCAGCATAAAGTGGCGCAGCGTAGAGGGTAGTGGCGTAGAGTGCAGTACATTACACTAGCATTGTGGTCCAGGGTTGAGTATAGTGGTGCAGGGGAGACCGCAGTGGCATAGAGTAGACTGTTTCAGAGTAAAGCAAAGTGGTGTAAGAGTGGAGTGGTACAGAGTAGTGCCGGAGAGTGCATTGGCGTAGAGAGCAGTGTTGCAGAAGGGAGTGGCATAGAGTTGAGTGGTGTGGAGTGGTGAAGAGTGCAGCTTTGCATTGTAGAGTGGGGTAGAGTGTAATAGGCATAAAGTAGAGTGGGGCAGAGTAGAGTAGAGAACTGTAGAGTGATTTGGTGTACAGTGCAGTGGTGCACAGTAGATTTGAGAGACGTAGAGGGCATTGGCATAGAGTGCAGTAGAATGGCGTAGAGTGGTGCAAACTAGAGTGCAGTAGTGCAGAGCAGATTGGTAGAGAGTGCAGTGCTGCAGAGTAGAGTGCCACAGAGTGCATTGGTGTAGAGTGCATTGGTGTAGAGTGCAGTGGCGTAGAGTGGTGCAGAGCAAAGAGGCAGAGTGCACTTGTGTAGAGTGGCGTATAGCGCAAAGGTGTAGAGTATAGTGGTGTACAGTGCAGTGGTGCAGAATAGATTGGCATAAAGTGCAGCGCCGTAGAGTGTATTGGTTTTGAGTAAAGTGGTGTAGGGAGCATTGGTATAAAGTGCATTGGCAGAGTGCAGCATTATATAATAGTGTGGAGTGGCGTAGAGAGGAGTGGAGCATAGTGGTGTAGACTGCAGTGGCATAAAGAGATTGTTTCAGAGTAGAGTGAAGTAGCATACAGTGCAGTAGTATAGAGTGTCAGAGTGCAGTGGTGCAGATTAGAGTGGCTTAGAGGGGATTGGCGTAGAGTCGAGTGGTGTAGAGAGCAGTGTTACAGAGTAAAGTGACATAGAGTGAAGTGGTAGGGTGGTGTAGAATAGAGTGGAATAGTTAAGGGTAAGGTGAAGTGGTATAGAGTAGAGTGGAGTAGAATGCATTTGCATAGTGTAGAGTAGTGCAGTGTCGTACAGTGGTGCAGAGAAGAATAGATTGGCATAGAGTACAGCGACGTAGAGCGCAATGGTGTAGAGTGATGTAGCGTGCAGTGGCTGAGAGTGCAGTGGCATATAGTAGAATGTTGTAGAATATAGTAGTGTAAAGTGCAGTGGTGCAAAGTAGGTGGTGTAGGTACAGTGGCTATGGGTCCATTGGTTTTGAGTAAATTGGTATAGAGTGAATTGTCTTAGAGGGCAGTGGTTTAGAGTAGAGTGGCATGACGTAGAGTGCAGAGGCGCAGAGTAGATTATTTCAAAACAGAGTGTAGTGGTGCAGGGTAGAGTATAGTGCTGCAGGGTAGAACATATTAACATAGAGCACTGGAGTAGAGCACAGTGGTGCAGAGTAGAGGGGTGCTGCATTGATTGCAGTAGCGTAGAGTGGAGGGATGCAGAGTGGTGTAAAGTGCAATGGCATAGCGTGAAGTGGCGTAGAGTGAAGTGGTGCAGGGTGGAGTGAAGTGGTATAGAGTAGGGGCGTAGAACGCATTGGCATAGAGTGCAGTGTTGCAGAGTGCAGTGGCCTAGACTGTAGTGATGTAGAGTGCAGTGGTGCATAGAAGGGTGGGGTGGAGTTCACTGGCACAGAGTGCAGTAGAGTAGAGTGGTGTAGAGTGGTACAGAGTAGAGTGCAGTGGCATAGAGTAGAATGGTTTCAAGATTCAAGTTGTTTCATAGACTAGAGTAGCATAGAGTTCAGTACTGTAGAGTAGAGTGTCAGAGTGCAGTGGTGTATTGACGCAGTGTGAACTGGCGTAGAGTACAGTGGTGCAGAGTAAAGTAATGTAGAGTATAGTGGTGTACAGTGCAGGTGTGCAAAGTAGATTGGCATAGAGCGTATTGGTTTTGAGTAGTGGCGCAGAGCACAGTGGCGTGGCGTGGAGTGGTGCTGAGTGGAATAGAGTGGCATAGCCAGCAGCGGCATAGAGTAGATTGTTTCAGAGTAGAGGGCAGTGGCATAGAGTGGAGCGATGGACAGTTCAGGGGTGCAGAGTTCAGTCACGTAGAGTGGAAGAGGCTACAGTGTATACTGTCATAGAATACGTTGGTGTATAGTAGAGTGGCATAGAGTGCAGTGGTGCAGAGTGGAGTGGCATACAGTGCCGTGTCGCAGTTTAGAGTGGTATAGAGAGCATTGGCACAGAGTACAGTGGTACAGAGTACAATAGAGTGGCATAGAGTGCAGTGACGCAGAATAGAATAGAGTGGCGTAGAGTGCAGTGACTCAGTACAATGGTGTAAAGTGCAGTGGCTGTAAGTATAGTAGTATAGTATGCAGTGGTGCAGAGCAGGTTGGTATAGAGTGCATTGGCGTGGGGTGGTGCGGGATAGAGTGAAGTGGCGCTGAATGCAGTGCCACAGAGAGCAGATGCAGAGAGTAGACTGTTTCAGAGTAGAGTGGAGTGGTGTAAAGTAGATTAGAGTGGCATAGAGTGCACTGATGTATAGAGGAGTTGTACAGAGTAGAATGCATTGCTGCGGCGTGCAGGGGCATAGAGTGCAGTGTTGTAGAGTAAGGTGGCAGGGTGAATTGGCACAGAGTGGTGGAGCGTGCACTGACGAAGCGTTTAGTGGTGCATAGTAGAGTAGGGTGGGGTAGAGTGCACTGGCATAGAGTAGAGAGGAGTGGTGTAGAGTATAGAGGCTTAGAGTGGAGTGATGCAGAGAAGAGTGCAGTGACGCAGTGTGGAGTGGTGCAGAGTAGAGCCCAGTGGCATGGAGTGGTGCAGAGTAGAGTGCAGGGGTGCGGAGTGGAGTATGCATGGTATACAAGCACACTGCCATTACAGACAACGCATCTTCAATTGAAATGACCATTACATTTGCACTCACATATAGTTTTACTGATAAAAGTGTACAGCACACAAATAAGGTGTGGAAATGTGATCACCCAATGTATTGACTTGATTATCAGCACAGTTCATTTACAGACATTTGAATTTTGTTTGAAAAACATGCATTTGCAAAGCTGGGCGGTTTTGCCTGTGCAAGAGCTATAGTGGCTTTGCCAATATGTTTTAGCCATATTGTACACCATCCTGGCAGCTGTACAGCATGGCTAAAAGTTAGTGGCTTAAAGGAGAGTGGCGTGGAGTGAAGTGGCGTAAAGTAGAGTGGGGTGTATGGAGTGGCATAGAGTGTCATGGATGTTTTAGAGTGGAGTAGAGTGGAGTGTCATAGTGTTGTGGAGCGTCATGGAAGGAGTAGTGTCGTAGAGTGGAAGGGCATAGAGTGCCCTAGAGTGTCAGAGAGGAGTGGTGTAGACCAGAGTGAAGAGTAGGGACTTAGAGGATGTTGGATAGAGTGGAGTAGAGCATTGTAGATTGTCATAGAGTGGCTTGGCATAGGGTACCAGAGTCGAGTGCCATTGAATAGAGTGCCATAGAGTGGATTGCTGGAGTGGAGTAGTGTGTCATAGAATAAGAGTAGAGTAAAGTGGCATGGATTTGCGTGGAGCGTTGTGAAGTGGAATAGTGCTGTAGGGTGGCATAGAGTTGAATAGGGTGTTGTAGAGTTGAGTAGAGTGACACAGAGTGAAGTAGAGTGGCCTAGAGTAAAGTGGCATAAAGTACAGTGGTGCAGAGTAGATTGATTTAGAGTGGAGTGGCGAAGGATGGAGTAGAGTGGTGTGGAGTAGCGTGGTGTAGAGTACAGTGGTATAGAGTAGATTGTTTCAGAGTAGAGTGAAGTGGTCCAGGGTAAAGTGGAGTGGTGCAGGATAGGATGTAGAGTTGTGTGGAGTTGCATAGAATGTAATGGCATAAAGTGCAGTGGTGCAGAGTAGCGTAGAGTTGAGTGGAGGAGAGTGCAGTCTTTAAGAGTACAGTAGTTTACAGTATAGTTTGTTAGAGTGCTGCAGAGTAGAATGCTGTTGAAAACAATGGTGTAGAATAGAGTAGCGCGCAATGGTGTAGAGTGGTGTAGTTGCAGTAGAGTTCGGTGGCAGAGAGTGCAGTCTTGCAGAGTAGATTGTCTTTGAGTGCACTGGCATAGAGTACACTGGCGTAGGGTGCTTTGGCTTAGTGTTGCAGAGTAGAGTGCTGTAGAGAGAAGTGGCATACAGCATAGTGGTGCAGAGTCGAACAGGGTGGCCTATAGTGAAGTGACATAATGTGCAGTGACTTACTTTGAAGTCAAGAGAAAGAAAACTAAAAAACATGCTCCCACGGAAGACAGAGCCTGACATTTGACATTTGATTTTGTGTGCACAGCAAATGTAACAAGATAAGAACAAGATTTAAAAGTCTGTATACACGAAGAGAGTTTGTGGAAGTATACATTAAAAAAAGGTTTGGGCAACAGGAGCGACGAACTCGAGCTGGACAGCCTAAAGGAAATAAAGCCAGCAAATAGAAAGCCAGAAAATGTGTGTTGGAAATCACAAAGCCAAGGGTAAGCATCGGGCAGAATATGTTCCTTGGTCAACTTTCTAACTGTCCCCAAGCTGCCTTTAGCGTCTGGTAGGCTGAGACCTAAAAAAACATTGTTTAAAAGCAAAAATATTTTTCGGTCTCAAAAAGCAAACTTTGCCATAGTAGACCCTGACATTGAAGGTTATATCTGTGTGTGTGGACATGCATCTTGTGAAAGGTTAGAATGGTGTCACTCGCAGTGAAGCTAGCGAGTGACAGAAGTGGGATGATCAACTGCTTCATGCTGTATTCTGTGTTAGGCAGAAGAAAAATGTAAATGACACAACAACAAATCATTGATGAATGGAGCTGACTGACAGCCCCTATAAGAAAGAATAGTATATATAATTTTAATAAAATCAAAATGCCAGAAAAATGATCCAAGATATATTCATTCTGCCCACTTCAATGCAGATACAATCCTCTGGACCAACCTGCTAGGTCAATATAAGTGCCACATTCAACAGTCATCATTTGAGGGTCGTTTCGTTTTTAGAAGACATCCTGTCTGCCATATTAGAGTTTTTGCCCAGGTATACACTGCAAATAGTGTGGATATCCATCAATTTCTGGCAAATATCATACATCCATCAAGCTGTCTTTTCATTTACACTAAGATATCACTCGCTATGTATACACCAGAGTAGTATAGTAAATAAAAACACAACCACAAACTAAAAGGATTAAAATCTTTGCGATAACTTTTGTTTTTATTTTTAACGATTACAAATGATTAACTGGACTTGAAAAGTGTGTAAACAGTGGGATACGGAGACGATCACTTGCAAGAAAAAGTGGACATTGCTGGATTTCGAACAGCATTTAACGGAGTACAGAAACAGATATCTTGAGTTACACGGTCAACGAGCACTGATTTACGATACAGAGCAGCACACTACAAAGAAATTATTACACATATGTAGTCAAGACAACAGTTCACATAATTATAATCTCAGGTGCTGGATGGCAAAGAGGAGGGTCTGTTGAGGTTTAAAGTAGCCTTTAGTAGCACTTGACATTAGGGCACACCCCTTATAATGGGTTCTATATGCCCGGAGAGCCTGTGAGTTAGCCCACAAGTGTTTAGGTGGAAGATCTCTCATAGTTTAGCTCAAATTATTCTCCCAAAGTTTAGAACAATACATCCCATGTGTAGAGGCTGACATATTCACAGGTTTGTAGGAAATACTTTCCACCATGTTTAAAATAAATATCTATGCACAATTTTAGAAAAAAGGGTTATCTCAAAGTTTAGCTGAAGAATGTATTCCTATTATAGAGAAAAGGCAACTCAAAGTTGAAAAGACTTGTAATTTTTATTAAAAAAAAGAGAACTACCAAATGTATGGGAAATATGCATTGCCAAATTTAGAGGGAAAGACATATTCCTGTATTTAGTGAATAAATGTTTCACCAACTTGAATGCTAATTTTAGAAGGAGAACATATCCCCCACCCCATTACAAAGGGAACCCTTTCCCCAATTTAGAAGATAAATCACTCACATTTCAAAGTAAAGGTGTTTCTTTGAATTATTGGGAGAGACGTATAGCCTATTTTAGATTAAAGGTGTAGTGTTTAGAGGAAAGATGCATATACCCCAAAATTTTAAATGGGAGACTTATCCAGAAATTGAGTTCAAAGGCGTATTTACGACTTTCAAGAAAATAAGTATCCTAAAGATTAGAAGACAGTTTTATCCACATGTCTAGAGGTAATACTGATTCACAAGTTGTTACTGGAGCCTTACCCACCTAAACATTAGAACTTTAAGGGAAGGGAGTCTTAGTCTGTCTTCATGTGCCACTCGATGTAATCAAGGAAAGATACCACTGCTTTTTAAAGCTGCAGCTGTCACAAGCCAAGCCAAGAGAACGCTCTCATATCTGAGACAAAAGCTGACATAACCAGGTAGAGCTCTATTAAGTCTTTTAAACTGTTTTCCCATTTGTTGTTTACAGTGTGGACTGCCAAGAAGGCCACCCATGCTGGCGTGGGTTCTTGTCTTTAGTGCTTTTTTGAATAAAACAAACAAGCTAATATCTTAATTAGCCAAGCGAAGCTGTATAGTAATAAGTTATTCAGAACTAAAAGTTCCATCACCTGAACATTTTTCATTCTTGCGTGAAAAAATGACCTTAGGTTTGGCGCAATAGCCAGCGGGATTTCAGCTTCTTTAATGAACCCCATTTGGTGCATCGTACTAACCTTCCTTAGGGATATCCTACATGTGGAGTGAACCCATCCCTCCTGAACCTGCTTGGTCTCCAAAGATGTGTTTTTAGGACGCACGCCATGCAGAAAGGTTGTGGGAGGATGGAAGGAATGGCGCCAATGTGAAGTTAACAACATTATCTCTATTTTTTTTGTTTCTTTCTTTGCCAAAACCCTATGTCTTTTTCCCCTGTAAGTAGCTCACACCATTGAAATCTAAACAGTGTTCGTAAGTGATTTGTCATCTGTTGGACCCGGCCCATTAGGCAGGTTCACCCCTAGACTTTTTGCATTTTCCTAGCCTATTTATGGAACCTGGTATTTGTGATTTTAGGCCTCTGCGCACTTTTTCACTGTGGTACAGTGTAAAGTGCTTGAGCTCTCTGTGGATGAATGGTGAGTGACCTGCCCTCCCATAGGAATGAATGGGGAATATGTATGCCCATGGTAGTTCCTGATGCGTGGGGAGTGCAGGGGCGAGTTTGGTATGAGAGAACTCGTGAGAATGAATGCCGCAAAATGATGTATGCGACATGGCTGTGTCTAGTCTAGAAGTCCTACTTTTGGAAGTTGGCATATTTGTGCAAGTTGGTGCTAGCGTGTGATTGGCTGGTGAGCCTGGCCCAGAGTGCATGGGCCTGCTTGTGGATTGACTGTCTGGTTTGAGGATGACAGGGGCTGGAGAGCCCAGGAGGTTGTCTGAAGTCAGCCCATGGATGAAAGGCAGCATCTGCTGCCAGGGAAGTGGGAGGAGATGGCACCTGATAGTGAAGGGCTGTTCCTGTGTAACTACAAAGCTGGCTCCACCTCCCGCTGGGCGACTGACACCTCTGTCCCTGATACTGAAGGGGACTTCCCTCTAAACCAGTCCAGCTGGTTCTCACACTGCCTGCTTCAAAGGACTTCAAAGAACTTCAAAGGTTTTGCACTGTATAAAAAGGGGTTGTATCCCCTTCCAAATTGTTCTTGTTTTCAACTTGAATCTGCCAGGAGCATGCTGCTGCTGGGGCTCAGGGGGATCCCTGGGCTCTGCCCAGCTCCTGGACATCTGATGGACTGCTGGGGGACTCTTCCTGGCTGTCCCCCTGTCTGGCTGCATCTTTAAGGACTTCTTGAGCATTCTGTGGACCCTTCTTGCTGTAGGGGTCTGCTCTGGGGACCTTTGGCGCCTGGGAGCGCTGTGCCGTGATCCTGGCGCTTGAGAGCGCTCCTGGCTGCATTACGAGCGTTTCGTTGCACGCATTTTGCGTGAGGATTGGCGGGTGCCACCCCGCTTATTTGATTATTTGCTTCGCGAGTGCCCACCTCGCTTATGGCCGTAATTTTTATTTACTCGAGGTAGCCCACTCCTCGGTAAACTCAGCCCCCGCCTGCCTGCCTAAGAAGGGCCGCTGCGCTGCCCGCAGCGACCCGGAAGTACCTGGCCGGCCGGCCAATCTCAGCGCGGCCGGCCGGAAGTCCCGCCCCCGCAGCCCGAGAGGAGAGAAGCTGCCCGGGGGAGAAGAAGAAGGACGAGTGATGGCGGCGCCGGTGTAAGCAGGACTCCCGTGTCTTGGGGAGAGCCCTGCTGGTGACCTGGATGATGTTGCCGGTCTCCCGTGATCGAGAGGGAGACCGGAGACGAGGAGAGCCCCGACGCGAAGGCCGAGAGCAGCTGAGGTTGCAGGCGGGACTCCGTGATGGAAGAGGAGCCCCGCGCTGCACAGAAGGAGAAGCCGCCGCCCGGAGGAGCCCCGCCCAGGAGAGCCCGGTGAGTTGAAGGGCTGGGGGGCTCCGCGTGGGCCACTGTTGGTGCCTGCTGAAGGCACAGTGCCTGCGAAGAGCGGCCCCACTTGGCAGCGGGCCGCTCCAGCATCTGGGGGCATGTTGATAAGCTCCGTGCGGTGCCGGTCGAGGCACCAAGTAAGGGCGACCCCGAATGGCAGTGGGTCGCCCCACCGTGATTACAGAGCTGCGAAGGGCTCTTGAGGGCCCATCTTGCTGCGTGTTGGTGCCGCTTCGAGGCACAGAGACAGGGCGGCCCCGGATGGCAGTGGGTCGCCCCAACGCTGAGAGAGCCTGTGTGGCTCAGAGGGGCCATATGTGTTTTTAAGAGCCTGTGTGGCTCCAACGTTTGACCAGTGTTGGCCAGAGCCTGTGTGGCTCCAACGTGCGCAGTGTTGGCTTCAGAGCCTGTGTGGCTTAGCTGGCGCCGTTTTGTTGATTCTTCAGGTGCCCAGCACTTTGTGGGCACCTGCCACGTTTAGGCTTTTGTACTTTGGACTGGCGCTGCATGGCAGCGCGCCCTGACTTTGGACCCAGGGCATCCTTGCCCCAACAAGGCCAGTTGGCCTAGGGACTGCCACAGGTAGTGGCTTATGTAGTGTTGGCGCAATGTGATTTCTATGTTTTTAAATAGTAATTGCCTACTGTGTGTTTTTGCGCTATTGATTTATTAGGCACCTCTGAATGTTTATGCATTATGTGTCTTCCTTTCCATGCGCTGCACCTCTGAATGTTTAGTCATCATGTGTCTTCTTGCGCTGCACCCCTGAATGTATTTTATTGCATCATGTGCCCTATTCTTAACACCTCTGAATGTGTTACTGCATCATGTGTCTTCCTTTCCATGCGCTGCACCTCTGAAGGGTTAGTCATCATGTGTCTTCTTGCGCTGCACCCCTGAATGTAGTTTATTGCATCATGTGCTCTATTCTTACTCCTCTGAATGTAGGTTATTGCATCATGGGTAATGTGTCCTTTTCCTAGACCCCTAAATGCTGAGTGATACTTAGGTGGTTGTCTTTTCTACTCCTCTGAATGTAGGTTTATTGCATCATGAGTAATGTATTCTTTCTTAGACCCCTAATGCTGTGTGATACTTAGGTGGTTCTTCTTTCTTAGTACAGGTGGTCCTAGTAAGGTCCTGGTCCCTGTTACCAGTGGTTACTGGTTGTTATCTTTGTGATTACCATTTTATGTTTTATTATTTCTTATTCTAGAAGTGATTTGATATTCTACATATTATCTAGGAGTTCTATATCTGACTATGACAGTGGCCCTTGTGGCCCTGTCTTGTGTACATAATCCCTGTGAATATTGCCCGTGCCAGTTGGCACAATGTATATGTGTGATTTTATCTGATGTGTTTTTACAATACAAAAGTTATTTTTATAATAACCTTGTGTGGAGTCTCTTCTGTGGTGTGCCTAGTATGTTGTTGCTGTTGTGCGCTGGCGCAAATGCTTTACACATTGCCTCCGAGTTTAGCCTTACTGCTTGTGCCAAGCTACCAAGGGGGTGAGCAGAGGTTATCTTGGCGTGTGACTTCCTTGCCCTGACTAGAATGGTGGTTTCTGCCTGGCTTTGGCGTCAGCCTTAGCCTACCAGAAATAGCCAGTTCTAACATTGTTGGTCAGCGGTGCGGATTTTGGACTTGTGTTTGCGCAGTGCCATAGCGACAACTGGCTACATTACAAAACTCTACAATTGTTTTTTTCAGATAGTCACATGTTTGGGATTATTGTTTTTGATTTTTGTTTTTCCTCAAGAGTGTCATTTTCAAATGTGTTTCTGCACTTTATGTTTAGTGGCAGATGAGAGAAAGTGACAGGGCGGGACGCCATTAGAGGGGGGAGGTTCCCATAGATTAGGAATCCCTTGCTGGGTCCCGTGTCCAATCCCAAATCCTGTCCCTGTGTGGGTAGATGGAAGAGAGGGAGTGTGAGGAGAAATGACTAGCTCAGGAGGGTGGTTGTTCCCTGAGTGTAGTGTGTGTGTCTGGATTCCCCAGTGTGGTAGGATCCAGTGGTGGCAGCTTAAATGTGTCCAGTGTGTTAATTCCCATTCCCCGCTCCCAGAGTTTGGTACCTGTGTCACGTGTGGTCAGGTTGAGTGATCAGGGGTGGTGGAAACTGCCTTACCAGTCCGAGGGGGGGGAGTGTGCGAATGAGTGATGTGCTGAACTGGAGGAGTTGGTGTGAGTTTTCTTTTTGTTAAAGAGCTTGCATGAGAGGTGTACCTCTGGTGGTGTGCAGGAGGTCCTGCAGAGGCACTGGACAGGAAGGTGGATGTCTGGCGGTGTGCTAGATGTCTTGCAGAGGCATTAGGGAGTGGTTCCAAAAGGAGTGGTTTGTGTATCTGATGATCCTGTAAAGGGAAAGAGGTTCATGTGTAACCCAGCTTGGTCCCAGTAGTATGGTAGGGGTGTAGGGGCTCACGCCCTGTCTCAGTGGAGGCGGAGTGAGTGTGGGACGGTGTGTCCCACGTTGGCCTGAAACTCTATCTCAGGGCCTGGAGGGTTCCTTAAGGGAGCGCCAGGTCAGGGGCCTAAGCTGTACATAGGTCATTTGAGGAGGATCTTCCTGTGTCTAGAGGACGGGGAGTGTCTGTAACCAGAACTCCGGCGGTCCTAGTGTTGGGCAGTACCGCTCCTAAGTGGAGGGTGCAGAAGTCCTGGCTCGCTGAGCATTTGACCGTCTAGAGTGCTTGACCATTTTGTGGGGCCTCTGGAGGTCGTTCCCCGAGGAGGGGGGAAAGCCAGGTTGGGGTGTGGCCTGACCTGGAAGGAGTACTGGAGGAAAGTGTGTCACTGATACGCCGCTGGCGTGTGCTCTGTCTAGCCTGAGACATACTGGAACTGGAAGGGGGTGCAGAGGGACGGTGTCCTTACTTCTGACCCCGGTGTAACCTGAGGGTTTAGATCTTAGGTTGGGAGATTAGGAAACTTCTAGGCCAAGAGGAATCTCTACCAAAGTGGATCAGCTGAAGAGACTGAGGGGGCTGCCCTTGCTGTGTGTTCTGGGGCTCACCTGCAGTTTGTTGTTTTCACTAAGGTAGAGGAAAGGGGGCTTTGCTGTGTGCTGTGTCCCCCCACCTGCTTGAAGAGTAACTGTGCTGTGTGCTTTGTACCTCAGAAGTGAAATAGTTTCCAGGTGGTAGACCAGTGATGGAGTGAGGTCCTGATCTGGTAGGAGAATTGTGTTCTGGTGAAGTGCTTTTCTGTGAGGGTGCGGAAACCCAGAAGTAGAGGTAGGGTGGGGCATTCTCTCCCGTGACCTCTGGTCAGCTTGAGGGTATGGTCCCTAGGTTGGTGGATCAGTGGTAGTTGTAGCTACACTGAGAGAGAGAGTGGAGAATGGCTATTGTGTGCCAGGGGTTACTACCCCCCACTCTGTGGATTAGTTAGGACCTGTGATTTGGATGGCCTATGGCCTGGTCTTGGCTGTGGATGACTAGTGTGTACCAGTGGGGTACCCTAGTTGAGTCAGAGAGTTATTATTTGGAGGAAACCATGTAGGTTCAGAGTGGCGCAAAACTGGACGGTGTCCCTGCTGTGCGAGGCCGTGTCCGTGGTTTTGTCGCCCAAAGCAGTGAAGCCCATCAGTGGTGTGATTGGTCTACCCTGCGTTTTGGCTGGAAGGGGGTTGTGTTGGACCCGGCCCATTAGGCAGGTTCACCCCTAGACTTTTTGCATTTTCCTAGCCTATTTATGGAACCTGGTATTTGTGATTTTAGGCCTCTGCGCACTTTTTCACTGTGGTACAGTGTAAAGTGCTTGAGCTCTCTGTGGATGAATGGTGAGTGACCTGCCCTCCCATAGGAATGAATGGGGAATATGTATGCCCATGGTAGTTCCTGATGCGTGGGGAGTGCAGGGGCGAGTTTGGTATGAGAGAACTCGTGAGAATGAATGCCGCAAAATGATGTATGCGACATGGCTGTGTCTAGTCTAGAAGTCCTACTTTTGGAAGTTGGCATATTTGTGCAAGTTGGTGCTAGCGTGTGATTGGCTGGTGAGCCTGGCCCAGAGTGCATGGGCCTGCTTGTGGATTGACTGTCTGGTTTGAGGATGACAGGGGCTGGAGAGCCCAGGAGGTTGTCTGAAGTCAGCCCATGGATGAAAGGCAGCATCTGCTGCCAGGGAAGTGGGAGGAGATGGCACCTGATAGTGAAGGGCTGTTCCTGTGTAACTACAAAGCTGGCTCCACCTCCCGCTGGGCGACTGACACCTCTGTCCCTGATACTGAAGGGGACTTCCCTCTAAACCAGTCCAGCTGGTTCTCACACTGCCTGCTTCAAAGGACTTCAAAGAACTTCAAAGGTTTTGCACTGTATAAAAAGGGGTTGTATCCCCTTCCAAATTGTTCTTGTTTTCAACTTGAATCTGCCAGGAGCATGCTGCTGCTGGGGCTCAGGGGGATCCCTGGGCTCTGCCCAGCTCCTGGACATCTGATGGACTGCTGGGGGACTCTTCCTGGCTGTCCCCCTGTCTGGCTGCATCTTTAAGGACTTCTTGAGCATTCTGTGGACCCTTCTTGCTGTAGGGGTCTGCTCTGGGGACCTTTGGCGCCTGGGAGCGCTGTGCCGTGATCCTGGCGCTTGAGAGCGCTCCTGGCTGCATTACGAGCGTTTCGTTGCACGCATTTTGCGTGAGGATTGGCGGGTGCCACCCCGCTTATTTGATTATTTGCTTCGCGAGTGCCCACCTCGCTTATGGCCGTAATTTTTATTTACTCGAGGTAGCCCACTCCTCGGTAAACTCAGCCCCCGCCTGCCTGCCTAAGAAGGGCCGCTGCGCTGCCCGCAGCGACCCGGAAGTACCTGGCCGGCCGGCCAATCTCAGCGCGGCCGGCCGGAAGTCCCGCCCCCGCAGCCCGAGAGGAGAGAAGCTGCCCGGGGGAGAAGAAGAAGGACGAGTGATGGCGGCGCCGGTGTAAGCAGGACTCCCGTGTCTTGGGGAGAGCCCTGCTGGTGACCTGGATGATGTTGCCGGTCTCCCGTGATCGAGAGGGAGACCGGAGACGAGGAGAGCCCCGACGCGAAGGCCGAGAGCAGCTGAGGTTGCAGGCGGGACTCCGTGATGGAAGAGGAGCCCCGCGCTGCACAGAAGGAGAAGCCGCCGCCCGGAGGAGCCCCGCCCAGGAGAGCCCGGTGAGTTGAAGGGCTGGGGGGCTCCGCGTGGGCCACTGTTGGTGCCTGCTGAAGGCACAGTGCCTGCGAAGAGCGGCCCCACTTGGCAGCGGGCCGCTCCAGCATCTGGGGGCATGTTGATAAGCTCCGTGCGGTGCCGGTCGAGGCACCAAGTAAGGGCGACCCCGAATGGCAGTGGGTCGCCCCACCGTGATTACAGAGCTGCGAAGGGCTCTTGAGGGCCCATCTTGCTGCGTGTTGGTGCCGCTTCGAGGCACAGAGACAGGGCGGCCCCGGATGGCAGTGGGTCGCCCCAACGCTGAGAGAGCCTGTGTGGCTCAGAGGGGCCATATGTGTTTTTAAGAGCCTGTGTGGCTCCAACGTTTGACCAGTGTTGGCCAGAGCCTGTGTGGCTCCAACGTGCGCAGTGTTGGCTTCAGAGCCTGTGTGGCTTAGCTGGCGCCGTTTTGTTGATTCTTCAGGTGCCCAGCACTTTGTGGGCACCTGCCACGTTTAGGCTTTTGTACTTTGGACTGGCGCTGCATGGCAGCGCGCCCTGACTTTGGACCCAGGGCATCCTTGCCCCAACAAGGCCAGTTGGCCTAGGGACTGCCACAGGTAGTGGCTTATGTAGTGTTGGCGCAATGTGATTTCTATGTTTTTAAATAGTAATTGCCTACTGTGTGTTTTTGCGCTATTGATTTATTAGGCACCTCTGAATGTTTATGCATTATGTGTCTTCCTTTCCATGCGCTGCACCTCTGAATGTTTAGTCATCATGTGTCTTCTTGCGCTGCACCCCTGAATGTATTTTATTGCATCATGTGCCCTATTCTTAACACCTCTGAATGTGTTACTGCATCATGTGTCTTCCTTTCCATGCGCTGCACCTCTGAAGGGTTAGTCATCATGTGTCTTCTTGCGCTGCACCCCTGAATGTAGTTTATTGCATCATGTGCTCTATTCTTACTCCTCTGAATGTAGGTTATTGCATCATGGGTAATGTGTCCTTTTCCTAGACCCCTAAATGCTGAGTGATACTTAGGTGGTTGTCTTTTCTACTCCTCTGAATGTAGGTTTATTGCATCATGAGTAATGTATTCTTTCTTAGACCCCTAATGCTGTGTGATACTTAGGTGGTTCTTCTTTCTTAGTACAGGTGGTCCTAGTAAGGTCCTGGTCCCTGTTACCAGTGGTTACTGGTTGTTATCTTTGTGATTACCATTTTATGTTTTATTATTTCTTATTCTAGAAGTGATTTGATATTCTACATATTATCTAGGAGTTCTATATCTGACTATGACAGTGGCCCTTGTGGCCCTGTCTTGTGTACATAATCCCTGTGAATATTGCCCGTGCCAGTTGGCACAATGTATATGTGTGATTTTATCTGATGTGTTTTTACAATACAAAAGTTATTTTTATAATAACCTTGTGTGGAGTCTCTTCTGTGGTGTGCCTAGTATGTTGTTGCTGTTGTGCGCTGGCGCAAATGCTTTACACATTGCCTCCGAGTTTAGCCTTACTGCTTGTGCCAAGCTACCAAGGGGGTGAGCAGAGGTTATCTTGGCGTGTGACTTCCTTGCCCTGACTAGAATGGTGGTTTCTGCCTGGCTTTGGCGTCAGCCTTAGCCTACCAGAAATAGCCAGTTCTAACATCATCTTTGTATAACTTGCTGTCCATATCTTAGCAACGCCTTGGTACACAACTGTGGGCTTGCGGGAACTTTGGCTTGAATGTTTATAGAGGCGAACATCTCCCTGACATTCCTTTAGGCTTGATGGGAATAGTCTCTATATACAGAGAAGCTAAAAGTAGAAAAGATAGCCAGGCCGACGGAGTAACTGGGAGATTTCCTGACAGAAAAGGGAGGTTGGGATCGATTCAGCTATATGCTGGATCCTACAGCCCAGTTTACGTCTTTACAAAAAAAAACACCAAATGCCATACACAGTTCCAAGACAAGAAGAGGCGCAAGGCTAAATATATAAGCCTACGCATATCTCTGTAGAACGAATCCTACTTGGTCACCTTCTTTGCCACTGTGAGAAGGTGCCACAGCTAGACCATCTCCCAGATTCTGCAACTAGTAAGGTAAGAACATTTGACCTTTAAGCGCCATTTCTGGGTATATTTTCAGTTCCAGGGGAAACAAATTCTTTGCAACAGTTTCCCAACTCCTGACAATCTCCTTAGAGATAACGCTGCTGGGCTACAGAAAGCCTTAGGTTCTGCTCCTAGCACTTTCTATCAACTACTACTGTTGTGGTGACACACATAGTAGTGCACACATAGTAGTGCACACCTAGTAGCACACACCTGGTAGTCCAACAATGAAAAAAAGCCCTGATCACTTGCTTGAATTTCACTGCTCTGCGGTCTTCTATTATGGTGCAAAGGACATCCACTATGCAGCTGCATTGGCCCCTCCAAGAAGGAAAATAGACCCTGCTCTGAATTTTCATCTGTTTCTTCGGTGATGGAAGGAACATGGCAAGACTGTGAGCCTAACCCACACTGTCGTCAAGAATGCGTCCCAGTCAATGCTTGGTTGCTTGTATAACAATGACCAGCTACTTAAATGGAGGACAAATAAAGCTTTCCAATGAGAACATGAAGCCTTGTAAAGCCAAAGTAAAACAATGTATTTGCAATGCGAGGAAAAACGTGTTTGAGAAAGTCTTTGGTTGGCGTGCAATTGACCACACAATGGACCCTCTGCCCCTCAATGGCAGGAATTTGACCGTTCCATGTACACTTGAGAGACTAATACAGATATGCCACAATAGTACCACTGTAGTCCCTTTCATTTGCACTCCTGAAAATATCCACTTCTTCAAACAGGATCGAGACTCCAACACTTCATATAAAGGTTCACCTACCTCAAGTCTTGCGATACCGGAGTGCTTTGTAAAAATAACTAATATAATTATATTTATTATTATTGCATTATGATATTCAGCTTATTTCTTTCTCTGGAGCTGTTGTCCTGTGCTGAAAAGGCCCACTTTCTTCTTAAATTTGTTCAATTAAGGACAGCCGATGAACTGCTCTCTGTTGCCAGCCATGAAATACTGCAGAGTCCAGTCCTAACCTTTAAAGGCCTTTAAAAGCCTTTTACAGCACCCTCACATGAAGAGCCTCTCAAAGTAACACCTTTGCAGACCGTGAAGCATTTATTGGTATGATATATATTAACTTATTTGCCCCCGAAAGTCTTGACAGAGTGGAGTGGTTTCTATTCCCAGCCACTGATGTTGCACACTGCCTCCTGTGGAAAGACGGTGACTAGCATTAGCTTTGCAGACTCTGTTCCTTTTGTGTTCACTCCTGATTTGGATTGCAGGGTGCACTCTCACCACCCCCACATGTTCCTCCTTTTTAATTCGAAATGCTGAGTGCTGTACTTTTCAGTCTTCAGCCAGTGGCAGGGTAGCTTTTTCACTCTTATTGAGCACTGTGAGTCGGCTCTGTAATCTCGGCCTTTGGCATTTTTGGGGACACCTAAAAAGAAAAAGAAAAACATGCTTAAGAAGAGGCACGCGACTTGTGATAACTCATTATTAGTGACACAGAGATCACATTTTTATCACCCTTTCAACAAAAGAATAGTATATCAATAAATCACTGCATTGTTTGCTGGTTTTCAGCCAAAGTGAGGAATATGGTGTTTATTGCTATATGCATTTGGAACAAGTTTTTGCCAGTTGACATTAAGTGCCATTGGTAGCAATGTAGGAAGTGCTGAGTTTCCAAAGGTCTACCTCGTTGTGGAGTAAGTAGAACTCTGCAAGACTGAGTGACTTCCAGGAGTGAAAATCATATATTTATGTTGTGGTCCTCCAGCTGCCATCTAGTTTTCTACCTTCACTTAGTAAAAAGGAGGCGCTGTTGGGACGCCGTGAATAAGTGAACCAATTTGGTGCTGTCCAGTGTAACCAATAACATGAATCGAGTGCACCCTTAAAGCTAAAGCTTGAGATTGTAAGAGGCGGTGGAACTCTGTGTGACTTTTTTGCCACCAAAAGAGATTTTAAGAGTGTTTGGACTTTGTTACCCAAGCAAAGAAGATTCCACATCCAACGGCTGAATGTCTACTGTTATGGGACTGGTTGCTTTTTTAGCAGATATAACTTTTGGAAAAGAGAAGTGAGATGATGAGCGGATTCGTAGATGGTACACACAAGAAACTGATGACGAAAGATATATTTTGGAAAACAGCGGTGTACCCCATGCTCCATGTGGTAGCAATGGCTTTTTGGGAGCACTGTAATGTCATTTGTTGACAAAATACCTTCTATCGCCACCAGCAGAATATGCCACTCGACTCATTTGGGGTCATTGATATTCCTGAAATAGAGGTGGTGGGTGGAAACTACTCACAAGAAGTTTCTAGTGACCACTGGGAGATGCAAGGGAGCAGAAAGAGGACATGATCGGAGGGCACACAAATATAAGTGAGACCATCATTTACCGGCGAAGGTGGTTTCGCAAAGTTCATATGTGCATAGAGTAGAACAGCGATGTCATTCTGTGAGGCTTCCAGTGCGATGGACAGGGCTGTGCTTCCATCCTGTAAACACAAGATACAGTAAGATGGTGATGCATCCTTCCCTCCATCATTAAGCTAAAGCTGACACGTGCACCGACACTGCATTAGGAATACAGAAAAACGCACATACAACTAGATACACAGGGACAACAATAGAGGCACAAACACAGAAAAGGACAAAGAAAGCAGGCTCATGGACAAATGCGTAGGCTTCCAACAGTTCTTCCATCTCTTAGGGAGGTATAAAAAGCAGATAGGCTACTCCTAAATGGTAATTTTACATTGATAAAAGGATGGGTGCATAACTGCTTAGCACAAAAAGGCAAAAGAACAGTCTAAGAAGTGATGCAACAAAACCGATTGATGGTGGTAGGCTCAAAAATGAAATGGATACTTACCAGTAGGAATATTTTTGCAGCTTGAAAGGTTTTGCATGCTTGAATTACTGGGCATTATTCAGCCATCTAGAGGTTGGGTCCGGAGTCGTCTTCTTGGTCCTCTTTCCTTTTTTTTGCGGGCATCATAGACCACCATTTGACGATATGTCCACCCTTATTGTCAGGTCAGAATTGTGCCCCGGAAGTCCCTATGTGTGGTCGCCATCATCAGATTATTTTGTCCCCTTAGCAACTTTATCGATTGGAATCTTTTTTTCTCTTGGTGGGTTGCTGTTGCCCGCGTCTGTTTGTCCCCTCACATTTCCGGGGAGGCCTGTGGGTTGCATGTGAATCCACAAAACCTTTCTAGCTGCAAACACAACATCTAGTGGTAAGTAAATTGTTTTGTTTTGCAGCATGAATCCTTCTCTGGATTTACATGCTGGGCAAGGATTCTGTATCAGTATTCTTGTCCCCTGAGGGGCAGGGTTGAAATGCGGTTAGGTTGGCAAACAGGTGCTGTAGGACCTTCTGTCCCATCTGTACTTCCTTGCTTATCTGGATGTCCGCATAGTAGTGTTTTGTGAAGGTGTGTGTGAAAAACCATGATGCTGCCAAGCAGATGCCACAGACAGAAACATTTGCGGAGGCCAGAGTTGCAACTTTCTTCCTTGTGGTGTGCGCCCTGGGGTAAGGGCTTCCCTGCTTTCTTGTAGATGGTCTTGCTAGTTTACACAATCGATCTCATGGCGGTTCCCTTCTTGACTGGTGCTCTCTTGGTTGCTCCTGCAAAGCAGACAATGAGTTGGTCTCCCTTCCTCAATGTCTTTGTCTCCTTCAGTTAGTATATTAGCACTCTTACCACATCTATGGTGTGTAGCGCCCTCTCGGCTGTGGTCTTTGGGTTTTGGAAAAGTCAACAGGTGGATGGTCTAGCTGACGTGAATTCATGACACTCTCTCAGGTAGTAAGTGGGGGGCTTTCTGGGTATCACCTTTTATTATGGATCTGTAGATTGGGTTGTAGTGTGGTAAGTGCTTTGAGATCCCTCGCCCTGTGTAGTGATGTGATATAAAGAATGGAGTCATTATGGTAAGGTACCTTAACATTGCCTTAGGCATGGGTTTGAACAGGTTCTGTCATCATCTACGTGAGTACGATGTTTAAATTCCACATTGGTGTTGATTCAGCCCTTGGTGGTGCTACCCTCTTAGATCCTTTTGGAACCTCTTTACCAAGAAGAGGTGGCTTTCTGTCGTTCCACAGGTGTAAGAATCTAAAGCCGCATGGTGTATTTTCAGTGAGGCGCATGGCAGGCTGCTGTACAGTGGGATGGTGAGGGATATTAGTACTGTGTCATTGTATGTCCTTGCCTCTAATTTGTTGTGGTCCCTGCACCAGTGAATGTATCTGGTTCACTTGGCTGAGTAGCACCTACTTGTGCTCGACCTTCTTGCTTGCCTCAGGATCTCTATTGTTCTGTGGGGAAGCTTTAGATGTCGGAATAAATGGTACTGAGGAGCCGTGGGGGCAGGCTTAGTATGGCTGTGTAGGAAGGTGGATACCTGACTATGGTTACCGACTTAGTTGGCCTGGGATCCTGCTAATCAGGGTCCCAGGCTATCTGCTCTCTCTGTAAAATGGACTTCATGTACCCTAGGTACATCTCCAATTGGATATTGGGTCACCTTATCAGCCCCTGTACAGTATACTATAGGTACCCAGGGCATAGGTGCATCCAAGGCCTGCCAGGGGCTGCAGCATATATTTTGCCACCCCTGGCTGGCCATCCAAAATGACACAACTGGCTGATCACCCAGCTGGGGCAAGGTGGTGTAATCACCCCTTGCTTAGGTATAGTATACCTATATCTAAACCTATATCTGGACACATATACACCTATATGTCACTCCTATGGCAGGCCTTAACAATCCTGGAGGCAGAGTGCTTGGTTTTATGTGAGATGGTGCTCTAGCATGAGCTGAGCCTGTCTGCAGCTTTTGGGACCAACTCCCTTAGCTGTTCCGGGATATTGCCATACCATATACTCTTAAGTGCATTATAATTCCCGCGGTTACTTGCTAACTTTGGTTTGGCTTTATCAAAACATGTTGTGTAAGGTGTCATATGCTTTGGAATACTCCCCCCTCTCCAGTTCTGGCGACGGGGGTAGCATTCCACCCTTCTAGAGGGAGAAGACATGTTACTTTGCTTAAACACGGTTAAATCTAACCAAAGTCCCAGCATCACAAAATGGATGCTGCTTCCACAGACACAAGTCTGGCCTCCTGCTGCTGACCGAAACTCGGCAGGGGAGGCCTGGACAAATGGCATCCTGTCACAGGGAGGTGTTACACCACCCCAGATAGGAGATAGTGGATTGTAGCAAGGAGGGTTGAATGAAACGAGACACTGCCTGGGGAGCACAAGGCTTCCCATGCATAATCCAGTTGAAACCGGTGCTGGGACACTCCAGTCCCAGCTCTGGCGCGAAACTGGATAAAGGGAAAGGGGTGTAACCACCCCCTTCTCTGGTCCCACCCATCGGAGGGACCTAGCAGGTAATCCAGCCCCTTAATTTGGAATAAAGGTAGGAGCTGTGCCCAGGAGCATTAGATTATCCTGACTGAAACTTTGATACAGAACTCTGGACCCTTCGACATCCCACTCGACGTGGAAGACTGAAGAATCTCCCTTGTGGTCAAGGAGTGACCACCCTGTGCAAACAGGCACCATCCAGCGCCCAACGGTTTGCTTTGTTGCAGTTCCCGCGGGAACTCGAGCGACAGAGATCGATAAGACCCAGCTTCCCTGACTTCTACCAGCCCCATCCACAGTCCCAGCGAATCTGAGACCAGTGGAGGCGACATGAGGCGTGGGGCCGGCCATCTTGAAAAGACTGCGAACTGCTGACCGTGTAGCTCCCGAGGCTCCCTCGAAGCTGTGCATTGGGGTTTGAGAAGCCTCAGCCTGAGCAGCTTGTGTACCGAAGAACTCCCCTCCACACTCATCGAGTGCTGAGTGGGGCCCTTTTGCATTTTCCTGCTCGACGCATTGGTCCGGTCGCTTGCCAGTTGGCTAGTGGCCCCAGAACCGACAAACCTTTACATTTACACTGCTGGTCTGGTTGCTCCAGACTGGCCCTCGCTCCCCTGAAAAGGAGCCCCCGCTCTGACCTTGCTGGTCCGAGTAAGAAGCGATCTTCGAATCCTGCGTGGGTTGCATTTGCCTAGGCCTGTTAACTCCAATCCGGAAGCCGGCACCGCCAACAGCCAGAGCCTTCGTGGGACAACTCGTGATCCACTCCTGGTCATCGTCGATGTCCCCGATTCCACGTGGCAGCGGAGACAAGCTTCACGACAACCACCTGATTGCGCCCGACATCGCCTGGTTCCTTCCTGGTTCCATCCTGGTCACTGGCTAGTGACCCAGTCTCTGTCCCCTCTGCTTTCAGGTACTCTACATCTTCGATCCACCCTTGGATCCAACCGGACTCTTCTCTCCTGGCCGCCTGCAGCATCTTCATTTCCAGGCTCCATAGATCTCCACGACGAAACCCGACACACTTTGGCACCTATGCACCCGCTTCCTGTGGGTGAGGTAACGATCTAACACCGGTGCTCCTGTAGTGGTTTACACCTCTAGTGTCCTAGTTTAAAGTGGTTTAATTCTATTCCTTTCGGAAGACTTCAAAAACAGTAACTCGATAATTTTTACGCGCCATTGACTTTGCATTGGTGCATGCGTGTGCTTTAGGCACTGCACCCGTGTCCCGCGGGCCTCTCCCGACTTCATCACTGCTAGTCCCGAGTAGTCCCAGCGATTCACAACGCCCTAGCCCTTACCATTGTTCAAGAGATGTTACTTATACCACTATTTTAGTATATGGTTTGAGTGGCCACCGGGCCTATCCAAAATTGTGCAACTTTTGAATGTTTAAAATCCAAAATTGTGCAACTTTTGAATGTTTAACTGTGCTTTTGTTTAAACGCTTGTGCATCTGCACTCATAAAGAGTACAGAGGATTATTCTAGTAATAAATACATATATTATTATAATATATAACTTGTCTGGTGTCCTTTCATTTGATATTACAAGATTGCATATGGTAAAACAGCTGGCTTCACATGCCCTCTTGAGTTTAGCCTAAGACTGCTTAGTCCATGCTACCCCTAGGATAGCTTGTCTATAAGGTTGACTTTACAACCACCACCATAAGGGATTGTTTGGACTGATACACGGTGCCACCAGAACTGTGGACATCATACATCAGGCCAACTTCTCACAGGCTGGCTCTAGGTAGAACACTGTTGTAAACTGTGTCATTAGGAGGTCTTGCAATGCCCTCCTAGGTATGATCTGGTACTGGACATTTCCAGGAGTTCTGAAAATCACATCTTCCTGGCCCACTGAGGGGCAATGAGAATGAGGGTCATTTTTGATTTTCTGAACCTGTTCAGAACTCTTGGAATCAGGAAAATCATTGGAAAAGGGTAAGAAAATCTCCATGCCCTGATTACTGACAGTTTAGAACAATACCACTGGGTCTGGGCTCCCAACGACACAGCTTGCCACAAGCTACTAATAAACAACAAAATGCCAATGCCGCTAATTTCTGGATAGGACAATTATTTGGTCAAAACATAGGGATAAGACAGTATGTTTGTTGATTTTAATTACAATTCTTTTTATTATTTTTAAGTTTAAATTGACCACTTCTATTTAGATAAGTACTTTTTCAAATTCTTGTACAAATGTTAAAATCTGGTGTACACAGCAAAAATTGATATGTGCTATATCAAAATTCACAACTTGCTTATTTACAAAGATTACATTTTATTCACCATTCAATCCACATTCATTCATCACTCAAACCAGTACAAACAACCACTACAAAACATAAATAATTCAAAGGATGTTGGAATTACAATATTCACAACAAAAAGCCAGTATTTGTTTTACAACATAAATGAGTATACTCATTTGAGTGAGTACTTATCTAAATAGAAGTGGTCAATTTAAACTTAAAAATAATAAAAAGAATTGTAATTAAAATCAACAAACATACTGTCTTATCCCTATGTTTTGACCAAATAATTGTCCTATCCAGAAATTAGCGGCATTAGTTGATTACTGACAGGGCATTCCCCTCGGACTGCTGGAGGGATATCTGGACATAACGTTTCGAATTTTGCACTTTCTGGGCTTGCAAACAGGTCTATGCTTGTTGTGCCACATCTTCTAAAGACCTTGTCTAGCAATTCTTGGTTTAGCTCCCATTCATGGGAGACACTAGCCTGTCGGATTTGATGTTCTGGTCTCCCATTTGCTGAGGTACAACATCTTTCTTGTGTTGTCCGTCTAGATCAGCACTGTCTCAGCCCTCACATGTGCTTGAAATGCCCTTAATGCCAAGAAAATTGTCTTAAGTTCCAACCTATATATGTTCTTTATCGCGTCCGTTGGGCTCTAGAGTCCTCGGACTTTGAGGCTGTCCATGTGCGCTCCCCACCCCTTGTGGGTTGCAACCCTTGTTATTGTCACTGTATGAGCAGGTTACCTGAAGGGTCTCCCTATAGCAATGTTGCTCGTGTTCCACCATTGTATCTCCCTTTAGATTTTTGCAGTGACAACCACTTGATCTTTGCAGCTCCCCATAGCTCATGACCATCTGTTGTAGAGCCATTTCTGTAAGGGTCACATGTACAGTCTCCCCTGTGGTATTAGTGGCATGCAGAACACCAGCATGCTTATTAACGTTATTACTGTCCTCACTGTCAGACTGAGTCTTTTAGTAGAGGCAAATTTGATGTTATTGCTGTTGCCCTTTGTGGACTGGATAGGAGCATGCTGTCCTTCAGTTCAAGGTTGCCCCAAGGAAGACCTTTTCCTACTTTGGGCACAGGGGAGTCTTCTGATGATTTATGGAGAATCCCAACTGCTCTACTGTGGAGTTGGCCATTTGCATGTCTTGTTGAAGCTTTTTTTTTAGTTTGCTTTAACTAGCCAGTTGCACAGGTATAGGCACACGTGTATGCCTTACCTCCTTAGGTGTGCAGCAACTTCCACCAAGCACTTTGTGAAAACCCTCCATGCCAAGTTTATGCCAAAGCATAGTACTCTAAACTGCTAGGGTACTGTATCGAATACTAATTCGAATTAACTGCTGTGCCTATGGTTCGATGGTATGTGTAGGGAGGCATCTTTAGGTCGATGATGGCCATGTAGTCTCCATTCCTTAGGAGTGAGATTATTTCCTGCAGGAAATGCACCTTGTTTTTATTAATTTGTTGAGGTAGCTGAGATCAATATTGGTCTGTGTGTAAGATTCCGTTTCGGTAAAAGGAAGTACTCGGAGTAGAATGCTTCTCCATGTTCCTGGTGCAGTACCATTTCTATGGCTCATTTTTTGATGAGCTCTTTTGACTTCCTGGTGCAGTTGCCTGCGTATCTGTTCCCTCAATGGGCTTCTACTTGGCGGCATGGAGTGAGGAGGTTCGTTGACTAGTTCAATGCAGAATCCATGTTCTATTATTTTGAGTATCAAATTGTCTTAGGTGATTGACCTCTGTTCATAGAGGAATCTTCCTATCCTACCCCACCACTGATGTCACTTGCTTGCCGGACCCCTCCTTTGGGGACTCCCAAAAGTGCTGTCTTGTTGGGTGTTGGCACTGTTGGTGGGTCGTCTGCTACATTGCCTGTTGGCTGGAGCTAAGTTGTTGCTGGTATTTCTAGGTGGCTGGGGAGAAACTCGCCCTGCCCCTTGGTTTTCTGTCAGAAATCTCTCCTATCCTGAAGGATCCTCTGAACTGCAACGCCCCAACCACCATGGCCGCACCATTATTATTTTTTATTTTCTGCATTGCTTCGTAAACTGCCTGTCCAAAGAGGACCTCGCCTATGAAAGGTAAACTGATGACTGATGCCTGTACCTCTAGTTTAAAACCTGAGAACCTCAGCCAGGTGTGATTCCTGAGTGTGGTGCCTCCTGAGTGTGTCTGCCACATCCAGTGCTGACCTAAGGAAGCATTTAGCAATGTTCCTTTCCTCTTGGACCACTGCCTGGGCTCTCTTTTGGAATTCCTCTGGGAAGTTTTGCATCAGCCCCTCGATCTCGCACCACTTTTGGTGGCCATAGAAGTTGAGGAGGGCCTTGGAGTTGGCTGTCCCTCATTGTTTAGCCTACTCTCTCTCCAGCTTCTTGCCCACCAGATCCAACCTCTTACTCCCCTCTGGTGATGGCCCCATTGATGTGGGAGCATTGTTTCTCTTTCTTGCAATCACCATGATAATGGAGCCTGTAGACGCATTCCCTTCAATGTACTGAGTGGAGTGTTTATATTTTTTCTCCACCAAGGGTGTTAATCCTCTTGCTGGTTCCCTAAATGCCTCCTTGGTCCAGGATGCCGGGGAGCAGGGCCAGGTAAAGATGTGCCTTCTGGGAGGGCATGGAAACTTCCAGTAAGAAGCAAGAGCATTCCTTCTCCTCCTCTAATTGGACACCATATGTGTCTGCTGCACTCATAATTAGCCAGGCTGAGGTATATGGACAGGTTGAATGGCAGCGAAAGGCCTTGGCGGGTACTTACCACCTAAGGGTAGTCGACGATCGAGTTTGTGGCATGTATTTCCGTGCTAGCTATGGTCCTCAAACGCTGCTGACTGGTCCTCAAACTTTAAGGACTCCTGTTATTTCTCCTGTGGTTCTGTGGTCGTGGGTGCTTCAATGTCTGCCTTCTCATCCTCCCTCCCTCTTTGTTCCGAGAGCCATGCAGGGATGTGAAATTCCTTCAAGGAGTCGTTGAACTCCTCGAGAGTTGACATTTCGCCCTAGAGGCTGCGTTTTTGTATTTGACCTTGAGTGCTCTTATTTGAGTGTCGACCATGGAAGGTGTCTTCCTTTTCGGCATTGGTGGTTATTTCGCCTTCAGCTCCTTGCCCCTTTCCTTCGCTCCTTCTCGAGTGCCTGCATGCATTGAGGGTTTGTTGGAAGGTTTTCCAGGGTCAGAACCCAAGTAGCTCCCTATGCTTGTGCTGACATTCATTCGTCAAGTGTTTGCATGTTGAAGTAGCTTCATAGTCTCAGAATTTAGCATCTGAGGCTTTCGTTGCCTTTGTTACCTTCTACCGTTTCCTTTCGGTGTCTCTCACAGGCTTCCATCTTTTCAGTGACAATATCTTCGGCATTTCACTTTCCTCCCTGTACTGGTTCGGCCTCCTCAACATTCTTCTCATCATCACTGAAGAGGCCAAGTTCTTTCAGGAATTTGTGTGTCTTGTGGGTGCTAGCCATGGCATGGTGTGCTGGCTTGCCGTGAAGAAAATTCAGTGCTGGCTTTACAACCTTTAGCACTGTGGTACATTGGGAGACACAGATTGCAGACCTTGTGTGGATATCTCTGTGCAAACCTATGGTGGAGTATCTGGCTGAATTTAAAGGTGGTGTTTTCTAAGACCCTTGGCCGTCTTTCTCCTCTGCATTCTCTGGCCACGTTGTGCTCACCACAGGTATTCCCGGTTGGAGTCAAGAAGGCCACCTGTTCTTCAGTGTTTCTAGTGGCCACCGGTGTTCTGCAGTGCTTTTCTATGAGAAATTGCTGTATTTTCTCCAGCTCCCTCAAGATTCTTAGGAGCTCCTCAGGCATGCTTCTCTAGGCCCAGTGGTAGAAAATAAATCTGAAGATGGTGACCAAGCATAGGGACTTCCAGGGCACATGTTTGATGTCACACAAGGGATAGACTTACTACCAAATGAGGGTCGACCACACCCACGAGGGTAGAAAAAAATTAGGAGAGTGGACTTACAAGATTCTGGACCCAACCACTAGAGGGCAGAATAATGCATAGTATGTGAATCTAGAAAAAGATTCAAGCCGTAAAACCATGATATCCTGCTTCTCCTCTTGATAAATAGATATTGGGGGACATTTAGTCCCAATGGTAAAGACCGTTGGTCTGGCATTCGACCTGGCTTGTCAATTTAATACTAATCAATACTTATCAAAAAAACACCAGTATCTCTAACATCCTGTAGGCGAACTTTAGCCATACGTGGAAAAGTAAGAAAGATGCGGGTTGGTAGCTGGAAATTGCTTTATCCTGAGGTGTTTTCTTAGAGCAAACAAACACTCTAGCATTTATTGGTACCAAACGGTTGAACTGGGGATGCAGCTGCAAAGCGATTCGTTTTTAACTTTCTTTCTAAAGAAAAGATTCAAAGTATAGAGGGGGGATATATCTAGCCACACTGACGAAATAAACACTTCGTCGACCACATCCAGGAATGCAGAAACACTCTTGACTCAAGGAGCCAGAGAGATGAAGCCCAAGAGTAGAGCTACATTTGTTTTGGGTGAACGATAGAGAGGATTCATGAACAGTACAATGTACTGAGCAGAGCCCTTAAACCTGAGACGTTGGCAAAGTTACTGCAAGCTAATGGAGATAGGCAAATATAGGAGGATGGAATCAAATATCCTCAGATTTAGAAAATATTCAAGACAAAAATGTACGAGTGCAGTCACCATCATTATCCTTACTAGTCAGCACGCAAAGTCTTGCACTGCATCCAGAAACGGTAAAAGCAGGAGAAGGCCACACCCAGGTCTGTAACTGACCCTACCAGCATCAGCCACTCGCCCATCTCCACAGTCAAAAGGAGATGACCGCAATCTCCTGTGCATCGCCAGAATCTTGGCTTTGCTGTGATTCAATTTTACTCATTTGTCAAACCCAAAGAGAAACGCCTTGATAAGGTTGTCGTATAGATCCTTCTCCACCTTGAAGATACCCGTGTGTTATTGTCATACATCTTAAAGTCAAAGAGAGTCGAGGGAAGGCCCCAAAGGCTGTAACAGACACACTCAGCGCTTTAAATGGAAAAAGAAAAGTGCCGGTACTCACCAAATTTATTGGGATGGGTCTTGAGGGTCTCGTAGGGGCGTGTCTGTGGGCGTGGCTTCAAGGCAGGTATTTAACAATGGTGGCATTTTCTTATTTAATGCAAAAGCGCTCCAGTGTCCTTCAGCCAAGTTTCTTCATATGTGCACGGCGTAAATGGTGTTTTTTGCAGTTTTATATTGTGCGAACTTGGCCAGAGGGCATTAAAGCTTTTTACTTGAGAAGCAGACGTTTTACATGAAAAAACCTTTCTTTTTGTTTTTATGGTATGGAGAGATCATCCAGAATAACAGGATGTTGAGCAGAACCCGGGACTTCTGCTCTCTGTACCATAAAAAGAAAATAATGTATACTTTTGTGTAGAACTTCCACTACTCATTTAAAGTGCTTTAATACCCTCCTGCCAAGTGTGCACTATAATAATTGCTAAAAAGTACTAATTGAGCACTGTACACATGAGCTGAACTTGGCCAAAGGAGTTGGGCGCTCTTACAGTGTATGCCACCGCAGCAGCCTTACACTCTAACTGACAACACAAAAGTTCCTATGTGGGGAGCTCTGTCCATCAAGCCACATCTCCTTATTCCTGTCACTCTGTCAGTAAAGAGTATAAGGCAGCAGCAGCAACCTAGCGCTTGAATATACTTACTGTTGACTGTCAGAGTGCCTCACAGACACTCTCCCCCGAAGGTATTCAGCAGCACCAGCACTGCATGAAATCCCATACCCCAGAGCCCGACCCCAGCTTGCCTCTACGAGTACTGATACTCTCCAGACACAAGAAGAAGTTCCGGTACTCTAGGGGAGAAAACTGAGAAGTGCCGGGAATCAGTACCGGTCAGTATTGTCCCACTTAAAGCACTGGACACACTGAAAATGAAGGGCGACAAGCAGAACCCGGGTTTGCGAAAGTACCCCAAAGAGCTCCCATGTCCCTAGTGTTATACAAACTCCACTGGTATCTGGTCATTAACCCTTTTTTATTAAAAGTGAGTTTAATTAAAAACTGGACAACAATACAAGAGGAAGTATGGTCTGGAGCATCCTTATTTCTGAGCATGTTCCTTTTAGTTGTAAACTCTCTGCACAGTATAGGTGTCAGTAGACAAGTTTCATCTCCTGGTCACATGACTCATGAAAGGAATGCTGAGGGGAAAATCACTTGCAGTTCTGGGTGCAAGACTCTGGAAGGGAATAGCCTGTCAGTAGATGTAAGACTGGACACCGCGATACAGTGCTTTACACTAAAAGAAAAGCAAGGGATAGAACTCTTAAACAAGCATTTACAATGCAATAGGTCTTGCAGCATTAAAGTTTGAGTTACTGGCATTGTAAATGACAATGCTTTGCATGATTTTTCTTTTTTAATTTTCAATTGGTATATAAACATTGTTTGTGAACGGTTAGCTGTTGCTTATGCTAAGCAAAGTTGCCAGTAATATAGAGTGCTAGTCTTGCTTGTTATAAGCATGCTGATTTAAAGCGCTCTGATACCTGCGGGTAAAGTTTGCGCTACATAAAAGTGAAAACGAATAAATACATTTTAAAAAGCCTACCTTTACCACGTCCGTTCTTATTCTGCGATGCCCCATATCTTTGGATCCCTGTACTTATTAACTGCACCCAGCTGTGGGAAACCTCCATGGCAGGAACAACGTGTTGCACGGCAGACACGGGCAATGTAGCCACTGTCCTGTGGCTGCACCGTGAGGTAACAGGGCAGGAAGGCAGGCAGTTGGTAGTGCTGTGCCATAGCAGTGTAGTTCTCTGTGTATGCTGGCCATGGGGGTTGCTGTTGGCTGACAAGAAGTGGTGAGGAGGTGCCGGTTCAGAATGCCTGCTTGCTGATCTTGGGCAGGCGACAGGTAAAACAAGTTTGAGCTATCGACACTGCAAATAATAATGCCTTTTGTTTTCGTTTATTTAAAAAAACCTAAATAAAAGGCATTGTTATTTACAATGCCAATGGCTGAAACTCTTGTAACTGCGAGACATATTGCATTGCAAATACTTGTTTGTTGTTGTATTTATACTGTTTAACTTGAACATCTGAAAAGAAACGATTTGTAAAATGAATTCCTTGCACTAAAGCGTTGTGCCCCCGGTACAGGGTTTTATCTGGTGACCTGAGTTAAAGCCAGTCCAATTCTCCATCTGGCGAGATGTGTGGGGACAGTCCAAGTCCATCCCAATGAACTGTTCAGAAGACGGTCTCTGGGCCCCTGCAGGCCGCTTTCGCTCTCACTCCCTCAGCTGTCCTGCCACGGAGCCCCCTTTTAATGGCCCAAATTTACGAGGGGGGAGGCAGTAAATATTGCGACATATTGCTCCTACATCAACTTTACCTTCTCCCTGCCCCCTGCCCTGCGACCTGTCGGTGATCCAATGCAGGTATCCAATCATAGTGCAGCGGGGTCAAGTCGAAGCCTTCCTGCTTGGCCTAGCGCCTAGTGCTGCTGCAAGGATTGGGACAAGGGGCTCAGGCTCAAAACTGCCGACAGCCAGGGCAGCAGTGATATAGTTAATCTCAGCAGCCACTGGGTCCCACTAAAGTGAGTTTCAAGGCGCGTTCAGCTCCGAAACGTTGCTCACCTCCAACCATCTCTGAATCCGAGGTTACCCAGCTTTAATGGCTCCAAAATTTGTCAGATGGAGAAGCCGAGGCATGAAGTTAGCGGACAGATAAATTTACCGTCTGATCCCATCCAATCACGTGATTTGCTCAGGAGCACAAAGTTCGGTCAAGTGCAGAAGGGATTTGGTTTCACCAGTACGATAATACCGTTCAGCATAATAACATTAAAGTCGATAATAACAATAATAGTTTAGCTGACATGCAATTATATGGTGCTGCATATAATTCGCGTTACTATTACCCAAATGAAGAGCACTCATTTTATCAATAAAGATGATGAAAATCTGAGCCAACTTCGCATCTAGTGAGTGGTATATTCGATCACGAAAACAAGTCCGGCCCGAAGAGAGGGGAGGCTTTCCTGATGAAGAAAAAAACGGACTCTGCGACATGGCAGTGCCAGGGGCGGGGATAAACTGACCCGCCAAAGGGGGCACTCACCCGTCAGAGGAACTGGTTCGTCATAGTCGCCGGTCCGTCAGAGGGGGGCTCTCACCCGTCAGAAGGGTGAACCGGGCCATCAGTGGGGGGAGCCGGCCCAACAGAGGAGGGAGGAGCGGCCAACCTGGGGAAGGGGAGGAGGAGCGGCCCACCAGGGGGGAGCGGCCCACCAGGGGGAGGGCACTCACACGTCAGTGGTACCGGCCCTTCAGAGGGGGGCGCTCACCAGTCAAAGGGGGGGAACCGGCCGCTCAGATGCCCTGGTTTGTCAGGGGCTCTGGCCCGTCATCAGAACTGCGTTTGAGTGAGATACCAGGGCGAGAGAGGGATTGGCAGAGAGACAAAAACGAGAGAGAACGACAGAAAGAGAACAAGTTATATGTTAAAGGCAGCTTACCTGTGCCTGTACCTTGGTGCAGAAGATAAGTGCTCATTTCTTGCCAGTCTGCCATTATTTTCAGCAAACAGGACAAACAAGGGACGCCCACCATGGGTTTAGCCGAAGCGAAAGCGCACAACCTCCCGGGAACACACACGCAGTCCTTACGCACTGCGCAAACGTGCGGCCAACTTTGCCTGGGGCATGGAGCGCGCGGCAGTGTCCAGGGCTCACGTGAGCTGAGGGAGCCCCGCGTTTTGGAGCCTGTAGCAGAAAGAGCCCGGTGAGTGGGGGGTTGTGTGCGTGTGTGTGTGTGTGTGCGCACGTGGGCCTACATGTGTATGTGTGCGCGTGTGTCTGTGTGTGTGTGCACGTGTGCCTGCATGTGTGCGCGTGTCTGCGTGTGTGTGCGCGTGTGTCTGTGTGTGCGCGTCAGATCCATTGTGTGTGTGAACAGCATGCCGGAATCGGAGCGCGTGTTCTCGCGCGCGACCTGATCTGATTTCGGCATGCTGCGAGTGCACATCTCTTGTCTCCCTCTTGGCTCGTTGTAAGCAGAGCCGCCGACAATAGGTCTCGTGGCGAGAACGCGCTTTGCGCGCTTTCGCCAGGGCGAGACCTAAAAACAGAAGTATTGGCAAAGCTGACAGTTCTGGCATTGTTAAATAATGCATTTTATATTTATTTACGTTTTGCATGCTTATATGAAAAAAATCAATCCCAGCACCAGGTGCCCACCAAATATGGCACACAATACTTTAAAATGTCATAAAAATAATAGGCTGGCACACCAGCCCTGGCACCTAGGTACACTCTGTTTCAGGCACCTGTGCACCTTTGATCAGGCAAAAAAAGGAGAACACACCACAAAACAGTCAGTTGTTGAAGTGAGCTGACCCACTGCCCCGTGCTGTACGTTGTGGTGGGCAGAACACTAAATGATGCATCAACAGACCAAAAGCCCCTCTGTGTATTTATTTTTACTATGAATGTTTACGATTAGGGGAAGCTAGCAAACACCAAAGTTGTCGATATTCTGGACTAAAGCACAAGTTACTACTTGTGTAACAATATATCTGTAAGAGACATTAGTTAGTGATAGAGTCCTTACCTTAGAATATACCCAGGCGTCCGACTGGATCCGGAAAGTTTTGCTTAGCAGTACCCCTGCGTGTCAGTAGGTGGCGTCCTGTGGCTCGGCATCCGTCACTGGCGTCGTCAGCGCCGAGACAACGTCACAGAGGGTACTTATGCATGCTGACGTCAGTTCTGTACCCGACTTTCCGTGCCGAAACGCAGAGCCGTGCAAGATACTGACCATAGGTGCATAAAACTAGGGCCCTAAAAGGGGATGACCTTAACCCTAGTAATCAGTTCGCAGAATGGGGAGGATGGATGGGGCGATAAGGAATCTATCACTAACTAATGTCTCTTACAGATATATCGTTACACAAGTAGTAACTTGTGCATCTGAAAGAGACACGTTAGTGATAGATTCCTTACCTTAGAATAGATACCCCAGCAATACGAACACCAGTGGTGGTTCTGCAAACAAGATTACACCAGAAAGTTACGGAGCACAGAACGATCAAAGAAGCCATCTCTCCGGACCTGACTGTCAAGGCAGTAGAGCTTGGAAAACATGTCCAGCGAGTCCCACGTAGCTGCCTGACAAATGTCCTGCAAGGGAACGCCACGTCCCAAGGCAGTAGTTGCTGCAGTTGCCCTGGTCGAAAGGGTACGCAGCCCCACAGAAGGCTCCTTCTTGGCCAAGGAGTAACATGCTTTGATGCACAGAACGACCCACCGGGAGATGGTCCGTTTGTGCACAGCCCGACCTTTTTTGGCACCCATATAGCCAACAAAAAGCTGATCATCCACGCGCAACTGCTGTGTACGCTGCAGATAGAATGCGAGCGCACGTTTCGGGTCCAGACGGTGAAGCCTCTCCTCTTCCCTTGAAGGATACGGAGGCGGAAAGAAGGTGGGCAAAGTGATGGTCTGCCCAATGTGGAAGAGTGTGACAACATTTGGCAGAAAAGAAGGACGGGTCCTTAAAACCACCTTGTCCGGATGAACAGAAAGGAAAGGAGGTTTGGAACAAAGGGCCTGAAATGCACTCACTCTTCTGGCTGACAGCAACCAGGAAAGCCTCCTTTAGGGTGAGAAGACACAAGGGACAGTTATGTAGGGGTTCAAAGGGAGTGTACATCAGAAAAGTCAAGACAAGATTTAAGTCTCAATGAGGCATTATGAAGGGTAAGGGTGGAAACATGTGCGTTATGCCTTTAAGAAAACGGTTAACAACCGGGAACTTAAAAAGAGAAGGCTGATATGGAAGCTGTAGAAAGGCAGAGATGGCCGAAAGATAACCTTTGACAGTGCCCAGAGCAGAGCCCTGCTGGGCCAGTGAGAGAAGGAACAGAAGAACCTCAGAAAGGGGATCTACAGCCTTCGCTGTGCCATGCCACAAATCTGTTCCACCGGCAGGCGCATACCGTTTTGGTGGAGGGACGCCTGGCTGCCAGAATGACATCACAGACTTTGGGAGGAAGATCGAAAGGTGTCAACTGTTGCCGTTCAATCTCCATGCCTGGAGGTGGAGGCTGGACAGGTTCGGGTGAAGGACCGTCCCCTGCTGCTGCGACAGAAGATCCTCCAGAAGAGGCAGACGGATCGGGGGATCGATGCTCATACTGAGTAGCTCGGGATACCATACTCTTTAAGCCCAGCCCGGAGCCACAAGAATCACTTGGACCCAGTCGCGCCTGATCTTCTTCAGCACTCTGGGCAGAAGTGGTATAGGCAGAAAGACGTACAATAGACCGCAGCTCCACTCGCGACGAAAAGCGTCTCCGAGCGAGTGCCGCCTTGGAAATTCCAATGTGCAGAACTGATGACATTGCTTGTTCTCTTTGGTGGCAAATAGATCTAACCAAGGTTCTCCCCACTGCAGAAAGAGACCTTGCACCATGTCAGAGTTCAGACGCCATTCGTGATCCACCATGCACCGGCGGCTGAGTTCGTCCGCCCTGGCGTTCAGAGAACCTGCCAGGTGTTGAACCACCAAGGTAATGCCTTGATGTTCCAGCCATGTTCCAGAGGCGCAGAGCCTCCTGATATAGGGTCCACGACCCCACCCCGCCCTGCTTGTTTCAATACCACATGGCGGTGGTGTTGTCCATGAACACCCTCACTACACTTCCCCGGACAGAGGGGAGGAAAGCTTTCTGTGCAAGCCAGATCACCCGCAGTTACAGAAGGTTGATATGGAGTCAGGACTCCGCCGGAGACAAGAGGCCTCTGATATCCGTCTCTCCCATGTGTCCTCCCCATCCCAGGAGGTGTCCCTCCACCATCCGTCACCACTGTGTGCTCCGGTTGGGAAAAGGAGAGGGATCTGCCACTGACCCAATTGCGATTCGTGAGCCACCACTGCAACTGTCGTGCAGCGCCCTCCGAGATTTGGACATGATCGGACATGTTGCCCTGATGCTGTGCCCACTGGAACTTCAGGTTCCACTGCAGATCCTGCATATGCCATCTGGCATGTGTCACCAGCAGGATGCAGGAGGCCATCAGGCCCAGAAGCGGAGGGTCAGCCTGACAGAAACTCGGGATAGAGGCTGAAAGAGCAGAATCATTGCCTGAATATCCAGGACCCGCTACTCGGGAGGATAAACCCAAAACAGCGTCGAATCCAGTACCGCTACGATGAAGGGGAGCTTCTGAGAGGGACTCAGGTGCAACTTCTGCACATTGATGGAGAACCTCAGCAAATGCAAGAGGTCGACTGCCTAAAGAGGGGAGCCTGCCTTCAACAGCCAGTCGTCGAGGTAGGGGAAGACTGACACCCCTGACCGGCGCAGATAAGCTGCGACCACCGCCATCACCATCGTGAACACCCGAGGCGCACTGGTAAGGCCGAAGGGGAGCACGGCAAACTGAAAATGCTCCTGGTCTACTGTGAACCGCCGGTAGCGCCGGTGAGCCGGCAGGACGGGGATGTGAAAAAAAGACACCCCGTCTCCAGGGTCGAGGGCAGCCAGGACCTGAGCTTGAGTCAGCATCTTGAACTTCTCCTTCCGGAAGAAGCGACTGATGTCCCGGAGGTCCAAGATGAGGCGCAGGCCCCCTTGCCCTTCTTGGGGACCAGAAAGTAATGGGAATAACAACCACTCCCTACTTCCTGACCGGGAACGCACTCGATGGCCCCCTTGGCCAGGAGGGCCGTGACTTCCTGACGGAGAAGAGCCAAATGATGCCCCGACATGCGGTGGTACAGAGGTGGCATGGCCTGGGGAGGACGGAAAGGGGAGTGAGTTACCTTGGCAGATTATCTGCAGCACCCACTTGTCCGATGTAATTTCGCACCAGTGGTGGAGGTGGTGGAGGACCCTGCCACCCACCGGCGTGGGGTGCTCCCTGAAGCTCGGATTAGGAAGGCTTAGAGGAGGACTGACCCACGCGCTGGTTACCAGACCCCGCCCCTGCGTAATCCACGGCCGCGCTGAGGCTGGTTCTGCACAGGCTTGTTGGAGGTGCGTGCTTGAGCGTCCCTGCCCTGGCCACGAAAGGAACGAAACACAGACGTGGCAGGGTTCTTTGTGGAAAGACTCAAAGACTTGGCCGTGGCACAAGAGTCTTTAAAGCGCTCCAGGGCATTGTCTGCCTTATCGCCAAAGAGGCGCGAGCCATCAAAGGGCATGTCCATGAGCGAGCCCAGGACATCGGGCGAGTATCCAGTGGAACGCAACCAGGCGTGGCGCCGCAACGCCACAGTCGTGGAAATTGCTCCGCCCAACGAATCAGCGGTGTCCAAACCACACACGATGGCAAACTTCGCCGTATTCTTACCCTCCGCAATCGCTTGGGAAAGGACAGCCTGGACCTCCTCAGAACACTAAGGCAAGACCTGAGCTATAGAATCCCACACTGCGTGGGAGTAACGGCCCAATAAGCAGGCAGTGTTAACCGACCGCAGCCCTAAGCTGGCTGAGGAGAACAACCTCTTGCCAAAATGTTCTAGCCTTTTAGAGCCGTTAACCGGTGGAGCCGTGGGAAAGGCACTCTGCGATGTCGAGGCCTGAATGACCAGGCTCTCAGGTGAGGGGTGAGTGGTAAAGAAGGCGGGATCACCAGGCGCTGGGCGATGACGCATAGCAAGGTTTTTATCCACAGAGCCCCCGTGGCCGGTCGCAACCAAGTGCCCAAGAGGACTTCGGTGAGGGCCTCATTGAAAGGGAGCAGCGGCTCGGACGACGCAGACGCCGTCAGGGTCACCTCCGTAAGGAGGTTGGTTTTAAGGGCCACCGTAAGGAGGTCGAGATTAAGAGCCTCCGAAGCCCGACGCAGCACCACTGTGTAGGAAGCACCCTCGTCCATAGTACGTGGAGGAGAGGCAAACTTCGGGTCAGAAGACACATCAAGTTTGCTCGCATCTTCAAGTTCGTCCACCCAATTTTGCTCGGAGTCACACTGCCAGGCAAGGGGGTCCTCGGACCCGTCCCAGTCCTCATCCGGCTCCGGTGTAGAGAAAGCCAGCCGCGGCGGCAGGGCCAGAGCCGGAGAAGGGACAAGGGGCATCGGGAACGGCGCCGAAAACGGCATCGGCAGGGGCCGAGCTGGAGCCGTATCCCAATTCGGATCCCAGACCGGAACAATATGGTATGGGAACCGGGTCAGGATAAATGGCACCCAGTGCGGTGCCTGGGGCGGAGCAAAGGGCGGCGCTGCACCTTGTGGCGCCGGGGCCAGAACCAGCGGTGCAGGATCCTGTGGCGCCGGGGCTGGCACCGGTGGCGGAGCCGCCGGGCCAACAAGATCTGGACATGGGACTGAGGGGCCAAAAGGCGTGCCGGCGGGAGCCGTGGGCCTAAAAAGGCAGTCCATGGCAGCAAGAAACTCTTGCATCTGTTTGGGAGTCGCAGATGGACCCGGGTATAGCGGATAGGCCGCTGGACTCCCCGGCTCCAGAGGAACGGCAGGGGCGGAGCCCCTGTCCCCCTCGTCCATCTCCGGGGAGAGAAGGGGGACGTCGGAGAGCGAACACGCGTCTTCGACTTCTTTTTATGGCGTCGCTTACCGGAATCCGAAGGCGAAGACTTAAAGCCAGTGGAGCGACGGCTCCGGTCCCGCGAGCGGTCTCGTGAATGGCCCCTGGACCCGGAGCGGCGATGAGAGGAATGCCGGTCCTCCAGCAACTTCCAGCGCCTCTCCCGCAAGGCCTTCAGGGGCATGGCTCGACAGTCTCCACAGTCCCGTGAGTCATGATCGGTCTCCAGGCAGTAGAGGCACACATCGTGGGGGTTTGCCACCGATATGTTACGGTGGCACGACCCACAAGACTTAAATCCGGGCATCCCTACATGCACCAGGAGACAAGAGGAGGAGAAAAAAAGTTTTAAACACGTACTTCGCTTTCGGC
Organism: Lissotriton vulgaris; assembly: GCF_964263255.1. Classification (NCBI taxonomy): domain Eukaryota; kingdom Metazoa; phylum Chordata; class Amphibia; order Caudata; family Salamandridae; genus Lissotriton; species Lissotriton vulgaris. Next base: position 1,035,418,644 of record NC_141685.1, read on the forward strand.
GCGGAAAAAGAAAGAACTGACGTCAACGCGCATGGGTGTGGCGCCTAAGTACCCTCCGTGACGTCATCTCGGCACTGACAACACCAGTGACGGACGCGGAACCGCAGGACGCCACCTATTGACGCGCAGGGGTACTGCTAAGCAAAACTTTCCGGATCCAGTCTGACGCCTGGGGATATTCTAAGGTAAGGAATCTATTACTAACGAGTCTCTTTTAGATAACTAAATCAGCAGAGAAAATATAAAAGGCAGAACACACATGGCCGGGGTCAAAGACAGAAACAAAGACAGCGAAAGGCAAAAACAGGAGAAGAGATACCCACCCGCAGAGTTAAAGGCAAACAAGACAGATATGTAAAGCCACTTACACAGAAAGACAAATAGACATCGACAGACACTGGTAGTGACAGAGAAATATACACAACAGAGAGGCAAAGAAAAAGACAGACAAAGATGAACAAAAAGTGCCCTGCCGCCAAGTACAGAGAGGTGCACTAGCTTCACCCTAGAACTTACGTGGTCAGTCAGAGTGACGTCACAGCCTGGAGTGGCCAGGAGGACACGTACTATGTCCACGTGGCCGTGCTCGCAGGCGCACATGAGTGCTGTGGAACCATCGTCATCACGCGCATTCACGTCTGCATGACAGGCCAGAAGCGCCTTCACCATGTCCAGGCGGCCATGACTGACCGCCAGCATCAGAGCAGTCTGTCCAGCCTGTGGAGAGAGGGTACAGACTGACGCGGGCTTCTAGGGGGGCAGTAAGTGTGCATACAGTGCCATATGTAAACCCTTGATTGTGAGAGGGTGCTTGTGAGAACATTAGAAAACAGACAACAGTTCCTGAACGGACAGGTGGCAGTGCATGCCTGTTTAATCATCAGAACAGGCCAAACACAGGCGGAAATAGGGCAAGATCATCGAACAAGCCAAGCGGAGGCAGCAAAAGTGCAAGCAGGTAGGAAAAGACCAAAAACAGTCACCGTCAGTGCAAGCTCAGAGAATAGGTCAAGCAGGGGCAGCAATGGTGCAAGCTCACAGAGCAGGCCAAGTCAGGCAGCAACAATACAAGCTTATAGAAAGGGCCAAGTAGGGGCAGCAAAGTGCAAGCACAAAGAACAGGCCAAAACAGGCCCTGTCAGTGGAAGTTCAGAGAATAGGTCAAGCAGGGGCAGCAACAGTGCAAACTCAAAGAATAAGCCAAGTCAGGCAGCAAGAATGCAAGCTTATAGAGAGGGCCAAGTAGGGGCAGCAGCAGTGCACACTCCTAGAACAGGCCAAGCATGGATAGCAACAATGCAAGCCCACACAGCAAGAGTGCAAAGCCACAGAACTGGCCAGCCACGTTTATCAGCACTGCAAGCTTCCTTCAATCACAAGCCAGACCTGGAATGGACATAAAAACTGCAAACTTCTTGCACTCAATTAACAACCAACAAGGCCGAAAGCAATGAAAGCTACCCCCACAGAGAAAATAACCCAGCATGGGCAGCAGCATCATGCAAGATATCCACCACCAACACTCCCAGCTGTAGTGGTAGCCCTCACAGAGCAATGCAAGACTCACACCACATCAAGGTGCAGTAACAGCCCTCTAGCAGTCTCTCCCCCCTACAGCAGAGGGATAATATGAGCAGCAACAGCATAATTCCTTCTTGAGACATAAAACCTGTCTAGCATGAACAGCAGCAGTGCAAGAGTTCATCTTACAATGACCAGCTCCCCCAGTGTCAGGAACAGTGCCCAGTCTGTGCTTCCAAGAAGAGCAGCAGCAATGCTTCCGTGTGGTCACATCCCACTGCTGCCCCCTCTCTCAGGACCCAGGACTCTCACCCCAGTCAGACTCACCTGACTAGCTTTGGCATTGACGTCTCCCAATCTCAGCATTTGCTGGACGGTCTCCATATCCCCTTCGGACCGGAAGGCGGCCAGCGCTGTCAGCATGATGGCAGTGTACCCCGCCTTGTTCTGCTTGTCCACGTTGCACACGCCTAGAAGAGGCACGCAAAGTAAGATGGATGAAAAGCCAGCTAGCACAGTCGCTTATAACTTTCACCCTCACCCATTGAGCCAGAAAACGTGGGAACCACATGCTAGACTGATTTGTCGCTGAAATACAGAACACTTAACACCAAAGGAGACTGCATGCACCATAGGATTAAATTCAACCCACAGCATGAGTGTGTGATGTCACTTCCACTATCCATAACATTTTGGTGAATTGATCTACATGCCTGGTCTGATAAACTTATGCCAATCAAAGAGAGCCCTTTACTACTCGCAGACAACCTTTACACGTCAATTCTGTACAGTTGTTCCTGCAACGGAACAGAGAGACGGCAAGAAGTATGCCGAGTCCCCATCAGTGAAGTAGGGACATCAGTAAGCGGTGGCAGCTGGCACCATTGTCTCGCTTTTTGGTACCCTAGCGCTGCCCTGGCTAGTCATAGTATCAGGGGTCATGGATGCAGCGCCAGGAACAGAAAGCAAACAAGGTCCTTATACTACTAGTAGTAGTGGCTGTAGTGACCAATCCATGGCCCTATCCAACAAACAGGAGGCAGCTGGGGATTAAGGTGGGGCTAAAGTGTGTGTGACATCACTTTTTCTACCTGTGGCATTTTCGACACCATAGACCTGCTCTACCAACCTAAATCCGCCATCCTTTTGGGATCCTTTACCTGTGTCCAGAAGCATCTTGACAATGGCGAAGTTGGACTGTGAGACAGTGTAGTGCAGTGCTGTGTTCCCATTGCTGTCGGCCATGTTGATAACGTACTCCAGAAGCTGCGGGGAGATAGCCCTGAAGACGTCCAGGTGGTGCTCAACCACTTCCGTGTCCACATCCTGGACCCGCAGTATCCGCAGCCACTCCTGGAGAACTGTGGTGTACGCAGCTTTCTAGTGAGGCAGAAGGATATGTGAATGTGGCTGGCTTTACTCACAGGACATAGTAAACCACTGACTGAAGTGTGGCCTCACAATCATAAAAGGTATGGGGTAGGTTTAATTAAATGCAGGCCCCAAAGTGGGTCAATTTTTCTCTTGACACAAAGTGCATCTACAGAGCTGTGTGTGCACCACAGTGTTGGAACAAAAGGTAAAGATGCGGGTTGGGACTGAAAAGCATTGTCAGAGCTGTGCCTCCCCCACTGTTGGAATGCGTGGATTGGTATAGCTATGTGTGGGTCCTATGTGGAGGTAGCAGTGCATTAGCAGAGTGATGTGCGGGTTTTATGTGAAAGTAGCTGTGAGAACAAACTGGGACTGAGGTGCATTGGTAGAGATGTGGGCAGGCCTCATGAGGTATTAGCTGTCAATTAATCAATCAGGGGGCTTAAAGCGCGCTACTCACCAGTGAGGGTCTCAAGGCGCTGTGGCTACAAAAGGTCAGACCTGGCAGAGAGGTAAACATCCTTTACAACAAAACTTTTTCCACGCAGTACCTTTACAACGCAGGAATTACAACGCAAGTCGTTACAACGACTTGCGCTGGAGGGCGCTGGAGGATAGTAAATAGTTTAATTTACTATCCAAAACCTTCCCTACTATCCACGGGGACTGGAGTTGGAATAGTAAATTAAACTATTCACTATCCAGCGCCCCCCAATGCAAGTTGTTGTAACGACTTGCATTGTAAAACCTGCGTTGTAAAGGAAGGCGTAGAAAAAGCATGCGTTGTAACGACATACATCCGGCAGAGATGTGTATGGGTCCAAGGATACAGTAACAGTTGGAATCTGGGTCAGAATTGAGATGCATCCGCCATACGTGGTTGGGTTCCTCATGGGAGTAGCAGTAGGTACTACGGGTCAGGATTCATGTGATTTGGCAGCGCTGTGTACAAGTCTCTTGTAGGACTGACTGCGGCTGTCACTGGTCAGGGGAAGGATGCACTGGAATGCTAAGTGTGGGTCTCAGTGTTGGGGCAGTAGTGAGTGCCACAGGTCAGGATTAAGGTGCACTGTCAGAGCTGTGCGAGTGCCTCAGCCGGTGTATCAGGAGGAGCTAGACATCAAGCTTGAGGGCCATTGGAAGAGCAGTGTACAGGTCCCTTGTGGAAGTAGCCGTGGGTGCCACAGGCCCGGACTGAGGTGTACACGAGACACAGGATAAGATCCCTCTACCACAGACACAGCAAGAACTCTTACCTTGTCCGCTTCTGGGGCAGCCTCTCGGTTCTCCAGGTGCTTCTGCAGGGTCACGCAGGCTGCGAGGAGGTCCTTACTCAGCTCCACCCTGCGGTGAGAACCAGATAGTCACACTCAACGTACCTTCTGGTGGCTCATGAGTGTCCTTAGAAGTGATAAACAGAGCTGTGTGCCCATTCCCAATTGAATGGACAATTGAGAACATGTCATCCCAATTGCTCATTGACAATTTTATATCACATTAAGTCAATAATATTCACCACACTGACTGGCCCAGTAACAACGCTCTTTTATAATTCTCCAATAATCTTCCTTCCAGCTGACTCAATAATAGCCTTACTTTCCATTGGCCCAATAGCAAACTTTGTTCGCAGTAACTCAATGATAGGCTCCTGATTGACTTAACCCCTTCGCTGCGGCGGCAATTCCGCCGCAGCGCTAGGGGGGGGGCGGGGGATTCGGGGCGAGCGGCGCTCAGATGCTCGTGACGGAGCCGCTCCGTCACGAGCCGCGGTTGCGCTGTGCTCATGACGGAGCGGTTCCGTCATGGCCCCGCCCGCTCAATAGAACGCGCCGCGCAGGCGCGGCGGCAGGGCCATGACGGAACCGCTCAGTCATGAGCACAGCGCAACCGCGGCTCATGACGGAGCGGCTCCATCATGAGCATGCAGGGGGTTAATAATAACAGTCCCTTTCATAGGATCAGTAAAATCTTCATTCTCATTGGTCCAATAATATTATTGACTTATACTCCACCAATACTGCTATCCACTCCGGGTGACCACAATATCAATCGTCCTACTTGTTTGCCAACTACAGAACACGTCATTGGTTCGCTGCTAATATTTCCTATTTGGCCCTAATAATAACCTTCCATCTTCCTTCCTAATTAACAAAAGTCTTCTTTTCCATTTGCCACAACAAACTTTCTCCAGGAAAAAAAATATCTTCCATCCCATTAACACCAATAGTAAGCTTAATTTCAATTTGCTAAATAATCCTCTGTCTTCCCATTGAAGTCTTCCATATAAATGTCCCGGTAATCATGTACAATAATAACTGGCCTTCCAAATATTCCAAAAGTAATATTCCTGCTCCTATGAATCTATATTGTCCTTTCCAAAGGTCCAGATATTGATCTTCCTTGCTACCGACCCTAATGACCATTTTCTTTCACATTTGCCTCACATATAATCATCCTTCACATCCGTCCAATACCAAACAGGTTACTTATCCGTAACAATAGGTTTCCAGCTTCTCCTTTAGAATCACATGCTGTGCGTTATTCTGCTAATAAGTGTCTGGCTCCTGAAACAACAACTGAGTGCCTTAAAAAGTGTTTCTTTTGGGAGTCAATCAAGGAGTTAAGATGACTCACTATGACATTGTGCATAAGCCCTCGTTGCCCCGGTGCATAGTCACCATCTTCAGATTCCTTTCCATGTTATGTAGGGTTTATGTTTCCCTTTGTTATTCTTATTGCCTCATTTTACTGTATTTTTTTCTTTATTTGCATCATTTCCAAGGAGAGTGGGGTCACAAGAATCTAGAGGACTTCCAATTGCAAAACTATTCTTACAGATTCACATGCTTTGCATAGAATATATAGCAGGTGTTAATGGAGAGAGTGGCGTACCCGTAGTTGCAAATAAGTGTTTGAACAATTCCTGCCTCACCTGAAACTCCCTTCTTGCAAGGATGTCGTCGTAGTAGTATTTGGTTTAAGTACATCCTGATGATGAGTGTTGCTGCCATGCATATAACCTTTTAGACTGGATGTATGACGGTACCACGCGTACTTTTACAACGCGTACCGTTACCACGCTACTTTTACCACGCAAGTCGTTACAACGAATTGCGTGGAGGGGCGCTGAATAGTAAATTATTTAATTTACTATTCCAACTCCAGTCCCCGTGGACTCTAGGGAAAGGAGTTGGATAGTAAATTAAAGTATTTACTATCCTGGAGCGCCCCCCAGCGCATTTCGTTGTAACGACCTGCGTAGTAAAAGTAGCGTGCTAACGGTACCGCGTTGTAAAAAATGCGTGGTAACCGTTGCATACCTTTTAGACTGCATTACCAATGCATGCTATTTGGGTCTTCTTTTTAATTGTAGAGTGTGATCTTTGTCTTCTTTTTGTTTTTTTGTTGAATAGTGACATAGCTGTATGGTCTGGTCTATCTAGCTCACTATGGTTCACCTGGAAATGGGTAACCCTATGCGGGGTGTAAACATACAATGGACTAGTCTTTCTCGTTGGTTTAGTCATCTGTGTTCTGTTTGCCTTCATCTTCGGTTGTTGAAACAATAAATTGGTTTAGATGAAAAGCAAAACAACATTTGGAACCTAATGTGATTGGTTCTCATCACCATCTACTCCTTGTGAATTTGAAGAAATAGTTAATGAATAGGTAGCCCCTGTAGTTCACTTATTCTGAGTAAAAATATAGTTACTTTAAGGAAGGCTGTCTTCAAAGTGAGATGTGGTTTGCTGGCTTTGTACACTGGCTCAAAGGGCTGCTTCATCAGTTGAGACAGAACCAGGATGAACTTTCTTGTTGGGAATGGAACTGGCCATTGTCCCTTCCAAATCTCTTGTATTACTGGGGTAGCAAAAATGCTTTTCTAATACTACCCCTAGTGTTTGCCACTAAGGCTGCTAGGAGGTCTTCAGCAAATATGTTATGCTTTTGACAATAACAGTTTCTTTTGTAAATACCCCTAAATCTCGCAGTGTAGCACTTACATCTTTATATTTTGCCATCCTCTTATCTTGTTCTCATTTCGAAGTTGATTCTGAGTAGGAATTTGTGTACACACTTACATTCGAATTAGAGTGTTCCTTTTTTTTCTCTCTGCTTTCCTTGACTACTGTTAGCTTTTCTATCAGTGTTGGATGTGTTTTTTGTCTGTAGAATCCACAGACCCAGTTTGCTCTGAAATGCTTTTCCTACTTATCTATGCTTCTTTGGTACTAGGATGATTTTTTCGGATGTTGTTACATTCTATATCTGTTCGCCCCGATTCTTCGACCTCAGACTAAGCTAGTTTCCCCTGGCTCGTAGACTATATCATTCTCTCATCCTCTGATAACTCCATATCCTTCAGGAAGTATTCCTTGACTTGTGCCATGCATAGAGAGCCCAACACAGTTTCTCTAGTCTTTACAGTTTTTAGCTGAAATATGTCACGGGCCCAGCACCCTTCAGACTTACGGTTCTTGGGTAAGCATTGTTTACATACCTTATGTATGTCTATCTGACCCAAGGTGTGGTGACACTTAGGGCAGACTCCAATAGGTGTGGTTTCCATCACACCCCTAATTTGATATTGAAAAGAGACCCCAAAAAGCCAGTCTTCAAGTCTTCTTCCATGTCTTGGTGTCCTTGTCTCGTCAAAGAACTTTGGCTCCTTACACTCTGCCTTTCCTCTTATCTTCTTGATGTTGGTACTTCCCATGTCTTGATGTCAGCTTCATCTCCCAAGACTTTTCAACACACAATTCTCAATCTTGCTTCTGAACCCAATAGTCGAAAAAAGTATCTGAAGATGGTGATTACGCATAAACTACATTGTGGTCTTACATTAAACATCATAGAGAATCATCATGATTTCTCCTGTGTTTTAATAACGAGAATGTAAATGTTTTTAGGGATAGAGAGGGCGTTTCCAGACTCATTCCATGCATTGCGCAACAATGCACAACATGTAAATCTAGAGAACATTCATGCTGTAAAATAATCGTTTTTCCATTGGCAATGATCCTTTTTTCCCACTACTCCAATAGTAATGCTCCATTTCACTCAAATTTGAAATATTCATCCTAAAAACTGCTCAATCATAATTCTTCTCATTTGCCTATCAACAGTGTTATATTTCATTGGCCGAAATAATAATCTTATATTTCTACTAGCCATAACAATAATCTATTTCTCGATTTACTCAATAAAAATGATTCTCTTCCATTGACCCAGTCATAATTATCTGATGGCCCTCAAAGCAAATCTTCCATGCTACTACTGCAAAAATAATCTTATTTCCTAATGGCCTCACAATCATATTTACCATTTCCCAAGAACCCAACTTTCCCTTTAGCCAAGAACAGATTGCTTTATACTGTGCTCCAAAATAATGTTCTTTCTCTAGCCTTTGGCTGATGACACTGCATCATGATGAGACAACTACACTAGCCATCTCCAAGCACCATATCCCTGCGAACTTTCATCGGCGCCTTTTGTTGTAATGAGGCGATCAACACCTCAAGCTCTCCTGTGGGACAACAATGTATTGCTAGAAGCAGACAACCACTTAAACCCTCAACTGTAATGCATATCACTTTATTCAGCTTATACTGAAAGGTCCTCCAAAGCTTACTACATTCTCCATCTTAAACAAGACCCTACGACTGCTAACATGCTCTTAGTTGGTGAGCCGATGCACGGGCTGGGTAAGCATTGGGGACAAGAAAAGCGTGCTGAGGACTTAGTTGAGTGAGACAGACACGGCCATAAGAACAAACAGAATTGAAGTAGGTGTACCTATCTCTGGGCTTACCTTTTTTTGCTATCTTCTGCGACTCTTGAATTGATGCCCGCTTCTGTTGCTGGAGCGTCAGCCGCAACTGGTATTCTTGTTCCCTCTTTATTCTGCCTATTAGGCTCCACCCCTGAAGGCCGGTGCTCCCCATGTGCTGAAGGTACTGCCTCACTCGCCTCATGATACTCACTCTCTGTGCTTTCATTGTCCGAAACATTTTCGGCGGTGCTAGAATCCTCGGAAGATGTGGATTCGTACCTTAAATGGAGATGTAGAGTGAATTTTGGCCCTGGATGAAAAGCCTTCACCAAGACTGGACAATTATGGGAGGGGTGCTATAATGTGCAATATTTGAGCATTTCCTAAGGCCGGGCTTTCTAGCGGGCTTATGGGGGAGGATGCAAGATTAGTGGCTTTCTATAGGTGCTGCTATCAGAGAATTTAAAAAACCTAATTCTCAGAAGTTCACCAGAGTGAACTACAGCAATGGGTAGAAACCAAAACGCTTTCTGCTTCTAAGTTACACACCTGGCAATTTAACAAAAAATCACCCATTCTGATTTGTACAAATGTGATTAATAATTGTAAGAAATGTTTTCCCCCCAAGAATTTGTTGTAAAAGGCGTCTCATTTCATAATTTAGCTTTATTTTGTGATTAGTGACATCAACTTCAGCACACCCAACTACTCAGCTGCTATATTTCACTCTCTGTAACTCAATCTTATACCAAGTGAAGTAAGTCTCTTATCCGATGAGGTGATATTCAATGATGGGGCCAAGGTGGAAGGACAATCACGATAATGTGAGAAAGAAAGAAAAATATGCAGTACCCTCCGTTCACTCCAACAAACTGCAGACTCTTCTTGGTGCTTGGCGAAACGTCCCCCTCTTCCTTTCGCTTCATGATGGATTTGACATTCACCTGTGACAAAGCTGAAATAGTAGACCAGCATCAGACTAAGGCATCCAATCAAATGGGACTCTAGAGGAATGACAGTAAGGCTCAGTGGGACAGGCTCAGCAAAGCCTTCTGTGAAAATGCACCTGCTGTGGGTGGGGCTTAAGACTATCTAGCCTGGTCTCGTAGGCAGATAAGGCAGGCTTGCACTACGCACGTAAACATCTACCCCTGTATCTCAGAAGGTGAGTGCAGCTTGGACAATGCTCCAGATCTTTTGCCTTGTATCTATGTTTTGTGCAGGAAGCTCACTTGGATGGTGAGCGAAGCTTGAATGGGTTTTAGAACACTCACTCTTCTGCTTTAAGATGACTAGGGAATACTGAGGTTATCTTGTGGTCTCTGGTACTGAGATTTTGCACCATATGCATGAACACGTTCCATGGAGATTAGGAATTGGTTGAAAATCGCCTCTCTACAGAATCCTACACCTGCTCCCACAACTTGCGCTCACCCTCTAGCTATCTTTCTTACCTGGGTCTTCATCATCTGGCCCAAGTGTGGGCCCCTTGGTCTCTCCCACCAAGGACTCCGCAGCTGCCCCTTGGGAAGTGAACGGGGCAGTTTGCCTTGCAGATGCTTGTTCTTTGGCAGCTCTGATGACGTCCGGACAGGTAGAATGAGGCACTGCCAAGGATGCTGTAGGCTGATCTATGGAGTGTCAGGGAAAATTACAAAATACTTCTTTAGCAGAAAGTGATTAGAACTCACACCAAACAAAAGTGGAAATGTTCTCTGTGGGATACCCTGGAGGTTACAGTTTTTAATAATTCCAGTAAGGAGAAGATCATGATCATGCGCCCACTGACAGGATCAGTGCACAGCCTGCTGAGTATAGTGTGAATTATTGTGAGGTATGTCAGTGGGTTAACATGAGTACAGCAGACATCTCGGGCTCATATCCGAGTAATCTAGTTCAAGGGTCACAAAGCCTACCACAGGAACATGGGTCTAATCTGCAGGTCACAGAGTTAAATCCTAGAAGGTCTCTGTGTGACGGATGTACGTTGATACAACGCATGCTTTTACCACGCATGCCTTTACAACGCAGGTTTTTCAACGCAAGTCGTTACAACGACTTGCGTTGGGGGGTGCTGGATAGTGAATAGTTTAATTTACTATTCCAACTCCAGTCCCCGTGGATAGTAGGGAAAGTGTTGGATAGTAAATTAAATTATTACCATTCCTAGAGCGCCCCCCAGCGCAAATCGTTGTAATGACTTGTGTTGTAAAACCTGCGTTGTAAAGGTACTGCGTGGTAAAAGTTGCGTCGTAAAGGATGTTTCCCCTGAGTGATTAATGTCCCTGTCACAGAGATCTCTCTCTCTAATTAGCATGTCACAGGGTTGTAGCCTAAGAAGGGTCACACGTTTGCTTGTCTCCGGTATGAATCCGTGCAAGGTCTGTAACGGTTAACTTCTGCTACCCCAAAGATCTTTGCAAAACCTGCATTTCACAGGCTTGACTCCTTGTAAAATTGCTTAATGGGTGACTGCATCTACTGCAGATATCTTTCTGTAAAATGCAGGTCGCAGATTTAACTGCAGCCAAGACAGGCGTTCAGTGGATCCAATGGGTCAGATTCAGATATCTGAATACAGCCTACAGCTCACAGACGAGGACCCTTGGAAAAGAGCTCACAGAATCAGTGAGCCCCTTGCAGAGCGAGGTCTGGGTGCAACTTGCAGGTCCCATATTCACATCCTAGCTAGGGTAAACCAGCCTCCCTTCTTTCTTGGTCAATGACAATTTGCTATATATATGGGCATCAGTGATCTCATCACAGCATACACTTTGACCTTATTCTCCATATGCTATCCAACCACGGAACATGTTAAACAGAAGTGGTAGGCCAACAGATGGATATCATGGCTCCTATTTTTTGGGGTATGAAATTCATTTACCCAACTGGAGTGGGCCCTGGTCCCCAGAAGGCACCAACACTTTGTTTCACAACAACATGCATGAACCGAAAGAAATGGTATATGAACCATCAGATGGATGATGCCAATGTGGGTCTGTGGACTGATTTATAAACCACTGACCAGATAACTTATTTTTGTTTTTTTTTAGATTTCTCAAGCACATTTACACCAAAGCAAGTAGGAAGACTAAGATGACGTAAGTTCTTTCTAAACGTCCAATGTGGTCTAATACTGTTCAGCAGTTTTTAAACGTGTTGAGATTGAACCTAATACATCAATTTCTGAACGGGAAAGGCAACTATAGTGACACTTACCAATTGTCCAGCACCTTAGCCAATCTGCAAAACTTTCCAGAAACAATCTAATTTTTATATATATATATTTTTTAGATATTTAAAGTAAATTTGACCTATGGGGCAGAGATTTTAACAATCCAAAAATACGTTAACCGAGTTAACTATAAGTAAAAAGAACTGCTAGCACTGAAGTAGCACCAGGAAGCAGCCGCATTCCAAGAGACTATCTGGCATCATTTCTTGTCAACCTTCCTCTTTTCAAATAGTTTTAGCTAATGCTTTTAGCTTTGTCAAGTTGTTTGGCCTTTAACTTCTTCAGTACTAAATTTATGATTTTTGGAGGATAGGTAATTAGATAGTGTGTTATTTCTAGCAGGCCACTGGGGGCGCTCTAGCCAACACAATGCTTTTGTAAGGTAATGTGACTGTTAGGATACGTGGTATTAGCTCACGTGGGCTCAATACGGCCAGTCAAATTCAGGATCCATATGAGGTTATGGATGTTTTTATTAAGACACAATTCACCCTGATGCATGAGGAAACACCACCACATCTTTAGCATAAAGGTTACAAGGCCTCTGGTAACCTATTGGGAGATTTGGGACACAGTGACGAACCTTTTCTCTATCTGATAATATGTTTTTACTATGCCCATGGGCTAGCCTTTCAATTCTGATTAATGTACGTTTTAGGTCTTCTATGCCAATTGACTTCTGAATGAATGGAAGGATATGCTACCATCAGATTTGAGACATAAAAATGGGTTACAACATTTATGATCCTGACCGAAGAAGAAACTCTTTTGTGCCTCAACATTTGTTTTATAAATTGGTTTTCTCCTGCGTCAATTATTTTGTAAATAAATTTAATAAGTAATAAGATGCAACATGCGATGAGATTTTCAGTCTTCAGAAAGGCTCTCGGCAGGGAGTTGGAACAAAGGCTAGTGGCCACAGAAAAAGCTATGAAGCAAATAGATTAGCTATAGTTCTGCAGACACAAAACCAATACAATTCATCAGGTATGATATACGACGAATAATGCTTCGTAACTTGTGTTTCCCGCCATGTGTTGTACTTCGTTGTTAGTCTTTTTTTCATGTGCCTCTGGCACAAGGCTGTTTTGAGCATGACGGGGTCTTGTGATATGTTATGTACGGTGTGTTACAGCATAACTGGTGAATTTCTTTGGTTTTTAGGTTGAGTGCTCGCTGAAGCAAAACTAACTTTAACAGCCTTTTCCACTGAATATCTGAGTTTTTAAATGCTATACTGCATTCACCTATCAGATATCCCATCCACGCTGCATACAGCCTTTGGCCGTGTGCAGCAGGAACTGGCCTGGCATCAAAATGTTGTTATATCAGATTATCAACAGTGCCTTCCATGTTTCATATTCTGCTACATGTAACTTCAAAAATCTTACAAGCTTTCATTAAATCAATTTTAAAAATCAATCCTATTACAACCTTTTGTTCCCCTAAATAATGTCAGGCTGCTGTCTCATGCTGACCATCACAGAGCAGTGTATCTTCACCAAAGGTTCCCCCCAAAATTGCATGGTATTGAAGTACATGCAAGGTGATGGGACTCCCTCGTTCACATCACTACGTGATTTATACCGCCACATAAAATGCTCCCCCATATTTTCCTAGCAAATTTCTTTGTGTATAGACATGATCTGAATCCTTAAAATTCAGAGAATAGTCAAGAAGAAAACGTATACGAGTTTGGCATAAACCTTTACAGTCATAGAACATAATCATTCATAACATTTGCAACATGCCCACCATCGATAGGACTCGACGCAGGTCATCAAATCAGATAAAATAGATAACTTGGGTGCTCTTCTAAAGGTGGTTTGGTAAGACATAAGCAAAACCTTTTCCTCTTCTGCTTTGAAGTATTACTTTAAGGACATCAAGTCGCTGATTTAAACTTCTCAACTTTCTTGCTGCGAGATATAGTTTGATTTTATTTATGAATGGAGATCGGTCGAAAAACTGCTTTTTGGATGTGCTGCAAGCACTGGACCTTGCAAGAAATCTTGTGTACAGGCAATTGCAGTAGTCTACCCATCAGTTTACTGCTGCTCCTATGACCATGGATTTGTGACTCGAATATAGAAGCGAGAGGATAAGCCTTAATTTGATTAACTGATTAAAGCTGTTTCAAACAACAGGACAAATGTGAGCAGAAAAGGACGCACGGACGCAGGCACGCGCGCACACACACACACACACACATCTCAGTATGAAAGCTGAAATGTTTAACTTTGGTAGAACGGTGAAGATGTCGCCAAAGCAATTCAGGATTGGAAGAGGAGCTACAGTGGCCCACTCTTTGGTTCCAAATGGATTCGTCTCTGTTTTGGTGGATATGAGAGTTAGGAAGCAGTGACATATCCACAACTACACTTCTAAGAAGAGACTATAGTTTGTTCTGTTGTATTGACCTAATATAGACTTAGGAGGCGTTGGAGTAGGATTAAATTCAAGCTGGTGAATCCCAAGAGGTGCTTAAAAAAAGGGTGCAAGGTATATGGTAAATAGGACAGGCGAATTTGGGAGGAGGTGAGTCCAGTGGAAGCTGGGCTTGGGGGATGAAATGGCCCCAGTGAAACTGGATTGATTTATTCACTTGGGAATGATTGAAACCATTTCAATGTGATGGCATCAACATGCGCAATGAGTGCTAGCCTCTTTAACAGTCGTCCATGGTGCACATCTTGCCTAGGACTGTCAAGTAGATAAATGTTTTAGTTAGTCAGGATGATGGGATCTAAGTGTGATTCTTTAGCAGCAACCTTATGCATCATTTAACAGTACCTTGTTGTACCAGCATGATGAAAACCAAACAGATTGTGGGAGTTGTAAAAAGCTCAAAAAGCATACATAGATTAAAGATCCCTCAAATTGCCATTAAGATCTGGTAAAGTATCACCCAATGGTTCTTCTTTGTTTCTCTAGAAGCCATTTGATACTTTCTAGTCATCACTAGATACGTCTCGCTATTGGCTGGTACGGTGTTCTTCTTTCACTGTGACTCAAGCTTCAAATTGGTATGTTTCATTTCTTCTAGTAGACAACTGACCAAAGCCCCAGGATTTCAGCCTATATATTTTTTTTTATTGCGAATGTTACCATGGTGGCTATCTGTGAAGGGCCGGGAAGTATTATTATGCGTGCCACAAACTTTGGTTAACAACCCTACAGGGAGAGTAAATTCTAGTCGTACCCTTGAGCAAAAAATGTTACAAGAACATATTCCCATGGGAGCATTACAGAATCTAAGAGGATATGGGGAGATGGGAGTTAAGAGCAGAAAACTGACCAGAGTGATCTGACCAAATGAAAGGAGCGATATTCTGGATGGTGATGTCTGAAATTGCATTTAATGTATGTTCTTTACCGTGCATGGAGGAGTAGACAAATTGATAGAACCAATTTCATTCAGTGTGGACGAGAAGAAACAGAGAAACTTGTAGTTTCTTATTGGTGTCTTCAAGCAAAGGGTAAATTCTCCCAGTAAATAGTGACAAAAAACAAAATGAGCAAGCAGGTCTACGATTTCGGTCAGAGCAGCGATTAATTGATTAGATACTTGCATCCCACTAGGGAGGAGAGCAGTCACATTGAGTGACTCTCCCCTCCATGACCATGGGATTTATCTTGGTGTAATATGTGATAATCAAGTGGAACAATCTGGGCCTTGGTCACTAAATTTTTGGGAGTCATCCAGGTCTCAAGCAGACAAGAAAAGAGGTTTGTAGTTTCTCTAGCTGATGCTGTAACGCAGATCTGGTTTCCGCATGCAGCATTTTATTGGTTGGGTGAGGTTGGGTCTTGTGAGTTGTTGTTTTGTTAACAACCGACTTGCTTAGGGCTTTGGAACTGTGATAAGAGCTTTCAAAGCAGCAGTCTGCGCAAGGATGATGGAGTAGCGTGCACTTAGGTCAAGAATACTTCTAGCCCAATTCATAGAAATAATTAGCAAAGCCAAGGTCTGGCCACAGCAAGAGTGAGATCGTTTTCCTTTTTTTGCGAACACAGGTATAATGCTAAAAATCATGGCACACAAAAATAAAATATTGTCTCAGCAGCACAGGCGCACCAACCTTGCCACAGGGGTGAACTCCTTTCCAGGCAGATGCAAAATGCCATCACTCACGATGCCCGACAACCAATGAAGAGGGCTGAATGACTGACACATCATGTACAAGTTTAGCTACGGGGTGCGTAAAATCACAACAGCGATTCCATTCAGATGTTCCAAACTGCTTGATTTCTATCTACACGTTGTGCTCCCTAAATACATCAAAGAACAAATGCCAGTGAGGATACATATAAGCTTTGCAGCGCTTACAACCAAAAAAGCACCAATGATATTCAGCTAAACAATCATTCTTATCTCGATTAGCTTGTGATAACTGAAAATGGAATGGACCCAGATACCTTCTGAGGGCAGAAGAACCAATATTCACAGCCTACTGAGCCTTACAAGGTCCGTCTTGAATCGTAGGTTCTGTCCAAATTGACCAGCGTCTCCTTATAATCCTGCACATTTTGTGAGCTGTCCTACAACAGAGCGAGCAAACTCTTGTTGGTTGTTTATTTCAACCTTCAACCATCTTGTAGTTAAGTCCTCATATTCCAGCAGGGCAATGCTCGACGTTCAATGTGCGGACGATCATATCCCAACAGATTTGCAAAACTGAACATGGGCTGCAGCGGCCCCATGCAGTATTTTCCACATTGCAGATGAGGAGTAATGATGGGACAGCAGTAACGCAACTCTACTCGACATTATTGTGTATCACTAAAATAAACGTAACTACACCGAGGGTGAAGTGGACAGAAGACCTAAATGAGGGACTGACAGATGGCAAATGACAATTTGTGGTGAGGTACCCAAAACTGTTTTCCAGAAATGCTAGGTTTAAGTCGATACAATACAATATACTGCATTACACATCAGACACCAAGCCACTTCTATAGGATATATGCCTTGTCAGATGCATGCTTAAGATATCAGGCTGAGGACGCCGACCTCAAATACATCTTTTGCTCCCATGCTTCTATGAATGCCTAAAGCACAGATGTATCTGGTCTCACTGAGCACCTGATAGACAACACAAGTGTTTGTTGCTCCTGGCTAAATGACCAATAGTCATGTCGTGGAAGTGCAAGAGCCCACCTAAGGTATCACGCTTAGGGAGAGAGCTTTTCAAGTGTACGAAGCTGATGGGTTGGTGGTATTCAGGCAACCGAAGTGGGGGGGCAATTTTGTCTAAAACTATCTGAAAATGATGACACTAGACCCCCTGAACCACATTCATAATCCTCTCTGGAGAGCATGCACAATTGTAGGTGCTGTAACGGTAGCATTATCGCTGGCAGTAAATACATCAGAAGATGATATGGATAAACTTTTGGGTCTGTTCAAATAGCATTAATTACACTTGGGCTACTTGTGTCAACAATCTGGTGTTGAGGCCTGTAGCTGCTTTAGATAGCATTTTGAAATAGAGGCAACATAGGTATTCGGGCCATGTATAGACACCAGTCATTTGCGCTACTTCACCAATATGTAATTCTGTCTGTGATATTTTGCAAACTATGTCTTTGACTGCATCCGCCCTGCATAAAATGAAAGGAGACGAAGCTATCCAGCCTTTATCTTTCTCTTGGTCTAATGGTTACATGTTCATAAAGGAAAAGTTAATAAAACTATTTGCAAAAAAAACTCCATCATGAAGTTATCCTTTGTTAGCACCATCAAAATTCCCACTTCTCATGAGTATCTTAATGTATGCCTGTTTAGTCACCTTTCTGGTATATGCTCTCTGCTTACAGGATATTAATGAGACAGCAAGAAGGTTTGCACACACTGACAACTCTGTGCCCAGGAAACTCACATGCAATTGACTCTACTTACAGTTGGAATGTTTTGCCATTGGCATGTGAGAGCCTTTTAGGGAAAACATGGCACATATGCAGACCTTGGCCATGTTTAGTTATTGTCCAGAGATGTACCTCTGACGGACTGACCCCGAATGCTCACAAAGATGGTAAATAAGTCTGTCAGGCACCCTTATGCAGAATTCCATCATGTAGCAGTTGCACTATGATAATGATATGCTAGTGAATCTAGAAAAAGTTCATGCCACAATAGGCCCAGCGAAAGTCCAACCACAGAGGGCTAATATAGAATGCAATCTGTGGAGGGACCGGGCCACTCATGGGTCAGCTTATTAGTCTGGATCAATAGAAACGCATCTGATGGAGCAGCTTGGATGTAGGTTTTACAGTTTGCAACAATGGGAGGGACAAGAAGAAGAAGAAGGGAAGCCGTCAACAAAGAAACAAGCAACTGACAACGACAAAGCAAACCAATAGTGAGCAATGGACCGGCTTTAAGCCCACTGCAAGTTTTTGTATGGTCCACAAGAGTCTTTGCCAACAGGCGAAACCTAAATATTGACACCAGGGCGACTGGAATGGAGCTGCTGCCTTTAGAATGTGAGGAGCCTACTTTGCCAACGTAATATCTGCCATGAAAGATGTAAGCCCCGAGGGAAACATTGACATGATCTCTGGACTTTTCCCCTTGTGTTTCAGAGGAGGGTGCGTGCATCCTGTCCGAATCACATGCCACCAGCAGACTGCCAAATAATTTAGAAAAAGTAAATACCAATAGAGGCTACAATGACGTGTTTGTATGCTGGGTTACATTCAGCAAAGAACATGGTCCCGAGGTGCAACAGTGGCCCCGAGGCGGGGACAGGCAGTCTAGATGTTCCATGTTCAGTCTGAGTCCCCCTCCCCGAGCTCTCAAGTTACCCTTGACTTCTTGCAGACTCATCGATACACCCTGGTATTGAGGAGAGGGGTTGCCCCTCACCCTGCCTTTGCTTACCTTACTACCCTGCACCCATCGGTGGGAAAGAGGAAAGGCAATGCAAGCACAGTGAAATTGTTACCAGAAGATACACAATAAGTAAAATACATCTGTCTTGTCTTGGCACAAAACCTTCTTGGGTTTTAGATTTAGAGAATGACTCCTAGCCTTCGGGTCTAAGGGAGAAGGAGTCTATAGAATAAGATCTAAATAAACATTGCCAAGATGGAGAACCATTGCTACAGGTGAATAAGCCTCATCTTTTGAAGAAAATGGCTAGAATGAACAAGTCAAAAGGCATTTGTGACCTCATGGATCTTACCTTTCTGGTCACCGAAGGCCTTTTCTGTTCCTCCCGACTCCTGGTGCGATGTGATGCTGATCTTCTTGACCGTGTGGAAGATGTTGCTGGTGTGGTTGGATGGTAAGGGGAAGGACGTCTCCATAACTTCATCCGTTCTGTAGATAGCAAAGTGTGGCGAGGTGACTGTATCACCCTGGCCTTCGGCTTCCTTGGTCTGGAAGGTTTTGAAGCTGACATATGATTCTTTGGTCTCCAAACTCTGGGCCCTCTGTGGTTTCATGTCCATGCCAGTGGCAGTGCTGGCAGCAATCTCAGGCTCCCTTGGGGTCTGCACCACTTTGACTGTGTCCACCTTGATGGGAACCTCCTGGTGCTTCCACAATATACCAGAAGGGGGCTCAGTTGAGTACACTTGCACCCCTACAGTCCTCTGGACACACTGATGATCTTGAGAACTCACATCTCTTCCTCTGGAATGCTCTGCGAGTGTTTGCTGCCATGTTACACTAGTCATACTGGTGGCGTCGGCTGTTTTTGGCTTGGCATCTTGCCCTTTGTCCTCTGTCAACTTCACCTGCTGGTCTAGCTTCTGGTGGGCCACCTGGAGCTCATGCAAAGCCTTTCGCAGTTGCTTCTCAAGCACCGCTATCTTGGCCGACAGTGCTTGGATCATCTGTCGCTGCTTGTCCACCTCAACGTTGGTAGCCACAGATGATATGCCCAAATCTTGTTCCTTCACAGAAACTCCCAAGCTCCTCACCTCTAGTGGACTTCTTACTTCTTTTTTCCCCTCAGTCTCACTTCCTCTTTCCATCTCACGTTCTTCAGTCCCAACACATACTGACTTTGTCTCTTTCTTCAGAACTGACTGAGGGCTCTGTATTACAGATCCTTCGGCCGTCTCACATCCTGAATCTTGCCTAGAGCTACCGTGTGGTGGTGGAGAGCCCACTTCATGGCGAACCCGGTCAGCCTCTTCCTCTGGTATGTCAATGTACAGCTCACCTCTGGACTTGGTCTTACCATAACCAAGATGGCCGAGGAACCGCTGGCTCTTTAGTTGCACGCTGAGCTGGCGCTTCTCCTCCTGCAGAACGGATATCTTCACCTGCAACACAGGAATCATCTTCACTTGCTCCTCCAGCTGCTTGAGCTTCCTCAGTGCTACCGCCATTTGCTCACGGACATGCTGGAGGTGCCCTGGGGTTGGCGACACTGGTGTGGACAGGCCAGAGCTCATTGGTGTATATACGCTAGAGGCACCTGACTGTGATCCATTCTGAGAGCACATCCTGGAGAATGACTGGTTGAGACCGGCACCAACCAGTGAACTAGTGGACCCTGACCGGCTGCCATGCAAGCTCCCCAAACTTGCCAACCTGGCTCTGCCCCCATCACTCACATCACCTTGGTCCGCCTCGAGCTTCTTCTTGGCGTCAAGCAACGTTTTTTCGACCCTTGCATTGAGGCCACTTATTAGTGGTGGGCGGTTCTCCATGCTGTATGCAGGATAGAATCCGCGGCCACAGTAAGAAAAGGAGGAGTGCCGGCTGTCCATGCTAGCATTGGAGCATAGCGACTCTGTCGAGGTCCACCATGATCCTGTATAGCCCCGTGGCAGGGAGCTGAATCGTGGCTTGCGGTGAACTGGCACCCGTTTGATTGTGTGGCCCTTTTCAATATCATCTACATACTTCAGGAAGTCGAGGTCCAACCGGTAGCCATATGGGGTCTCCACTGAATAGGGCATGCCCTGGTCCTTCCCCCCAAACACCGTTGGAGATGTTGGGTTAGATTTCCCTAAAGGAAGCAACAACAATAAAATGAAAAAGTGTGAGATCAGAAAACAATTCAAACCAATTGGAATTCATACTGCTACATCAAGGCCTCTTTGGAAGGGATGGTCTAGAAGTTATTCTCAGATCTTTCTACTTATGAAAAATATTTGCTCTTATTTTAAATCAACAAAGTTTAAGTATCAGCCGCTTACCAAGCTTGAATTTTCTTTTCATCATAGGTGTGGGAGCAAATAAAAACCTATAATAGTGCTCCCACTGAAACATGGGGACATTATGGAAATCTAACCCCTGCGAAAGCTCTGTCCTGGACTTGAACGACTGCGTATTTTCAAAATGTTATTTCACAATAGACACTGGATCTGATTATGTAGGCTGGGATTACCCCACAAATCCACTTTAAATCAAATATATATTTTAATGTATGTAGCATTAAAATAACATTAGAAGTTAAGGTTGTGTTCTAAACATTTGGAGGACGTAACCCAGCACAGTGGTCATGTTGCAGTATCTACGACACAAAACCTAGAAGCCCTTGAAATGCACTGCTAGCAGCAGCACACGTGACATCACAGATAAAATAACAACAGCCACTGGTGACATCACATATCACATCACCATTTACATAATGTATATCCTCACTAAAACTGCTTATGGACACTGCAGCACACAGTCCATTTGGCACAAACATTGTCCTAGTTGGGTTCCCGAGTGGTTTTGGGGACTGGCCGTTGGCCAAACTACGGAGTAAAAGAAAGGGTGGTAGGAGCAGTGACTGCTTTGCTAGTTGCTTGCAGGCAGTGGGCCAAGGATCTGACCTTTGGGTCATGCGTACATGGAGGATAAATGCGTGCATGAGCAAGGGACTACTTTTACTGCTAAGTTTGTTATTTGGCATTTGGCCAGGCACTACACTTATACCCTGGACACTGCACTCCTCCCAAGCCCCACTGGACATGGGCCCAGCTCCATACCTTCACAGCAGTTTAAGGGCTGCAATCCATGATGATGTAATATTTGGTTTTAGCACTGATGTCATTTGTGATGTTGTCCCTGATTTCGTACCTGACGTCATTAGCAGTGCATGGCATGGTGGGAGCGAAGGTTGCGTTTGCTGGTAATTTCAACGGGTTTTAAGTTTTGTGGTGTAGACACTGCATCAAAACAACTTTGTGTCTTGTTATGTCGCCCAACTACTTCCAACACAATCTTAAACTTGATTGAGGTTTTTCCCAGACATTTAGAAGTACACATACACATATATAAATAAATATATATACATACACACATTGGGGTTTTTCCAGACATACATAAGTACACATACACATATATAAACATATATACATGCACACATATTATGTATATATTCATATTCAATTGCGCATACACTGAAACAAATAAGGACATATACAAATGAATTTCCTGTCGTGTTTGTGACAAAAAATAAGGCATTCAATTTATTAAATACATTTATTTAGTTAGGTAGCATTTGCAGTATAATCTAAGATAATACTATTTATATTACTTCAATTTGGCCCTATCAAATTGTAGTTAGTTACACAGTAACATGTAAGCTTTTTAATTTTAAGCAGTTTTTTTTTAAATACAGCAAGTTGACATTTAAAAAAAAGAAATTTCAAAACAGTGTTTTTATTTTTTCCCCACTGATGCATTAATAACGTTAGGTGAAGTTGTGCCATTTTGACTTTTAAGGTGATTTGCAGTTAAAGGATTTTTAAAGCTGATGTTTAAATGTTTCGTCATTAGTAGCGATCTAATCCAAAAAATGGGTAGACATTTTACAACAAACACGCAAAAAAACATTTAGTTTGCTTTTTTCTGCCTAAAGGCTTCCGTTTAATTTCCGTGGAGCATCTCCTCTTTTTCCTGAGCCACATTTTTTGTAAGTGATTAAAAGATTTTTAATACGCCACACACTCCTATGGGATAGTTGAAATGAAATGAAATACCAGTATTTGTAAAGCGCACAGCTACCTCCGAAGTGGTGTCCCGCGCTGGGGGCCGTCGGGAAGATTAAACGAGCTTTTGCCCAGAGTCACCTGGTGCTGGGCTAACCTGTTGCTGGCACCGGGGATCGAACCGCGAACCCCGTAGTGCGGAGTCAGGCACCCTGGTGGCTACACCACACCTCTTCCACAAGTATCTTCATGAGCTCAAGTGCTTTGGGGTTCTTGTGCTTTTCTTGGAGGCTGATTACAATACGGGGTTGCTTGAGTTCCCACTACCTGGCCTGGCAACTCAGGCCCAATTGTGGAGTCCAACAAGTACCGACTTGCACCCACCTGGGTGATCCACTACTGAACTACAAGTACCAGAATCCCGAGGGGCGATCCGGAGGAGGGGCTAGCGGTGTGCGCTCCATTGCGGTGGTTTTTACTAATTGGCTCCCTTGAGCTTTGAGCCGACGGGCTCCTGGATGCTGCCCTGCGTGCCGGTTCGGGCATCGAGGCCATTGACTGTTGTTTGGCGGCCTTCTCCTCCACCCCTAAACCATTTTCTCTACTGATGAGGGAAGTTATCCCGAAACCCGAGCCATGTCTCGGGCGATACCCAAAAACCCGGGACATGTATCGGGTCTAGAGATTCATCAGTCCAACAAGTACCGACTTGCACCCACCTGGGTGATCCACTACTGAACTACAAGTACCAGAATCCCGAGGGGCGATCCGGAGGAGGGGCTAGCGGTGTGCGCTCCATTGCGGTGGTTTTTACTAATTGGCTCCCTTGAGCTTTGAGCCGACGGGCTCCTGGATGCTGCCCTGCGTGCCGGTTCGGGCATCGAGGCCATTGACTGTTGTTTGGCGGCCTTCTCCTCCACCCCTAAACCATTTTCTCTACTGATGAGGGAAGTTATCCCGAAACCCGAGCCATGTCTCGGGCGATACCCAAAAACCCGGGACATGTATCGGGTCTAGAGATTCATCAGTCCAACAAGTACCGACTTGCACCCACCTGGGTGATCCACTACTGAACTACAAGTACCAGAATCCCGAGGGGCGATCCGGAGGAGGGGCTAGCGGTGTGCGCTCCATTGCGGTGGTTTTTACTAATTGGCTCCCTTGAGCTTTGAGCCGACGGGCTCCTGGATGCTGCCCTGCGTGCCGGTTCGGGCATCGAGGCCATTGACTGTTGTTTGGCGGCCTTCTCCTCCACCCCTAAACCATTTTCTCTACTGATGAGGGAAGTTATCCCGAAACCCGAGCCATGTCTCGGGCGATACCCAAAAACCCGGGACATGTATCGGGTCTAGAGATTCATCAGTCCAACAAGTACCGACTTGCACCCACCTGGGTGATCCACTACTGAACTACAAGTACCAGAATCCCGAGGGGCGATCCGGAGGAGGGGCTAGCGGTGTGCGCTCCATTGCGGTGGTTTTTACTAATTGGCTCCCTTGAGCTTTGAGCCGACGGGCTCCTGGATGCTGCCCTGCGTGCCGGTTCGGGCATCGAGGCCATTGACTGTTGTTTGGCGGCCTTCTCCTCCACCCCTAAACCATTTTCTCTACTGATGAGGGAAGTTATCCCGAAACCCGAGCCATGTCTCGGGCGATACCCAAAAACCCGGGACATGTATCGGGTCTAGAGATTCATCAGTCCAACAAGTACCGACTTGCACCCACCTGGGTGATCCACTACTGAACTACAAGTACCAGAATCCCGAGGGGCGATCCGGAGGAGGGGCTAGCGGTGTGCGCTCCATTGCGGTGGTTTTTACCAATTGTGGAGTAGGACCAAGTCTCTGTCTAGAGTGGCACACTGAAAGAAAAACAATGGACTGGAATGCGGCCAGAGCGATCGCCAGTAGCTGTGATTAAGCCAAGCATTCCTTCCATCTCTTTGATGTAAGTGTGACAGGTATGCCAGCAGGGCCGGACTGGGAACCAAAACCGGCCCTGGCAAAGTGCTCGGCCGGCCCGCCCTCCACAGGTCGGTGGAGGGTTGGGGGGGTTTTGGGATTTGTGGGTGCCGCCGAGCTCTTTGCCAGGGCCGGGATATGCCGATTTTGTATCTGGGCCCTGAAACAAAAACGCCCCCCAGGGGCCCAAAACCAGCCCCCCCACCCGTGCGGCGCACCGGGGGATTGCCCGGGGCCCACTACGGCCAGTACAGCCCTGTATGCCAGACATGAGATTCATGATCACTGAGCCACAGGACTCAACCTATATCTCACGTATGAGGCCTAAATAGACTAAAAACCAGGGTTGCTTGTGTACCCACCGGAGGGGCCTGGCCTGGCAGCTCTGGCTGGTTTTCCTACTGGAGCAGGCCCAAGACTGATTTACATATAGCAGGTCTCTGTCTAGAGTTGCAGGGTGGGTGAAAAATGATGGACTGGAATGTGGCTTGAGTGATCGCCAGGAGATGTGATTAACTCAAGCTTTCCTTATCTTAGTTTGTTGCATTAGAAGTAAAACTAACTTTTTGCATCTCTCTTCTTAACTAACAGTGCAGTGCACCCGACTGCTGACTTTTTCTACCTGCCAGGCATCATTGAGGAAGCCATGTGGAACACACGGAGACACCGGATAGGCCTGAATCATTCAGATCAGAGAAAATAAACTCCCTTAACACACCTGACCCCTCCAGTAAGATTTCCCTCTTATGAACATTCCAGGGATATTTCTCATGTTTTCTTTGGAATGGGGAATGCAGAGATCAAAGCAGGGGGTTGCTAGCCAGTGAAAGATGGAAGCAGGAGGCAGGAATTACTGCTGGGCTGCTTATTACCCACAGAGCTTACTTTTTTCTTTCCAACCTTCTTTGCCAGAACTTCTTGAATTAAAAAAAGTAAACCAATCCCTCCCCCTGAAAAAAATCTACAAGCCGCAAAATGTCATTCTCCCACTTTAAAAAGTGTTAAAAGAAGGCCGAGTAAACTACAGAAGTGGCACCCCAACCCTCCTACTTTTCCCATCCTCACCCTCACTCAATGCCCTGCTGGAGCTTCTTTTCCCCTGACTCAAGGCATTTAAACCACAAATCTCTCGAATAAAAGCAGAGCCGCGCAGTTGCGGAGCTCCCCAGCTCTTAGCTGCTCTCAAAAAACCACCCCCTTTTGTACTTCAAAATGGGAGGGGCATTAGCAAGTTTGCATCATTGACAACTCAGCAATTCTGTAAAAGGTAAAGGTTGTCAAGAAGCGAAGATCTTTGCATGGCAAAGTCGTTCCTTCAAAGACATATTTAAAATTGTTAAATAAGTTGTTTAGGAAAGTTGGCATAGTTTGCGAACGTTTGCTATGAATCTAAACAAGCATTTGCAATGCAACGGTCTCGCCTTTGCAAAAGTTAGAGCTATTGGCATTGTAAAAGACACATTTTTTATTTATGTGTTAGTTTTGAAAACAGATAAATAAATGGCATTGTCATTTACAATGGCAATAGTTGAGCATTGATGTGCGCGTGCTCACACTGCTCACTTCTCACTAGTGGAGAAGTTACGGCAGGGGGTCCTGCCAGGTGAGCCAGCTCGACTGCGCATCTTATGATCTTACTCTGGTCAGCACGCACTCTGCCCCTTTATCAAGGTATGCAGGTTATATATGTACACATATATACAAACAACTAAACCAGAAAAATATCACACTGGCTTCATCTTTAAAAAATGCAAAATAAATATATGATTAAAACGGTTTAGTCTACTACTGGGTTATTTGTACCATTAGCCCACCAGTCTATGGCTTAATCAATTATTTGTGAAAAATAGCTGGTGAGCGCAGCGCGACATTTATGGTTTTATTGTACATAAATATATAAACAAATGAAAGAACGAATGAATAAATATGTAAGTTATATATGCCTCTTCCTTGCTCGAAGTCGTCCGACAAATCTTAGGCCTGTGACTGGCTGCGTGGATTGATAATTTTTGGCAAAAGAAAATGGCCCTGTGGGGGCGGCGCCAGTGAAGGGGGGGGGGGTTTGCAGGTGAGAGGGGTACAGGTGAGGTGACAGCCGGGAGAAAGGGGGCTCAATCCAGGCCCCGCCTTCATGCTCCAGTAACGAGGCCTTTGGCGGGGGAGGGTGGGTGGAGGTAGGTCTCCTCCTCATCATCACCAAGGGAGGGAGGAAGGCGAATGCGGAACTGGACTGCCACCCGGCTCATCGCCGCCAAAAGATTATCAATGAAAGAGGTCATTTTACGGGCCATTAAAACGGAGCGAGAGGAGGCGGGCACGAGAAGGGGGCAGGTGGAGAAGCAGAGGGGGCAAGGGAGAAAGCCTGGACAGAGATAGGCAAAGAGAGGGAAGGCACAGCGAGGGAGAGGCACGGAGAGGGAGAGGCACAGAGAGGCACGAAGAGGGAGAGAAACAGTGAAGAGGGCCGGGGAGGAAGAATCAGAGACGAGGGGGCAGAGGAAGAAAGGACAGCGAGGAGGGGAGAGAACAGGAAAGGCAGAGAAAGTAGGCATTTATGGGTCATTAAATTCAAAGGGGAGACTGGAGGAAACTCAGACAACACTGGATTTAAAGAAAGAGAGGGACGTGAGGTGGAGTGGAAAGAGAGAAAGAGGCAGAAGGTGCACAGGGGACAGTTTGGAGCGACAGAGAAAAGAGTCAGGGAGAGGCAGAGTGCAGGGCAGGGGGAGACCGAGAAAGTGAAAGCCAGTAAACAGGCAGTGAGAGAGGAAAACGAGGGACGCCTGTGGGGGGGGGGGGGGGGGGGGGTGAGACAGAGAGTAGAGGGGAGATGGGAGTGAAGAGGGTAAGAGTGAGGCATTAGGAGGGAGAGGCACGTTACAGAGGGTGACAGGCAGGGAGACAGGGAGCAGAGAAACAAGGGCGAGGCTCAGAAAAGAGAAGAGGGCAAAGCAGGGAGAGGGAGAAAGGGGCAAAGTGAGACGGCAACATCGGGAAGGCAATGGAATGAATGAGGAAAGGGAAGAACGACAAGGGTGAGAGGAAAAGACCGGCGAGAAAAACAGACTGGTGAGAGAAATGTGGAGGGGGTCGAATGATGGAGGAAGAGAAAAGCAAGGAGAAGAGAGATGCAAGAAGAAAAGAGGGCAAGAGAGAAGCAAGGAGAAGAGAGAGCACGAGAGAAGCAAGGAGAAGAGAGGGCAATGCAAGAGCAGATACTTGGAGACGTGAAAAGAAAGGCAGAGTGAAAGCTACTAGAGTCGCCGAACACAGACCGTGAGATGCGACCTGATGCAGTGCCATAATTAAAGGCATGTCATGTCCTGAAAAGTTAGGTCAAGTTCTTTGCGATTCGGCAAGATGTCTCTGCGAGGCGAGCACCTGCTGCTGGCATAAGGAGCAACCTGCAGGCCAGAAAAAGTTTGCACCCTGGCAGCCTTTCATCCCCCCCAAACCGAGAAGGATTAAAATGGGAGGTAGTAATATTCATTTAAATCAATAATACATGCGGAAGTGGCGTTAAGCGGGGGTGGGAGCATGGCGGGCAGGACCCATGCAAGCACCAACATTGTGAATGAACTCCTGAACCTACCCCCCTCCTCCGATCAAACACACACACTTCAAGTAAACAATGCAGCCTCCCTCTGAACGTAGCCACGGCACCCGCGGACATTTTAAAAGTAAAGCGCAGGTGCCGCGATTATAACAAAATGAAAGAAATAGAAAAAACATCTATTTCTTTCATTTTGGTGTAATCGCGGCACCCAGGCTTTACTTTTAAAATGTTACAAGTAAAGCGTGGGTGCCGCGATTATACTAAAATAAAAGAAATAGATGTTTTTTCTATTTCTTTCATGTTGGTATAATCGTGGCACCCCCGCTTTACTTGTAACATTTTACAAGTAAAGCGCAGGTGCTGCGATCATACTAAGATGAAAGAAATTTCTCTTTTAGCCCCGTCCCTTGCAGACTGGGTGCCCCGACTTCCTGCTGTGGTAAAAGGTTCCTTATCTTCTTTATGGGGCCATCTGGAACCCATAAAGAAGATAAGAAAACTTTTACGCCAGCAGTAAGTCAAGTAAGCCAGTCTGAAAGGATGGGGCTTAAAGAGAAAAAAGAATGTCACTAGGACCTCTTCTCCAATGGCTGGCCACCGTTTAGCATGAACGGTGACTCCAGCCAATGGAAAAGAGGGGTGGTGCTTAACCTCGCTAGTGAAACTCACTCTACATCATTAAATCTCGCCAGCTTGACTGCGCATGTGCGCAGTCTTTCGAAGGCCAAGATCTAAAAAAGGATGGTATTGTTTGTAAAACATTTGAAATATTATTTCAGAGTTTTAAAAAGTTGGGATAGTTCGTTGGGAATGGTTAGTAGTTTTATTTTGCGATTTGTAGAGCGCCTGGTGACCCGTAGGCATCCCCGCGCTGTAAATTTGTGAAAACCAAGAGAGGGGGACCGGGGAAACTATTTGGGGAACAGGAAGGTTTTTCGTTTTTTTCGGAAGAGGGCGTGACAAGGTTCCAGACGCAAATTGCGAGGAAGTGAGTTCCATCCTGCGGAGGCTTTGACAGAGAAGCGTCGGCCACCGTTGCGAGCCTTCTTGAACTTAGGAACTGTGGCCAGATGTTCGCCGTCAGAGCGAAGGAGTCTGGGGGCTTTGTAGGGGATGACCATGTCTTTCAGGGCGGCTGGACCAACACCGTTGATGAGTTTATGGGTGGTGCACAGGGCCTTAAACTCTACTCGCTGGCGAACAGGAAGCCAGTGCAGAGCCTTAAGAGCAGGCCTGGCAGAGGCTCTAGGAGGAAGGTTCATAATGAGCCTCGCCGCCGCATTTTGGGTCCGTTGGAGTTTGGCCAAGGTAAATTCAGGTGCGCCGAGGTAGACGGCGTTGCTATAGTCAAGCCGGGCTAAGATGAGCCCTTGAACCAGTAGTTTCCTGGATAGGGGGGAAGGAGAGGGAGAATCTTGCGAATTGAACGCAAGAGGCCAAAGCATGTTCCAGCTGTTTTGGCTGCCTGAGTCTTCATGGTGAGGTCAGGTTCCAGCCATACTCCTAATGTTTTAATTTCTTTTTTTGGTGTAGGGATTTCACCAAAGGCGTCCGGCCAGACTGATGGTGGGATGGAGGTCCATTTATTGCCCAAGAGCATGATTTCGGTTTTTGCACCGTTCAGCTTCAGGGAAGATTCGCACATCCAGGTGTGAATATCCTGGAGACAGTTCAGCAGGCTGTCTGGGTGTTTATCCAGGTGGGAAAGAGAGACGACGAGTTGAGTGTCGTCTGCATAGTTTACTATTTTTATCCCGTAAGGGGTCACGACATCTTCAAGGGGGGCCATGTAGACATTAAACAGGGTGGGACTAAGCGAAGACCCCTGGGGAACACCACTTGTGAGTGGAAGTGGGTCTGAACGTGAGTTGCCGTCCCACACCTGAAATGAGCGACCGGATAAGAAGGAGTCAATCCATGCGCGTGCAGTTTCCACAATTCCTGCCCTGGCCAGGCGATGAAGAAGGACACGGTGGTCCACCGTATCAAAGGCGGGACTGAGATCCAGGAGGATCACTGCCACTGATCCTCCTGAATCCAGGATGCACCTTGCCTCCTCGATGACGGAGAGGAGGGCAGTGTCCGTGCCATGGCCGGGCCGGAATCCTGTTTGGGATTGACGTAGGAGTTTGTTTGTCTCAAGGAATTGGGATAATTGCACATTCACTAATTTCTCAGCCATCTTGCTGATACAAGGGAGGAGCGATATGGGTCTGTAGTTGGCCATGTCGTCCGGGTTCAGTTGGGGCTTTTTCAACAGAGCCTTGACAACAGCATTCTTCCAGTTGGGAGGCACTGTGCCTTGGGAGAGAGAGGTGTTAATGAGATCCCTGATGATGGGGGCTATGCTGGGAGACACGGTTTTTAAGAATCTAACCGGGGCCGGGTCAAGGGGGGATCCGCTTTTCATTTTGGCCAGCGTGGAGGTAACCTCGGTAAGGGAAACTGCTCTGAAAGTGGACAGCCGAGGGCTGTTAATGCAGGCCTCTATATCCGTGTGATTATGAGGGCTGGTGGTAGGGAGGAAGTCCAGTATCCGCGAAATTTTGGAATCGAAATAGGTGGCCAGGTCCTTACTTCTATCCGGAGGAGGGGGGTGAGCAGAGGGTGCCATAGGAATATTAAGTAGTTCTTTGACTATAAGGTAAGATTCTTTTGACAAATTAGTGGCATTTTTTATTCTATTGTCATAGAATGCGGCCTTGGCTAGCTTTAGGGCAGATTTGTAGCGTCTTACCGAGCTGTGGTACATGTCCTTATTACTATGGAGCCAGTCCTTTCTCCACTGTCTCTCAGCCTTTTTGCACTCTTTGCGGAGAGCTCTGAGTTCAGAATTGTACCATGGGGCATGGCCCTTTATCCCATTGTTGTTCTCACGTTTTTTTATGGGGATAATACTGTCGAGGGAGGAGGAGATCCAATCTCTGAACTGGCTATCAGCGGTGGAAGGATCCTCCATGAGACTAGGGGTCGTGGAGTCCAGGGCTTTGGACCAGTCCTCCACCGAGAGTCTGGCCCACGATCTGTCTCTGGTGTAGGTAGTGGGTTTTTGGGGTTTCCTGAATGCCCCTGGTAGGTGGGTCGTGACCAGGAAATGGTCCGTCCACGGGAGTGGTTGGGAATTTATGAATTGGAGAGAAGGGATGTTAGAAAACACCGGATCAAGTAGGTGCCCTTTCGTATGCGTGGCACCGGTATTGGCAAGGAGAAGGCCATGGACCGCCAGGTCACAAATTCGGTCGGATGCTCCTGTGTCTAGTGGGTCATCGAAGTGTATGTTTAGATCTCCTGTTATTAGGAAGTTAGATGTCAGGTGGGCCGAGGAAGAAACGGTTTCCAAAAGGGCGGCCGAGAAGGGGCCGAAATGCCCGGGGGGCCGATACACCAGGAGGCCTGACAGGGAGCTAGTCGGGGATAGCTGGATCGTGAAGAGGCAGCTCTCTGACTCCTGGCTCTGAATCTCGCTGGTTCGACAAGCGAAGTGATCCCGGTGGATGATGGCTAATCCACCTCCTCTGCCTAAGGGGCGGGGTTGGGACATGATAAGAAAGCCCGGGGGTAAAGCCAAAACTATGTCCGAGTTAGAATGCTCAGTGATCCACGTTTCGGTAAGGAAAAGTATGTCCAGATTAAGATCGACAATGAGATGATTAATGAGCAGGGCATGCTTGGGAAGCGATCTGCAATTAAGTGTCGAAATTTTAAGGACAGGGGGTGGAACAGAGGGTTTAGGGAGGAGTAGCTTTCCTGGTTTGCAGATGTTACAGCTGGTAAAAGGACCATTGGGATCGTGCATTACGTGACAAGTGCTATTTTTAGTGGGTCTGAGGCTAAGAAGCTCTCTGCGAGAGTAGCTTACCTTTGTGGCGGTAGGGTCCAGCATAGAGTCTGGCCCTAGGCCCGGTCGTGCGCGTACGGGCGCAGACGGGCTTGCCTTAGGCGCTCCCGCTGCGCTCGTCCGCTGCGCTGGTATGGCCGGCACATTTGTATTGGTTGAGAGTGGGCGTGGCCTCGCAGTGGGCGTGGCTGCCGCCTTGGGCGTTTCCCTGTATCAGCGCGGGTCGCTGTCTCAGGGAAGGTCGAGGAGGGCTGTGTCAGCACGTGAGGTTAGCGCTTCAAACAGGTGAGCTCCCAGGTTTTAAAATCACACAAAAGAGCACAGAATAACAATTTTTAAAATCAAATTGTGGTCACAGTCCTCCGGCTTCCGCCTCAGAGGATACAAACAAAAGTAATGAAACCGCTTGTTCTCAGCGTTTTTGTATTGGTTGAGAGTGGGCGTGGCCTCGCAGTGGGCGTGGCTGCCGCCTTGGGCGTTTCCCTTTATCAGCGCGGGTCGCTGTCTCAGGGAAGTTCGAGGAGGGCTGTGTCAGCGCGTGAGGTTAGCGCTTCAAACAGGTGAGCTCCCAGGTTTTAAAATCACACAAAAGAGCACAGAATAACAATTTTTAAAATCAAATTGTGGTCACAGTCCTCCGGCTTCCGCCTCAGAGGATACAAACAAAAGTAATGAAACCGCTTGTTCTCAGCGTTTTTGTATTGGTTGAGAGTGGGCGTGGCTGCCGCCTTGGGCGTTTCCCTGTATCAGCGCGGGTCGCTGTCTCAGGGAAGGTCGAGGAGGGCTGTGTCAGCGCGTGAGGTTAGCGCTTCAAACAGGTGAGCTCCCAGGTTTTAAAATCACACAAAAGAGCACAGAATAACAATTTTTAAAATCAAATTGTGGTCACAGTCCTCTGGCTACCGCCTCAGAGGATACAAAAGTAATGAAACCGCTTGTTCTCAGCGTTTTTGTATTGGTTGAGAGTGGGCGTGGCCTCGCGCGGGTCGCTGTCTCAGGGAAGGTCGAGGAGGGCTGTCTCAGCGCGTGAGGTTAGCGCTTCAAACAGGTGAGCTCCCAGGTTTTAAAATCACACAAAAGAGCACAGAATAACAATTTTTAAAATCAAATTGTGGTCACAGTCCTCCGGCTTCCGCCTCAGAGGATACAAACAAAAGTAATGAAACCGCTTGTTCTCAGCGTTTTTGTATTGGTTGAGAGTGGGCGTGGCCTCGCAGTGGGCGTGGCTGCCGCCTTGGGCGTTTCCCTGTATCAGCGCGGGTCGCTGTCTCAGGGAAGGTTGAGGAGGGCTGTGTCAGCGCGTGAGGTCAGCGCTTCAAACAGGTGAGCTTCCAGGTTTTAAAATCACACAAAAGAGCACAGAATAACAATTTTTAAAATCAAATTGTGGTCATAGTCCTCCGGCTTCCGCCTCAGAGGATACAAACAAAAGTAATGAAACCGCTTGTTCTCAGCGTTTTTGTATTGGTTGAGAGTGGGCGTGGCCTCGCAGTGGGCGTGGCTGCCGCCTTGGGCGTTTCCCTGTATCAGCGCGGGTCGCTGTCTCAGGGAAGGTCGAGGAGGGCTGTGTCAGCGCGTGAGGTTAGCGCTTCAAACAGGTGAGCTCCCAGGTTTTAAAATCACACAAAAGAGCACAGAATAACAATTTTTAAAATCAAATTGTGGTCACAGTCCTCCGGCTTCCGCCTCAGAGGATACAAACAAAAAAATGAAATGTTGGAGTTTTAAGAACTGGGCTGCACTCTGCGCTTAATACACTTCGACTGGACAGTGGATGGGGTTGTCTAAGGCAGTGACCTAGAGATCAGAGCATGTAGACAACCGTTCTGAGTTTCATGTGACAGATCATTGGATTGGGCAACACTTACGACCTCATTACAAGGTGTGTGGAGTGGTACTTCCTCTTGCAATACCACTCCGTCTGTACAATTACACGTTTCAGTAGGTGGTGTAAAACTAGGCAGGAGTACATTACCTGGTAATATCACATCTGGTAGTATACCCCAGATTTTCTAGCAGGTGCAACATGTGAGCACAAGTGGGCACAGAATTATGGAAACGCATGCAGTAAACAGCCTGGTAATGCTGGTGAGTCAGTATTCCTCATTCCGGGGCGTCACACTTATAGCTGGTAACTGAAGAGGAACCATAACCTGGTAATGGCAATGCTGGCCCAGTATTACCAATCTATTTTTACCAGCCAACGGTTAGCAAAACCCTTAATGGGCACGGGCGCCATGGCCACATCTTCTCTCCAGAGCACCTGATGATGCGTAGACCCTATGTCGTGGCTGTGGCAATCTTTAGGAAACAAGATGCTAAGCGACAGAAACTTGTGTGTAAACAGCATTATCCTTATGAAGCTCTTCTGCCATATACACCACAGGCAATAGCTGAAGGGAAACAGCGTTTACAACGCTGTCATTACTTCTCAGTACTATTACAACGCAGTCGCTACAATGACTGCATTGTTGTTATGCAATGCATTTACATCGCAAGTCATTACAACAACTTGCTGTAGGGGGCGCTGAGGTATTGGAAATGAATTCCAACACCTTCCCTACTGTTGCTCAAACTGGAGTAGGAATAGTAAAAAATACTATTCCTAAGTCCAGCGCTCCCCCTACTGCAAGTCGTTTTAATGACTTGCAATGTAAATGCTTTGCGCACTAACAACGCTGTCATTGTAATGACCACGTTGTAAAAGCACACTATGTAATACATAGCGTTGTAACGTGCTATGTTCATGGTTGTAGGACTAAAGGCTCTAGTATGGAGCCAGAAGGCGGGGAGGACATGTCCATCGTCTGAAGTAAGAATACAGTGATCAGCTGGTGTGATGATCGTTTTGCCATCAGAGGATGGCCGGAACACTGATCTGGGAGGAGTGATATTTCCCGATTGAACCAAGCAGTTGGGGAACAGAAGATGCAGGGTCAACTCAAGGTTGGACGAGACCTGTACCTCAAGATTGGCGTCTTGGTTGAAGTTCCTATGGACCTGCCTCTTCTACTCTGGGGACACCCATGTGTACAGCCGTGTTCAGGCAGATGCTGATCCCCATTTTCTCTGAACGGCAGAGAGACAGATGGACTCCTAGAAGCTCCAACTAACTTTCAGTAAGTGGTGACTGATGTGCAGGGTAATTTAAGTGCCATCAGCTAAAAATGGAGGCCACATTCCTATTTATCTGAAATGGGCAAATGTAATTAACAATTCCCCATATGAAAGATGTTACCAAATGGTAATTTGAAGAAACGCGAGTGTTGTGTTGGACAGAATCAAATTCTATGATCAATTTTACCACATAGATCGTCGGCAATATGCAGCACCAGGGTAAGTGCCTTTACTACAAAGTTTTTCATTAATGAAAATAAAGTAAGCGCAGAGGCGCAAAGCTTTTCTTAGGAGCTACCTAGATGTCGAAGTCGTCAAATACCAAGGCTACCTAGTCTTGAAACCACTTCATGCCTCTTTCTTCCATCACCCTGTACTTCTAGACTTTTTTTCTCACTTTTGCTGTCTCATCCCAATCTCTCCTTTCTCCATTTGTCACTTTCTCCCATCTTTCTCTGCCTTATCCTTTCTCTGTCATGCTGGAAGTCTGATGACAAAAACAAGGCTCACAGCATGCCGCCTGCGCCCCAACCCACAAATAAAGCAATGGTTAACAGTGAAGTACTGTAAGGGTTGGTTCTTGTCATCTCATTAATTAATAATATGACTCATTACTCAGCAAAATAAATGTAAAGCGACCTTGATTTGGATTCCATATATTATCAGTATAGCTGTGTGACTTAAAGAAATAGCTGCTTCTGTTGGGCACCTACAGAGGTAGAGGATCCAATTACTGCTATTTTTTAGTGCCAATGGTACATCCACCACTTTTTGGTGGACACCCTACCTCCGTTACATCCTATAGTCTGATTATCCATCGCTGATGTGAAGGAAATTGACCAAACATCCTGAAGTTTACCTGACACGACATGTCAACTTGAAATACAGAACCTATTGGTGCGCTCAAACATACAATCACTTTTGGGTAGTGTTTTAAGATCAAGTCGTACCAGGGAAGGCGGGTTCCATGTGTAGCACCTGCGCCATGTTGTCACCTCTGTCACCTTCTTCACCCTTTCATGGAATCCCAAAGCGCCTTCAAAAGGGACTTCACTGCACCTTGCGACTCTGCATCCGTAGAAATGACTGGAAAGAAGGGAAGGCTCGTCATAAGAAAGGTGCAAGGAAGCATATTTTTTGTCGGGGTGGGGGTTACAAATACTTGAAAACATTTTTCAAAAACAGCAATGAAAATGGAATACTTACTCGATGTTCTGGTTTAGAGCTTGACATGTGGTTTAGAGCATGACAAGTTCTTGTCATAGGTTGCAGCTATTTGATGGATACCTAACCTTGCCAGGGGCGTAACTTCGGGGGAGAGGGTGTTAACCCCCCCAAAAATGTATTTTTTAGTAAATAGTTGGGTATAAGTGCTTACAGTCGGGTACTGTGAAGTGTCTGTCGGATTTCACCTGGAATTTTTACATGCCCAAACTAACAAAAACACTCACACACATTCGACTTGTTTTTAAGGCCTTCAAATAGGTTGAATAGAGTGCAAAATATTGTTTTTTAGGTACCCCTAACGATCCACACTCCTTTCACTTTCCACTGCCTCTTAAGCCCCCTGATGCACCGCTTCTCATATCATGCATTTTAACAAGATATGTCAGCGAGATCTGAAGCTCACACCCCCAATGTTACTGACCAAGCTACGCCCCTGAACCTTGCCAAGGCCCCACCACCTTCTTCACAGATGACATATGTGTACATACATCTGCATGAAACCTCTGTGCCCTTGTTCAGTTTGTTACAATTCCTCTTGATACCCACAGAGCGCCCAAATCCCACCCAAGTTGCTGGCCTCAGTTCCGCTCCCCTGGCTCGCTCATTTCATGCAGAAAATAATAATACAGCGTATGTGCACGGAGGTATGATAGTTATGTGCCCATGTATGGTGCGCGCGCTGGAGCGAGGTGATGTGCACAGCATGGGAGACGAGGGCCAGACGTGCCTATGCATTCCAGGGCAGTCAAACCAGACATCCGTGGGCTGATGTAGCTTGGAGGCATCTATAACTGTGGCCGCCCATAAAAATCAACAAAATCAGTCCTGGACAGTGCATTTGATGGGCCGGTACTGTCTGGTACTTTTTTTATTTTGAAAGGGAGAGTGCCGGCACTTCTCAGAAACAAGCAGGTACCCTATTACAGGTTACCTGCACTTCTATGTTTCCATTGAAAGCACTGGTCCTTGGAGTACGTAGACGCGCACTTGCCATTCGTAACGTTGGTCGGATAGGTGGCTGGGGTACCCTGATCGAGAAGTGTCCCCCTGTCATTTGTGTGTGTTCTTGGCCTCCTTGATGGCACGGTGAGCGGTCGCTGCAGTCTGCATGACCGGGTGTGTGAGGACAACCATGCTAGCACTGGAGGAGGAAAGAGCCAATGGGGGAAGACTGGTCTAGGGGCCAAATCCAGCCTCCAACGCAAGGCACCAGTATCATCGCATGTATAAGATCCCTGAGGAACCATGGTTCCTTTATTTTTTTGGATGTGTCTTGAGTGAACAGGGCACCTTTTCTACTTTGCGGAAGGCTGGACACATCTCACCGGGTTTGGAAAGAGCAACCATTTTGAATGTGTTAAAATATAGTAAACAAAACAACCATGACAGTACACCAGACAAAAACTTATACTACTAAGGTCCAAAGAATGAAAACATAAAATTGCGAAATCAGATCACTGGAAGCAATCTTGAGACAAATTTAGAGGTTTTTTTCGAGTTCACTGTTTCTAGCATTCACTCCACATTTCTGGTACTTATTTTCATTCTTACACTCGGAAGTATTCTCATCACCAAGGACACTACCCAAACCTTTCTCATCCCTCTGATACACGTAGAGACTTTTTACACACTCAATACTTTATCAGCAGCTATTTGAAACAATTTAATATTTAGCTCAATTCCTATCAATGGGTGGGAAAACAATGATGGGCCGTTCTCTAATTCTCTGGATATGTCAGTCTTTCTCCATAATCCACTCAACTCTAGATTACCTCACTGTTTTCCAAATGTTAACCAGGGTTTTAGACTGGTCTTGGTGTGTTGAGCAAGTTCGTTACTCTAATCTCCTGTTAAATCTTTCAACATGTCTGTTCATTTATAGGTGATATAATACACGGGATTCTGCAATCGTGGTTCAAAACCTGTCTGCAATTTTTTTTTTTACAATAGGCGATTTGTGAAGCAACAAGTCACCTATTGTACAGACATTAGGCAAAACTCAACTGTAATAACTTATTAAATCTGAGTTCTGACCTCACAATGCCTGCTGCTAGAGCAATAGAAGTCAATTAAATACATAATGCAATTAGCATTACAAAAAACAGGACAGAACCAAGGAGTCTCAAAGACGTTTTTTTAGAAGAAGCTTATTATTTAGCAGGTTTTTAGGGTCTTTCACATGGCTAAATACAGTTAAACAGCACTGTGTCGAGCAAATCATGTGACAACCGAAGTGGCACTTGGTGAATGGTGATATTTACAATAAGTGAAAGTGCAAGTGCTAAAGTGAGCAGCGTGAACGACGCATAGTGACAAGAAATATGTACAGTGATGGCTCCACAGTTTCAAGTTGCAATTACTTTGAAGCAAAATTCAATAAATTGTTTGGAGCACAAAACGTAAAATGCGTCAACAAATAATGCTGCAGTGTCGACGGCGTTTCGATCCCCGTGAGTCGGGATCGTCATCAGGACAAGGTTGTCGATGAGGGCAGTGCCGCGCACGCATACACTGATTGCGTGAGACAAGTCCTCAGCGCTCCTGCATCCATTGCGAGCCTACCACGCTAGGAGAGCACTCATCGCCCGCTCCAGTCCCTAAGTAATACAGGCTTCCCCGCCGCTGACTCCCTGAAGCCACGATCAGCCCGCCCCTCCGCAGACCCAGACCGGAGGACTTGTCTCACGCAATCAGTGTATGCGTGCGCGGCACTGCCCTCATCGACAACCTTGTCCTGATGACGATCCCGACTCACGGGGATCGAAACGCCGTCGACACTGCAGCATTATTTGTTGACGCATTTTACGTTTTGTGCTCCAAACAATTTATTGAATTTTGCTTCAAAGTAATTGCAACTTAAAACTGTGGAGCCATCACTGTACATATTTCTTGTCACTATGCGTCGTTCACGCTGCTCACTTTAGCACTTGCACTTTCACTTATTGTAAATATCACCATTCACCAAGTGCCTCTTCGGTTGTCACATGATTTGCTCGACACAGTGCTGTTTAACTGTATTTAGCCATGTGAAAGACCCTAAAAACCTGCTAAATAATAAGCTTCTTCTAAAAAAACGTCTTTGAGACTCCTTGGTTCTGTCCTGTTTTTTGTAATGCTAATTGCATACTGTATTTAATTGACTTCTATTGAGACCAGTTGGGAATTGTTTCTTTTTGCATTACTCACCCATCCCAACGTGGTTCATGGGTTTACTCCTGTTTATCTTACACATGCTGCTAGAGCAAGCGCACAAGAGAAGAAAGGCAGAGCAGGTCATGGAGCACAAAACAAAGCATGGCT
The DNA here is from genome assembly GCF_964263255.1 of Lissotriton vulgaris. NCBI lineage: Eukaryota > Metazoa > Chordata > Amphibia > Caudata > Salamandridae > Lissotriton > Lissotriton vulgaris. The sequence goes on from NC_141685.1 coordinate 1,035,458,429, forward strand.
TATCCTTCTTTTCTAGCTGTAAAGTGACAACCAGAAAGGAGATATTTATAGCAACATGTTTATTTTTCGCACTCCTTCTGCAATTATAGAAAATGTTATAATCTTTCTGCGTGTTTCTGTGCATTCTACGCTCCTGTGCCTTTAAAAAAAAAGACTTTGATTAAACTACTTCTAATATCTTTTTGCAACATATATCTAACAGATGTTCAACTTTACACTACATATTCTATTTTTAAACATTGTTTTATTAGGTTAAAGCAGTTTATCATATAATGTAGCACCACATTCTTGTACACGTCCAATAAACCTAGGCATTTCAATTACATTTTATGACATTTATTATTAATCCCTTAGAGAGCTGCTCAATACTCATCTGACCCGGGGCTCAATCGGCACCTTGCCCTCTCAAACCAGGGACACCATTGGCACAACAGTGGGGGCAGTACAAGGACTTCCCCTGTAATGTAATGTATGTATTGCGATTTATATAGCGCACGTATCACCCGAAGGCATCAAGGCGCTTGCCTTGGGAACCCGTCCTGGCTTTTCCCTGTGAGATAACCCCTACTGGGCATCCCCAGGGTGAAAGCCAGGCATCCCGCAGCGGGTGGGCCGCCATAGTGGAGATTAAGCAACTATTGCCCAGAGTTGCAGCGTGGGACCCCATGATTAGAATCGGCACCGAGGCGAGAATTATCAAGTCCATGGACATTTTTGGGCTCAGGACCCTGCCGCGTCGGGAATTGAACCCTGGTCCCGGGCCAGACCTCTGCATCAGGGTCTGCCGCTCTAATCAGTGAGTAGATAAGAACAGTTCCCAACAGGTATTATGTAGAGACAGTTTGAAAGATGTATGCAATAAGCATTACAAAGAAAGGAAGAGCCAAGGAGTCAAAAGAGTTTTTCATAGACAGTGGTATTATTTCCAAAGTGGTTGAGGGTCAATACAGTTAAGCAGCACTGTACAGAGTGGATCGTGTGACAACCCGGTGACACTTGGTGCAGGTGCTATATACAATCAGTGACATGTGAGTGTGCAAGTGTTTTAAAAAAATGACAGCAGTTGCGACGCATTAAAACAGAATTCACAACATCAAATGATGGCCCCAGTAGAGACAAGTAATCGTTACTCGAAACAAAGTTATTAGGATGGGAGCACAAGATGTGGAATGCGTCGTTAAATTCGAGCTGTCTAGTCGACGGCGTTTCGATCCCTGTTGTTCGGGATCCTCATCAGGACGGGGTTGTCGATGAGAACAGTGATAGTCGCTTTCCTAGGATGGCAAGGTCCAAATCCTGGGTTAAAACTCAGTTTTCAAGGTTGCTGGATGATTTTTCCGTCTGGGCAGCGAGCGGCGTTGGCGGGTCCTGAATGAATCAAGGAGGAGGGCCTTAACCGGAGTCTGCTGTCACAACGGGTTGCCGGCAGTGAATGCACTGCCGGCAACCCGTTGTGTTTCGAGTAACGATTACTTGTCTCTACTGGGGCCATCATTTGATGTTGTGAACTCTTTTGACTCCTTGGCTCTTCCTTTCTTTGTAATGCTTATTGCATACATCTTTCAAACTGTCTCTACATAATACCTGTTGGGAACTGTTCTTATCTACATATTGCACCCATCCCAACGTGGTTTATGGGTTTTCTCCTGTTGTTTTCATACACGCTCTAATCAGTGAGCCACACTCCTCCACTGTAACCATTATTTTCCCTAGACTCCTTTCCACTTCCGAGGACGAGCTCTACTCTCATAGACTACCTTCTCTGCCACCGTGCACCAGTCCATGTCTCTCTTCCAGTCCCTGAGAGTTGGTGAGGACTGAGCCCCACGTAGACGAGATATGTTGTGCTTAGCAGTCATAAGGCCCAAGCTCTCCCAGGTCTGGTCCGCACGCACCAGGTCGGTGGCTTCCCACACATTACGGAGACATCATTTAGTCGCGGGCAACAGACTCTCACCACAGAATTCGCTCATGCATGACACCACAGAGTCCCAATAGGTCTGGATATTTGGGCATTCCCAGCTACTATGATAAAAAGTACCTTCCCAATCACCGCGTCTGTGACACAGCGAGTCCGACCTCTTGCTTATTTTTACCATCTTGTTACAAGACTAGTAAGCCCTGTGAAGTATTTTGAGCTGTACCAATCGAAAACGTGTCCTGATGGCCACCTCCCTGGGTGATGCTAAGGACTCCAGCCAGTCCTACTCATGGATATCAACCAGGTTCTCTTCCCAGCATTCCCATAGGTGCAGAAGTGTTTAGACGTGTATCAGGGGAATTGATAATGAGTTTTTCGTATGTGAGGGGGATCGCCCTGCAGGTAATGTGGACCTCTAACAATCTAATTTCTAGTGGTGCCGACTCTGGGAGGTCCTCTCCTCAAGGTAGCGATGCCTGTAGAGCATGACATATTGGTAGATCTTGGAAGGCCTCAGCAGGAGCTAAATTATAGGTCTTCTACAAATCGGCACAGGAAACTACCTCCGCTCCGGAACAAAGTTCTCTCACCTTAGAGAGACCAATTAGGTCCTATTTGTCGAAGCCCTGTCTTGCCCCAATCATATTTTGATCAGTTATGGCTCTAATATAACCAACCTGCTAAAAACAGTACTTGGTTTAGTCCAGTGGGAGGGGGGCCATTGTGCCCCCTGTTCACATGAGTCTATACCATCAGCAGATGTATTTGGTTAGGTGAGGCCTGTAAAGGGCTTGGCTTCTTTTTATAATGCCATCCTGGTGGAATGTTGGTTAGTGACGCTGGCACAATGCAGGTTGGCAGGTATATTTAAGCAGTATAAGGTAAACATCTATGCAGATACATACATCACCAGGAGCAGCTGCCATCAGTTCATCAGCCAAGCCAAGGCCTAACTGAAAATCACAGTGTTCCATGAGATGACAGGACACCACCACACCCCCCCACCCCCCTTGACACTGAAAATAAATACTGTTAAATTGACCAAGAAAGAAACCAACTAAACACAGAAGTACCATGAAAACTGAGATTTCCATAACGAACACGATCAAAAAACTCCCAAAGAAGATTGCCCGTGAAAAACCACAAACCTAGAACATAATATAGTTTACCCCCAAAACCCCACATTTTTGAAAACACACAACTAAGGGCTCAGTGATGTGTTCTTTTGATTGTGGCCGCTAACTAACGGTCCTCGAGAGGCACCGTGTGTGACCCCATAGATTGCTGGATGGACCAATGAAGCGTGTTTCATCAGTTTCCGTGGCAGAAGACATCACTGAAACTCAAAGCCAGCCTGCTCTGCTTAAGATTCGCCATGAGGTCTCAGCGCACTCCCTGGTGCGCATGTAGTGCCAGATTTACAAAAAATATTTACTAGGATATAGCGCGTTTTCTTCTCTCCCTGCCCGGGCGCACCTAGGCTGCCATGCACCAACACACACACCCTTGCCTCTAAGTGCAACAGTCTGTGTCCTCTTTAAGGAATAGTAATTGTACTGGAAGAGGACCCTTAAAAGTACAAACACTATCCTTGAACACCTTTCCTGCTGTGTATGTGTGCTCTACAGTAATGTATGCATGCAAGGTAGAAAAAAACGAGAAGGAATCAAAACATTGATCCTTGTGCAGGTGTCTTGAGATTTTAGGGCAAGTCTCTGTCTACAAATGTTCGGCGATCGGGATTGGCATCAAAACCCATTGGTGGTTCCAAACATGGCCATGTACAGCCCCCTTGGAAACCCCTGCTAACTCAAAGTAACAGAAAGCAGTGCATAGTGCAACTTAGTGAAACTGCCCAAGTAACAAAAGTACACGCAAACGCAGTGCAAAGCATTTGTAAATCTGGCCCTGTGGAGTTGTGGGTTGGGCGGACCGGAATAACAGGCTGGGAGGCCGGATGTAGTGAGCTATGTTTTCGGATTTATTCAGAGGTAAGGCACACACAGTATTGTTCCACAGAGATATAGGGAAGAAAGTCCGGAGGGAAGCGTCGAGACGGGTGGGTTCTGATGTAGGGTTGATGTCTTGGTCGGGATCCTCTGTAGGCTGTTGTCATCAGATGACGGTCGGGTGATGGGTCTCCTCGGAGATATGTAAGAGAGAGAGTACAAAAAGGGGTTAGTCCAGTTCAGCGAGGACTACCGAGTACTTCCACCTTCACCGGGAGTGAGTGGGCCAGGAAATGAAACGTGTGGGAGGTGGGAAGGGCAGATGGGGATAAGGTCGACTGAGCAAGCGGGAAGGGTAGAGTGACTGGGGTGTCCGGGGTCAGTGCGAGGATATATATACAAAGTGCTCGTGATGCTTCGTTTATCTATGGGGATAGTGCAGGGTGCTCGTGAGGCTCTATATACAAGGCTTTACAGGTATTTACAGTATATTTACAAAGGGACACGGAGAAAGGATAGAGTGTACTCACGTGCCCCGCCGCAACTCTCATCCGAGTTGCGGCCGCTCTCCAGCCACCTCCGGAGGTCGCCACCAGTCCTCCGACCACAGGTCCTCTTCCTCGTTCTCCTCTCCGCTTTCCGCCTTCTCTCCGATCTCCTCCTGCCTTCCGCTCTCCGTCAGGGGTTCCGCGCCGTTCGCTGTCTCCTGCCACGAGTCCGCTGGGCTGAACGAGGTCTTGTCTGCTCTCCCGACTTTTCTATGTTCCTGGTGGAGCGTAGTTGACGCGCTTCCGCTTCCGGATGGGTCGGGTTCCGGGTCACCAGTCGGGAATTCACTTCCGGTATCCGGCTTGTCGGGTTCCGGGTCTTCGTGGGTTAGCGGATCCTGTGGGTGAAGAGAGGAAGTCCGATGACCTAGGGATGCTGTTCGTTCCGGCGTGGGGGTGGGAGACCCCTGTCTGTTCCGCCCTTCCGATGAGGTAGGGACCACTGATTTTCCACAGGCCCATAGAGAGCCTGGAACTTATAGCTGAGCAGGAGTGCTGAGGTACACATATACGGTACATGTCATTACCTATGTGTGGCACCACCCCTTTACCTGGACTAACGCAGATGACCGCACCGTTATGATAAATGGGGAAACCCAACAAGGGTCCTTGGGCCTGGGTGTCGATTAGTACGAAAAACAATGGTATTAGACCTTTCTTGTCACACAATTTACTTTGTAGGACAATTTATATTATTCAATAAAAATTCTGAGCATGTATAGAGTCACATACTATGTGTGCACGAGAGCAGAACTAGGGAAAGAGACTGCACCTTTTCCTTGAGTGAAGAGCGTAGCATCTTTCTGATACATGCTGCTCTGGTCCATGGTTCTCGTAGACGTACGAACTGTGATGTCTTTAGAAGAGAATTTTAGGGATTGGTGTTTGTTTAAATAGGGAGATTTTACAAGTGTGTAGAGCTGGAGACAGAGTACAATGGTGATCGCCTTGTTGGTGTGTGTGTTTCAACATGAATAGAATGAGGCCAGGGTTTGTAGCTTCAAGCGGCGTAAGTACTGTGGGTAATATATGGGTGCCTCCTAACCCTCGTGTTTTTGGACATTTGTGTAGTGTAGTGCTATGGAATGGTGCTGGAGGAAGTACTGGGCTGCACAAGTGTTTCGCTTTTTCAAAAGTTCAGTCTGCACAAACTGGGGGCTGCCATTATGCAAGGGAGACGTTCCACCTGATGCTTCTGCAGCCTCTGGGGGGCGCAGTACTGTGTCCAGATTCATATGCGTAGTTTTGTCTGGCACTAGGCCATGTTGGTTTGACTAGCTAGTGTGACTGGGTATTGAAGATTGTAGTGTGCTGGGCTGCACTTTTGTGTGTATGAGAGGGTGTCTGAGTGTCTTGTTCTTTTAGGTATGTGGAACAGAGCGAAGAGGTGAGAGTTCGCCTTGCTCTTTATGGATGATTGTTGTATTGGTTTCACACGTGTCCTGTGAGTAAGGAAGGGGGATGATGATGTGGCTTGATGTGTCTGTGATGCACAGGCTGTCAATGCTGTAGAATGTCGAGTGTGGATGCTGTGAGAATGTGATGCCGCATGAATGTTGGGGCTGTATGCTGGGTGCAGCCAAGCAGTTGGATGACAAAGCCCTAACTGAAGCTATCAAAATGTGGCTGTACCAATAGGTGACTAAGATAAAATTAAAATAAAATGTTACCTCCTACCTGAGCGGCTCCGGACTCTTGTGTGAAGACCCTGCCTTCCAACTACACCACCTGCTTTTACAGTAATCATTTATATGCATTAACTGCCTACTTAGTTTAGACCAGAGCTTAATTTGAGCCAGTGGTTTCCGATGCTCAGCACTGGCACTTAATTTGCTGCACCGGCACTTATGACAGTCTACCACATGGTGACCTGTTTGTATGATTTAGAGTGAGCACAACAACAGTTGTTTACTAATTCAATATACATTAACAATAACTATTATCTGCCGCCATTGCTAATCTTAATGCTTTGGGGGCTTTGAATAGTCTGAACTGTCACACTTGTAGGTGTGTGATGGTTAGTAGCTGGTTTGGTGCTGTCATTGGTAGTGCTAGCAGTGCAATGAGTGGTGTAGGCTGCTGTGGCCTCCTGGCACCTAATTTTTTTTACAAATTAAGCACTGGTTTAGACATGCTTTCTAGGTGGATCCTTGTAGAGAAAGGAAGTGGCGGATTTACACCAATTATGTTAAGCGGGTTTAAAAAAGAATGATTGGATGCATTGTTATTTTTCTTCTACCCTTGTCCAAGTGGTGAAACACATTTAAGCAATTGTAGGCAAACAATAGCAAAAGAAGCCCAGGAGATGGCAAAGCCTATGAAACAATAAAGAAATCTGCAGCAGTGAAGAAAAACACACACACAAAAAAACAATCTGTGTACAATGCATCTATGAGATGCAAAGAGTGATAGTTGAATGCACTTTGACATTTAAATTAGTCCCTTATATTTTCACTGAAAGCATTCAATGCTTGGTGGTGGAATGATGCATCTAACAGCCTATATCATAAAGAGAGAGGTCAATACTCCTGTGGGTGGAGCCTAAGCAGATGTATATATATATTAAAGATTTGGTCAAAATAGGTCTCCCAGTCAGTTGTTCTATCAGCCTAAAAAAATTCATACGATCGGCAATGTTGGTGGATGAAGTGGTTATCTGTAGACAAAGGCAGCCCTAAACAATCAGCTAAGGTAACGCGTGCAGGAAACTAGATTGGCTTTAAGGAAGAGTTGTGGCCAGAGCACTCCATGCCAGCAGAGCACCAGATTTGTTGAAACATGTTTGTGGCATGCTAGTTAATCTGGTTCAGTTGATGCGAAGGCTACAGGTTTGAGAAAGCACCTTCTTTTGAAATGAAAGTTCGAGATAGGAAATGCTGAGTCTGGGAAAAGTTCAACTTAGGAAAGATTTTTCGATTACAAATAAAAACTCAAAAGAACACGGGTCGAAATGTCTAATAAAACATATGTCTCAATTTCAATTTCAATTTCAAAATGCTTTATTCGGTGTATATAAATATAACCATATAGCAACAAAAATAAAAATTACATGTACATCATTAATTTACATCAGGCCCTAATTTATGGATTACCAAATACAAGCATTATGTGCTCCTTCTTGATTCTGAGAGAGGAAGACGTAACATATGTCTCAATTTGCGGCGAGGTGCCGGTAGTCCTAGGAGTGGGCGGAAACTCATGAGTAACTGCTACATATTGGGTCTAGTCAAAGTGTGTACGCGCGTGCATCCTGCGTCGTCGAAGACGCGCACACACATTGTGTTCCTGAGCTCAGGCCAGGGGATAGCTATCATTGGTGCAGCAGATGCAGAGACACTAGGGCCAGAGCTTCGAAGGGACAATTGAACCCTGGAGTTCAATACAATGAAAGGGTTTATTTTCCTTACTTGCACTAGGGCTCAAGGCATTGTTGCAACGCCACTGTGTGAACTTGTACAAATGCACACGCAAAATACATCACAAAAGCATGTGCCCGTTTCCAAGTCTCCCTCTTGAAAACATACACACCCCTTGTTTGTAAGTTTGTTTCCTACAGCTGCACATCTCAGTCGCACACAGGACTGACCTCTGCCTTAAGTATGGCTCTCTCTCAGAGCGGAGTCCGTGCGCACCCAGACTCCTCGACCGTCCCCGCTCCTCATGATCGTCAGGCGCCCGCCGCCCACGAGCCAAAAATGTGAATACAGCAGAAATAAACCTTCCTTATTGGCCCCTCCCGCCGCTCCCAAATCCGCGGCGCCGATTAAGGAAATTGCGCTTTTGGATTTGTTTCGTCCTCGCTTATTTTCTCTGCTGAAAGAAGCCTGGCAGGGGGTAAGAAATGCGGAAATGAGGCAAAATGAAGCGCGCGCTAAGCTTGTTGGTAGGGTCTACTTTCCAATGATAACAACCAATGCCCCTACACGATGGTCAGTGGTACTTTCCGCAGTTTTAAAAGGGGCCAGCCGGGGAATGAGGTCACCACAGGTCTCAAACCCAACGCACCGCCACCAAACGCAGCAACGTTCTTGAATGACAACTGTTGGTGGCTGCTAAGGATTCAGTTTCGGGTAAAACACATTTTTACCCTCCAGACTTGATAGCATCTTTAAGAAGATGCAGGTACATTTTGGCCAAAATCTGAGCCTGTTCTGGTTTGTACCGTATTGCACTGCGACTGTGGCATTTATACTGCGCTTCGTACCCCTATGTGGGGGACCCAAGCATCTTCTTGATCGGTTAGCATGCAAATTGTTTGAGACCACATGATTGGAAGGCCGCGTATTACGCGTGGGCCTACGCGAGAAGCGTTTTTAGGTCGAAGCCTACCAGTCAGTACAGCTGTCTGGTGCGCTAAAGATATCTTGGGGACATTCGGAAAGCTGACCTAGGAATGCAATCCGCCTACTGCTTATCATCATCTTTGTGGTTTGTAATGTAACTCACATTTGCTTGCTTTCAATTAGCTGGCTTTATTTGTTTTAGGCTATCCAGCTTGAGTTAGTCCATCCTGTGGAGCATACCCTGTTTACAGTGCTCGCTTTCTGTAAATAGGCCTTTACATTTTGTTCTTATCTTGTCACACTTGCTGTGCATTCATAAACAGAGGTTAAATGTCGGGCTCTGTCTTCCGAGGGAGCATGGTGTTTACTTGTATTTCTCCTACTTCAAAGTGAGAGGCTTTATTTGACATTTTGGGGGTAAGAACAGGGGTGGCTTTTTTCCCTTTGATTATGTATAGGGTTCTCTTGTCTTTTTAATAGGCTATCCCTACCACTGTCGCAGCTTCTCGGTTTGACACCTTTGGATACTGTGCCTTCTACATATTTATTTTAGTTACTTACTAAAGGCTTCTTTCGAGCACACAACATTTAAATGCCTGTGTGTTAACTGTACAACTATGCCAGAGTATATAAGAATTAGGAAAGTACAAATGAAGCACATTTTTGTAATCCTGAGGTGTGCTGGAAACAAATATTTGAATACGATCAACACAAATCAATACACTAGGAGATGCCATTTCTACACATTATCGTATGTGCGCTGTATAGTTTTTAGTAAAACTGTATGTCTATGCAAATGGTCTGGTGATTTCAATTGAAAATGTGTAGTCTGTAATGGCATTGGATAACCACACCATGCATACTCCACTCTACGCCACTCCACTCTACATCACACTTCTCTATGACACTTCACTCTACTCCACACTATGTCACTCCACTCTATCCCACTCCACTCTAAGACCACTTTACTCCACTACCTTCTATGACACTCAACTCCAAGCCACTTAACTCTAGGCCAATCTACTCCACTCTATACTCCGCCACTCCACTCTATGACACTTTACTCCACTGTAAGCCCCTCAGCTCTATGACACTCTACTCCTCTCCACTCTAAGACCCTCCACAACACTCTACACCACTCTACTTACTCGGTAACACTCTATGTTACTCTACTTACTCCACGCCACTCTATCCCACTCTACTCTATGCCACTCCTCTCTACTCTATGCCAGTCCAGGACACTCTACTCCAAGCTCCGCCTCTCCATGCTACTTCACTCTACGTCCCTCCACTCTATGACCAGAGCTTAATTTGTGCAGGAGTATTCCAGTGCTCGGCACTTAATTACTAACACAGCACTTTGTGATGACAGCCCACCACACGGTGGCGCTGTCTGCCCATTTTCAGAACACCACATCTAGTTAGCAAATCAATATACACTAAGCAATAATATTAACAGCACGTTGAGGCCATTAGTACTGCCATTTTGCAACTCTGGCAGGAGCAGTGGGTGATGCAAGCTGCAGTGGCATCGTAAGCGGTACCTTGAGCCCCAGCACTTATTTTTGCAGAAATGAAGCACTGTTTACAAACCTCCACATAGGGCAATTGATATTGGTATGTAGCGTGCAGTGTTGGAAGGACCAAGGTTTTTCTGTATGAGGAGTTGTCTGACGTAACCAGTCTTCATCTCAGATGGTAGGTTTTTTTTTTTGTACGGATCTGTTCAGGATGGGCTTAGTTACTGATCTGGCGCAAGTGTTCAGAAGAATGTTTTTGAAGACTTTTGGAGAGACTGGATCCATTTGGGACCTAGAAGGTTTTGGTGCGTTGATAATGTCTCAGAATTCATTTTGTGACTTTATAAAAGGAATTAAGAGATTGCTGATGGACTGGGTCTATTTTTTTTGTAAAGATCTTGCCACTTGTGTGTGGAATGGTTAAAGCTTTTACCTTGAGATGCTCTTCTAGTTTTCCACTTTTTGTGATAAATTGTTTTGCGATTGCTTTAGAGAATGCTTGAGAATGTGTTATTTCAATTACTTGGTGGGGGCTTGGATGTGGTGCAATATTTACCAAAACTAGCGTGTAGCCAGTCAATTCAATGTTGTATAGCAAGGAGGTGCAAATTGAGGTTTTGAACCCTTTATGTCCTGCTCAAACTCGTGTTTCCTCTAAGAGTCAGATAGCATGAACCAATACATTTGAAGAACTGAAAATATGAAGTTGCAGGTTCTCCTCGTTCCACCCACAAAGTAATGGCCCAGTTGAAAAGTTCAACAGAATTGATAAAGAGAGCACCAAGGCTCGCTTGTAAAGCTAAAATAGGATGACTGCTCCAGCCAACTGTGTGTGTGAGTGAGAAGACATTTGCCTGCGCTGTTCCGCCATTTTTGATAGTCCAAGTACAGCTGTTGCATGCAATGACAGACAGAAAACTGGCCACAAAGCAAAGGATCTTTTTGTTGGCAGGAAAAGTGAAGCAATTGTGCCCAAGTACGGACGCTGGTCACAGGCTTGTGCTCCCTACTTGGCAGCCTTCAACCTGCTTCTCCATTTCAGGTGTACACTCCGGAAGACACCAGGTTGGTGCTGTGGATGGCACTCTTAACTAAGGAACTATTTTTGTGCCTCAAAGGAGACTAATGGAGTATTTGCTACGGCTGTACTTCCGGATCTGCCATCCCACATGGTGCCACTGTGTGTCACGTGGTATCAGAACTCTTCACATGGTCACTAAGTGAAAAGTGTTAATTCTAAGGACAGCTGAAATGAGGGATAGATGTGCACTGCTTGGGTCCATTCTATGGTTTCTAACCGCTCCAGGACAAGACTGGTGGCCTCAAAAAGGAAAATTGGTGTATTTGGGGAGGTGATGTCAGTAATCCAAAGACTCACCCCCATTTCTTGGAACCCACTTAAGCGCCTTCTTTTGTTACCACTATAGTATCATACAATAAAAATTATTCTAAGGTTAGTAGGTCAGCACTTCCCCGGAAATGGCGTAAGTAGTAATTTGCATACCCCTGCTGACGCTGGAGGTGATGTAGACTACCCTGCAACATCAGGGATGCAAAAATCGTATGTTGGTATAAAATGCAATTGAAATACAAGTGATTCATGAGATATGTAAAGCAGATGCTACAGGAATTCAATGATGTCTTCCCACGGCTGTGGGAAATGATGGACGTGTGCACTTTGGGGGATGGAAATGATGCAATGTCAGCAGAAGGAAGGTAAGGATGCAGGTCTGTTAGCAGACAAGACAAATTCACTGGGCGTGTGCGTTCTCCATAAAAAAGCATCCTGGATTTGTGGAGGGCAGAGCAACCTTTATATGAGATTTGTGCACAAGGAAACCATGAAGAAAAGACAACTTTAGTTTAGCCAAGGAACCTCTAGACCTTACTCCAAGGACCAAAGACCGGCAGTAGGTCTAATGAAGGATGATGGCTAAAGCCCAGCGAACAGATAAATGAACAAGCCAGCAATTTGGTAAACAGAACCACTATGCAAAGGACAGCCAAGCTCACCCATCGTTTCCAAACTCTGGAAGAAAATGAAATGTACTTGGTTAATGCATCATAGCTGAGAGCTCTTCAATACTGTACCTTTTGGTGAATGTCATGACTACTGCACAGTTTGGAAATCTGATCCCCAGACAAAACAGTAGCGGACTGCAATGAAAATATTTTCATCCAGTTCCCCAAGCCAGACTACACTGAATGGTACAGTGAAGTTCAAAACGCACCACAATCGAATGAGAATATGTTCAGAGGTACTTGTGACCAGCAAGATGCTTTGCTTCTCCTTCGCCTGTCCGTTGTCTTACAGCGCAATCGACCATAAAATCCTACTGACTGGACAAGGACATTTGTGGGATGTCTAATAGTTGTCTAAACTGGATCATGTCATTTCCTGGTGACTGTCAGCAACAGGTACACTTGGGATCTTCAGAATCCTCTTTTTGTGGAATAAAGTGCTGTGTTCCACGAGGCTCCTTACTTTCCCGCTACTTTACTAGAACTGGCTTGAAAGTGCAACTGTGTGCGAGGCCGACTGCTGTCAGTTCTTAAAAATATACATAGAATGATCTTTGGAGCTGCTCAAGGGAGTAGTTCGCTCTCATCTCACGCTAATGGCTGTTTGGTGCATCATTCTGCGTCTTAAGGAGTGTTTGTATTAGAAGACATGCAGGACTGTTTACATACCAAATGTACTCAGAATCACCACACATTCTGTAGTTTTGCTTTTACACTGCAGCAAACGTTTTAAATATTTTACTCAGGATTAAAAAATGCAAGCCAGGTCTTTTGCCAATGCTTGTTATTGGTTATGCGCATCCCTTGTCATATTTGCTAGTCTGATAGAAGATCCACTTCCAGATGCATGCAGATGAAACTCAAATTAACATCTGTCCACAACAGGGATGTCCAACATAGGTCCAAGAAGATCCGACCCATGCCAGATTTTAGGGATATCCATGCAAGTTACATTTACAGAAAATTATTATAAACGGAATTCATTATCCTCGTGGGTATTAATTCTGAAAATCTGACAAGGTTCCAGTCCTCTTGGTCCCCACAAACACTGGGTGAGAAATAGCTATCCGTGCCTAAATAATGAAAAAAAAACAAATGTCTTCTCCTGAGAACACATCAATCCATGCCCCTCCTTTTAAATGGCTTGCCAGACTTGGACATGCTAATCCATCAATCTGAAAGCCAACATCCTAGAATCATTTATGACGTGAACATCACATCCGCCTTCCAATAAGTGTTACTGCTAGTGGTGTCAACTTGCAGCTCTATGTTCCCGGCCCTTTTATTTGCTGATTAACATTCCCTTCGCCTGACCGTCTGCACTACTCCTGGTACCTGCCTGTAAGGTCTGTTTCTCATCCCCAGAGACTTCCAAATCTCGGCATGTCTCCCCCACGAATGGGGCCGGGAAGGGGAGGGGGGGTGCTGGGGGGGGGGGGGGGGGGGGCTTGGTGTTCTCTCGATGCCTCCAACATCTTTTCCCCCTCTCTTTCAATTCGAAGTTATCCTGTCTGGCCACCGTACTCCATTCCTAATATTTCATTTAACAATGCTTCAGGAAAAAAGACCCAAAATACTCGCATAAGCTCACTACACACAGGCTGAAAAAGAATCCTTCCCTGCAGCAGCCGGCTTCGTTCCTCAAGCTCGTTGTAACGGATGAACAGGGGGAAGGGCCCTGGGCGCGGAAGTGCCTCAGCCCCTGCTTGCCCTCTGAACCAAACCACGTGATTCTGGGCATTCTTGAAAGCTGAACTGCACACGCTCTCGGCGTCACCGATCTTCCTGTCCGCATGTCGGCTCAGCGAATGCAGGACGTCAACTATGGGCGCCTACCCTACATGATGTATTCTATCTCCCCTAGGATCGATTTTATTATATTCCTCCTCTTGCACTCTGAGTTAACTGAAAGGTTACACATGGTGCTCTGCTCTATAAAACGGGAAATAAAGAAATAACCCAGAGGTATTATGAGACGGTTGACCTCTATTGGCCCAAAGTTCTGGAAATGGCCTCCCCCAGGACATGCAGCCATGGTGGTACCACATCTCTCATGGGACGCCAACCCTCTCTCTCTTTATGGCCTCACAAGCTCACTAGGCTCACATCATCCTTTTCTTTGCTCGTCATCACCCAGGCATCTGTTTCTCCTTGCTCCTCTCCACGCCCTACTCTCCTCTACATCCAGGGATGTAGCTTGGTCAGTAACATTGGGGGTGTGAGCTTCTGATTTCCCAACAATCTCGCTGACAAATCTTGTTAAAATACATTATATGAGAATCGGTGTATGTGGCGAGCCTAAGCGGCAGTGGAATGGAATAAGAGTGGATTGTTTGTAGTACTTAAAACACAATATTTTGCACACTAATCAACATTTTTTGAAGGCCTTTATAATAGGGATGAGTGTGTGTGTGCTTTTGTCAGTGTGGGCATGTAAAAATCCCAGGTGAAATCTGACAGACACTTCACAGTGCAGGACTGAAAGCACTTGTACCCAACTATTTACTCAAAAAGACATTTTTGGGGGGGGGGGGTAACACCCCAAACACCTCCCCATGAAACATCGCCCCAGCCTACATCCTACCCTGCTGGCCTCTCAGGCTTCAACCCTCCTCCCTCCCAAATCAGTCTCCCTCCAGCCTTATTATTTCCTCTCAGCTCTCCCAGGGCTCTACTAAAAGAAATATAATAAACAATCTTTTTTTCTGACGGATTCGGAAGAGGTACCGCCAAAATACAAAAAAATATATATGTATTTATATAAAACTTGCTAAGCCCCAAGTCTACTCAGTAGGGTTCCTATTTTGGAAGCTTGCATGGGGGATGGAGACGGCTGTGGAAAACAGAGGGGTCATGCAAAAAAAAATACTTTCCATTTCCTATTTCGAGTTCATCCGAAGGGTTATTTTTGAGACATGGGTGGATGAGAAAATACTGGATTCACCCGAAAAAAATAGCCACGAAATCTCAGAGAGCTAAAGAAAAAAAAAAGGCTCGAGCGCCGTACATGGAAGCAATTTTCCTCCAAAAATAAACAGTTGTGGGACTTGGAATATGAGAACTTCCTGGGCGTGGTGATGGCGGATAGCAGCAGTTGAGGGAGGGGGTGGGAGCCATTTTAGAGTGCCCAATCTTGGATTTCATGACAAAAACGTGCGCTCGACACCTTTGACCTGAAATCTACTGCTTAACTGAGCGGTCAAGTGATTTGTATATAGTGCAGCCAAAGGCAACAGGACTGGTTGACTCTGGACATTTCTTTAGTGCAGTATGCTTTCAGAGAAGGCGTCCAAGTGCTGGCCCGCTTATTCATGGCTTTGAGGAAAACAGGAGAGTTGTGCTGGCATTATGTGTCAGATACGTTTGCACAACTTTGGAACTGGAGAACCAGGTTCGAGTCCTAGCCCTGGTTCAACCTCCTGTGTGCTAGGGAGATCACGTCATCACTCTATACCTACATAAACATGTGTGATGTAATCTGGTTCACATGTAAAGTACTCGCATATCCCCGGGCCACATTTGCCCAGTAGGAAAGTGCAAACAAAAAAGTGGGCATTACTTCATGTTTTGAGCACTCACACTGAAAGAGGGAGCCAACCAGGCATCTGCGGGAGACAGGTCCGGAATGGCTGCAGCGGGTGCCGGGCGTTTCCCTGGTGCGCCGGAGGGGTGGGGTTCGGTTTTGTGGCCGTGTAAGCCGGTTTTGTCACTGATGGGCAGTTTTGCAGCAATGCTGCAATATCGGCCCCTTGTAACAAAAGGGGGAGCAGTGCTTCTTACTAGCACCCACCCCCCCTCCCTCCCCAGGGCCGGTCGAGCTGCAATCTGCCAGACATTGTTGCTGTTCCCTGTCCAGCCCTGGCGGGAAAGGATGTGGCAATACGGCAGGTGCTGCTGACTTTGGACCTGGGGAACCAAGTAGGAAGTGGGCACCAACATACTGTGATTCTGGGCAAAACACTTAAATGATAAATTTAACTGGTGTTACAATTTAAACATTTAGGGTCTCTTTCCTCCGCTTGCAAATTTCACTCATTGCATGCAGCAAGGTGAAATAATTTCTGAAGGGCTCACACACCTCTATAATCAGCCTGTGTCATGATACGAGCGTTTAAAGCCTCCATGTTTTTCCCGCTACTTCTGAGACTTGCATTCCTAGTTATCCCATTATCGAACACACTACAAATGCCAGAAGGCAATGAAAAACCCGGCCTGGATTAGCTCCCCGCAAACACCGGAGAAACCTAAGAGTTGTGCCTCCCGCGCCGTGGTTAGGCGCCTTTGGGCGCACATTTGCTTGCTAGATTCCATCGCAGTGGTCGGGAGAGAGCCTAAGCAGCCTGACTGAGTAACTGTTGCTGTGGAGACTTACTAACAGGCTCCCATTGCTCACTTCAGCTTTCCTGTGAGCTGAGCTGTGAGTTCAGTACATTCGAGCCTCTGCCAGTGCTGGCTTGTGTTGCAAACACCAACAGCTGCCACTCTGACCATGGGCGTCCGCAGACATTTTTCCAGGGGGGGGCAAATTGTTAACGTCATCACCATCCTCCGACATGATGTGTGCCAGGTGGGGCACACGAATCACTGAGACGCAGAACTAGGATAGACTTAATTAAATGCCAGGAATCCAGGACATGTGACTGACCCTGCCACGGGCCAACAAACACCACCTGTAGGGAAAACGCTAAACTTTCTAACAAGGTGCTTTATCTCTGTCTGCTAGGTGTGCAGACTTCTGGGTCCTCGATCCAACACCAATCAAGGCTGTCTTCAGCACGATTCGATTTTTATCAGAATACTTTAAAACAGCCTATGATTAAAGCACCAGATTAAATATACTGTATGCACAGTGTATGTTAGGGATTATTTGTAGCACACATATTTACCAATATTGGCTTCTTGGCGCTAGAATTCATGATAAATGTTATCCAAAGTTAAAGCACAACATCAAAGTGAGTAATAAATAATGTAGCAATCACACACGCTAGTGATTTGACAGTGGGTGCTCCCTTAACTAGAATTCCCCGGGCTTTGCTAAATTTTACACACATTCAATTAATTTATACAAAATAAAATGTATAGGTCCAAATGTTAGCTATATTTTTGAAAAGAAACTTAGAGTCCCTCTACCTGTAGTCAATGTCAAACTGACATCGTGCGCACGTTTAGGGATACAATATTGGCCAGCTCCCTTATGCGGAAGCCCAGCACCGTAAATGTGTGGCACATGCGGCGCCCGCAGCTGCGCCACATCACAGGTCCAGGGATGCTGAGTCTTACACAGTGGTCGAAGTGGGGGAAAAAAAGTAGGGGAACAGTGGGCAGAGAACCAGAGGGCGGGAATAACCCAAGGTTTGGATCTGTGTGTGGAGCCAGAGGTGTGGCTAGAATGCGCAGACATCCCAATTTTTAATATTTGTTTGGCATTTCACTGCCCGGTTATAATGAGTTTTTGACATTAAAATATATTCACAAAGTGGGATATGCTTCTAATCACAGAATGTACCAAATTCGATAAAATGTGGAAACACAAGCCATTTGTCTCCGAGTCATGGAGTTTCTGTCATCAGCACTTCACCCATTTTCAACAACAGCAGTTCAAACATGAATGGCAAAATATCCTAGTGTGCAAATGTTTTCTCTAAAATTATGGCTCTGCCATATTTGCCTCATAATGCAAGATCTGCTGCATGATCTGACCATTTAAACTAATAAATTGTTTGTAGCTCAAACATTCCAAAAGTTAATATAAAATGTGACTTGTGTTGCTGCGGAGTGGATGGCCTATTGTAAAGGTTGACTGGTCACCATTCTCACTGCTGCATTTGTATGTTGCACTGGTACTAAAAAGGCAAAATCTTTCCAGAGTCTGTTAGCATGTGTACACACGTCAAAATAATAAAATATCTGAAAATATACTGCTTTACGATGCAGCCTTTTTTTAATGCATAATTTAGTCAACACTACGGCATAATATTGTCATCCTTTGCTGCATACTTAATTCCAGTGGCCCCACAGCAGGCAGCGCATGTTAAAAGTGCTTGTGAATGAAGCAGGGAGACTGTGAAGTTTGCAAACTTAGTTTGGTGTGTGCAAATCCTGCATTCAATTGCAGCTACTGCTGCTGAAACAAGGCCAATGGTGGTACCTTTGGGTGAGGAAGATTGGCCTCAAGGGCAGGGCCAGCCATAGCACTGGTGGTGTCCTGTGCATTAATGTTTGTTAGTGCCCCCAATGACCACCTCTGCCATGGATTCCCTCACTACCACCCTTTAACTGTGCCCCCCAAGTCTCCATAACCACTATCTCTCTGATGCATTTAATTTGATTTACAGCGCCACTCATACCATTGTAGGGTGTCAGAGCACTTTACATCACACACATTACACTGAGACAATCAATATGTGTGTAAATCACTGTATAGAAAATGTTACATAAGACTAAGGACTACAAGGTGTAGGCGTCACATGACAACCATACTAGTAGCCCGTATAGTTTTATAGTGATTGGTCTGGAGAAACACAATACCCGGAATTTAAAACGTAATACCATGGTTGGGGGTTCTCCTTAATAATCAGAATTGATTTCTGTCCAAAAGAACACTTTTTGGGACTTTAGGATAATCAAAGACTGGGGGACGAGGGGAGGAACATAACGCTCGAATTTATACCTTGCAGTTTGTATGCAGCTCTTAAATGACAGTTAATAGCTCACTGTTCTAAGTTAGGATTTTAACTTATAAACTGCAAGTAATAAAAGGATCTCTGACAAAAGCAGTAGATCACTGATCTATTTACATTATGTGCACTTTGTGATCTGCATGGCGCATGTTCTTTGCAGCCGGTACATTAACCCTCTGAGCTACCTTTCCATGAGTCAAAACTTCCACTAGACAAAATTCTGATCGCTCTCTTGGAAGAACATTAATCACCAGAGTCATCATGCCGAAAATTGCTGGAAGCCAGGAAGGAGGCAGCAAGTGTTTTTAAAACCATAATATACTTGCAAACATGATGCCTTCACCTAAAGTCAGCACCCGGTGCGGTCACACTGGTTGCACCGCCCTAGAGCTGGCCCTTCTCAAGGGTCCTGTGACCTCAGTGACTGTTGTTCTAGGGTGTGCTGCTTCATAGGCCTGCCCGCAAGACTGGATGTGAACTTCAGTATGGATAGTGGTGGACAAGCCTTGAAGGTTAACCTACACTTGTCATGCTAGGGTCCACCTGCTGGTGCGAAGACACCAGGACTTCTAAGGTGTTGCGAAGCCTTCTAAGGTCTAGCATGTGATTGTGCTCTCGCAGGAGAGTGGTCTGGTGGGCTGGTTATTAAGGCTGAACCTGGTTCCCAGTTTCAAATTCAGCCGCTCTGACCATAGTGCCACATCCTCTCCCCCACTGAACACCGTACTGCCCCACTGAGAAAAACTCCCACTGTTTTCAACGACAACCCAATTGTTGCCCGCTATAAAATCCTGGATGCACAATTTAAATTACGCACTAGACAAGAGCAATATGCTGCCTACAAAAAAAAAAGGAACGACATCCTGGAAAAAGCAAACACTTATAGGGAATGCAAAATTTAGCAAACCATGTGAAATGTAAGCAGGAACAACATGGTTACCTTAACGCTTTTACACTCACTATTCAGAAATCAGTGAGTGATTTTGCCTGAAAAGTTAAGGACACGACTACAGGGCCCTGAATGGACCCATTTTAATGGCCATTGCTTATATCCTTACAAAACGTAAGCAGTATGGTAAAAAGACCATATCCCTGGACGCAGAGCCGCAGCACACATTTTGTTTTCCAATCCACACATTTTGGTACCTCCAGGATTGGTGCACTAGTTCCAAGTCTAGGGAAAACAAAGACAAGAAAACAAAAATAGAGCTTCACTGGCAAACTCTGTAAAAGTGCCACTAATGTGTTTCAGTGTGAATTAAATCAGTTTGGCCAGTTTGCTACCACTCTGTCTTACTTTATTTAGTTATTTTTCATATTTTTTGTCTGTTATTCCCAATGCTGAACTTTGGAATTAAAATGTCAGAAAAATACTACATTTCCAGCTAAAGCATCTTTCTTTTTTGGATCCATTTCACAGGGAAGCAAATAAAAGAAAGGAGTGGAAAGAGAGTGAGAACACCGTCTTGAAGTCACGGTTTTCATGGGCGTCTGCAGGAGGGGCAAGGAGCGTCGCTCCGGGGGGGGGGGGGGGGGGGGGGGCAAGCGCCCTTCCTTGTCCCCCCCCTGCGGCCGCCCATGACTCTGACCCACCTCCATTGCATCCCATCATTCTTCTTGCTTTTTGATGCTTTTGTTGTGTGTGACGTTGCCTGCAAACTGAGGCAGCAATATAAAATATGCAGAAAAGCTTTAACAATTTCAAACAGCTGATGAACATTACCAACGTTTCTGAATATCTGTAGAAAAGTCCAAAACCTGCAGGAATCTAAGAAATCTGAAGAGGAGTGTCACCTCAATGCTCTTTGAGCAGTGCAAAAAACTTAAAATAAAATGATAATAACAAGACGTTATTATTACTTTCTTTTTCCTTGCGGGACTCAGAGTCAGGTCGAGGCTCAGCTCAGCTCGCCAGAGTGAGGAGAGGTTTGCACTCCCCAAGTGCGCATGACTGTTTGGCCGGCTGTCTTGGGCCGGTCAAACAGTCATGTGTACTTAGCATATTCTCCACCTGGCTGTGTAGCACAGCCTGTTGGAGAACATGCCCAGGCTCACAGGCACTGGCTGAGTGGCCAAACAGGCCACTCAGACCAATCATGATACTGCTGATGCACCGTCGAGCCTGGGTGCTTCGTTTCTGCTGCAGTGCCGAGTGAGGACAGAGGAGAGGCAGCGGCGGGCGAAGGTATGTTTATTTAATGTATTTTTCACCCCGCCTCACCACCACCGTTCCAAGGCAGCCACCACTGCGTCCTGATATCTAGAACTGGTAATGGTCTCTAGGACTTGATAGACAGATTCACCATGTAATGGAGGACAAGGATATGAAAATTAATTTAAAGAAAACTTTTACCATGATGTGTGGGAAAGGGAGATTCAGAAGAAAACTCATCATAATACGGGAGTACACTCGTTGCAACAGAAGGTTTTACATATCTAGGTGGGAATTTCTCTAGCAATAGCCAATCGGGGACTCATGTAGCAGAATCACAACTGAAATTCATTAGATCTTTGGAAGCCCTTTTTAGGTTTGCATCAAAGATGGGTAATAAGCCCATTAGAGAGCTGTTGACCATATATAGAAGCAAATGTATTCCTAGTGTCAATTACAGAGCCCCCTTGTGGAGCCTGACAAATTGTAAAATGTTGCAGACAAAGGAACATCTTTTGATGCAAACTATTAGCAGTGCCCCGTTCAACCTCCTTTTATATAGTTCAAAAGGAATTAGGAGCCCCCTATTTAGAGGATGGCTTGCAGACAAGCTCCATCACCCTCTGGTATAACATTTGGAGTAAAGATGGCACTAAATTCACCAAAGATATAATAACAGACTATCTTACTCTGGAACATAGAGCAAGAATACAATGGTTGGCAAATGTAAACAGTTTGCTAAAGGAGGAGGATGAGAAATTGAGCATCGTTGAGCCAGAGGGAGTATTACAATTTTGTAAGAAATATTTTAAATCTGTTTTGTTAGGGAAAAGGATGGCCGACATAGAAAAGAGAGAGTGTTTCAAACTGACTGTGTCAATGTTCCTCTCAGACCCCATGCAACCAAATCCCCAGACCTACCTCATCTTAGTACTAAATATTCAGCACAGATTTTATTCAAAAAGACTGCGACTAGGCGCATTGCACGTTTTGGTTATTTTTCTTGAGATAGGGCTTCTGTTCCCAAAAGTTACCCAAATGCCCATATGATGGTAAGTCCAACCAGACTAAATTGCATTTTCTACTTTTTTGTAAGTTTTATAGGGATCTGAGGAAACAAATACTGCGGCCATTGTTTTTAACCCCTTCGATGCTGATGACGGTCCCGAGCTGTCATGCACTACAGTGGGCGTGTGCTGATGACGGCTGGGGGCCGTCATGAACCCGCCCAATCGCGATTCTGCCGCACAGGCGCAGAATCGCGGCCGCGCCCAAGGGGTTAAAAGAAAGGGATAATGTTACTTACCCAGTGAGCATCTGTTCTTGGCATGCAGAGCTGTAGATTCACTTGCTTTGCATACTCCTGCCAGCTAGTGTTGGGTCCGGATGTTTGCAAGTTGTTTTTCTTCAAAGAAGTCTGCCAAGTCACGAGGTAAGTGACTCCTCCTTTCAGTAATAGTGCGCATGGGCATCAACTTAATTGTTAGATTGTATTCCCACAGAAGGTGAGAATGTAGTTAGTATAGGTAGAATAGAGATGTCCATGCATATGTATGTAAGTAAGAAGAACTCCAACAGGTACAGGTACCTGGAGAGGTGGGTGGGCACATGTGAATCTATAGCTCTACATGCCAAGAACAGATGCTTACTGGGTAAGTAACATTATCCATTCCAGGCATATGAGCTGTAGATCACATGCTTTGCATAGACTATACCGTAGTATTCTCCCAACGCAATGGCTAACCTTTAGCTGGCGCAGTTGTCTGAAAAAGTGTTCCAAGTACTGCCTGGCCTGCATTATCTTTTTGTCTCGCTAACACATCTACACAATAGTGCTTGGTGAATGTGTGCGGTGTAGACCATGTTGCAGCTTTAAAGATGTCAGCTATGGGGATGTTTCCTAAGAAAGCCATAGTAGCCCCTAGTTTGCGGGTGGAATACGCTCTAGGGGGTATTGGTAAAGTCCTCTTTGCGCCTGGTAGGAGCTCCTGTGAAGAGCTCCCAGTGCTTGGGATCCCGTTGCGGGCTTTATCCCGGTCAGCACCCACCAGAAGCAGAAAAAGTAACTGGAACAAGTAACTGGATCACTACAAGTTATGTTATGTTATGTTATGTTGCTGGCCTGATCGGAGGATTGACGGCGGTTGGAGCCTGGGGAGCCCCACGACCTGCCACTGGACACTCGCCTTCGGACACCTACATCGCGTCGCCAGGACCGGGCGGCTGGGGCGCCGGGAGACTGCAGAGCCATAGCGGGTTGATGAGTCAGGCTGGTTGGCGAAGGTGGGTGCCTGCAAAACCCCTCGACCTGGCTCTGGACATTCCCCCGTCGCGTCGCCGGGACTGGGCGGCTGGGGCTCCACCGGAGGATCCGGGTACCTGCTGAGTGCAACGGGCCGGGACTGGGCGGCTGGGGCTCCACCGGAGGATCCGGGAACCTGCTGAGGGCAACGGGCCGGGACTGGGCGGCTGGGGCTCCACCGGAGGATCCGGGAACCGGCTGAGTGCAACGTGCAACCGGCACCGGGGATTGCTGATCGGACCGCACTGCAGCAGAAGGATTAGCAGCGGCACTGGGGAGCTGTGAGTGGCCCCCCTCCCCCCGACGGCTCCAAGGCAGAGGCGCGGGTTGCTGCGCCGGTTGCTGCGATCGGCGGGGAGTGGCAGAGAGGAGCCGCCTGCACCACATCATTGAATTCGCGGCGCCTTCGGAGGACCGGGAGCCGTGGGCTGTTGCGCTGGTTGAGCAGGGATCTCGAGTGAAACAGTACCGTCGGCCCAACAGCGGTGGAAGCGAGGTGGCATTAGAGGGCTGGGTGAGGCAGAAGGCTGGGTGAGGCAGAAGGCTGGGTGAGGCCCCCCCCCCGCTCCTCGGCAGAAGGGGGCTGGTGTGCCAGTGAAGCGATCAGCCCACACCTCACACATCAGACGCAGCACACTAACGGGATCAGGAGGGAAGTTTGTTGAGTGGAGCCAGCTATCGGAGGCTGGAGAGACAGTGTAATCGGAGGGCTATGAGAGAGACCCCCCTCCAGCCCTACATACAGCCCTATATACAACTCGATTAAAGATGGCAACAGCAACCTGACAATCTCTGCTGGCTGGTATATAAGGTATTTACTTCTCCCCAACCGCCTACTCACATCCTAAACTATCCCCTTTGTTCAAAATGGCTGGGGCCATAAAACTGTCGTAATAAATCCCATCGAGGCCCCTGATGTCCACGAGGCTCTTCAGCTCAACTCCTCCACACATGTCCACCAGAAGTAGAGATAAGCCTCCCTCCCAGCATGCTACGAGCAGTGCTTGCTCCAACGGAATGTGAAACTGCCCTTCCCTGTGCTTAAAGTAATAGCAGCAGACAGAGGACTAACTTCTCTATCTCCCCCAGCGGTTCGGCCATCTTGGTCTGTCTATCCCTGGCGACCTTCATGGACTAGTCATACCTCACGATCAAATGTCCACCTTACTACAGTGGTACTTTATGTATATGCCTATTTGTATCTTGCACACTTCACTTTTTAGTCAACTGTAATGCACCAAAGCTACCTCATATACTTGCATCATATGTTTACACGCAAGATTATGATAGGGTGTTCGCCTTTTACGGTGTCACTATATGTCTATATTCCTAATGGTATACTGCACATCCCACTTTCTCTGCACCTTTATACACCAATTGCTACCTCATATATTTTGGCTGCTCACTAGTGTCACTATAGGTCACATATAATTTTTTTGGTCGCAAATGTATGTTACTACTGATTAATATACCTCATTTATTTTTTGGCTGCAACTGTATGGTACTACTGATTCATATACCTCACTTATTTTTGACTACGCACTATTGTGATATAGCATATAACTTTGTTGCAACTCTATCTTGCTCTATCTTGTATGTTACTACTGATTCATATACCTCACTTATTTTTGACTACGCACTATTGTGATATAGCATATAACTTTGTTGCAACTCTATCTTGCTCTATCTTGTATGTTACTACTGATTCATATACCTCACTTATTTTTGACTACGCACTATTGTTATATAGCATATAACTTTGTTGCAACTCTATCTTGCTACTGTTTCATGCACCTCATTTATTCTGAAGCACCCATTTTTGTCTTCTCACTTTTGTCACTTTTGATTCAGGCGTTTTACTATCTGCATCAGTATTTCAGTCCAGCACATCATCAGTATTATACCTATATTTTATGCTGTACATGTTTGTTACCCACTACGACTTCACTGTAATGCACCGAATAATTGCTTTTATTGACCTGCTACAGTTATATAACCTGCTCCCATTCCAAGTGTCCATACCTTTTTGCACCAACTACTACCTCATACACTCTGGCTGCTCATTAATGCCACTGTTGTTATAGGCAATGGGTTATTAGTGCATGTGATTGTACTCTGCCCCCGTATATCATTATTGTACACCCTACATCTGTGCAACTCGCACCCACTACAGATCTTACCCCTGTTTGCATTGACTACTACAGCATACACTTTGGCTGCCCACTAGTGGTACTTCAGTCCATGCAACCGGCGATTACTGGGCACCCTCCCACACCTACCTACTCCATCACCCCAACATGGAGCTCATCGGCAAGCACACATACAGAATCAACTACCCACCCGCACTCACCAAAAAAGCAGCTAAACGTTTTAAACACAACTTACTGAGGTCCCACCCTGAAGTACCCTTTGCAGACACCTACCACTCACCGGTCAATGGTGCAGTAAACATTGATATCATCTTCCACACCGCACGCAGTGCTCTATGGAGAAAAACGTTCCTCTCTTTACTCACCGTATCCATTACCAGGAAATCCGCTCATGGCCAAACACTCTCCATCACACCATCCCAACTCTTCCCAGGCAGAACCTCCATCACTATCTATAACAACGGGATTGTCCTAATCCAATCCACGGACAGGAACCTGGAACTACTTGACAACCTGTTCCCAACTTTCGTACAGCACCTCTCCAATCCACGGACCCCACTTAGTCCAATCACCCTTAACCCAACTCAGTCCCTAAACGACACGCACCTCTCCTCCACCACCGGCACCGCCGTCAACCACCCACCTATTGCATCCACTTCACACTCATCGATCACAGACTTAGATCTCTCCCCGACACACACCAGCCGTACACCCCCCCGTCCCACCAATACCCGGACTTCCTTTCATACCACTCCCATTCCTCTATCCCCTGACAACACAGCTCCCAACAACAACGCCTCTAACCTACCTCAGCCCCAAATGAACGCACGCCTCTCCCCTACCACCGGCACCTTAGTCATACACCCACCTACGGTTATTACCCCACACCCCTCAATCACAGACACAGTTATGTCACCCACACACACCAACCTTACCCCCTCCCCCCTTTCACCAGCCCACATTCCCATTCTTCTCACCCATGACATCACAGCTCCCACCCACAATCCGCCCAACCACGTTCAGCACCAGACCGACACGCATACAGACAAACCCTACCCCTTATCCCCCCCACTCTCAGCCCCCACTTCCACCCATTAACCAACCACACCGAGCACGCCTCTATCACTTCAACTCCGACTTCACAAAAAAGAACATACAATCACACTTCCCCTCCCGTTCTCACCCCCCAATACCCTACATGCGCCCCCATCACCACTTATACACGCCCATCCTCCACCATGCACTCTCCAACAACCACCAATACCCTCCCCCATACTATGTCATCCTACCACGACCTTCCAATACCCACTACCAACACGAATCCCACACTAGACTACGTTATGGCCTCCCTCCTCCAGCTCAAAGAGGACATTCACATCATCAAACAACTACTCGGCACGCATTCCAGACACTCCTCACCCACCACCCTCCTCAAGCTCAAACAAGACATGCACATCATCAAACAACTACTCTGCGCACATCCCAGACACCCCGCACCCGCCTACACCAGCACCACCCTTCCCAACAGGACCTCCACCTGGTCGGCTGACTCGTGCACTCAACGCCCCCCGCACTGGACCTCAATCCCTGTTCGCAATCGGGAAAACCGTCCCCATCGCTCCTGCAACACACTATCGGACCTCGACACAGTTACCCTCCTCCGCTCCTACGACCCAGCTCCCCTTAACAACACACTCTCCACACTCCGCGCCATTCCAACGATTCTTCCAAATCCCCTTAGACACCCCACGCAAACCAACAGAATGTCTATCCTTAGTAACCTGAGAAAAGTCCCCCTTTCTCTAGAACCCCCTTCCACCCTCGACACACCCCGTCTCAAATGCACCCTCCTCAACTGCAGGTCGGCCTCTAGGCACTCCTCTGCAATCGCTGATCTCATCTCATCACTGGACCTTGACCTAATCATCATGACTGAAACCTGGTTAACTGAATCCTCTACACCCATACTGGACATACTGGTTCCCCCCAACTACCACATCACCAGACTAGACCGGGTTGGTCAAAAAGGTGGGGGAATCGCATGTATACACAGGAGTAACCTCTCTGTCTTGAAAGTAACCTCTCCCTCCCTACCCTCCCTAACCTTCTGTGAATACATTTGCCTAGATATTATCAGTGAGGGCAAACCGATGTGCTCTCTACACGGCATCTACCACCCACCTGGAGACAACTTTGCCTTCTCGCAACAAATCATGGATTTGATCACTACCAATTCAGGGCGACAACACACACAAATATACCTTGGTGACTTCAACCTTCACTGGAACGATCAGAATGACGCAGTGGTAAATAGCCTTAAAAAATTCCTCGACGCCCTTGACCTCACCCAAATATGCAACAGTCCGACTCACAAGAAAGGCTCCATCATCGACCTTATCATCTCCAAAGAGGACTCTATCCAACTCGAATCTATCCAACCCTGTGACTGGTCAGATCATCACATTGTCACGTTCTTCATCAACGAAAAAGTTAAATTTAACCCGGCTCAATCCATCAAGCCCAAAGTCTGGAAAAGGGACCTGAAAAAACTCAACCCAAACTCTCTACCCCCCAACAGCTGCAATATATTACTTCCTCCCACTGGCGTTACGGATGTCCAATCCTTGACGGATCACTACCTCAACGCGATGACCTCCATAGTTAACGAGGCTGCACCTATGCAGCTAAAAAGAGCATCCACAAAGATGTCCAATCCTTGGTACGACGGGAGTCTCAATGACGATAGACGGGCCATGCGAATGGCAGAGCGCACTTGGAGATCAGCCCCCTCCGCACTGCACTTAAAAACGCTGAAGAAAAAGAGAAATGCCTACTTCAGGAAAATAAAACGCTCAAAATCAGATTTCTTCAGCCGCCAGCTCGACCAAGCCAAAAATAGTCCGAGAAAGCTGTTTGAGCTAATCAGAACACAATCCAAGGAACAACCCCAACCTCTCAGCACTCTTGGCGAAGCACCCTCCTGTGAAGACTTCGCTTCTTTCTTTATCCAAAAAACCGACAACATAAAGAACGATCTCCTCATTGATGTAAGTCTCTACCCCAAACCCCTCTGCACAGCACCCACTGAACCTAAAAACAATGCTACATGGTCATCCTTTGCCACCTACTCGGAAGAAGAAATTGGTAGACTACTCAGCACTGTGAAACCAGCCAACCACCTCTCAGACCCCCTTCCTGCCAACGCTGTCAAAGACCTTACCCCGTCGCTCCTCCCACTCTGGACTAAAATTATCAACAGCTCACTTCAACAAGGGACCATCCCCGACTCCCTCAAAGTTGGACAAGTCACACCGCTACTAAAGAAACCTACAGCCGACCCCTCTGATCTAAATAATTACCGTCCCATTACCAATATTCCGACTCTTGCCAAATTGCTGGAAAAATGCGCACAAACTCAATTGACTAGACACATTAATCAGTTTGATCTGCTCAACCCCCATCAATCAGGCTCCAGAGCGGACCACAGTACAGAAACTGCTATGATTCACATAATTGACGATGCCCTCCAAATCTTGGACCAAAACGATACCTGCCTCCTTATCCTTCTGGATCTCTCTTCTGCATTCAACACCGTCAAACATGAGAACTTACTCGAGCTCTTAAACACAAGAATGGGTATATCTGGAACTGTGCTCAAGTGGTTTACGTCCTTTTTACACAACAGAACGCAGAAATTCAAGAGTAACAACTTGATGTCTTCTCCAATACCGGTATCGCTAGGCGTCCCACAAGGATCCTCCCTATCCCCAACTTTGTTTAACCTAGTTATGGAACCTCTCACCACCTTGCTACAGGCATCCAATATTCAATTCCACATGTACGCCGATGACACCCAACTTTATCTCAAAGTACAATCACCCAAAGACATTATGCTCTTGAACTCAACGATCAGAAGCACCCAATCATGGTTGGCCGCTAATCATCTCAAACTCAATGCTCTTAAAACAGAGTTCCTCTTGATCTCACCCCCTGCGAAGATCACTACCACACAAACCTGGCTTAAACACCTAACCGCACTCAATGTTCACCCCACTATCGTAGACTCAGCAAAATCTCTAGGCATAACACTTGACACCAACCTCAACATGCAGGAACACATCAACAAAGCAACTAAGGGGGCGAACTACCAGATCAATACCCTAAGGAAACTCAAACCCTTCCTTCCAGCCAAAGATTTCCAAACTGCGGTACAAGCTCTAGTCATCCCCCGAATAGATTACGGCAGCATCGCCCTCTGCGGTCTCCCCCTAACTACCACGGCACCCATAAGAGCTTCTCTAAACACCGCAGTGAGACTCATCACCGGATCAAAAAAGCACTCACACATTTCCCCTGACCTGAGAGCCCTGAACTGGCTGCCTTTTGAAGCCAGAATACATCTGAAAATCGCCTGCATCACGCACAAGGCGGTCCACCTGAGATCACCCGGATATCTCGCCCAGAAGCTGACGATTTCCGGAGGCTCTAGAAACACCAGAGGTACAAACAATTTCTTGCTAAAGCCCCAACGATTCCGCAAGGAAAAAATGTATAAACGCTCCTTCTCAGGAATGGCACCCAGGATCTGGAACTCACTCCCCACTGAAATCAGGCTCATCTCCTCTACCATACTTTTTAAGAAAGAAGTAAAAGCTATCCTCATGGCTAAATACACTTGAATTATTACTGAGGATGATATTACAGACGTTGGACCATTCAGATCTATTGTGCTTTTCTGCATTTTTGTATGACTCGTGTTACTGACCTGTCTAAGTGTTTACGCTATCAATTATTTGTATTTGTTTCATTATTGATGTGTTTGGTTTACTATGTTCCCACATGTACCTTCCCCACCCCATTTGTTATTTACTCACACGCTCTTCCTTTGTCTGTAAAGCGCTCTGATATCTGCAAAGATCTTGTTCGCGCTATATAAAACTTTCAAAATAAAATAAATAAATAAATAAATAAAATTTAACAATCCACTGAGCAATACCCGATTTAGAAATAGGATTGCCTTTGTGTGGTGAAGCAAAAGCCACAAAGAGTTGTTTTGTTTGACAAAATGATTTTGTTACCGCTATGTAATACAGTAAGGCTCGTCTAGCATCTAAAGTGACGAGCCCGTTCTGCCACTTAATCTGGTTGAGAAAAGAACACAGGCAACTCAACAGATTGGTTGATGTGGAAGGCAGATACCACTTTGGATAGGAACCTGTTAGTGCAAAGAACCACTTTGTCTTTGTAGAGTTCGAAAAATGGTTCCTCTATGGTTAGTGCCTGAAGCTCACCCACTCTCCTCAGTGATGTAATGCAATGAGGAAAGAAACTTTCCAAGTGAGAAATTGCCGTTCACCTTTATTCATTGGCTCGAAGGGTGGACCCATTAGTCTGGTAAGGACAATTTTAAGATTCCACACTGGAGCAAGTGGAAGTCTTGGTGGGAGTCCTTCCATAAAAGTATTGATAACAGGTACTCTGAAAAGGGACAGATGCTGTTTATTTTGAAAGTATGCAGCTATTGCAGCGAGATGTAAGCGTATGGATGTGTAAGCCAATGCTGACTGCTGCAACTGTAGTAAGTAACAAATGCTATTTTGATTGGAAGCATCTAACTGGTTGATATGGTTTTTATTACAATATATAACAAATCGCTTCCATTTATGTGCACAGCAAGCCCTTGTAGTAGGCCTTCTGGACTCCTTAATGATGTTCATACAGTCTGGTGAAAGTTTACAAGAAATTTGAGAGGTGCATTCGAAATAGTGAAAAAAGTTCATAAAGTTTATAAGTCTTCTGTTCTTTCTTTGTTGAATTCTTTTATTCTCTCTTTTTAGGATACAACGGCACAGCCAACACGTTTCATTCCCTTTAGTGCCTTGGGAATTTCGTCAGGGCTACAAGTGGGAACATCTAAATCCGATAATCTGAAGTAAAGTGGCACATTGACTATAAGTGAAGACAAAAGTATGATCGATAATCTAAGCCTGGGATTCCTGTATATTATAAAGTTCTTTGGATAGAAATCCACTTGCGTTTCTTCCGTGGACGACAAGCAGTTGCATTTGGAGGAAGATCGTAATTTTGTCCTTACCCCCAGCGACGGGACATCCGTAACACCAGCAGTTTTCAGAAGTGAAAGAAGGCTTATTTGTAGATGGCGTCCGTACGAGTTGCCATATACGTTTGAGTTATCCGATGCGGGACCTATGATAGGGTCTCCGGAGCCGCCTGCTCCTCCGTGTTCGCGTTCGAAGTAGTAGTAGTACTTCGCCTTTCACTTCTGAGAACTGCTGGCGTTACGGATGTCCCGTCGCTGGGGGTAAGGACAAAATTACGATCTTCCTCCAAATACAACTGCTCGTCGTCCACGAAAGAAACGCATGTGGATTTCTATCCACAGAACTTTATAATATACAGGAATCCCAGGCTTAGATTATCGATCATACTTTTGTCTTGCACTTATGGTCAATGTGCCACTTTACTTCGGATCATCGGATTGAGATGTTCCCACTTGTAGCCCTGACGAAATTCCCAAGGCACTAAAGGGAATGAAACGTGTTGGCTGTGCCGTTGTATCCTAAAAAGAGAGAATAAAAGAATTCAACAAAGAAAGAACAGAAGACTTATAAACTTTATGAACTTTTTTCACTATTTCGAGTGCACCTCTCAAATTTCTTGTAAATTTTCTGTATGGTAGACATCCTTGGCAGCGGATGGTGAGAGTGGTTGCACCACACAAACTTATGAAACCGAGGAAGTTGATGTGCTAAACCTTGGTCTGCTGCTGTGTACTTTAGTTTTTTGTATAACAGTCTGGTGAAAGGTTAAAATAACCAAACTCTAGACTTCAGGTGCCAGATCGCTAGATTTAGTTCTTTGGGATCTGGATGAATTTTGTCTCCATGGCTGTGTGTGAGGAGACTGGGTGTGAGATGTAGTTTTTTATGAGGAACTACTGAGAGGTCTAACAAGGTAGTGACCCAAGGTTGACGGGCCCATGTGGGAGCTACTAGGTTCAGTGTGAGGGGTGTTTGTCTGAGCTTCTGAACCACTAGTGGAATGAGTGGGAGATACGCAAAAGCGTAGGCAAATATCCCTGACCAGTTCATCCATAGTGCATTGCCTTTGGACAATTGGTGTGGATACCTGGAGGCGAAGTTTGGGCATTTTGCGTTTTGATGTGGGGCGAACAGATCTATCTGTGGAAAAACCCACATTTGAAAGAATGGGAGTAGAACTTGAGGGTGAGGTTCCCACTTGTGAATCTGTTGTCTCTGCCTACTGAGAAAATATGTGATTTGATTGTTTACTCCTGGGAGGTGTTCTGCCAGGAGAAAAATGTTGTGATGTATGGCCCACCTCCAAATGGTTTGTGCAAGGCGTGACAGCTGGAGAGAGTATGCCCCCCGTGTTTCTGTATGTAATACATCACGGTCATGATGTCTGTGCGGACTAGGACAGCTTTGCCTGCAAGGTGAGTCTGGAAGGCTTTGAGCGCTAAAAATACTGCTAGCAACTCTAGTTGATTTATATGAAGTTGCTTTTGCTTCTGACTTCACAAACCTTGAACTGTGTGAGTTTGAAGATGAGCTCCCCAACCAGTGAGAGATGCGGCTGCTTTTAGCACTGTCTGTGAAACTGGGTCGATGAGGGACTGCCCGTTGAATAAGTTTTGTGGGTTCCACCACTGCAGAGAGCGGTGAGTGTGGCCATCTGCCAACACTAGATCTGACAATTGACCCTGAGACTGATTCCACTGACGTGCTAAGCATTCTTGAAGGGGACGCATTTGAAGTCTCACATGGGGAACTATTATGACGCAAGACGTCATCATTCCCAGCAGCTACATGTATACTTGAGCTGGAAGTGACCGGACGGGCTGCAATGGTAAGATTAGAGCCTGAATACTGCAGATTCTGGCTGCATTGGGTCAGACTAGAGGGTTTTGAGTATTGAGAGTGGCTCCCAAATATGTTTGCGTGTTAGAGGGTTGGAGATGGGAATTCAACACATTCAGTGTGAACCCCAGATCGTGCAGTAATTGCAGTGTTATTTGAGTGTGTTGGAGACACTTTGGGTAAGAATTGGCTTTGATGAGCCAGTCATCCAAGTATGGGAAAACATGAATATGTTGTCTTCGCAGGTGAGCAGTGACTACTGCCAGGCATTTGGTGAAAACTCTGGGAGCAGTGATGACTCCAAATGGAAGCACTTTGTACTGGTAGTGTTGTCCTGCTACCACAAACCTGAGATATTTGCAATGAGCGGGATGTATTGGAATATGGAAGTGTAAGTACTTTTTAAGTCTAAAGTAGACATAAAGTCACCTTGCTGTAGGAGTGGAAGCACTTGTTAAAGCATGACCATATGAAAGGGATCTGATTGAATGTATTGATTTAGCTAGCTGAGATCTAATATAGGACTGAGTGAGCCGTCCTTTTTGGGTATGAGAAAGTATGAAGAGTACACACCCGATCACTGAGGCACTGGTGTTGATTGCACGCGCCACAGAGTTAGCTGCATCTAAAGCGTATCTAATAGATGTGTTTGAAATTAGCTTTCCTTCCTGATCGTATGCCTTAGACTTATGTTCATCAGATAGAAATTAGAGAAATTGTTCCATTTCGTTGTAGTGCGCTCTGTCGTATCTAGCTAAGAGAACCTGGGTATTGGCAATACGCCAATGATTGCCTGCCTGTGCAGCTATTCTTTTTCCGGAGGCATCTATTAGTTTAGATTCCTTGTCAGGTGGAGAGGCATCCCCTAGGTTTGAGAGTTTGCACTTTTACGGGCATTAGAAACTACTAAAGAATCCAATGGTAATTGACCGTTGATGTAAACTGGGTCTGATGGTGCAGATTTATACTTTTTTTCCACCCTTGGTGAACATTTGTGCACAAACCAGATCTTTAAAGATGTTGTCTGCATGTTTTAGCATACCCTTAAGCATAGGCAGTGTGTGAATGGATCTTTGGGAAGAGCTCAGTGTCTCAAAAAGAAAATCCTCCTCAAGTGACTCTTTATGAAGCTGAACTCCATGATATTCAGCAGCCCTATTTATTAGGTCTTTATACCCTATATTATCATCAAGTGGAGAGGGCTTTGTAGGGTATAAGTCTGGATTGTTTTCTGTGTTTGGATCTGTGTTATAATCGTTCCATAGATCAGGACTATTATCCTCTACCCCGTCCCTGTCATCCTAATTGTCAGGTGATTTTGGTGGTGGTGGTTCATTTGTGGGTGTTATCAATAAATGTGGGTTAGGTGGGTAAGGAGGTGGTAGAGAAGGAGGAGAGGGATTAGTACCAACATGTTTTCCCTTAAAAGGAATGTGGTAAGCGTCCTCTGTTTTTGGTTTGCGTTTCAATATACATTTTTTTTTTAATATGTCCAGTTTTGGGATTGATGACCAGTTTCTCTTGTTACGGGTCTGTGTTTGAAGGTAGGACATCGAAACTAGGCTCCTTTGATGGAGTAGGAACTGTTTTATCTTTCAGTGCCAATATTTTCGGAGCTGAAGTGTTCGGATTAGAGGATGGTTTCAATTTCGGTAAAGAAGGAGTTGATTCTGAAACGTGTATCAATGCTGATTGTTTTGGCTTGGTGCCCTAATGTGCCCGACTCAATCCCGAACCGGAAGGCTTTAATATTTGTTTTGTTGCCAGGCCAGAAGGCGGGGCATCTGAAATATGTTCATGGTGCCGACCTTGGCCCGAAGGCAGAGGAGGGCCAGGGGCCTTTTTCTTGGGCAGCGGTGGACTTTGGGGCAGGAGAGGATCGGTACTCACGGTACACTGACCCTGCGGAATCTCTTCGTCCATGTCGGATTTGGCTTCTGACACGGAAATTAGCTCCTCTTCTTCTTTGGCTTCTAGTGCGTCGTCGACGTCTTGTTTGGAATCTTCTCCGAAGAGATCCGGAATGGAGCCGCTGTGTTGTTGTTGCATTTTGTGATGTAGAGCCAGACGGTCACAGCGCGGCTTTTTGGATCTGAACGGTTTGCACATGTTGCAGTCTAGTTCGTCGTGCTCCGGGGAGAGGCACAAGTTGCACACTTTGTGAGAGTCAGTGCGCGGGTTCTTGGCGTGGCAACGGGGACAGAATTTAAAAGGAGCCCATTCCATTGACTGCAAGATGGTCCAACGCGGCTAGGCCCGACGGCCTTCCACAAAGTTTCCGATCAAAAGAGAGTTTTGTGAACCGATACACTGAGAATAGGAAACGTGATCGAAGAACAATACCATTGAGGGTAAGTGAATTGCACACCGAGAGGAACCCGAGGAACAGTTTCGAACCAGAGCGCAGCAATACACGTCTGAACCAGATGCGGAAAAAGACAATCCAACAAAGGAGTCGATGCCCCTGCACACGATCACCGAAAGGAGGAGTCACCTACCTCGTGACTGGAAAAACTTCTTCGAAGAAAAACAACCTGCAAACATCCGGACCCAACACTAGATGGCAGGAGTATACAAAGCATGTGATCTATAGCTCACATGCCTCAAACAAATATTTGTTATAAAGATGCCTTTAATTGTATCTGTAATCTTAATTCTGTGAATCTGTGCTATTAAGTTTCTGTCTGTTTCTTATGCCATCTAAAGAAGGAAACAGCTGCTATACCTGAAAATTCTAACTTACAAATATGAAAAGTCCATTAATTATCCCTCATCCGATGTTTTCTGATAATGTCTTTTAATTTGATGACCATTGAGTTGACGCCTAGTCTGATATCTGGTGTCCTGCGCCTGTACATCTAACTGTCCACGTTATGAGATACTTTTTATGGATTTTATATAGAATTTTTATTAAGATCTTTTGTAAATTTTATCTATGCAATTTTTGTATGTATATTTTTATCAGAATAAAAATTCATTTGATTGATTGAGGGATTGATTAAAGAAATCTGTGCCTTCCACTCAAACATCTATTGTTTAGATTAGGACTACCCTTAAGTATTAGCCTTTTATTTGTAATGAGAAAAGCCAAACTATGAACACATAATGCAAAAAAAATTTAAGTCGCACCATATGGAAAACAGGCAGTCACCTGCTGATTGTCATACACCTTCGAGCACAGTCTTGTTATCAAATGAGCATGTCACCTCTTCAAACACAGTATAACTGACTTGTTGAACACCATGAGACGGCAGGTCCGCTCAGTTTCTTATGAAAAGGATCTAACTGCACTCCAAAATAACAACTATACGAAGGCATTGGACGAATCTTACATCCTGGGGAAAGTCCAACCATACCTAACGCGGTGCCTGCCGCTTTGTAAATGCAAATGCTGAAATGCATTTTTAGCATTGTGGCGGTGGTGCAGAGAGCACCGCCCACCACAATGCTAAAAATACAGGATGTGCCCGCCGCTGTGGCGGGCACATCCTAATAACCCCCAGGGACCCCCGCCCTTATGGCAGGCGGTCCCTATTACCACGAGGATGGCGGGCGGGCAGAGTCCGCCCGCCATCCTAATGACCCCCTAAGTACCGGGATAGAAAGCTGAAAGTTCCCCGCAACATGAGATTGACTGCTGAAATGTTTTTTTTTTCTTCACAGGAGGCACCAGGAGGGGGTGGAAATGGTGGGTGGGGTTCTAATTTTATTTTTTTACTGTAATGATTTTAATTAATCGAACGGTTTAATAAAAAGAAAAAGACTTGATGAATGGATGCTGAACAGGTGCAGCAGCCTCACTCACTGGGTGAGCATGTCATTCCTTAAAAAAAAGTCTTGCTTCTTGTGAGCTCGTTTCACACTTTGGGACAACACTCTCCCTTATTTGTTAGTGTGTCAGCCCTTCAACACTGTCTCAGTCACTGGGTAAGGCATCTTACATGTTGGAGGTCATTGGCTAGGAGAGTCTCATCCCTTGAAGCACAGGCCCACTCTTTTTGGTGCAAGTCTCATTCAATGAGAATCTCGCTCATTGAATAGGAGTCTCACTTATTTGCTGCAAGGCGCACCATCTTAGTGACTAAGGCTCACACTTCACTCACTGAGTTAGAGACTAGTACACTGGACCAAATTCTCACTCATTGGGATGTCTCACCTGTTGGAGCACATAGTATCATGACAGACTAGCTTCAAATACCCGCGGTGCAAATGCACCCTTGGGGATAGTGTGACCTAGGGGGTAGTAGAGTTATTGTTGTCATGCATTTGCACGTCTCGAGGGACATCAGCCTTGCGGTTGTCCCAACGGTTCGAGTTTTATTATCACTGTTATACAAAAGATATCACAGCACTCAAAAACTTCTAATCTGTTCATTATACTTTTAGTCCATTAAGTTAAGGTCCAGAAATATTCAGGCCAAGCTCTGTTTATTGTTCGAAATCTTCATGTGAAGAAGCAACACCAACGGTACAGCCAACACACGTTTCATCACTTGCGTGACTTCTTCAAGGCTTCAAGATTTATTTAACACAATAACAGGTAGTCAGAAACTGGAATTAGTTTCTATATTCACATTATTTATTAAATCTATTTCAAATGGCAGGAACGGACATATTCTTTTAGATTTAAAGAATTTAGGCCAAAGGCGGAGAAAGAAGTTCCGGATTCCTTTACAATATACCCCTGGGTATGACACCCTAGTGTATAAGTGTTAATAAGGTCAAGGAGTAGTAAAGATTAAAAAAAGAATATGAAGCACAAGATCCGATGTATAGAGAACAAAGAAAGTAAAGGACATCCGTGTTAATCTAGAACCGCAGTGTAATGTGAAGCTGAGCTTACATATTTATGACCACTGTGTCTGTGCGGCCTTCTGTCCGCCAGCAGTTGCTTGCTGCCTGGCGGAGGGAACACCACGTCCCTATTCGGTGTGCGATCTCGTTATAACAGTTATCCAGTTTCCAAATCCATGCGTGGGTAGCTCAGCCAGGCCGGTTTTTCTTTCCCTCAATCACTTCTAGGTCTTGTGGTACCGGTAGGGTGACCAACTGGCATAGGTGCAAATTCAGGACGGTGAGTGTAAAAATTGAGGACAAAGGGTCAAAATTCAGGACAAAAATTCAGGACAAAAGGTCATAATTCAGGACAAAACTTCAGGACAAAAGGTACGTTTTACAGATACGTCAGAGGTGGTCGCGCAATAGTATATATGTAAGTAAATAGGCAACCATCTAAGTACAAGTCAAAATAGGTTTATATTAGGTTGAGACAATTGTGCACTTCACGGTTTTTCAGTAAGGCTGCAGCTTGCTGCCTTAGACAATTCAAAATTTGCATCTCACTCCAGCAGGTACATTAATCACCAGACAATGGTGAACCACACCTGAATATAAGTGAAGCCGCTTTTATTGTTGATTGAAAAATACTGGATATATAAGGAACTTTGGAGTGCCAGCCCCCTGTAACAAACCCCCCCCTTCCAGCCTCCCAGGGAAACACCCGATGGTCAAATCGCCTTGCGGAGTGGAGGAGTCCGTTTAGCAGCGTCAAAGTCCTTCGGCGTTCGAGTCAGCGCTGATTATTCGCGCATGCGCGATGCGGACTCCTCCACTCCGCAAGGCGATTTGATGACCACCTTGTTCTGCAATTCTGACTTCCAACGTGGCGATTTAAGTTTCTCCCGCAGCACGCAGTCCCGGGATCTCTTGGTCCCCTAGCAGTTGCCATCTATTCCCCTGCCTCCCAGGACACGTTACCATCCATGACAAAGGATGCTTCCACTATGAATTCGTTTTTCTGGATACACTTCCATTGAGTGCTCTGGCCCTGAGGAGAATCCCCCCGACTACTAGGGATTCGAAACGCGTAGGCCCCAGTCCCTTTGGTCTGCTTTTGGTTGTCCTAGTGTTTAACTGTGTTACACTAGTTTTGACAATTTTACACCCACTCTTGCAAAAAAACTTCGAAAAAGTTGATTTCATTTAACTCTAAGGAGTGTATCGTATTGATTTTGAATTTCCCTCCAGTGTACAGCAGACTTATTACTTCCCCCTCTGGTGTATTAATTCCCCAGTCTGTGTGAAGTATCTTAGTATGAATGTATGAATGTTTGTGGTATGACTGTGATATGTTTGACTTATGACTGTATGGTTGATTTTTTACCCTATTCTGTGTCCTTTTTCATTATTGTCACAAAATCTCTTATTGAAATTATACACTAAGGTCAAATTCATTGTACCTTCCATATATTTTGTAGAATAAAACAGCTATTAAATAGCACCTCCCAGTTTTGAATAGTATTCTTTATTTGGTTGACAAATTGGTATATGAACTACAGTATCAGTATTGGCACTTCTTCTCTGTTGTTCTGCTGTACACTGAGGCAGGAGGAGGCCGCCACATGATTTACCAGCCCAGACTGCCCCATTGACAATCTGTATGTGGCAATCAGCCCCATACAGAATGACAATGGTCGGGGAGGGGCTGCTCTTTTGCTCGAGGAGGAGCGCGAGGCGCACAATCAGGAACGTGAGGCCTCTCACAGTGGAGCAGTGCTGCTCCCTTTAATGGCCAAAATTACAGACAAAAGGCGTCCGTAAAAGGTTTCCTCCCGGACAACAGAAGTGAGGCCCAAATTACGGACTGTCCGTGAAAATTACGGACGGTTGGTCACCCTAGGTACCGGATGTAATTAAATAAGTTAAAGCAGGACTACAAGTCCCAGAATGCAAAGAAAACGGATTGGATGGGCTACTTATGCACGGATCTGAGAATTTAAAGAGCTGTGGGGTAATGGGCTTCTCTTGGTAATGCATCCAAAAGAAGGAACATGCCCGTGGTGTTTATAATAAGGAGCATTACAAGGGTATATTGATGGCGAAACTTATAGCCCACGTGAACTGCACGCTTCAGGCTAGACCAACTTGGCTTAGGGTACAAGTAGTACATCGTGAGCTCTAGGGAGAATGAAAGCCCCTACCAGAGTAAGGTGCCACAGAGACCGGAAATGCACCTCTGGGGACAGTGCAGCTCAGAGGGAGGTACGCCCACTGCGGGCAGCATGTCGAGTATGGTAGTGTACCTTAGGAGGCTTGTGGCAGAGTACTGGAAGAGGGCGTCGTCTAGTGTATGGAGGTGAAGTGCCTACTTCCCCCACTCGGGCACTAGGCAGTGTGCCCCACTTTAGAACTCTGACTTCAAGGAGGCAGTGCGCGCACGCTGCATCACAGTGAGGTGCCACCTGCACGCGGCGGAGGTGGCAGAATTCTAGCTGACCCCTTCACACCTAGAGGAGGAGCAGCCGCAGCCTGCATGAGGCTATACGGGCACCGCAACGAGAGCCTCGAGCTGAGAGGGCCCTCGACTAGGGTGACCAACCATCTGTAAAATTCACGAACCTTCCGTAATTGGGACCTCACATCCGTTGTCTGTGAGGGTCCCTTTCACGGACGCCCTTTGTCCGTAATTTTGGCCATCACAGGGAGCAGCGCTGCTCCCTGTGAGAAGCCTTAGCCCCTTGATGCTGTCGCCTCGCACACATCCTGGAGCACAATAGCAGCCCCACCCGTCTATAGTCATTCTGTATGCAGCTGATGATTGCCACACACAGAATGACATTGGGTCAGTCTGGGGTGTGACAGCATGTGGCGGCCTCCTCCTGCCTCAGTGAACAGCCGGGCATTCTGTTAGATAAAAGGTAAAACGCCCAAGCTGCAACATTAGAAAACAGTTTATATAAAGAAGCCTGTAAAACAAGTTAAAAAGAACGGGTTATCCTTCTTTCACTATCTCATCATTTTAGAAATTAAGTATTTTCAATATTATATTCAACAAAGCCATGGTTACTGCTTTCTTAGGTCTCGGCTAGTAACGCGCTGAAAGCGCGTTCTCGCCAGAGAACTATTGTTGGCGTCTCAGCAGCCTGAGAACACCGAAGTGAGACAAGACCTGGCCCCGCGCAGCGTTTCCCCATAGGATAACGTTGTGCGCGCGGCCAGGTCTTGTCTCCACAGCATGCCAATGCAGGCCGGATCGCGACGCGCGCCTGCTGGAATGCAGGGGGAGTCCTGCGGCACGTGAGCTGTGTGCGCGCGAAACCGCATTCCAGCCCACGGACATACGAAAAACAGTGAAGAGCTGACGGTGAATACAACTTTCACAAAACTCACACTTCTGCCGTAAATGCTAAAATGCTTTATAGCGGATTGTATAGGAACAGTTATGCATCTCAAACAATTTTTCATTCGGGTACATGAGGTGCTGCACCATGAAGTAAAACGTTATTTTTAAATGAAGACACAAACATTGAGGATTATTCTAGCTGAACCTGCTTATTTTACTTTCAAACTTAAAGCCATCAAAAGCAGATATTCAAAAAAACATCATTGGTGAACGTTAAGAGCAAGGTGAAGGTACCAACCAAAGCGATATCAAAATGGATTTTTAGTCGAGAAACACTTTGAAGCTGATGCGAAAGCCCGGATCCCACGGAAGTGCTGCTAGTTGAGGATGAGGGGCTTCTGTAATCACGGCAGTGTTTGTGCATAGAAAGGGATTTGTGGCTCCTTACACCTCCGGGCGAGGAAACAAAATGTAAGATTTAAAAGACATCTTTTCTCTAAGTTTAGCTGTTTGAGCCACATAGCTTTAGGGGACGATGTACTGTCTTCAGCCTCAGTTTTTAAAATCTATTTGATCACATCATCCCACAGGTTTTTCAAAAAAATAAAGTTCACTTCTCAGTTTAAATCACGTTATCGGGCCCTCAGCTGTCCCCCACACACCATTCTCCCCTCTACGTTGTCTTGGGTGCAGGTGCCGCTACAGCATTTCTCTTTTGTGTAAAACAACAGGCTGGTGCAGATGATCCTATTGCATTTAAAGTATAAAACAGATGTTTGAATTTAAAAAATTGTACATTGACAGTTTTCCCAGCCAGTTTCTAAATCAGTGCAGGGAATTATAGCACCTGCAGCAGCTTGTTGTGTTGACCTAATTTGCAATGGCTGGAGAGACTTCTGAAAACCCAATGGTA
Organism: Lissotriton vulgaris; assembly: GCF_964263255.1. NCBI lineage: Eukaryota > Metazoa > Chordata > Amphibia > Caudata > Salamandridae > Lissotriton > Lissotriton vulgaris. The sequence goes on from NC_141685.1 coordinate 1,035,500,892, forward strand.
CCAGGAAAGGGAGGGCGGGGCTAGCATGCCTGATGAGACACGTCTGTTTCCAACCGGAAGAGTGCTTCTGGTGGTAAACATAGCTTCTAGACAGGGATGGTGGGTACTATATTTTAAGTTAAAGTTCAGGCTAAGTCCTTCAGCACCCAGGCTAGCAGATTTACTTCATTAGACAGGCGAACACTCGGTATAAAAAGAGCCAGCAGCAAGGTTGCACTTGAGTCAGAAAAAGACATAGAAGGCGCCGGGAAGCCCCGAGTCGAGGAGTCACAGGCTCTACCACAGCACAGCTCCCACTCCCTTCACAACCCACGCTTCCCTCCTCACTCACAGCTTACCCCACACTTCTGACAGCTCTTCTCCCTCCCCACATTTCACCACCTATCCACTCTACCCTCTCTCACACACCCGCCCTCAAGGCGTACCACTGCTGCCTACAGGCAGACCACCCCCCCCCCCCCACAGATCCCCAAACTCAACACCCCACTATTCTCACAGTTCTATCCCCTACCTTTCTCACAAACCACCCTCCTCACATACCACCCCCATTCCCACAGGCATCTCTAAACTCCACTTTCCTCACATTCTACCCCCGCCCTCCTCACTCACGGCTCACCCTCCTCTCCAGTTAAATCCCATCTTCACCCCCACCACCCATAGATCAACTCAGCACCCCACATCTCACCCTTTCCATTCAACCCCCCGCCGCCCTTCTCTCTGCCTGCGCGTGCCTCTTCCAGTAACGGACTCCTTGGACTCTAAGTGCTCTCTAATCACATCGACGTCTGGTTAAGTTAGTGGGATCAAGCAGGATGGATAATATCTGTGCGTGTGTGGGTGGCTCTGTGGGTGTGGGTGGCTCTGTGTGAATGACTGTGGGTGTGTGGCTGTGTGTGGGTGCAAATGTAATAGGTCTCGCATTTGCGAGCAATTAAGCTATTGGCATTGTAAATGACAATGTCATTTATTTATGTTTTAAAACAAAAACATAAATAAAAATAATGTCATGAGCAATGCCAATAGGTCTAACTTTAACAATACCGAGACCATTGCATTGTAAATGCTTGTTATTTTAAGCAAATAACAACCATTAACAAAGCCAATAGTTCTGGCTTGTTGTTGGTGTAATGACACTTGCTGTATTATATATCTGGATGCAATGACAGAAACAACATAATACCAGTCGCGTGAAACACTATGCTAAGCACAGATTTTTAGACGAGGTGTTTTAAACCACACCCTTATTACATTGAACACCCCCTTTGAAGAGACCCCCCAGTTTTTTTACGCCACGTAAATCCCTGGAAACAACACCATGTCACTGTCACCTCACATCCTGGCACTGTACATCATGCATGACTCATGACTTCTAGTTTTCAGATTGCCTATGTGCAGGGAAATAGTGAAACCCACAACTTGCCACCCCACCCCTTGCTTTAGGAACTACAGCAGGGGTGACGTTCTTGATGGGCCTCTTCTGTCTGCAACTCTGCAGACAAATGCTCAGCTCATAAGAAAAGGTGGGTGAGTAAATAAGTGAAGGAATTTGTGAATGGCTGGATGGATTAGTGAAAGGATGAATGGATGAATGAAATGGAGAATGGATAGATAATGAAAGAAAGGATGGATGGATAAGTGAGTGAGTGGAAGTATGGATGAGAAAAAAGGTAAATAGATGGATGTATGGGTGGAAGGGTGGATGGATGGGTAAAAGGGTGGATAGATGAATGAAAGATTGGCTGGATTGATGAATTGATAAGTGAAAAGGTAGATGGCTGGATAAGTTAAAGGGTGGCTCTAAGGATTGATGAGTGAGTGAAAGGGTGTAGATGGACAAAAGGATGGTTAGATGAATGAAGAAGTAAAGGGTGGATGAATGAGAGAACGGATGGATGGATGAGTGAAAGGATGGATGAGTAACAAGGTCAACGGATGGATTCATAAATGGATGAGTACATGGATGGGTGGGTGAAAGGATGGATAGATGAATGGATGGATGTGTGAAAGGGTAGATAGTGGGTGAGTGAATGGGTGAATGAATGAGTGAAAGGATGGATGGATTGATGAATTGATAAGTGAAAGGGTGGATGGATGGATAAGTTAAGGGGTGGATGTAAGGATTGATGAGTGAGTGAAAGGGTGTAGATGGACAAAAGGAGGATAGATGAGTAAGTGAAAGGATGGCTGGATGGGTGAAAGGGTAAATGCCTGGATAGATGAGTGAATAGATGGATGGGTAGAAGAGTGAATGGATGACTGTACGGATGGATGGGTGAAAGGGTGGGTGGATGAATAATGGATGGATGAGTGAAAGGGTGGATGGAGGGATGAATGAGTGAAATGATGGATGGAAGGGTACATGGTGGATAGGTTTGCAAATGGATGAATATGTTTGGATATAGATGGGCACTTAGATGGAAGGACAGAATGAATGGTAAAAGACTGAATGATATATAAAAGAATGATTACACCTTGTAGCACCCATTATCTTAAGTAACATTTCCTATACATTGACTTTCACGTTTATATGAGTCATTGTCTCTACATAATGTGTGTGTGATGTAACGCACTCTGACACCCTGCCCTACATACTTGGGATGAGTAACACTATAAAAGAAATTGAATACACATGAGAGACGGTCTATGTGAAGATGAGGGGCTCCATTGGAGGGTGGTAGCAAGGCCCGACTGGCCAACCGGCCATCAGGTGTTTCCCTGGGAGGCTGGAAAGAGTGGTGAGCGGTTTTGTTACTTGGGGCTGGCACTGCCAAGTTCCTTGTATATCCAATCAACAATAAAAGCGGTCTCACTTATATTCAGGTGTGGTTCACCATTGTATGGTGACTAATGTACCTGCTGGAGCGAGATGTCAGTTTTGAATCCTCTAATGTAGCAAGCAGCGGCCAAACTGAAAAACCGTGAAGTGCACGATTGTCTCAACCTAATATAAACTTATTTTGACTTGTACTTAAGTGTTTGTCTATTTACTTACTTATATACTATTGCGCAACCACCTCTGATGTATCTGTAAAACTTACTTTTTGTCCCGAAGTTTTGTCCTGAATTTTGACCCTTTGTCCTGAATTTTTACACTCGCCGTCCTGAATTTGCACCCATGCCAGTTGGTCACCGTACCCTCGACCCTTTCAGGAGCAGACACTACTCCAGAGCGGACTTGGGCGCATCACTATATTGTATAAAGGAGACAGTGACTACAGTATATACATCTGTCAACATTTACTTTGTGAAAGACGTGCGATAACCCATACATGCCAACATTTTAGGAAAGGGACGTGGGAGATGTAAAGTAAAAAAATCGGGAGAATGAAAATTCTCCATTGACTTCTATTGCAGAAAAGGCAATTTCAGGCGGGAGACAGCTGAAACCAAGCCACTTTTGGCTTGAAACATCGGTAGTCTCCCGGCTGAATCGGGTCTGTTGGCATGTATGGATACCATTTGTGTAAGCACAGACAAGGCCGGGGAGGCAATGATTTGACTTTCCAGGGTAGGAGGGTCCTGCTGCCAGAATTGAATTCCCCCTGGTGTAAGTAATGCATCCATCCCTGAACAGATGGGTTTTGGTTATCAGTCTAAAGTCCAAAGGGAGTTTAGAAAGGATAGGGGCACCTGTCCAGAAGGGGCATGCTGGCCTCCGGCATGGGCTGGGCATATTTTGGCTGGACCTAGGAGAGGCCCAGTAATCAGCAGGATGTAGTTAAAGATGTCTACCTTGGTGCAGGGCCCTGGTTGTGACAGTGGCCACCCCCAGAGCTGTGGAGGAGTTACAGGGCGATCCAGAGTCTGGAAGGTACAGAAGGCTACTACATGCAGCAGCACATTAAGGGTGCTAAGCCAAGGATACCCAGGGATGTCTTAGCATGTCCCCTGGATGTACGACGGCGCCCCATTAGTCCTACGGGCGGTTGTGGGCCTGAGCAACCGGGGGCTGCCTCGAACAATCCGCCCCCTTTTGGGGGGGCGTGAGGAAGTGCGTGGACTGGCGGTCCACTGACAGGAGGGGTGGCCCCTCCCAAAATTGGTAACCACCGATTGGGTACGGCCACGGTGTTATTTGGCTTATCAGGCAGGCATGCGGCATAGGGGCTGGCCTGCCCTTGGATCGCCCGAGAGATAACCCACCATGATGGCATATTTGTTATGGATATAAACCTGCAGCAAATTTCTCCACTAACAAGGTGTCTTGTGGTTTATTTATGTATGCTGCTGTATGAGAACTGAGGAGTGTTGCCGATATTGGCACTATGAAAATTCCCCATAGACTTCTATTGCAGGAAATGCCATTTCAGGCGGGAGACAGCTGAAATCAAGCCACTTTTGGCTTGAAACATCAGTAGTCTCCCGGCTGAATCGGGTCTGTTGGCATGTATGGATAACAATACGGGTCTGTTGGCATGTATGGATAACAATAACACCACATTGCCTAGGATGACACAACCAGTGCATTACTGTTGTACAAAACATTTGTGTAAGCACAGACAAAGACTGGGGTACTTGACTTCTGAACAGCACTGCCAGGTCGTGGGGAGGGGTAACAACAATAACACCACATCTGCCCAAGAGCAGACAGCCACTCAAGTCCTCGCGAGGCAGCTATGTTTAGGACTTCATGACGTCAGTAAAGTCCTACAGGGGGGCTCGGAGTAGACAATCCCTGAAGTCCTACACTCGCAGATTCGCAGAGGAAGTGGACAGTCAGCCGGGCTAGCCTTGGAGGCTCTGAGGAGGAGGGGCCAAGCAGAGGTCACTCCAGAGGCAGGCGCGCAACTGCGCGGAGGGCAGCCCCCTGCGCTCCCGTCTGAGGTCAGCCACTGGCCACCCCTGATAAGAGGGGCACTGATTACACGGAGCTTAACATTCCCGAAAAATGTAAAACAGAACGAATTTATGTATCGTAAAATCCACAGAAGGGGGCTGGTAGACAATTAATTAAGCCTCGTGGCTCCAGACCCGGGCCTGGCTATGGTGACACGCCGTTGTTAAGAAATACTCAGAGTAAATGAGCCTAGGCGAGTAAGATACTCAAGCACGCGAGCGGCCTGTGAGGAGGACTGAGTGAACCTCCGCAGACGTCTGCAAGGGGGAGTGAGCGAGGCTACTCTGAAATGTATCAGCCAATGAGGTGCACGAGGCCAGTGTTGGCAACTGAGTGAGGGACCACTAAAGGGGGCGATCTCTTCACGGAGCACGAGTGAGGCTCCACAGAGGTGCACAAAGATGGTGGCGGAGAGTGATTCCAATGAAAAGAATGAGTGAGGCGCCACTGAGGTGCACAAAGATGGTGGCGGAGAGTGAGACCAAAGAAAGGAATGAGTGAGGCTCCACTGAGGTGCACAAAGATGGTGGCGGAGAGTGAGACCAAAGAAAGGAATGAGTGAGGCTCCACTGAGGTGCACAAAGATGAGCGGAGAGTGATTCTAAAGAAAGGAATGAGTGAGGCGCCAATGAGATGCACAAAGATGGTGGCGGTGAGTGCGACCAAAGAAAGGAATGAGTGAGGCTCCAGTGAGGTGCACAAAGATGGTGGAGGAGAGTGCGACCAAAGAAAGGAATGAGTGAGGCTGCCCTGCGGTGCACAAAGATGGCGGCAGAAAGTGAGACCAAAGAAAGGAACGAGTGAGGCGCCACTGAGGTGCACAAAGATGGTGGCGGAGAGTGATTCCAATGAAAAGAATGAGTGAGGCGCCACTGAGGTGCGCAAAGATGGTGGCGGAGAGTGAGACCAAAGAAAGGAATGAGTGAGGCTCCACTGAGGTACACAAAGATGGTGGTGGAGAGTGATTCCAAAGAAAGGAATGAGTGAGGCGCCACTGAGGTGCACAAAGATGGTGGCGGAGAGTGAGACCAAAGAAAGGCATGAGTGAGGCGTCACTGAGGTCCACAAAGATGGTGGCGGAGAGTGCGACCATAGAAAGGAATGAGTGAGGCTCCACTGAGGTGCAAAAAGATGGTGGAGGAGAGTGCGACCAAAGAAAGGAATGAGTGAGGCTGCCCTGCGGTGCACAAAGATGGCGGCAGAGAGTGAGACCAAAGAAAGGAACGAGTGAGGCGCCACTGAGGTGCACAAAGATGGTGGCGGAGAGTGATTCCAATGAAAAGAATGAGTGAGGCGCCACTGAGGTGCGCAAAGATGGTGGCGGAGAGTGAGACCAAAGAAAGGAATGAGTGAGGCTCCACTGAGGTGCAAAAAGATGGTGGAGGAGAGTGCGACCAAAGAAAGGAATGAGTGAGGCTGCCCTGCGGCGCACAAAGATGGCGGCAGAAAGTGAGACCAAAGAAAGGAACGAGTGAGGCGCCACTGAGGTGCACAAAGATGGTGGCGGAGAGTGATTCCAATGAAAAGAATGAGTGAGGCGCCACTGAGGTGCGCAAAGATGGTGGCGGAGAGTGAGACCAAAGAAAGGAATGAGTGAGGCTCCACTGAGGTACACAAAGATGGTGGTGGAGAGTGATTCCAAAGAAAGGAATGAGTGAGGCGCCACTGAGGTGCACAAAGATGGTGGCGGAGAGTGAGACCAAAGAAAGGAATGAGTGAGGCTCCACTGAGGTGCACAAAGATGAGCGGAGAGTGATTCCAAAGAAAGGAATGAGTGAGGCGCCACTGAGATGCACAAAGATGGTGGTGGAGAGTGTGACCAAAGAAAGGCATGAGTGAGGCGTCACTGAGGTCCACAAAGATAGTGGCGGAGAGTGCGACCCTAGAAAGGAATGAGTGAGGCTCCGCTGAGGTGCAAAAAGATGGTGGAGTAGAGTGCGACCAAAGAAAGGAATGAGTGAGGCTGCCCTGCGGTGCACAAAGATGGCGGCAGAGAGTGAGACCAAAGAAAGGAACAAGTGAGGTGCCACTGAGGTGCACAAAGATGGTGGCGGAGAGTGATTCCAATGAAAAGAATGAGTGAGGCGCCACTGAGGTGCGCAAAGATGGTGGCGGAGAGTGAGACCAAAGAAAGGAATGAGTGAGGCTCCACTGAGGTACACAAAGATGACGGCGGAGAGTGCGACCAAAGAAAGGAATTAGTGAGGCTCCACTGAGGGTCACAAAGATGGTTGAGACGCACAAAGATGGTGGCGGAGTGAGCGACCAAAGAAAGGAATGAGTGAGGCTCCACTGAGGTGCACAAAGATGGCGGCGGAAAGTGAGACCAAAGAAAGGAATGAATGAGACTCCACTGAGGTGCACCAAGATGGCGGCGGAGAGTGAGACCAAAGAAAGGAATGAGTGACACTCCCCTGAAGTGCACAAAGATGGTGGGGGAGAGTAATTCCAATGAAAGGAATGAGTGAGGCCCAACTGAGGTGCACAAAGATAATGGCGGAGAGTGCGACCAAAGAAAGGAAGGAGTGAGGCTCCACTGAGGTGCACAAGATGATGGCGGAGAGTGAGACCAAAGAAAGGAATGAGTGAGGCTCCACTGAGGTGCACAATGATGGTGGTGGAGAGTGAGACCAAAGAAAGGAATGAGTGACGCTCCCCTAAAGTGCACAAAGATAGTGACGGAGAGTGATTCCAAAGACAGGAATGAGTGGGGCTCCACAAAGATGGTGACGGAGAGTGAGACCAAAGAATGGCACGAGTGAGGCGCCAATGAGGTGCGCAAAGATGATGACTGAGAGTGAGACCGGAGAAAGGCATGGATTAGGCGCCAGTGAAGAGTATATGGCCACTGATGTTCGGTTTATGCAAAACTACTATAAATGCACAAGAAAAGTGTTTTGGTAAATAAAAGCACCAGATAAGTGGGATGACTAAGACTCCATATGACATCAGAGGAAGGAATGAGTTAAGATCTATTGACGTCTATTTGATAAGGAATGAGTTTCACACCAGTGAAGTCTGAGGTCATCAAGGTAAGGAATGAGTGAAATACAATTTGAGATTTATGGGAACATGAACCCCTGGAGGTGAGAAATTAGTGAAACCAATAGCAACAGTGACTTTAGTTGTGACCGGCATCTGCTTGAGCAGGCAAAGTTAACACCACCACTGACAATGGATGGACACTTGTTTGTTTGCTGAACGTTGAACCACATTGGGTAAATCTCTAGTGAAAGAGGTATGGAGGCCAGGTCAGCAAACGCTATAAACAAGAGCAGAAAATCAGGTTGGGGACTGACCTTCGCCTTCTGTCGATGTGATTCATGGAGAAGAATTGGAAAAGCCGCCTGAAGAAATACATTGTATTGTATTGTAATTGCATTTATATAGCGCTTACTACCCCATACGAGGCATCAAAGCACTTTTTTGGCAGGTAGCACGCTACTCCGGGACCCATAGAGGATTAGTGTTGAATTAGTATAGTGAAACATGCAAGTACATTTAAAGTGGTGGATAGGTTAGTCAATTATTTGGATTTGGAATGATAGGAGAAGGATAGAGAAGGAAAAAAAGGTTTGTATTTATATAGCGCTTGTTACCCCTGATGGTGTGTTGAAACATGCTATTCAGGAAGCCCATAAAGGATTAGTGGTGAATTAATATAGTGAAATATGAAAGTAATTTCAGTGGTGGATATTAGTCGGTTATTTGGAGAGAGAAGGATAGGGGAGGGATAAAATGGGAAGAAAGGATTGCATTCATATAGCACTTGTTACCCCTGATGGATGATGAAGTGCTTTTCTGGCGAGTAGCATGCCACTCCGGAATTCATAAAGGATTAGTTTTGAAAATTAGAATGTAATAATATGAAGTAATTTGAGTAGTGGATATGTTATTCAGTTATTTGGGTAGAGAAGGGTAGGTGGCAGGATAGTGAAGGGAAAGAGGTTTGTATTTATATAGCGCTTGCTACCCCTGATGCGGTATTGAAGCGCAAGTAGCACACTACTCTGGAACCCATCAGGATTAGTGTTGAATTAGTATGGTGAAACATGAAAGTAATTTTAGTGGTGGATATGTTAGTCAGTTATTTGGATTGAGAAGGGTTGGTGAGGGGTAGAAAAGAGGGAAGAGTTTAGAAAGGTTTGTTTTGGGGGATCAGTATAGTAAAAGAGGTGTAAGATGATGTAAGGAGGGGTAGAGTAGGAGAGAGTCTAGAAAGGGTTATTTTGGGGATCATAGTAGTGGTATATGGTTTGGGGTTAAATGAGAGAGTGGATGTAGAGGATATATTGAGGAAAGTATATGCTGAGAAATAGGGAAGTGCATTGGAAATGCTAAATTAGAAGAAAGTGATAAATATATAGATACATAAGTACATTGAAAGTATATAGATGCATAATGGAGGTATGAATATTGGGCAGCATTTCTGGCATTGGTCAGTCTCGAAAAGGCTTAAACAGGCAACTGCCCTTGTCCTCTCTGCCTATAGCCTCAACGCCCGGGCTGAGACGCCCTAAGCCTGGCCTTTTATAGCCCTAGTAATCAGGTGACCCCATCAGCCAATGGGAACCGTAGCCCTAACACTATCCAATCACAACACTAGCCCTAACAATCTAGAGCCAATAGGAGGCCAGGACCTTACAGTGAATCTTAGCCCTAGTCCAAGCACCCAATCAGTTCAAAAACCCTAACCGCTACATACAATAGAGGCCCTAGCCCTACCAGTAGTCCCACCCAAAGTCCAAGCAACCAATGGCACAGGAAGCCCTAGTCCCTACTTCCAATAGAAAGCCTAACCCTACTCTTAGTCCCACAACCAGTCCAGCAACCAATCACACCAGAAGTCCTAATCGCTACTTCCAATTAAAAGTCTAACCCTAGCCCTAGTGCCACCCTAGTCCCAACAACCAATAACACAGGAAACCCTAGTCCCTAGTCCCAACCTTACATTGACTGAATCATAGTCCCAGAAACCAATCAGAAGATTCAAATACCCAACCAATGAGGACACTAACCCTAATCCAATAGAAACATCAGATACAACCACCAATCAGTGTACACATGTACCAAACAATATCAGACCATGTAAGGTCCCAGCGACCTCAGACAAGGTTTACTGGCTAGGGAGTTGGAAGCTGCTTTTCTTGTTCAGAATCTCCTTGGAGACAAACATGTGTGCAGATGCTCTGAAGATGCTAACAAGAACCTTGTGGTGCTCCTGGGTTTGAGTTAGTCTTGATGCAAGAGATTGAAAGCTACCAGAAACCATCTCTATCCAGAATCTTCTAGCCAGGACTTTCTTCACCGAGATAACTTGGCAATACAGAAATAGCTCTGATAGAACCATGAGACGCAAACACCCCTAAAATCAATCTCCCTTAGAAATGGCTGAACAAGGCACCATCAGCTGGAAACCTGGACACATATCTTACACAATTCCCAGAGCTTGTCCCAGGCAGGACTCCCTGCTCAGGGCTCGGGTCCAGTCGACGTCAGCTGCCTGGAGAGACAAATCCGGTACACATTCTTTAGCTTCGACACACGGGCTCTTACACTCCGATCCGATTTCCAACTTCTTCTGGTCTGCCAGATGGCGCAGCTGTCCGTACAGGGTTCCCAGTTCTTAAGCTTGCGGGAGTGGAAAGGACATGCATGGAATGTGGAAACCTCAAAGACGGGGGACAAGCCCATGAGTATCCCAGCAACAAAATGGCCACCATCCTGCAAACATCTTTGTTGCCTCACAGCTCCGTTTAAGAGCCAAGACTTACATGTTATTCGCAAGCAGTATCTTGCGCCAATGCTTCTTGGATGTCAGACACTAACTAACGTCCTTTCTGTGAATGACAACGAAGATAGCACTGTAGAGGCCAACTGTAAGACAGGCCACTCCTCTAGATACGGTTGTAAAGGGAAATACGGGAGAATGTCAACATCAACAAGATTTTCTCTGCTTACCCATCATGGCCACATTTTGACCGCGGAGAGCACTGCGGTACTGCCTGTTATTTGTAGCCTGCTCTGTACTTAAGGGAAAACAAACTAAAAATACGTTTTATCACATCTGCTGAGGGTCAACTTGAAAACGCCTATTTAAAAAGTCAAGTGGAACTGGCTGGAGGAGGAACTCGCAGAAGGGTTGCATCTGGATGGAAGAGGCAGGGCAGGCTCCATCTTATTTCGGCAGCAGATGTTGCTTTTTGAGGCAGAACGGGGGCACTGCATTCACTATTCCCTTGAATATTAGTTTTACTGTCAAAATAAGACAACGTTTGACTGAGATACTCAAAAGGATCCGTTTGAGGAAAGATTCTGGAGCAGGTGTGTATCCTGGTTTGGTTGACTACGTTGCAACTTAGTCACAATATCGGCTGCATTCGGAGCACATGGCTTTTGTGTTTTTGGCATGCGTTAGCAGCAGAGATGGAGAGTTGTTCGGGATTTAGTAAATCCCTCCAGGTCAAGTGTCCAAATGCAAATCAATTCCCCAAACCAGCCACAGTTGAAAAAAACACATTTGCCAATCATTCTTTGCAGAAAAGACCTCTTATTTTAATAGCTGCCTCCTTAATGTAGCAGTCACTACTCTTTGGATGTCAAATTAGATGGTCGACTGAACCATAGGAAGTATAACAAGCATTGGCAAAGCCAATAGGTCGCACTTTGTGGCCTATTGGCAATGTTTTTTAGCCAGGCTGCACATCATTCTTGATGCTGTACAGTCTTGCTAAAGTAAAATAAAATCACTTTTATGGAGCTGCACACGTTTTTTTTGTAGGTGCGCGCATCAAGCATGTCAAAATACAAGTCACTTTTTTCAGATCAGTAACTAAAAACAAAATGCGCAAAGGCTGTTTATAAATATTTTTAAAAATCAAAAGGGTTAAGCAAAACAGGGAGGGAGGGAACGGCACACAGGATCAACAAGTAAAGGGGGGGTCACTGCATATGTAACAAGGGGAAGGGTGGTGGAGGATGCAACATGGAATAGCACATGGAGAGTGCAAGAGGGAGGGAGGTGGGGAGAAGCGCACGGAGATAGGCAGCAGCATGAGTTGGGAGAGAAATGTATAAGGGAGGCAGCTCGAAAACATACACTCTGTGAGTGCTTGCACAAAAAGAAAAGAAATGGGGTTCCTAACATCGAGCACAGACACCAGGCAAACGCACACGGTAAATAAGTAGTGGGCCATGGGAGGGGCAAACACAAGCTGGTACATGAATAAGAAGCAGGCAATGAATGGGTTGTATGACAGTTCCACACATGCAATTACTACGAATGCCATTATAACGCCGACCATACAACGCATGCGTCATTACCACGCCGTGCATTTCGTAAGAAAAATGTTTCAACGTGTATGGCTCTACCACAATATCACGGTAAAGGCATGCTTGATAATATGCATTTATCAAGCATACCTTTACCACGATATTATTGTGGTAATATTATATTATATTATAGGCGTGGTATAGGCATCAGCTCGGTAATGGCCTGTGTGCAGTTGGTGCGCGCTCTGGCATGAGCGTTCTAGCTTTATAATATTACTCCCTACGTGATCCGTTCACAGTGTTAATCGACACTGTGAATGGACTTACTTTTAGTGATGAGACAAAGAGGCCAGATCGGGAACCCTGCCGGCCCTGAACCCAAAGTCCGATGGGGCAAGACAAAGCCTGAAGGGTCCTGGGGGACACAGAGGTGAGTTGAACACGTCTTTAAAAAATAGGCTTTTGAAAATATGTAATTTAGATATTTCTGTTTTTTAAACATATTACAGAAGCAAGAGTGCACATGTGATTTCCTTTAAAGTGTTCCCCTGTCGTAGTCTCCTGCCCGGTCCTGACCCCTAATTCCGCTCCTTAAATAAATGCTAGGACCTAAGACCGCTCCTCCCCTCACCACCGTTGCCTCCCACCCACCCTAAGTTCCTAAATCCTTCCCCTCCCCCCTCCATCCTGAGACCGAAAACAGGGTCCATGACCATTACCACACATCCTATACAAATTTACAACATACATGTCTTTACCATATATGTCTGATTTTGCCTGCGAGGTAAAGGCATAATGGCGGTAAGTGCTTTGTGGTAATGCACATGTGTGGTAAAGGCATGTTCGTTGTTAGGAATGCGTGGTAATGGTCATGTGGTGTTATGACCGTGTTATAATGGCTGTTTCCCAAATGAAATTGACATGGAAAGACAACCAATGGTAAGCAATGAGTGGGAGCAAAGCACCTCAGTGTTCATGGTAAGCCAAAATATGCAACACAACTGACAGCTCATGCATTGTCTGGTAGGATGGACCTAACAATCAGATAACCACTGCATCATGGGTACATCTTTATGCTTTTTTAAACCTTCCTGAAAAAGAGAAATTCAACAAAGATCTGAATTTATTTGAAGAGTCAGAATTTATTAGTAGAATAGCAGGGGGCAAACTATAGAGCGGGGATCAAGAGAGCATAGTTTAGATGGGTGTTGCGGATTGGTCAATGGGTTAAAATTAGGACCTCACAGTAAAAATTGGGCTCCTCGGCCCCAATCCTAAAGAATGTTTTTTGGCAGCTGAAAGCCTTGAACAAGTTACCTGTAATACTATTTCCAGGTAAGTAACTTGGGGCTCACGCTGTGGATGGCAGAGTGATGCAGAGTATGAATCTAGAACAGATTCACACCACAAAACCTTGATAATAGTCACAACTTTTAAAAGCCAAGGAAGGCAGATTGCCAGATGCCAGTCTCCTGGCAGCAATCACCCGCCGCTTGCAGATGCAATGACAAGCTGTGAACAAAGTGTCAAACACACAAATATTTTGATCACACTACTCATCCAAGCTTGCAATTGAGCCTGAAGCTTTGGATGGCAGTCATTTCCTGGTAATTAATCTCCAAGTGGAAGTGCTTAGCCCACCACATGAATTGCACTGACCCCGAGGTCACATCACCATTATACACTATTAACAAAAGCATGCAAGTACTTTAGAAATGTGTTTTAAATGGTTCAAGCTCCATGATCTGCAAAAGCAGGCTTTCTTGGTGTCTCGATGACCATGGCATTCTTTGCTTGAGGTCATTCAGCCTCTGAGAGTCACTTCAGCTCCAATTTGAGGCTGTTCTTGTCTTATGACCGGATACTGGAGAAACATTCAGAGGTTACTATACTTTTGAAATCAAAAGAACCGGGTGATCCTCGGCAGTCCTCTACATCCTTCCTTCAATTCAATTCTCTTTCTTACAACACCAAAACTCAGGGGCTGTCACTGAAATAAATACATGTACGTAACCCAACATGAAAAGAACATTTCTGGATTGTTTTCTTGGGAATGCCCTATCTGACTAACTGAAAGACAGATCCAACACTCTTATACCATGGACACATTGACAATCACATTTCATTTTTTTTAAGTTTAGCTCTATGAATGCCACTTGAAGAATTCCTACTTCAAGCTGTGCTATGTGGAATGTCTGGCGTCATAATTAGTTAATCAAGAGAGGAGGCAAGAGCATGCTTCAGGAATGGAGTTTACCTCCCATGTCAAGTTAAAATGCCATGTGATGTTTTCAATGAAGCACTGTTAGAAGGATGTCTGATCTTAGCCGACATTGTTCAAGGCTGGTAATACACTGTCCGACAATATAAAAAGAGTCAGTGTGCCTCTTATCTTCGGCAATACGCATTACAATTATTTACTGCAGGGAACCTGTCTTGTCTTCACTGAAATGCAGACCTTATATATAAAAAAAATTGAGAGGAGTCCAGAAAACGACAAAATATGAACCAGCTCCCAAAGGCACACATTTGCGTCTCATAATGTGGTAAAAACAAAACAACGATAACACTTTGAAGCAACAAAAACACCACATTGTCAGAATCGTAAAAAGGAAATGTATGTTTTTTTTGTTTTAATTTCCAGTAATTTGTCCATGTGCATCACTGCCAAGCAGCCTAGGATATGTGGCATCTTATGCCAGTTTTGACCTTTGTAACCAACAAACTATGCATTTGACATCTCTCGGGGCTTGCTTCCACAATTTGTAAGTATAGTTTTAATGCAACATGCTGCTGGTAAAAAGAAAAGAAAATAACCAGACCTGGCTGGAAGTGTCACAAATGGGTCAGGATGGCATGTCACCTCTATTGCACATCACATGTGACCTCCACTGCACACCCCCTGCACCCCTGCACTGTCTATCATCCAGTGTTTCCATGGCACACCATGTACAGCACACAAAGCATCCACGTCTCCTCTGACGGGAGCCACTCCTCGCTCTCTGAAGGGTCTCACCCTGCGAATCCCTTATTCATTTGTGTTTATACTGTCTGTATCCCTCTGTGTGCACCAGCTAAACAAAAGTCATACCCATTGGCTTTGTCAATGGGGGATTTCTAAATGATGTCTCACCCAGTACTATTGCAACAAAAACAATAATAAAAAGAAATATCACCGGCTTTGTCTCCTTACCTAAGTCTGAGACTCGCCTTCTAGGAGAAACTGCCCCAGCATACTGATCTTACACACGAGTCAATAACTTCCTTCCTTATTTTCGTTACTCCTTCAAACAACTGCACGCATGTTTTTGACTTTTCTTAGTTATATCTGGAGAGAGAAGAATGGGGAACAAAACAATTCGATGAGATCTTATGTTGGTACATAAACATTTTTAAATTCATGTTTTGCTGATTTCCTGGTATTTACAATGATCACTCTACAGCAGGCAAGTATCACTAAGCTGTATATAACACCTCAAGCCAGCCCTGGCTTTTTAGCTAACAAGAGACTGCATCCTGGGACTTGTAGTTTTGCTTTAATGTTGTATGCATAGACTAAAAATTCCCCAGCATGCAAAGTGCTACCTGAACCGGGTCAAACCTAGTTAGGGCGCTTTTCTGCTGGGCAAACCAGGGAACAGCATTTTAACGCCCACAACGTACAAGGCCAAAATACAAGCCAACCTCTCTGTTACATATGTTCAAATTTTGGCTCACGTCTGAGATTGGAGTTTGAAGCCCGGATGAAATTACAATGCTATTCAATACAGAAACTCGCATATAAAAAGATTTCCGCACAGATTCTATGGAAAAGAAAATACATCGTATAAAAAAGTAGGGAAGTCAACGTTCAAGCATTTTTACTGGGACAACTAAAGGATTTTAGGATAATTTTACAGGTGACCAAAATTAGAACAGAGAGGCCCTCACCTACTGAATAAGCGTGGTGTGGAAGGAGTGTAGACTTTGCCTGTGTGTGGGTGGGGTGGGGGGGAGCTTGCAACCTGCAGGCCACACCCCCTGTGGAAGTGGTATATATTTAGGAAGTCTCTCCAGGGTGATGGCAGTAGGGCTGCAGGTATTTGGACTCTATCTAAATCCGAATCCGCTGCATTCTCAAACTGCTGACCATCCTGGAACATGAAGTTAGATACATTTCTTGCATTCAACTCAGGTAGCAGCAGTGGCCTCTGGTCAACAGGGCATTTACTAGTCCATTCGCTCAAAAGGGTTAATTAAGCCTCTGTCTCTTCAGATTACATGTACCGTCTTGTTACTCAAGAGATTTGGAGTGAATGTACCCGCCGGCGGGGAGGCGTCTTCCAGAGGTGACAAGTGGAGTTACTGTCTCCTCATGATAATGTGGCACTCTGCTCGGGCTGAGGCATGGAGTGCTTGTCTAGAAACAAAGAGATGTCCTGCAAGCGGCTGGGGGGTGAAGCTGTTGTCTCCTTTACAATGTAAGATCCTGTGATAGGTGAGGACTGCAGTGATTGCCTTCTCTTGAGAATAGGGGACTCTGTTAAAGGTGACGTTTGAAATTGGGCTTTCCTTGGTATAGAGTGGAGTAGTTGTCGCCTGCTGGTAGAGATGAGACTGTTGTGGGTCGTGTTCTCTTCACAGTGCACTGTCCCGTGGGCTGTAGTGGCCTACTAGCCAGGCAACAGTGCCTAACCATGATGGGTGTATACACATGGACACTGAACGATGAGAGAGTCGCCGAGCAGCTCAATATCCAAAAGTGCATCTTTCAATTCTGGTACCACATCAAGAACTTAATCCAGATGCCCTCCACTACCAGGTTCTGCTGGTGAAGGACATTAAGTAGTATCAAATTGGCAACCCCCCAAAGATTCTTTACAATGTTTTATCAAAGCACTGCAATATTTCTTTGTCAACCCTGAAGGCTTCCTAACACATGAAACCTAAAGCTGGAGTTGGGACATTTTTATCGACTTGGATCGAGCCCAAAGAAAGTACTACACAACTTATTGGGAGATGCAACTAGAACAACTTCAACAAGCTAGAATACAACAGATCACTGAAAAGGAACTTTAATCTTGCTGAAAATATAATTGTGGTGGAAAAACCTAGGCACAGACAAACGTTCTTCAAAAACCCAGACCGAGTGACCACAGTCTGTAAACAGAGATTGGCTGACACAGATCAAAGCACAAGCACAGGATTTTCCAACAGTTGCACTTGGGGGAAGTGGAGTGCGAGAACACTTTCTCCTGCCTACAAAGCCACTCAGACACTTACTTCTCCACATCCTGCAAGAAAAGGAAGTCTTCGCTAACAAAACTGAAGGACAACAGTGTGCCATCTTCGGAAGCCTGTCAGAAACAGTGGAGAGTGCAGCATGCCACCAAAAGATGCACTGTTCATAAAACATGGAGCTACCACTGGACAGACTGTATTATTTGATATATATTTTACATCAAAACATGAGCGCTAGTTTGATTTGTCATGCCAATAAAACATATTGTATGTGCAGTAGTCGTCTCCCCCGGCAAGATGTGTGATTTTTCCCCCTCAATATGTTTTCATAACCGAATAGTAAAGGTGTGGTTGTCTCTCACCCCCACTCCTCCTAGCATAGGAGATCTAGCTTATGCTCAAAGAGGAGCACTTGAGTTCTTGGCTCCTCCCACACAATGTGGTCGCTGCTTACAAACGCTAGCTGGAGTGATTGTTTCCTCCATGCAACCAGGACAGGGCAGGAGTTGACAAGTCCTGCCGTGGAAAGTGGTTTCCCATTGCAGCTTAAGGCATGCGGCGGATGTCCCCCAAGGGGGAGCGGGCTGCTATCCACTTGCACGACTCACATTCGATGTAGGCTTTTCTCTTTCATGCTATCCGCCCTTTTCTCCCACATAAGTGTTGAATGGACAGTCGAGTGAACCCTAGCCGGAGCTAGATCCCAATGTCCTCTCTGTAAGATCTCTATGTAAGGAACACAACTGAATATCCCGCAGGCTCCTCCGAGCTCATGCAGGATAAGTCCTTCAAATCTCACTCATTTACGTGAAGTCTCACACTTGATGCTTTCTAGGAAGCCCTGAATGCCATAAGACAGCCTAATACTGAACATTATCATTTTTCTGTTATAGTGTCTTGTTTTTAAACAAAATCATCCACTCTCAAACCTCAGGCATTTTGAGATCTGTGACTGGCAAGGAGAGAGCGAGGCGGTCGAATCAGTTTGCTAGAAACAGGCCACCACATCTCAGACCTCAACATTTGTCCCTGACAAATGCACCACTTCAGCTGGTAATGTAACTAGGGCTCCCTTAAGACTCCAGGTGGATGGAACATTTTTTCACATTTTGCTGTTTAATTCTGCAATAATTTCTATTATGACACTTAAGTGCACAGAGTGAAGCGCCAGAATGGTTTAGGTGGTTAGGTGAAACTGGGGCTTTGTGCCCTTGGAGATGCACAATAATTCCTATCGTACAAATAAACATTATAAAGCATTAGTAATAACACCAACAAGTGATAAATATAACCTCTGCACCTGTGTCCTGGTGTATATGCAGCCCCAAAGCACTCTTAGATTGTCCTAAAATGCCCAGTTTGCTGTTTTACAATTAAATAAAGTTTTGCTCTACCCTATGAGTGCACTCCAACATTCCCAACTTTGATTGTCAGCACCCAAACCTATGATCTTTTAATGACACACTCGGTAGAACAGACGGGTCTAACTTACTCCATGCTACTGCACTTTTCTTTGCATTTCTTGTGTGCTTTCCCACTCCCACCCTCCCTCACCACCACCACTCCTTCCTCCAAGAACTGTCAACTTTCTCCTCTACTTCCCCCACAGCCGCCCAGCCTGTAAAACTCACCAGCAAACAGATCTTTCTTTCATTCCAGCAGCTGCAGTGCTTGCTTGGATGAGAAGGGGCTGTATTCCCCAGAGAGGACCTGGAATGTATAGATGGATGTGTGCAGAATTCTGCTGCTTGGGGTGTATTACTGAAGCCTGCTCGAGTTCAGGATCACAGGACTGGCAAGTGGAGCGGTGGCTATTTCAGCAAGTCTCGTACTGGGAATCCCTGGTAAATTACATCCAGGAAGGGGGGGGGCAGTGTACCCAAAATATCCAATGCTAGCCTACGAAGCAATGTCTTGGATCTTCGCAGTCTCCTGAACAAACCAGCTTTCGGAGTGACTCCCTGGCACACGCAACCCGAGCAAAGACACAGTGTCACAAAACTGCTCCAATGGAAGTCTCCAAAATATTATTTTAATATTCTTCTGTTGAGCTATGTGGCAAAGGCTTGCTCTGTCTGCAGTGTCAGGCTCTGAAGCAGCTCTCCGGTACCAGGGTCTGGAGCTTGTAGCAACTGCCTGGCACCAGACTCTGGAAAAACTCCTGGTACCAGCATCCGGAGCGACTCCTTGTACCAACCTCTGGAGCGACTCCCGGATCAACCTCCGGGGCGACTCCTGGTACCAAACCCTGGACAGACTCCTGGGCCAGCCTCTGGAGAGACTCCTGGTACCAACCCCTGGACAGACTCCTGGACCAGCCTTTGGAGAGACTCCTGGTACCAACCTCTGGAGAGACTCCCGGATCAACCTCCGGAGCGACTCCTGGTACCAAACCCTGGACAGACTCCTGGGCCAGCCTCTGGAGAGACTCCTGGTACCAACTGCTGGAGAGACTCCTGGTACCAGCCTCTGGGACCGCTCTCCAGAATCAGTGTCTCTAGAGTAACTCCCGGGTACCGGCCTCTGGAGTAAATAATTCCTTGTGACCGGACTCAGAAGCGACTCGCCCCCTGCCAGTCTCCGAGTGACCCTTCTCTGCCACCGTCCGCAGCGATCCGCTTCTGCATCCAGCGCCCCGCTGGCTCCTTCCTCTCTCCGTTTTGCCGTCTCTGTATTTTTTGGGTTCCTCCCGTCTCCCTGGCTGGGATTTTAATTATTTCAAGACGAAAACATGTGTTTCTCGCAAAGACTGGGCTCGGCGCAGGCTGAATCACACGGACCGGCCCCTCCCCCACCTCCTCCTCTTTCCATCATCTTTTGGTTATGGAAAATGTCAAATCACGTCACTGCACATGACCCATTTAACAACTGGTGTGAGGGCGTGATCGCCGCCCCTCCCAGCCCCGCTCAGGCTTCTGCGTTCCGGCTATCACCGCCTTGAGAAGTCTCGGGGGGCACCCACCTCATCTGGCAGGGGGTACCTTCGAGTGAGTCCTTGGGGTCCCCCCATCCCCTGGGTACATTGTCACCAACCGAGAGTTGTGGGAATGCGCGAGCCACTGGCCAAATCCCAAGAGATGTGGGCATAACTGAAACTCTGCATAGCGATGAGACAACTCGGTCAGTTAAGGCGCCTGCTGCGTGCATTATGCAGGTTCCAAATCGCCTAGTGAGTTAACGCACTCGCTGCACCGATCTGGTTAAACCCCCTGGTATGGCGCTTTGCACCCACACTAAACCCTCTGGTATGGTGCTGTGCAACTAAACCCACTGGTATTGTGCTTTGCGCCACCCACACTAAACCCTCTGGTATGGTGCTGTGCAACTAAACGCTCTGGTATGGTGCGTTGCACCCACACTAAACCCTCTGGTATGGTGCTTTGCACCACCCACACTAAACCCTCTGGCATGGTGTTTTGCACCCACACTAAACTCTGGTATGGTGCTTTGCACCCACACTAAACCCACTGGTATTGTGCTTTGCACCCACACTAAACCCTCTGGTATGGTGCTTTGCACCCACACTAAACCCTCTGGTATGGTGCTTTGCACCACCCACACTAAACCCTCTGGCATGGTGCTTTGCACCTACACTAAACCCTCTGGTATGGTGCTGTGCAACTAAACCCACTGGTATTGTGCTTTGCACCACCCACACTAAACCCTCTGGTATGGTGCTGTGCAACTAAAAGCTCTGGTATGGTGCTTTGCACCCACACTAAACCCTCTGGTATGGTGCTGTGCAACTAAACCCACTGGTATTGTGCTTTGCACCCACACTAAACCCTCTGGTATGGTGCTTTGCACCCACACTAAACCCTCTGGTATGGTGCTTTGCACCCACACTAAACCCTCTGGTATGGTGCTTTGCACCCACACTAAACCCACTGGTATTGTGCTTTGCACCCACACTAAACCCTCTGGTATGGTGCATTGCACCCACACTAAACCATCTGGTATGGTGCTGTGCAACTAAACACTCTGGTATGGTGCTTTGCACCCACACTAAACCCTCTGGTATGGTGCTTTGCACCACCCACACTAAACCCTCTGGCATGGTGTTTTGCACCCACACTAAAACCTCTGGTATGGTGCTTTGCACCCACACTAAACACACTGGTATTGTGCTTTGCACCCACACTAAACTCTCTGGTATGGTGCTTTGCACCACCCACACTAAACCCTCTGGCATGGTGCTTTGCAGCTACACTAAAAACTCTGGTATGATGCTGTGCAACTAAACCCACTGGTATTGTGCTTTGCACCACCCACACTAAACCCTCTGGTATGGTGCTGTGCAACTAAAAGCTCTGGTATGTTGCTTTGCACCCACACTAAACCCTCTGGTATGGTGCTGTGCAACTAAACCCACTGGTATTGTGCTTTGCACCCACACTAAACCCTCTGGTATGGTGCTTTGCACCCACACTAAACCCTCTGGTATGGTGCTTTGCACAACCCACACTAAACCCTCTGGCATGGTGCTTTGCACCCACACTAAACCCTCTGGTATGGTGCTTTGCACCCACACTAAACCCTCTGCTACGGTGCTTTGCACCCACACTAAACCCTCTGGTATGGTGCTGTGCACCTAAACAACCTGGTATGGTGCTTTGCACCCACACTAAACCCTCTGATATGGTGCTGTGCACCTAAACAACCTGGCATGCTGCTTTGCACCACTCACACTAAACCCTCTGGTATGGTGCTTTGCAACTAAACCCACTGGTATTGTGCTTTGCACCACCCACACTAAACCCTCTGGTATGGTGCTTTGCACCCACACTAAACCCTCTGGTATGGTGCTTTGCACCACCCACACTAAACCCTCTGGCATGGTGCTTTGCACCTACACTAAACCCTCTGGTATGGTGCTGTGCAACTAAACCCACTGGTATTGTGCTTTGCACCACCCACACTAAACCCTCTGGTATGGTGCTGTGCAACTAAAAGCTCTGGTATGGTGCTTTGCACCCACACTAAACCCTCTGGTATGGTGCTGTGCAACTAAACCCACTGGTATTGTGCTTTGCACCCACACTAAACCCTCAGGTATGGTGCTTTGCACCCACACTAAACCCTCTGGTATGGTGCTTTGCACCCACACTAAACCCTCTGGTATGGTGCTTTGCACCCACACTAAACCCTCTGGTATGGTGCTTTGCACCCACACTAAACCCTCTGGTATGGTGCTTTGCACCCACACTAAACCCACTGGTATTGTGCTGTGCACCCACACTAAACCCTCTGGTATGGTGCATTGCACCCACACTAAACCCTCTGGTATGGTGCTGTGCAACTAAACACTCTGGTATGGTGCTTTGCACCACCCACACTAAACCCTCAGGCATGGTGTTTTGCACCCACACTAAACCCTCTGGTATGGTGCTTTGCACCCACACTAAACTCACTGGTTTTGTGCTTTGCACCCACACTAAACTCTCTGGTATGGTGCTTTGCACCACCCACACTAAACCCTCTGGCATGGTGCTTTGCAGCTACACTAAACCCTCTGGTATGATGCTCTGCAACTAAACCCACTGGTATTGTGCTTTGCACCACCCACACTAAACCCTCTGGTATGGTGCTGTGCAACTAAAAGCTCTGGTATGGTGCTTTGCACCCACACTAAACCCTCTGGTATGATGCTGTGCAACTAAACCCACTGGTATTGTGCTTTGCACCCACACTAAACCCTCTGGTATGGTGCTTTGCACCCACACTAAACCCTCTGGTATGGTGCTTTGCACCACCCACACTAAACCCTCTGGCATGGTGCTTTGCACCCACACTAAACCCTCTGGTATGGTGCTATGCACCCACACTAAACCCTCTGGTACGGTGCTTTGCACCCACACTAAACCCTCTGGTATGGTGCTGTGCACCTAAACAACCTGGTATGGTGCTTTGCACCCACACTAAACCCTCTGATATGGTGCTGTGCACCCAAACAACCTGGTATGCTGCTTTGCACCACTCACACTAAACCCTCTGGTATGGTGCTTTGCAACTAAACCCACTGGTATTGTGCTTTGCACCACCCACACTAAACCCTCTGGCATGGTGCTTTGCACCTAAACCAACTGGTATTGTGCTTTGCACCCACACTAAACCCTCTAGTATGGTGCTTTGCAACCACACTAAACCCTTTGCTATGGTGCTTTGCACCCACACTAAACCCTCTGCTGTGGTGCTTTGCATCTAAACCCCCTGGTATGGGGATTTGCACCCACACTAAACCCTCTGCTGTGGTGCTTTGCACCTAAACCCTCTGCTATGGTGCTTTGCACATACACCACCAGGTATGGTGCTTTGCACCCACACTAAACCCTCTGCTATGGTGCTTTGCACCTAAACCCTCTGCTATGGTGCTTTGCACATACACCACCAGGTATGGTGCTTTGCACCCACACTAAACCCTCTGCTATGGTGCTTTGCACCTAAACCCTCTGCTATGGTGCTTTACACATACACCACCAGGTATGGTGCTTTGCACCCACACTAAACCCTCTGGTACAGCGCTTTGCACCTAAACCCCCTGATATTGTGCTTTGCACCCATACTAAACCCTCTGATATAGCACTTTGCACCCACACTAAACCCTCTGGTATGGCGCATTGCATCCAAAACAAAACCCTCTGGTATGGCGCTTTGCACCGACACTAAACCGTCTGGTATGGCGCTTTGCACCCACACTAAACCCTCTGGTATGGCGCTTTGCACCCACACTAAACCCTCTGGTATGGCGCATAGCATCCAAAACAAAACCCTCTGGTATGGCGCTTTGCACCCACACTAAACCCTCTTGTATGGTGCTTTGCGCCAACCCTGGTCCCTCAGAAAGATGTTCTTCACCAACAATGAACTCCACGAAAGGTCAGGTGGTGATTGGGAGCTCTAGGTCTGGCGGAAGTGCTGGATTTAATCTGTAGGGGAGAAGGTGGGGATTGGATTGTAGGTAAAGGCAGGGATGATGTTCTACCTCAGGTAGTGGTTATGGGATTTTAGGTAAAGCTGTGGGGCTCCTAGAACATGCTGGGTCACAAGATGGTGCATGAGTTCTAGGTCAGTGAGCGGTAGGATAGTTCAAGAGGTGGGGTGAATCCTAGGTCAGAAGCCGATAAGGCTCCTATGAGACGAGACGTTAGGGTTTATATGTCAGGGGGTGATAGGGTTCCAGAAAGTGATTATTTGAACAGGTGGCTGCAGGTGGGGCAGACTGGCACTATTTATTTCGGGCCTCAGGTTATTTTTAATCAGACTCTGACCCAGAAAAAGAGAGAGAAGGGCAACAAATGGGTAAAGGTGGAGGAAGAGAAAGGCAGAAAAACAGCCAAAAAGGGAGAAAGAATGGATGAAAAGTAGCCTTCAAGAGTGAGATAAAGGGTCCGGGAGCGTATGCTGTTGGAATACAAGAGGTGAAAATACAGCGCGGGTATTCGGCAGGCTTCTGGGAACAAGTTGGGCCCAGCGCTTATTCTTTTACAAATTTACAAATTAAGCACTGTTTATAGATCAGGCGATGGTTGGTTAATAGGTCAGACGATGGTGGAGTTCATAGGTCAGGAGGTAGGAGCGTTCCTAGGTCAGGAGGTAGGTTTCATAGGAGGTGTCATGGTTCCTAGATCAGAAGGTGGTAGAGTTTCTAGGTCAGGAGGTGGCAGGATTCACAAGTCAGGAAGTGATGCGATTCTTGGGTTAGACAATGATGGTTTCATAGGTCCGAAGGGTGTGGGGTTCCTAGGTACGAAGGTGATGGGGTTCCTAGGTCCGAAGGTGATGGGGTTCCAAGGTCCGAAGGTGATGGGGTTCCTAGGCCCGAAGGTGATGGGGTTCCAAGGTCCGAAGGTGATGGGGTTCCTGGGTCCGAAGGTGGTGGGGTTCCTTGGTCTGAAGGTGATGGGGTTCCTGGGTCCGAAGGTGGTGGGGTTCCTTGGTCTGAAGGTGAAGGGGTTCCTTGGTCTGAAGGTGGTGGGGTTCCTAGGTCTGAAGGTGGTGGGGTTAGTAGGTCTGAAGGTTGTGGGGTCCCTAGGTCTGAAGGTGGTTGGGTTCCTAGGTCTGAAGGTGGTGGGGTTCCTTGGTCTGAAGGTGGTGGGGTTCTTAGGTCTGAAGGTGGTGGGGTTCTTAGGTCTGAAGGTGGTGGGGTTCCTTGGTCTGAAGGTGGTGGGGTTCCTAGGTCTGAAGGTGGTGGAGTTCAAAGGTCTGAAGGTAGAGGGGTTCCTATGTCTGAAGGTGGTGGGGTTCCTAGGTCTGAAGGTGGTGGGGTTTCTTGGTCTGAAGGTGGTGGGGTTCCTAGGTCTGAAGGTGGTGGAGTTCAAAGGTCTGAAGGCGGAGGGGTTCCTATGTCTGAAGGTGGTGGGGTTCCTAGGTCTGAAGGTGGTGGGGTTCCTTGTCCTTGGGTGATGGGGTTCCTAGGTCTGAAGGTGGTGGGGTTCCTTGGTCTGAAGGTGAAGGGGTTCCTTGGTCTGAAGGTGGTGGAGTTCCTAGGTCTGAAGGTGGTGGGGTTCCTTGGTCTGAAGGTGAAGGGGTTCCTTGGTCTGAAGGTGGTGGGGTTCCTAGGTCTGAAGGTGGTGGGGTTCCTTGGTCTGAAGGTGAAGGGGTTCCTAGGTCCGAAGGTGATGGGGTTCCTATGTCTGAAGGTGGTGGGGTTCCTAGGTCTGAAGGTGGTGGGGTTCCTTGGTCTGAAGGTGATGGGGTTCCAAGGTCCGAAGGTGATGGTGTTCCTGGGTCCGAAGGTGGTGGGGTTCCTGGGTCCGAAGGTGGTGGGGTTCCAAGGTCCGAAGGTGATGGGGTTCCAAGGTCCGAAGGTGATGGGGTTCCTATGTCTGAAGGTGGTGGGGTTCCTAGGTCTGAAGGTGGTGGGGTTCCTTGGTCTGAAGGTGAAGGGGTTCCTCTGTCTGAAGGTGGTGGGGTTCACAAGTCAGGAAGTGATGCGATTCTTGGGTTAGACAATGATGGTTTCATAGGTCCGAAGGGTGTGGGGTTCCAAGGTCCGAAGGTGATGGGGTTCCTAGGTCCGAAGGTGATGGGGTTCCAAGGTCCGAAGGTGATGGGGTTCCAAGGTCCGAAGGTGATGGGGTTCCAAGGTCCGAAAGTGATGGGGTTCCAAGGTCCGAAGGTGATGGGGTTCCAAGGTCCGAAGGTGATGGGGTTCCTAGGTCCGAAGGTGATGGGGTTCCTGGGTCCGAAGGTGATGGGGTTCCTGGGTCCGAAGGTGATGGGGTTCCTGGGTCCGAAGGTGGTGGGGTTCCTTGGTCCGAAGGTGATGGGGTTCCTGGGTCCGAAGGTGGTGGGGTTCCAAGGTCCGAAGGTGATGGGGTTCCAAGGTCCGAAGGTGATGGGGTTCCTATGTCTGAAGGTGGTGGGGTTCCTAGGTCTGAAGGTGGTGGGGTTCCTTGTCCTTGGGTGATGGGGTTCCTAGGTCTGAAGGTGAAGGGGTTCCTTGGTCTGAAGGTGGTGGGGTTCCTAGGTCTGAAGGTGGTGGTGTTACTAGGTCTGAAGGTGGTGGGGTCCCTAGGTCTGAAGGTGGTTGGGTTCCTAGGTCTGAAGGTGGTGGGGTTCCTTGGTCTGAAGGTGAAGGGGTTCCTTGGTCTGAAGGTGGTGGGGTTCCTAGGTCTGAAGGTGGTGGGGTTCCTTGGTCTGAAGGTGGTGGGGTTCCTAGGTCTGAAGGTGGTGGGGTTCAAAGGTCTGAAGGTGGAGGGGTTCCTATGTCTGAAGGTGGTGGGGTTCCTAGGTCTGAAGGTGGTGGGGTTCCTTGTCCTTGGGTGATGGGGTTCCTAGGTCTGAAGGTGGTGGGGTTCCTTGGTCTGAAGGTGAAGGGGTTCCTTGGTCTGAAGGTGGTGGGGTTCCTAGGTCTGAAGGTGGTGGGGTTCCTTGGTCTGAAGGTGAAGGGGTTCCTTGGTCTGAAGGTGGTGGGGTTCCTAGGTCTGAAGGTGGTGGGGTTCCTTGGTCTGAAGGCGAAGGGGTTCTTAGGTCCGAAGGTTATGGGGTTCCTATGTCTGAAGGTGGCGGGGTTCCTAGGTCTGAAGGTGGTGGGGTTCCTTGGTCTGAAGGTGATGGGGTTCCAAGGTCCGAAGGTGGTGGGGTTCCAAGGTCCGAAGGTGATGGGGTTCCTAGGTCCGAAGGTGATGGGGTTCCTGGGTCCGAAGGTGGTGGGGTTCCTGGGTCCGAAGTTGGTGGGGTTCCAAGGTCCGAAGGTGATGGGGTTCCAAGGTCCGAAGGTGATGGGGTTCCAAGGTCCGAAGGTGAAGGGGTTCCTATGTCTGAGGGTGGTGGGGTTCCTAGGTCTGAAGGTGGTGGGGTTCCTAGGTCTGAAGGTGGTGGGGTTCAAAGGTCTGAAGGTGAAGGGGTTCCTAGGTCTGAAGGTGGTGGGGTTCCTAGGTCTGAAGGTGGTGGAGTTACTAGGTCTGGAGGTGGTGGGGTTCCTAGGTCTGAAGGTGGTGGAATTCAAAGGTCTGAAGGTGGAGGGGTTCCTATGTCTGAAGGTGGTGGGGTTCCTTGTCCTTGGGTGATGGGGTTCCTAGGTCTGAAGGTGGTGGGGTTCCTTGGTCTGAAGGTGAAGGGGTTCCTTGGTCTGAAGGTGGTGGGGTTCCTAGGTCTGAAGGTGGTGGGGTTCCTTGGTCTGAAGGTGAAGGGGTTCCTTGGTCTGAAGGTGGTGGGGTTCCTTGGTCTGAAGGTGAAGGGGTTCCTAGGTCCGAAGGTGATGGGGTTCCTATGTCTGAAGGTGGTGGGGTTCCTAGGTCTGAAGGTGGTGGGGTTCCTTGGTCTGAAGGTGAAGGGGTTCCTTGGTCTGAAGGTGGTGGGGTTCCTAGGTCTGAAGGTGGTGGGGTTCCTAGGTCTGAAGGTGGTGGGGTTACTAGGTCTGAAGGTGGTGGGGTCCCTAGGTCTGAAGGTGGTTGGGTTCGGTCTGAAGATGGTGGGGTTCCTTGGTCTGGTGGGGTTCCTTGGTCTGAAGGTGGTGGGGTTCCTTGGTCTGAAGGGGGTGGGGTTCCTAGGTCTGAAGGTGGTTGGGGTCCTAGGACCGTAGGTTGTGGGGTTCAAAGGCCTGGAGGTGGTGAGGTTCCTTGGTCTGAAGGTGGTGTGGTTCCTTGGTCTGAAGGTGGTGAAGTTCCTAGGTCTGAAAGTGGTGGGGTTCAAAGGTCTGAAGGTGGAGGGGTTCCTAGGTCTGAAGGTGGTGGGGTTCCTAGGTCTGAAGGTGGTGGGGTTCCTAGGTCTGAAGGTGGTGAGGTTCCTAGGTCCGAAGGTGGTGGGGTTCAAAGGTCTGAAGGTGGAGGGGTTCCTAGCTCTGAAGGTGGTGGGGTTCCTAGGTCTGAAGGTGGTGGGGTTCCCAGGTCTGAAGGTGGTGGGGTTCCTATGTCTGAAGGTGGTGGGGTTCCTAGGTCTGAAGGTGGTGGGGTTCAAAGGTCTGAAGGTGGAGGGGTTCCTAGCTCTGAAGGTGGTGGGGTTCCTAGGTCTGAAGGTGGTGGGGTTCCTAGGTCCGAAGGTGGTGGGGTTCCTAGGTCTGAAGGTGGTGGGGTTCCTAGGTCTGAAGGTGGTGAGGTTCCTAGGTCCGAAGGTGGTGGGGTTCAAAGGTCTGAAGGTGGAGGGGTTCCTAGCTCTGAAGGTGGTGGGGTTCCTAGGTCTGAAAGTGGTGGGGTTCCTAGGTCTGAAGGTGGTGGGGTTCTCAGGTCTGAAGGTGGTGGGGTTCTCAGGTCTGAAGGTGGTGGGGTTCCTATGTCTGAAGGTGGTGGGGTTCCTAGGTCTGAAGGTGGTGGGGTTCCTAGGTCTGGAAGTGGTAAAATCCTTAGGTCAGGCGGCGGTAGGATTCTTAGATCACAAAGTGGCAGGCTCATGGGTTAAGGGGCGGTGACATCCTGGGTCTCTGGCAGGAAAGGTGTCTTTGTGAAGGTTGGGTGGTGGTGTTCTCTGCCCTGATGCAGGAAGCAGTGCCAGAGGTCCAAGGCCGGTGGGGGCACTGTAGAGGGAGGGGTTAGATCTGTTCTATGCAAGGGAGGAGCCTGTCAGGTAGTGCTTGACATCTAAAGGCGAGTAAGGGGTCCCTGGAGGAAGGCCCGCCCGCGCTGAAGGGGAGGCTGGCAGTGGGTCTGGCGGGAGCGCCACGCCTGGTAAGGGCATGGGTTCTCGGTGGCGGGCGGTTGGAGGGTCAGCAGGGAGATAGGAGGCCGACGAGCGGGTTATTTTTAGTAGGATGTGTGTATAGTGTTCTCTATCAGAGCCGGGCCCAAGAATGTGAGGCCAGAACAAAGGGACTTTTATAAAGGCTGAACTCCCACAGCTGGGCTGCGAGAGAGGGGGGGAGGGCCACCAGGAAGAACCAGAGGGGATGGAGGGATGGGAACAGGCAAGGAGGAGAGGGTGGCTTCAGTGGGACCACCGGTCTGAGGGGAGGAGGCAGGCTTGGAGAAAGAGCAGGGTATGACATGGGATTTACAGAAGAAGCAGCGCCTAGAGCGATGGGGAGAAACAACGAGCAGGGGCAGTCTGAAGAGAAGAGAAGACTAGAGAGAAACAGAGCAAAGGGGGAGGCAATGGCAACCCTATGGGGAAAGATGGAGACTATGGGGGCAACAAGAGAGACTATAAGGAGGGAGTCGGTCTTGGAGGGGGCGTCAGGGACAAACAGCGACACGAGACAAGAGGAAGGGGACAGAGAGAAGAATATGGGAGCAATGGAGAAACAGAGGCGGGAGGGATGAGGCATGGGAAGAGAGGGCATGAGCGGATAGGGAGACATCATGATTAAACTGGGGTGAACAGAGGGACGGAAGGCAATAGGTATCGATAACATAACATAAGATGAGTATGTGTAAAGCGCACGTTCACCTGTAGGTATCTTGGCGCTGAATAACAGATGTTTATTGTTACCCAACTCAATGGTACTCATTTTTCTTGCCCTCCTTCTTCCCTACCCTTTCTCCCCCTCCTCCTCTCCCTTACCCTATCCCTCTATTTCTTCACCCCTCCTTTCACACTAAACCTTCTCCCTATATACCCTGACCATTTAGCTGACCTGTTTCTGTAAAAAACGTGTATATTCCTGTTACTTTTGTCTGCAATCTAATGCCTCCGTCACTTATTTGCCAACGGAAAACATATGTTTATTGTGTTCTCTATATTTATCTTGTCTGAATGCTGCATTTTTTTTACTGTATTTTTTTTAACTTTACTATGTGCATTTCTTCTAATACTTTGTAACTGTATTATTTTCAAACATGATACCCATGGGTGTAGCCAGCGCTATATAAAACCTTTTTGAAATAAAAATAAATAAATACATTTTATCGACCTCAGATGAATGAAAGGCTGAATGGACCTACAGGGATTTAAACCTGTGACCATGAGGTCGAACACAGGCCCCTGCAGTGGAAGCATTAGTCTACTAAGCCACCAGACCCAGATGCGAGAGAAAGATGTGGTGGGGAGAGAGAGGGAGAACTGCAAGGGCCACAGGAGGGAGGAAGAGGCTCGAATGGGGTGAGAAAGGAGGTGTCTGAAAACAAGTGGAGTGCGGGGAAAGAGCTGGAAGAGAAGGCTGAGGTTGGGACAGGGTTTGGAGTTACTGGGTTGCTAGAATACAGCTGCATAAAAGCCACTGCTTACCATGTATGTACAGATACATCCATCATAAACCTAAACATAACCCTGCACCTTACTGTGGCTATCCTAAGGCCTGCCAAGCTCGATCCGGACTTTAAACCTAGACCTCGCCCCAAACCTTACAGTAAACCTAATCCTAAATCTTAACATTAGCCTGCATAGCACGTTTTGCCTCACCCTAAGCTAAACCTACACATTTCCCAAGCACTTAGTCTAACCCTAACTGTTACCAGTAACTTTAGGCATGCCCTTACCCTAAACCTAAGGCTATAACTCACCCTAAAGCTAAGCCCAACCTTCCACCGATGCCTACCCATACAGCACACCTGACTGTACACCACACGGCAATCCTGATCCTACCCTTAATGTGAATCCTAAACCGAACGCTGCCTTTTACCCTACCCCATTCGGTGCAAATGTAGTGTACATTCAGTGCCAGAACCCACTTTCATGTCTGTTGTGTGATCGATAAGGCACTTTACTTCTTTGCCTTTACGCTTAGCTTGCCTAGTGGTGCCTGCGCTGGTGGAAACACCTTTCTGGCAAGGCCGGAAACCCAAGAGATTCCCAAAGAAGCCACACTCTCTATGTGGACTAATACCCCAGAACAGCCTTCCATTGCCCCTCAGAATTGTTCCTTCCTCAGAATTGTGCCTTCCTCAGAATTGTTTCCTCCTCAAATTTCTTCCCTCCTCAGAATTGTTCCCTCCTCAGAATGGTGCCTTCCTCAGAATTGTGCCTTCCCCAGAATTAAGCCTTCCTCAGAATGATTCCTTCCTCAGAATAGTTCCCTCCTCAGATTTGTTCCTTCGTCAGAATTGTTCCCTCCTCAGAATTGTGCCTTCCTTAGAATTGCTCATTCGTTAGTAGCTTTCAGGAGAAATCTCAAAACCAAACTGTAGTAATCTGCTTCTTGTGTAATGCATCTCCCTGGTGGTTCTCTGCCTGATGCTCTAGCTATATGATGTCATTTGGAATGTTATGGATGTTTGTACTTGAAGGGGAAGCAATTAGAGAAGATAAGCTGAGCAGCCAGGAGGCTGCTCCTGGCGGGGCTTATATTAAGACTTACATTGGAACTTACTAAGCTGTAACCTAATGAATAAAATACCATCGAAGAGTAGATGGTATTTCAAGCACCAACATCCATAACATTCCAAATGACATAATAAAGCTAGAGCATTAGGAAGAGAACCAGGGTAAGGAAGATGCATTACATAAGAAGCAGATTACTACACAAACTCTCCACATTCTCAAGGACCATCCTACATCATCTCCCCTCCCTGTCCTGGCGCTCTTTGCTGTGATGCTGTGTTTCTGTGTTTCCGGTCTCTTCTCTGTTTTCACAGCTCTGTCAGCTCACATGGTGTGTAGGTATGCAGGGCTGGGCACAGGGCTCGAGCCATTTCAAGCTAGGGTAGCACTTTGTAAATACTCTCAAAATAACACTAGTGGTGTGAGATGTAGTGGAAATACATGCAGTTGTAGGTTTCAAAAAAAAATCTTCTCTCTGTTCTTTGATAAGTGAAATCGGTTTTATTGGGGTTGCAAATGGTAAGGGGGGTACTGGAGGGAGGTGAAGGAGGCTTGGCAGTCGAGGGGTGCTGGGACGATGTGAGACAACACAAAAGATGCTTGATGGGACAACACATGCAAGGAAAAAGAAGTGTAAATGGGAATTGAGAGTCCGTGAGAAAGGAGAGAGAGAAAGTGCTAGTGAGGTGTAGAAAGGGAGAGAACAAAGATCAGCAGAAAAGGAGACACCGTGAGATGAACAGTGTCAGGGAAAGAGAATGAGAAGGAAGACAAAAAGAGGATGGGCTACGTGGTACATTAAAACAAGAATTGGCAAAAGTCAATAGGTTTTGCCTTTGAGACTTATTGGTTTTACTAGTGGGTTTTAGCCAAGCTGTACAGCATGATTAAAACCAATTTGCAACGAAACAATATGAGAGGGTCATAGAAGCACACGGTGAAACAAAGCAACACATGGGGAAGACTCAGGAAGATACAGAAACACAGAGACGAGACAGAGAAGAACGCAAGGGAGACAGCTGGAAAACACTCGCACTCTTGTAGACAGCTTTAATAAAAAGACAAATGTAGCACGAAAAAGCAAGCAGTGTACGTCCATACTCTAGGAGAAGGACAAAATCAAAATGGGGAAGTAAAGCCCACACAATCCATCAAATAAGAAGCAGGAAAATGAGAGTGAAAATGAGGCCAACTAAAGGTAAAACAATGGGCAGGTTCTAAACCCACTGTAAACTAACAAAATGTCTGACAATAGACTGTGCATGCGCTGTTTAGGCATGACCTCAAAAGTAACGCAGGCACAAGGGGCGAACTTGATTGGTCATGCTGGCTGTAAAGCGCCCCAAAACAGATTTAACTCTACCAAATCTCCATGAAGACAAAATAACTGCAAAACACCTAAAAATGTACAAAAAGATTACGATTTCTGCGTACGAGATAGATACAAATATGTTTTTAAATATGCTTTCTGGCACCAGGAGTGATCAGCACCAGGTCACAATTCTTTGGCACTGTGTGAGTGGAGCAAACGCAAGGAGATGATGGACGGAGCGCTGAAACTTTTCGGACACTCACCCCTTGTCAGAGATCTTGGTTGAATCCATCATCGTTCTTTAGCTCACTTCACCACCTCAGTTCAGACCCAGCTATATGCAAATCAGTCTTGACCCTGTGCCTCATGGGAACAGTCCAGTCCGAACTGCCAAGCCAGGTCTTCCCTAAACCGAAAACAAGCAACCTGGGACTGGTTTCTGGGTAACACCCTTCATCAGCCAGGCTAGCTTGGATCCAGTGGCAAAGCGAGTAAGGAACCCACGTCTGGGCATACCCTGACAACTTAGGGCGAACAAAGCAAACACAAGGAGATGATGGACGGAGCGCTGAAACTTTTCAGACACTCACCCCAGTCATAGATCTGGGTTGAATCTATCGTCGTTCTTTAGCTCACTTCGCCACCAAATTCACACCCAGCCATATGCAAATAAGTCTTGAGTAGTAGTAAGAGGTGAGTGTGTAAACATAGGTGCAATTAGAAGGCAGTGCGAGGAGAACGGGTTGGCAGGGTGGAATTAAAAGAAAAAAGAGATTTTAATGGGGAGCGAGTGTCGAGGAGAAGAGAGAGAAGCGCTTGCAAGGAGTAGAGAGAGAGAACACAGAGATAAGCAGAAAACGTTTAGTTATACAGCGATACAGAAGAGAATGAGTTGAAAAACAAAAAGTGGGAGACGGGGGTTAAGTGGCACATTGAAAAAAGCATTGATAAAGTCAACAGGTTTAGCCTTTAGGACTTATTGGTTTTGCCAATGGGTTTTAACCATGCTGCATAGCATCGCTGATGCTGCGCAGCATAGCTAAAGAATAAAAAAAAAGACTTTTGAAGCAGATGGATCTGCCATTTGTAGGCACACGCACCAAGTGTCCATGTGCCTACAAAATTATGCAAGTGCTTTTTTTTGTTTTGTTATTATTAGTTACCAATCTGAGTTGGATCAGTAACTTAAAAAAATGCTGCAGAGGGGGGCAGAAGCAAAACGGGGAATGTAGGTAGGCAGGGAAGCAAAACGGAAGACGTGGCTTGAGGGAGGCAATACAGGGTCAGGATCACAAAAGAGGGGTATAGAAGCACAGAGTGAGAGAAAGCAACGCGGAGGAGCACAGAATCCCAGAGCTAGGAAGAGCAACACAAAGACAAGAGGCAGAGAAGCACAAGAGGGAAACAGCAGGAAACACATGCACTCTTGTACAGAGCTTAACCAAAAATATAAAAATAACACCAAATAAACAAACTGCATAAAGACTCAGTAATGCGTCTGTCCATGCTTCAGGGGAGGAACAAACTCATGATGGGGAAGTAAAGCCCACACAAGTGATCAAATAAGAAGCAAGGAAATGAGAGTGACAATAAGGCCAACCAATGGTAAACAATGGGCAGACTCTAAACCTACTGCAAGCTAACACAATATCTCACAATAGACAGCGCCTGCGCTGCCTTAGACAAGACATTAAAAAATACTACTCCGTCAAAGCGGGGCCAACGTGACTTCTCATAACAAAAAAAAGCAGACCTTTTCGCATTGCCAATGTTTGTTTCATAATCCCATGCACCCTTTCTGATGCAACGATCTCTCTTCTGTGAAGGGATGTGACGTGTCTCATTGCTTTCATAGGCTGACTAGGATCTGACATCTAAATTCATCTTGGGTGACCTCCACCACTTTCACCTCACTAATGACAGGAGAGTAACCTATAGCTGTAGCCATGGTGACCTCACTGGTTACCCACACTGCATGAGGGAGCTTCGCAAGATGGCACCTCACAGAGCCTCTTCCTGCTTTGCAGAGTGCAATATAAAGAATGTAATGTAAAGGGCAATTTAAAAAGACTTGGGTCTGGGACAGCAAAAGCCCAACTTTTATGGGCCGTTTGCCACACTGGGCTATAAGCGGTACAAAAGGGGGTGGTGATGGACGGAGCATCTGAATCAATCAAACACTCACACCCAGTCAAAAGATCTGGGTTTAATCCATCACCGTTCTTTCGCCCACTCTGCCACCCCAGTTCAGACATGGCTATATGCAAATCAGTCTGACCCTGTGCCTCATGGGAACAGTCCAGCCCGAACTGCCAAGCCATGTCTTCCCTGGACCGGAAACAAGCTTCCGAGGACCGGTTTCTGGCACTCCAGCCGTCTTCAGCCCGGCTTGCTTGAATCCAGTGGCAAAGTGAGCAAGGGACTCACGTCTGAGCATACCCTGCCACACTTATGGCAGCCAGAAGAGGTACAAAAGGGGGTGGTGATGGACGGAGCATCTGAATCAATCAAACACTCACACCCAGTCAAAAGATCTGGGTTTAATCCATCACCGTTCTTTAGCCCACTCTGCCACCCCAGTTCAGACATGGCTATATGCAAATCAGTCTGACCCTGTGCCTCATGGGAACAGTCCAGCCCAAACTGCCAAGCCATGTCTTCCCTGGACCGGAAACAAGCTTCCGAGTACCGGTTTCTGGCATTCCAGCCGTCTTCAGCCCGGCTTGCTTGAATCCAGTGGCAAAGTGAGCAAGGGACTCACGTCTGAGCATACCCTGCCACACTTATGGCGGCCAGAAGCGGTACAAAAGGGGGTGGTGATGGACGGAGCATCTGAATCAATCAAACACTCACACCCAGTCAAAAAATCTGGGTTTAATCCATCACCGTTCTTTAGCCCACTCTGCCACCCCAGTTCAGACATGGCTATATGCAAATCAGTCTGACCCTGTGCCTCATGGGAACAGTCCAGCCCGAACTGCCAACGGGGCTATAAGGCAGTTTACTGCCCCTCCCTCTTTCAAGTGTTTTTATTTGGATTGGCACTTATCTATCAGTCAAGGAACGAGGTGCAGAGCTGGGAATATTCAGCCAGAAAAAGGGTTTTGCAAAAATGTGAATTTGACAGAAACACCCAAGTCAGAACCCTTATGGGAGAAGCACATAGGTGGATTCTGTTGGAGGAAATGTGAGAACCCGGGCTCTCACCTCCTTCTGATGTGGCATTGCCCCAAACTTCAAAGATATTAGGGAAAAATCTAGATGATACTGACCTGATGTTTAGCATCAAAGGATTAGACTCTGGCTGCAGGTCACATCCGTGGTGGCTGACCAACTTTCCTATCCCTTTAGAAACCCACAGGGACGACTGGTAACCTTGCTGCAAAGTGCAGCCAAACATGCGATCCTGGGGCTGTGGGGGTAAAAAAGGTGCACCCAGCTATAGAGCATGGCTTTACTATTTGGTAAATAAGCATGGAAAAGATCTGAATGGTGTTGGCAGGCAGGAGTCAACAGTTTGGTCTACTGTGGAAACCATGCTTGTCTTTTTTAGGGTCTGGATTTAGAGAGGTCACTTGTCCCAAGTTCCTGAGAGTGTTAGGTATCTCTCGCCCTCCCTGAGGGGTGATAAGTGGTGCTGGGTGTTGGTTGGTTTCAATGCTCGGTTGAGGGAGGGGAGATAGAGGTTCACGAGCAGGGCAGCATTTCATAAGAGGCAGACATGCTACAGAAGCAGACATATCATTTGGAGGGGAGGGGTGCTAGTTGTTGGATGTGTTGTTTCATACACTCGGTTTGTTTTTTAATCTGGAGCATGCGGGGGTTTCTGCAAGGAGCAGACAAAGATACTCTTTAGTGCTTAATTAGGACCCGCTGGCCACAGCATGTGGGCGAGTGAATGTGTATTTGTATAAAACCAATAAACAAAGTTGAAGCTAAAATGAAACGAATGCCACACAGTCTTCTGCCTCTGAGCTACAGAAGCAGTCCCTCGGGCAGAGCATACCCTGTTTCTGCAGCTAGGCTACTCAAGGTGGCATTAACCCATGGGTGAGGGGGTTATATGACATTGTGGGTCCCACAGATGCCTCCAATGTGCTGCCCTGGATGGCAATGAGGCTCCATAGCGAGGCCTTCTGAAGTGGTCAAGAGGAGACATGGTCACAGATCCCAACTTGTAGCCCTGGTGAGGAAATATCCTCTGGTGCATCTGGTAGGGACACCGCAGCGTAAGTGAGGTCCCTTGTGTTCTCTTCTGGAGAGGGCCAGCCCTGCCAGCCGGGTATGAACAGTTCCTGAGGAGAAGAATCAGTGCCGGTTTGCCTAAGGAGCCATTTGCCTACAAAGGCACAGTGGGCTAAAAACGATGGGTTAGAATGCTTTCCCGAGCGACTGGCAGTGGTTAGACTGTTTGCGAGCATTTCTCCCTTCACCTTTTGTGTAATCACTGCAGAGAAACAGCTACAGGGGTCAAGACTTACCCCACGTGTCTGAAGATTGCCCACCCATACACCACGCACGACCAGCTGGCCTTAATGCGGCGCTATTCGACGTTTCAAGACCTTAGGGGTGCTCCATTCCTTTCTCAACCCAGGGCACCCCCTGATCTTGCTGCCCAGCACATCTCATTGCTTCTCTGCACTGCCTCACACAAGCCCAAAACAAATTACAAACTGGCAAAAACAATGAAAAAATGTAAACAACAGCTTGCATCTAACCCATACTCAATGATGGATTGCAGTTTTTACCAGACTTTTTATTTTTATTGTATTTACTTCCTATTTCTTTGTTATATTTTTTCCTTAAAGCGTTTCAGATAGCAAGAAGTGTTTTGGATATGCAAGAGCTGCTCATCCTGAAAAAGCCCCACCTGGACCCCAACAACCTCAGTAATTATCATCCTCACCCCTTCCTTCATTTGGAACAGTCATCTAGAAATCCATGATCACCCAGCTCCTCAATAAGGTAAGTGATCCAGCCTCAAATCACTAGACGTCACAAGGATGGCTACGAGATCTGGAAGATCACAGATATTGAAGGTGTGTCCTTTTTTTCGTTCTATTTGTCGGCACAGCATTTGCCACAATGGCGACTAAGTAGATTTTTCTCCAGAATCCCATACAACTGCACACACAAGGCAGCAAAGCACACAAAACTAAGAGTGTCTTTCATCAGTGCCCCCTGCCGGGGAGGATGAACTAGGGCTGGGCGTAGTTTGTGAAGTAGCGCTAAGCTACGCAAAGTGCACTTCGCACTACGCGAGCTACGCGTAGCACTACGCGAACAGCATAGTACCCTGTTCGCACTGTGCAAGATACCGTTTTCAATGATTGCACAGTGTGGACAAGCATCCGACACTTTGCAGTCATTGAAAACGGCATCTTGCACAGTGCAAGCTGTCGTTTTCTGCCGCTCAAGTAAATTTTTACTCGAGCTGCAACTTTCTCAAGGCGTACTGGTAGTTTCTCATCGCGAGCGGTTGCGAGCATACGTGACCACTCGCAATGAGAAACCTGACCTCCCCGTGTGGAGAATCTTGCCGGGAGGTTTATTTTCCACACTCGCGATCGGCAACTTGATGTTGCTGATCGCGAACTAGGAAAAAGTTTTGCCGGGATGTCATTTTGCTTGCTCGCGGTTGCCAACTTGCCGTTGAGGACCGCAAGCAAAAAATGACCGCTACGCGTGTTTGTACTGTACTACGTGCAAATCGCGTAGTGCTAAGTAGCGCAAACTACACGAGCATAGTGTAGTGCTGTGCCCAGGGTTAGGATGAACCCCAATGTGGCAGAGAATGGAATCAGAGTAGCCGTGGAAATACTTGTCCTTGCAGATAGAGCTCTGCTCACAGGATCCGCAACTCTATCCGACTTTCCACCTTAAAGAGCGTGCTTCGTGCTGAAGTACGCCTTATAAAGAGTCTCTGAGGGGCCCTCGAAGCTTGACATACTGCCTGATAGTATGCCAACTGCACAGCATTACCACTGTGCCACAGTGTGACAAAACCAGTGAAATACAACCAGAATACTGCTGTATTATGTAAAAAAAAACTCACAGCATTACGTCTAGAATTAAAGCTGGGTAGCAGTGAATTATGAGGATATTTTTTACCAAGAGGAACTGAGTGACATGAAATAGACAAGAGCAAAGCTCCGGTGGTCCATGTCACTCAGAACCCAGAGGAGAAAAAAAAATCACTTCTCACCGATCTATAATTTTATGTTGTACATAGCCCCAAAATCATCTTCCCCTGATTTCAGCGGCTCCGCAGGGGATTAATGGAGGAGCCATACGTAACATGGCAACTCCTCCCAGTCCCAAATACATAAAAAAAAAACGAAAACAATCTCTTACCTGCAACGCCTAACCAACTCTGAACACATCTGCCTTCCTTCCCCCTGCTGCAGCTGTGCTTTCTGCTTTCATTCAACGCAGACAAGCTGCACTGCACTGACAGGCTCTCGGACAGCCCTGTCAGCCTGCCCTGGAAGGCCTTTACCACATTACACCAGTGGGTAACCAGTTTTGCATACGTAAGCCGAAATTGGTCCACAACCAACACAGCCAGTGTGGGCTGCTACCCTGTAACAACAAAGCGCTGACGAGTATATGTTATATGTTGTAAAAAAAATTCAATAAAAATATTATATTAAAAAAAAAAAGTTTTGTTATCAACTGCTGCTATGTCATAGCAGTGAGTTATGTCATTAGAAACTGAATTAAATGGTTGAGGCTCTCTATGAGAGCCATACAGAACAAAAGGAATTCTGCTCAGTGCTCCAACACTAGAGGATTAGCCGGAATACTGTATTACACTGTGTCAAAGACACTTCCCCACCTTTTCCACTGGAATACTGCACCCCGGAGTGCGAAACCTACCCCATTACCATATAGGGTGCCAACTCCACTTCAGCGGTGTAGGAGGTTCCTGGATTGCACACCCCAATAATTAACACCAATATATCACTTTAAGCCATATTCTGCATGCTGACCTGGCGCACCCTCTGTTCTAAAAGTGCTGTGCATACTAACATATCCATGCTAATTGTTAGCAGACAAAAAGTCTCACAAACTCACTGCTTTATTAGAGCAATTCTGCAGTAAATTAAGATTTCTATTCCAAGATTTTCTTTCAATTGGAATTCTGTTATTTCTTCACCAGTTTGCTCAACATCACCGGTTGGTGTGCTTTCCATGAATACTCTACATAATTTAGGTTTCTTACATCACAATCATGATCTTGCTCAATTATTTTCAGTTGGCATGATAGTAGTTAATCACTAATGAATTTTGGACAGGTGTCTTTCATTGGGGTTCTTTTTTTCAATTTAATTCCAGAATACAATGGAAAAAATGCTAATTAACAATAATATATAGTGAGTATGAGAATCCCTAAAGTATAAATGTACTTTTCAAAAAGAAATTCGAAAAACATCTTTAAATACCATAATCAATCTAAAAATGTTTTAAAAAGTTCTAAAAATCTTGTTTGTGTTGGAATAAAAAAATGTAGCCATGTGAAGTAACTTTCAAAATGTATGCCAACACCACTCATATAATGTGTGCAAATGCAATAATCCTTTTACCATAAATGTTCATATGTGCTTCTACTGTGCAACATGCCGCAAAGGACTTTAAAATGCCATAATCACTCAAAAAAATGAAAGACAGGAGGGCAAGAAGGGGCTCCGCTGTTCTTTTGTGGCAAACAATGAACACATCCTACAGTAAGGGGTAGCAAGAATTTTTTTTTTTAAATCAGTGTGGAAGCTAGCTTTTGGACTGAATGGGGCTGAAAGATTTGACACACCTTTGACTCACTGATAGTGCTCATTGATAATCCTGGAACATTGAAAGAGTGAAGGTACAACCAAGAAGTAGTGGAAAATGAGATTTCAAGACCAGACTTGATTGAGGCAGGGTAGATACCCAGATTAATCTGAGAATATGATGTCATAGAACATTAGAGTTGGCTATCTAGGAATATACACATTTTCACTTGAAATGGAAATGAATCCTTGAAGGATTTATACTGTTCTGAAGAAGACCATTGTTTTCTTGAAGAAAGAAGCCAAAACTGCATCAACAGTGATAAGACTTTAATCTCATTATTGCTTATCTATGGGGGGGGGGTTAACGGCCAGAGCTTCTGACTCTAAAACTGGAGATACAGGTTCCAGTCCCGGCCTCAGCTGAACATCTTGTGATTCTGGGCAAATCACTTAATTTCTCCATGCCTTAAAGAAAACCTTGGGTTATTGTAATTTGGTGCTTATATAAAGCACTCTAGAGCCCTTGGGCCAAGTTTGTGCTAAATAAAAACTGGAAACAAATTTATAACAAATATCCTCCAGAGTGTTTTTCTAATGATAAGTGATCCCCATATTTGCTACTTAATCAGTTTTTTTGTGCCACAGAATTTGGTCTTCCGCTGCCACATAATTTCCGTGGCACTGACCATAAATATATAGTTTTCCAATTCCATAGTACAAGGAATACTGCTCTGCAGTGTGCCACTTTTACAGCTGTAATAATACAATGCTAGACTGTGCTTGTGCCACAGCCTTTGGTGAACCAATGATCCCTGTGGATGGAAGGCGTAAGTCCAGCCCCCACCAAGACTTGCTTCATCGGCTTCTGTGCTCCATTACAGGCTCACATGTTTGACAGGGCCCTGGGCCGTGTTCACTCCAATGGCGTTCTGGGCCAGTGCCAAGGCAAGTGAACCTCGTGTTTTCTAGAGAGTTCCACCAGCTGACTAGAGACTGTGGGCGCTAGAGGATTCACGCATCTCATGCCCAACAAACAAGCATTTGCAATGCAATAGGTCTTGCATTTGTGAGAGTTTAAGCTATTGGCATTGTAAATGACAATGCCTTTTATTTATGTTTTGATAATTAACACATAAATAAAAGGCTTTGTCATTTACCGTGCCAATACCTTAAACTCTTGTAAATGCAAGACCTAGTCACAGAAGTAGCCTCCATTGTCCCGGGCTGGTTGGAAAGTGAAAGCGCACATGGCGCGCTGAATGTTGCAGGAAAGCATGTTGTGCCTGCAGTAGGAGAAACTCAGTAAAGAAAATAGTCCTTACAGACTAAATAAGACCTACCGTGTTATACCATAAGTAAAAGGGCCAATCCTCATGGGAGGTTACAAATGAAGACTAGGCGGTACAAAAGAAGGACTAAAAAGCCTATTAACGAATCAGAAGCCAGCATTTACAAAGGACAAAGAAATAAGCCAATGACAAATATGGGCGGAGAGTGTGCAGGCTTCAAGGCCATACACGAATACAGCATGCGCCGCAGAGCAGTGCATGCGCTTCCCAGGCTCGACCTAAAAACAGGAACACACTGCTAGGAAGGTGCTGCATTTCTAATAAACAAAATTCAAATCTTGTTAGCGTAGCCAAAAGGATGAGAAGCGCTGTACAGATGGTACTAGAAATAACACAAATAATAACGTGTAGCTCATATAACAATGTATCCACTGTGAACTAATAGATAATACCCTGACCTAGGACATTGCTCCTCATTTTAGTCACACTGGAAAGGGCTAGTCGGTTCTGCTTCAGTTCTAACTGCAGGCAGATCTCTGCAGTGGGTGCATTAAACCACTGAGCTACCACTCTTTTTAGGTGCCTTAAACTCGTGATTCAATAGAAATCAGATTAGTCAGGCCTGCAGGACTGAGGGTCTGTTTGTGTTTGTGGTCATCTACTGCTACCACAGCTATAGCTTTCTGCTGGTGAAAAGTGTTAAAGCAAGTTTGCAAAGAGTTAACTTGGCATATGGGATACACACATGCATCTTTGTAGCATGGAAACAAGATATGACGAATGGTCGATAGATAACACACATATTGGGCATAAAGTTCTTGCAAAACAAATTCAGGAAGGAACAAATGCCCTCACATAAATATCTCACCATATCTCTACAGTCACAGTGTGTTAAAGCAGGCATACCCACAGCCGAAGTTTTTAATTGTTATACTTGCGAGTCTTACCTTTGTGATCTGAAAAGCAAATTCTCACCCATCACCCAGAGCCCATTATACTGCCATTCACTTTTTTCCATTGCACTGAAGCAAAATGTCAGTTACATTGCACCCTGCTTGGAACAAGGAGGTCGCACTCTGCACTAAAATGTATGCTTCTTTGACGCTATGTAATGTGAAATTTCATTTAAAGTTCCCGAATTTCTGCTGAGGAGACATGGTCCTCTACTCAGATCAAACAGCGAGTCAAGAAGGTGAGCCAAGAACGTACCAACTCATTACAGTTTATGCTCATTGAGAAAAACTAAAGACAGCACTGGGCAATGTCCTTCCACATAAAAAGTTTGCTTGTGTGTGTTGAATTATGGAAACCGACAGGAAGGTTTAGGCCCAGGTATTTTGTCTCTGTTTTGGGTACAGACAATGAGGGTCAAAAGAGTGTCTGCTACGTTTCCACAGAACCAAACCAGTTGTCACTGCTAGACTGGGAAACAAGCTAGCACTGGGGGGTTATTGAGAGTCCACAAGATTGACTTTGGATGCTATTCTGGGGTATGACGGGCTTTTTCCTTGGCGGAAACCTACAAAACAACACCCGGCTGGCATAACTACAAGCACAATACAACTCCACTATCAGCCAGATAAGAGCCCTCGGATATGTGCCCGAGAACAGAGGGCAGAGAGGAGGCGGCCACAGGGTGGCGGGAGAGAGGACGGGGAGAGGGGGAACACCAGTCTTCAGGGAGAGGAGGCAGCGGTGGAGGGCTGATTGGGGGGAAGAGGTGCCCAACGGACTTCACGAGAAGAGGACAGGCTGAGAGGAGAGCAACTGTCTTCAAAGAAACGGGCAGGCTGAGGGGAAAGAGGAACAGAGGGTACCTCACGGGTGGAGACATGGGGGGGAGGGGGGGAGAAGCATGCTAAGGGAGAAAGGGGGCAGAGAAGAAGCGGAGGCCACGAGACTTCAGGAAAAGGGCAAGCTACGAGGAAAGAAGCCAGACGTGGTGTGGAGGAAGAGGGGGCATGAAAACACAGGATAGAGGTAAAGTCCGCGCTATATAAAAACGAATAAATAAAATAAAAAAATAAAAACCCGCGCTGCTGCGTCAGAAGGGACAGGCTGAAGGGAAATGGAGTCTAAGATATCATGACGTAGTCTGCTGAAAAGTGTGGGCCAGTGAGGGAGAATGCGCCTAGTGAAACGTATGAGGCAATGAAGGGAATGGGTGAGACGCCATTGAGGTGCAGGAGGGCCCCCACGAGGTGCGAGTCTCCACTGACTTGCGTGAGGGTGGTGACAGGGAGTGAATGAGACCTCATCGAGATGCATGACACTAGTGAAGGGGTGGGGGGGGGCAGTTGAGGTTCCAGCCAGAGAGTGCGCGAGACGGCGC
The DNA here is from genome assembly GCF_964263255.1 of Lissotriton vulgaris. Taxonomy (NCBI): domain Eukaryota; kingdom Metazoa; phylum Chordata; class Amphibia; order Caudata; family Salamandridae; genus Lissotriton; species Lissotriton vulgaris. The sequence goes on from NC_141685.1 coordinate 1,035,545,557, forward strand.
TGAATGGACCTAGAAATAAACTGCCCGGATTTTTTACTCTCACTGTTCAGGAGTGAATACGTAAGAGGGGGCGGAAGTGAGAGCTCATTCCACTCCACTGGTGCCTCCTCTCCCCCACAGCCACCCGACGTTACATTAAAGACCACACTGTGGAGCAAAGAAAACACATTTGGAATTCGGGAAGACAGGCGCACAGGAAATGTCTGCCAGAGCCCGAGAGCAGATGCCCCGGGCGCCCCCGGCCCAGGGGCGGTGTGTTGATATAACCGGGGCAAGGGCAGGGCTAACCCGCAGCGCCCCATGACTGAAAACCGCGCAGTAAACAAGGCCTCAAACCCGAATCTCATGTTTTGGGGGCAGACCCAACATTCAGAGTGAGGGCCTAGCAGAGGTTTCAGGGATTGGGAGCCAGATGTGTGGCTGACTCTGCCCAAGCAATCCTCGCGACGTGTCACGTGACTCAGGACGGCGACTTCACTTGAGCTGCAGGCCCGATGCTGCCCCACAATCACAATCACCCTTCAAGCTCACCTGGCGGGCCACTGACGCAGCCCCGGCGACTGACTGACAGAGCCCCCCAAGGAGCCCAGACTGACTGTCGCGGGTGCGGCCGGGCCTAAGAGACCTAAGCGACGGTTAGACATGGAGGTGACTGCCCAGGGCAGAGGCAACCCCCAGACACCGCCAGCGACCCGTTGACTGTCAGAGGCACATTTACCACAGGTGACTGCCCCAGTGGCGGGCCTGACACTGTCCTACTCACTGGACAAAGGCACTGTCCCACACGGTCCTTGCCCTACCATTTCACTTGATGAATCACTGATACTGCCAGGCAGCCTTGCAGAACGGTCTGTGGGACTGGCCTGACACTCACCCAACCAGAGTCGTAGCTATCGATAGTGCAGCAGAGGTGCCGCGCAAACACAACAAGACGATGGACGGAGTGCGAAACTTTTCAACCACTCGCACCCAGTCACAGATGTCAAAGACCTGGGTTTAATTCGGCCTCACCCCGCCACCCGAGTTTGGCCCCAGCCATATGCAAATCAGTCTTGACACTGTTCCTCATGGGAACAGTCCAGCAGGATCTGCCAGGCCGGGTCCTCCCTGGACCGACCCCGCCCAGAGACCAGCATCCTGGGACCAGTTTCGTGGTAAAGATTCCATTTCGATTAGCTAAACACTTATTCAAAAGACATCTCTGGCGAATGATGAGATTGCAAGGATAAGTTTTTTTGTGAAATATCATCCCCAGGTATTTATATTATTTTACGTGTTCCGTCTATCCGCTTGCGTCCATTTGAATAACCATTATTATTACCTCCCCTAAAAAAACATTTTCCTACTTTTTTTATGAGCACTAAAAGAGAATGGTCGCAACGATACTGGTACAGACCTTGCAGTCGGACGCAACGTCATTTCCGTTTGGCCTGATCTACCTCTGTCTCGGAGGTCTAAATCCGAGCCAGTCTATCAGGATATTCATCTAAAAAAAAAACGAACCTAAACCCAGGAAATACTGTGACATTTTGGAATGTATCAGGGAGTCAGCTGTTGCTGCGTAAGAAATAGCTGGCAGGGCGGTTTGAGCGATAAAGCACATCGCTGCAGAACTGATATAATGAATTACGCTCTAGCAAAAATTATAAAATTACCCGGGATTCCTTTCTGTGCATAGCAGGCCCCCCACTCACGCCTGACAAAGAGCAGGCATCATAAACAGCAGGGCTGCCTCGCTCTGGCACCATTAGGAGCATGTGCCCCCGGACCCCCGTGATAGATGGGTCGGAAAGGGTAGGGCGGTGCCGGAGGGTGTCTGGGAATGGAACATTCCCAGCTGGACTCTTTCTCCCAGACAGACAGCACTGCGCCGGCTATGGCAGTGCTCTGATGAACACAAAACTCTTAACAGCGCCCTACCACTCACCCCAAATGCTCACCAGCAGACCCCGTCACCCCCAAGAAATATGTGGCAAGGCAATGCTGTGCAAACGCCAGACACTCGGGTTGTCACGGCTGACGTTCTGCAGCATATGTGACAGCCAGTGTGATTGTGGACTAATACACACTCACAATTATAGGGAGTTGCAGGTATGCCCACGAAGGGCAACAACCCGGTATATAAAATATAAAAAAAATAGACAATTGGTGAAGTGTGGAAAATTGACCCTTGCCATGATGAAATTGCGGTAAGTTCCTCCCTGGCAATGAAACATGTTGGTTTTTAAGTGAGCAGACACACAGCACGGAATAAAGTTATGTAGCCAGTGTTGTCTAGTTCGTTTTTAGATTAGGAATAGCGGTGTTCCAGTTCAGATCCCGCTACTCCTCACAACACTGCCGCATGCCCAGAGAAGGTATCTGGTGCACTGGCTACACGTGATACCACACTCAGCACTGTCTTTCTTCTTTTTCTTACTTTACCACAATTTTTGTTATGGGTTGGCAGTCGCTGATGATTAGAACCTGAGGATGCAGGCGAGTGCCAGTCTGCGAACTCCCATGGTGTTACTCCCGTGAGGCACTGCCAACTTTTCTCACCCTTTTTTTCTTTTCCTTTTTATGTTTGGTCATTCACACTAGAGGGTGGTACAGACCACGGGAGACAGAGCTCACTGACACATTTGATTTTAAAGAAAAGCAGGTGATTCAGGTCCCTCTTGAATAGACAGCATAAGTATAACCGCTGTTCCGTCACACAAAGTTGGGTGACTCTATACGTTTGGAGGGATCACTGAGCAGTTTGTTCACCTACAGAACAGGTCCATCGTTGTTTATGATTTCGTGAGTGGGGGGCGACCTGTTTTTTACCCCCTTTAGCTTCTTGATCTATATGGTGGATTGAGGCAGCTCTGCCGATGGTCACCAACCCGGGGGGCCCTGACGTGCACCGAGGTAGCTCTATCGATGCTCCTCAACCCGGGGACCATGACGTGCACTCGAGGCAGCTCTAACAATGCTCTTCATCCCCGGGGACCACAAAGCGCACTCGAGGGTGGGCTTGGGTTAGTGCCCTGGCATTTCTTCCTGAACTCGCATCCCCACTCCCGGCCTTTGGTGCACTATTTCCATTTGCCTGTTTTCCCAAAATAATGTACGCTGGCTTCGTGCCTGGGATGTTCCGCCAACACACGGGCTGCCCTGCCCACTCTGCTTTTCCCGTGCCAACTCTGTCCCTAGAGCTGGATAATCATGTTTGTTTCACAGGCGTGTACAGCCCTCCAGCGAGCACTCTGTCTCTCTCGCCCCTCCCCTGAGTGAGGGACTGGCTGTTTGTGAGGGTACAAGATGTGGGATGTGACCCCAAATTTAAGGGAGTAGTCATCAAAACGTTCGGGTGGTTACAGTCGGAAAATGATTTCTCTCAAGGGCAGTAGTAAATCCCCAAGTTGAGAATGTAGAGCCCACTCCCAAAAAAGGGGTAGGAAAGTGGGAACAGGTAAAAAACAGATGGGAAAAAAAGTAAGCAAAAGTACACCTTTGCTAAGATATTTACATTGATGTATACCTTGTAGAGATAGGTAAGTAATCAAATTAATAGAGTCGAACAGAGCTGAGCCTGAGTCTGGCTTGGCTCTAAGAGCCTATAAACGAGCAGAGCCCAGGAAATGTTTGACATTTAAATCCTCTGGTCGGCGTTACCGACACTGCGATTACAATGCGACCGCAATGCGACCGCACATGGTGCGGTCGCATACTTCCATTTGTCTATGGGAGCTTGAGCTATGGCCGTAAACCGGCCATAGAACAAGCTCCCATAGACAAATGGGAGAATCTATCCCTGCACAGCGTGGGCTGCCTGCCACACGGTGCAGGGATTAACGGGGGCACAACTCAGCCCCCAACCGGAGGCCGCAGGGTGAAGGGGGTTCTGCTTGAGGCCCCCAATGTTGGTTTTCGACAGGTGTTCTATGTCAGAAAGCCCAACATGAAAATCCAGTCGGAAATCGGCATCGTAATACCTATGGTGGAAATGCCATCCATACGGATTATGGGCAGGCCTCTGATTGTACAACAGGCTCCTTGAGTCAGTCAGAATCCAACTGGAATTACCGTCCGGTTTCACTTTCGACAGCCTGCATCGCAATGCTCCGGTCAAAACTGAAACTGCAATGAGACCCAAAAAGCCTCCGACCAGGCCCTAAATTGAAGGAGCTCCTACCCATCCCCTCACTGCCTATGCTACCATAGTATTAGTAAGCTAAGAGTTAAGTAAGTTGTCATACATACCCTAAAAGTAGCCAAGACTATTATAAATAGAGCAACATTTGAGACTATTTAATCAAACACAGTTGTCTTTTGAACAGCGCACAGCCTGACTTCAAGAACCTGAAGGTGCTCACATATGTGCTCATAGAGAAAGAGGAGGCTCAGTGAAGTAAATATTTTCAGAGGGTCACATAATTAGCGAATATGGCAGGCGAGATTGATCACTGATTTTCTTATTTCAGTGTGTGTTCAGCCCCTAGATGGGTATATTTTTCGGTCTTGTGCTTTACATCAACAGCTAATGCCTGGTCCTGAATTCTTGGTACATGAGGTGAGAGCAGGTAGAAGCCATATAAAAGCTTGGCTCGTGCTGGGCTCGAGGGCCCAAGAAGACCTCGAGCTGTGCCAGAGCCAGGCACCTGACTTGAGGATTCATGGAAGACTGGCTAAACAGACACCATGGGCTGAGCAGAGGCATTACGCAAAATGAGGTGGTTCCTGGCAGGATCTGCTGAAGGGCCCCTGGCACTCCAATATCTCAGAGATATTCATACATCATAGGCGGAAAAGCAGGGACTTCCATTGCAGCCCTGGGACTGTGCTGGAGCTCTCTGAGGGGTGAGGCCTCCCTATTCTAAGACAAAGCCAGTGACACTGCCTGATGCCTGTCTGGGAAGCCCTGCCATTGACTGCGGATATAAAAGGAGTGGGTGCACTAATACTGCTAGATCTGCCCACCACATTCTCCTCCTGAAGAGAGAGGGCCGTGGGATCCTTGTAAGTACCCTAGACTGGATCTCGCTGCACCTACGCATCAGTCTAGCATCGTTTCACTGCCAGTTTACTGCAGCTTCTGCTAGCCAGGGTTCTGGGGTGCTGCAATGCTTGGCCATCTCACCCCTCCTCTTCACCCGGCAGCCGGACAGCAAGCCCTTCAATATAACCTACTCCAACTTCGCCAATGACCCGCGGTTCCTCCTAAAGCAGGAAAACCGAAGAATTTGTATAACTCTGGAAGCGACCACTGCCTCTGACCCTCGACTGATGGATGCTGAGTAACCACCATGGACATAACCAATTCTTAACAGAGATTTCAATTTGGTAGAGAATGGAAGAACTGTCTGGCCACAGAAACACGACCCACTCCCAGCAACATAAGCCGAAATCAGAAATCTTTGAGTATTTGCGGACTCCAACCTTTCCCTGGTTCCAGCAGTGAAGCCAGTTACAAGAAGAAAACAAGTTACTTACCTGTAACTTTGGTTCCCCAGTATTGGTAACTTTCATAGATTCCCATGCTTTGTATCATTCCCCGTCGTCGGAATGGGAGCCTCGGTAAATAGTAAAAAACTAAAGTAGTAAGCACAAAGTGAAAAAATAGGCCTAGGCCTCATCTCATTTTGTAGCTTATCCACCTCTTTGTGTAAAAGAGACCAAATTTCTGCAGCAGCCAATCAGAGCAGCCTCACCCCATAGAACCTTCCTGAGAGAAGCTCAGAGCCTCAGATTTTCGTAGCCGTTGTATATAGCTACCCATCAAGATCAGAAGAGTGAGCTTTCCCAGGGGAGGCGGGTGGGCGCATGGGAATCTATGAAAGTTACCAATACTGGGGAACCAAAGTTACAGGTAAGTAACTTGTTTTCTTGCCCCAGTATTGGAACTTTCATAGATTCCCATGCTTTGTATCAGAGTAACTAGCAGTAAAGAAAAAACATATTTTGTCATACCTAAACCTGAAAATGTGACACATCTCTGTAAAAACAGTATAACACATAGGATCATGAAATATGACAATAATGCAGTATACAAAATATGCCAAGGAAGGCGGGATAGAAAGGAAAGCTCACCGACTTATTGGAAAAGGTTCCTCAGGACTGCTTGGCCCACTGCTGCATCCTCCCTCACAGAAGAATCCAGACAATAGTGGCGGGTGAAGGTGTGGACACTGCTCCACGTAGCCGCCCTGCAAATGTCCTTGATAGGGACTCCTGCGAATAACGCCGCAGATGAAGCCATGGATCTGGTAGAGTGAGCACGAACTGCTCGCTGCAGAGGTTTCCCAGCCGCCTGGTGACAAAATTGTATAGCACTGGAAATCCAACGGGAAATACAAGCCTTCGAAACAGCACAACCCTTGCGTGGAGCACTGAAGGAGACAAAGAGCTGTGAAGATTTCCTGAACTGCTTCGTTCGCTCCAGATAGAATTTCAGGCATCTGTGAATGTCCAGAGAGTGCAGAGTTCTTTCCGCAGGTGAAGAAGGTTTTGGAAAAAATGGTTTCAAGACCACGGGTTCATTTAGGTGGAATTCCGAAGGAACTTTCGGGATAAATTTAGGATTTGTCCGTAGAATCAGCACATTATTCTTAAACTGGAGAAAAGGTTCCTCAATCGTGAAAGCCTGTATCTCGCTTACTCTACGAGCCGATGTCAGGGCCAAGAGAAGAGCCACTTTCCAGGAAAGAAACTTAAGGTCAGACTTATGCACAGGTTCAAAAGGGGCTTTCATGAGGGATGACAGAACCAGATTCAAGTGCCAGGTTGGAGGAGGTGGCCGAACTGGAGGAAAAACCCTGAACAAACCTTTCAGGAACTGTTTGACAATCCTAGCCGACCATAGGGAAGGCCCTGAAGATGAACGTCTGAATCTAGAGATGGCTGCCAGATGGACTTTTATCGACGATGGAGCCAATCCCGATTTTGCCAGAGAAAGGAGGTAAGGCAAGAGCTTGTGTGGAGAAGAAGTATACGGGTGTAAACCTTCCTTCTGGCACCAAACACAGAATCTCTTCCATTTGGCTCGATAGGTCTTGTTGGTACTAGGGGCCCGAGCCTGAGCTAGAATGTCTCTACATTCACTTGGGAGATCTAATCCCTGGAACTCTCTGAACTCAGGAGCCACGCTGTCAATCGCAGGGACTTCAAGTCCGGATGTAGAACCTGACCGTGAGACATTGTTAGCAAAGTTGGAATAGGCTGAAGGAGAACTGGCTGGTCCTGGGAGAGGAGAAGAAGCTCCGAGTACCAAACTTGTCTGGGCCATGCTGGAGCGATCAAAATCATCCTGCACGGTTCCACCTTGAGTTTGCTGACCAACTTCGGAATCAGTGGAATGGGAGGAAAAGCGTAAACAAAGGCGCCTGACCAGGCAATCAAAAGCGCATTCCCCAAGGATTCCCGATGGTGAACCCTGCTTGCGAAGGACAGGCATTTGGCGTTCTGGGGAGTCGCAAACAGGTCGATTGATGGTGTCCCCCATCGAGCAAAGAGATCCTCCAGAACGGTCTGATCCAGCTCCCACTCGTGAGAGACTGTCCTCTGACGGCTCAAAGCGTCCGCCCTGACATTGAGCGTCCCCGCTAGATGTTCCGCCGAAAGGGCGACGTTGTTCTGTATCAACCAATTCCATATCGTTTGGGCTTCCTTGGAGAGGGTGGAGGATCTTGTGCCACCCTGTTTGTTTATGTAGTGCATGGCTGTAGTGTTGTCCGTACGAACCAGCACTGTCCTGTTTTGAATCCTCGGAAGAAAAGCTTGAAGAGCCAAGCGGATCGCGAGAAGTTCCAGGAGGTTGATATGGAACTTGCGTTGCACTGGACTCCAGTGACCGCTGACCTTCAGCTCCTGGAGGACCGCTCCCCATCCTTCCATGGAAGCATCCGTTGTTACAATCAGGGGAGATGGAGGAATGAGGAACGATAAACCCTTGGAAAGATTGTCTTTTTCCAGCCACCAGCCGCCTGCTTTTCTCATTTCTTTGGTAACGACAACCTTGTCGTCGAAGGATCCTGTGACTTGCCGCCACTGCCTGTCCAGTTGCTCTTGTAGTGGACGCATCCTGAGCCTGCAGTGCGGAACTAAAGGAATGCAAGATGAAATCGATCCGAGAAGTGATTTGTACTTGCGAACTGTCAGTGTCTTTCGAGATTGGAGAAGACGAGCTGAACACATTAGTTTGGTCTGGCGCTCCTCCGATGGAAGGGCTAAGCAACTGTCCGTGTTCAGGATGGCACCCAGGAACCTTGTTGACCTGGATGGGTATAAAACCGATTTCTCCTTGTTGAGGCGAAGACCTAGCCGCTCGAACAGATCCTTGCACGTCCGGACTGCACTGGACGCTTCTTGAACAGATGGAGCTTTCAGCAGCCAATCGTCCAGGTATGGAAACACCTGAATAGCTTGTTTTCTGAGAAAAGCTGCCACCGGAGCTAGAACCTTTGTGAAGATCCGTGGGGCGGACCGGAGACCAAATGGCAGTACCTTGAATTGAAAGTGACTCTTGCCCACTGTAAAGCGCAGATATTGCCTGTGAGCTGGATGGATAGGAACGTGGAAGTAGGCGTCCTCCAAATCGAGGGTCGCCATATAATCCCCCGGATTGAGCAGACGAAGGATGTCCTGAAGAGTGACCATCCTGAAGGACAACTTCACGAGATAAGTGTTGAGCTGCCGTAGATCTAAAATCGGACGCCACTTGTTCTTTGTCTTCCGAACCAGGAAGAACCTGGAATAGAACCCCTTTCCCTTTTGAGAAAGAGGTACAGGCTCTACTGCCCCCTTGGTGAAAAGTTGGTGGGCTTCGAGATGAAGGAGCCTGAGATGTTTCGGAAGGAAGGCATCCGGCGCTCTTGTTGGAGGAAGGTCTTGAAACTCCAATGTGTGTCCTTCTCTGACAATCTGGAGGACCCACTGATCCGATGTAATAATTATCCAGTTGTGTAGGCAATGGGAAATCCTGCCCCCCACAGATGTGAATGAGGGAACAGGAACAGTGGAAAGAGCCACCTGGCCGCTATTGTTTCCTGGTGTTGTCTCTCCTTTGCTGCCCCTGGCGTCCTCTAGGCTGCTGGCGAGAGAAAGAGCCCCTTTGAGTGTATTGTGGTTTATACGACTGGCTGGACTGAGATCCAGAGGAGTAGCGATTTTGATTACCTCCACGGTAAGACGAAAAGCCTCTTCCTCTAGCTCCTCTAGCTCCTCTGAAGGGCACCTTACGATACTGCAATGTACCCAAGGACTTAGCTGTATCCGTGTCCTTTTTGATTCCCTGCAGGGCCTCATCAACGTGCTTGCCAAATAGCATCTCACCGTCATATGGCAGATCCAAGATCTTATTCTGTACCTCCTGCCTGAACCATGTGGCCTTTAACCACCCCTGGCGTCGCAGAACCGCCGAGCCAGCTAGTGCACGGAATGCGGTGGTTGCAATATCCATTGCCACATCAATGACTTCCGAAGAGGCCCGCTCCCCTTCGAGCAAAATCTTCTTCACATCTTCCTTAGACGAATCCTGCAGTTCGTCAACAAATGGGGCCAGATCGCACCACATTTGTCGATCATAGCGTCCCAGAATTGCTAACGCATTGGCCGCCCGAACCAGGAGACTGGCCATAGCTGAAAACCTCTTGCCCACATTGTCTAGGCGCCTGCCCTCCTTATCTGGCGGCGTAGTCATCGGCGCAGAAGGATTCTTGGACTTGCTCTGGGCAGCCTGCGAAATGACCGAATCCGGTTTCGGTTGGCCAAGTAAACATGCTGGACTGCCATCCGGTGCCTTATACTTCTTTTCTAGTCTCGGAAGTACCGGGAGGACTGTAGCCGGATTATGCATAGCCTTCAAGCCCTCAGACCAGACATGCTCGATGATTGGAATGGACCTCACTGACTTCCTGAATGGTTCTTTAAAGTCATACAAAAAGCAATCCGATTGCACTGTGGTCACTGGGAGACCAAATCTTTTGGATGCCCTGTCCATTAAGTTGTGAAACCCTCCAACATCCGCTGGAGGCGAAGTAATATTATCCGGGTCGGTGTTGTCCGGATCCATAGGGTCAGTAGTATTCCATGGCGTCTGTTGATCCTGATCAGGATCCGCTTGCTGGTCTGCATCTGAAGACGCAGCATCATCATCATCATCAGTGTCCTGCACCTGCACTACCTCTTGAGGGCGCACTTCCAGCGCAGCGGCACGCTCTCTTGAGGGTAAAGAATGGTCTGCCACAGGACGCAATGTCTGAGGCGGAGGTGTCGTGGTGCGCACTTGTTGGCCTTCCGGAGGTGTCGGGAAACGTTGCTTGTAATCCCGCAACATAAGTTGTAAATCCGTCACTAAAGCGGATGGTATTGCCACCATACCCTCGGGTAACTGACGCATCGGTTGTTGTGGAGGCACCTGCCTGGAAGCAGTACATTCCTCCTCATAATAATGCTCTGGAGCATAGTGCTGTCGTTCCATCTGCTCCTCCTCAGAGCTAAACTCCTGCACCTTAACCTGGAGGTCAGAAGGGCTATAGGCCTGCCCAAATTCACTGAAAGTCTCTTCCTCAGAGTCATCCTCCAAAAGTAGTGTTGGTGGTAGCTTCTGAACCTGGCGAGGAGACGTCATCTCTGGCGTGATATGCTTTCTTTTCAACGAAAAAACATGTTTTCCCGCCAATTCCATCGTCGACGAGGTCGTCGTCGACGAGGCCCTCGTCGACGAGGCCGTCGTCGACGGGGAGGTCTTCTGTATCAGTGTCGACAGTGGAAGTGTAGACATAGAAACTGTCTTCGTCGACGAGGATAGTGTCGTCGACGAGGTGAAGCTCATCGTCGACGATGGTGGAATCGTCGACGGGACCGTCGACGAGCTCGTCGTCATCAGCATGGCAACCGGCGTCGTCGATATCGTCGTCGTCGAAGTCGTCCTCGTCGACGACACCGCCGTCGACGGCAACTTTGCAGACATTGTCGTCGACGTGGAGGTGGTCACCCTCGTCGACGACGAGCAGGATTCCGGAGCCTTGAAAGCAGTCGACGGTGTAGGCGTCGACGCAGCCATCGTCGACGAGCCCGTCGACGAGGCAACCTTGGTAGTGTTGTCCTTTTTAACACTCGTAGACGACGTACCTGGGAGTTTAGTCGTCGACGGTTTATGCTTCTTGTCTGAAGCCACCTCCTGAATCGGGGTTGAAGGTTTTTTGACCCCACGATCCTTCTCTGAGGAAGGCGAAGAGACTGTAGAAGCCTTTCTCACCTTTTTTGATGTCAGAAGTTCCTCAGGCTTACCCTGCCTCTCCTTTTCACCTCGGTGAGGAGATTTTTGGGCAGCCGGCCTGTCAGACCTATCAGAGGTCCCTGGTAAGGCCTTGTGTCGGGACTCGTCTGAAGCAGAAAGGGGGGACCTACCCCTCTTTTGAGACCTCCTGGATGACACCATAGACGAGGAGCCCTCACTGTCCGAAGAGATAATGTCCTTTCGGTCCTTCACCTTCTGAAGCCATGTGAGGAGACGTCCTTCTCTGTCCCTCTGGGTCTTGGCTGAGAAGGATCTGCAAATCGGACAGTCTAACGGTTTGTGGTCCGGATACAAACAGTAGATACAATCCTCATGTTTGTCCTCGACAAACAACCTCTTCTTAGAGCAGGTGGCACAGGCTCTAAAAAGGGCTTTCCTCTCCGACATGTTGAGAAAAAATCCAAGTAGTTGAAGAAAAAACTGAAGAAAACTGAGCAGAGCTCAATGGAGACTCCCTTGCACAACGTGCGGTAGAAAATCTGAGGCTCTGAGCTTCTCTCAGGAAGGTTCTATGGGGTGAGGCTGCTCTGATTGGCTGCTGCAGAAATTTGGTCTCTTTTACACAAAGAGGTGGATAAGCTACAAAATGAGATGAGGCCTAGGCCTATTTTTTCACTTTGTGCTTACTACTTTAGTTTTTTACTATTTACCGAGGCTCCCATTCCGACGACGGGGAATGATACAAAGCATGGGAATCTATGAAAGTTCCAATACTGGGGCAAACACATTCTACACCATACAAGCTCTTCAAGACATCTTACCTCATCTAGGTTCTCCCATACGAAGCCTCAGGCCGCCTTCACCCTCCGTGTCTATTTTAGGTCACAAAAATGGTCACTATATCGAGGCTGCGTTCTTCCAACTCCAGAAACTGGACGGGATCAGACACAGGACAGCAAAACAACATATAAACCTCAACCCAGGAAGGCAGCACACGAGTGCTCCAGATGCTCTGCATAGCCAGAAGAACCCTCCTCAATAAGGCCCATCCACCGCCCAAATAAAGCTCTAAAGATACTCATAGAACAGAACCCTCCACAGTAGACGGCCACCTCAGCTGATCATACCCAACACTTGAGGAACAGCATTGGTAGAATCTCCTACGCCATACAAGCAGAAAATTATGTACACCACCTATTCCAGCAAGGACACGGAGGATGCGGGATTACACTGACCAATAAGCACATCTGTTCATGCACACATGGGTTCCATCGACATCACAAGACCCTGGACTATAAAGATCCAGAACAACACCCTACACAAAGAACTGGAACCTATCACATAGGCCACACTTGCAAGCTATAACTTTCCCATCAGACACAAAGATAACACTCAAATGTGGTATCTCCCACTCCTATCCACTCTACTACATACTAAAGCATACAGACAGATGACAGGATAAGAGCAGCACTCTCATCTTCAATCACAAAACCAATATGCTCCCTACATTGACTTGGCTGCAATTTGTAATTCAACAGTCTTCCAACCTGTTGTATGTGTATTTCTTGAAAATAAAAACCAAAAAGTGTTTTCTTTGTTTTTCTTTTTTAAAGTGGGTTCTCAACCTATAAGTCCTTTAACCCCTACCCGTCCTTTCCCATTTTTTTTATTTCCCTTTGTAGATGGTAATTGGTTCAGAGATCATGAGGAGAGCCCTTAAGGGGTGCACGGGATGGGAGACGCGTCCTATTTGGACAGGGCATTTATAAGGAGTTCTGACTTGTGTAGTAATTTTTCCATCCACTCTTGTGCTGTGGCGGAGGCAGCCTTACCCTGCATCCCTCCCTTCCGTTACCTGCCCAAAAGATCCTGTAGGACTTGTGTTACGGTCAGTGGCGGCTCCTCTGCTAAGGCGGAGGAGCATTGCCCCACTGCTCGTTGAGCAGTGCAACAGAAAAATAAAGTGTCTGTATACTCTGAGCAGCTAAGCTCATACCCTCTGACCCTGTATCATTTCCTATATAACTTGGCTCTCGCCTCTGCAACTGGGTGTGTGTGTAACTGTGTTACTGTAAGCTCTGCAGGTCGCCTCCCTCACACCCTGCACCTGTATAATGTGCGCAGCTAAGCTTTCGCCCCAGCCTGTACATCTGTAAGCCCATGCAGCTCTTGCCTGTAGTAAGGTGGGTGTTGCTCACTCTTGGACTTAACACCTTGGCTGCTAGGTGTTTTCCCCCCCTGTGCTGGAAATTGCTCTGAGGCTGTATTCATGACGAGCTCAGCTCGTCATCAGCACAGCTCAACTGTGCATCATGACGAGCTGAGCTCGTCATCAGCATCGAAAGGGTTAAGCTGCTGCTTTAAAAGAAAAAAAAGCGAGGGACTTCATGCTAAGTTTACAAGATGTTTGGCCAATGTTGGAAGGGAAGGCCTGACTCACCGGTGACACACCAACCCCAGCTGCGCCCCCAGGGGGCACAGAGTTAAAGACCGTGAAGTGGCCTGGCAAGGAAAGACCCATCAGCAGACCGGGCCATAATCCACCGGTAAGGACCTCCTCTCTGGAGGGTCTCTGCTCCAAGCCCCATTTCATGGAGAAGGAAACAAAGCTATTTCGACTAATGCGAAACAGACCTATCCAAACTTTCCCGCGTTTTTTGGCAGCTGCGGGCGAACACGATCCTCTCAGCCGGACCAGCTGACTCAGCGGCTCGTCGAGCGCCAAGAGGCGGGCCCGCGGGGCTCAGGGCCCAGACCGTGTGCGGGAACCTCTCCCTTGCCTCCCGCCCACGCTCTAGACCCTATTTGAATTTTAGGAAAGAACGCGGCCTGGAACTGAACCTTTCCAGCCGTGGCTATGTGTGGGAGAACTGAAAAATGGCACAGGGGCCTGGAACCTTCCCAGGTACTGCAATGTGGGAAAACAGAAGCGCAGCAGCTCGGAGAGGTGGGGTCTCATAAAAGCCACCACTGCGCCATAAACGCCATTACCCGCTGAATCTAAAACGGGGAGGAGTTCTCAACATGTGGCGGGTTATATCAAAACAAACACATTAACCACTTACCTTGGGTCCACGAGTAGCATACCACTCGTCGTATATCGCTTCAGTGCGTCACTGTTACCTACATAAAATTGCAATACTAGGGTGCCATTTAACTATGCAAGGCTTTACACAAGTCCCTACGGCGCAGGGGGCCTCCACCCCTTAAGCGGCACTCCCACCCTAGGGAAGGGAAGGGGGCATTCAGATCATGGTCAGTAAATATCTGTGAGACACAGGAGCGTCAGGGGCCACCACATTCTGTGTTAGGCAACTGTACCAATGGGGTGGTTAACACGAGCGTTGAGCTGGCAATACTTAAATAAACGACTGTTCAACTGCGAATTAAGCGAATGGGCTAAACCAGTGCAAAACAGAACTCCCCCAGAGGGGTAAAGCAAGCCTACTCACTAATCAGAGTACATCACAATTTATACACAAACAAGCATTGGCGAAAGCAACATGATTGAGTGACGCACTCGAGCACTAATGGCGTAGCTTGGTCAGTAAGACTGGGGCGTGTGTTTCAGATTTTCCGGCAATCATGGTAGCATATTGTGTTAGCCATTATAAGAGAAACTGCGCACGGGGGCGGGGGCTTAAGGGCCAATGGAAAGGAGTGTGAATTGTGTGGGGTTCTTAAAACACAGTATGTTGTAAAATAACCATGTTCAAAGACCTTCAACACAGAGACAAGTGTGTTTTTTCTTCTTCTGAATATTTAAATATCTCAGGAGAAATCCAACAGACACAAAAACCACAGTTGATGGACAGAATGCAGAACAATGTCATACATTCACCAAATCCAACAGACACCTTAACATACCAGACTAAAAGCTCCTGTGCCCAACTATTTAATACATAGTACATTTATTAGTTTGGTGCACTGACAAAACAATAAAAGAATGCTTGCTGCAGGGCAAAACACATTAAAAAAAGCATTACCAATTTGTATAAAAACAAGCATTAGCAATTCTAATACTTAGTACAGAGGGATAGGCCAAGCACAGTGTACTGTGTGGTAGGACCCTTGTGGTTCTGGTTGGACTCAACAGAAGAATTACATAACTTGCTGAGAGGTGTTAAGTTGTGGTTTTAACGGTTATGACATAATGAGAGTGCAGTGTGTGATCATATGCTGAGGAATAAAGATGTCTGTTACAGAGCTCCGTGTGTGGCATATCCATTTGCCTGCTTCCAGGATAGGGTGCATTCTGGCAATGAAGGTGGGATACCTGCCCTGAAGAAAAGAGCCTGCCCTCCCTTAGACTTTGCAATGGTACAGTACAGCAAACTGCTCACGTGTGCCCCAAGTCGATGCAAAGCAGTATGAAGTTGGCGTATGTGGAGTCGAAACTTTGCTCCAGGCTAAGCACAGCCTCTGAAGCAGTTGAAGGCACTACTGTTGGTAAGACTGAAAGAAGAAATACTGCATGGCACCATAACACAGAGCCATCAATAACGGACAGCAAACGCTAAAGGCAGTGATAACCAGGTACCAAATTACAAACGTACTTACCAGCACGAACAAGGAAAGTGTTACACAACCACAAATCAGGTGTGACGACCCAGTCTCAGGTGAAAGATCGCTCCATGCAAAGAGGCAAGTGGCATCCAGGGCAACGAAAGCCATTGGAATATTGACATTTTCCAGTGACTGTAGAGGGGAGCGCGAAGTATGATGAAGCCATGTTCCTAAAACTAGCACCACCATGCGACACAGCCAGGAAGCAGAATATTGGCTCTAGGTGGACTGCATGGATTAAGATATTCGATGACTTTATAGGTGCCTTGGAAGAACTACATGATAAGAAAATCATTAAGTATGTAAAGAACCTTGTGAGTGACAAAGTAAAAAACGTGCTAAAGAAAATCTCGCAGACTGATGCAATATCATACCGTCAAATTAAAGAAGCATTGGGAACCAAGTTCAATCTGATGCCGAATGTCGACTACGAAAGGTACATTTTCAATCAAGCAAGACAGCAAGCTTGTGATAAGAAGGATGAGTTTGTAGAGATACTTAACATGTTTATCAAGTTCAGTGAATTCAATGATGAAGAAGCCATGCACCTTAGTCTTTGATGGTTGTCTTTCAGACTCATTCAGAAGACGCATGTTGAGAGAGACACTCAGTTTAGTGAGTCCGTCTGGACTCGTGCCATAGCGGTCGCTCCCCACGCCTCCTGATTCCTGAACATAGCGCCTACTGCTGGAGCGCTTTCCCTGAAGCGCTTTCCCTGCTCTCCGCTACTGCAACTTCTGAACTGCACTGCCCTGCTATCGGCGTTTGGTATCGTAGCCTGCTGCTTTTTAAATTACTATTGTCAGCCCATTCTGCCGGTCATAGCGCATCACACCGTAGCGCCGCACCTAAATGATCTGATATTGAGCGTGACAGTACCGAGACATTGAAACAGCCTGCTCTTGCTTTTACTGTTTTATTTGGCATTTCAGATTGTTTACCTCGCCTCAGTTTCGTTTTCTCTCCCCGACCACCATCTTGTTGTTGTGCTTCCCTTGGCCCGCCTACCCTCCCCGTTACCACCTCCCAGCTGACCCTCCCACCCACGAATAGAAGGCTCACCTCCTCCTACACACCGCTGTGACCGTCTGGACTCGTGCCATAGCGGTCGCTCCCCACGCCTCCTGATTCCTGAATATAGCGCCTACTGCTGGAGCGCTTTCCCTGAAGCGCTTTCCCTGCTCTCCGCTACTGCAACTTCTGAACTGCACTGCCCTGCTATCGGCGTTTGGTATCGTAGCCTGCTGCTTTTTAAATTACTATTGTCAGCCCGCTCTGCCGGTCATAGCACATCACACCGTAGCGCCGCACCTAAATGATCTGATCTTGAGCGTGACAGTACCGAGACATTGAAACAGCCTGCTCTTGCTTTTACTGTTTTATTTGGCATTTCAGATTGTTTACCTCGCCTCAGTTTCGTTTTCTCTCCCCGACCACCATCTTGTTGTTGTGCTTCCCTTGGCCCGCCTACCCTCCCCGCTACCGCCTCCCAGCTGACCCTCCCACCCACGAATGGAAGGCTCATCTCCTCCTACACACCGCTGTGACCGTCTGGACTCGTGCCATAGCGGTCGCTCCCCACGCCTCCTGATTCCTGAACATAGCGCCCACTGCTGGAGCGCTTTCCCTGAAGCGCTTTCCCTGCTCTCCGCTACTGCAACTTCTGAACTGCACTGCCCTGCTATCGGCGTTTGGTATAGTAGCCTGCTGCTTTTTAAATTACTATTGTCAGCCCACTCTGCCGGTCATAGCGCATCACACCGTAGCGCCGCACCTAAATGATCTGATCTTGAGCGTGACAGTACTGAGACATTGAAACAGCCTGCTCTTGCTTTTACTGTTTTATTTGGCATTTCAGATTGTTTACCTCAGTTTCGTTTTCTCTCCCCGACCACCATCTTGTTGTTGTGCTTCCCTTGGCCCGCCTACCCTCACCGCTACCGCCTCACAGCTGACCCTCCCACGCTCCGCCCCCCTCCACTCTCCATTTAAGACTGATGACCCAACGCGCAGCGGTCACGCGCAGCGGTCGCGCCGAAGGTGCGCCAAAGGTAAGCCCGTCTACGCCCGTCCGCGCCTGGACCGCGCCCAGTGCTAGACCCCCTGGCCCCCGCATAATCCACCCCTCCCGCATTACATACGACGCCTCCACCCTCTTAGCACTTAACCCCGGCCGACTCCCTAACTGCGCCCAAGCAGCACCAGGACACATCCATGGACCCTTCACCTGCCACTCCTGCAAATTCACCTGCATCAAGACCCACACCAAACCCACAAACACCAAACAGAGATCCAACACCAACCACCTTAAATACATCCTTCTCAACACCCGCTCGGTTCACAAACACGCCATCGACCTCTGGAATCTACTCGACACCATTTCCCCGGACATCGCCTTCCTAACAGAAACCTGGATGAATGCCTCTTCAGCTCCAGACATCACCATAGCCATCCCGGACGGTTACAAGGTCATCCGTAAGGACCGCACCATCCAAACAGGTGGAGGCATCGCCATCGTCCACAAGAACACCATCCGCGTCTCAACCAGCCCAGAAGACAACTTCGCTACCGTCGAACACCTTCACTTCCAGATCCACACAGACCCCAAGACCACACTCAGAGGCACCCTCCTCTACAGGCCACCAGGACCCCGTACAAAATTCAGCGAAGACATCACTGATTTCATCACCCCACACGCCCTCCCCTCGGAAGAATACATTCTACTGGGAGACCTCAATTTTCACCTGGAAAAGAGCAACGACAATAACACTACCACCCTTCTGGACAATCTCGCCAATATCGGACTAAAACAACTTGTCAACACCCCCACACACTATGCAGGACACACACTCAACCCTATCTTCACTTCCAGCAAGCATATCTCCTTCACTCACACCACACCCCTCCACTGGACGGACCACAGTTGCATCCACTTCACTTACAATAAGACCACGATCCACAACCACCCTCAACCAACTCTGCGAAGAAATTGGAACAAAATCACCATCAACCAGATCTCCACATCGCTTCTTCAAAAACCCCCTGCCTATTCAACGAACCCTAACCAAGCCGCCATCAACCTCACACAATGGTTAACCCAAACCGCCGACAAACTAGCACCCTTGAAAAAACATCAAATCAAGCAAGGAAGCAAGAACGCCCCCTGGTTCAACGATGACCTTAAGAAATCCAAGAAGCTCTGTCGTTCCCTTGAGAAAACTTGGAAAAAAGACCCAAACAATATCACCCAAGCCGCCTTCAAAAACGCCACCCGCAAACACCACCAACTAATCCGGACAGCCAAGAAATCAGCACTCAAAGACCGACTAGACAACAACGCCCTCAACAGCAAGGAACTTTTCAACATCATCAAAGAATTCACCAACCCCACCGCAAGCTCAAACGACATCACCCCCTCTCAAGTCCTCTGTGACTCCCTCGCCTCATTTTTCCATGACAAAATCGCCGACATTCATAACAGCTTTGACAACCAACCCGCAAACCAGTCCACCCCACTCACCTCTGAACCTGTACCTCCTCCGAATAACCTTTTCGACTGGAACCCAATCACCACAGAAGACACCATTCGCCTGATGAACTCCATCCACTCAGGATCCCCTACAGACCCATGCCCCCATCACATCTTCAACAATGCAAACTCCATCATCACACCCCATCTCCGAGACGTCATCAACTGCTCCCTCAACTCCGCCACATTCCCAGAAAGCTGGAAACACGCCAAACTCAGCGCCCTTCTGAAGAAACCCACAGCTGACCCCACCGAACTCAAAACCTACCACCCCACCTCGCTCCTCCCATTCCCTGCCAAAGTCATTGAAAAAGCCATCAACAATCAGCTCGCCGCCTTCCTCGAAACCAACAAATCTCTCGACTCCTCACAGTCTGGCTTCCGAGCCAAACACAGCACCGAGACCGCCCTCATCGCAGCAACAGACAACATTCGAACATTACTGGACAATGGAGACACAGTCGCCCATATCCTCCTTGACCTCTCTGCAACCTTCGACACAGTCTGCCACAGCACCCTGATACAACGCCTCAGAAACATCGGAATTCAAGGAAAAGCATTGGACTGGATCATCTCGTTCCTCGCTGGAAGAACTCAAAGAGTTCGCCTCCCCCCTTTTAAGTCAGAAGCCACCGAAGTCATCTGCGGCGTCCCGCAAGGATCATCAATCAGCCCCACCCTCTTCAACGTCTACATGAGCCCCCTCGCAACCATCGCACGTCAACACAACCTCAATATCATCTCCTACGCTGATGACCCTCAGCTGATCCTCTCACTCACCAAAGACCCAATCACCGCCAAAACCAACCTACATGAAGGGATGAAAGAAGTAGCCGAGTGGATGAAGCACAGCCGTCTGAAACTGAACTCGGACAAAACGGAAGTCCTCATCTTAGGTGCATCCCCTTCCGCCTGGGACGACTCTTGGTGGCCAACGGCCCTAGGAAAAGCCCCCATACCGACGGACCACGCACGGAACCTGGGCATCATCCTGGATTCCTCACTCTGGATGACCAGACAAGTCAACGCCGTCTCATCATCATGCTTCAACATCCTCCGCATGCTCACAAAAACATTTCGCTGGATCCCCACAGAAACAAGAAAAACGGTCACCCACGCACTGGTTACAAGCCATCTGGACTACGGAAACACCCTTTACGCCGGTACCACCGCAAAACAGCAGAAAAAACTCCAACGCATCCAAAATGCTTCAGCCAGACTCATACTAGACATCCCCCGCACAGACCACATTTCTGTTCACCTGAAATACCTTCACTGGCTCCCCGTCAACAAGAGAATAACGTTCCGCCTCCTCACCCACGCACACAAAGCCCTATACGAACTTGGACCTGATTGTCTCAACATGCGCCTTTCCTTTTACACCCCCACCCGCCAGCTACGTTCGTCCAACCAAGCCCTCGCCGCTGTTCCGCGCATCCACAAAGCCACCATGGGGGGAAGATCCTTCTCCTACTTAGCGGCCAAAACCTGGAATTCCCTTCCCATCCACCTCCGCCTTACTCAAAACCACCTAGCCTTCAGAAAACAACTTAAAACCTGGATATTCGATAAGTAAACCTCCCCCTCCTTCCTCAAGCGCCTTGAGACCCTCTGGGTATGTAGTGCGCTATATAAATTTTTGACTTGACTTGACTTGAAAGTGCTAATGGTCACGAGGGCAGAAGAACGTGCAGATTGACAAGCCACTGATACAGAAGCTGGAATAGCGCAAGTTGAATCAGCATTGATCATCGAGTCGTAGGATGCTTGTTTCCAGGCCAGGGAGGACCTGGCTTGGCAGTTCAGACTGGACTCACTGGCGTAACGAAACCTGAGGCCCCCTCCCTGCAGGGTATGTGGAGGGGCCCCCTCCAGACTCAACCAAGAGCTCTCCAGCAAGTTGTGCTGAGGGGCCCCGCTGGAGCTTATGGCTGCAGGGACCTGTGTTACCCCAGTGGCTGGACTGTTCCCATGAGAAAGAGAGTCAGGGCTGATTTGCATATGGCTGGGTCTAAACTGGGGAGACATGGTGAGCAAAAGAACAATGGATTAAACCCAGATCTTTGTTTGCATTGTTCAGCATTCCGTCCATCATTTGTTCCTTTAGCTTTTGTCGCCCTAAGTGGGAAAGGTATGCCCTGACATGGGTCCTGTGCTCACTGCGCCACTGGATTCAAGCTGGTCCAGCTGATAAGGGGCGATGCCCCGAAAAGGTAGGGTGTTAAAATATCGATTACAAAAATATAGCTGACATAAATATAGTTGTAAAAATATCGTTTACAAAAATATCGACTCCCTATACTTAAACAGGTAAGTACATAAATATCGACTCCAAAATATTGTTGTAATTAATATAGATGTAAAAAATATCGACTTTTTAAAATAATTAAAATTACATTAAATAATAAATAAATATAAGTACTATTAACAAAATACATTACATTACTTTTATTTTTTAACTATTTAAAACAAATTTACTACACTTTTTAATTATAAACTTAATAAATGTGGACATATACATCTATTTAACACATTACTTTATATAACAAAAATAATACATACATATAATTAAAATATAGAATATATTACTAATTAAAACATTTGATAGCGTAGGAGTAAAACTTACTATTCCCACTCCAGGGGGTGCAACAGTAGGGAAAGCGTTGGATAGCGTAGGGGTAAAAATGACTATTCCCACTCCAGGGGGTGCAACAGTAGGGAAAGCGTTGGATAGCGGAGGGGTAAAAATTACTATTCCCACTCCAGGGGGTGCAACAGTAGGGAAAGCGTTGGATAGCGTAGGGGTAAAAATTACTATTCCCACTCCAGGGGGTGCAACAGTAGGGAAAGCGTTGGATAGCGTAGGGGTAAAAATTACTAGTCCCACTCCAGGGGGTGCAACAGTAGGGAAAGTGTTGGATAGCGTACGGGTAAAAATTACTATTCCCACTCCAGGGGGTGCAACAGTAGGGAAAGCGTAGAAGTAAAAACTACTATTCCCACTCCAGAGGGTGCAACAGTAGGGAAAGCGTTGGATAGCGTAGGGGTAAAAATTACTATTCCCACTCCAGAGGGTGCAACAGTAGGGAAAGCGTTGGATAGCGTAGGGGTAAAAATTACTATTCCTACTCCAGAGGGTGCAACAGTAGGGAAAGCGTTGGATAGCGTAGGGGTAAAAATTACTATTCCCACTCCAGGGGGTGCAACAGTAGGGAAAGCGTTGGATAGCGTAGGGGTAAAAATTACTAAAAGTATTTAATCATTTATAAAATAACAATTATTATTTTTTTTGTAATCATTAATTAAATAATTAATCAATTAAATTGTAATTAATTTACTACATTTTCACTAAAATATTCCTGTACACACACCTAAAATAATTTAAAAATTAACATAATTAATTACATAATTATTAATCAATTAACTAATTGAAATTAATTAACTATTATTTATTACACTATTTATATTCATTTAAAACATTAATTAATCTATTATTTCATTATATTTAAATTACTTCCCACCCTACTCCCCTATAAACCCACAACCCGCTACGGAACTATTAATACTAAATTCAACATAAAATACATTATTAACTAATAAAATACTACTAAAAATACTACTTTGACTACAAATACTCATTAAAAACACTACATTACTTATAATTATTTAAAAAACGATAATATTGTAAACTATGTTTTTGTAAACGATATTTATTACAACTTTATTAATGTTAACGATATTACTTACCTGTCTGTCGATATTCTGGTCAGACTATATTTTTGTCATCGATATTTCTTCCTGTAGATATTTTTGCAGCGATCTTTAGGTAAGTCGATATTTTTGCGACAATATTCCCGTTCTGTACCCCCCAAAAATGCTCCCAGGATGCTTGTTTTCAGTCCAGGGAGGACCTGGCTTGGCAGTTCGGGCTGGCCTGTTCCCATGAGGAACAGGGTTAATAGTTAATAGTGATTTGCATATGGGTGGGTCCAAACCAGGGTGGCATGGTGTGCAAAAGAACAATGGATTAAACCCAGATCTTTGTGACTGGGGGCGAATGTTTGTATTGTTCAGCATTCCATCCATTATTAGTTCCTTTTCCTTTCCTGAAAAGCAGGCACAAGGTAGATGCAGGCAAGTCAACGTTTACAGCGAAGAAAAAGTGTTGTTTCAGATGTGGGTTTTCATTTCCCAATGGGACAATTATGCAAAGGCTAGGGGAAAGAAAGCCACTTTGAAAAGGTCTGCAAAGCGAAAGAGAAACCAAATGGGTCACAGCGAGAATAGAAAATGGGTACCTGAAAGTTCCAGGAGTATTCTCGCCAACCCCACAAGGCCAGAAAGCAATATCAGTTACGACAAGTAGAAACCAAAGTCGATTGTCATCAAGTTCATCCTACAAAGGCTCTTTAGTGTCATTATCAAGCGCCAGTGAAGAAGATGGAGGTGCGACAATGATATTGACTAAGGAACATAAGTCACATGTAGGTTTGGCGGCTTGCAAGGAAGAACAAAAGGCAAACCACCAAACAAAACAACTGAATTCATTTGGACACTTCCAAGATTACAATAAAATTCATCGGTTGCCCCACAACCTTTATCGTAGACAGTGTTCCATCGAATAACATCATGCCTGTTGAGCAGCTTAATAGCTTGTCTCCCGTGCCACAACTCAACCACCAGACACAAATGTATACAAGTGGGCTTCTTCTAAACCGTTGAAGAGTCAAGGGTCATTCTCAGTGACATTAAGCAGTATCAGTGCAAATGCCAATCCACGTTCTTCAAGAAACGTCCTTCAGTGCATGCCTACTCGAACAACACCACCCTCGCAACACACTGCATACGCCACATAAAGACTCCACACCATATGTATAAAACAATGATCTTTGTATTAAACACACACACATTGAAATCAAAACAAGATACATATTGTATATACATTTTACAGTTATATGCAATTGTTGAACTTCCCCATTAGCAGGAAGGTCAATCACAGATCTTTGACTACGCTTTGTGATCCAGCTCCTCAGTCACTCAACTACACCAGCTAACGATACTCGTTGGCCCTGCTGGCGCCTCATTAACTAGACAGTCGGAACCACTTACCTTGGAAAGAAACAGTTACTTAGTTTTGTCCATCTGGATCAGACCTCTTGGCACCCGGGGGCACCCACAAGCGTTCTGGATCATTATCCTCCATGTAGACAAAATGTTGTGACCCAGGAAGCTGGCACACTTCCAAGTCTGGAGAAATGTTTGCCCTCAGGCGGAGATGCGAGCTGCCGTAGCTCCCAACAGCCAGTCGTAGGTGCCCACAAGGCACGCCGAAACCCTTCGGGCCATGTCACGATGTTCTCTGCAACAAAGTACCTTGTGGCATGTGTCCAGGGAGAGGAAACCAGGGACCTCTAACAGAGGCCACAATATCAGGCACTGTTGTCTTCCCAATCTGGAGGTCTCAACTCCGTTCACCCAGTATCACTCGGACACCACAAGCTCTGGAGTGCAAGCTAGCACAGGCCCCCTTGGTTGCAAGCATTGGTCCCTCGGACTCTGTAAGCTTACCCGCACTCCTTGCACTCCTTGAACTCTCGACATCTCTGCACCTCAGGTGGCTGCTGATCTTTTCAAGCACACTCATCTTGCACAGTGTGACGACAGTGTACACCAGGACGGTCCTTGTCCCAACTGACGATCACTTCCACCCAATTCAGCCACACCCACTGCGGTCTTTACGATCTTGTGGAAACAGTGAGATCCTTTGTGTCCCTGGGATTTCAGGCACAGAAGGACAGCTAATCAGCCCTTGGAGAGATCTTAGGGACCAAATAAAGACAAGGTGGTACTAAGGAGGGACTAACAAGCCTGTTAACGAATCAGAAGCCAGCATTTACAAAGGACAATGACACAGGCCAATTAAAAATATGGGCGGAGAGTGGGCGGAGCTGCACGTCCATTTTTGAATACAGCATGCCTCACTGAGCAGCGCATGCGCTGGCCAGGCTCAACCTAAAAATAGAAAACTAAATGACTGGCCATCAGCCCCAGGCACTGACGCGTGCTTATTGTCAGGTGGATGTATGTGCACGTGATCTGGTAAAATGCCATCACTCACAGAGCAGTAAATCAACTGGCTGAAGTGAGCTGACCTATTGTCACATGCACCATGTTCTACATTCCAAGAGTGAAGAGCATACATGTTAAACAAAAAGGCAATAGAAGCATACTTTTTAAGTCAAAGCACACACATTCTGCAAAATCGAAAACGTGTGGCGAAGAGGATCAACGTGGGCAGTCTATGCCCTTCTCTCAGCAATGCTTCTTAAAGCTCTTTTTCCCTTCATCACTAACGTTCTGGTTACAGCTGTGCTGTAAAACCAGACCTACAAAGAAGTGTTATTATGATACAATGGTTGAAGTAAATAATTAAATTACAGTGTACATTTCATATGCAAAATAATCCCTCATGAATTCCAATTAGTGGCGAAAAGATACACCAAAGCAGCCAACAGAAAAATAGTGTGACAGTAATAATCCCGTGGGCTGACCAAAAATGTGAATGACAAGGTCTCAAACCAATGGCAATAGGAGGTGGAGACAGAGAAGCCAACAGTTGAAGGAGGCTGAGCCAAAGTCAATTAGGGTATGAATAGAATACAATAGGTCTACCATAAAAAGTGAGAGGGCATTTACAACTCAAGCCTAATCACCCTAAATGGTGCAAGTGCCATTATACGTCATACCTGATTACATATATTCCAAAACGGTGAGCTAGGAGTATACAAAGGTTTTGTATTTTTTTTGCGTTCTTCGCCAAGCTCTGTGGAAAATGTTTGTGAAGGGTGCAAAGATTTTCATCGTCACTTGTGCAAAAAAATGTGTCTTTGATTACAACTTTTGTGCACATATATTTAATATTGACAAAATGGTTCTGCATTACATATATTTAGAGGTATGTGAAATGTGCGTAATGTGCTTTCATGTCATCATGCAAGATTCAGGCAATATTGCACACAATTATGTATAATTAAGCAAAATTCGCAATTATGCACTTTTTTTATAGCACAGAATGCATCCTCGTGTAATTTTTGGGAGCAAGGACGCATTCATCAAAAACACTGGAAAAAACAGAAAATCGCATTCTGGTGTTCACGCGGATTTGCGGACCTTTTTACCTGTGAATGGCACATCATTATATAAAGTGCAGTAATGGCATAATTTCAGCAATCTGATGCAGAAGAGAAGTACAAACCCACCTTCCAAAAAATGTGGGAATTTAGCATAACAAATGTGATGCGAAAATCCAAATTACGCAAAATACACCAGCATAATTTAAATTTGGCCCAGGACAACAAATATTATGCAATGCCATTGTGCATGAAACATTCAGGAAAAGGTAAACTTGTCCATACATTTTCTGACTATTTTACCAGCGTGGCTTGTTTAGAGTGAAAAGTAACTCGTAGTGCACTGAACATTATCTCGCAATAAAGCACAACTTTCACTTAGGATCAACTAAAAGGGAAACCTTCAAAGCCTTTGGGAAGGTTGAAAATGATGAACTTCCCAGGACTTAGCTGGCGGGCACACAAGTGTCACAGACCCATCACAGAATCATCCTGTGTTCCCTATCAGACACCTGCAACACAAAAGCAACGTCTTACAGAGGGAGAGGATTTGCAGGAAAACAAAGCAGGAGATTGAAGGAGGGACACAAATAACGAATGGAAGTTGGACACCAAAGTAAAGCCCGAGCTCTTGCATCAGGTCTTGGGGTAGGCTCGAACGTACTTTTGGTATTTTATGAATGAGTAAGGTAGAAGGACAACTCACAAGGAACAAGTCCAGAGTGGAACACACAACTCCGGGCATGCACCAAGAAGCGCCCAAATCTTTGTGATAGTTAGGCAAAACAACTGTGACAATGCAGTTTATGAGAAAGTTAACCGAGTCATTCCAGCAAGTGCTCAACAGTGGCTTACAGAAGAAAGCATTAGCAAAACCGATAGCTCTGGGTTTAAAGTGCTAACGCAAGTATCCATTTGTGCAAGCATCAGCAGCGAGCAGGTGATGTAAAATACTTCTTAATAAATTCAAAGAGGCGGAAGAATACATTCAAACTGCCAATGTCATTAGAGGAGAGTGAATACTTCCCTGGTGCGGCGGAGTGAGAAAAGCCAAAGGTTGAAAGGGGTGAAACCAAAGCCCACTCTATGCATATTAGAAACAAAAGGTCTATTTAGAGAGGTGTGCTGTCAAATTATCCAGGCCACAGAAACAGACTTTCAGGTAAAAAAAATAAAATAAAAAATCATAGGAAAATGTTGGTAGGAGATGATGTAGGTTTCAAAACGGACACCAAATATAACTCTGGAAACTGACTGATCATGCATATTGATAATACCCAAAAGAGTTTAATTTACTTTTATATTAGGAAACCTACATCCCAAAATTGCAACTGTGTCGACAAAGGTTGGTGTGAAGTCATCTTTCACATTGCGCTGGAATAGAACGACCTCTTGAGAATCAGAGATAACTTATGATATTAGGAAATGTGCAAACCAGAAGTAGGTGAAACACAACGCAAAGCTGCACTGTTGGACGGTGCAAAACGAACCACACAATAAGAAGTTGGTGGCTCAGGATTTGAAAGTCTACAGTCCATACTGGAGTGTCCATTTTTAGGTCTTGCCTACGACAGGGCATGCACTGTTGCTACAAGACGTATTGTTTTGCATACATTGGGCTTAACCTGCACACATCATACCATTGGTTGTTTTCTTTGGCAATCTCATCAGCTAGCTTTCTACTGGTTTGCTCCCATAGGCTTCCCTTGATGTCAGGAGTCTGCCCTTCCCTGGAGCATGGACCAAGTACATGTCATCGTCCCATGTTTATGTCGCACACATTTTTTTTAATCTCTGGTTTTCAGACAGCTGCTCCTGCCATCTGATTGCTGCTAGTGGATGCGGGGATTCTGCTCACCAAATGGTATTAACTCATCTGTACGGACTGTTGTCAGGTATTTCTGGAAGGGGCATTTATTTATGTTATGGTGTACCTCGCCTGTCCTTTGCAATCCTCAGCCCCCTGTTTAGTGTCTCAATCCCTTGCCGGAGGTGTGTGGAGACTCGTGTATTCTTTGAGCTACTTTGCACTTTTGTTTGTTGTAAATTATCGTCTAGTGCATCGTGAAGTAGGTATGGCAACATCTACTGATGGGATTTGTAGTTCCTGTGGGTGTGGCTCATTAGACTAATTGAATTTGGCCGTGTCACTTTACACAAGCATTAGCAAAGCCAATATGTTTCTCGGTCTCTCCTATGTTTTGCTCTGCTGTACAACATGGCAAAAAAAACACCGACAAAGCCAAAGATCTTGCATAGGCAAGACCTGTTGGCTTTTAGGGCATGTCACTGGGCTGAAGGTACACTGCAGCCAGATGCCTGGCTCCAGGTTGGACTCCAACGGGGTGTCAAAGCGCAGGCACCAAGGGAGCCCGGAATGACCATAACCCTGCAGCAGGACATCACCAATGAGAATTCACTCTGCTCACCTTTGGTCAATAGCATCACCCATGAAATAGTGAGGGGTCCCGAGTACGGGGGACTGCAGAGAAGTACTGAGGATGTCTTCTGTGAACTCTTCTCCAAGGGTCCAGCTCGAGCACCCGGATGAGGATCAGCTGCCACTAAACGTCAGTCTCCCTGAAGCCTGGGCGAGGGCAGGAAAACAGGGTAGACCAAAGTGCAAACAAGGAGGCAGGATGTCACAGATACTTGTCCATGAAAGTCTTGGGTGAGCCTGGAGGCGCTGTGTGTGAGATGGGTTTGCCCGGATGATACCTGCTTGTGAGTCCAGTGGCCCTGCTCTGGACAGTGTAAAACTGGAGGCAGCATGTGAAAGTCCTGCTGACAGGTGGTTGTGTACTGGTGTGTTCCTGCAGACATCCCTGGGGGTGTGGCGAGGCACGGCTTGGCTGTAAATGAACGCAAGGCAAAGAAGCGAGGAACTGTCGTCAATGCTGGGACATGTGTTACTTGTGATAGTTGTGAGTTATGCACCACACAGACACTAGTGAAATGTACATGATTGCATGTACCTGTAAAAACTATTGAGATTTAAGTGGAGTGTTGGTATTCAAGACTTGCCAATTAATACCTGTACATTCTTACAACTAGCACTAGAAACTAACTTTGGGCTCCAGAGTAGAGCACTTCAACGCTTCCTCAGGGCTAGCAAGTGCTATATAAATTCACAGTACCATACAACCAACTGATGTTACTGTTGTGATCTGCTTTCACTGGAAGTGGCATCCTTATCTAGGCAATAAACAGATCTGTAACATAAGCTGGAAGGGTGGTAGACACCTATTTTTTATTTTATTTATCCGTTTATTCTTTTAAATAAATTGCTCAGTTTATGCCATCGTTGTTTTTGGCAAAGGCCGCCCTAGAAGCGGGCATAAAGGGCCGGCGCAGAGGTCCCAGAAAGAGCCAGTTTGGGCAGGGCGATGCAGCCTGTAAAAGGTGGTAAGACAAGAATCAAGTGTTGGTAAAGGGTCACACCCCGGCAGGGCGGGGTGACAATTGGAGGCTACTCACCTGGGGATGCCTTGCAGCAGCCGACGGGGTATACTCGGAGCACGGCACTCGCAGCCCAGACTCGCCGGACGGCAGGGCACAATTGGACAGACAAGGTAGCAAGTTTGAGCCTAACAGCAGTGGAGAAGGTACTTCCCTGGTGGTTAGAAGAAAACCCAACACAGAGAACTCTATTTACCTCCCAAATTGACATGTCTGATTTATGGTTTATCAAGGATGCGTGAGAAGTGTGGCTCAGGGGTTAGAGGCGGCAGACCCGGAAGCTGAGATCGGCCCTGGACCAGGGTTCAATTCCCCGCCTCGGCGGGTCTTGGGCTCAAAAATTCCACGGACTCGATAATTCTCGCTCCAGTGCCTTCTCGACTCACGGGTTCACACTCTGCGACTCTGGGCAATAGCTTGCTTAATCTCCACAACGGCCCCTCGCGGCGGGATGCCTGGCTTTCACCTTGTGGATACCCTGCTGGGGTTACCTCACAGGGGAATACCAGGACGGGTTCCCTAAGCAAGCGCCGGGAAACCCTTTGTGGGTAGCTGTGCGCTATATAAGCTCAAATACATACATACATACATACATACATACATACAGAAATGATTTATGACATGATTTAGAACTAACGAGCTGATTTATGACGGGCCCTGTCAGAATGCTTTATGACCCCCTCAAGCCAAGGGGGAGGATGTGCTATGCAGACATGCTAAATAAAATTGCGGCCTATAATCCCAACAGAACACATGCCTCGTGTTTTTGTGATGTAAGAAGGTAGTTAAAGTGGGCCAAGTGCAAGAATGAATACAGACAAATAACAACACTTGCTGTTAAGGACCAGGTTTGCGTTGCTGTTTTTTAGGAATGTTTCACAGTACTGTTGCGACTTTAAACATTATTTTCAACTGTTCAATCACACTATTTTCCAGATGGTTTATTGCATTTATTCTAATGTTATTATCAACCTTTTTCAGCTGACACATGTTTCGCTTACGTGGCAACACTCATCCATTCTGCAGGCTTTATCAAAGCTTGCTACCTTATTTTGTTCCCTGTCCAATAACTTCAATAAAAAGACAATCGCAGGACGTAAGATCCCTAAAGCTGGCCAGTATTCAAGATCTTCTTGTGAACAAACTGAGATTGACAGTACCCACAGACCGGAAGACAACACCACAAGATAGCCAGTTTAGGAGAGAGAGGCTTCACCCGGCGAGAAGTGTTTCTACGGGGTTTACTGGATGACGACCAAGCCTTGATGAAGGCAACAGATTAGACGGTTGTAGCAACACGAGCAAAACATGTGTCGGCTGCCAAGGTTGATAAAATCAGAATTGGAATCCACTATTTAGAAAACCGTTTCATTAAACAGCAATAGATGAATAAGGTTGAAAACTAACATAACTATACTATTCAACGTAAGAAAAACGAAGCACTGGCTTTGCAACTAAACTGGCCCATCACAGCAAGCATTTGAACAAGGGAGAAACAAAGCAAGTTATAAAAAAAATGTAAAAACTGCTATTTTCGTGTCAATTGAGTTTAGTTTCACTTTCTGTGGGGATATAAACCCCTCCCTGCTCCCCCCCACCAACTTTCTTACACGGTGGAAAGATGACGAATACGTCTTATGAGCAGCAGATGTGTAGCTTGGGGTGGAGCAAGGTAAAGTAGTCTCTTGGGTTAATAAAGATATTTTTAAGGCGTTTTAGCAATGCGCAACTTATGCAGTAACGGGACGAACAATTCCATGTACTCAGGCCTTTATTAGAAATCAGTACCACCACAAATAAAGAACAAAAAAAACGCTTCAAACAACTTGTGGATATTTATTTCAGAATTTTTTTTTTACCTAAAGCTGCTTACCTAACCTGTGGATAAATACAAATTAATCCTATTTCCATTCCAAGAGAACAG
This sequence comes from Lissotriton vulgaris, assembly GCF_964263255.1. Taxonomy (NCBI): domain Eukaryota; kingdom Metazoa; phylum Chordata; class Amphibia; order Caudata; family Salamandridae; genus Lissotriton; species Lissotriton vulgaris. Next base: position 1,035,577,371 of record NC_141685.1, read on the forward strand.
TTTGAAACGACTCTGAGTAAAGCGTGCAAGAAGCTTGGATGGCGTCGAGGAGCTCTTAAAGTCATGATGCAACATTCATGTTAATTACATGCAACGGGTCCTGAATAGGCTTAATGTGTTTTGGCGCTTGTGCCATTCATGGCAAGTATATTGGATTCTATTCTTTCTCTAACTGACTTTGGGTTAGCCTCCTTAAACCATTGGTTTCTTTGGCTGACGATCCGCCTACCATTGGTTTGAGACATTGTCAATCACATCTTGGATCAGCTGACAGCAGTATTTTAGTCTTACCTTCTTTCAACTGGCTGTTTGGGCGTAGCCTTCCTTCTCTATTGGAATGCATGAGGAATTATCTTACTTCTGAAAAGTGCACATATTATACCATCCATACATTGTACAACAAAGCAATTATTTTTGGGTCTAGATTTGCCAGTGCAGTTGTCCAAAAAACCTATTGTTTTCAATAAGCATACAGTGGGCTTTATCAAATCAAATCAAATCAGGGATATTTATTTAGCGCAACATATCACCCGGAAGTCTCATGGCGCTTTGCGGAGGCTCAGGAGTTTGGTTTAGACAGGAGCCAGTTGGGAATCGAACAGCCAGGTTTTTAGTTCCCTGCAGAAACAATTGTGGTCTGAGATAACGCATAAGTGTAAGGGCAATTTATTCCAGAAGGCGGGTGTGAGGAGAGAAAAAGCCCCCCCCCCATTCTTGTGGCACAAATTTTGATGGGTGTTAGAAGGAATTTGCTGCTGGATCTTAGAGTCCAGCATGGGTGATACCAGATAAGTTTCTTTTTCCAGTATCCAGGACCCTTGCCGTGTAAGTTCTTGTGGGTTAGGCAGAGATTCTTGAAGCGGGTCCTGTTTCCTGACGGGAAGCCAGTGAAGAAGTCTCAAGTTAGGAGCCGAAGGAGCTCTCGAAGGGAGATTCAACACCAATCTGGCGGCAGTATTCTGCAGAACTTGGAGCCCAGTAAGAAGATCTTCATTTATTGAGGACAGCACAGTATTACCGTAATCCATAGGGTTGATGATCAGGCCTTGGACTAGTGGCTTCCTGGCTTCCATCAGGAGCCATTTAAACACTTTGCGTAGTTTTCGCATGATTCCGAAACAAGAGCCAATTAGATGGTTGACCTGATCTTTCATATACAATTGATTGTCTATTTGGATGCCTAAGTTCCGAACTGATTATTTTGGCACTGGACAAGGTCCCAGGGTTTGAGGCCACCAGTCATTGGACCAGTGTTCATGAGCTTTGCCAAAGAGGACTATATCAGATTTTCCTCCATTTAATTGTAAATTATTTAGATTCATCCATCTATCGATATGGGTCATGCAGTTTTGAAATCGTAACTTTGTGTCAGTTGGATCTGGACCGAGGGTGATCAGAATCAGAGTATCACTGGCGTATGACACTACATCAAAGCCGTAGGATCTAATCACCTTGGCCAGCGGAGTTACATGAAGATTAAAAATCATCGGGCTCAAAATAGAGCATTGTGGTACTCCCATACTTACTTGCCTATTGCTAGAAATGATGTCATCGATCTGGATAGCTGTGACTCGATCAGTTAGATAGCTCCTCAGCCATTTAAGGGCTTTCCCTTGGACACCAATCTCCCAGAGTCTTAGATCTAAAATTCTGTGGGAGATGGTGTCGAAGGCAGTGGATAGGTCTAGCAGGACGAGAATAGATGATTGTCCTCTATCCAATGCTAGCCTGATGTCGTCTGTGACTTCGACCAGTGCTGTTTCAGTACTGTGTGCGGGCCTAAAACCGGACTGAGACGAGTCCAGTAGACCGTGGCTTTCCAGATGAGATGAATGACAAGCTGTCTAATGACCAATAACTCAAGTATCTTCCCAAAATATGGGAGGAGCGAGATAGGATGATAATTTAGAGATTAGGGTCTGCAGTGTTTTTTTTTAATAATGGGCCTCACTCTGGCGACCTTCCATATCTTAGGGACAACTGCTTGTGATAGTGAGCTATTAAATGGGTCGGTGAGGTGATCCAAAAATACATGACCAATGGTTGGAAGGAAACGCAGTGGTATGGGGTCTACAGGTGATCCAGATTTAATTTTTTCTATAGTTCCAATCACTTCTTCCAAATTACATAGAGAGAATTCTTCCAAAATGGGAGGGGAACTAGTGTAAACAGAAAGTTGACTTTGTGCGATGTTAATGTTTTCTTGGAGTGGAAAGGAGCTATAAATTGCATTAATTTTGTCATCAAAGTGTTTAGAAAGGGAATCCACACAGTTCTGTGAAGCGGGATTAGATGACTGTGCTGGAAGCGACGTAAACCCCAATAATGTTATAGAGCTCCTTGATAGAATTTGCTCCTTTTACTAGTTTGATTTTCTCCAAATAACTACGGTGTACACTTCTATATTTTTCACGGTCAGACTGGCTTTTGTTTTTCTCCATTTCCGTTCCGCTGTCTTGCAGGAGAGCTTTATTTCCTTCAGTTGTTCCGTAAACCAAGGTGCGGTTCTAGGTTAAATTTTACTTTAGTGAGGGCGGCAATTTTATTAAGTGCAGGTGTTATGGCTCCCTCAAGGGAAGTTGCTACCAGGGCGATGTTATCGGCTTGGCATTTAGATGGAAGGTTAAAGTGGATTGAAAAGGAGATGGGAGTGACTTTCCACAATGACCTTCTCCACTTAGTTTCGTTTTTTAAATCTCTTTCACTTTTGTGGACTGGGATGGTGAATTTCAGTAGATCATGGTCTAACCATAATAATGGGAGTGGAGGTTCCACCGTAATACCCGGGGAATTTGTAAATATTAGGTCAAGTGTATGTCCTGCGGAATGAGTGGGACTATCCACCAATTGTACAAGTCCGAGGGAGCTCATATTAGTGATGAGCTGATTAGTATCTGGGTCAGATGAAATCTCTGCATGATGATTAAAATCACCTATTAGGAGAAAAAAAAATCGGAGGCTAGCACATGTGGGGCAATATTCTCCAAAAGCTTATATGTAAAATCAGTTTTCGGGCCAGGTGGTCTATATACCAGTGCTCCTCTCCAGGTGACCTGAGAAAGACTATCTATTCTAAAAATACATATTTCTAGTTGATCTGTACTAGTAGATTCTGAAGTGGTGATGGTCGTACTGGGAGTTGTGGCAATTAACAAGCCTCCTCCCGTTTGCCCTTCCTATCCACCCTGGTTATTTTATATTGGGATGGGAAGGCGACTGCCACATCTGTGGAGGAGTGTTCAAGTAGCCAGGATTCTGTTATGAAACAGATGTTTGGTATCTCCATGTCCATAAGGCTCCATATCTCCATAGTATGCTTTGGGATGGAGCGTGCATTGAAATACATCCCTTTTAATGATTTTAATGTTTTAGGCGTTCGTGTTTGAGCCAGATTACTTGGAGCTTGGGGTGTGCTAGGGTATGTTGGTTCATTAAGCCATGGTTTTTCTTTCGTGTTACTGGCAACAGTATTGCCCTGAAAAACTGGTTGTTCTGAAAACAGTGGGTGGGCTTTAGGTTCACTGGCTTTTATTAACCACCCCTTTCAGCAATTGGCTTGAGACTTGGCCAATCACACCGCAGCAGAAAGGGGTAAAGCCTGTCTCAAATAGCATTGGCTGTTTGGGTACATGCACTGCAGTGCACACGGGGCTACTTTACATCTCTCTGCCACTTTCTTTCTGTCTGCTCCTTGTTCTAAAGAAATGCCCAAATACACCCATGTGCATGCTTGCCTATACATTTGTTGCAATATTAAACCCAGACTCGTTGGCTTTGCAAATCTCTGTTTTCATTGCTTTTCACTGCTGCAGGCATTTCATTGTTGCTTTTGTCAGAGTTCGAGTGCAAGTGTCAAAACTATTGGCTTTGCTAATGCTTGGTTTACCTATAGCTCCCACGTGCATTATGGTTAATCCAGTGCATGATAAGAGTCTCTTTAGTTTACTCATAAGCAGGGCTTTATGTGGGCCGGGTCTGACCGGTGCTGAGCACGGAGTTTTTAAAAGGGGCCTCGAAAGGGGTCTCTACCGGGCTCTGTTTTGTGCCCTGTCACAGGCGGTCAGTTTTTTTCTGGACTGCAGGGACAGCAGGCACATCGATGTGCGCGTGCTCACACTGCTCACTTCTCACTAGTCGAGAAGTTACAGCATGACGTCAAGCCAAGTGAGCGTTGTAGGGGAAGGGAAATCCTTTAAAGAGAGTCATTTTCTCTCTGGATTTCCCTTCTCTTTTTGAAACTCAGGAGCAGCAACTTTGTCCTGGTGTCACCAGGGCTTTAAGTGGAAGCTTTTTCAATATTATTTATCTTATGCAACTAACAATCACTGACAAAGCCAATAGTCCTGACTTGTTATCGGTATGATATTATGTGCTGTATCATATATCTGGATGCAATGACAGACACAGCAAAATACAAGTCGTGCAGCACACTATGCTAAGCAAAGATTTTTAGCTTATGTGTTTTTAAGTCATGCCCTTAATGACATTGATAATTAAACAACAGGGGGTGGTGATGGACAGAGTTTCTGAATAAAGCAGAATACTCTCACCCAGTCAAGAGATCAGGGCTTAATCCAAGACCGTTTTTTAGCTCACTGCACCATCCCAGCTCAGAACTTGGCTATATGCAAATTAGTCTGTCCCTGGCCCAGTGCATCACGGGAACAGGGCAAACCAAACTACCAAGCCAATTCTTTCACTGGGAAGGAAACAAGCTACCGGGGACCGGTTTCTGGCATTTCAGCCGTCTTCGGCCCGGCTTGCTTGAATCCTGATGGTGCAATGAGCAAGGGACTCACGTCTGAGTATACCCTTCCACGCTTATGGTGGAAAAAATAATTAAACAACAGGGGGTGGTGATGGACAGAGTTTCTGAATAAAGCAGAATACTCTCACCCAGTCAAGAGATCAGGGCTTAATCCAACACCGTTTTTTAGCTCACTGCACCATCCCAGCTCAGAACTTGGCTATATGCAAATTAGTCTGTCCCTGGCCCAGTGCATCATGGGAACAGGGCAAACCAAACTACCAAGCCAATTCTTTGCTCTGGGAAGGAAACAAGCTACCGGGGACCGGTTTCTGGCATTTCAGCCGTCTTCGGCCCGGCTTGCTTGAATCCTGATGGTGCAATGAGCAAGGGACTCACGTCTGAGTATACCCTTCCACGCTTATGGTGGACAAAATAATTAAACAACAGGGGGTGGTGATGGACAGAGTTTCTGAATAAAGCAGAATACTCTCACCCAGTCAAAAGATCAGGGCTTAATCCAACACCGTTTTTTAGCTCACTGCACCATCCCAGCTCAGAACTTGGCTATATGCAAATTAGTCTGTCCCTGGCCCAGTGCATCATGGGAACAGGGCAAACCAAACTACCAAGCCAATTCTTTCACTGGGAAGGAAACAAGCTACCGGGGACCGGTTTCTGGCATTTCAGCCGTCTTCGGCCCGGCTTGCTTGAATCCTGATGGTGCAATGAGCAAGGGACTCACGTCTGAGTATACCCTTCCACGCTTATGGTGGACAAAATAATTAAACAACAGGGGGTGGTGATGGACAGAGTTTCTGAATAAAGCAGAATACTCTCACCCAGTCAAGAGATCAGGGCTTAATCCAACACCGTTTTTTAGCTCACTGCACCATCCCAGCTCAGAACTTGGCTATATGCAAATTAGTCTGTCCCTGGCCCAGTGCATCATGGGAACAGGGCAAACCAAACTACCAAGCCAATTCTTTCACTGGGAAGGAAACAAGCTACCGGGGACCGGTTTCTGGCATTTCAGCCGTCTTCGGCCCGGCTTGCTTGAATCCTGATGGTGCAATGAGCAAGGGACTCACGTCTGAGTATACCCTTCCACGCTTATGGTGGACAAAATAATTAAACAACAGGGGGTGGTGATGGACAGAGTTTCTGAATAAAGCAGAATACTCTCACCCAGTCAAGAGATCAGGGCTTAATCCAACACCGTTTTTTAGCTCACTGCACCATCCCAGCTCAGAACTTGGCTATATGCAAATTAGTCTGTCCCTGGCCCAGTGCATCATGGGAACAGGGCAAACCAAACTACCAAGCCAATTCTTTCACTGGGAAGGAAACAAGCTACCGGGGACCGGTTTCTGGCATTTCAGCCGTCTTCGGCCCGGCTTGCTTGAATCCTGATGGTGCAATGAGCAAGGGACTCACGTCTGAGTATACCCTTCCACGCTTATGGTGGACAAAATAATTAAACAACAGGGGGTGGTGATGGACAGAGTTTCTGAATAAAGCAGAATACTCTCACCCAGTCAAGAGATCAGGGCTTAATCCAACACCGTTTTTTAGCTCACTGCACCATCCCAGCTCAGAACTTGGCTATATGCAGAGTGGGCTAAAGAACGGTGATGGATTAAACCCAGATCTTTTGACTGGGTGTGAGTATTTGATTGATTCAGATGCTCCGTCCATCACCACCCCCTTTTGTACCACTTTTGGCCGCCATAAGTGTGGCAGGGTATACTCACCCTTTTAATATTTTCTGTGTTTCTGTACTTGGATCGCCCACTCTGCCCACAGTCCTGCTCATCTGATTTTTCCTTTCAGTGTGTCTGCGTCTGTCCCAGGACTACCTGTTGCATCACCCCAGACAAAGTCCTTTTCCGAAGATATCAAACAATTTGCCTAGGACCACCGGATCCTAAGCCAAACCGAAAACCGCACCTTATTCCCAGTGGCCCAATGTCAACAGTATTGCCCCCCCCCCAGGCCAGTGGCCTCTCCCTGGGATCCCAATCTTACCCCACTATTGCCTTATTTAATAAAGCATGTGCTCCCGATCCCCCTTTCACAACCAGCACCCTCCAAAAGTGAGCCTCCAGCCATCTGAGAAACAGTCTCCCTTCACAATTGTTACCCCTGCACCCAACCTTACTGCCCCCTTTCCCGTGCCGTGTGCCACCTCAAGTCCTGTTTTCCGCTACTCTTGAGCCCGCTCCCGCCCAACTGTGTCCAGGCCCCACCCTTCACCATGGCAGCAAAAGGTCCTGTAGGGTTCTGACCGACCTCTGGTGCAAGCCTGGGTAACTGTTGCCTGCTCCAAAAACTCCACCTAATGCTGCTGGTGATCCACTGACAGTGCGGTGAGAACTTGCTTTCCCCTTCTGCTCTAGCCTGGCTTCATTATGCCTTATAGCGCTTGTGGTGTAAGCCTGCGCAGTTGCAGGGCAGAGGCTAAGCGTTAATTGTCGAGTTGCGGCATTTCCCCTGAATTGCTTTGGGAACGCATACCTATTAAAAAAATTGGGACAATTCCAATGTGCCTAATGAGCAAGTAAGGCTGGGTCAGATTCGCTCGGATGCTAGGTGATTCTGGAATAGGTAATTTACAGGCTCCGGCCTGTACAAAACCTGGATTCGAACACAGGCGCGTCAGCCTCACACCACCTTACAGTCATGTATGAGCAGGCTCAGTACTAGAGCATTCTCACTTGTGACTGCCCCTGCCCCAGTGCTACCTTTCACGGTCACCGATGCAGCTGCACAACCAACAGCTCTGGCCATAATACGCACCTCCACAGCACAAGCTGAATTCCCACCTGGGGCCATGGGCCACTCTCACGCAGCCCATTGTTCCTCAGCTGCCGAGAGAAACCAGTGGTAGACGTCAGTGCGCCCCTCCCCCTCTGATCCCGCCGATGGCTCTGAATAGGGCAGAAACATTTTCAATAAGCAATAAACACACATCCATTAAACCTCCTTTGCTACGCTACTGTCGCCATGTGAGAATGGGCAGCAGGATAAGAGGGTCTCTTACTACTGCAGGGTTGGGGCATAGCTGAACACAGTTCTATTGAACTACGGCCCAGAGGGGCCCGTGAATACAGGGGAGAGGCCCCTGCTGCCAAGCCCCAGCCCTCGCCGCGTCCGCACTAGCACGGGGGTGGTGGGCAAGCACATCCTGACCACGCACCCTTTTGTGCTTGAACCAGGGCTATTGGGCATCAGGTGGTCGGCTGGCGGGCGGCCCGGGCTCGAAAGCCCACGGGCCAACCGAATGTGTTGCTCTTTGTCCCCCCCACCAACGGATAAACAGTCCAAACGTGTTTTCTTAAAATATTAGCGCATCTGCACTGACCACAGTACCCCTGAGGCTCATAATACTTCACCGTCAATATACAATGCGGTTGTTACACATCTTTTTCTTTAAAAGGGTTTGGATACCTTCATTAAATATCCTCAACCATATATTGGCAATAGATATAAGCACGTTGGCCACAGATATATTACTACATATTCTTATTCTTCGGCAGACACATGATATTAAACAATTGCCTGGTTCGCTTTCAAAGTCAACTTGAACCATTCAAGTTGAATTTCGGCAGGCCGCCCAGGCCTCCAACAAACCTGTAGAGCTCTCTTCCCCTCGCGAGCCGGGAAAAACAGGCATCAATCCGGTGGCACAGCCACTGGCCCAGACCCAAAACAATCGGCTATGGAAACCAAGGTCAACTATAATATGCGCTCATGAATATCCAAAATGCCCTCTGCACATGTGGATGCAGCAACGCAGTGGGCTTGGCTCTCTGAGGCTCGGCCGATCTGCAGTAATTACTGCATAAAGGCATGCAACGATACAGATAAACCAATAAACTGTATCCACTCTTCCGCAAACATAGCCACACAGCTGTTACATCACAGATCAGTGCACAATGACTATAAAGTAAAGCCTGCGGCACCACCGCCGCCGTTGGGCAAAGACACAGGACAGGAGAGGGAGACACTAGGGGGTGGAGAGGCTGATAATGCCAGCCCACTAACAGAAACAACAAGCATTCAAAATGCAATAGGTCTCGCCTCCTCCTACTCTTACCACTCCCTATCCTCTGATGACCCCCCTTTTTTCTTGTTCTTGATCCACCCCTTACGCTGTGTCTTACTTGACAGCCTGCGTTAGTGACCCATCCCCACTTCCTTTGGCGCCATTTCTGTCCCCCACCCCTTATTAGCTTCTGCATCCCGCCACCCCACCAGAGCCTAAACCCCAGTCAACTTCCCCGAGACAGCGCCTAATGACGTTTTATGCATCCCGGCTAAATTACTGTCTTCAAGTATCTGCAACGTGAACCCTCTGCTGTGCGCCCTTCATAGCCAACCAGTTCATCCACAATCCATCCATAATTCCATCATGCCTTTAGTGCTTATTCACCGTCTAGTGCCATCCACACGACATGATGGGCTCTGCATGTAATATCCCCTCTTTCCTCCATTCCTTCCGTGTCGCCCCCTGTCCTGCCCCCCTACCCCTTCGTCCCTCCCCGAGCCCACCCTCCCTCCCAGCAGAGCCCCTAACCTTCGCACCCCGCAGCTGATGCGCCCTCCCTGTTCTCCTCGTCTTACCAATTCCTTTCCTCTGCCGACCCCCTTTTTCCTGCCACTTACCACTTACGCCGGGTCTTCTGTGGCTGCCTGCGTTGGTGCCCCATCCCCCCAATCCCTTTGGCGCCCTTTCCTTCTACCACAGTTTCTCTTTTGCACCCTGCTATCACCCCAAGCCCAACCACCTGTACATTTCACTGGGACCACTCTTAATGACATTCTATGCCTTAATCGCTCCATTTACTGGTCGCCTCTGCTGGGAGCCCCCACCAGCTCCGTACTCACAAATATATGCCTAATCCCTCCAGTATACCTTGCGTGCCTCTTCACCAACGAGTGACCTCCAACAATATGATGTTGCTACACATGTATGATCCGCCTCGTCCTTCCCTTTAAACGATAACTTTCACAATTACTTGCCACCCCGCGATGTCCTTGCCTGCGTGCAGCACAAGACCCCTTGCCCCTACTCCGCCCATCACCAACCCCCAAGCTAGCCCAGGACCGACCCCCACGGTCCTGGGCCAGTGAAGCCAGCACCAAGAACTCCAGCTGTCCCCCCCCTATCCTCCGACACCCCTTCATGTGCTTCTCTCCCCTGCTGCACTCTCCTGCTCTCTAGAGATGTGGCCTAATGACCAGAGCTGCCATCTAAGTCAAGTAAATACAAAACATGTTGCATTCCAAATGCTATAGGTGTCACATTCGCGAAAGTTATAACTATTGGCATTGTAAATGACAAAGATATCAATTTAGCTATTTTAAAAACCAACAAATAAATAAAATATTTGTCATTTACAAGACCAATAGCTCCAACTTTTCTAATGCGAGACCTATTGCATTTCCAATGCTTGTTTTTGGTCAGTTACCATGACTATTCCCTCTGACAGCTCTTCGAGCGATAGCCTCTCCTTGTTGGACATCCAGCATCTATGCGGCCCCTAGGCTTCACCTTGCTGCCGTCATTTGTGTGGGCGGCCCTTGTGCCTGTACGGGGGTGCAAGTCAGGGGCGGATTGGCAATGCGGGCATTCGGGCATCAGCCGAAGGGCCGGTATCTCAGTGCCCTCTGTGGGCCGTTTTTTTTTCTCCCCTTTCCCAGCCGCACAGTGAAGCTGCATTCAAATCTCTGTCTCTGTCTCCGTGATCTCTGTGGACTAGGAAAGGTGTTGCCATGGTTGGCCATGTGTAGGTCTAGATTTACTCCAGGTCTGAGCTGGGGTACATTTATTACTGGTTTTTGGGTTCTTTTTTGCTGTAGTAACTTTAGAAGTGCAGTTTGTGAATGCCCATGGACTTACTCTTTTGAGGTTGAATGTCTATCTTTCCCTAAATCCTTCTTAGTCCCTCCTAAATTCCTCCGTACTCCTCCCTAAACCGCACCCATTCGCTAGTAAATATTCCCTTTTTTCCAGCCATTCTCCCAGCCCTTCTCAAATTTACTATTACGTAGTAAACTTAGACGTGTGGGACTCTTTCCAAAAATAAGACGGGAGAGGTGGAAGTGGACATTTACAGTGAGGTTTTAGAATTGCATTTTGTAGTAAGTAGTATTACTGGGAAAGTATTACAAATAGGGTGCACTTTCCCTGTTTGCCCCCTGGCGCAATTATAAGCAGGTGCACCAGGATCAAACGTGGACAGTGCACCCTATTAAAATAAATGCCTTGCCTCCTGGGCCACCATGAACGTGTGCTGCCCTGGCGACAATGCAGTCCGTGAAATACGGAGTGGCTGCTTCAAAACCATTCTGTGTTTCTCTCTGAAGGAGGCAACTAACCTGCACTTTAGAGAGGGGCAAAAGATCCCCTGCAGGTGGGTGCAGTCAGTGCCTACACCTGCCTGCAAGGAGATGTCTTCGGGGACCATGGGACACCCTTTTCTTACTCCAGATGGCTGCCCTCAGACGGCACACTGAGAGTGTGCCAACTTTTTTTGGAGCACTTTGTGAGCCTCCTAAGGGCCTGTTTACCTATGCGCCTGTGTTGGTAATACGGCACGGGCGCAAAAGCAGAGAGATTTCCTTCAATTGTATGCAGCCACACTCCCAGGCAAATAATGGAACGCCTTCTTAAGATAGGGCTGGCTCAACATGAAAATTTAAAACAATCTGCTATAGCCTATCTAATATATTTGGGCAGTAATAATGAACTGTTTTTTTATATATATACATGTTTTTATATTTTTATAGACGTCTGCTTATGTACATTTAATTGAGTTCTTAAACAAATTTTTTCTTGTCTGTTTAAAATTTCTTATTTCTGTTATATGTTTTGTATTACTATGCATGTCTTTTATGAAGAAAATTCGAAATAAAGACGTTAAAAACGGAAACTGATAGGGCTGGCTCAACATGTGTGTCACGGCTATCAGTGTTACAGAAGGGGCTGAACAAGCATCTGCGACTCCTTCTGTAATACCAAAGTACCCCAGTGACATACAAAGTCCTGGGCCACCTTCAAAAATGCAGCCACTGTACTAATGCTTTACGTACTACAAAAGGCAGTTTGGGAAAAGCCCCCACTGTGTTTAGTTTGAAGTACCAGTCTCTGCTGTTGGCAAGGATGGTGCAATCAGGTGGACAGTGGCTTTCCCCATCCAATTTGGATTTTGCTTATATTGTGACAGTTTCTAAGATGGTATCCGTCTAGAGTCTGTCCTGTGGGTATCTTGTGCCAGTTTTGTACGTGAACGTGACTTAAACTGGAATTACGGGTTGTGGCAGTGATGCCTGGTTCCTCATTCGCACCCTTTGACTGTATGGGAGCCAGCACCGCCCCGGAGGATGCACAGACGGTGCAACTGTTGCCTAAACCAACTGAGCTATGATCTGGCCCTAAACAACGAGGCCCTAAAAGTTCTGGGCTGGGTGCCGTCCCTTTAAACCTCAGATTTTTAACAATGGAATATTCAGACGAGAAAATAGAGAAACAAGAGCCACGACAAACCGAAGCCATGCGTGCGGCGCTAGGCCAGGGAATGTGGGCTGGGTGCCAGGGAACCGGAGCCTCTTGGGTCTGCCGGCCCTGGCCTCGCCTACAGGACAGAGGAGGGGAATGGAGCCTAGGCAGGGCCATGCACCATCACCTCCCCACAGCTTAGGGTCCCGAAAACCCAAGAGTGCAGCCACCCCTGCAGTTTTACTGCTAATCGGGGGACAAGAGTGGGAGAGGTGAGAGCTAGTCACTGATTGGCAGTTGACCTGGCAACTTGATGCAGAAGCCCACTATTAGAGACTGCTCTAGCAGAAAGATAGAGGACCTCTGCAGGGGTACACACCTTGCGTTAGTAGCAGGAAGCACCCTGCTAGCAGATGGTGTAGTTGCCCACGTTGCTCTGGCAGTGGAAAGCCTCATGGTAGAAGAATCCTAAGCTTTCTCTCTTTTAGAACCTCTGTCGATTCGATGGTCGATGGAAGTCAACTAGGTATTGCCAGGAGTAGGCAACTACTACCCCTGGACTTTGGTACCTCTTGTGCTGTCCATCAGTGGCGTAGCAAGGGTATCATGGGCCCTAGTGCAAGCACAGAAAATGGGCCAGCCATCAATTCATTCTATAGTAAAAGCCAGTCAGAATTTGGGAGCAGTAGTCTCATATTAATCCTGGGCTCTGGTACCACAGCACCTGCTGCACTATTTGTAACTACATCCTTGCGCTCTCCTGGCTCCCATGCTTATTTATTTTATCACTCTTTTTCCTTCTTTGAATCTTCTCTCACTCCAAAAATGTATTGACCCCTCTCTTTTCATAAAACCGTGTCTTTGTCCCTTTGCATTGTTTTACTCTTGTAGCACGCCGCATCCTCTCCTTCAAGGAATTAGCAACTTTTCAAAGGCCAGCACATCTTAAAGTTTCGGCTAGACAGCGCATGTGCTGCCCCTGCGATATTTCTATTTACATACAGTGCGCCTACAGACCTACGCTTTAGCATTGCTCTCATTTCCTTTTCTCCCATTTGACTCGGCATGCTGATGTCATTTCCTCTTCTAGTGTTTGACCCTCCCCTGGAACATGGACCAAGTACTTGTGCCCATCCTATGCTCTTGTTTTTGGAGCTACTTTTTTCTTTGTGTTCAAGCACTTCATATGAGTGTTTGTATTTTCAGTCTGTCACCCATACCCCATCCATTTAGCTTCTATTAAGCCTGTCTCCCTCCTACCCTGTACTCTACAGCACTGCACACTACTTTGCCCAACTCTCCTCAACTCTATCTCTTCTTAGCACCACTCTGCTCTACCCCCCTGCAATCCACTCCACTCAACTCTGCACAACTTTAAGCCAGTGCGCTTTGCACCATTTACTCAACTGCGCACCACTCTACGTTACTGTACTGTACACCCCTGTACTCTACGCCACTGCACTCTACTCTGCACCATTACACTATGCCAGTCCACTCTACACCAATGCACTCAACTCTGCATCACTCTACGCTACTCTAATCTACTCTGAACCATTGAACTCTGCATCACTGTACTCTACGCCACTCTGCTGTCACTGCTCTCTATGCCACTGCACTCTACCCTGCACCACTCCACGCCACTCGACTCTCCTCTGAAACAATCTACTCTACACCACTACCCTTTACACCACTCTACTCCACTTTGCAGCACTCTACTATATGCCACTGCAGTCTATGCTGTATTACTCCGCATCACTCTACTCTACTTTACACCATGCCACTGCACTCTACACCACTTTACTCAAAACCAATGCACTTTAGGCCACTGCACTCTACACCAATCTACTCTGCACCACTGCACTCGTCACTCTATTCCACTCCGCACCGCTGTACTCTACACCACTTTACTCTGTACCACTGAACTCTACACTACTCTACAGCACTGCACTCCACCCCACTCCAATCTAATCTACTATGCACCACTGCTCTCGATGACCCTGCACTCAACATAACTCAACTGTATGCCTCTGCACTTTCCTCTGCACCACTCTACTCTGAAACAATCTACTCTACGTCACTGCAATCAATGCCACTCTACTCTACGCCACTCCATTCTTCAATACACCATTCCACTCTACCCTGCCCCAATTCAATCTACCCTGCGCCACTCAACTCTATGCCACTGCACTCTACGCCAATCTATTCTACTTTGCACCACTGCAATCTACGCCATTGATGTCTATGTCACTCCACACCACTGCATTCTATGACCCACTACTCTGCAACACTGCACTCTCTGCCACTGCGCTGTGCACCACTGAATTGCCGTGTAAGGTAAGCGGTACGTTCATCTTAGATTCAACACAGTGAAGAATATAAGGATATGCCGGTTTGTCCTGTCACAAATCTCTAATAGACAATGGACAGCAGCCATTTTCATGCTTGCTCTTGACTTGTACTATAAGCCTTGAGGAAGCTCCTGTCCTGTGTAAGTGAAATGCAAGGGTGGTTTTAATGAAGACATAACGAATAAGGAACATTTTTGAATGGCATCGGCTGGAAACTGCTATACGTTGATTGATTGACTTTGTACTAAAGATTTTTGGAAAAGGATTTGACATAATTGCTGGCACTCTTATTTGATATATAGATTCTTATGTTGGGTTGTTTCACAGCCAACGCATAGAGGTGGGCAATGATCTGATTTACATAAGGCAACTCACTGGTAATGCTGTGCATTGGTCCTTAGCTGTCTAGACGTTTTGCCACTCTAAAACAGTACGTAATGCCACTTTACTGCACAACACGCTACTCTACACCACGCCACTCTCCTTTATGCCAACTTTTAGCCATGCTGAATAGTAGCCACGTTGGTGTACAAATGGCTAAAACACATTGGCAAAGCCAATAGCTGCTGCATTGTTGTATGTACTCCCCTTATCTCTCTATGCTCCATCGCATAGCCCATTCCTACTCGTGCACTAAGGTTATAGAGCTGTTATGTTTGTATTAGTTGATTCAATGCCCATTAGATTCCCCATGTTAGACTAATGTTCTGATTTGTTACCTTTGCCTCAATTTGTAAAGCGCTCTGATATCCTTCGGGATCAAGTTCGCGCTATATAAAACTTTATAAATAAATAAAATAAATAGGTGAGACCTATTGGCTTTGCCAATGCTTGTTCTGATTGAGAGCCAATAGCATGACAGGATTTATTTCACATTTCCTATATGTTGATCTCTCCTACCCCTCTTCTGCTCCCTCTTTTCCCACTTTCATCTCCTGCCCTCAGATCTTGGAGGCGACCTCAGAGGTGACAGCAAGCACTTTACAAATAATCAACATAACATATCTTTGAGAGATGCTCTTTGTTATCACTAAACATGTTCGAGGGATCCAGGTCTGAGGTTGTCAATCGTGCACCAAAGCCAAATAGCTGGCAGCGTGAGGCTCTCCGACAATACAACCCACTGCTCTCACGCCCGCAGCTCACAGAGACAAAAGAACATCTTGTACAGCCCACATGCACCCTCACAACATAACAGCAGAACTATATAGCTGGCAAAGGGAGGGGCGCCAACAATGTCGTCCAAACGGCTGCACAATAGGCAACTGTTCACCCTTGTGGCACCAGAGAAAGAGCACACTGCAAAGACTGTGCAAACTCGGACACAGCAGGGCAAACTAGGGCCTTCTATCCAAGCAGTGCGAACCCTCGTTATGCACCACACAGAAGTTACCCTTAGAACCCTTAGTTACAGAGCCCCAGTGAAAAGATGTCTAACTAGCAAGATTCCAGTCAGTTAGAAAGCTCACAACCGTGAGGGAGAGCATCCTTAGAGAGCAGAGAGAGGAGCAGAGTCATGCAAACAGCAGAATGCACTAGAAACCCCCCTAAGCGTAACATTAATATTGAGTGATGGAGTCTCCTTGAGGTTGAGGCGAGCCACGGGATTCTGCTTCGCTTTCGTTGCCCTCAAGGGTCTAGACTGCATGTATGTGTAGCTCAACCCTTTTACCCCAGGTTTTCTCTATGCATTCTGGTACTTGTTGTTCTGAATTTATAATGGAATAAACAAGAGCACAAGACCAAAATGTAAAGCAAAATCCTAGACTGGATGAGGCACAGGCACCTGTCATCAGGATAGTGAAGAGGTTTGGGACTTTGGCTTGGATGCTGCAACTTTCAGCTTACAGTGGTGTCTTGGTGTCAACCACCATCAGTGGAATAGTTAACAACAAGGGGTGGTGATGGACAGAGTTTCTGAATTAAGCAGAATACTCTCACCCAGTCAAGAGATCAGGGCTAGATCCAACACCGTTTTTTAGCTCACTGCACCATCCCAGCTCAGAACCTGGCTATATGCGAATTAGTCTGTTCCTGTCCCAGTGCATGATGGGAGCAGGGCAAACCAAACTACCAAGCCAATTCTTACACTGGGAAGGAAACAAGCTTCCGGGGACCGGTTTCTGGCATTTCAGCCGTCGTCGGCCCGGCTTGCTTGAATCCTGATGGTGCAATGAGCAAGGGACTCACATCTGAGTATACCCTTCCACGCTTAGGGTGGACAAAATATTTAACAACAAGGGGTGGTGATGGACAGAGTTTCTGAATTAAGCAGAATACTCTCACCCAGTCAAGAGATCAGGGCTAGATCCAACACCGTTTTTTAGCTCACTGCACCATCCCAGCTCAGAACCTGGCTATATGCAAATTAGTCTGTTCCTGTCCCAGTGCATGATGGGAACAGGGCAAACCAAACTACCAAGCCAATTCTTACACTGGGAAGGAAACAAGCTTCCGGGGACCGGTTTCTGGCATTTCAGCCGTCGTCGGCCCGGCTTGCTTGAATCCTGATGGTGCAATGAGCAAGGGACTCACATCTGAGTATACCCTTCCACGCTTAGGGTGGACAAAATATTTAACAACAAGGGGTGGTGATGGACAGAGTTTCTGAATTAAGCAGAATACTCTCACCCAGTCAAGAGATCAGGGCTAGATCTAACACCGTTTTTTAGCTCACTGCACCATCCCAGCTCAGAACCTGGCTATATGCAAATTAGTCTGTTCCTGTCCCAGTGCATGATGGGAACAGGGCAAACCAAACTACCAAGCCAATTCTTACACTGGGAAGGAAACAAGCTTCCGGGGACCGGTTTCTGGCATTTCAGCCGTCGTCGGCCCGGCTTGCTTGAATCCTGATGGTGCAATGAGCAAGGGACTCACATCTGAGTATACCCTTCCACGCTTAGGGCGGACAAAATATTTAACAACAAGGGGTGGTGATGGACAGAGTTTCTGAATTAAGCAGAATACTCTCACCCAGTCAAGAGATCAGGGCTAGATCCACCACCGTTTTTTAGCTCACTGCACCATCCCAGCTCAGAACCTGGCTATATGCAAATTAGTCTGTTCCTGTCCCAGTGCATGATGGGAACAGGGCAAACCAAACTACCAAGCCAATTTTTACACTGGGAAGGAAACAAGCTTCCGGGGACCGGTTTCTGGCATTTCAGCCGTCGTCGGCCCGGCTTGCTTGAATCCTGATGTTGCAATGAGCAAGGGACTCACATCTGAGTATACCCTTCCACGCTTAGGGTGGACAAAATATTTAACAACAAGGGGTGGTGATGGACAGAGTTTCTGCATTAAGCAGAATACTCTCACCCAGTCAAGAGATCAGGGCTAGATCCAACACCGTTTTTTAGCTCACTGCACCATCCCAGCTCAGAACCTGGCTATATGCAAATTAGTCTGTTCCTGTCCCAGTGCATGGTGGGAACAGGGCAAACCAAACTACCAAGCCAATTCTTACACTGGGAAGGAAACAAGCTTCCGGGGACCGGTTTCTAGCATTTCAGCCGTCGTCGGCCCGGCTTGCTTGAATCCTGATGGTGCAATGAGCAAGGGACTCACATCTGAGTATACCCTTCCACGCTTAGGGCGGACAAAATATTTAACAACAAGGGGTGGTGATGGACAGAGTTTCTGAATTAAGCAGAATACTCTCACCCAGTCAAGAGATCAGGGATAGATCCAACACCATTTTTTAGCTCACTGCACCATCCCAGCTCAGAACCTGGCTATATGCAAATTAGTCTGTTCCTGTCCCAGTGCATGATGGGAACAGGGCAAACCAAACTACCAAGCCAATTCTTACACTGGGAAGGAAACAAGCTTCCGGGGACCGGTTTCTGGCATTTCAGCCGTCGTCGGCCCGGCTTGCTTGAATCCTGATGGTGCAATGAGCAAGGGACTCACATCTGAGTATACCCTTCCACGCTTAGGGCGGACAAAATATTTAACAACAAGGGGTGGTGATGGACAGAGTTTCTGAATTAAGCAGAATACTCTCACCCAGTCAAGAGATCAGGGCTAGATCCAACACCTTTTTTTAGCTCACTGCACCATCCCAGCTCAGAACCTGGCTATATGCAAATTAGTATGTTCCTGTCCCTGTGCATGATGGGAACAGGGCAAACCAAACTACCAAGCCAATTCTTACACTGGGAAGGAAACAAGCTTCCGGGGACCGGTTTCTGGCATTTCAGCCGTCGTCGGCCCGGCTTGCTTGAATCCTGATGGTGCAATGAGCAAGGGACTCACATCTGAGTATACCCTTACACGCTTAGGGTGGACAAAATATTTAACAACAAGGGGTGGTGATGGACAGAGTTTCTGAATTAAGCAGAATACTCTCACCCAGTCAAGAGATCAGGGCTAGATCCACCACCGTTTTTTAGCTCACTGCACCATCCCAGCTCAGAACCTGGCTATATGCAAATTAGTCTGTTCCTGTCCCAGTGCATGATGGGAACAGGGCAAACCAAACTACCAAGCCAATTCTTACACTGGGAAGGAAACAAGCTTCCGGGGACCGGTTTCTGGCATTTCCGCCGTTGTCGGCCCGGCTTGCTTGAATCCTGATGGTGCAATGAGCAAGGGACTCACATCTGAGTATACCCTTCCACGCTTAGGGTGGACAAAATATTTAACAACAAGGGGTGGTGATAGACAGAGTTTCTGAATTAAGCAGAATACTCTCACCCAGTCAAGAGATCAGGGCTAGATCCAACACCGTTTTTTAGCTCACTGCACCATCCCAGCTCAGAACCTGGCTATATGCAAATTAGTCTGTTCCTGTCCCAGTGCATGATGGGAACAGGGCAAACCAAACTACCAAGCCAATTCTTACACTGGGAAGGAAACAAGCTTCCGGGGACCGGTTTCTGGCATTTCAGCCGTCGTCGGCCCGGCTTTCTTGAATCCTGATGGTGCAATGAGCAAGGGACTCACATCTGAGTATACACTTCCACGCTTAGGGTGGACAAAATATTTAACAACAAGGGGTGGTGAAGGACACCCCCTTTTCTGAATCATCAGTAGAATAGTGACACTCTGAGGCAGGATGAGCGAAACAAAATTTGTCAAAGGCCGCACCAATGGTAGATCACACTTTGCCAAGCGCTAGTCTAACGAAGCGCGCCCTTAGGACCCGGGCCCCCCGGACACGCCCCCCCGGTCACATGGTCTATGGCGGCCGGTTCGCCCAATAGGTGCCCGGCCACCAATTACTTCCGGGTCAGCTAGGACGTATTTCCGGTGTGGCAGGGGGCGGAGACCTTTGGCCTATTTAGGGTCAAGTCCCCGTGGCCTCGGACTCTTCTCCCTCACCCTTGTGGCGGTAAAGAAACCTGCGATCAGTGACATTGTCTAACACAATGGACGGGAGTCCGCCTTGCGTACTCCCTAGGCCAGCACTGAGGGGGGAGACGGTAAGCTCTCCGCTGGGAAGAAGTGACCACCGGCTGGGGAGTATAGGGCGACAGATTACGAGCCTCCTGGGTCCCTGGGCAGCCTGCTGGTCGGGGGGGGTGGGCCCTGGAAATGGCGGACAAGGATCAGAGGTTGGGGCCCACCTGTCTTGGGCGCAGGTGCGCTGCACCTTGCGTGGGAGGCTCAGTTGCGAGATGCGAGCCAGAGGGCCCCCTTGGTGCTGGGGGCGATGATAATATTTGCATTCATGAAGGTCAATATTAAAAGTGTTTTGTGAATTTTAACTATGCATGTTACTTTGCTTTTGTCATGTTTATGAAATGTTGAGATTAAACATGGCCGTTTTAAAACCCACTCAAATCTTTGGTGATTCAATTGTGGGATTGTTTGGCGGCAAGGGGGAGGCGGGGCTATTCTGGGGGATCCGGGTCCTATGCCAAGCGCTAGTCTAAGGAAGCGCGCCGTTAGGACCCGGGCCCCCTGGCCACGCCCCCCGGTCACATGGTCTATGGCGGCCGGTTCGCCCAATAGGCGCCCGGCCGCCAATTACTTCCGGGTCAGCTAGGACGTATTTCCGGTGTGGCAGGGGGCAGAGACATTTGGCCTATTTAGGGTCAAGTCCCCGTGGCCTCGGTCTCTTCTCCCTCTGCCACTCCAGCTGGACGAGCTCGCCGGGCGCTTCCAATCCCCCCCCCCTCTCCTAGACTCCAGTTTTGAATTCCCACCCACCCGTCCCTTTGCTTAGGAGTTAGAGGCGGGGGCTTGCAGTAAAGAGACCTGCGATCAGTGACATTTTCTAACACAATGGACGGGAGTCCGCCTTGCGTACTCCCTAGGCCAGCACTGAGGGGGGAGACGGTAAGCTCTCCGCTGGAAAGAAGTGGCCACCGGCTGGGGAGGCTAGGGCGACAGATTACGAGCCTCCTGGGTCCCTGGGCAGCCTGGTGGTCGGGGGGTGGGCCCTGGAACTGGCGGACAAGGATCAGAGGTTGGGGCCCACCTCTCTTGGGCGCAGGTGCGCTGCACCTTGCGTGGGAGGCTCCGTTGCAAGATGCGAGCCAGAGGGCCCCCTTGGTGCTGGGGGCGATGATAATATTTTGCATTCATGAAGGTCAATATTAAAAGTGTTTTGTGAATTTTAACTATGCATGTTACTTTGCTTTTATCATGTTTATGAAATGTTGAGATTAAACATGGCTGTTTTAAAACCCACTCAAATCTTTGGTGATTCAATTGTGGGATTGTTTGGCAGCTAGGGGGAGGTGGGGCTGTTCTGGGGGATCCGGGTCCTAATAAAGTTGTACCCCAGCGGAAAGACTTATGCCTCAATGTCTATTGGTGATCTGAGGATTTTGAAAATCACGAGTCCAGCACTCAACTGGAATCAATTCCCTTTAAAAAACAAACCATGGCAGGTCATAATGGAAGATCACTTCTCGACCACCCGTGCTCTTGAGAGCCCCACACGGACCTGTTCTGCAAACAACAACCCCCCCCCCCCCCCCCCCCCCCCCACCCGCCGCTACGGTAATATGAGGCCAGCCTCCAACTTTGCGTTCTACTAAGCAAAATACCTACCAATGACCTCATGGTGAAAAGCCCAGCAGATGCCTTTTCGGCTGCTCCACCAACCTATGCACTTCAATGTGTTCAAGCTGCTTTGTCCTCAAGGCCTTACAACCAGAAACCCTAACCACCTTTGGACGCTTTACCTCAGGGATGACTAAAGCTGGTCCTCAAAAGATGAACTGGATATCCACCTGGGATGAATTTACTTATAGTGACTATGTGGCAATCGTTTACACAGTCGTTATCCTGAAAATCTGACATGGATCTGGCCCTCCTGGACGTTCCTAGGACAACCGGGCTCTAGCCAATGTGGCACAAAATCATAAAACATATTTAAACACCAAAACTAACCCCCAGAGTACAAACTACAAAGAAAGTGAAGACGGATCTACATGCAAGAGAAACAAAATGAATGTTAAGCACACTAACCAACTTATGAAAGATTGCAGGCGGATCTGTGTTACTAAAATGAATTTGTGAAAAACGAAAAAAAAATCAAGAAAAGTTCAAAACAAAGCATACTGATTAAAACCCATGTGCTTCACTTTCATTGCTTTATGTGATTGTCTCTTAGTATCCTTGTGTTTAACTATCGCACTGGGTGGCTGTCTGAGCATCTCTCTATGACTGCGCAACATTCTCTGAAAATCTATCTATATGACTGACTTTGTGGTCCTTGTTCTGCGACTATCTCTAAGGTGTATTCTCTGAGTGAATGTCTCTATGCTGCGTCTGTTAGATTGTCCCACTATAACTACCTGAGGGTATCACTATCTGTAACTGTTCAATTTGCTCTCTTTCTGTTACTGTCTCCAAGAGTCTGCCTCTCTCCGAGCATTCTATTTGTACCTGGGACTAGGTATCTCTTTCTGTGACTGTCTTGGTGATTTTGTACTGTGTTCTGTCTCTAAGGGTGAAAGCTTTCCTTTGTTTGGGTGCCTCGGTGTGTCTGCGAGGTTTCCAGGAGGTCGCTGCGTCTGATTATTTCTCTGATATGTGTCTTTTTTGTTGGTCTCTGTGCACATCTCTCACTGTGACAAACTTCAAGTATGTTTCTCAGTGACTCTCCAAGGGTGTGTCCTTTTGAGCTGCGGTTTTTGCGTGGTTTTGTTTTGTGGGAGGAGTGGAAAATGTGTCTGCGCGGACACATCTCTGAGGGGCATATTGCGTCACGCAACTCAAAAAAAAAGATATATGAAGCCACGCAAGGCCACATTGTGCAGCCCTGATTGGCTTCATAACGCTTGAGTAGAGCAACAGTGCAAATTGCTGTATTGCCTTATTCTGCCCAGGGAAAGCGTGCCATAGATGTTGTGTGGCTGTTCCCAAGCAACTCCCATGGTTTTTGATCCAATTCATTCCCAGTTTTCCCAGAAGTGGAAAACCCCGGAATGCACCAGAAAGATACACCTCCCCAGGTGAGACGTAACAAGAAATATCTTTATTTCTCCTTGTTACTTCCTCTTTCAATGTGTGCTGCATTCTGCAGAGGAATTTTCCTCTCAGGACAGTTTTTGTGCAGGAGGTGCCGCTTCCTGCACAAAAACAATCCGGTCTGGGATGCAGGCATACTTGCACCATGGTGCACGGGGTCTGTATTGGCGCTAGGCAGCCAAAACAATGCCAGCGCAGAGACAAGGACAGGTATGCGTTAGGTTCTTTTAAATACGGTGCATTCCTACCCTTTCCCTGTAACACAGCACAGCAAGGTGTCTTGCTGCGCTGATTTGAATTACTTTGCAAAAAATAAGGCTCTGAATATCCACTCCCTTCTACATCCACAAGGCATCTGTAACATACCTTCTACAGGTTTGAGATGTCAGTGAAGAAGGCTAGCGTTACGGGTGTAAAAATATGAGAAAGAAAATTACTGGGCAGAAAAAAAAATCAGGCTTTGTCAAAGTCAGGTAGGTTGAGACCTACTGGCGCTAACAAGGATTTTTGTCGATGATGTACAGTATGGGTAAAATGGAAAATGCTCTTTGCAAATGCTGTGCAGCTTCGGCAAAAGAAAGAAAAAAATGCAGAGTGTTGTCACGTCATGATGCTATTGGCACCCGAGTCATTTAGTAGGTGTCTGCATGCAAGATGATGTGCTTGAGTGCATCACAATACAAACGCGCATCTACCTAATGATGCAAGCCCCATTTCATTATATTTTTATATACTGATCCAAGATGGTCATGGTACTTGGCGCTGTAAATAAAAATAAAAAAATCAACTGCGCCAAAGAGCATTTCTGCAAGTGGAACGACCCAGCAGCAAATGGAGGCTGCAGGAGTACTAAGAATGCAATAAAAATAATTAAACATTAAAAGGATCATGGAGGTGGCCAGGAACAGAGGAGTGTGTGGGGAAAGCAATTGGGAGTGTGGAGGGAGACTATATAAAAACAACAATAAAGTTGATTAGGGGAAAAAGAAGTAAAGAAGGACATTCAAAAGCAGCACACGCAGGATAGGGCAAAATGGAGCATAATGGGAGGTAAACGGCAGGGGAAAAACAGGAGGGAGAGCTGAAAAAACATGCACTCTCATGGAGTGTTTAACAAAAAGGAAAAAAAGTAGTTCCCTAATAGCAAGCAGTGGAAAGATACAAGTCAGCCAATCAAAAGGCTGGTAAAGATAACGAGGCTTGGCTCCAGGGGAGGGGAAAACTACAAGATAAGCATTGGCAAACCCAATCGGTCAGTCACACCATTTTCTCCAATTGGCTTTGTCAATGTATAGCATGTCTAAAGTTAAAAAAAATGTAATTCCTGAGATGTGACCTTCCACGGCATTTAGTATACATGCGCACAACGCATGCAAGCGCCTACAAAATGAAGCAGTTGCTTTTTGGTGTGTTTTTTTTTACTTAGTTACGGCTCTAAGTTGGATCAGTAACTAAAAAATAAAATGTGCAAAAGAGTTTTTGCTTTTTAACCCCTTCCATGCTGATGACGAACCCCAGCCGCCATGCACTACGGTGCTCGTGTGCTGATGACGGCTGGGGTTTGTCACGGCCCGCCCCTGTTCGTGTTGTTTACAGCACACCAGGGGAATCGCGGCCACATGGAAAGGGTTAAAGTGAGCAGAGGAAAGAACAGAAGCAATGGGATGCCGGAGCATCATGGAAAGAGGGAAATCGGACACAAAAACAACACAGGAAGGCAGCAGGGAACAAACACAAAAGCAACATGAAGGTGGGTGGAGGAACGAAAGTGAAGCAACACAGGAAGGACAGTAGGGGAGAGGTAATGGGAAGAAACATGCAGGTGATCGCAACAGAGAGAGGGCCGGGTGACACAGCAACACAGGGAGTGAAGCATACGAGGGAGGCAGCTTGAAAACACGCAGTCACATGGAG
Source organism: Lissotriton vulgaris (assembly GCF_964263255.1). Taxonomy (NCBI): domain Eukaryota; kingdom Metazoa; phylum Chordata; class Amphibia; order Caudata; family Salamandridae; genus Lissotriton; species Lissotriton vulgaris. The sequence continues at coordinate 1,035,602,317 of NC_141685.1, forward strand.
TTTTCAGCACAAAAGAAACAAGCATTTTCAATACAATAGGTCTCACTTTTGCCAGTGTCAAAGCAATTGGAATTGTAAATGACAATGCCTTTTATTTATGTGTTTTAAACCCAGCACATATATAAAAGGCATTGTTATTTTGAATGCAAATAGCTTAAACACTCGCAAATGCGAGAGCACTTTAATGTTGGCCACGCCCCTTTCTTTAGACGCTGCTCGCCGTATTCAGGTTACAGTGAACAGAGTCTAAACAAAGGGGCACGGACAATATTAAAGTGAAAGCGCATATGGTGCACTTTCACACAAAGCAAAAACAAAATAATTAATTTTGAAGCGTTCTGCAGCTCGGCTGCTGAAGTGAAAGTGGCCCGCGCTATTAATTAATAAAATAAATAAGCACAGCCACTAATGTGAAAGCGCCTGCCTGTAAAATAAATAAATAAATAAGCGCGGACGCTTAACTGAAAGCGGACCGTGACGTAAATTAAATTACTGACTAAGCGCGGCCGCTATTCTTAAAACGGACCTCGTACGACCTCGTAGTAATTTAAATAAATGCAGTAGTCAAAGCATGCCGTGTGCTGACATGTTGTGGGTGGAATAGGGGAAGAGTAATAAAGAAAATAGGGCTCATCAACTTATATAGCAGACCATGTAACAACACAAGCAAAAGGTCCAGTCGTTATGTGAAGTAACAAATGCAGACAAGGTGGTACCAAGTAGGGACTAACAAGCCTACTAACGACTCGGAAGCCAGCGTTTACAAAGGACAAGGACACAAGTCAATTAAAAATATGGGTGGAGAGTGGGCGGGGCTTCAAATCCATACTCCACTAATGCATGCCTCGCGGGAGCGCATACGCTACCCAGGCTCAACCTATAAAGTAGTGCTTGGAAAGCAAACAATGGAAGCAAAGATGCCAGCCAATGAAAGCGCTGGTAAAGAGACAATGCTGAATGGGAGACAGACAAAGTTGACAATCTGGGGTCTGAATAAGAAGTAACCAAATGAGAGTGACAAGGAATACTGACCAATGGTAATCAGTGGGCTGGCGCCAAGCCCCTTTAGGTTGTTGGTAAGGCACAGTATGTCTAGTGCTGTCTAGGAGACTTGACCTAAAGAGAAAGGAAAGTCATAGAAGAAGCAAGCAAATGAGAGTGGCATTAAACCCAATGAACAGTAAGTTCCCTATAAGTTATTGGTATGTCCACAAGACTCTTTACCCCAAATGGCAAAATAGGCATAAAAACGAAGTAGAGCTGAAAAAGAGGAAGAAAATGACAGTCAAAAATTGTATATGTAAACAAGCAAAAGAAACATGGGCTGAAGTGGAAGTGAACGTAAATTCTGCACAAATTAACATCAATGTAACGTTTAAAAAGGTCTAAAACAGTATTTGTACCTTCTTGTTTTCATAATGCTTGCTGTCACCACATTCTTGCCGCTTCAGAGCACTGTACAGCAAGCTATGCTATGCTATGACTTTGCTGAATGTAATACATTTTATCTGCATCCGACTTGTCAAATGCGAAGACTGCATTGCATAGTTAAAACCTACAAGCTGGAGGTTTTAGACCAACATCTCTACAGCAAGCGCATTAACCCACTGAGCCTCTCATCAGGGTGGGACCGTAAAACTGCACTCCACCTAAGTTTGAACTTGGTGCGTAAACCCACGGCACTAGTTGATTGGCATATCTGCCTTTATTATGCATTATTCCATACAACTGAAAGTCCTCTAGGCGCTACAGATTCTCTTTAGGCTTTAGAGGACGGGTGTCTGATTTGGTTTTAAATGACAGACGGTCTAGGAGAGGACAAAGAGAGGGCCTAGACCGTTAAGTAGGCGTATAATTGACAATCATTTAGATCAATTGTAGGTAGTGCTTGTTAACAGGCCCAATATCCAAGCGCTATCCCTCTCTGCGGAAGATCTTGTGCAAATGGCGTGTCTCATTTCGAAACAACCCGAAATCAGATGTCTCCTTGAAACAAAAGGTCTCTGTACCACACAAGGCCAAAGCGAGTTCCCAGAATCCTCCACACCTCCCACCGCGTGCCGCCTGCCCATCCCGAGCCCCTCGCTGGCAGCCACACGTCAATATCAACATTTCCCTAATCTTGGTCACCAGACATCTGCGCTTTAACGGCCCCCTGCTGCCAAAGAGCTTTAAAAACAAGCAGCTTTGGGTGGGGCAAGCGCAGGATAACAAAATAACAAAAACACATAGTGTGTGTGTGGTTCAAGAGTGGGTGGGCCTTTTAGAACTGATGGCTGCAAAATACACGGATTCCCATCCTCCATTGTCTTCTACTCAGGGGGGCTGGTAGATATTCACCCTGGCTTCTACATATCAACTCGAAGAGGACACTGCTGAAGCATTTTTTTGGGGACAAACATAGAATAAATAAAATTGGAATCACCGACGTATCCCCCTATAAACACGCATAAAGTACATTTTACCGATAACGGGTGACCCCTGCTAGCCATCACTCTGCACATCAAGGCCCAGTGGATAAACACTTCACTAACGACAGTCCTGCAAACTCTCCTGCATTGAATCACACCACACCCACCATCACTACACTTTTGGGAAAAAAGATGTTGGGGTACAAGTACTGCGGTGTAAAAAAAAAATACGTTTTAAGGTGTGGCCAAAGAAGCAAGATAAAGTCTTATAAACACACTGACACCCGGTTTTCTTGGCACCCTAGTGCTGCTACACAGATGCCGAATGTATCCGTGCATAAGAAATTGAAAAGGGCCTCCGTGTAGCTGTCGACAACAACAATCGAACTGTAATGTCAATTCTCCAAAGGTTCTTTACAGCTCACTTATGTTCTAACCCGGAAACACATCCAAAGACATCTCAAGAATTAACCACACTGATGGATGAATAAAAAGAGCACATCTTTAATTAGGAGAGAGTGAAGGCATGGGAAGACGGATGGAACGTGGGAGTAGGAAACTGGGAAAAAAGCTAGCATGCTCCGGTTGTGCATATGGTGTGAATTAGTGGCAGTAAATGACTTAGCTGCCCTACCCACTCGCCGACATAGGCACCCTGATGGGCAACGGCGCTACACGTTTGCTGCATGCTAGACCAAAGGGTCATATTTGGCCCATACATACGAGGATGAGGAGGGTCACACACAGAAAGGAGTGGGCGCAGAAAATAAGTCCACTGAGTCCGATTACTTTTAAGGAATGTGAGGTTTTATACATTGCTGGAGTCCGGCCACTTTATATGCGAGGCTCGGCACATAGTCATGCCGCTGCGCCACTCCTGGCCTGGAGTGTGATGACAATACCAGGAGGGAACAACTACCCCTTCCCTCCCTAGTATGAGAACAGACCCTCCCTCCCCGGAGTCCAGGAGCCGCCCCTGGGTCTCCAGAACAGAGACGACCCTCCCAGTTCACATTCTTCAGCCTCTCGGTTGATGAGACTCCAAGTATTTTACTTTTTTCCTTCTTGGTCCCTTACCCAAGACTGTCATCTCCGCCTTACTAAAGGGAGGAGGGATCGTAAAGCTGCAGAGCGCTCCTGCCTCCAAACCACACACTTTTCAAGCCTCAAACTTCCAACCACACTGCCCAGAAGGGGAGGGGCCTGCAAAAAGCCTAGCTAGTGTGAGAATGGAACGAAGAGAGTCCTAGGAAGCCGCCTTTTTTTTTTACAGACTTTTATTTAGTGCGAACTTGACCGGTATCGGGTATCGAGCGCTTTACATAGCACCAGTTGCGTTACATGAAGACACATTCATTGTTGTTAGGCACGGGGAGATTAAGTGATTTGCCCAGAATCACAGGACGTTCAGCGTCATTGCTGAGACTCGAACTCTACGGGCCGACCGACACATCCCCGTAGGAAGTGACGTGCCTGCAGCGGCAGCCAGCTGCTGAGCACCAGAAGGCTGGTGCGCTGGCCATCTTGTGGCAATACGGTGTCCGCCCTCTTATGAGGGTCACCTGCGGCGACGAGTCGGGCGGCCTGCATAGTGCCAATATCGGCCAGCACACCAACCACCCAATAATCATGTTGTACATGAATAAATGAACACACAGGACAACTTGTTGTTGGGAAAAAAGTGGCTGCAGGTTTATTAGCATACTTATGCCAAAACATGGTGGGTTAACTTACAGATGATCCAAAGGCAAGCCGCCCCTCGCAGCTTGCCACCTGATAGGCCAAGTAGCCCGCGGCCTTGGCCTGACGGTGCTTAGCGGTTGTGGTGAGAGGATAGCCCCTCCCCTATCAGGTGAACCATTGGTCAACCCTCTAGCTCACACCCCCCCCCTACGAGGGGCGGAGCGTTCAAGCGACCCCCGGTTGTCCAGGTAACCAACCGCCCGTAGGATAACGGGGCGCCGTCGCCCCCCCAGGGTCCACCTCACAGATCTCCCGGTTATATTGGGCCTCAGCACCCTTAGTGCTTCTGCATAGGGTACTCCTGAGTACCTTTCGCCTCTGGATCATCCTGTAACTCCTCCACAGCCCTGGATGTGGCTACCGTCACAGACAGGGCCCCCCACCTGAGCTAACCTTCCTAAACGCAGCCTGCTGAAAGCAGGGCTTCCTGAATGTCCAAGAGAAATAAATCCATGCCTACTTTGGAAAGGTGGACTCCTTCCTCGTCAAAGCAATCAGTGGCTTTGGCGTGAAGTTCCCCATGTCGAATGAAGCCAAAGCCCATCAGCTCAGCGAATTTACGCATTGCGCAGTTTACCTTCCTTCACGCCACTTCTATCGCTTGCCCAGAGCGAGCACCTAGCCAAAACCGGCGTGGTGTGATCTCAGACCACCATAGTTCGCACAGTCCCAATAAGTTGCTGATCTTGGTAATGTTCACTTTCATGTCCCTCAGGAGGAACCTTTTACCTAGGATAGGCAAGTGATTCCCTCCCTGGTGCAGGATAAGCACGTTTGGGGGGTGGGCATTCCCTTGTAATTCTTGCGTTAGTAAGCCCAGCTCCCCGCTCCAACGCAAGCCAGCAATTCCTCGCCATACAAAAGGAGTTTTGCTAAACCCATGGTTTCCAGATTCGAGGTCGACTGCCCTAGCCATTAGGCCAACTCCTCTCATGCAGGCAGTCGGATCGCAGCAGTCAGGCGGGGTGGGGTCTGCCACCTCCGAAAAGGATCTAGGATGCTGTTGGGGCGGCGGTCAGAATCCTATCCTTAGCATGAAGACTTTGCCGGCGCAGACACCACCGTAGGGATTACAATGTCTCTTTCCGACAGCCTTTTCACGGCAGTCCAACAGCCATGTAAAGGCGGTCAGAAAAGGACTTTGGGGACCCCAAACCCCTTGTGGGCTACTGTAGAGGGACCCTGTGGACACATGTAGTGCTCCCATGCAAATACATGCACTGTGTACCAGGCACCACGCACCACGCAGTACCTGGCACACGGTGCATGGATGTGCACAAAGTGCTCTTTTACACTGCAGCTTGTGCTGCAGAGCTTTTCCTGGGCCGAAGCATGGGCCACCATGTAAATTAGAACGTTTCCAACCTCTAGCACGGCGGTCTCATTCTAATTAAGCAGTCGGACCGCTGCCTGCTTGTCAGTTGGTCTCCTGAACGACGTGATAGCAGGCAGCGGTTCGACTGCCCGCTATCATAACAAGCATTTGCAATGCAATGGTCTCGGCATCATTAAAGGTAGAGCAATTGGCATTGCTTATGACATTTCTTTTTTTTTCTATAAATCATAAATAAATGGCATTGTCATTTACATTGCCAATACACAGCACTCTGCACTCAACAGCACACACCACTCTGCACCTGCACTCACTGCTCTGCACACTCACTCTGCACTCACTACTCTGCACTCACTACTCTGCACTCACTACTCTGCACTCACTACTCTGCACTCACTATTCTGCATTCTGCACACTCACTCTGCACTCACTACTCTGCACTCTGCACTCACTATTCTGCACTTTGCACACTCTGCACTCACTACTCTGCACTCACTACTCTGCACTCACTACTCTGCACTCACTACTCTGCACTCTGCACTCACTACTCTGCACTCACTACTCTGCACTCACTACTCTGCACTCACTACTCTTCACTCTGCACTCACTACTCTGCACTCTGCACTCACTACTCTGCACTCTGCACTCACTACTCTGCACTCTGCACTCACTACTCTGCACTCACTACTCTGCACTCACTACTCTGCACTCACTACTCTGCACTTTGCACTCACTACTCTGCACTCACTACTCACTACTCTGCACTCACTACTCACTACTCTGCACTCACTACTCTGCACTCTGCACTCACTACTCTGCACTCTGCACTCACTACTCTGCACTCACTACTCTGCACTCACTACTCTGCACTCACTACTCTGCACTTTGCACTCACTACTCTGCACTCACTACTCATTACTCTGCACTCACTACTCACTACTCTGCACTCACTACTCTGCACTCTGCACTCACTACTCTGCACTCACTACTCTGCACTCACTACTCTGCACTCACTACTCTGCACTCTGCACTCACTACTCTGCACTCACTACTCACTACTCTGCACTCACTACTCTGCACTCACTACTCTGCACTCACTACTCTGCACTCTGCACTCACTACTCTGCACTCTGCACTCACTACTCTGCACTCTGCACTCACTACTCTGCACTCTGCACTCACTACTCTGTACTCACTACTCTGCACTCACTACTCACACTCACTACTCTGCACTCACTACTCTGCACTCTGCACTCACTACTCTGCACTCACTACTCACCACTCTGCACTCTCTACTCTGCACTCTGCACTCACTACTCTGCACTCACTACTCACTACTCTGCACTCTCTACTCTGCACTCTGCACTCTGCACTCACTACTCTGCACTCACTACTCTGCACTCACTACTCAGCACTCACTACTCACTACTCTGCACTCTGCACTCACTACTCTGCACTCACTACTCTGCACTCACTACTCTGCACTCACCACTCTGCACTCACCACTCTGCACTCACCACTCTGCACTCACCACTCTGCACTCACCACTCTGCACTCACCACTCTGCACTCACTACTCTGCACTCACTACTCGGAATATGAGATAGAAACTGAAAACTGTTATTACCAATAAATGTAGGGTTGGGCCACCTGTTCCCAGCATGCCTTGAAGATGCAAGGCCCGTTACATGTATTCTACTCTGTTCTTGTCCCGTTCACCCTGTCTCTGTAAAGAGCCACCCATTGGCATCATAGGATGAATGAAGCGCTTTGTCTAGGGCCAATTACTGGTATTGATTTTTCAGCTCAATCTTACTTCAGGCAGCTGCTCCACTATCTATTAATATGACGTGCAATGTGCAATCCGAGATGTGCAGTGAGCGGGAAGGACACAGCACTGTGGAGTGGAAAACCGAATACGATGGCAACTCTATCCCACAGTCCTGCAGTCACAAGCAAACACAAAGGTGTGTCTCACTACAAAAGAGGTCACAGGATGTCACAGTGATTCACTGCAGGACTGTGGCTGCAACTCTACAGCAACTGCACCAACTCAATGCCAAAGGCTGTCGCAGGAGCAAAGAAGACTAATGTAGTGCAAAACCATATACTGCAGCTACAAAGGGTGGCAGGACCATGTCAACACTGCCCCATTGTAGCCAAAGAGGAATAGATACAGACAAATAAAGAAAAGCACAAATTCCTCACAGTCAAAACAAGCGTATGACAGTATTTATACATAGAAGTAAGATTATAAAGACAGAGCATTACCTAACCAAGTACTGTAGTCATAGCAAACACGACCTTCCCTCACATAAATACATGGCCAAATGGATACAGCAAACCAGGAGTTTAAAGCACACGTGACCTTTCAAAGCAAACATGCTACAAAGAGACACCAAGCAACACGCTAAATCTCTCCACCAGCTCAACACTGAGAACACTTGAGAAAGAGATATCTAATTAATCCAACACAGCACGGAAATAAGACAGAATGGCTTATCCCATCTTTACATATTGCACTAGCAACTAGAACTCAACAGGCAAACAGAACAAAAGCCAGTGTCGTTGTTAGAGTGGCGTTGTGAGTCTCGTCTACATGCAGATAAGATGGACACGCTTTCATTTAGCAGCCAAATATACAATAACTCTTACTGCCCCCGGAATTCCGCCGCGGCCGCACCGGAAGTCAGGCAAGGTCGCCTGTGACGGGGGCGGAGCCGTGTCCGGACCGGAAGAGGAGGCAGGCGGAGGAAATGCGTGGAGCGGCCCGGGGCTCCTGCGAGCATGGAGAGCCCCGGGGCCGACAACAGGACGTTGCACACGTGTTGCGGGGCTCCCTTGACCAAGAGGGAGTCCCGGGAAAGGAGCCGCAGCATCAACTCTCCCTGCCGGTGCGGAGAGCGGAGTCCCCCAGATTGCCACAGTAAGTTAAAGGGGAGAGGGGGGGGCCGGTGTGCGCGCGTGCGTGCGTGTGTGTGTGTGTGTGTGTGTGTGTGTGCGCGCGTGTGTGTATGAGTGGGGGGGGTTCTGTATGTATGTGCGTGCGTGAGCGCTTCTGTTTCTATGTATGCGCATGCGTGTGTTGTGTGGGAGCCTCGCGCAGCGCTCGTACTAATGCGCGTGCCAGTTTAGATTCGCCTGCGCGTGCCAGGAGTGTCTCCTGGGAAGCACACTCGCTGACAAAAGATCTCGGCGGAGACGCGCTTCCGCGCGGCTAGCCGAGACCTAATGAGCCCCTAAGAGCATAAAAAAGCAAGCAACTGATCCACATGGGGGTTTGCTCAGTGAGTTTCGGGGCGAAGTTAGAAAATGGCCAAAAATAACTCCAACTTAGGGGGCGTGGCCTACAAGGCCAAGATTGTGGGTGCTTTCTAATCGAACTCCTGCCACCCCCTTAAATCCTACAGCATCCAGCAATGCACCTGTGGATTGGGCGCCGTCACTGCTGCCTCGAAGTGGCCTGAAGCTCAGAGTGATGATCTCCACTCGAGCGAGCTGGCCACAGCGCAGCAGGCGATGGGGGAATGGGACCCGGGCCGCTCGTGTGGGGCGGCGCAAACCCAGCTACTGGATTGGCCAGTACCTGGGGGGGCTTGCAAGGCAGGCCCAGTGTGACCCGGGCGGGGTGACATGTTTGAGTGGCCTGGCTGGGTCTGTAGCACCGGAAGAGAGAGTGATTGTGGATGGCGTTGACGCCAGAAGGACGAACAGCGGTGGGGGCCCGCTTTTTTTCCCCTGCCCCCCAGCCACCCAATGTCCATGAGAGGCTGGCAGTGTATCCTGAGCCCCAGAACTAAGGCGATCTCTGCCTGTGGAGACCTGCCATAGGCCTGGGCGAGTAGTACAAGCTTACCAGACCTGGTAGCGTTCTAGGGGCCCGTAGAGCAGATCCCTGCATCCTGTCTGTGGTGCACGAGGTGAGCCGCCGGTGGATGCCTGATGACTCGTGGTACTTAGATGCTCACCAGCCACATAGTACTGAATGCCTGGTCGATGGATGGGTCCGTACCAATTTGCAATGTTCCGGTGCTCTTGTTTGCCTGGCTGACAGCTTGTGCTGCCCCTCTTCATCCCTCAGGTTTCCATACTGAGGAAGCGGGTCGGGCAGAGAAGACGGTCCAGAGGCCGAAGCTGGGACAACGCCTACCTAAGCCAGAGGTATACCTGGACTACTTGGAATGCCTGGGGAAGGAGCCAGGGCTGTCCCGGGGTGAGTGAGTAACTGGCTGCTCGTGGTGTCCCACGTTATAGTAATTGGGTGGTGGTAAGTGAGCATCAACTTTACGAGGGGGTCTGTGGGCCCCTCCAGTGGATACTTCTCTAGTGTGGCAGCTAGGTGGCCTTCATTGCGGAATGAATGGCAGTCATGGGTACAAGACAAGGGCCCTGTATCACAGGTTCAATCTAAAATAGACAGGTTCACCACCCCTCCAGCTGAAGCGGGGGATGCTTCATCCGACACAGCCCATGGGTACCCCTATGACTGAATCAACAAGCAGTGGAGCCATCCTACAGGCCATTGAAGCCTCGAGGGAAGCAGTGGAAACAAGAATTGAAGAAGTGTGGATGGCGTTACTCTACTCAGGCAAGACCTCGGCAATGTAGCAAATCGGGTCATGGAGGCCGGAAGCCGAGTCTCCATCCTGGAAGATGAAGTATCCACACTTAAGGCCACTGTCTCAAAACTGACCCTCTTGGCGAAACAACTCAAAGCCAGATGAGATGATGCCGAAAATAGAGCTCAGCAGAATAACCTCTGCTTCATGGGGGTTTCGAAAGGGGCGTGCCCAGAGAAATTCTTGGAAACCTGGCTTGGGTACTGGACCTCGACTGATCTCTTCCCTTGCTTCATTCTTGAGCGAACCAATATATAATTGGTGCCTAGGGCCCCCCAACGAACAAGGATTGCACGGATCCTTAATTTACGAGACAGAGATGTGATGCTCCAGGAGGCACTGAAGGCTGTACCTCATGTATCAATTCATCCACATTATGATCTTTTCGGACTACTCGAGACTAGTGCAGCAGAAGCGGAAATCCCTCAATAAGGTTAAACAAAAGCTGAGAGCCATGAAACTCAAATATATGCTGATGTTCCCCGCCACCCTGAAAGTGATCCATGATTCCCATGCCCACTTCTTTAGCACTCCGGATTAGGCCTGGGTGACAGAGTGGAAGAATCTCACCCGATCAGACCGTGCAGAGAGTAGACTTCGAGAAGCCCTGGGGGGCCTCAGCTGAGTACCCCACCCCCTCTCACAGGACGGGGTCGTGTAGCTGGTGCAGCCTGGCCCAGGGATCCCCAGAATACTCTGGGACTGAGATTGACTTGCATAGCTCTGACACAAGTGAGCAGACTGCCAAATTACTCTCCAGGATCCTATGATGGAAGATTTGGGGCAGTCCCTGACTGACTATTCCTCTGGTGGCCCCGGGGTACTACGGCGAACAAGGAATAGCTCTCCTTCGGCTCCATGCCTTGCCTGGGGTCTCCGGACTTGCCTGTGTCCTTGGCCACGGGTTGTAGGCGCACCTTTTCACCCTGAAGTAGTAGGAGGTTCTTCACCGAATCTCCCAAGGCCTGGATACCATGTTGGGTTTTCAGCATAGTTTATGGGTGACAAACGTTCGGGGGGGGGGGGAGATTATGGGGACGGAGGGGTTGGGGAAGTTGATGATACTTTTGTATTGTGTAAAGTTATCAGTACCCAGGCCAGAACCAGAGATCCCATCTATAAATATCCCACAGAATACACCTCTTTTGCACACAACTCGCAGCCTTTGAGGTCCCGCACATTCACCCATTGCCCTTTCCATGTCTGTTATCTATTACCTCTACAGGCCAAATGGTTAATTTCTCCATGGGCCTATTAAACTGCATCAGAGGGCAGACATCCTCCAGTATGCTAAGAGGAGGCTCCCAGAGACACCCATGCTCCAGGAGACTCACTTGCATGGCACCCACTAACCCTACTTATGTCGTTCTGGGTACGACCATGTGTTTCATGCAGGCTTTACAGAGGTATGAGGGTGTTGGCCATACTTTTACATAGATCGTTCCCCATGGTCCACACTAAAATACATGCCTCCACTCAGAGCATATTTCTGGGACTTGAGGGGAGCCTGGAGGGGTCCCATTACAAATTTCTTAGTGTTTATATCACGGCACAGTCTCCTAACGGAGAGTTGGATGATTGTCGTGCACTGATCCTGGTTTTCCCACTGGGGTGACCATCATCACGGGTGACTTTAATGCACTTCCCAATCCCAGGCTTGACTCAACCACAGGATTAGTGGCACGCCAGATGGCCGGCTCCAAATTACGGGAGTTCTGGATGAACTCCCTAGGTCTCTGCAATGTCTGGAGGGGGAGGCATTCACATGCGAGAGAATACACACACACATCCGCAGTGCACAAAACTCTCATTCACATTGATCTGGTGCTGCTCCCACCGACGGATGTCCTCCTTACCATAGCAATATAGATTCTCTTGCAAGGCATATCACTCCCCAGTGCATCTTCATATAGGCACTCCATTGGCAACTCAAAAACCATTTTGGTGGCTTACTAGATGGTTTCCTGACAATTACCAATATTCAGAGTACCTTGGAGAGAAGGTTGCACCATATTTTTAAACCAATTGGGGCTTTGTCTCCTCTGCAAGCCTGCTGTGGAGAGCGGGCATAGCCATGATACATTGATGGGCTTAATCCCTGAATGTGAAAAACACCGACAAATGGTGGCCCTAGAAACACAAATTCTATAACTTGAGAAACAATGCACAGCAGGTCACCATAGCACTTATTCTCGACAATTAAAGGTGGCCAAGTCTTCTCTTCGCCAGCTCGTTTAGGAGGAGGCCCGCCAATGTTGGCAAGCCTTTCTCCATAATGTCTAATATCCAATAAAATACTCTGATTGGCCACTAGAGATATGTCCTATAGGGTAGTATCCGCAGATATGGATAAGAGTGGCTAATGCAGAAGCCTTTGCAGACTACTATTGAGCCCTGTACACTCACCCCCCCCCCCTACTGTCACCACACACCCCGCCTCTTCGATCTTGGTGGATATCCCCCAACCACGGATTTCCCAGCTCCCACGTGCAGACCAGGACCCTCACTGACACTGGAAGAGGTGGCAGAGGCCCTGGCTGAGACGAACCCTGGCAAGACCGCAGGCAAATTTCTGGTGGAATTCTATTGTAAATATTGAGAAATTCTCGTACCCAGATTTTTGTCCCTCTATTTGGAGGCAGTGGACAGGGGGAGGTTCCACCAGGAATTGGGCCTTGCCACCACAGTAGCTCTACACAAACCTGGGCGCCCCCAGAATGTTGTGCCTATTATACGCCAATCTAGAGAATTAATAATGAACTCAAAATATTTGGATAAGTGCTTGACCGTAGACTCCTCCGACTTATCATTGACCTGATCCATCCCAATCAAAGCAGCTTTTTTCTGCGTCGCAGCACAAGGCATTGCATTAGACGACTACATATGGTGCTGGCCTGGAACACCGGGATCCAAGAGTTGCATGCACTCTTACTTATTCATTTTGAGAAGGCCTTTGATTCGGTGGACTGTGTATTTCTGGACCAAGTATTGCAGCACATGGACCTCGGCCCGAGATTTGTACGCTATGTCAAACTATTATACTCTTCCCCCTCTGTCCAGGTGTGAGTCAGTGGAACTCTATTCGACCCCTCCCTTCCCCAGTCAAAGGGGAACTAGACAAGGGTCTCCTTCTCCCCTTTGCTTTACGCTCTTGTGATTGACCCCTTAGCTAGGTATATTAGATGTGGTTCACAGATATGTGGCTAGCCCCTGAAGGGGGAGAGAGGAAGATAGAATAGTGCTATACGCAGACAAAGTCCTTGTGATGACAATCTTGTACCTCTATGGGGAGGCCTGGGGATTACAAACTAACTGGGCAAAATCAATCCTAATCCCACTTACAAGGGGAGCGAAACCAAGGATTGGCAGACAAAGAACCCCATCAAATGTCTTAGCCTCTTTTATCTAGGCGTGCATGTCTCAGGGGAACCTGCCCTGACTTTGTCCCTTAACATTTCCCTGATTCTGACCAAAATGAAATGGGATTTTAAGTCCTGGGAGTGCATCCCCCTTCTGGTGCTACCTTGGTAGGGTGGCCTTATTTAAAATGAAATGATTGTTTTACCAAGGTTTTTGTACGTCCTGCAAAACTTTCCCCATCATATTTCAGTGGCGTGGTTCTGGGATCTTCGGCTACTATTAGATCCTTCCTCAGGGAGAGGCACCCACCACACATTACTTGGGATAAATGTTGCTAGTCGACCTTTGATGGGGATATGGGCATGGCTGACATTGGTCTGCACTATTGGGCTTCACAATTGCTAGTTATTAATGACTGGATGAATGGAGGCTGGAGGACCCAGCCTATAAATTGGAGCTTTCCTGCTGGGTCTGGATAATGCCCATCACTTGCTCTGTGGGGGCCCTTTCTCCGTTTCCTACCCGAGCCTACCAGGATGGTGTTCCCCATATGGCCCACAGCACTGAAATTACTGGAGTAGGAAAAGCAAATCACACAACAAAACCCACTGTGGAGGGGCGGCGATTTGCCCAGGTGAGGACTTTGAGAAATGGGACAGAATTTGTATCACACATGCACTCTACTCCCATCGTGGGGAACTTCTTAATCCTCCAGAACAGAGTTTCCCAAACTGGGGTCCGCGGACCCCCAGGGGTCCGTGACACATTTCCTGGGGGTCCGTAGGCAACAGCTTTAAAAGCACAGAAAAATGTCCTTTATAATTAGCAGCTTTCCAGCAACAATAAAAGTGTCAAGATCATGCCAGTGATTAATGTACCTGCTGGAGCGTGAGGAGAGTTTTGTTCAGTGGCAGCTTTGACTTAACTAATGTTGCACAGAGGGTTAATGTGCCTACTGCAAAGAATGTGTAACATGCATTTTAAAACGCAGTATTTTATGTGCATAGGTTCGTGGTTACTGCTTTTGTCACAGAGTTGTGTTCGTTACTGTGCACTTCACAATTGTAATGTAGCAGAGGGACCTATAAACTGTCATCAAAGAGCTGATTGCAAACTGCATGGTACCAGTTAGTAACTTATGTTTTCCCCCAGTTATTCATTATCCTGATGCTGCTAAAAAGGTTTATTTGGGTGGAAATACATTTTTAATGTTAAAGTCAGTGCTAGCCACCATGTTATGTTCTGAAACACACTGATTTACATGTATGATTCAATGTCTCTATAAGTGTGTGATGTCAAGTGCGCTGGCATCCTACAATGGTATGAGAGATGCTATAAAACAAATGAAATGCTTGTTACAGAGGGGCTATTACTTCAATATAAAATACTAAGGGCAAGATGTATGATCCGTTTTTATATGTGCGAATGTGTTCGCGAACCCATTTGCGCATGCAAAAACCTATTGGGCCATGTACATTGCCTATTTCGCGAGTTGCAATTTGTTTGCGACTTGCTAAATACGTTTTGCAACTTGCTATTTGGAAGGGGCATTTCCTTCCAAATAGCGAGTCTCAAAACCATGTACAAATGTTTTGCGGTCGCAAAACATTTGCAATTACCACCTACTTCATGTAGATGGTAATGCATTTGCAAATTGGAAGGGGTCCTCAGGGGACCCTTTCCCCTTTGCAAATGCATGCAAAATTATTTTTTAAGGGCAGGCCATGGTCCCAGGGACCTCTGCCTGTCCTTAGAAAATTAAACGAAAATGTTTCATTTCCTTTTTCTTTCAATGCATGGTAAATGGGCTGCATTTTCTTTTAAAAACTGCTTTATTTAAAAGCAGTCCCAGACATGGTGGCCTGCAAAGTCCAGCAGGCCACCATACCTGGGGGGGCTGGCATTCCCATTGGGCTCGCAAATTGCGAGAGGCTCATTAATATTAATGAACCTCACAATTTGCGACCCCATTGGGAATCCCAAACAGTGTTAAACACACTGTTGTACATTTCATTTTTCGACTCGCAATTTGCCCCTTTCCATATGTCGCCAATTGCGAGGCGCTAATTGAAATGGTCGTACATCTGTCCCCTAAATCCTTAGGACTTTGAGTATTTGTTTTGTATGCACACGTGTGTATTTTTTTCGAATTACTGTTTTAATATTTGAAGTTTAACTCATACAAATTGCTTGGGGGTCCCCGGCTTCCAGTGGTGACTCAATGGGGGTCCTCAGGAGTCAAAAGTTTGGGAACCACTGCTCCAGAATATAACCCACTCAAGGCCAAACTACTTCAGGGCCCCCTAGGCAAAGGAGGAATTTCACAATTATACAAATCATTGGTCATTAATTCCCACAACAAGTTTGAACTTCTCAAGCAAAAATGGGAATGGTAAGCCCCCTAGATGATACAGACTAGAGGGATGTGCGAATGGCACCTCGTGTAATTGCCATATCCTCTCACTTGCGGCTCATTCAGCACCATTATTTGCATGCCACATACCTCTTGCTGATGCGTCTCTGGAAGGTGGGTAAAAGACCTACCTCACAGTGTAACCAATGTGCCACTCAGGGCACTGACTTTCCCCATGTGGTGTGGCTGTGTCTCGTTACTGCACAGTACTGGTCAGCCGTAGGTGAGGTTTTAACGGAGGTGCTGGAGAGGCCAGTGGAACTCCCTTCTAAATTGCCTCTGCTGGGAATCTTGGAAGGTTTCGGAGGACCCAGAAGAGAAAGCGTGTTGGTGGGCATGGGCACACTGCTTGCTAAACAAGACATAGCATGTCACTGGATTGCACTCGATCCCACCCAGGAAAGCAGACTGGCACTTGGCAATGGACTGGTGCTCCAAACTGGAGGAGCCCATTTACCGGGGAAGGGGTTGTCCACATAAGCATGCCAAGATATGGGGTCGATGGTGGACTTATTCCGGACTAAGCAACGCTGCCTCTACTGGGTGAGGGGGCAAATTGGCAAAAATCATTATTTTGCCGATGCGTAGTATCAGACAATTTTTTTTTAAAGGGCAAAATGAAGTGGTTGCTGTCGTTTCATAGGCGTGTGCATGCATAAGGATGTATGTACAGTTATGCGTCATCACGGATGTGCACATAAAAAAATTACGCAGGCACCAATTTTTTTATTTCCCTATCTGAGATGGATGGATCAGTAAGCAAAAAAATAGATGAAATTTAACTAAGGTGAAAGGTTGGCAGCAATATCCTATTTCTCCTTGTTTTCTCATCTTTGCATGTGGGCTGCATTCTCTTGCACACATTCATTCAATAAATAGGTATAAAACATAGTTTTTGATGAGGAAGGGACCCCTTCCTGTACAAAAGCTTTGTAGGCCACAATGCAGACGCTCTTGCATTATGGCTAAGGGTTCCTGTACTGGCACACGCCTGCACAAAGCGTGCCAGCACATGGGGAGACAAGAGTAGTAGTGAACAGTGAATAGTAGTGAGTAGTGAGTAGTAGTGAGACAAGAACTGCACCATTTTTTATAGCTATGGCACAGTTCTGCTCACTCCAGTTAATGCAACACAGCAATTTTGCTTGCTGCCATGCGTTGTATGAACTCTTACTAAATCTGGGCCAAAATATCAGTAAAGGGTGCCGCTGGACCCACAGGCCTATGGAGTGATAGCTGGATCCGAAGGCCTATGGAGTGATAGCTGGACCATCAGGCCTATGGAGCGAAAGCTGGACCCGCAGGCCTATGGAGTGATAGCTGGATCCGCAGGCCTATGGAGTGATAGCTCGATCCGCAAGCCTATGGAGTGATAGCTCGATCCGCAGGCCTATGGAGTGATAGCTCGATCCGCAGGCCTATGGAATGAATGCTGGACCTACAGGCCTGTGGAGCGATAGCTGGACCCACAGGCCTATGGAGGGATAGCTGGATCCGCGGGCCTATGGAATAATTGCTGGACCTGCAGGCCTATGGAGTGATAGCAGGACCTGCATGCCTATGGAATGATTGCTGGATCCGCAGGCCTATGGAGTGATAGCTGGACCCACCGGCCTATGGAGTGATAGCTGGACCCGCAGGACTATGGAGTGATAGCTGGACCAGCTGGCCTATGGAATGATTGCTGGACCTGCAGGTCTATGGAGCGATAGCTGGACCTGCAGGCCTATGGAGTGACAGCTGGACCCGCAGGCCTATTGAATGATTGCTGGACCCGCAGGCCTATGGAGTGATAGCTGGACCCGCAGGCCTATGGAATGATTGCTGGACCCGCAGGCCTATGGAGTGATAGCTGGACCCGCAGGCCTATGGAATGATTGCTGGACCCGCAGGCCTATGGAGTGATAGCTGGACCCGCAGGCCTATGGAGTGATAGCTGGACCCGCAGGCCTATGGAATGATTGCTGGACCTGCAGGCCTATGGAGTGACAGCTGGACCCGCAGGCCTATGGAATGATTGCTGGACCCGCAGGCCTATGGAGTGATAGCTGGACCCGCAGGCCTATGGAATGATTGCTGGAGCCGCAGGCCTATGGAGTGATAACTGGACCCGCAGGCCTATGGAGTGATAGCTGGACCTGCCTAACTGAACTTTAGTTACATTTCTTCTTGGAATTTTTATACAGTTGTTGGCCATCCTAGCGTCCACTTACCGGGCTTTCAGTTACCCAGGGGAGCTTCTTACAGGCCAGTTGGGAACGCTTTTAGTTCGTGGCTTCAGTTCCAGACCAGTCTCGTCCAACTTGCCCATTTACTGTTATTTTAAATCCATGGTGCCGGTCCTGTGAGGTCTTCACGCAAACCCTCAAGATAAGCACACAGTAGACACCAAACTCCCCCTCCACTATCCCCTAAAAGAAGCTGTGCCAATACAGTGACCAGCCACTGTGTGTCACTGTTGCATCGATGACTGTTCCCTTCAGACCTCAGTGCCATACCATAGCTGACCACTAGGACTCCCTGCTTCACCATTACATTAATTAATCAAATGCTGTGAGTAGTCAGTGGGTGTCACAGATGCACAAATGAGTACTTTCTCAAGGAGTCAGTCACTGCAATACCATGGCGAACCACTCGGTGCCACATCAAATGCCACTTGATTCTGTGTCTGAAAACTGGGTGTCACTGCTGCATGTGTGTTTACTTCTTCCAGACCGCAGGTGGTGCCAAACTGCCACTGGGAGTCAGTGTTGCAACAATGTCAGCATGCTACATCCAGGACCTCATCCAGCGCCATACAGCAGCTACTGATAGTGGGTTTTACAACTGCAGAGATGCCTACTTCCTCCAGAACTCAGGCAGTGCCAATCTAAGACTGGCCAATAGATGTCACTGTTGCACTAGTGTCTGATCTGCCTCCAGAATCTCAGCCACTTCCGCACAGTGAATGGCCACTGGGTGACACTACTACTGGGCTGTCTACTTCCTCCGGACCTCAGGCGTTGCCAAACAGTGACTGGCCATTGGGTGTCCCTGCTGCACCTCTGTCTGCTACTGCCAGGAACTCAGCCACTGCCTTGCAACGACCAGTCACTTCATTGTTTCTGCTGCAACACTGTCTGCAAAGGGGTGTATGAATGTTTAAACAGGAGTCTGTGACTATGATTTTTCTTGAACTATCCACTGGTTAAAAGTTTTAAAAAGTTACGTTGAGAATCAGCTTTCCAGGCACTGAATCCGTTCAGTTCATAAACTGATATAAAGCAGGTTCCACCTGTAGTAAACACTTCAATGAATTCCAGCGAATTAAAGATGCAGCAGGAATGCGGCTCTTAAGAATGTCTGAGGTGTGCGCCTGCCCAATCTGGAGCTCAGCCCAAGTACACAGACCCTGACTAGAACCCTGTGCCATGGCACTTAGGCCCGCGCCAGCCCTGTCTATGGCACACAAGTCTGTCCTTGCACATAAGCCTTGGCCCCGACACACGGCTCATGTCCTTACACAGAAGCACCTGCCTCTCCCAGTGTGGCAAAGCAAACCCTATATGGAACACACCCGTGCTTTGGTGCACAGCCCGTGCACTGGCGCGCATCGCCAGCCGCTTGCCCTGGCACACCAGAGTATTGATTCCCGCGTACAACCTAATGCACAACTCAAGTCCTCGACCCCTGCACACAACTACAATGCCTTTCAGCCACCCCCCACCCCCCGTCCGCATGTATGACCCATGTCCTAATCGAATGAACACAGATCTGCACGCTGCTAGGGCACTTCAGCCATTCAGCAGGTGCAGAACCAGGGTCGGGGGTGGACGGCGTCCACCCAATATTTTCACAGGGTGGACACCGTCCACCCTGCCAAGAAGTTGGGCACAACTGAAAAAGATGCTGAACTCGTCCCAGTGTAATTTCCAACCACCTGGACACTTTCAGCAGTGGCTGCATGTTGTTGTCTGCTTTTGATACCCAACAACCTGCAGGCACTTAGTTAAGACTCCTGCTGGGCCCATAACAAAGGATGAATAGGAGGGGTCATCAGGCCTCCTTTTGTTCAAGGCTCTTGGCTGGCAGCAGTCAGGAGCCTCACACCTAGAAGCAAAAGCAGTGGAGGGGAAACAAAGGCTCACACCTTGTTGCACTTCACACATACTTGAGAGGCAGCTTTTCACTTTTTCCAGGCTCTGTTTAGGAGATATGCATGCACTGTAAGAATGTCAGATGTGTTGGTCTTTCCCAGTATTTACACAAAATAAATAGCATTTATATAGTGCTTACTGCCCTTGAGGAGGCGTTGTAATAATTTAAATATCACTATTTTTTCTTGTAAAGCACTATGGGTAGAGGAAGTTTACGCTGACAAATGGCAACATTGTTGTAAGTGTAGCTTACAAAAGCGTAAATCTTCTGCCTAAATCGGGAGGGTTTCCCTGTATACTCGAAATGTGCTTTAATATATTCATGATAGACGTTAAACATATATGTGACGCTTAAGATCTAGTGTCACTTCTTATGATGCCACTTCGTGTGATGCCACTTTGTGTGATGCCACTTCCCGTGGTGTCAAGCGCATACTGATTAACTAGGGTAGTCCCCCGCACTTACTTTTTAGGACTTGTGCTCTGTGCAGAACCCCATGTCCGTCACAGCTGTTCCCCTACCCAACAGCCCTTGCACACAACCACAGCAAGCTCTTCCCAAAACCTCAACCACACGCTGACGGGCCACTGGGTGTCAGTTCTACAATCTTTCTCGTCTGCTCACCTGGGTGTTATGCGCGAGTGCTGTGCAGTGACTTGCCTATAGGGGGCAGGGCAGTAGAGAACCCCAGAGCGGCCACATAAAAGAAACACATTTGTTTTTCATAAAAACGCCATCTGTTAAAAGTAAGACCCGGTTTCACGCTCAAGGAGACACGCATTTTGTATGCTGGAAATTAGTTTTCCATGCACTGAACCCTCGTGTGACAAAAACAAACTGAAAGCAGATTGCCACCTGTAAAAACGACTTCGATGAATAACCGTCAAAATATGCGGCAGAGCTATGAAGCAGTGTGATTCTGAAGATTGCTGAAGGTAGGCATCTGCCCTGAATGGGAAACTCCACAGGGGCATAGCTATCAAAGGTGAAGCAGGTGCAGTGGCATCCGGGCACACTGGTCGGTGGAGCCCAGAGAATGTAAGATTTTTGTGTGTGTTGCTCTCCAGCCGGCAGCCCTGGGAGGAGCTCTTCCTTGCCTGCACTAAAGCTCTTGGCTCTCTTGCTACCTCACTGCAACCCATTGCACAGACGCACCGCACCCTCCATGACCTAGAGTTCTTCACACAATTGCCATGGCACTTTGCCTTTGTACTGGCACACAGTCCTCACACCTGGCACACAGCTCCTTGCAGTGTGCAAGACCCCCCTACTTGGCAACCAGCTCCGTGGCCTGCTTACAGCCACACCCCACAGCAGACAGCCGCCTGCAACCACCCATGTCATCACTGCACATGGAACTGATATGGGCTCCTCTGCCCCCTGCCCCCTGCCCTCCCCGAACACAACTCAAAGAAATGCGCACAGTCCAAGGCTTGGGAGATATTGAATTGCCCACATGGACACTACTCATGCCCAGAGCATCCTACTTTGGCACACTACCCCTCAGAACTTGTAAATTGAACGTACTGTCTGCCATGGCATATATCTACCCCACACATCCCCATGCCATCACACCGCATAGGGGAGGGGAGGGTCCTTTTAAGATATTTCCACCGCTCAAACTACTTTCATAGTTCACTATACTAATTCACCATTAACACTGCATGGGTTCAAGAGTAGCGTGCTACTCGCCAAAAAAGCACTTCAACACTGCATCAGGGGTAGCAAACGCTATATAAATGCAAACCTTTTTCCCTCTTCTATCCCTCCACTATCCTTCTCAATCCAAATAACTGACTGACATGTCCACCACTCAAATTACTTTCATATTTCACTATACTAATTCAACACTAATCCTTTATGGGTTCCAGAGTAGCGTGCTAATCGACGAAAAAGTGCTTCAAAGCCTCGTCAGGGGTTGTAAGCGATATATAAAAGCAATTACAATACAGTGCAATATATAGCACATGCCAGTGGAAACATTACCCCATTTACACCGGGCATTCTTCCGTCAGTATCTCGGTGTTAAAGGTGCGAACTATTTATTCCAAACCTATAACACCACACTTTTTGAAAAGTACATTAAGCTCAGAAATGACAAGAACCGTGAACATTGTGCCCCAAAATGCCAACTTGGATGTTAGAAACAGAGGCCCCACGAGTTCATAATTGCATATTCAGTGGCGTGATCGGCTCAGTTATCTCACAGAAATGGGAACTCATGGAGGGAAAACCAGTTCCCATAATACTTTTCCCCATAAGGTATTTTACTTAATTAAAATACTAAAATTCATGACTATTCGCTTAAAAACTTAGTTAAAGAAGAGTTTAAGGTTGAGGTGCAGGCTATCAGCCGTTGATTTTTCAGCACAGGAACCTTTGAAAGTCCCATGAAAACCTCCATGTTACGTCCCTGGCGCCCCTCAATATTTTGACAAATGCAGCAACGAGGCTGGGATTGCACGGAGCACCAGGACTGCATAGCACCCCCTGCGCTGTGCATCAAGCATCCTGCTCACAGCCTAGCGCCTGGTGCACCAGGCTCTAGACAGGCACAAAGGTGCCAGCATGTGCCGCCTGTGGGCCTGTCTAGAACATAGTAACTCAGGATGTTGCTGTGCAGTTCCAAATAACAAGGACCAACCGGGGAACGGCTACTTCGCAATATGTGGAAAGCCAAAGAGTCAACACACACTTCAGTAATTCGTAGATGTCACCAAACTTTAATTCTGCTGCATTTCCCAACTAAATATCAATGATTTATCCTGAAATCTTCACTACGTTAAGTCTACAATCCTGCGTAGGCTTTTCTTTTCAGACTTTATCAGGAAAGCCTCTGAGTCAGTGCAGCCAAACTGTGGGACACAGCTTTGTTTTCATCAGCGTAATTAAAAAAAAAACAAGCCAACCTTGAGTGTATGCCTCTGCAAAAGGCAGAGAGTCAAAAGGAAAGTGCCTGTGAGAAGCAGGAGCTTAGAAAGAGAATATGAGCAAGAGAAGACTCAGGGTAAGAGATGGGCAAGAAAATGGGGTTTGCGCTGGACAGGAGGTTTTGAAAAAGGGAATTGAATGTGTGCATATGTCTAAGAGACGAGTATCTCATTGCGAGGTGAGGCTGTGAGTGCGGGGAGGGAAAATGGGATGTCCGAAGAACTGTGTAAGGCAGAAAGCGGACCTTTTACAGAAGGGTGTGAGGAGAAAGTGAAACTAGGAGCTATGTGAACGATGATGTGAGAAAGAGTGCATACGATACAATAGTGAGATGGCTGCCAGAACAGGAGAGGGAGAGAGTGAGAGGGAGGGGGGGGGGGGGAGAGGGAGAGAGGGGGAGAGAGGAAGTGTGTGTGTGTCGTGAGCTTGAAGGAAATGATAAAGATAGACAGCAGGGTATCAGAGGATGGACAGAAATTGGCGTGTGAATGAAAAGTGTGAAAGAGGACAGTATGTGAGACAAAACAAATGGAGATAGTGTTAAGAAGAGAACGTGTCAGGCTCATGCATTTAAGGAAAAGAGAGGGATGAAGGATAAAAAAAAGTTAGAGTAGCTGTGAGAAAAGTGGCAGGGTGAGACACGAGAGCTGGGGGAATTTTTGAGGAAGAGAATACTACGTGGATCCATAGGCATGAGCGGAGCAGGTATGAATGAAGAGCACGAAGGTGCTGAGTGTAGGAAAAAAGGGTGAAAATACAAATTAAGGTGAAACAAGAGAAAATGAGAAGAAACTGAAAAAAGACAGCAATGTGAGCCAAACATGTGCATATAAGAAAGACAGAGAGAGCGAATGAGAAAGATGGAAATGGTAGGAAAGGACAGAATAGAGATAGAGCCCGGATAAAAGAAGAGAAAGGGCTATCTAGTAGAGAAAGGGTGAATAAAGAGACAGAAGGAGCAACGGTGCAGGGACAGTAGAGCATATGGGAGACTTGTGTGCATTTTTTTATTTTAGCAGGTCATAATGGGCACATGTAGATCCCTTCATTCCCTCTCACCCAGTGCGTGGGGAATGTCTCTTTATTGGTATAGCAACCACCACACCCCCCACACTTTTGACATATGTGCATGTGATGTCAGCTGCTGTTGGATCTAAAGGAAGAGACAGGAGCAAGATATGACCTCAGGAGGTACAGCAATGACAACAGGTCTCCGAGTGACAGGACTTTCAGGATGCGGACATGAAATATCCCGTAAGTCAGGATGGTGTCAGAACTTGCATGTTCACTAACTCATCCATCTATATACTCCTCTCACTAAGTTAAACATGCACTCCAGAGATTTGTCTGTAACCTACATGACACTCATGCCTTGACCGACCATGTTCTCTATGTGCTGAAAATTTGTCCTAGACTGCCTCGCTGAATCTTTTCTGTGAGGAATCGAACATTATATCTGCTTTGTGTGCGAGGGAGAAGCTTGCTTTGCTACTGCACTTCTGTAACTGTTCTGTGAGAGAGCAAAGCTTGCAATGCATGATATGTAACACTACACTAGGAACAGCACCGACGCCCGCGGACCATGCACGCAACTTGGTATTCATCCTCGACTCCTCCCTCTCCATGTCCAAGCAGGTCAGCGCCGTCTCCTCCTCCTGGTACAACACCCTACGCACGCTTCGCAGGATCTACAAGTGGATCCCGATCGAAACCATAAGAACAGTGACCCAAGCCCTCGTCAGCAGCCGGCTGGACTACGGCAACGCACTCTACGCAGGAATCCCGACCAAACACCTACAGGGACTACAATGCATCCAGAACGCCTCAGCCCGCCTGATCCTCAACCTCCCCCGACGCAGCCACATCACCCCCACCTCAGAGACCTTCACTGGCTCCCAATCAACAAGAGGATTACCTTCAAGCTCCTCACCCACGCACACAAAGCACTCCACAACTCCAGACCAGCCTACCTGAACAACAGACTCAACTTCTACACCCCCGCCCGCCAGCTCCGCTCCGCCAGCTCCGCTCCGCCAGCTCCGCTCCGCCAGCCTCGCCCTCGCCGCCGTCCCACTAATCCAGCATACCACTTCCGGAGGCAGATCCTTCTCCTTCCTTGCTGCCAAGACCTGGAACACCCTCCGAACCCACCTGCGGCCGACCCAGGACCTGCTCACCTTCAGGAAGGTCCTCAAGACCTGGCTCTTCAAGCAGTAGCAGCAGCCACCTCCCCCCCCCCCCCGGCCCCCTCAGCGCCTTGAGACCCTCACGAATGAGTAGTGCGCTTTACGAGTTCTGTGATTGATTGATTGATGTAGGAGCATGTGATAGGGAAATCTTGTGTTGCTTCTGCTCTATCTGCACCTGTTTTCTAACGGATATAAGAGTACACTTTTTCTGCTCAATATTTTCCAGTGATATGGGGAAGGATTGTTTCCACTGCTCCTGGCCAATCTTATGAAAAATACAAAGGATATATTGAATGCACTTGCATAACATAGCCTGTCAATCAGGGACTGTTTCACAACATTTGATGCAGGATGCCAAGGCCTGTAGTCAGGAGATAGGCGCCTGACTCACAGGGTCAACATTTCGGCATCAACACATTATGGTGAAAAAGAAAAGTACTTCCTGTTGCTCGACTCTTGTGTTTTGAGCCTTATAGTAGGGAGACAACAAGATTTTTTTAGCTCAACAACACACAATTGTAAAATAGTTACGAGTTTAGCAAATGGAGAACATTAATGTCGAGGGGAATGTTGCAGGACATAACCTCACTCCAACTAGGAAACCAATCACAAGGAAATTGAACACCCAGTGAATAAGCAGTACTCCTGGGTGCTTCCCAGTGCTAGAGGCGGAACGCACTAACAAAGCATACCACACTAGGTATGCGAGGCTTCGTCATCCTATGTGAGGGTTTGCCATCCTATATGAGTACATGAACGTACAGTAATTAAATACAAGGTTTGACTGTTTCTTTCAGGATTGTTATATTTCTTGTACGTTTATGTGTGTTCAAGGAGAGTGTGCAACAGTCCTTTAATGCCTCTCGCTCCCTCTTTAGTGTGTTAGCTACTTGTATTGTACCTGTTCTGTATTTGTGAGTGAAACCTTGCGATGTCCCTCCTGCTTCTGCGCCCTGTCTTTTACTTATTCTGGGTGTTGATGTCGGTTGAGATGCTGCCGCCCATGTTTTTCATTTGTTGTGATGTTAAGCTCGTTATTAAGCTTACCACTGCACAAAATGTAAAAAGATTCACATTGCCATCGATTGCTTTAATGTGAGTTAAATGAAAGAGTGAATCTTTACAAAATATGTGAGCAGAGATTACTTTTGGTCTTGTGTGTGAAAAAAACATTTTTTTTAAAACCCAAGTTGACGACTTTTAAAAAATGTAAAACATAGCAGACGCATGGCTTAATGTGATACATAATATCTCGATCCAATTCTGCTATTTAGCCCGTAGCATTTTGCATGCTGTGGTGTTGAACCAGTAATGGCACCATTCATAGCAAAACTATAGGCCCTGCAATGCCAACATTGTGTTGGCTGAAAAGCCAGTATTGGTAGATGGTATTATATGCAGAGCCACTGGAACAACGCAGCAGTGGCTGAACAAATTGTGTAACAGGACTGAGATAATTACGCAGATATGAAAGGCACATTATGAGGCATAAGGCAACACAATCTGCAGCAGTCTTATTTCTGTATTTTGACCTTCTAACAACAATTACAAGTGCCTGGGCAAAGCTGCACCACATTAGGACCATTTTCACCTGCAGCAACCAGGATCAGAAAGGTGACCAGTTCATTTTGCAAAGGATCGGTTACTGCTCAGGATTAGGTGGTGGATGCCTTTGAGCTCGATACAAAATGTCTCTTGTGGTGACATCTTCAGTGGCAGCAGGTGGTGCATTAGCTGTTTAAATTCAATGATTATGTAGAAAACGCTGCAGCTACAGAAACGCTTAGTTCCAGTGGCCCTGATTATATGTCTCAGTGCCAACTGTCAGGCTTCTGAAATGCAAAATACAGGTTAGGTCCTGGCCTTGTACCTTTTTCTCTCGTAGGCAACCAAGAGTTGAACAGCCCATTGGGCTAGAAGGCAGAGACAAGCTTTCAAATGTAGACAGCGGCAACTCACTGCGAATGGGCTAACATTATTACTCATTGGTTAAACAAATGGGCGTGTTAAAAAGATATTTCCCAGAAAAATAGGAACAGAAGCAGCTAAAGTGTCTGAAAAGAGCGGAGAAAAGAAAAATAAAGAACTAGCAACCCCCTTCCCAAGACCATCTTCAGCCTAGAGACAGTGGTTTAACTAAAATGATGAGGCCCCTCTGTGAAGAGGCAACCCTGAGTCTTCAATACCTCACAGATATTCATTTGCCTTGGGCTGAACTGGTGGCCCTTGAAGAGTTGAGGGCTAAAAGCTTTGTGGCTCTCCTGCGCTGCCTTACCTTCCTTCCTTCCTAAAGGTTTCTGGGCTTTAGGTGGAGCGCTAGTGAAGGGCCCTGTCTTAAATAAGTGCAGCGCATACAGCAGGCGCTGCCCAACAAGGGCCACAAGAGAGTTATGTTGTGACCTAGAAACAGAGATTCTACGGAATTCACCAGTTTGGGCAGCTTCCCAGTCGAACTTCTGTTGCTGTCACGCATGACATCGGTGACATCACCAATGTGCAATGAGATTATAATTTTCATCACATGACAACACGTTTCGGTTGCATAATGGGCCAAAAATACTACGGTAATATTTTAGAGGACGGAACACTTTTGAAAAGTTTGGGACAGACTGAACACGTTGGACCAAAATTTATCTGCAGCGCTTGTCTCAATCTAAACTAGAGAGGTGCAAATTATTTATTTGTTTATTTGTTTTATATGCGCGCACACACACACACAGTCACACCTTATTCTTAAATTTGCTAAGTCCCTTCAAACTCAAATGGGCTTGAACTTTTATTTTTGTTGCATGGAGAGATGGCTCAGTGAGATCAACGTCTGCCACTGAAATATGAAATTAGCTGCAAGTTACTAGTTCAAATCCAGGTAAGACCAACCCATTTTCCCGAGGTGGGTTAGCTGATGATCATTAAACGGTGCGATACCAAAGGGGATGATGGACGGAGAGCTTGAGTAAATCAAACACTCACCCCCAGTCAACTGATCTTGGTTTAATCCATCATCATTCTTTAGCTCACTCCACCACCCAAGTTCAGACATGGCCATATGCAAATCAGTCTGACCCTGTGCCTCATGGGAACATTCCAGCCCGAACTGCCAAGCCATGTCTTCCCTGGACCGGAAACAAGCATCCTGGGTCCGGTTTCAGGTTTATAACCCTCATCAGCCAGGCTATCTTGAATCCAGTGGCAAATTGAGCAAGGGACCCACGTCTGGGCATACCCTGCCAACTTAGAGCGAAAAAGCAATACCAAAGGGGATGATGGACGGCGCGCTTGAGCAAATCAAACACTCACCCCCAGTCAACTGATCTGGGTTTAATCCATCATCATTCTTTAGCTCACTCAACCACCCCAGTTCAGACCCAGCTATATGCAAATCAGTCTGACCCTGTACCTCATGGGAACAGTTCAGCCCTAACTGCCAAGCCATGTCTTCCCTGGACCGGAAACAAGCATCCTGGGACCAGTTTCAGGTTCATAACCCTCATCAGCCAGGCTATCTTGAATCCAGTGCAAAGTGAGCAAGGGACCCAAGTCTGGGCATACCCTGCCAATTTATGGCGCACAAAGCGATACCAAAGGGGATGATGAACGGAGCGCTTGAGCAAATCAAACACTCGCCCCCAGTCAACTGAACTGGGGTGGTGGAGTGAGCTAAAGAATGATGATGGATTAAACCCAGATTAGTAGACTGGGGGTGAGTGTTTGATTTGCTCAAACGCTTCATCCGTCATCCCCTTTGGTATCGCTTTGTTCGTCCTAAGTTGGCAGGGTATGCCCAGACGTGGGTCCTTTGCTCACTTTGCCACTGGATTCAAGATAGCCTGGTTGATGAAGGTTATGAACCCGAAACCGGTCCCAGGATGCTTGTTTCCGCTCCAGGGAAGACATGGCTTGGCAGTTCGGGCTGGACTGTTCCCATGAGGCACAGGGTCAGACTGATTTGCATATGGCCAAGTCTGAACTGGGGTGGTGGAGTGAGCTAAAGATTGATGATGGATTAAACCCAGATCAGTTGACTGGGGGTGAGTGTTTGATTTGCTCAAACGCTCCGTCCGTCATCCCCTTTGGATGTGTCAACTGGTGCGGTAGCCCCCAATAAAAAACCCCATCAAATGTAACCCCTAAAGAAAAAACCTGATTCAGAACAAATACGACAACAGTAACATGACCAGAGTTTGTCATATAAAAGGAAAGGATCCAAGGAGGCCAGGCTCGAGCAGCCGTCCGGCCCATTTCAGGTCCAGGTCGTGCCTACCCGCCCGCGGAGAGGTTGTCGAGCGTCTTTTCAGGACCTCCCTCCCCGCCCCCCCCAGCCCCCCTCTAAGTGACCATCCCCTTGCTCTCCATTAAAGACCTCAAGGGGAGGCAGAACACTCCGACGGCTGTGAAAGTGAAGAGATCAC
Organism: Lissotriton vulgaris; assembly: GCF_964263255.1. Taxonomy (NCBI): domain Eukaryota; kingdom Metazoa; phylum Chordata; class Amphibia; order Caudata; family Salamandridae; genus Lissotriton; species Lissotriton vulgaris. The sequence goes on from NC_141685.1 coordinate 1,035,631,861, forward strand.
TGCTTCCCTCCCCTTATCCATTGTGGCCTGATCATGTTTCCTGACAGAAGTGGCCTTCCCAATGCGTTGCCATCTTGATGGGCGGTTGGCACCTCGGACTCCAGGCCCCTTTGCTTGCGCAGTCGAGCGCTCAGCACTTAGACCGAGGACCTCCAATGCCTCCGTCAGCGAGCGGATCTGGTACAACTTCCCTCGTAGCTTGAAAATTATTCGAAAGGGGTATCCCCAAGAATAAGGGATGCCTTGCTCACGCAGGTGCGAGGTAACCACCTTAAATTCACGTCTCTTGAGTAGAGTGGAGGCCGCTTAGTCCTGAAAGATGGCCGGTGTATGACCCCTGAACTGTATCGGATGAGCCGCTCTCGCCTTCTGGATGATACATTCTTTTAACCCCTTCGATGCTGGTGACGGAACCATTCCATCATCAGTCCCGGTTGAGCTGTGCTGATGACGGAATGGTTCCGTCATGACCACACCCAGTTAAGGGATGTCCAGCACCGGGGAGGAATCAAGGCAGCAGGCAAGGTGCTAATTGAAAATCGTGGATGCACACGAGAATTTCAGGTGGCGGAGCTTTGTTTCCGCGGGGGAGGCCCACTCTGTGTGCCCGGTCCATACGGATGTCGACTACCTCGTCCTCTCTCAGGATCTGCTGAAACAGCGCCCCAACGTACGCCCGGAGATCATCCCCCTCTTCACGCCATGGCACGCCTCTAATCTGTACATTATTCTGCCGGGAGCGGTTCTCTAAATCTTCAGCATGCGCATGAAGATCAATATGCTGTTCCTAGAGGAGCAACATGTCTTGCTGGAGCTGGTGGAGTTCTTCTTCCCTGCTAACATCATTCTCTTCAAGCGTGGCTACTCGCTCCCCAATTTCATCGACATCTCGTCGGACCTCACAGAGGTCTGCCGCAAGTTGGCCCTTAAGATCCTGAATGTTCTCCTTGATGGCAGCAAAAAGCTCAAACATAAAAGCTTTGGTGGCCAGGGTCTAATCTCCTTCCGCCGCTCCGGCAAGATTTTCACCAGCCGATTGCGTCGATACAGATTGCTTTTGGAGGAGCTCCTTCAACGTTTTATCTTTATCGACGCATTTAAGGCCATGGCGCACAAGCTCAGTTCTAGGAGCCCACCTTGATCTTGGAGCACAGCTGTCAGCCCGTTCAGTCCGCTCTATTCTCTGCAGAGCCTTGCAAACACCACCTCCTTCCCGTTACTCACAAATTCTGCAGGGGCAGACAGCCAGTACCAGGAGAATCCTACAACCCAGGGAGGCGCTCGCTTGACCACCGATTACCTGGCCCCTACTAGGACAGGAGGGGAGCCATCCCCGATGTCGTCTCCGATGCAGGCACTCCCCAGCAGAGGTCCTGGGCACCCCGCTCTCGCCGCTGTTACTGGACCTCAGGCCTGGTTAGTGCTATCTTCTTCCTCCCCCTGTACCTGGAAGCGCAGACCCTGATCTCCTCTGTGCTCCTTGGACCTCCTCCTTGCCTAGCCCCAGGGCAGGGCCCCCATGCACCACCAGGTCGTCTCACCCATCTGGTGTGACTCCCACCTGCGCCCACACGTACTGACAGTGCATCTGGGAGCAGGGTACACAGGACGGCAGGACGGACGCTAATCGCGGGCAAAATACTGCTTCCAGGCCCCGGACGTTGTACCCAGCAAGGCCAGTCAAGCGTAGGCAGAGGGGCAGGTAGAGATAAGGGCTGCACTCACTGGTGAATTGCCGGGTGATGCGAAGTCCTCCTGAAGTTCTTGTGATGCGGGATTTCAGGGCCGCCTTCGTTGCAGGCTTCTTGTAGAGCAGGCCCCCAAACTCCCAGCACTATCGCAGGAGAAGACAAAATGGTGAGCCAGGTAGTCATCTACCTTCAGACGCTGTTAATGCGCTATTAGCGTTCTGAAGGCAGAGTGAAGTGCCGGACCGCCAGAGGACAACAGCGAGGGCGCCCTCCGATGTTAAGAGAAGCGCCCCTGACACTCGTAGCCGTCGCCGCCCATCCGCAGTCTCAAGCAGGGCAGAGACAGCAGCAAATGACGGGCATATCGAGAGGCGGGCAGCAGGGCCCTCTTCGAACCCCAGTAGCACGAGGTCAATCCGGCCCCAGAGTCCACCAGCAGTCAGACCTGGCAGCACTTCCAGACGATCAGGCGCCTAACCACTCCCCCGCTCAGCGACTCCGCCTGGGGCGCCCAGGCCGCTACTCCAATGTCAGCGCAGCCGCCATTTTTCCGCGGAAGCACCGCAGCAGGCCCCGCTGGAATCGGACGTGGATCGCCACCACCACCGTCAGAGGTCTTCAATGTGGCGTCGGATAAGGCACAAGTCGATTCCGGGCCGAAATCCGCAAGCAGATGACCGTGAAATGGGGCTCGAACAAAGCTATGAGTCGGCGGGGCCTGAGGGACGAGAATCCACGTCCTACCGTACCGCCATCCTGGCCACCTTTATAGTTACTTTAGAGTAACTGAAGGAGGGTTTCAGCAAGGATTATGACTGGAGCCTTTGATCCTTGTCTCTCTCTATTTGGGCGGGACCGGTGCCAGACCATGGGATATCTCATGGTCAGCATAGCCGTAGTTAGTCAAGAGTAAGTATGTTTCAGGCCTCCGCTGCGCCTCAGTAAATATTCTTAAAATCTTAAACGGAAGTGAACTTCAGAGGGCAGAGAATGGAGAGATCTTCTCTAGACCGCTCTTATCCTGCAGGCTGGAAGTGAAGCAGGCTCAGCTACGCCAACTCAGAGCATCTGGTCACCTGTTCATTTCTGAAGGCCTTGGCTGGACGAGAAAAGGCCCTTCCATATTGCACCTTGATGATGATGCACAATATATTTAAGTGGCATTTTTTCTTTTCTGTACCTTGTCTGTACCTTCAATGCTAAAATCGTGGTTGAGCGAGCAGTGTCTCTTCGACCCATCACCTCCTGGATGATGAGCATTAGTCTGAAGCAGTTTCTCTCCTTTAACCAGAAATTGTGCTGGGCTTACAGCACTGGTACAAGATTGCTGGAGGAACGCGGTTTGAGCACAAACTGCATCATCATTCTGGGCCCCTTGGCTTTGCCAAAGATTTTAGCCAGAAGTCTGATGTAGATTAGACAGCCCAGTCTAGAAGTGGCACTCTGGGGAGGGAGGGTGAGCATGGGTTGAATCCCTCAAAGTAGGCACAGATGTAGGAAGACACTCTTCATGACTCTGTGGTCTTGGGGATGAAAACGAGCTTGGAGAAGATATTTAGAGGTTTTGTTACCTCTGTCCCTCCAGGGTGGCACATCACAGTCCCTTTGCTGAGGTGAATGTGGGTTGTGCCTCCATTGCTTCTGAGTGGGCCATTGTGAATCCTCTACTGTGGTGCTTGGATATCCGAGGCTTTGCAACTTTCCTGCATCTGGGAGGACCCCTTACACTGTTTACTAAGATTTCTCAATATCCTAAACTTGACGTCACAGATTCTGGGAGGACCTCTTCCACCATTTACTAAGATGTCTCAATATCCCAGGCTTGATTTCCCTGCATCTGGGAGGACCTTACACCGTTTACTATAATGTCTCAATATCCCAGGCCTGATTTCCCTGCATCTGGGAGGACCTTACACTGTTTACTAAGATGTCTCAATATCCTAGGCTTGACTTCAATGCATCTGGGAGGACCCCTTACAACATTTACTAAGATGTCTCAATATCCTAGGCTTGACTTCCCTGCATCCGAGATGACCCTTACACTGTTTTCTAAGATGTCTCAATATCCTAGGCTGACTTCCTTGCATCTAGGAGGACCCTTACGCTGTTTACTAAGATGTCTCAATATCCTAGGCTTGACTTCCCTGCATCTGGGAAGACCCTTACACCGTTTACTAAGATGTCTCAATATCCTAGGCTTGACTTCCCTGCATCTGGGAGGATCCTTACACTGTTTTCTAAGATGTCTCAATATCCTAGGCCGACTTCCTTGCATCTAGGAGGACCCTTACACTGTTTACTAAGATGTCTCAATATCCTAGGCTTGACTTCCCTGCATCTGGGAGGACCCCTTACAACATTTACTAAGATGTCTCAATATCCCAGGCTTGACTTCCTTGCATCTGGGAGGACCCTTACACTGTTTACTAAGATGCCTCAATATCCCAGGCTTGACTTCCTTGCATCTAGGCGGACCCTTACACTGTTTACTAAGATGTCTCAATATCCTAGGCTTGACGTCACTGCTTCTGGGTGGACCTGACAGACCCTCTACCTGTAAGTTTCTTATAGTAAGTATAAGCAATAACTTTGTTATTGCTCTATTTTGCCATCTTAACATACATTGACACAAAAGGCATTCCAACAGCACATAAAATGGAAAGGTTTATTAAGAAAGAAAAATATACCCATTACACAGATCGAATTGAACTTTTTATTCACTAACGAATAGGATTATGCCTTGAAGGGAAAGTTAGGACCGCTACTTGGTTTAACACAGCCCTTTAAACTCCAAGAGTAGAGTAGCGTGTATTAAAAGAAGTGTGCACGTGTAGGCTTGTTTTCAGCTCAGTGCTGCACTATTGTTGAACTCAGCCGAAAACACGTTTTACGTGCACACTTCTGGCAATAAAAAGAGTGCCTCTTTTATTCTGTGCAGCCATCTTATGCTTTAGGACTGATGTTAGCTCGGGGTTTATACCGTGTCCACACTTGAAACTTTAGAAGGAACTCATTCCATTAAGAAAGAACACTGCGGAGCAGAGCAGCCTTGTACAACGAAAGCGCCCCGCTAGTAGGCACTATAAGATTAAATTACATCAGACATCAAAAACATAAGTAACATGTTTGAGATTTTTCTGCGCTCTGAGTGTCCTCTTGAAATAACTGCTGCTCTAGAAAACAGTCTCTCTGGGGTCATACGTTTTTATGAACAATGAAACAAAACATTTTCATGAGAAGGAAGGAATCCTTCAAGCACTGTTCAATTTACTTTTAAATATATCCTGATTTTTGACGATACAAACAAGGGTCATTCTCTAGACAAGTCCATCAACTTGGAACATTAATGCTATCTGGGCGAACGTTGTATCTCATTACTACCAGTTCAATAACTGAACGAAGCAACCAACAACTGAAAGGTGATCTATTAACTGTTGCAATGTGTCTGTACTGCACCACGAGCACTGTACTTCTTTTGGATTATTTTGATAATTTACGCAAAAAGCATTTTTTTACTAAAATCTGCAAAGTATGCAGCAGATGGTTGAATGTAGCACGCGCACGTGTAACCGTATTTAAGTGGAAAACTTCACAGCATCATTCAAGAGGCCCTGACTGTGACCCCATTATGCGCCCCTAAAGAAAGTAAATGCGAGTTCACAAAAAAAGGATTAAGAACACCAGATTAAAGTGAAATCGATAAAGACTTATTTGTTTCCAAGTGTAGTATCAGCCCCTTATCTAATGTGTAGGAACATCCCAGGGATTTTCCCGCAGAATGAAAACTCAGAAGGAAGGGGAAGAAATATTTAGGATAAAGGCCTAAGCAATAATATTCAGCACTACATCACAGACACCCTCTTTTTCACTCACCTACATAAACATAAATGCCCCATACTATAGAGCAAGAGGGGTAAATGGCGTGTGTGTATGGGGGGGGGGGGGCTACTCACTTCTAGGGGTAGGTAAGCAGACAGAGAAAAGGCGGCACACCAAATTCACCACTGTTGAGGTTTTCAAGGCATACCAGGGTTAAGACCTAATGACAAACATCTGTACGGGTGGAGGAGGAAGGGGGGGAAGCCAGGTCAGCAGAAAAAATAGGGCCTGCCAGACCTGCCTCCCCCCCCCCTCCCTTTCCAAACCTCGGCTTCATCCTCAAGAGAGAGCCGAGAACCAGGAAGCGAGCCAAGCTCACACTGAAAACATATCAAATAGCCTCTTGCTAGGGCTGAGCCGCCCCTACCAAAAATCAAAAAAAAAAAAAAAACCTCGGCACCGCTACAACCCACAAAAGTCCCTGCCACCAACCACCTCATCCACTCTGAAGACCACCACCTCACCCGGGCAGGAGGGTGCCTCTTCGGGCAGGAGGAGAATGAATGCCCTTTCGATTCTTTAAAAGCAATAAAACAGCGCTTAGCAATAGCAAATCTCACAGAAACTCCCCGTTTCAGTATTCTACGTCCACTCCCTCAAGAACTCCGCACACACCACAACTTCAGTATTTCACCCTTTATTGAAGCAAAATAACATGATGCATTGTGACTGAGCTTTCAGGCAAAATGTGTCAGCTTGTTTAACTTCATTTAATGCTGAAAAAAATGACGCTGTGGTTATGTGTGGAGTACTAGAGGCAGTGGGTGAAGAGTATATATAATAATAAATATGCCACATGTTTGGATGCTTTTATTGCATTAAAAAAGTGCAGCGGTACAAAAATACTACATTTCACGGAGAACCGTGATATATGGAAAATGTTGCATGGGTTGCTATGAAATACGGGTTTCATCACCATGACAGCCCAAACCACTTTGCTACTGCCTTGCCAAGGCTACTGGGATTATGCAGCACTGCGGGCCAAATCATTTGGCAAGGTTATCTAAATTATGTGGCAAAAAAACTCAAACTATGTGCGTCAATTTTTTTATATTATTTGCATCAATTTAAGCCACATTATGTTCTGAAATCTGCAATTTATGCAAATTGCATAACAAATGGCTAAACCCATAATTATGCAGTAAACATTGCAGTCACGGAATCACATAAATCCACTGGCACTCACCATAATAATGTATTTATGAAAGGCAAAAAAAAAAATCATTACAATCGGGGCCCATTGTTAGTTGCCCTTTGCTTTCATGAAAACTGTTTTTAAGCTAATCACTACAAAGAACATTGTAATGTGAAAAAATACATAACGGGTAGCGTGTAATACGGTCCTATACTGCCATCTCGGTATTCTGGAGACATTTACAAACCACTCGGCCTGAGAATGGGGTGGTTTATGGTGTTACCAGAGCTACTCGTGGGCACTACTGGACAATATTAAACAGTTAACCATTGTGTCAATACTGGATGCATTTACACAGTCATCCATTATGTATCCATAACTTGAGCCTGTTAATTATAACCTCTCATCCATTACTCCAAAAGTCAGATTATGTTATTACCAAAGTAAATTTCAACTATAGTGAAAAGGCACTCCTAACTGCAACACAAACGACTGTTTATATTGATTTTCTCACAGCACGGAACTAAACTTTTGTGCATTGACTCTACTAAAATATCTTTGTTTATAAACGCCTACACATATAAGTCTCCGAGTAATGACCCCTCCGCGGACTCATTTAGGGTAAAATGGTCATTAGCCGTATTAAGATAAGGAGATTTTATAAATTGCTGCCTTACGATGCTGTTGTCTTTAATATGCATTGAGCTTAAATTCAAGATTTTATCAGCGATGAGCAGTGGAGTAAAACACATTTTCGAATTCCACTGCAATGTAAATATAAACAAATAGACATATACACTTCTTTCAACCATGAGCCACAAATGCTGACATACATTAAATTATACATGCACACGTTTTACAAGCAACTGGTCAAAAACATCTGCAGATAAAAGGGGAGCCGTTATGTGCGTTGTATGAGCAAAACGCCATCTATCATGTGCATTTGCACACAGCTTACCCGCCGACGCGCCGTGTGGCCTCCAGCAGCAGCCCTGTACAGTGCAGATGTGTTCATGTGCTCGTGCCCCTGGTCTCGTCGGCGGACCTTCCTGGACGCGAAGAGAAACGGGGAGGGCGGATAGTTTAGCAGTTAGAGCTGGGACAGAGGAAGGGTGCGAGGCGGGGTTGGGGATTGGGGGGTCAGGGTGGTTTGTGCATTTGTAGTGAGATCCCTGCCTATGGCTCACTTTTGATGGCTCTCAGCTCATCAGCACTATGCCTCTCCCACAGAGATGGCATCAGCGCCGCCCCTGTGCCCATACTGCTGCACAGCAGACCCTCGCCGCTGCTTATCGCCACGTTGGTGGATCTTAGCTCCACGTCATGTTCGTTTAGGACTGATGTCTAACATTACAGCAGCACCATCGCTGCTGGTCACCAGCTGCGCAAGTACCCCGGCCCGCGCCGCCCCTCGCTCCACAGTAATACCCCACTACTACTGCAGCGCTCATACCTCCGCCGCCGCCGGCTGCCACTGCACCTACCGCTCTTCGCTCACTTGTGTTGACAAACAGAGCAGCGGCATCGAAGCACTCCCCGAGTTCACTGCCCACGGCTAGCAGCACCCCGTTACTCTCTTCTGCTGGGAAACAACCCCTGCCCCCCCCCCCCCTCCTCCTCCTGGCTGACGCCTCAAGGCGCCTTGCCCTGTCTTACCCACGCGACTGATGACCAACATGCCAGCAGCATCGTGAACTTGCTCACCTCATCTGCTGCTGCTGGTCCAGTGGTCCCCCCAGCTCTGGCGGTTCATCACAGCCAAGCAAATGCCTCTGAACGGGGCTGGGAGCGCCGGGGACCCTGCCCGCCCCTCTTAAAGGGCCAGCTTCAAGGCACGGTTCAATCTACAAGTGAAGATTACAAAGTTTCTGCTCTCATCTTCTCCAGAGGGGTCCCAAAGAGATGCTCAGTGCTATTAAAATTCCATCGAGTTTTACGAGGCACGGACGTTTATATTATTTTTAATACACGTTCATGTCTGCTCCTATAGACTAGAAGCCGGTGCTCACTGAATTGGGTGGGGGGGGGGGGGGGGTGCTTGGGAAGTGGGGGGGTCGGGGTGTGTACTCACATCTCACCGTAACAGGAAAATGAATAAATGAATGAGTTTAGGGACGTCCCCATCTACAGCGCACCGAATCATGCACGGACCATAGCTGGCGTCTCTCTAGCGTTTTCAGAGTTTTTTTCCCAATCTATTTCAGTGACATTTGGGGTGACATCTGTGAGTTTCAGGGAGAACCGGCTAACTACATTCGTTTCAGGGAGAAGTCGAGGACGAGGGAGGGGGGTTCGATCTGGGTTGGTGTGGTCTGGAAGCAGATGTCAACCCCTCACCCACCGAACACCCCCACAGAAAAGAGAAACCTTACTCCTTCATGGAGAGCCAATGATGGCTGTAAGTGTTTACGTTACTATAGAAGGGTTAGCAGTGCAGACCACATCACAAAAAGAAACAATACAGCTCTCAATTTAATGGAAAAGCAAAACGAGAGGAAAGTATTATCTTTCTGAACTGGGAATTAGCCCAACTTTGCCATCGAAAGATGGCACTGTAAACACAACCGTGGCTTTGATTTCACGTGGAATGCCCAACCCAGCGGAAACCGCTGTATACGTCGGTTCGTGAGTGGTGATCTCTGCTCATTGAGGTGTCCAGTTTCATACATCCACTGCCGGTTCCCCATCAGAGATTAATGTATGGAACGTATTACATTATTCACCGTGAAAGGACCATTTGCCCCTTTGCCTAGGTGCTTCGGGTATGACGGAGGTCAAAGGAGGAATTTCTCAGCCAGGGAAGACAGTAGTAACTAATACAAGCATTTGCAATGCAATAGGTCTTGCATTTGTGAGAGTTTGAACTATTGGTATTGTAAATAACAAAGCCTTTTTTAAAGTGTATTGAAAACCTGCAAGCGGAGCATAAACATGCACTTTGAACTTATAGTCCTTGCTTACGAGAAGCAAAGCTCGCAGTAAAAGAGGTGCAGTTACTGCAAGCCTTGCTTCTCGAAAGCAACCAGCCTTGCTTCTTGTAAGCAACAACCGTAAGTGCGTGTTTGCGCACCACTTGCAGGTAGGTTTTCAAACACCTAAATAAAAGGCATTGTACAATGCAAATCGACCAAGCCTTGAAAAGCCACTAGGAGAGCTTGCATTACACTGTATGGTTGGGGGCACTATATGGGTGGAAGGTAGGTGTGCAACGCATCTACCTATGTATTTTGATACATTCTCAGATTTACCAACACTGGTAAACCTGGGAATGCATCAGAATTGCATGCCTTCCCATCAGAGGCACTATGGAATGGTTATTTTTATACTATGCTAGTATGCATGTGCGTGAGCGTCCACAGTAATTTTTAGGTCTCGACTTACAGCATTGCTTGTTTGTGTCAAGATTGTTTGTGTCGAGATTATAGTGAGGCTTTCAAAAGTCTACCCAAACTGCTGCGGATTGGGTACAGTTCATGTGAGCCAGGCGCGTGCACAAAACACCACAAGCCTTGGCATCAGACTTCAAAGGGATCCTCTCCCCTGCCCCCCATCAGACTTCAAAGGAATGCGCTCCCCCGCCCCTGCCACAACAATGCAGAGAGCTTCATCACACTTTCCTAACGAGTCTTCCTTCTCCTGCATGTGACCCTACTTGCACCCTCTCGGATCCATCTTCATTCTTTTCTGCTTTTTCCTGTTTCCGCCACACACTCCACTCCTTTGTATCTCTTTTCTGGCCTCATTCCTACTTAACTTTCATTCTTTCTCCTTTAATCATATTTCCACCTTCTCACAACCCCTTTGAGCACTGTTATCTTAACATTTGTGTTTCTCTCCGTCTTATAATGTCTGCACTGCCACCATTTACTTCGGACCCTCACACCTCCTCACCCTCACACACCCTCTCACCCAGACACACCCTCACAACCCTCTCACCCTCACACACCCCCACCCTCACACACCCTCACCCTCACATACCCCCACCCTCACACACCCTCACCCTCACACCCACACACCCTCACAACCCCACACCCTCACACACCCTCACCCTCACATCCCCTCAAATCCCCTCACACCCCCTCACCCTCACACACACCCTCACCCTTACACACCCCCTCACTCCCCTCCCCCTCTCTCCCCCTCCCCTCACACCCCCTCACCATCACTCCCCCTCACCATCACTCCCCCTCACCCTCTCTCCCTCTCTCCCCCTCACCCTCACACCCCCCTCCCCCTCACCCTCACATCCACTCACCCTCACTCCCCTCTCACCCTCACCCTCACACACCCTCACAACCCTCTCACCCTCACACCCCCTCACTGACCCTCACACACACACCCTCACCCTCACACACCCTCACACCCCCCTCACCCTCACACCCTCTCACCCTCACATCCTCACACCCTCACACTCACACCCTCACCCTCACACCCCCTCACCCACCCTCGGACCCTCACCCTCACACCCCCTCACAACCCTCTCGCCCTCACACACCCTCACACACCCTCACACCCCCCCACTCACCCTCACACACACCCTCTCACCCTCACACCCCCCTCACCCTCACACCCTCTCACCCTCACTCACTCTCACACCCTCTCACCCTCACTCACTCTCACACCCTCACCCTCATCCTCACATCCTCACACTCCCTCACCCTCAGACCCTCACCCTCACCCTCATACCCTCACCCTCAAACCCCTCACCCTCACAACCCTCTCACCCTCACACACCCTCTCACCCTCACACACCCTCACCCTCACACACCCTCACCAGCATAGCATAACAAAACATAGCATAACAAAACACAGCATAGCATAACAAAAAAGCATAGGATAGCAAAACATAGCATAGCATAACAAAACAAAGCATAGGATAGCAAAACAAAACATAGCATAACAAAACCAAACAAAACAAAACACAGCATAGCAAAACACAACAAAGCATAGCATAGCATAAAACATAGCATAACAAAACAAAGCAAAGCATAAAATAACAAAGCATAGCAAAACAAAACATAGCATAGTATAACAAAACATAGCATAGCATAACAAAACACAACAAAACATAGCAGAACATAGCATAACAAAACATAGCATAACATTACAAAACATAGCATAACATAACAAAACAAACCATAGCATAACAAAGCATAGCACAAAACAGCAAAACACAACAAAACATAGCATAACAAAACACAACAAAACATAGCATCCATAACAAAACATAGCATGACAAAGCATAGAAAAACATAGCATAGCATAACAAAACGCAACAAAACATAGCATAGCATAACAAAACACAACATAGCATAGCATAACAAAACAAAGCTTAGCATAGCATAACATAACAAAACATAGCATAACAAAGTATAGCATAGCATAACAAAACATAGCATAGCAAAACATAGCATAGCATACAGGGCTCGAAAATTCCACTCGACCACTCGCATAGTCGAGCAAAATTTAACAAGGTCAAGCTGTTTTTAGGTCCTACACGCCCTTTCTGGCGAGTAGGAAAACAAACCAAATTTTGTCCTCTGTCAGTGAAAACAGAGCAAATGTGACAAGATAACAAGATTTAAAGGCATTTTTATTGCTCACAAAGTTAATGAGCAATAAAGATGCCTTTAAAACTTGTTATCTTGTCACATTTGCTCTGCTTTCAGAGACGGTCGAGGACATTTTTTAAGGTACTAGTCCTGCAGGACTAGTACAATTTTTTTGATTTTTCGAGCCTTGGCATAGCAAAACACAACAAAACATAGCATAGCATAACAAAACAAAGCATAGGATAGCAAAACTAAACATAGCATAACAAATCATAGGGTAGCAAAACAAAACATAGCATAGCATAACAAAACATAGCATAACATAACAAAACATAGCATAACAAAACACAACACATAGCATAACGAAACATAGCAAAACACAACAAAACATAGCATAGCTGAACAAAACACAACAAAACATAGCATAGCAAAACAAAACATATAATAGCATAGCAAAACATAGCATACCAAACACAAAAAAACCTAGCATAGCATAACAAAGCATAGCATAACAAAACATAGCATAGCAAAACAAAGCATAGCATAATAAAACAAAACAAAACATAGCATATCATAACAAAACATAGCATTGCATAACAAAGCAAAGCATAGCAAAACATAGCATAGCATAACAAAACATAGTATAGCATAACAAAACACAGCTAAGCATTGCATAACAAATCAAAACACAGGATAGCAAAACAAAGCATAGCATAACAAAGCAAAACATAGCATAGCATAACAAAACAAAACATAGGATAGTAAAACAAAACATAGCATAGCATACAGCATCACTCAGGGGCACCACAGCATCACTCAGGGGCACCACAGCATCACTCAGGGGCACCACAAGATCACTGTGCGCTAACACAGCATCACTGAACGCCACAGCATCACTCGGTCGCCATCACAACATCACTCCGCGCCTCCACAGTATCAATCTGTGCAACCATTCAACAACAACTGGTTCAAATATGTTCTCTCACTGTTTCAAGCTTTATTACAAATGTAACAAAAAGATGTTAATATTTCACTTCTGTTCTTGGATTTTCGTCACAATAAAATACACTGAACATAATCTTCACAAAAGTTATTTACAAAAGTTTAAGCTATTGCCATTATAAATTACAATAACTTTTATTTAAGTATTAATTATTAAAAAAATAAAAGCCATTGTTATTTGTACATGTAAGTCACGTAAATACAACACATATTGGATTACAAATGCTATAGGAGTCACATTTGCGAAAGTTATAACCATTGGCATTGTAAATGACAAAGCTATTAATTAAGCTATTTTCAAAAACAAAACAAATAAAAAATGTGTCACTTACAATACCAATAGCTCAAACTTTCCTAATGCGAGACCTATTGCATTGCAAATGCTTGTTCTTATATGGTTCTGCACATACAACATTCTGCACTGTACTGTTATTTCTGAAGCCTGCATTCTTTCATACTGTTTCCTTTGTCGCTTAATGAGCTTTGCACTGTATTTATAGCTTGCAATGCTCTGCTCTGTTTTTCTTGCATTTCTTCTCCCTTTTGGACAAGACAACTATCAAAATACCTCCCTTGAAACAACAATACCACCGCATAATATTTCTTCATATGCCCCTATAATTTGCTTTTGCAAACAGTACACTTTACGCAGGACCCTAACACCTTACCTCTCTCCAGACAAACATTGTCTTATGAACTGCCACCAAAAGCTATCTAGCATAGGTATATGGACCATTATCCAACACGAAATATTAGTATACCGAAATATCAGTCTCTGCTAATTGTAAAAATCATTAGCAATCCATCAATGGAAATTCCAAACTGTACCATAATGCCCACAGCTAAATGAAAAGCTGGTGTGACATAGAGCTCGAAGAAAGGCAAGTGGGCATGACGTAACAAAATATATCCAGATCTTAAGCACAGAACTGATATGCCCCTCATAGTGTTTAGTGCCTTACAAGTGTACAATGCACGGAACGGAACACACAAAGCTGCACGCAATCAGACAGCACCATAATAAAACAAGGGGCTGGAGCCGCCACCGTCCCCATCACCAGTGAATTGGGTCACAAGGTCGCCGAAAAGCACGAGGAGCCGCAGATGCGCAGAAGGGAAAGCTTAGCCCAGAATAAATCTAGGCTTCAGGGGCCAGTGTGAACCTAGGGCCATGGCGAGGTGATGCTTCCTTTTTTTTTTTTTAAATAAAGCTTATTAAAGATACACCACAAACCCTTTATTGGCAACCGAGAAATATGCAAAAAAAAACAACATACTGCGTGCAAGCAAGAAAATTACCCATCCGTGAGGGGTGAGTACTTTTGCATAACTCCCCCACAGCACACACAATTCACGGCGACGACCTGCGAAACATGACGAATGAAATACTTGCTATCTAATAAAAGCATTAATAACAGAAAAAGGTGTTAGGCAGCATCAACATGCCTAAATCAATTTTCCCGCGCGGGCATGGACAGAGGCAGGTATTGGGCTGAGGTGGGCAATTCAGAAACAACTCGAGCTATAAGTTACAAATCCTTGTATTGGGACAGCGGTAGAAGGGGGGATGTATGGTCAACTGATGGTAGAGGAAGCTCAACTAACTTACAATTTCGAACCATACTGTGCCAAAGCTTGTCGCCAATTGCTGACCCTATGACTGATCTCGCTTTAGGGTGGTGCATTATCATGGACCGCGGCCACATAATTCATGTGCAGCAGTGGACAGTGAAGCCCAACCAAGCTTTGTTCGGATGCACTGTGACAATTTACAAGACCGCGAGTGGTGCGCACGTGCGCACCACAGTGAGCGTTCTGTTTTCAATTATCGCACCCGTGTCTGGGCACGATAATTGAAAACAGATGTGGCCTGTGCGGGTAACCGACACCAATAGGCAGTGGGCGGAGCAAGGTGGGACATGCACCCGCCTTTGCCCAATTGCGTGCTGCCTTTATTTGAAAGACACACGCAAAGCCCATTAGCATGTAAGAAAGAAAAAAACACACGCACGAGCGTGTAGTGAGCTTGGGCACCTTTCTGAAGCCCCCTACTAAAAGTCAAGCAAGCAGCGCATGTACGCTGCTCTAGGCTTGCCCTAAAAATGGGTAATAAACTGCAAGTGAGAAAAGTGAGAATAACCTATTATATCTGGACCCTACTCCCAAAAGGGGTTACTCAAATCAAAGGCGGAACCTTTTATTTCTTACTAAAAATGGAGGCAAACATGGGGTCATGGAAGCAAAAAACATAACGTGAAATATGTAGCAAGGCTATATTTACAAGGGCACCAAGTGGACGGTCGGAGTACGACATTTAAATGGTTCTGTGGGGAGCAGACATTGGTGCAGCAGTGACACCCAGTGGTCGGAGATAATACGGCGAGAGAGGAGACACCGGTGCAGCAGTGCCCCCTGTCTTGAGCAACTGTATGGTAGTGCCAAAGATTTAGAGAGAAGGTACTGATGCAGCAGTGATGCAGCAGTGATGCCCAGCTGTAATTTTTCACATAAAAAGGATACCAAGCTGATCCTGTTGTCTGGGCTCGCTAGAAGAGAACAATAGGGCCCTGAATAGTTTCTCTCAGTTGTTTGTTAACCAGGTTTGTGATACACATTTCCAGTCTATACATGTGAAACTGTCTGAGGTTCTGGAAGGATGAGACACCGACAGCCACTGTCTATTCACCTGCAGATGTCCATTTGGCAGGAGGCAGGGTTCACATCTAGTGACCAATCACAGTATGGCAACTGCTACTGGGGCAGCATTAATACCCAGAGGCCAGTTACAATATGGGATTGGTTCAGATTGTCAAGAGAGCAGCCGTATTGCTGCAGTGACTCCTGACTGCAAGACAAATTAGGTAATTGGCTGAAAGACTGGAGGAATGAGACAGACCTCCTTTCTTACCATTTTAGCATACAAACTGCAGCCCAGTTTCCAGGAAATCCCAATGTTTGGCCTAGACATGTCAACCGGAATCAGTTCCCTTGTCACTACGGCCTGACCATCTAGCTGCCGAGCACAGGTTCTGCATTCTTAAGATGCCTGAAGGGACGGTGGCAACCCTGTGGAAAATTGCCCTATGGTTTCCCTTGCTGCAATTGCTTGTTATATATTCATAAGGGATATACAGAGCAGAAAAGACAGAGAGGAGGTCATGTAATGCGCACTGCCCCATAAAGGCCCTTGGACCCATAGAACAGAGTGTTGAGGACATCCTCGACCTCCCCAGACGAACCCACATCACCCCCACCTCAGGAAGCTTCAGCCGAGACGACAGTTCAAGATGCTGATCCACAGTTACAAAGCCCTGCACAATCAAGGACCAGCATACATCAACCACCGCTTGAACTTCCACCAGCCTACCAGACATCTGCACTCCCCCTCCCTCCTCCTCACTCACCCCCCCCTCAATCGCCAAAGCAACAGTGGAGGTCAATCCTCCTACTTCACTGCCAATTCCTAGAACGTCCCCCGCTCCTCTTCATCTCGAAACCTCATCTTATCTGCTGGATTTCAGGAAAGGACTCAAGACCTGGCTGTTTAACTGAAACCCTCCTTGACAGGGTTCACAGCACCTGCAGACCCTCACAGGTGATTAGCCATGCTTTACAAATCCTGTATGATTGATGGGCACTGCACACCAGACAGTGCTTAATTTAAGCCAGTGGTTTCCGTTGCTCAGCACCTGCACTTAATTGTCAACACTGGCACTTATGACAGTCTGCCACATGGTGGTGCTGTTTGTCTGATTTAGAGATGAGCACACCAACAGTTTATGGATTCAATATACTTTAAAAATAACTAATACCTGCAGCACAAGACATTCTTATAGATATGGGCAAGGCTTTAACCCCTTCGCTGCTGATGACGAGCTCAGCTCGTCATCAGCCACGGGTGGCGTGTGCTGATAACGAGCTGAGCTCGTCATGTAACGCGGAAAATGGAAAACAGCCGCACAGCGCAAAAATCACCGCAGCAGCGATGCGGTTAAGGGGCCAGGTTACAAGAGGTCTGAGCACCAGCAGTTTTTTAAAGGGGGCCTCGAAACGGGTCTCTATCGGTCTCTGTTTGAGACCTGGCA
Organism: Lissotriton vulgaris; assembly: GCF_964263255.1. Taxonomy (NCBI): domain Eukaryota; kingdom Metazoa; phylum Chordata; class Amphibia; order Caudata; family Salamandridae; genus Lissotriton; species Lissotriton vulgaris. Next base: position 1,035,649,205 of record NC_141685.1, read on the forward strand.
CCGGCAGTCCGTTTTTTTCCCGGACTTCAGTGACAGCAGTATGCTGTCACTGCAGTCCAGAAATAGGTGCCAGGGCGCAAAACAGCCCGATAGAGACCCGTTTCGAGACAGCAAGCACATCAATGTGCGCTGCGCACACTGCTCGCTTCACACTAGTGGAGAAGTTACTGACGTCATGCCAGGTGAGCGTTGTGAGGGAGGGAAATCCTTTAAAGAGTCATTTTCTTTCTGGATTTTCTTTCTCTTCTTGAAACGAAGAGCAGCAACATTGTGGTGTCACCAGGGCTTTAAGTGGAAACTTTTTCAATATTATATGTAACAAGCCATAGTTGCAAATTATTTATCTCATGCAACTAATAACCATTGACAAAGCCAATAGTCCAGACTTGTTGTAGGTATGATGTTACTTGCTGTATCACATATCTGGATGCAATGACAGAAACAGCAAAATACAAGTCGGGCGGCACACTATGGTAAAGACAGATTTTTAGAGTAAGTGTTTTAAAGCCACACCCTTAATTACATTGGCCACGCCCCTTTGAGAGACCCAACTCAGTTTTTTCATCCCACTTAAAGCCCTGGATATGGGGGCCTGGAATTGTCTGATTTGTCACACTGGTAAGAGCGTGATGGTTAGTAAGTGTGTTGATGCAGTCGCTGGCAGGGGCAAAGGCTGGTGGAAGCTACAGTGGACTCCTAAAGAGGGCCCTGCCACAATCTTTTTTTCCAACAAATTATGCACTGGCACTAGGTTTGTGCCACTTATCATAAGAAAACCATAGGAGAAAAAGCTTTCTCAGTACAAGCCACCAACCTCTGGAAGTTACTACCAGCCAACATTTGAAGCATCCAGGACCATACATACTGCAGAAGAAAGTTAAAAACATGGCTATTTCATCTATAACAACATCATCCCACACCACAGTGCTAGGACCCGGAAAGACAATCACATCTTCAAGCTCAATCTTCAGCATGAACTCACAGGCAACAACCCAACCAGAAAATTACTTTCTATATGCAAGTAAGCGATGAGAGGCTCACCTACAGTTCACCTTGTTAATATTTAGTTATGTCAATTCATTTATAACATTTCTCCCCCAAACTAATACAATAAGACTCAGCCGTCAATTGTAACTTACCCCTCTAAAACTCACATAATACAGATCTGCTACAGGGGTTGTCCATCGGCAGTACATTAGCAGCCAATAAATTAACTATAACCAAACGAACAGGCATGGGATAACTAAAGAGATCTGTGATACACTGCCAGTCAATCGGAGGACTTTAATGTAGTCCAGGATTGCAAGTCCAAATACTGATACACTAAGACGACTTGTTTACATTACGCAATGACACTTGTATATGAGACAATAGTAACAATACCTATCCCAGATGACCTCTCCACTTGCGCTCTCTCTCTCTCTATAACCATGCCAGCTCAGGACCACAACTATAAACAACATTTAATGTTGGACATCCCAGTGCATTAACCCTCCAAGCAGACTATAATCATAAGAAATAACATAAAGGGGTGTGCAGAGCTGTTCAAAGCTGCCAGCTTACTGAAAAACCATAAACTGCACCTCTCTCTCACACCTCATCATCCACCACACTGCTATGTGCAAAGACAACAGGTTTCCAACCACACATCCCACATGATGTAGCTTGCTGCCCATGTGGGTAAGTACTTTAGTGCTCCACACAGGGTTAGTAAGCGCTATATAAATGCTGCACTACAGTACAATAGATCCTGGACCTCAGGCATGGATGTCATTCTTGGGTGCCCCCCAACACTCCTCCCTTACCGCTCACAAATTGGCTGAAAGTAGCTAAAAATAGAAGCCACTTCAAGGGAAGTAAGTGTCTTAGAGCCAGAGTCTGGCAATGGATTGAGACAGCTGGGAGAATGTGAGAGGGGGTGAGACAGAAAAAAGGAGGGTGAGAAAGGGAATAGGGTGGAAAAGGAGAAGCAATTAGGAGGGGGTGTGATGGGATCTACAGAGTGGCAGAGGAGGGGTGAAGGAAGTAAGGGAAAAGATGGAGAGCAGAGACAGTACGAAGGGAAGACAGGGAGGGGAGAGGCGTTAAAGGAGGCAAACATTTAGAAGGTGAGAGATAGGAAATAAAGAGTGGGAGAAGGGGGTGAGATAAATAACGGGGATAGATGCAGTGGCGTACCAAGGTCAGGTGGTACCCGGTGCGGAAAATTTCTTGTCATCCCCGGCTTGACAAAATGGCAAAAATACGTGTTTTAAGCACATATTTTTGCCATTTTTTCACCCCCTCAGTGATGACACGCGGGGCGGCCCGCACCCCCCAACCCCCCTTCCTACGACCCTGGATAGATGAGGGAAGTGGCGATAAGGAGAGAGGGGAAGACAGTGTGAAAGAGGAGAGAAAAGAGAATGAGGGGCCGATAAGGAACACGTGAGAGGGATAGGGAAGTGGAAAGTCGGTGTGATCGATACTATGGAGTATAGATATCAGGGGGACTGTGGTAGGGGAGACAATATGTGGCAGAAGAGATGTGGGCAAGAAGGAGCGAGAGGGAGGAGTGAGAAAGAGGAGAGGAACATTAAGAATAGGGGACTAGTGAGTCTACAGAGTGAGAGGGAGGAGAAAAGTGTGTGAGAGGGGATGAGAGACAGACATGGGAAACCATAGGGAGACAGGGGAAAGAAAAATGTTAGAGGAGAGTGACAGGCGAGGAGAGATGATAGTGTGAGAGGGGAAACACATTAAAGGGGTAGGGAGGGGTTACAAAGTGATAAAGGAGGGGGATTAACAGAGACAAGAGAGACGAGGGTGAGAGAGATAAGGTGCAAAAGAAGGTTAACTACTGAGAAAGACGGGAGAGAACGAGAAATGCAAGAAAGGAAAGAGAAGAGGGGCCGTGGAAGAGGAGAATGTGTGAGGCAAACAGCAAGTACAAAAGAGAGGTGGAAGAGGCGAGTGAGAGTAGAAAGGAGAGAAGAGAGAGTGAGAAGAAAATAAACGGAGACAGAGAAGTGGAACCAGAGGATGAAAAAGCAACAAGAAGAGGCGGTAAGAGAGAGAGACATAGACGATAGGGTGTGTAGAATAGGATAGACAGAGAAAGAGAGGAAAAATGAGAGAACAGGAAAGGCGGGGGCGGGGAGACGGCAAGCAGATAGAAAAACGACAAGTGGGAAGGTATTAGGGAAAGAGAGACAAGGAGAAAGGAAGACAACGATGGAGAAAGGAAGACAACGATGAAGGAAGGGGAAGACTAGTGGGGAAGGGAGTAGTAGAAGAAGAATGTGGAAGAACCAGTTATAATGGGATAATAAGAGCAGTCTGAAATGGGGAGCAAATGAAGAGGGTGTCGCAAGAAGAGAGGAAGGGAAGAGACAGTGACAGGAAGGGGACACAAAGCCTGCATGTGTGAGAGGGTACAGGAATAATGGAAGAGGGAAGGGAGCACAACTGAAAGGGGGCTTATGAGAGTGTAAAAAGCAGTAATGAGTTGCTGGACGAGAAAGGGTGCACCGTTGTCCGATGACGAGGGCTGACATCACATGCCAGAGGTCGAACTAGCCTTTAACAAGGCCGACCCATACCTTCATCCTCCCCAGGTCAAGAAACGAGGACCAACCGCTTCCTCGATGCTTATGCACACAGAGACGAATTACTGAATGTATTTGATATTTATTTCAAGAGGGCAGTTTTAACTCCAAGAGTGTGTTACAGCTGTCATCTATAAATAAATACAAAGGCCACAAGTAAGTGAGCTGCAGTAGCCTGTGCCACAGCACAGATGCTATCCCCGGACAAACTGAAGCGCGCAGATGCCGGTCTCATGGCCAATTGCGCGCTAGGTCAGTTGCACGCAAAACAAATATATAAATACATCTATACCAAATCTTAGTCGAGCAGTCCGTAGCCGCAGCAGCGCCGCCGAGAAGACAGGATTAAGGGTATAAATAGCACATTCGAGAGTGCTCGAGCACGGCAGGATGCGGCTCCCTCTGCCTGCGTGCGCTTCGTCGCGCCATTAGCCGCCCACGCGCCGCTACTTACGCTCGGGAGGACCCATCTCTGCTCGAGCGGCAGCGGACCTTCCCCCAGCTGAGGCGCGAGCCCCACGTCCGTCCGCGCGGCGTCGTGCGGGCGTCACGGCACGTGGGACAGCACCATCTGCTGGGGATGAGCCGTGGGGCAGTTGTCGAGCTGCAGTTCGCATGCGCATTGCTGCTTACTTCCCTCAGGAAGTGCGGAGGTCCAGTGTTGCTCATCCAGTGTCGCACTGCAAGCTTCCTTTGCACACAGAGCAGGTACCATATATATCGGGTGACCAGAATTTTAAATGCAAAATAAACTGGACATTTCACAAAAATAGAAGAAGGACTGTAATTTTACATCAAGGGATGACAGTGCTCCTCAGAAGAGAATTACAAAACAGGCAGTAAGAACATATATAAGATGCATTTTTTAAACCCAATAGCTTGCCTGTGAAATGTATTGCTTTCTTGGAACAACTGCTAACTGTCCCCGCTTTGTAAAACATGAAAAACACCCCCCACCCGTATTTAGTCGACCCTCTCCAAAAAACGGGGACATGAGCTACATTTTTCGAAATCTACCCGGACTGCTGGTGAAAAACTAGGACCGTCCTGGCAAATCTGGGACGGCTGGTCACCCTACATATACAAGTATCAGCATTCCATTGACAAACATCTAAGGGGTATAGCACGTGCTAGCAGCGGTGCAGGCTTCACTTATGCGCACAAGGGCAAATTAACTGAAAGTTCCCTCAAAAACAGAATAGGTAGCACACACATTGCCCCAGTGCAACAAGGTGAGAAACAGTGCAAATGCCCCTCACACACAGGCAGCTAGTACACAGGCCTCATTAGTGAACGCTTTAGAAAAAGAACAGGATGCAGCAGAACATAGTTGCAAAAGGTGCAGCATGTGCATGACAGCTTATGTTGGACATAACCAGAATCCAGCAGCAGCATTAATTTCCACCCATGCGCACAACGGGTACCATACAAGTAGCATAATATCACAAAAGAGGGGACAGAGAGGAAATCATTAATGCAGCCCGGCACCCATCCTCCCCAAAAGAAAACCTGTAAGTAAATCTGGGGTGCAGTGCCGCTTCACCGCCAAATTGCTGAATTGACTGGTAGATCCAATGTCACCCATTCATCATCTTGAATCCTGTGCAAAGGAAGCAATAGCCTTGACCCACGTAGGTGGTACGCTTCATCAACGGGCTAGTTCCTCGCTGGGTGGGTGGCGCAATACCCAGAAGGCTCCCAAAAATTGATGCTCTTTGACAGAGATATTTTCTCCTTCTGACCTTGTATTTACCCGAGCTCAGGTAACTGCCCTATCTGAGTGGGTTAAGAGGGAAAGATAGACTGGGTTAGGGTGAAGTTAAAATTGGCTATGGGCCCTCCCATGACACTGTTTATTCCTGGCTAATGTCCGTGCTAAGATTAAAAACAGAAATGATCTAATCGGGCATAAGGATGAGCCATTGGTTTTAGTGTGGTCAACATGATTTCATCAGAACCAGAAACAACCCTAATCTACTTAGCTTGGTTTTGTTTAAAAACATAAAAATACTGGTATCTTAAAGAATGCACTCAATTTACCTCAAGTTAAGTGAAAGGAAATTAAAGTGAAGAACAATACTGTTAAAGCCCCATGACCGACTTGGTTTGTATAATGGGACTTTTAGGGTAAACTCAGAGCTGGGAACCCTCAACCAAATGGATGCGGAGGGAGCGCAGCAGACATCCTACCCTGTTTCTGAGGTTTCTGAACAGTCATACAGGTAGCAGCAGTGAAACATTTTCTCAAAAGCATACAAAAAGTTCAGCAGATGTGTGAAAGCTTCCTTTGTGCAAACAACAGGTACCACTAACCAGTTGTGGCACAAGTTTCCAAAACAGTTACAGTGCGTCAGAGCACTGACAAAAAGCAGTGCAATCTTCACATGCAAAAACAGATCTTTTGGTTGTTTCAGGGATTAACATTTGGGGCCCTGTAACCCATTTTGCATTGCGTAACAAACAGGGTAGCATTTGATTTACATTATTATTTCAGCATTACTGACAGTATCGTGGTGAAAATAGTGACAAAAATATCATGTAAAAAATATAATTTACCACAATATTGTGCTCTTACACTTATAATGGTAAGTACAAAAATATCGAAAAAATATATATTTGACGCTAATATCGACAAAAATGTAATTTAAAAAAATATAGTTTAAAGTAGTAAATGTAAAATATTTTAATATGTAAATGTAATATAATGTAAATTAAATATATTCCACTAATGTGTATTACTATATATAAATGTATACTTATATAAACACACAGATATATTGGTTTGCATTTACATGAATATATATATATATATATATACACACACACACACACACATATATAAATATATATAGTGTAACAATTATTAAAACAATTTCTTTTACAGTATAGTCATTTTTAAAACGTATTATGAAATTATATTTATGTATATTTTTGTAGTGATACATTATACACACACACACACATATATATATATGTATATGTATATATATATATATATATATATATATATATATATATATATATATATATATGTATTTTACAACAAATTTGGCTAAAAGGAAAGCTGGCGCTATAATCTCAGTTTACTGGTCCCCACCGGTATGGTAATAATAGTAAAAAACAATAGTACTGAGACATAACCAAAAATGACACGGTGCACATTCTTGCGTAGCTTTTCTTATATTGTTCTTCTTTATTTAATTACTTGTTGAATCTCTTTGCACACCAAATATAATATACAGCCAACACGTGTTTCACACACACTGTGCTTCTTCAGGGCTGTTAAGCAAATACCCCCAAAAATATATTCATAAGTACTTAAACATAAGGACAGTATATACTACATTTAATAAACCAATTGCATCCTGAAATGAAAAGTACACAGAAATGGCAAATAAACCTTTCTCGTTGTCTAAGATGATTATTTTCACCATCAGCATTTGCAACCTGGTTGTTTAGAAATTATTATGCTGAGTATCAACAATACATTTGTTATACACATAAAATGCAAATATTATTATTACAGACAGTTCAAGATCTACCCAGGGGAACACATCAGAAGATTTGTAATTATTGCAGTAGTTGTTCAACCTAACGTTAGAACATAATCGATTGAATAAATGTTTACCATAAGCGAAAAATGTGGTCTCTCTGTGTTTATGCTACATGAGGTACTCAGGTGTAAGTTCTGAGCTAAGAATAACGCAGTCTTCCACAAACATTCCCTGTAATCAACAATTCACTGCTATTAAATTATTTTATATTTTGGTCTTTATTTTGATACTGTGCACGCTAAATTTGAAATCAATTTACTTTATAAAGATGATGTAGTCACTTCTTCCTTATTGTAGGATACTAGAATATTTGTTTGTTCTGAATCTCCATACTCCTCATCATATCTGTCAGACAATTTATATTACTACAATTATTATAATGAGTCAGTATTTTAAATCCTAAATGTACATCTCTATTTTATACCATGTTCTCACCTCTTCCACAAAATTGGTTTCCAAAATATACACGGAGGTCATATTAATATACATATGTGTGTATATATATATATATATATATATTTTTTTTTTCTGAAGTCATATGGTCATATTAGTAAACATCACCATTACTCTGAGTTAAGTAAACAGCACATATTATTTCAACTGGTATCATATATCAACCTGAAACCCTTCTTTTAATTCTTGTTATCTAAAAAATGCTTTGCCATTAAAAAGAAGAAAAACTTAAGTGTTCAAAAATCATCTATTTCATGTATCACTGAGCACAATCCATCGTTGCCACCCCCCATGCAATGCAAAAAAAATCTAATACTCTTGCAAGCTATGCAATCAAATCTGCATTCTTATCGTGTACAGAATAGTCAGTGCTTACCATGGTATGGGCATTTAAAAATATACCACTGTAGCCAGACCTAAAATTGTCCTTAACAGTTTACTTTCCTTTTTTTCAAATTGCCTAAATACCTCTATAACTGTTTTGTAGCCCATATTGCCTCGCTTAATCCACGCTGCAATAACAAATATATACGATTCCCCCATGCAATTAACACTCAAAATGCTGGGTTCCCCACTGCTCTACTCACTGCGTCTCCCGATAGTAACGTCCTCCTTCCTTCTCAAATCATTTGTGCCACGGTATCTATCTCCACAGGCATTATATAGCCCATTCGATTGTGCTAATTATGTTCACCTGATCTTCACCTCTGTGAAATATTTGAATGGCTTGAAATGCTGTGACGGTAGGTACATCTTTAAATATACTCCACATAGTCTTAATCAAAAGCTCTTTCGTTCAATATTTATTCAGAGATTTCTAAGTTGAAATGAAGTAGCATTCAATCCTAAAAATCTCTTTTTGAAAAAAAAGTCCCATTTTATAATTATAACATGTAAGAAGAAAATAACGCTACGTCCTTTCATCCTGGATCGAATCCGTAATTCTCAATGATCAATTCATTGGTTGTATTTTCTGTTGTTGTAACCCTAATTTCTATCATGCATTTCGTTTTGAGGCATTGTAAAAATAGTTATTGTTATTGTTATTGTTATTTCCGGTTTATATAGCGCCAACTCACCGGCAGGTCTCAAGGCGCTTATGACCGAAAGGCACAACAACTTATTTGGCAGGATGAAGAAAATACCAAAGTGTAGCTAGACTGACCTTAAAGCCTCCCTGAATAGAATTGTTTTTAGGGTTTTCCTGAAACGAAAGAGGTTACCTTCTTTACGGAGGGGCTCAGGTAGTTTGTTCCAGATTTTAGGTATCAAAAGAGAGAAAGATCTCCCGCCTTTTGTGGCCAATCTGAACCGGGGGCAAACAAGCAACTGTGCATCTGAAGACCTAAGTCTTCGTTCAGGTTTGTACACCTCCAGCCGTTACTTAATATAGGCAGGTGCTTGCCCATAGATTGCCTTATGGGCTATACATAGGCTTTTAAAATCAGACCTTTGCCTAATGGGCAGCCTATGGAGGCTCTGTAGCAACGGAGAGGCATGGGATCTTCTTGGGAGCCTGAAAATAAGTCGTGCAGCGTCATTTAGGACCACCTGCAATCTATTGGTCAAGATTTTTGGTAGACCTAAATAGAGCGCATTCCCGTAGTCCAGCCTCAAAATTATTGTAGCAGAAACTACTATGCGAAGCATGGACCGGGAAAGAAGGGGGACTAATTTGCGCAGCTGTCTGATTAGACCAGTACAGGTCCCTACTACGGAGGAAATCTGAGTGACCATTGACAGTTCGCAGTCAATCTTGATACCCAGGCTTTTCACCTTATCAGCTGGTTTAGGGGTGGGACCTAATTCCTGGGGCCAGTACAAGTCGCTCCATGGGGAACATATGGACGAAACCACTAAAACCTCTGTTTTTTCAGGATTAATCTTCAGAAGATTCATGGTCATCCAACTGACTGTGTATCTAAGAACATCCTGCGCATGGTTCTAAACACAGTCACTGTGTTATCTATGCTCAATAACAGCTGGGTGTCGTCAGCATAGTTAAATACACGACAACCCATCTTTGCCAGGGAGTTAATCAATGGTTGCAGGTACAGGTTGAATAGGAGTGGGGATAGTGCGGAGCCTTGAGGGACCCCGCACGTCAAATTTCCCACCTCCGATACCTTATCCCCCAGCTGAATCCTCTGTGTCCTCCCTACCAGGAAGGATTTCAGCCACCGGTAGGCTGTGTCCCGAATCCCGAAATTGGCCAGTCTATCCAAGAGCAGGGTATGGCTGACAGTATCGAACGCCGCTGATAGGTCTAAAAGTATCAGGGCACTCGGCTTCTTACTGTCAGCCATCCCTCTAAGCTCATCCAGCACCGAGAGCATCACCAACTCGGTGCTGTGATGTGCACGAAACCCTGTCTGAAGCTCATGGAGAAGATGGTGTGACTCCAGGAACGAGGCCAGGGATTTCAGCAATTGTTGTTCAAGGATTTTGGACAAGAACAGGAGTTGGTAGATGGGCCTGTAATTCTTCAAAGTCTTAGGATCGGCTCCTGATTTCTTTATTAAAGGCTTCACTCGAGCTTCTTTGAAGCTGGCTGGTAACCACCCTGTTTCTAGTGAGTTTATTTCTATCATGACTTTAAGTATACGTTCAAGACCAAAATTAAAATTAAATGAATAACTTATTAGCCTCTGCGGGATTGAACCTATGGCTTCTATCCTACCAATTGTAAGTTGCACTCTACCATTGTACTATCTCCATTCCATACCTTGCGTCTAATTTATATGTATTTAACACTTTCACCTGATCTTGGCCAGAAGAAAATTAATGTTATTCTCCCATTATTTTAAATTCAAATCCATATACATTCTATTAAACCAGGGTTGAGATCACGGTATTCTCAGAAACAATAAAGTAAATTAAAATGAATACACCATGGTTCTGATTATTCTAAAAACAGTATTACTATTGTGAATATAATTATTTGTTCAAGACCAACATTTTCATTAAATTAATAACTGATTGCCCTTTCCAGGACAGAGCCTATGACTGCTATCATACCAATTTTAAGTTGCACTTTACCATTGTGCTATCTCCATTCTGTTACTTTGCATCACAATTATATGTATTTAACATTGACAACTAATATTAAGAAAATTTGTATTATTTCCCAAATTATTTAAAATTCAAATTAGTATACATTCCATTAAACCAGGGTCGAGATCGAGGGTGATCTAAAAAAAACTAAATTAAATACAAATGAATGTAAGGCTATATCCCCAAGGTTTAAGAGGTTGAATCTCTGGTGCGCCATTTTATGTTAATCCGATACACTAACTTAGTGTTATACTAATAATAGATAAAGCATCAGATCTCTTTAATCTAATGATGCATATTCTATAAAGGGGAAAGTAAATGCCTACATCATAGTATACAGTTCCTCATTAATGTTCAGACCATCCTGAACCGTTTTTAGTTCATTGATCCAAAATGTTTCACTGATTCTTATTTTCGTATCCAAATCGTCACCTCTTCTATCTAAAGTGACATGTTCTAGACCCATGAATCAAATAACTCCCACTTCAGTGATTTTCTGATTATCTCTATAGTGCAGGGATACTCAAAGTACGGCCCGGGGGCTGCATGCGGCACTGCTGACCTTTAATTGCGGCCCCCCGGTGAACAGCAGAACTGGGCTGCTGTTCACTTAACAGAGCAGGAAAAATCAGAAGCTGCCAAACAAATGGGCATATTTATTTTACATATTAGCTAAAGTAAGCATAATGCAGAAAATAAAGTGCCCTAGACATCTTATCTTTAGGAACACCCTTAGTATAAAAACACCTTTAGTTTTAAACTCTCTGCAAACAAGTGTATTTTATTAATATGCATGAGAGTTTCACCTTGGTAGATCAGATTGTAACTGCATTGAGAGGCATTTATTAGCAGTGGTAGTTTTCAAACATGATTTTGGAAACTTTCATGCCACCCCCATTCTGAAAAGAATGCTATTAGTGAACCAAGAGAGAAGTAATTTGTCTGGTGCACCTTGTGTGTAGCCTTGGTTGTTATATAATTGGCACACCATTATAGTTTATTAAATACAACTTGAGAAGATTTTGTACCGTACATATCCTATTCCTGAACTCATGTATTTTTAAGGGGCTCCCATATGTGTTAATGAAGAAATAGGAGGCAAAGTGAAATTAACAAATTGCCTAGGATCACACAATGTCATCATGTGGGGAAGTCAGGACTGATACCAGGTTTTCTGGTTTCACATTTTGAAATTCAGACACCGGATGAGTATCTCTTTCGCTCTCATGTTTTACATTTTAAGTTAATGCTTTGACTTTAATTCTTGATGCATGAGAATAGAGCACAGGTGGCTGAGAGAAGTCATCTGAAGGCTCAGTTTGTTGTCCTTATCATGCATCTGCTTCGCATCCCCATATGCTCACCTTTCATCAACCCGACCCTCCCATTGTTGGCATCAGTATGGCTCTTGGGCATACCACAGAGAGAACTGTGCGCCCCCCAGGGAAATGTTTGTGAGTACCCATGCTATAGTGTGTAGCATTGGATACTTGACATCACAGTTTTTTATGGCCCCTAGATGCTCCATACAGGAAATTTTCACTTTTCTCGCAGTGGAATCTACATGTATCTTCCCACAAATGCACGTCATAGAAGGTACACAGTTACAGGAATTACAGCTAATAAAATAAGTTATCTCATACTTCCTATTAGTAAAGATCTTTTACCATCCAGTACATGTTTACAACAAATGCAATTGTTGCATTTGTATCAGCCTTTCGGCAATATGCTGCTCCATCTTTCCTCTACTCCAGTTCCAATAGTAAACTGTATTGTATCACTGGGACTCAATAAGTGTAGGAGCTTTCCTATATACTACGACCAGTTTAGATGGTAAGATTTTTTTAATGTAAATTAATTCAGTAAAGAAGAACAAAGTAAGAAAAAAAATTATGCATGAATGTGCTCTGTATAATTTTTGGTTACGTCTCAGTACCATTGTTTTGTAACATATACTAAATAAAACCGTAACGCATATAAACAATTGAATAAGAAAATTATATCAATTAATGTTGACAACAAATAAAACCTAAAAAATGGAAACACCTGAAAAACGCATAAAAATATAAATCCATTTAACCAATATTATAAAAACGATTAGAATCTAAGAATAATAAATATACTATTCCCACTCTAGTTTATGCAACAGTAGGGAAGTATTGAACTTCGGAGGAGTTAGATTTACTATTCCTACTTCAGTCAGTGCAATAGTAGGGAAAGTGTTGAAATTCGGAGGGTTAAACACATAACATATATGAGTAACCCCATGAATGTAGAAAAAATATTAAACTTTTAATTAAAAAAAAATATATATATAAGAATTGTGTGTAATTAAAAAAACGATTATTAATCAATTACTATTCAATAAAAAAAATCAATTAATAATTATTTAATCACTCATTAGTAACCCCCCACCCTGTACCCCTACATACATAGCAGTCCACACCTCAAATATAATTAAAAGATAACTATTTCATAATTTACATACTTAAAATAAATGAAATAATTAACAATTAATAGTTAAATAATTATTACTTAATTAACTTCCCACCCTAGATCCCTTCAAGCCTAGCATCCAGCAAATAAAATACAATGAAAATGAATCAGTATTCCACAATTTGCATATTTAAAATTCAATTAAATCATTAACTTACAAATAATAATTGATTATACTCAATTAACTTCTCAACCTATACCCCTATAAACTTAGCATCCTGCAACTAAAATATAAGTAAAATAAATCTGCATTCCATATTTTATAAATTTAAGACTCAATGAAATAATTAACAATTAATAACAAATTGTTGATTAAGTATTTCTTATTTAACGTCACACCCTACACTCCTACAAGCTTAGCTGCCCACAGCTAAAATATGAGTAAAAAGAAAAGTATTTGTTAGCTATTACTTAATTAACTTACCACCCTATACCGCGCCAAAGCTAAAAGCCCCTAAATAACATATCATAAAAAAATTAATTAGTATTACATAAATTAAATTATTATCAATCATATAATTAAATAAAAAGTATTAAATAATTCTTATGTATTACCTCATTAACTTTCCACTAAATCCCCCTACAACCCCAATAACCAGCTACAAAACTATAAATTACTATTATAAATTAATCGAAAATTCTAAATCACTTAAAATTACTGGGTATTTTTCAAAAACAATTATTAACATTTAAATAAACAATAGTAATATAAAATTATTATATCAATTAAAACACACTAAATTAATAAAAAAAATTACCCACTATATTAGTGATGATATTAAAAACTTCAATGTTATTTAAGATATTACTTACCTCAAAAAACAATATTTTTGTCAAAGATATTTCTGCATCACGATATTTGCGTCACGATATTTACTGTCCAAACGCCATTATTTCATCTGCCATCACTGACCTCCTCTCTGTGCTCCTCTGGCACCACCACTGTTCTCTAATGCCACTCTCCCCTGTACTTTGGACATCTCCCATGCATGACACTCGCCATAGATATGAAGAGGCCTCTTATGTGTTTCATCATCAGCCAGTTTTAGGTCTCGCCTAGGCAGCGCTTGCGCTGTCTCTTAAAGACATGTTGTGTTCAGGATATGCGCTTGGAGCTATTCCCAACTTTTCTAAGCCCCTCCCATCTTTTGTATTGGCTCCTCCTACTGTCCTTGGGCTTTTCCTTGGTGAAATAGTTTACTAGTTTCTCCTTTTCAAATTTTGCAACCTCGGATTACGGGCTGTCCCTATTACATGGCCCTCTAAGTTCCGCGGAAGCAGATTTATAGCTCACCCCTGAGAACCAAAGAAGGTAAAGGGGGCTGGAATACAATAATAAACAACCAAACCATGATCACCTTGTTACGCTTTGGTTTGGCATGCGTCAGACTCTTGGCGTTGTTGCACATGCTCTGGTAATCTGGTGAGATATGTTGTACAACATTAATATTCCACTTTTTTTACACGTCCTTTAGGCCCCCCAAGCTATACCACACTCCACACACACACACATATATATATATATATATATATATATATATATATATATATATATATATATATATATATATATATATATATATATATATATATATATATATATATATATATATATATATATATATATATATATATATATATATTTCACAACCTCCGACTGGGGAGCCCATGACCCTGCAGGGCGGCCTCTTAACCTGGGCACGGAGAAGCCCGGCTACATTTTCTTGGCAAGAAACATCAAACAAGAGGCCCACTTGAGGAGACAGCATGCATTTAATCAGACAGAGTGAACAGCAATTCCAACGTCCCAACTAGTTTCGGCTCGACAAGCCTTGTTCACGGGTAGGAGTAACACCATAATGTCTGTGTTCACGCATATTTATGACGTGTGTAGGTCACCTGACTGTTCTTGGACTACTGCACCCAGAATGCACCATACTGCACAGGTAAGTGATAGGAAAATTCCATCTGTTATAGCTATAAGCACAATGTACTAATCAGTGTCCCGGTGCATTCCCTATAACTGGAAATGTAAAACCAAGTGGTGAGCAGAGCGGGTTCCATGTAAAAAGCACAATGCTAAAATGACGTCCTGCCGTCTCCTGAACAAATGAACGGAGAGTCATCTCCAGTCAAATCCCTTTCAGCGCTGCCGTCTGATGTACCAATTGGTGAACCTCAGTGGGCCGGGCGGCAGTGTGTGGGTCAGTCTCCCTCGTAGAAACATTTCACAAAGAACCTCCGACTGGGGAGCCCATGACCCTGCAGGGCGGCCTCTTAACCCGGGCACACAACACACACATATATATATATATATATATATATATATATATATATATATATATATATATATATATATATATATATATATATATATATATATATATATATATATATATATATATATATATATATATATATATATATATATATATATATATATATATATTACCTACTGGCGGTCGCCAGTAGGTAGTTATAGTTAGGATAATTTTCAATGTTAAATCTCAACATTCTATTTTGAATAACTTTGGCGCCGGTTGACGAATCTGCCTGAAATTTTCAGGAAAATGGTCTCATGGCGGTCCGGTCCTTCCCTGAAAGTTTGGGGGGGATTCGTCAAGCGGGGGCCGAGATAAAAGGGGGGTCCCAAAACGCGTTTTCCCCATGTTAATTTCCATAGGGCGGTCGATTTCACTTTTAGCCCGAACGGCTGAATGGATTTCCACCAAACTTGGCAAAATTGTAGGGACTGGTAGCCCGATGTGCCTTTGCTATGTCTCAAGATATGTGCTCCAGTGGATTTTGAGTAATTAAGGTTCAAAAAAATATATATATCTATAGCAGCGCTCCGGTAAGCGCACCGGTACGCGCACCGGGCGCGTCACGCGACTTGCGCGGAGAAAGCTGATTGGCTCTGGGGTGTCTGTAAACATTCTAAACAGTCCGGAGCGGCCGCCATCTTGTGTCTCGGTAGGATCGAGACACAAGAGGTGGCCAAAACAAAGGGGGAAATGACCATAAGGGGGCAGAGTAGACCCCCCTTGACCCCCTAGGTTTGATGTGGGGGCCATAAAAGGGCCCCACGGGGCAAAAAAAAAATAAAAAAAAATTTTGATTTTCGCGGGGTGAGCGCCCGGTACGCGCACCGGGCGCGTCACGCGACTTGCGCGGAGAAAGCTGATTGGCTCTGGGGGGTCTGTAAACATTCTAAACAGTCCGGAGCGGCCGCCATCTTGTGTCTCGGTAGGATCGAGACACAAGAGGTGGCCAAAACAAAGGGGGAAATGACCATAAGGGGGCAGAGTAGACCCCCCTTGACCCCCTAGGTTTGATGTGGGGGCCATAAAAGGGCCCCACGGGGCAAAAAAAAAATAAAAATTTTTTTTGATTTTCGCGGGGTGAGCGCCCGGTACGCGCACCGGTAAGCGTACCGGGGAGTGTACCATGGGGAAAAAGAATGACAGTTTTAAAAGTAGCTGATTAGAAAAAAAAATGTTTAGTTGTTTTTTTTATATATACACATACATATATATAAATGCATATGCACATATATATATGCATATATGTCTATATGTGTGCGTGTAGAGAGAGGTAGAGAGGTAGAGGTGTAGAGGTAGAGAGGTAGAGAGGTAGAGAGTAGAGAGTGAGTAATAGAGAGTAGAGAGTGAGTAGTAGAGAGTAGTAGAGAGCAGTAGAGAGAGTAGCAGAGTGAGTAGTAGAGAGTAGTAGAGTGAATAGTAGAGTGAGTAGTAGAGAGTAGTAGAGAGTGAGTAGTAGAGACTGAGTAGTAGAGAGTAGTAGAGAGTAAGTAGTAGAGTGAGTAGTAGAGAGCAGTAGAGAGTGAGTAGTAGAGAGTGGGAGAGAGTAAGTAGTAGAGAGTAGTGGAGAATATTCCAAAGTTTGGCACAGCACCACTTTCACAATGAGTCCAATCAAATCATATCACTTAGAGTACTTATTGAAGCGCTGAATCTTGGTGTATATTCAAATGCTTTTATTTTCCTTAAGTTTATGTACCACAGCCAGCCGAAACGTTTCGTTCTGTACAACAGAACTTCTTCAGGGCGTTCTTATTTCCTTCAAGTTATGTCGGTATCCCGTTGTCATATAACTAGATATTTCTTCCAAATGTTAGACGAGACATAAGTATATTCTTATTAAAAGTGACTAGGTATCAATTTTACCCACACAATTCGGGCAGACTTGAGTAATTTATAGCATCCTCAAAGTCAGTCTTTCAAAAATTCCAAAGTATAGGACATGATAATCCAAATCCAAATGTTTCTCAAGAAAAGTCATTTACAATCGTTCGGAATATCGGTGTTTGGGCAGATATGATCCAGGGACCCCCAGTATGCAAGGGGAATTAGTCCCCCCTCTGCAAAGGCGCCAGTGGCCTGCATTGCAGAGAGGTGTAACAAGGGTGTGGCCTCATTACATTTCTCTGCAATGCAGCTCCCTCGTGCATACTGGAGGCTCCTGGTGGACTAGTTGACCCCAGGGACCCCCAGAATGCAAGGGGAATTAGTTCCCCCTCTGCAAACGCGGCAGTGGGCTGCGTTGCAGAGAGGTGTAACAAGGGGCATAGTCTCATTACACCTCTGCAATGCAGCCCCAGGCGCATACTGGAGGTTCCAGGTGGGCTAATAGGCCCCCAGGGGCCCCCAGTATGCAAGGGGAATTAGTTTCCCCTCTTCAAACATGCACGGGGGCTGCGTTGCAGAGAGGTGTAAAAAGGGTTGTGGCTTCATTACACCTCTCTGCAATGCAGTCCCCTGGCGCATACTGGAGATTCCTGGTGGGCTTTCAGGTCTTATATAGTTAGGAGTTAGCATTAAAAAAACCTTTGAAATTCACTGAAAAAACCACAGGTTTCACACCAGTTATAGTTAGGAATTAGCATTTAAAAAACCTTTGAAATTCACTGAAAAAACCACAGGTTTCACACCAGTTATAGTTAGGAATTAGCATTTAAAAAACCTTTGAAATTCACTGAAAAAACCATAGGTTTCACACCAGTTATAGTTAGGAATTAGCATTTAAAAAACCTATTAAATTCACTGACAAAACCAGTTATAGTTAGCTGGAAATTTTACTGATATAAAACCAATGAAATTCCACGTTATAGTTAGTTGGACTCACTATAACTTGCGCGTGCAATGCACTGCTGATGACGTCACATATTACATCACTCATGACATGGTCAGTGACATCACTCATGACATCACTGATGACACCATCCTTGTGACATAGTGACAGACCTCCTTTCACTGTAATGTAACCCTTGAAACACATATTCAAAAATAGAAACTGAAATTTAAAAAAAAATGGAGATACCCATATCAGTTACAACAAGCAATTCAGTAATTCCACCATCTATATGCACATCCAGTCATTCACCAACAGTTCTATATAGTCACTCATACATATACTCACTTATCATATGAAGTGATACACCTATACATCCTGTTACACACCGACAGTCATCCAAAAGTTACTCACACACATACTCACACGTGCAAATAAACTATTGAACATCCATTTATTTGAATATAGAGTTATACACACACTTCCACCTTACTTGTATTGAAAAATACACATATTTATTCTCTTAAACAATCACTTATAGAAACACATACTTATTTAAACAGGAACTCTTACAATCTCTTACTCTCACATATACTCACTTATATACATCAATATTCACATATACTAGATTAAAACATATGTAGTTACTGATAAAGACACTAGTGAGACAGTCATTCACTCACTAACATACACATATACACACTCATCCATCTATACAGTCCTGCACATATGCTGTCTTCAAAACACATACAAACAGCGAGTCAGTCACTCATGCATCTATGTGCTAAGTAATACCCCCACCAAACCATATAGACACTCATACTGATACTAAGAGAAACATCTAATAACCCATATACATACGCATGTAGCTACTTACCAACACATGTAGCCACTTATAAACAAAGTGAAACAATAATATATATATTTAAATATTTAAACATTACTCACTAATATTTATTTTTCAGAAAGACACATATTCACTGGATGGTGTCATCAGTGATGTCATGAGTGATGTCACTGACCATGTCATGAGTGATGTAATATGTGACGTCATCAGCAGTGCATTGCACGCGCAAGTTATAGTGAGTCCAACTAACTATAACGTGGAATTTCATTGGTTTTATATCAGTAAAATTTCCAGCTAACTATAACTGGTTTTGTCAGTGAATTTAATAGGTTTTTTAAATGCTAATTCCTAACTATAACTGGTGTGAAACCTATGGTTTTTTCAGTGAATATATATATATATATATATATATATATATATATATATATATATATATATATATATATATATATTACCTACTGGCGGTCGCCAGTAGGTAGTTATAGTTAGGATTTTTTTCAATGTTAAATCTCAAAATTCTATTTGGAATAACTTTGGCTTCGGTTGACGAATCTGCCTCAAAATTTCCTCAAAATGGCCTCGCGGCGCCCCGGTCCTTCCCTGAAAGTTTGGGGGGATTCCTCAAGCGGGGGCCGAGATAAAAGGGGGGTCCCAAAACACGTTTTCTCCATGTTAATTTCCATAGGGCGGTCGATTTCACTTTTAGCCCGAACGGCTGAATGGATTTCCACCAAACTTGGCAAAATTGTAGGGACTGTTAGCCCGATGTGCCTTTGCTATGTCTCAAGATATGTGCTCCAGTGGATTTTGAGTAATTTAGGTTAAAAAAAATATATATATCTATAGGCGCGCCCGGTACGCGCACCGGGCGCGCCACGCGACTTGCGCGCAGAAAGCTGATTGGCTCTTGGGTGTCTGTAAACATTCTAAACAGTCTGGAGCGGCCGCCATCTTGTGTCTCGGTAAAATCGAGACCCAAGAGGTGGCAAAAACAAAGGGGGGAATTGACCAAAAGGGTCCCCCTCCTAACCCCCTAGGTTTAATGTGGGGGCTAAAATAGGGTCCTGCGGGGCATTTAAAAAAAATATTTTTTTTCGATTTGTGCTGGGAGCGAAGCACGGGGAAAATCCAGGACCACATTTATGAAGGCCTTGCGCTGCCAGTTTTGCGCCGCCTGTGCGTCACTTTTTGTGACGCACCAGCGGTGTAAAAAAATGCGCCTCGTTGCGCTATATTTAAAAAGTGACGCATTTAGGTAGATGCGTCACTTTTTAAATATAGCGCAACGAGGCGCATTTTTTTAGGTAGATGCGTCACTTTTTAAATATAGTGCAACGAGGCGCATTTTTTTACACCGCTGGTGCGATGCGTCACTTTTCTGTGTGCACTCCTTACGACAATCCAGATGTGTCATATTTAATGTATGACGAATCATGTCGCAAGGAGTTACAGATACGTCAGTATTTCTGACATATCTGTAAACAGAAAAGTGACGCATTGCTGGAGTGCGTCACAAAAGTGACGCAACTCCAGTAATGCGTCCTTTCACATGGGGAAAGCACCATCGCACCAGCGGTGTAAAAAAATGCGCCTCGTTGTGCTATATTTAAAAAGTGACGCATCTAGGTAGATGGGTCACTTTTTAAAACCGTGCGCCACATTATATCTGCGTCAGGTATAATGTATGCAGAAAATAGCAAAAAGCTTGGTAATAGTGACGCAGTGAAATCTATGAGATTTCACTGCGTCACTTTTAGGATGCTGTTGCGTCAAAATCTTGCGCCTGCCTCACAGGAGGCGTAAGACTGACCCAAGCCCTTTCACATGGGGCTTTCCCCATGTGAAAGGACGCATTACTGGAGTTGCGTCACTTTTGTGACGCACTCCAGCAATGCGTCACTTTTGTGTTTACAGATACGTCAGAAATACTGACGTATCTGTAACTCCTTGCGACATGATTCGTCATACATTAAATATGACACATCTGGAATGTCGTAAGGAGTGCGCACAGAAAAGTGACGCATCGCACCAGCGGTGTAAAAAAATGCGCCTCGTTGCACTATATTTAAAAAGTGACGCATCTAGGTAGATGGGTCACTTTTTAAAACCCTGCGCCACATTATACCTGCGTCAGGTATAATGTATGCAGAGGGGGTGTTCCCCCGCAAAAAGCTTGGTAATAGCAACGCAGTGAAATCTATGAGATTTCACTGCGTCACTTTTAGGATGCTGTTGCGTCAAAATCTTGCGCCTGCCTCACAGCAGGTGTAAGACTGACGCAAGACCTTTCACATGGTGCTTTCCCCATGTGAAAGGACACATTACTGGAGTTGCGTCACATTTGTGACGCACTCCAGTAATGTGTCAATTTTGTGTTTACAGATACGTCAGAAATACTGACGTATCTGTAACTCCTTGCGAATTGATTAGTCATAAATTAATTATGACATATCTGGAATGTCATAAGGAGTGCGCCCAGAAAAGCGACGCATCGCTGTTTTCACGTAGCGATGCGTCACTTTTCAGAAATGAGGCCTCCAGTTTATTCACTGTGTCACCTCTACGACCCTTTCTTGCGTCAATACGTCCCTTTTGCATACATTACACCTGACGTAGGAATAATGTGGCACAGGGGTTTAAAAAGTGACGTATTTACCTAGAATTGCCACTTTGTAAATATGAATAAATAAGGTGCATTTTTTATTGGACTGTTGTGTCACAAAAAGTGATGCTTTGGTGGCGTTAAAGTGACGCATGGCTTCATAAATGAGGCCTTCTACCTTCAACTCCAGCAATGCATCTTTTCTTATCCTTCAACACTCCTGTTCTTTTTCAACATTTTCATTGAATATCATCATTCAAAAGATGTTCACGAAACCTAGAATTTTAAAAAGTGGGGCACTTCTTGGAGGCAAGATGGCCGCTGACAGTCTGTAGGAGGAGGACGTGCTCCCTGTCGCTCCCTGTCCCGAGGTAGAGCAATGAGGTGAACGAGGCAGAAAACGCTAAAAAAAACGCTGGAAAAAAAAAAGCATCGGATTGTATCTATCCTCTGTACTGGCGGCGGTTGCGGTGGATTTAGCGGATTTGGAAAAAGGGAAAGTATAGACACGAGGAGAGACGAGGAGAAAGCCAGCCGATGTGGTTTTTTGCACAGGCATTCACGGAGGCACTAACCTTCCCGGCGGCGGCGGATGCAGTGCTGACCCGTGTATTGGACAATGCGTGTCAGCTGATGGTGAAGGCGGATTCCTGGAGGGAGAGCTATCGGCAGTCACGGAGGCAGCGGCGTTTCCGACAGCAGAGTTTGGTAGCAGCAGCGCTATCAGGTGCGTGGCGTGTGATGGCGCCAAAAATATCGAAGGCTTTGCGAGAGGAGAAAGCAGCGTGGAGCGAGTCTGATGCACCAGCGGCGAACCTTCGAGCTAAAAAACTGACACGCACCCAGGAAGAAGTCGGTACTGCTGAGCAAGGAAGGATTGCTGTGAGAAGTAAGGAGGCTGGCAGCTTTGTGGGGGAGAAACAAAAGAAAAAGGAAAAAATAAAAGGGGCTGTGATTAAAGCAAATAAAGGAAAATTAACAGAACAGGGGAACCTGAGGCAGCCGTTAGTCTCAGAGGCCTTTTTTCCTGTTACTGTTTCTAGTTCTCAGGCGCTGGTTACTAATGTGGCCATAACTCAAATAGAAAGGACACAATCTGGGAGATTAGAAGACGAAGGTGAACTGGATTATGTGCCCGAATGCGATTTTGACCCTGAGCATGGCGCCCCTGCGAAAGTGGCAGATAACACTCTCCCGGTATCCTGTGCTTTGATAGGGACTGAAAACGTGACTATTTTGACTGAAAAAGCGCATAAAAACACTGAATTGTCTCAAGGAAGTTTACTTCAGGAGAGGGAAGAGAACTTTTTGGAGAAGGACATAAGAGGGTGTGCTAAAGAGGGCAGTGTGGTCACTGTCACTGTTACTAATGAGCCCTCTGGCAGTGTGAGGGATAACAGACCTACACACAATGCTGAGGAGAATGTCGGAGAGGGTGTTTTACCTCCCAGAGCTGATGCAGTCAACATATTGACTTTAACGGAGGCATTAACTGAGGCGATAAGAGAGGGGGAAAGTAGCCTTAACACTCATAAGCTGTCTGTTATCAACCTACCTGTAATAGGGAAAAACGGCCAGGAGGGTAGTAGAAGCATGCATTCAGATGGAGGGGAGGCTGGAAAAGGAAGTTGTAACGGAAATGATGATGGTGGTAATGGTAACGGCAACGATAATGGTGATATTGGAGTCAATAACACGAAGGATATAACTGTCAGCGATCCTAAGGCAGCAAAAACCATAACTGGTTCTCCTAGTGATGAATGTTTTTTTTCCGTCAATGAGGGTGAAGAGGAAGGGGAAGAGGTGGGGGCGGTCGGGGGAGGTGAGTCGGATCCCTTTATTGCAGACTCAGGAAGCGATCTGACACTGTCTGGGTTGGAAACGGGGACCACTACTACATCAGGTTCTGTACAAGACATAGCTCTAAAGCGTAAACCAAAAGTCCTGACCAAAAAAAGGAGAAGAGCGAAAGGATCTATAAGCCCAGCTGCTATTAGCATTGCAAAAAGGCTAGACTGGGATTACGCAGCCACCTCTCAGTTGTATAAAGAGGGAACTGGCGGCATAGATGAAGCTACGGGTCTTTCACGGAGGACTGAGGAGGGGGCTAGGCAAGGGCAATCTGACACTCAGACCCAGATCCATACCCAGGTTTATAATCAGTCACATCCCCAAGGCCAAGATTCACCTAAGGGGCTTGAAATGATTTTCTCCATGCTCAAACAAATCCAAACTGAGGCGAGGGTAGAGAGTCAGAGAGCCAGGCAGGAAAGTAAAAAAATACAAAGCTCCCTTCGGGAAGTAAGCAAGGCATGTACAGATTTGGCAGGGAGACTTACGGAAGTTGAGGAAAGAACAGGGAATTTGGAAGACGAAATGAAAGGCTGGAAAGAATTTAGACAAGATCAAGAAAGAACTAATAGTGATGTGTTATGGAAGCTTGAAGAGTTTGAGAACAGGCAGAGGAGGAATAATGTAAGACTCTTAGGTATTCCGGAAGGAAGAGAAGGAAAAGACATCAGGACCTACACAATAGAGCTCCTTAAGGGGGCACTGCCAGACATAAAAGGTTGGGACTGGGAGTCAGAAATCCAACGTGTTCACAGATTCCCATTTGTACAGAGGAAGGGGGCTGGCTCAAATAAACCTAGAGCAATTCTAATTTATGTGGGCAATTATCTGCTGAGGGAAGAGATAATGGGGAAAGCAAGGCCACAGACAAAATGTAGATATCAAGAGGTAGAATTCTTTGCCAGACCAGACTTTTGTCACACGACGGTAGAGCGTAGATGGAGATTGCGAGAATTAATAACTCCGTTCCAGAGAATTGGCTGTGAGGCATATTTACTGTATCCTAGTAGACTGAAGGTGGTAAGAGATGGCCAATTTAAAATTTTCCATTCAGAAATTAGGGCAGCTGAATTTTTGGAGTGGCTGAAAGAAAAGAACTCGCACACTCATCCACAACCCCAATCACACGCGGATAGTGAACTGGTGGTAGACCTTTTGGCAAAAAGATAGTAGGATCTAGGGTATAGCCCTGAGAAGTAGATACAGTGACAGAACAGTTTTAGTATTCTGATGTATATAGTATGTAGAAAGATAGTAAAAAATTACACATTTGGTTTTTTTTCTTTTTCAGTGGACAGTAGACAACGGGGGCGGGGAGGGCCAGGGGGGCGCGGGATCCAAGCAGACACAGCTGTCATATATAGGTCCTCTGGACCTATTTTCCCGTAGGGGGGGTGGGACAGTCAGGGTGGGGGCTAGGGGTGGGGGGCACAGGGGGGGCAAGGAACATAAAGGTAGTTGGGAATATAGTACACAAGAGATACTATGGAATAAAAAGATTAATAAAATGGAAGAAAAATCTGCGAGTTATAAAGTCGTGGCAACAAACTGTGTCAATTTTTTTGTGTTTAAAATGATTAAATCTATGGTTATATTTGTTAAAAACCCAGGATGAGTACTCGTATTATGACATGGAATGTATGTGGTCTCAATGACAGGGTAAAACGGCAGAAGGCAGCAACCCTGATTAAACAATTAAGATTGGACTTTTTAATATTACAGGAAACACATATACAGGTATCTGAAATTAGGCTTCTAGATCAGTTAGGGCTAACGGTTTTAGCACACTCTAGGCAGGGCACTAGGAACAGGGGGGTTGCTGTGATGGCAAAGCAAAGAAATATATGTACTAGAAAAAAATGGGAGGATGTATGGGGTAGATGGGCTTTAGTCGAGTGTATGGTCGGAGAAACATGGGTCACCCTTGGGTCTATTTATGGGTCTACAGGGGATGACCCGGAGATTTTTGAGGAAATTGACATAGAGTTGGCAACTTGGGCACCCTTCATATTGATAGGGGGAGATTTTAACATCAATGGAGCAGGAGGTTTGGGGTTGGGGTTAGGACCCCCAGTTAAATACAAAGGGAGGAAGAGAAGAGTTTTTAAAGCAGTATGTAATCTAGCTAGGAATAACGGATTATTAGATGTATGGGATACTCTGAACCCGGGACAAAATGGGTACACATACTATTCATCACCTCATAGGATAAGCGTTAGATTGGATTATTTCTTAATTAGTACTCAACGTATGGATGGGGCAGAGATTGAAAGAATACCAAGGCTTTTTTCAGATCACAACCCTCTCATCGTCACTTTGAAAGGTATGAAAACGGCAAGGAAGGTTACTGAGTGGATATTCGAGAGGGCATTGCTCGTGGAGGATGCATATATCCGGCATATGAAGAAATGGATAGTTGAGTTCTTGAATATAAATAGACAAACGGCATCTGTCGGGATAGTGTGGGATTGTTTTAAGGCCGGAGTAAGGGGTGAGACTATTAGCTTTGGCGCTAGGAAAAGGAAAGAGGAAAAGGAAAGATCTGAGCAGATAAAGAGGGAGTTGTTGTCGGCAGAGGAGGAACTAACTAATAGGACAGAGCGAATTCATAATCAAGACCCAGTAGACCTCCCACTCATGAAACTTGTAAAATTAAGAACGGAAGCAGAAGAGTACATAGCAGAAAGGGCTGCGAAACAATATACAATAAATAGAGAGAATTGTTATGAGTTGAACGAAAGGGTTGGTAAAATGTTAGCAGCCAGAACTAGACAGAAAGCATCTCTTGGTGAGATAAAAGCAATAAAGGATATCTCAGGGATGATGGTAACCAATGTACAAGAAATAAGGGAAGTCTTCAGAAGCTTCTATATGAAGCTCTATTCTGAGAGTCAAATAAAAGATCATGAAGACATAATGGAGTATTTGAATGAATATGAGGGGGGACAGCTGGAAGAAACAGAGAAACAGAGGATAGACACTGTTCTGGAACTAGAGGAAGTAGAAGCAGCTATGAAGAGTTTACCAGCAGGAAAGGCTGCTGGCCCAGATAAGATTCCGTTAGAATTTTACAAAGTTTTTTGGGAGGAGTTGGCAGGAGATATGCTGTATACTTTTAAACAAGCACAGAAGGGATGCTCAATACCGAACACTCGGTCTGAGGCTGAAATAGTGGTTATCCTCAAAAAAGGAAAGATACCGACTGACCCAGGGTCATACAGACCAATTACCCTTATGAATACAGATACGAAGATTTACTCTAAGGTATTGGCAATCAGATTTGCCAGTGTAATAACACCGTTAGTTACTACTAATCAGCACGGCTTTATTCCAGGGCGGGGGACCACGCATCATGTAAGGAAATTAATTACCCTTATGGACATGACGGAGGCTAATGGGGATCCATTTGCGGTATTATTATTGGATGCTGAAAAAGCCTTCGACCGTGTGTCATGGGTATACCTATGGAGTGTTCTGGAAAAAGTGGGATTTGGCAGCGGCTTCTTGACAGCGATAAAGACACTATACAGAGACCCGAGCGCTGCAATTAGAATTAATGCGGGGTTAACGGACAAAGTAAAAATTGAGAGGGGCACAAGGCAGGGGTGTCCATGCTCTCCTCTGCTGTTTGCTATATATCTAGACCCGTTAATTAGAAAACTGGAGTTAAATAGACATATACCCCCAATTGTCACACTTAGGGGGGAGTGTAAGATTCTGGCATACGCTGATGACGTGGCGGTTATAACATCATCACCCACAGAGGCTATAAGATATGTGGAAGAAGAGGCGAAAGAATTTGGGAAAGTGTCTGGGTATTCCTTGAACACTGGAAAAACACAAATTATAAAAAACAGCAAGGCACCATGCCTGGACTCTAGGGTGGCAGTGACAGGAACATATTTAGGAATAACTATAGCCTCAGCATTAGAAAAAATAGTAGAACTAAATATTAATCCTATTATACAGAAAGTAGGGGGTGAGCTGGACAGATTGAACAATCTCCATCTCACTTTGGTTGGAAGAGTAAATATTATAAAAATGTTAATTATGCCAACATTTTTATACCTTTTCCGAACAATTCCCCTATGGTTTGACAATGTCTGGTTTAAGAAGATTGAGAACATGATTAACAAGTTTATATGGTCCAAAGGTAAGACTAGAAGGGCGGCGAGATTTCTGGCACTTCCACGCGAAAGAGGAGGTTGGGCACTACCAGATATCAAGCTTTATTATTGGGCTGCCGCTCTACAGTACATGACAGGATTAATAGGTGGAGCCGAAGCAGAAGGAGAGGATCATCTGGGGTCTTTAGCAATATACGGTATTTTGATGGGGGAAGAAACTAAGAATATTTTTTTGAAAAATTTTGACACGCTATACTTTAAAAGAACGCGCTTTAAGACGATGGTGGGAGCTCACAAGCTATGGAAGGCGTTTATGAAAAAATTTGGTCTGGGTAAATTCAACAGGTATACGAGGATATATGATAATAGGGTATTTCCGCAAGATATCTTTTTCGATTCAATATATAGAGAGTGGTTTCGAAATGGAGTAATAAAATTGGGGGATATTATGGGGACACAAGGGATGAAACAATTTGGAATAATACAGAAAAAGTTTAATTTGCCAAGAAGCCATTTTTTTAAATACTTACAAGTAAGAAGTTTCCTACAAAATAAAAGAGGGGGGACGAGAGGATTTGAAAAAAATAATATATTAGAAATAATAGAGAGTGGAGTAGATTGCACTATTAAAAGGTTTTACGCAGAGTTAAACGAGCATAGAACAGATGACATGGATAAATGGGGGGAAAGCTGGTCAGTGAAGCTGGGTATAGAACAAGATTGCTTTAAAGATTCATTAGTCTTAGGGATAAATATTTTGTGCTCTGCATCTTTACAGGCACAACAATACAAGACCTTGTACTGGCTTTACTATACCCCGGCTAAACTAGCACAATGGGGAGCGACAAACGGTATACATTGCCCCAGGTGTATGAGTGCAAATGCGGATGCTATCCATATGTTTGCAACGTGTCCAAAGCTAGCAATACTACTTAAAGAAATAGAATTGTTTCTACAGAGAGTATTAAAAATAGCTGCTAATTTAACACCCGTGACTGTATTACTAGGGACAGATGGTAGTATTGAAGATGAAGCAGGGAAATACTGTATCTTCATTGCTATGGCAGTGTATAGACTATGTATAGCATCTGCATGGTTAGATCAAACGGTACCATCATTCCAGCAATGGCTAGCCAGGTTGCTGAGTATACACAATTTAGAAAGAGCAATCTACTCAAGAAGGGGGAAAAACTCGAGGAAACTAGGCTTGAAAATATGGGAGGCTATAACGAAATGGAAGGAAGAAGGATGATGTATATAGAAATTGTATATAAAACTGTATTTGTATATAGATTGTATATAAACTGTATATAACTGATAATATTTGGTGTATATTTAATGCATACAAAGGATGTCAAAATCAGTATATAAGCTATAGGATATTGAGCTAATCCTCAATATGATTGATGATATATTTTGTTTTGAAAAGTAAGCTTTAATTTATTCTATGTTGATGTTATATGAAGATGTATGGTATGAATATTCCATGGATATGCTGTATTGTTTACTTGTTCCACGCCCCCTCTGGGTTCCAGAGGGTGGTAAATATGTAAAAATCCTTTAATAAAAAGAATTAAAAAAAAAAAAAAAAGAATATCATCATTCCCCATATTCACTCTTCTTCTCATAACTTTCTTTCCTAACACTCACCTTCTTTCAGTCCTCCTACTTCACTTCCTTTCACCTCTCATACCTTTCTGTTCTTTCTTACTCATTCTCCTTTCAATTATCAATGCACTCTATTTCACTTACTCTTTTTCATTTTTTTAAGAATATAGCTCTTTGATGAGAATTGGAGGTAGTTCTGAAAAGAACTTTTGGTTTTCTTCTTTTTTCAAAACAGGAACAAAAACAGGGAATGGAAACTGCTCAACAGGAGCAAAAAAAACAAAAAAAATTAGGGGTGGGAAGGGCAGGGATGGTTCTCCAGTGCTTGTACCATGAGCTGGACACTTTGCTCCCCATAGGTGAGGAGTTGATTGCAGTATCTGCATCTGACGATACCATGGTTAAATGCAGGTTGAATGTTTGGCACCTGCTCCTGTGATTGCCCCCTCCCAGAAGAAGTTGCTCCTCCGGTGGATGTAGAGGCCCCATCACTGGGAACCTCTTGTGCCAGAGCCCTGACACTTTCCCGGGCAAAATTCTTGGGGTGCTTCCTCTGCACATGCCGGATCATTGTGAAGTTCCCAAAAGAGTACTTTTTCAAAGGGTTACCTCGTGACAGCTCTTCTTTGCAGATCCTGCACTGCACTTTTGGAGCATTTACCTTTTTTTGTCCAGGTGGGATTTCAAAAAATTTCCAAATGAAATGTTCCTTAACTTTTCGTTGAGGAGGCTCTTCATTAATGAATTCTGGGTCATCCTCACTGCTGGATTGTCTGGCAGCCATTGTAAAACCAAGAAATATCCTGGAGCAAAAAGGCAGGTCTTTCAGTCACAAAAGTGAAAGAAGAAGTGAAGGAAATGGGTGGGGATTTCATTCTTTGTAAAAAAAACTGTTAGCAACCAATGAAAAGTGTTATTTTAAGGTCACATGACCCGACGCGCTTACGCTGCGCGCTCCACAGCGCTTCCGGGTGCGTTTACACGGCGCGAACGTAGGCGCTTCCGGGGCGCAAACGTGGCGCGAACGTAGGCGCTTCTGGGTGCGTTTACGCGGCGCGAACGTAGGCGCTTCCGAGGGCACTTACGTTGCGTGCCGAAGTGACGTCATCAAACTTTTACAGAAATGCATAATCATTTTCCTTATAAAAAAAAACTGATTTTATTTGTATGGTACGAAATGTTTTGCATTATTATTAACTTTTCATTCATATTTTTTTTCTCGAACGAAAGTAGCGCTCTGGGTGCGCTTTCAGGTGAGCTCACCGGTTAGCTTACCGGAAAGCTTACCGGAGAGCTTACCTGAAAGCTTCCCGGAGCGCGCACCCAGAGCGCAAAAGAAAAAATTATATATAAAAAAAAAAAATGAATACTTACAAAAAACAGCAAATTGTAAAAAAAAAAAAAGGTTAGAAACTCGATATAGAAAGGAATTAGCATTTAAAAAACCTATGAAATTCACTGAAAAAACCATAGGTTTCACACCAGTTATAGTTAGGAATTAGCATTTAAAAAACCTATCAAATTCACTGAAAAAACCATAGGTTTCACACCAGTTATAGTTACCTGGAAATTTTACTGACATAAAACCATTGAAATTCCTACGTTATAGTTAGTTGGACTCACTATAACTTGCGTGTGTAATGCACTGCTGATGACATCACATATTACATCACTCATGACATGGTCAGTGACATCACTCATGACATCACTGATGACACCATCCTTGTGACAGAGAGACTGACCTACTTTCACTGTAAAGTAACCCTTAAAACACATTTTGAAAAATAAAAAATAACATTTAAAAAAAGTGGACATACCTATACCAGATACAACAACCAATTCAGTAATTCCACCATTTATATACACATCCACTCGCTCATCAACACTTCTATATAGTCACTCATACATATACTAACTCATCATATGTAGTGAGACACCTATACATCCGTTAACACACTGACAGTCTTCAAAAAGTTGCTCACACACATACTCACACATGCAAATAAACTATTGAACATCCATTTATTTGCATATACAGCTATACATACACTACCACCTTACTTCTAAGGAAACTTACACATACTTACTCTCTTAAACAATCACTTATAGAAACACATACTTATTAAAACAAGAACTCTTTCAATCTCTCACTCTCACATATACTCAATTATATACACCAATACTCACATATACTACATTAAAACATATGTAGTTACAGATAAAGACACTAGTGAGACAGTCATTCACTTACTAACACAAACATATACACACTCATTCGCCCTTACAATCCTACACATATGCTGTCTTCAAAACACATACAAACAGTGAGTCAGTCATTGATGCATCTTTGTGCTAAGTAACACCCCCACCAAATCAAACAGACAATTATAAAGATACTAAAAAAAACATCTAATAACCCATATACACACACATGTAGCTACTCACCAACCCATGCAGCCACTTATACACAAAGTGAAACACTGATACATATATTTAAATATTTAAACATTACTCGCTAATATATGTATTCACTAAGATGCACTTAATAAGGCAGTTATCCAATCAT
This sequence comes from Lissotriton vulgaris, assembly GCF_964263255.1. Lineage (NCBI taxonomy): Eukaryota > Metazoa > Chordata > Amphibia > Caudata > Salamandridae > Lissotriton > Lissotriton vulgaris. The sequence goes on from NC_141685.1 coordinate 1,035,681,041, forward strand.
TTTTTTTAAAAAAAACATCCATTAAGACAATAATTTAAACAAATATTCTTCCATCGACCTTAACATACATATATAAAACATATTTATTTATCTGAAAGACACACATTCACTGGATGGTGTCATCAGTGATGTCATGAGTGATGTCACTGACCATGTCATGAGTGATGTAATATGTGATGTCATCAGCAGTGCATTACACGCGCAAGTTATAGTGAGTCCAACTAACTATAACGTGGGAATTTCAATGGTTTTATGTCAGTAAAATTTCCAGGTAACTATAACTGGTGTGAAACCTATGGTTTTTTCAGTGAATTTGATAGTTTTTTTAAATGCTAATTCCTAACTATAACTGGTGTGAAACCTATGGTTTTTTCAGTGAATATATATATATATATATATATATATATATATATATATATATATATATATATATATATATATATATATACACACACACTTCAATGTTAATTACCTGGTGGTGTACTTGGCCACACCTCACTGAGGTATAAATGAGGACTAATACCACAAAGGCATGCACTGAAACCCAGATTTGGAAGCCTCTGGGTAGAGTCTCGTCCACGCTGGTTTCAGGGGAGGAACAAGCCTGGTTCGATGAGGTGACGGAGTCTCAGGTTCTCAGATACCTCGAGCCTGATAACTACCCTGCATTTCCTCGGAACAGGTAAGAGTAAACAAATATATACATAAATCAGTCTCTACAGCCGTGCTGATAAGTGACTGAGTCAAGGGCGCACAGTGCCACCAGTCTCTAACACTCCGTTGCACACTGAACTGTTCTAGTTTGAAGGCGCAGCAAACGTGCACGCTTTTTCAGACTTGTACTCACGGTTCTAAAACTCTGTGACAAATTGGGATTCCTTTGTTGTTTGCTGCAGCAGTCTTGTGCAGGTTCCTCTAAAGAGAGCCTTTTATAGCCCTAGCAGGGTGCTCACAGATGCTGTGATGCTGCCGGAGCAGGGCTGTAGGCGGGTTTGTCTAAGCTGTTGAATCCGAGTTGCTGGCCAGTTTCTCCTACTGCAGCTCGGCCAAAGGCAGAAGCTTTAGGATCACCTCCAATATCTTCTTGCTTCTTAGTCCAAGTCACCTATTTCGCATCAATGGGTGTGACGACAGGCATGGCTTAAATGGACTTGGTTGGCCAAAAGGGCAGCAGAAAGCATAGGTGTTTATGCAACCTTCTAGAACAGAACCTTCTATAACAGTGTAGAAGAGCAGGGTGTGACAGTAAGGGAACTTTCTAGACAGTCTAAAACCTCCCAGAACAGCCTACAAGGGCAAGGTGTGATGGTGTGTCCAATGTGGAACCTTCTGCAACAGTCTACAACCTTGATAAAACATTTTTTTGGAGGACAGTGGAGCCTTCTCACTGCCAGCACCTAACCTGCTATTACTCCCAAAGTCTTACCCCTTCCATTCTTATAGGGGTCAGTGTGCACACCGAATGGCACCCACTGTCATAGTGCCTATTCCCTCAGGAATTTAACAAATTGAAACAAAAATGCACAGGTGCACCACTTACACAATAATTCTAAATAGGGCTGGATATAGGGTTCAAAAACAATAGTTAGCGAAGGCAGAGATCTTCAATTTAATTTCTTTATTCCATTTTATTGTTGTGTAGAAAAAACAATACAGCCGGGCGTTTTGTCCTACTATAGGACTTCTTCAGGGCGATGATTCCAATATCAATGGGTCTCTGTCGGGTAGAAAATAACTATATTTCCTCCGACGTGAATTATATATGAGTGGCGATTTCAAGAAACAATCCACGTGTGGGGCACAACAATTCAAAGGCGGTTATACGCTCTAAGTTAGGGGTCCATCAATGCCATCGTCTAGTGTTGATTGAATTCCAAAAATTATCTTAAAAACGATAAATGGCAGTAGTCAGTCTTTGAATTGTCATCAGTCTGATGGAGTGATCATCTTTGAGCTGGATATAAGTGCTCTATCCTTATTAAGGGCCGGGTATAGTAGAGCAGCAGGAAAAATTGCCACAGGTAGCCCAATGGAGTACAAGGGACAGGGTCGCAATGTGATAAAAGCGATCCAACGGAGTTTCCATAAGCGTTGTCTCGACCGGCTCCCTCCAACAGGTCAAGAACCTTCTAGAACAGTCTAGAAGAGCAGGGCGTGGCCAATGTGCAATTGTGGCAAATTTACAATCATTCTGAACTGTGCCTACTCCTGAATGACAAGACCAAAAAACAACATGGTTGTGCAGAAAGCGCTTGGGCATGAAATAGGAAGCATGTAAATTGTGCGTGACCTCTAGACACACATATCCTGCAGCGCTCAGGCAATAATACCACACTAACCCTGAGCTCTGAGGGTTGTGGGTGTGTATTGGGAGTGTAATATGGTAACCTAGTATACTTCCACATTTAACACTAAACTCCAGTCTGTGGCAATCACTGTACCTATAATAAACCCAGAGAAAGAAGTCTGTTAGAACAACGTAGGGGTTTCTAGCAACCCGACAGTAGATACACAAGAATTGTTTTGGCATTCTGTTTGCTCTTCTTTCAAGTATGCCCTTAGTGTTAATATGTAAAGACTCGGCAGACCTGTCAAGTAGGATTTGACACTTTAGCAGGATTTGACACTGTGATGCCAAAAAGAGGCCCGCAGTGATTGGAGCCTACCTGATTGGGAGAACAGAGAAAAGGCTCTACACAGGTGTCAGCTAACATCAGCTAGGATATAAGAGGTCCTCCTTAATTGAATATTTATGTATTTTTTTATCTTTAGAGTGAACAATATTGTTTTTAATCTAATGTCTGTCCTGAAGAAGATGGTGTCAACCCGTTTATGTCCACCGAAAGCAGAGTTAATAACTCTTTTATATTGTATTGTTTTATTATGTAAAACTAAAACTAGGTGTATGCTTTTACCTTGGAGACTTATTGCTAGATGTACCATCTGAACACAACTGACCATTATATATTTAGCAGTAAACAAAATGTAAATGTGGGAATATTAAATATGTGAAAAGTATAATTGATGTGTAGATAAAGGACTACTACGCATAGGGGTGATAATCCAGAGTAACACTGTCTGTGGTCTCTTCTGTAAAAAGATTTTATGAATTGTTTATAAATTGTTTTGACTTTTAAACATTCTTATCGTTGAATACAAAATTATTTTTCAATAAAGGAGGAGATATTTTTACCAAAAATAAGGCTTATAATTTGGATGCATTGTATGTAAGTGTGTGAATAGTATGATGTGGACGCATGTTATAAATAACCCCTGCTCACCCCCTTGGTAGCTTGGTACGAGCAGTCAGGCTTATCTTAGAGGCAGTGTGTAAAGCATTTGCACATAATCAACAGTAATACAGTGTAAGCACTACAAAAGGACACCACACCAGTTTAGAAAAATATCTAATATTTTTATATACTTAAGGAAAGACAAAAAACGATAAAAATACACAATACAGTACTTCGAAATCTTCAGTTATCAAAATACCTTGAAAAACAGTTCCTTGAAGTCTATAGCTCCGTCCAGGGCTATCACAGCATTGTGAACGAACAAATCCAAACAGTTCTGGCTGACCGCGGCGTCGCGTTCCGGAGGTCGGAGAAGGAGTCGTCGGGGCCCTCGAAGTCACACGTGTTGCAGATCAAACTCCTCTCTGTTGAAGTCAGGAGCGCTGGCATCGGCAGGCGTCGGGTGCTGCGGGGCGAAGTGCAGCGGTGCCACGTGCAGTGCCCTCAGGTCGCGGTGCGAGTAGTGGCTCGGTGGCGGCATCAGATGGTGTCGTCGGTGAGGCCAGGTTGGCGGTGCGAAGTGAATGCTGTGCTTGTCGTGGTGCTGGCAAGTCGAGGTGCAAGCAGCGGCATCGTCGGTGCTGGAGCTCTGTCGTCTGGAGTCGATGGCGACGGTAGGCCAAGGCTACGGTGCGGGGTGAGGGCGATGCGTTGTGTAACTTTACGAACAGTGCCTTCGAACCACGGTGCAAGCAGCGGTGTAGATTTCGGCGTGGAGTGATGTCATCTGGGATACAAAGGTGTTGTCGTGAGGCAAGGTGGTGCAGAGCCCACTGGTTATGGTGCCAGCAGCGGCTCTGTGGCGGCATCAGCAGGCGGCGTCAGTGAGACCAGGGTTAAGGTGCAGCGATGCCTTCAGGACACGAAGTCGGCAGCGGCGTCGTAGACCTCTTTGAGTTGCGTTTTCTTCTGTTAAAGCACAACACACAGTCTCCAATGCTGAGGGCAGAAGAGCTTAAAGTCTTTGCTGTTCCTGAGACTTCTTAAACAGGGGGCAAGCCCTACCTCAAGCCCTTGGAGAAACTCACAAAAGTAGATTGCAGAAAGTCCAGTCTAGTCCTTTCACTGCTGAAGACAGAGGCAGCCACTGCAGGCCAACACAGCAAAGCACACAGCAAAGTGGTAGTCCCTCCTCACAGCTTCTCCAGCTCTTCTTGGTCCAAAAGAGTTCTAAAGTTCAGGGATCTGGCCCCAATGTTTATATCCCAAAATCCTTTGATCTCTTCGGCAGAGAGTGTGCCCAGCCAGAACCAGTTCTGCCATCTCTGGATTTGACTTCCAGGCAGTAGGTGGAGACGGCATGGTCAGAGGCAGACCAGGCCCTTTGAGGTGCAAGGAAATTTCCTCCCCCTTCCCCAATTGCAGCCCAGGCCTATTCAGCCCTTTCCCGACCCACCTAGACTATCTGGAGCCACTCCTGCTCCCCAGCCTTCTGTCTTCCAAAACCCAGACAGACAATCCACATGCCAGCAGAGGCACACAGGATGACTGAGAAAAAAATACCTATTTCCTAAAAGTGGTATTTTCAAACACAGAATGTAAGAATCACCTTCACTAAAAGATGTATCTTTAGATTAGAGTTCAGGCATATTAAACTTATTTTCCAACCTAATTACCTGGGCCAGTTATGTTTATAAGATGTTATAAACAAACTCCCCATTCTGTCCTATGGGGAACAGGTAGCCTTGCAATAGCGAAAAACGAACTTGGCCATAATTTCCTATCAGGACATGCCACACACACCAGGGCATGTCCTACCTTTCACATACACTGCACCCGGCCCACAGGGGTACCTTGGGCCTACCTTAGGGGTGGCTGACATGTAAGAAAAGGGAAGGTGAGGGACTGGAAAGTATGTGCAGTGGCCAAGTCGACATGGCAGTTACAAACTGCGCGCAGACTCCGCAATGGCGGGTCTGAGTTACCTTTTCATGGCTGCTCACGTGGGTGGCACAGTCGGTGCTGCAGGCCCAGCAGTAAATTACAAAAAACAATTTGATGGACAGAATGTAGATCAATGTCTTACATTCACCCCAGTACAACGATCTGGGCCTAAATCCATCGTTTTTTGCACTCCACACCACCCTGGGTCAGATAATGGCTTTATGCAAATCAGCTCTGACCCTGTGCCCCATGGGAACAGTCCAGTCCGAACTACAACAGCCATATCTTTCCCAGACCGGAATCAAGCATCCGAGGACCGGACCGGTTTCGAGGTAACACCTCTCATCAGCCCGGCTAGCTTGACTCCAGTGGTGTGGAGGCTCTGGGACCCACGTCTGAGCTACCCCAGTACACTCAGGGAGAAAATTACAAAAAACAATTTGATGGACAGAATGTAGATCAATGTCTTACATTCACCCCAGTACAAGGATCTGGGCCTAAATCCATCGTTTTTTGCACTCCACACCACCCTAGGTCAGATAATGGCTTTATGCAAATCAGCTCTGACCCTGTGCCCCATGGGAACAGTCCAGTCCGAACTACAACAGCCATATCTTTCCCAGACCGGAATCAAGCATCCGAGGACCGGCATGCCCAGCAGTAGCATTTGATTCACAGGCCCTGGCACACTCAGTGCACTTTACTAGGGACTAACAAGTAAATCAAATATTCAATCATGGAAACACCAATCCATAACACAATTTACCACAGGAGCATTTGCACTTTACCACTGACCAGTAGTTAGAAAAGTGTGCAGAAACACCACGCCAGCAAAAACAGAGTCAAAACCGGGAGGTCAGAAAGCAAAAACTCTGGGGAAACACGCCAAAAGATGCCAAGTCTAACAACACAGTAAAAGAAAAATCAAAAATAACATGGGGAACAACATTTTGTTATCAGTTATGTTGACCCAGTTCCCGTTGTCTCTGAAGGTTTGCTCTCAAATTAGTTTTTTGAGTCGGCTAACATTTGCCTGTGACAAGGGCATAGGGCAACCTCTTTGAAGTTAATACAGTTCCTGGGCCCAAACAGCTGGTCATCATGTCAAGGGAATACCGCCACCTCCCCACACCAAAGCCTTTTTTCTGTGCTCTGTGAGCAGTTTTCACACCTCTACAAATGCTAATTACTGTCTGGCAGAAGTGAGAAAGCAAATGCATCTTTCAGACAGGGAAAAGGTACATTTGTAAAAGTTTCATTTTTTAAAATATTTATTAAAAATCAGACTTCGGGGGCGTGGCCTGCAGCTAACCAAGATGGCTGCGACCTAGTAAGGCTCCGAGGGTGAGACCGATTCCCCCCACACATCCGACCAGTTATCCGGCTCCAGCACTGACCCGCGCTCTAAATATTTGTGGCAGAGGTGAACCGGAGTACAGCGATCCAACTCCAAGACTTCTGCAACCTCGGAGCTAGAAGCAGCATCGAAAGGGAGTTTGCGGCCTGCAGCTGCGTTGTGAGCACCGGCCTCAATTTTGGAGACCCACCGGAGAGGCACGGCGCGAGGCGCCGTCAACAAGCGGCGCACCGGACTACAGAGTGCATCTGAGGCGGCCGGCGGTTGGTGAGTGGTGCAGCTGCCCCTCGCCCGGCCTTGCTCCCATCACGCCGCCAGGGCAAAATAGTAGTCAATACACGCCGCAATTACGGCCTGAAGAGGCGCGGAGCCCGGGGATCTCCCACTGCGCCAAGGCTTGACATCGCCCGAATTCGCCCTTCTGTGTGGGCCATCGGCTTCAGAGTGGGCTCCACACTGGTTAAGACGCTTACCTACCGCCCTGCCGATTCTTGTGGCGTGGGGACCCCTGGGCCAGGTACAACTTTCACATGAAGCGACGCCCCCAGACATGGTGGCCCTACACCAGGTACAAACCACGGTGGGTACGATTTCGACTGATGTGACGCTCCTGCGGGCGGACCTGCAAAAAATGTCGTCCAGGATCACAGAGGTGGAACAGGTCACGACGTCACTCATCTCAGACACTGCACTACTGCTTAAACGCGTAACGCAATTGGAGGAAGACAATAGACTAATGGCGGACAAGATGGACGAACAAGAAGGGCGCTCCAGACGCAACAATATTCGCATAATTGGCCTTCCGGAATCGGAAGGGGGACCTGCCATGGACCTTTATGTGGAGGATCTCGTGAAAAACACACTGCAACCTAAAGGCCTCTCAAATTACTTCTCTGTGGAGCAGGCACACAGGGTACCAGGTGGACGCCCGCGCCCCGGGGCACGACCAAGATCTGTCCTGGCACGCCATTCTGCAAACGGCGATGGTGGCACCACCCATACGGATCCAAAATTCTGAAATCTCATTTTTCCCTGACTACACGACGGCGGTGGCAGCGCGACACAGGAGTTTCCTTGAGGTGAAAAAGACGCCGAGATCCCGCAAACTGCCCTACTCCATGCTCTTCCCGGCGTGCCTCAGAGTGGTGGCAGATAAAAAAAACTATTTTTTTGATACACCGGAGGAGGCACATGACTAGCTCGAGGGGTGGCGTCAGGCGGAGGGGTCCGGGAGGCAGAACGGGCGGCGTAGATGATAAGGAAAGACAGATGAAGCTGAAGAACCCGAGCAGGAGGAGAGAGATGAGAACAATGTGACCAAAGACTCTGGGGAATGACTCCTTCAGGCACAAGGGCAGTACTTACCTCTTTCCTCTGTATGATGTGTCTTATAATGCTGATCATTGCTGATTGGGATTCACCTCCCCTACTTACTGAGAAGACTATTAGTGATGAGCCGGGACTCTGGAACTGTTGGGGCTCTATCTGGTCCACCTTGGACTTTCACCCCCCATGCTCTCATAAGCAACGATGTTTTTCGATAGGGACAATGAGCACTCTGCTGAGTTGGTGTGGCGGGCAGTTTGGAGTCCGCAAGGCAGGGAGGCAGGGAGGGGGTGTAAGTTCTTTGTTTTTTATGTTACATGTTCACGCGATGCTTAGATGTGAAATGGACGGCACAGTGTTATGGTTCGCAGAAACTGATTGTCACCTGATTACCACGCAGGTCCACAAGTGCCCTGAAAGTTTTCAGTCTGATGATGGGGGTTGACTCGCACCCTGTTTTAAAGGAGGGCTCTGATGTGGTAACCCGTCCTTATCTATACTCACTTGGAATGTTCGCGGCCTGGGTGACAAAATTTAACGAGGCCTGGTTCTGAAATGCATTAAGAGGGAAGGTGCGGCAGTGGTGCTCTTACAGGAAACACACCTCACTGGCACGGCTACGAGGGCAATGGACAGGTGGGGTTTTAAGATGATGGCCCACTCAGAATTCACCTCTGGGTCTAGAGGAGTTGGTATCTTGGTAAAAAAGCAGTTCCCTTTACTCATACAATCCGTTAAATCTGACAACGCAGGTAGATTTGCTGCTATATACGCACAGTGGGAAGGGAAGCCTATTAATATTGTTTCAGTCTATATACCACCAGCCCTACAGGCGACAGCCCTAGCGGACTTCAGTGCATTCCTACTGGGGCTCCCGGAAGGTGACCTACTTATTGGGGGAGATTTCAATTTGGTGGCTGATAACCTAGTGGATAGATTCCCACCCAGATTAGATGCGTCGGAAGCATCACGGTTGGGGGGCTTCTTGATGACTATGGGACTCGTGGACCTTTGGAGGAAGCATCATCCTCTGGAATGCCAGTTCACCTATCACTCCAGCGTGCATAATATCTCGCTAGACTCGATTATTTTCTGGGCTCGGTGGGTGGCCCTGGCAATGTTGTTAATGTAGAAATCAGACCACGGGGTATCTCTGATCACTCCCCTCTGTTGATTAGTTATGCACATCATCAGCTCAAACGGCGTCGGACCTATCCGATCCGTTCTGGCTACCTCCACAATCATAAGATCAGGAAAGAACTGAAGACGGGGACGAAACATTACTTCCAAGACAACACTGATTGTGTGACCTCATCTATCACACTATGGGAGACCTACAAGACAGTGATTAGAGGGCAAGCAATAGTCTCCATCACAGCACATAAGCGTGCAGGGCAAGCGGAACTGCTAGCTTTAGAAACGGCAGTAGCTGAGGCAGAGACGCAGCATGCTGCTGACCCGACCCCCACAACGGCACATAATTTGCAAGTAGCACAGCGCCAACACAGAGCACACTTGACTGAAGGGGTCAAGCAACAAATGCCCCATTTACGGCACAAAATTTATGAGGTAGGAGACAAGGCGGGCAAGTTACTCGCGTGGCTGGACAGACGTGACAGGCGGGTCAGATGGATAGCACAGCTTGCGATGGAGGGAGGGAGCCCTACTACGGATCCACATACAATAGTCCACATGCTAGCACAGCACTACATGACTGTATACTCCTCTACATCCACTATCTCGGAGGAAGAGGCATACACCTACATCAAAGACCTTAAAATGCCCACATTATCCGCGGCAGAAGCACAAGCCTTAGACGAAGACCTCACGACCGATGAGGTGCAGTTAGCTATTAAAGCACTACAGGCGGGTAAGGCGCTAGGGCTTAATGGTATACCAGTGGAATTATACAAACAGCTGACAGGCACAATTGCGCAACATCTCCTGAATATGTTTAAAGATAGCCTAGAGGCTGGGGAACTTCCATTGGATCAACGCACGGCTACTATTGTTGCTATAATAAAACTGAGGAAGCCAGCTGACCAATGTACGTCCTATCGCCCGATCTCCCTCATCAACGCCGAGGCTAAAATACTTGCTAAATTATTGGAGCTTCGTCTTTCGTCCCATCTGCCCAAACTCATACATAAAGACCAGTCTGCCTTTATGCCCGGCAGGAACACGGCACTCAATTTAAGTCGAGTACATGGTGTATTGGCACGCGCGGAATATCTTCAGGAACCGGCCGTAATACTCTCCCTGGACGCACATATGGCGTTTGACACAGTCCACTGGCCCTTTTTATTTGGGGTGCTACGCCATTTTGGGTTTGGCCCAAAGTTCTGTGCCTGGATCCGCTTGTTGTATGAGAAGCCCATGGCGCATGTCACTGCTAACGGCCATATCTCATCGGATTTCCCCTTGGCCAGAGGCACGCGACAGGGTTGGCCACTGTCCCCGTTACTGTTTGCCATGGTTTTGGAACCTTTGGCGGAATGGATAAGATGGGAGCCTACTATCAGAGGCCTCCATTGGACCGATGATTGAGAAGATAGAATATCCCTGTACGCAGACGATATCCTATTATATTTCACCTCTCCCAAGCGCTCTATTAACACTCTTCTGGATGTCTGCACAGCCTACGGCCGAGCGTCTGGCTATTCGATTAACTGGTCTAAATCCACCATGTACATACTGCGCAGGCCCCACCACGCTTACCGGACGGCTGTCCATTACGGACTGCAGACAGTGCATTTAAGTATCTAGGGATATACATCACAGCTAGCCCGGTTGACTTGCATGCACATAACTTGCAACCCCCCCATGATCGTCTTAAACATGACATACGTCACTTGGAATCGCTACCGCTGACCCTGCTAGGCAAGGCAGCGCTTTTCAAAATGATGGCTCTACCCCGCTTTCTCTATATTTTAGAAAACACGCCATACCCCGTGCATGCCACCTATTTTAAAACAATTGCAGCACAAGTCTCGGTGCTACTGTGGAGTCATAAACCCGCACGTATAGCGCAGGCCAAGCTAACACGAAGCTGGTACGATGGAGGCATAGCGCTCCCGGACATCTGCCTTTACTACTGGGCATCACAGTTGAAGGTTATCAACCAGTGGCTGCATCTCTCACAGTCCGAACCAGCTCTGAAGGCAGACAGGGCACAGTTGGGATTGTCTGGTATGCTGGCTCCCCTCTATGATGAATCCTTAACCGTCACAAAGTTTGACCCACTGAAACACACACTCACTATATGGCACGCGGCACTGACTAGGTTGGGATGGCGGGGAGTTTTGACACAGTTGACTCCGTTATGGGACACAAAGAAGCTGGGGAAACTCAGGCAAACCAAGGGCTTTGACCGCTGGGATGCTATAGGTATTTCAACTATCGGGGATCTATGGCAGAAGGGATACGTAATACCCTTTGAGACACTGAGACAACAGTATGATCTGGCACCTTCAGAACATTTCTGGTATATGCAGATACGTCATGCATTAACAACGACACTGACACCTGAAATGGACATCCCAGAGGCGTCCCCTCTTGAGGACAGACTACTCACAGACTATATGCCATCAAAGGCGACTTCACTGACGTATCGTAAGCTAATAAATAATTTACCTGACCCAATAGTGCCCTTACGGGAGAAATGGTTGCATGATTGTGGGGATATTGATGACTCGGAGTGGCGAGAGGTGATTGCGTCTCCGAAAGAAGTGGGCATCTCCTCGCGTCTCCGCTTGGTCCAACTACGCATATTACATAAATCATATTACACTAGAGACATACTGCATAAGATTAAACGAATAGCACACCCATACTGCCTGCGGGGATGTGGTGAAGTGGGGACCTTCTGTCACACAATATGGGACTGCCCGAGAATTGCACACTACTGGGTTCAAGTGATGCGAACCATGTCTCAATCGGAAGAAGTTTCCATATTGCCAGACCCTAGACGTTGCCTTTTGAATATATGGGAATCTAATGACCTCACACGTTCGAGACAGGGTTGGATGACACTGGGTATGCTGATGGCAAAGAGGAATATATCGCAGAAATGGGGCAGGATGGAGTCACCCACGCTAGCGGCTTGGAAGCATGATATGGATGCAGTGATGATTTCGGGCAGTGTTCTGCAATAGAGGTTGTCCCAAAAAATGGAGTAGGATCTAGGGGGCATGGAATAAATATAGAGGGGACATTTGTGAGCCACCCTCGGATGATGATAGTTCCAGCTCTGATTCCGATTGATGCGTTGGACATAATGCATTTGCTAACAGCCCATGTTGCGATTGGTGGATTGAGATGTAATTATACTTGTGACATAATCATAATGGTTTCTGCTGAAGGACTACTAGTATGCCAATTTGACAATATTTAAAGGGGGAGCACAGGCACGTTACCACTGGTTAAAGTTCTAAAGCCAGCAATAATATAGGGTTGTAGGAAAGTGGGTTTCTGTTGCAGTAACCCCCCCCCCCACTTGTTGCCAGACTACTGATGCACTTTTACTTGGTGTGCCCTGGGTCCCTGCCAATCAGGTTCCCAGGGCCTGTGTTCTTTCCCCAAAACTAACCCAATTGGCATCTCTGCACCCGTTGTCCACGGCCTGAGCTCGGGTGGGCAAACACCACGAGGAGGGCACCCGTGTCTAGATTTGCTCCCTGTGCTCTCCCTGTGCTCTCATATCCACCGCATAGTGAGACTTTCCAGTCTTCTAATAAGCTTCCAGACCCTCCCCTGCATGCATATCCTGACTTTCAGCCATTTCGACACTTATTGGGAATTGACATCAATTCAGTGCTGTTCTTGAACCAGCACTGCCTGCAGTGCTACCTAGACTCTTGAGCTTTAGCTCAATTCTTGTTCCTGCCGCAGCACTGCCTTCTATGCTACTTTGTTTTCTTGATTTCTCAACCTGCACTATTTCTTGGCAGCGTTGTACTCCTCTTTCTGTGTACGTTTTTCTACCCAGTTCCAGTCCTTGTCCAAGTCCATGACTGTGTTCCGCACATAGTCCTGGACTTTCCCTGACACTCCGGCGATCCTGAACCGAGATCTGGTGATCCCTGACCTATCTCATGCCTCCTCCGACACCTGCAGCCTAAATCCAGAAGGCCCCCCTAACGGCGACCAGGGGCTGGCAAGAATATCCGACCCCACAAGGCACCCCTGCCCCGATGCCCCAGGGCCTTGTGTGCCCAAACCAATGGTGCCTAACCAACCCCTAACTTCCCAACTTACCTCTCAAAGTGGTGGTTGCACCCAGACGTCCTTTGTCTCCCTGCCTGTAGTGCCTTTGCAAACCAGAGGTTCTCAATTGGAAACCAAAGGGCATCCGACCTCGAAACAGCACCCTACACCCGGCCGCCCTAGTGCAGCTGAGGGTGCACCTTAGGTGCTAATCTGTTTCGCCATTTGCCCTGAGCTGAAGTGCAGGAGCTTTGCTCCCACAACCCAGTGGCCTGCTTGCCAGCAGCCACCAACCGGAGGCCCCCTATTCCGCATTGGATAACATTGGGCCGCAACACTCTGCACCTGGCTGCCCTAGTGCCTCTGAGGATGTAACAAGAGTGCATCACTGACACTGGGGGAAACCCTTTTTCTAACCCCAGAACCTTAAACCCAAAGACCGATTACCTACTTTAAAACCGATAACCATATTTTCCTCCATAGGACAACAATGAGCGTTTTTATGTGAAAATTTTCTAAGTGTCGAGTTTTGAAATCTAAAGAAACTCTTTCAAATTGCATAATCTAACAAAAACGATTTTACTTACCTGTTTCCAGGAAATGGCCCAGAGTAGTATCCAGGTATACTACTGTGAGTAAGCCTAGTAATCTCAAAAGTTACTTACCTGCTATTTTGTTGAAATTCCCATTGAAGCCTATGTACTGCATTTACTAAGTACTGCCTTTTTACTGCATCCACTGTAAATCATATCAAAGTACATATTCAATTGCAATCCTAAAACTGTGTCATCCAAATCGTATTCTAATTGCATTACTACTGTAAAGCACTTATTGCTTAACTGTACCTGGCTTGCTTCATTCTAGAATTAACCCCTTTAGTGCTGCCGTCGGCCAACGGTCGTCGCGAGCACTACCTTGCCAGTGCTGCGCACGTCTATTTGCCGACGCGGCCGCACCCATTTGTTCGAACATTCAGCACTGGCGCAGAACGTTCGAAGCAACAAACGGGTTAAAATATCTGAAAGAATATTTGTATACAAAACCAATTGGTCTTAAGGTCAGTCTTTGAGTGTGTGAATGAATTTGCTGACGGAGTGGGTACAACAAGTACTTAACACTGTCCTCTGATACTGCCTTACTGCTCGACCACACTACCACAAATAAAGGGTAAGGTTCTATCTAAGTTTATCTCTGCCTACCTTTGGGGTTCCACTGGACTCTGTGCACTCTATACCTCACTTTGGTATAGTATATACAGAGCTAGCTTCCTACGAGGTTCCAATAAAAGGTGACAAATATGGGGTGACCACACAAAAAAGGCAAATTTCCTGCCTTTGGTGATTGGAGAACCTAACTTGGTAGTCCGTCCTTATACACATCCATTTGACCATTGGGTGCTTCCCCATAATATATTTGTTGACATGCCTGTGAAGATAAACACAGCACTCATTTGCCAGATCTGATATTCAAAAGTGGCAGAATCTATTGGCCTTGGCTTCCCAGAAGTGCCACGCAGCAGTAGATAAGACTGCCCATCAATGATCAGTGCCTTGTGAAACAGAGGGGAAAAGGCAGCACACACGTAACCTCCACTTCGTCCTCCGATTGTGAAATTACATAGTTCTACAAGGACCATGATTAAATAAAACATTTTTTACCTTTGTTATCTTTACCTCAAGAAAACACAGTTTACTTTCACTCTAAATTAAAGGTGCTATTCTATGCGGTGCAAGAAGCCAGAAACATTTATTCAGCTGCACAGGATACAAAGTGTGAAGGTGTCATTTCACAGCTGGAGAATTAATATTCCTTCTCAATGACTATTTAGAAGAATTTATCTGTCTGTAGCAGGATGTCTTAGCCCAAATGGAATTTTTGTTCAAGTGGTCTGCCGAAAGCATATCTGATCTTACGTGGCAATTCCTGAATATGCTTTGAAACTGTCCGAGCTGTTAACCTTCACCCCACCCCTTTTTTCAACCCTAAATCCCTTTTGTTACATTGCTAATTTCAGTAATGTACATTCCCTTAACATTTTTTATTTTTCATCATTACTACATTTCTTCTTTAAGACATTTTTTCATTTTGATTTAGGATTAGTGTACTTCTTCATTTTCACCCAAAGCCAGAAAGAGATCTCAATGCAAAGTAGCAGCGTAGCCTCAGTTTTTAATTCTTACCTACAGGTTTTAACTGTCTGTTGTCTAAGACCTATTGCCTACAATACCAAAAAGAGAGCCCACTGGTTTTCTTTGGATTGTTTTCTTCTCAGTCTCATTTGCTTGCTTCCTATTTGATGACATCCCTTCCTCTTCTTGCATGTGTCCCTCCCATAAATCACAGCAAGTGATTTTAATACTAGTGTTTCTTGTGCTATAGTTGAGGCTGACAGACAAAAGTATGTGAAATTGTGTATTGATTAAATAGAAAGCAATTTTGCAAAATTTGCTTTGCATAACATATGGGAATTTCAGATGTTGTTTGTGTGAGAAAGTGCCATCTCTCTTGCATTGGTATACCCCACTTTTTGCTGGACTGCTGTTGTGCTTTGACTGAGTGTGCCCTGGGCTCCTGCCAACCAGGTACCCAGGGAATGTGTTCCTTCCCTAAAGCTGTATTGAAACAAAACCCAAATGGCATCTCTGGCCACCTATTAGCCCCTAGTAAATGGTAGCCTAGGTGCCCAAGGCCTGATGACCAGAGAAGAACAGTAAGGGCTGCAGCACTTATTGTGCCACCCTTAGGGGTCCTGTACCCTGATACCCACACACTGCCTTTGCAGGCTGAGTGTCTAGGTACAGAACTTAACAGAGAGTCGACATGGCACACATCCCTTTGTACCATGCCCACAGAACCCACTGCCCTGGCATACTTCAGTCACCCCTCTAGCTGTGTGCCCTATGCCAGTGGTGTGGGCACATGTGCATAAGGCCTGTGCCCCTACAGTACCCAGAGCCATTCCTGGGCACTGTAAGTGCAGTGATGCCATTAAGAGTACATGGTGATGGGAGGTTGTCATTATGAACTCCACAGCACTATAATGGCGACACTGAAGACTGACAAGTTTGGTACCAAACTTCTCAGCACATTAAACCAGCACTGATGCCAGTGTGGGATGTAATGTAAAATGCACCAGAGGGCATCTTAGAGATCCCCCCTGAAAACCTAACCTACAATCCACATCTGGTCTGAGTGGCTGCAGAGGCTTCCACACAGCAGACATGTTGCTGGACCCCTGGGGGGAGAGCTCCCGCTCTCCTGGGCCTGCAACAATGTACATCCTGGGCGAGGTGCTCGGGCTCCTCCCCCAGGATGTGCAGGGAGAAGCTTCAAAGGCATGCTGCCTCTGTGAGCTTCTCCAGACCATTTGCTGTACTCAGCAACTGGCCCCCACCAGTTCCAACCGCCACTCTGGTGGGAAGACTGGCGGGAAACCCCACGTCAGGCCGGGGGGGGGGGGGGGTTGCCTGTGCCAACCCAACCCCTCAGGTGGGAGAGGAGAGGTGAAGCACGACCCTGGGCTCTGGCCATCTTGAAGATGGGGAGCCCTGCCCAATCACAGCTAGGCTCCTGCCCCCCTCCCACAGGAGAGGAGCAGGCTAGGGGGTGTACCCAACCTATAACAGGGACTTATTGGTCCCTGCCCTACCTGTAACTCCCCTGATTTTAGTATTTGGGGGCACCCGGAACCTTCCTTCCTGAGATCCCGATAAGAAAAGAAGAAAGAAGATCAAGAAGAAGAAGACCCGCTGTGCAGCTGCTAACAACAGGACGACACCCACTGACTTGGCCCCAGCCCTACCGGCCGGTCAATCCTGGAACCTGCACCCGCTTAACACCGGCGACTCCTGCGGACAGCAACCTTGAGAAACCCGGAGGACCTGCCTGCCTTGACGCTCTTAAAGACTGGGACTCCCATAAGCAGAGGCTCTGCTTCAACAACCAACCCCTGGTGCCAGCCAGGAAGCTCAAGACCTGCCCACTCTGCACCCGCCAAGCCTGGCCCATGCCAGATTGATCCAAGACCACAAGGACGTCCCCCCGGCGACTGGGACCCGAAGTCCAGTGCCCAAAGACCCTCCTCGACGAACCAGACGACACCTGCAGCCTCAGAACCAGGGACCCCTCCAACCGCGACCAGCCGAGGGTAAGATTTCCCGACACCCAAAGACACCCAGCGCCCTGCGACCCCCTGTGCCTCCCTTTGGGGTACCTACCTCTTCTCCAGGATCCCAACTTACCTCTTGAAGTGGTGGTCGCACCTGAAGAATCACCGTACCCGAGTCGGCAGCCTTTGTTCCCTTTTTGCCTTTCCCATTGAATAACATTGAGCGCTCGACGGCTCAAAGGCACCCTGCACCAAGCCGCCCGAGTGCCCCTGTCAGTGCAACCTGTGCCCTATCTTACTTCCCCATTTCCCCTGAGCAAGTGACCAGGATCCCAGCTCCCACAGCTGCGTGGCCTGCTAGCCAGCAGCCACAACCGGAGGCCCCCCTGCCCCTCATTGGATAACATTGGGCCTAACTACCTCTGCACCTGGCCGCCCCTGTGCCGCTGAGGGTAAACCAACTGTACCTACCTGACCCTGTGGGACCCCTGAGTCTATGCCCAGAACCCTAACTTCCCCAGCCGAGTACTCACCAGGAAACCGGTAACTCACTTAACTGCCATTGGATAACATTGACTGGTTTGACTCGAAAAATCTTCTGTCTACTTTTGAAAACTTAAAATTTTCCCATAAAATCAACCGAATTCCAAAGTACTCACCTGTGATCAGGAGAGAAGCCAGTACTGCATCTTGTAGCCCAGTACTGAACCGCAAAAGTAATCCTAGTCGGTTTACCAGTAACTTGAATTTTCTCCTTAGGAATCCATTTTGTGCTTTTCTGTGAAATTTCTTCTGTTTACTTTTGAAAACTAAAAAATATTGTTTAAAAATCATACCAAATACTGAAACGTAATTACTTACCTGTTTTAAGTTGAGACCCAAGTGCTGGACCTAGGAGCCCAGTACTGGATTACAAAAGTAACGAGATCGTACTTTAACTGGAACCTGAATTTTCTCCCATTGGATAACATTGCCAGTTTTTCATTGAAAAGTTTCTAAGTAGTTCGAGCTACGTCAGCAAACAAGATGGCTGCTTAGGCTCCCGGCTCCGACGACCTCCGTATCCCGCCACAATATCCTGTACATTATCCGGATCTTACGCCTAGCCTCTGTGTGCATGAACCTTTCCGTACTCCGATGGTGAAATCCAGAAACTTTTATCTGCTGGTTTGACGAAGTTCAATTGAAGATTGTGGCCTACTCCAGCGGTGAAGCCGGGGCCTCGAGTATTTTCACAGCCGGGCTGCAGTGCAACAACATTGGCTGGGAGACCCAGGCTGGCTCTGGTCAATCGGAGTGGAGGCTTTGTTTAAGCCCGAATTTGGCGGCGATCGTTTCTATTGCTCAGCATCGATGGAGGAGTAATTCTGCTTGCTGTAGGCTACGTGTGGGGGTCCCCGTCCCGCGGACCCGGTACTGGGCCCGACGGAGTTCGGTGAGTCGGGGTCTCTGGCCTGCGGCCTTAACCGGGTTGTGGCTGTGAATAAAGACTGGTCACCCTCCGCATCTGCACGTTCGGGATCCTGTTTGTCACCCCCCTGAGGATGCCAGATTCACCCGGGGAGGTGATTGTGATTGGTGTTGGGCGTGAGACTATGGATCGAACGGTGCTTGAGCCATCGCTGAGATCAATACTGGCAGAAATTTGGGCGTTCCATTCACATGTGGATGTCTTATTGAGCAAATTGGACACGCGCCTATTTGAGATGCTCTTGGTGGAACCGGACCCAGCCTTACTATCAGAACAGTAAGCTACAGCCGTTCAAACCGCGGCTATTTTGACTCTGTGCGAGAACCCCGTGAGAAAGCAAGGATTGAAGCCATCGGATGGTGCCCTGGAGGACGGTGTTCCCGAGGTTGTCAGTGTATTGCCGAACCTTCCATCACTATCGACTTTGGAGGTACCGAAAGGCGTTCCCCTGCCGGAAACTTTTGATCGTGACTTTCCATTCATATTGTGGTCGTCCTCTCCTCACTTGGTGACTTTACGACTCCTGGGCAAGATACATTGGGACTTTCCATCTGGGAGGGAGAGTTCTCCTGCGTCTGAAGATTTTGCGGACTCACTGCCTAGGTGTCGCCATAGATTGATTCTTGATGACTCCCTTCTCCTTTATTACTCCTTTGTGTGCCTTTGGGTCTCGCTGGGGGGGTTCGTGTCTTGGTCCGGAAGGGCCAAGGTTAAGATCAACCAGGTCGGGACGGGTTGGAGTGGCTTTTAAGGGTGTTCAACTTGCAACTGTTTGATCTAAGAGGCTGGGCGGTGTATCACGGTGCCCCCTAATTTCTTCTATAAGTGTTGTCATACCTTGGTCTTTTAGTGATAGGGGGTGTCTGTTTCTGGCGGGGGGACTAAAGGGGCTGGGAGCCCAAACGGATAAGCCCTCCTCCATTCTTTTTCCTACTTTTAGGGTTTTAGTTATTAGGGGCGCTGCTAGTGGGGTTAGGCTGTAGCCATTTGCAGGGGTGCAGGGTGGGGGGCTGGAAAGGGGTTTTTTATTTTGCCTTTTTTTATTTCTATGGCCTTTTTCTTCCTTCCCTTTCTCTTCCTTAAAGGATTAGTATAGCTGACGATTCATTTGGATTCTTATTGTGTACTTCTATTTAGTGCTTATGCTTTTATGATATCCTGATTCCCGGGTGGGCAGGCCCTGAGAACTGGCGCTCAACATTGAATGTATATCGTATTGTTGTTTGCACCAATCCATATGCTTCGCGCCAATGTTCCATTACAGCGGTTATTATGTGCATATCCTGTCTCTTGCCCTGTCCCCCGTAATCTTCCGTTTGATTGTATGGCACCTGATCCTTTCTTAAATAATATAAAATGGAACCTCTGTCTCATCCTGGGACTCAGTTGTGCATTCCAATACAAGTTTTATCCTGATTCGCTGCCGGACCTCAGGGTTGTCGGCTGATGAGCTGTGTCGTACTGTGATATAGGCGGTCTTAATTTTGTTTAGCCGCCGGCCCCTGCGGTTGTAGGCCCATGCTTGTATTTTTATTGAATGCTACCATAATGGTTTTTCAAAACAAAAAAAAAGAAAAGAAAAGTTTTTAAGTGTGAACTTTTAAAATAGCTTTAGATTCCTTAAAAATCACTGCAATAAAAAAAACGTTTTTACTAAACTGTTTCCAGAATAGATCCCAGGACTGAATCTAGGATCCAGTCCTGGAACTACCAGAGTAATCTACAAAGTAATCAGAAGTATTTATATAGAAAAACCCATTGAGCTCAATGCTAAATTGTGTTTAGAATCGTGTTGCCTACTGCAACGCCTGTACCTATTGTGTTTACAAAATGTATTGCCTTTCTGCAAAGTACTCATCTGAGACCTCTCATATTGAGAACAGTATATTTTTATATCTGTTGGTTCTAAAAATAAACCAACTATATCTTTGATATAAAAACAATTGGCGTGGAGTTCAGTCTTTGAGTGTGTTAAACCTTTTCCTGATTGAGTGGGTACAACAAATGCTTTACACTGTCCTCTGGTACTGCCTTACTGCTCGACCAAGCTACCACTTTGGAGAGTAAGGTCATACCTGGCTTTAATCTTCGTTATACCTCTGGGGTTTGTGGACTCTATACACACTGTACCTTACCTTGGTCCAGTATATATAGAGCCACTTTCTCACACTGGTGGATCAGCGGTGGGATACAAACTTGCATGTGTTGGACTGCTTGGTTACCATCTGATAACAAGACAGAACTCATAAATTGCCTTTAGAATTCTGAAATTGTTTTTTCCCAAAATACTAAAAGTCTGGTAGGGCCTTGCTTAAGTCCCATTAGAATTTTAGAAAAATAAAAGTCACTATAGTTAGGGTAGGCGGTTAGAAGTGTCAGGTTAGAATGTCTCAACAGAACTCAGCTTTTACTGGTTGAGGAGCTCGACCTCACACCTTACTTGCACTTGAATTTCAAGGAATTGAGGTCTCTATTGTAGAAGAGTAGGTCTGCTTCCTATGGTCACCCCCACTTTTTGCTGTGATTTTCTGTTTTTTTTACTTTAGTGTGGCTGTGGGCCTGCTAATCAGACCCACAGTCCAGCTGTTCTCTCTATAAATTGATTCCATGTACTTTAGGTACATACCTGATTGGGTTCTGGGTCACCTTTGTGAGCCCCTGTATAGTGTACCATAGGTACCCAGGGCATAGGTACATCCAAGGCCTATCAGGGGCTGCAGCATGTATTATACCAACCCTTGGTTGGCCATCCAAACTGACACCACAGGCTGATCACTCAGCTTGGGTAAGGTGGTGTAATCACCCCTTACTTAGATATAGTATATCTATATCTACCTTATATATAGACACATATGCACCTATAAGTCACTCCTATGGTAGGCCTCGACAGTCCTGGAGGCAGAGTGCTTGGTTTTATGTTAGAGGGTACCCTAGCGCGAGCTAAGTCCCTCTGCAGCTTTCGGAACCATCTCCTTATAGCTGTTCTATGATATAGCCATAACATATCCTCTTAAGTGCATTATAATCCTCGCGGTTAATGCTAACTTTGGTTTGGCTTTATCAAAACATGTCATGTAAGGTGTCAAAAACTTTGGAATACTACCCCCCACCCTGCCAGTTCTGGCGGCGGGGGTAGCATTCCACCCTTCTATAGGGAAAAGACATGTATGTTACTGCTTTACCCGGTTAAAGTTCAACAGAGACTCAGCATCACAAAATGGATGCTGCTGCCACAGACACGACTCTGACCTCCTGCTGCTGGGGGAAACTCCAGCAAGGGAGGCCTGGACAATAGGTTTCCTGTTGAGGGAGGTGCTAGCACCTCCCCAGACAGCCTGTAGTTTATTGGGACAGGGTGGGTTGAATGGAACGATGCTTTTCCAGACACTGCCTGGGGCACACAAGGTGCTCCATGCATAGCCCGGTACAAACCAGTTGCTGGGGCACTCCAGCCCCGCTCTGGCACTAACTGGACAAAGGGAAAGGGGTGTAACCACCCCCTTCCTAGGTCCACGCATAGGAGGGACCTAGCAGTTAATCCAGCCCATTTTCTTAGTATAAAGATAGGTGCTGTGTCCCCAGGACTTTAGATTATTCTGGAACGAAACTCTGATACAAAACTCTTGGACCTTCAACGTTCTATTCTGACTAGAAGTCTGAAGACATCTCCCATGTGGTCAAGGAGTGACCACCCTGTGCAAACAGGCACCACCAGTAACTTGCCGGTCTGCTTTGTCAATGCTCCCGCCGGAGCCCGAAGACTTAGCGACACAGGAACTGGACTTCCAGACTTCTCTGACTCCGACCCACATCCACAGCAAAGCTGAGACCCGTGGCGGACACGAGAGACGTGGGACCGGACACCCTGGACATCCTGAATTTTGCTAACTGCATCGACTCCTGAGGTAACTCGCAGTTGTGCATTGGGGTATGAGAAGCCCCAGACCCGAGCGCCATATGCACCAAAGCGAAGCCCTCCACGAGTGCCGCGTGGGGCCCGCTCTTGCATTTCAGCTCAACTCGTCTTTCCAGTTGCTAGCCTGCTGGCTAGTGAGCCCCCTGAAGACAAACCTTTGAAACAAAACTTCTTTCCTAGTTGCTCCAGGCTTGCTCCAGCTTCCCTGCAAAGGAGAAGCTCCTCGGACCTTGATGGTCTGCTCTGAAGCCAATATTCACTTCCTGCATGGATTGCGTTTGCCAAGGCTTGTTGGGTCCAGTCCGGATACCGACATCGCAGTCAACTAGATCATTCGTGGGACAGCTCAAACCCAGCTCCTTGTCGTCGTCGACACCTCCTGGTCCTTGTGGCTGCAGAAACAAGCTTCACCTCTTCACCTGAGATCATCGCGACATCGCCTTGTTCCTTCCTGGTCACTGGCTAGTGACCCAGACTCTGTCCCCTCTGCTTTCAGGTTCTTCATATCTTCGATCCACCCGGACACTCTGTCACACCTAGGCGATAGGTTGTAAAAATGAGGAATGAAAGGGGACTACATATCCCAGAAAACCTATATGGTGTTAAAAAGGGTTTCAAAGACAACCAGTAACCAAAGACCCTTTTAGGTTGCCCGGCGGTATCGCCTCTATGACCCACCAATGTTAATCAATGAAGAAGCAGGCGCTGGAGACTGGAAGGCAGGAAACGAGGATTTTATTCTCTCCGGAGGAGAACACATCAATTCAGACAGCAAGTATCGTCACGAGGTGCTCTAACCACATCTCTGAGGCCTGGCCTCTTATACTAGGGTTTATGACCTTTATTGCACATAACACATTCTCGCAACACGTTGATAGTTGAAAGAACATCCTCGGAATCTCCCCTTCGGGCCCGTTCCCACATACATTTACAGTTGGATTCCCCACCCCGGTCACAACAGGTGATGGTTGCCGCACAGCAGGGCATTCCGCCGATTCACGGAATGCATGGGGTTGATCGGATCTCATAGGGTGGGGGCTTTGATCGGCTCGAGGGTTTTTTTGATGGGGAGGGGAAGCTTCCTACTGTACGGGGTAATAAACAGTATCCGCAGGGCCAGGTGGCGGCCTGGGAACAAGGAAGACAAACGGGGACACAGGAAAAGGGGGTTTGCATCAAAAGGATCTGAGGCCATGAAAGGAATGAGGGGAGGTGTCGCGCTGGAAACAGGATGGGATTCTGTGGTGAAGCTGCGCTGAAGAGGGGTTTATGACCCGAGGCATGAGAGAGCGGAGGTTGCCAATGTGCGGGGGGGGGATGCTTGCGAGGTTAAGAGAGAGAGAGAGAGAGAGAGAGAGAGACGCGCTGGCTATCAGCGAGGGGCAGGGAGGCCATGGTGTTCAAAATGGCTGCCGCTTACGCGCACGAATGGGCGTGAAAAGGGGCAAGATGGCGCCGATAATGTTCACCAAGTTTGTATTTATTTTCCACAGTCCTCCCTTTAACATTTCCGAAGACATCTTGCTGGCCTATTTCCTATCTACACCTATATGCAGCGATCATAAGTAAGGGAGAGGGGATTTAGGCAAAAGAACTGTACATAAACATCACATTATAAACATCATATTGAAAAATCTCGTCATCTAGTAGGCGGGTTCATCGTTAAGTTGGTTGCAGAAAAAGTCATCGTAATGCAATATCAGACTAGAAGTACGTAGCGAGGGCGTTGGGTACAGATCATAGATACTTATAGTCATTTGGAATAAGAACTGGTAAGTTATCATATAAGTAAGTCCTTTTTGTACTCGGCGGGAGCATAGTCAGTCCAATGGTGGTAGGGAGAGAAATGAGATATAATAAAAAAATAAAAATCAGAGTTCTCAGTGTCTATGCCGTCTTCTGTTGGCACTGTTGAGCACCTGGATTACCTATCAACAGAAATGTTCATGTGGATTGAGTCGTTGGGGGTCTGCGGGGAGGGGTGCATTTGGTTTGGTTTTCGTCAGACCTCGTAGGAGAAATGCGTTACGATTTTGGAGCAGGTGCATTTTCTTCCGTAACCCAGTGCATAGTTAGTAGGAGGCAGAAAGGATGGTGATAAGAAAGTGCAATTTGTCTTTGAGTGGTGGGGTCTGTTTGTTTCTTGAGTCTTTGTGATGGGTATTTCCTGTTGCCTCCATCATCTTCTTATCTGGCGTTTCCATCATCTTCAAGGTGCTCGGTAGCGGGCAGAACCACAGACTTTGTTTATCTTTTCTTCGGGGGCGACCCTTGGTGGAGTTCTAGGTCACCGTTCTGGGATTTAACATAGTTCGTGGTCTACTTAGGCGGAGCTCCCTCCCTTCTGACGCAGGGAGTACTCTTCTCTGGGTAGCTTCAGTAGGATTTGGAGGAACTTGGGAGTTCGGGTGGAAAGGTGCGGGTGTGAACAGTCCTTATGGTAGGTCGGAGGAGGAGGGGATGGAGCAAGGCCAAGTCGGGAACAGATCAGGGGGACGGAGAGTTTGCGACAGGCGGGTCCGTAACCATGTTCAGAGAGCGGGGACTTTTTGGCACACGTTGATCATAGAGCAGGGGCTTCAGGTCAGCCCTTTCCTTAGCTTTGTCTGAAACAGTGCCCCGTCCTGCGACTCCTTACTGCTGTGGTCTCGCCTCGTCCTCCGTCGCTGATGTTCCACAATCCGCAGTCAGGCCGCGTGCTCCCACATCCGGTCTCTTTCTCCTCCGACAGTGATACCCTTAAATGAGTGTTGAAAAGACAGTCTTTAGAGATTTTGCAGAAGAAGGTAATTACATAAATCTATTTCTCTCCCAACACCAAGCAACTGGGGTAAGCACTCGCTACATTTGAGATTTTTGCGGCTAACGTATAAACAATTGATGATGGGTTTGCTGGATTCCTTACAACCTCCTTTTGTTGGCTAATTCTTTGGCGCTTTGATGATTATTACGTTCATTTGTAATAGGTACGAGGTCTGTTACTCATTTATTGCATACGTCTATTACAGTAGATGTCAGTTCTTCTGGTAAAGACCCATTTCCCTAGTACGAGTCTTGCAAGGCTAGGCTGGTCTTCAGGGGTTTGTATTTTACGAAAAAGTGCAACGTGCTATTCACCATAGTCTGATAGGCATCCTTCTGAGGGATGAACATAGGCTAAACGACTCTTCATTACATCAAGACATCCTATTTTCAACAAGGTTTACTGCAACAAGTTCTTTCAAATTTCGATCTAATTTTAACTTTGCACACATCTTCCTAACTTTCTATATAAATTCTCGTAACCTGGTTACTACAAGAACTCGGGGGGGCTTGCGATAATTATTAAACTTATCCTTGGGGTGGGTGGGGTCTTATGGAAAGCAATTAGGAGCACAGCGAATTGGAGCAAGGGGCGTTTTTCAGGTTCTCGTTCAGGGCAGCTGATACCAAACTGGGGGCATTTTGGGAAGACGGGGGTGTCTCGATCATTTCTTACTGCTTGGGGTATGGAGACAATTTGGAGTGGGGATGGTCGCATTACCACAGACATATTTTATCATAGAAGCCACTGACAAATGGTTCCCTGAGTGTGGGTCAAATTTAGGGAACCTTAGTCGTCTTACCTGTCCCTTTCCTTTTGGCCAATTTAAATTTCATCCATATTTAGCAGAAAAGGAGAGGTAGTAACGTGGTACCGATACAATTTTATTTAGGACGAATTTGTGCAAATACTTGTGGTATTTGGGGCCAATCAGGAGGTGCACCAGGTTCGCCAATTAGGTGCCAGTCGCTAGGAAGAGGGAAAGTGTGGAGGGGTGGAAGAGTGAGAGAGAGAGAGAGAAAGAGAGAGAGAGAGAGAGAGAGAGAGAGAGAGAGAGACAATAGGCCAAACAGTACACGTGTGACATGGAGAATGACCGTGTATTGTTTGGGCTATTCAGTGCGTTACCCAACGTTAGACGTTTCGGGTCTGTGTTAGGATGTAGGAAGCATGCAGTTTTGGGACAGAAGAGCATTAGATCAGGTACAAAAAAGGTCGTGCATTGGGTAGGGCGTCTTTTTGTGTCGTCTTGCAGCGTTAGTCCGTTTTCATGCATCGGGCGTGACGTGGCTCCAGATCCCTTACGATACTCTAATCGGGATTCTAATGTAACCTGCAGAGGGAAAAAAGGGGGGAAAGGGGGAGGTGGGGGGACAACATTCGAACACATCAAATGTACGGGCACGAAAGTCCTTTACTTACCGCATACTCGTACTTATCTCTTCGGGATATAATCCTTAGGGTCTTGGTCTCTGAAGTTTAAGGGGGCGGGCAATGTGATAGGTGGTTCATGGGGAGGTTCGAGGATGGCATTAAGGATCGTGTGTAGGGAAACGCTAAAAAGATCAGAGGTGCCTAGCGTGGGGTACCCGGTTTTGTAGATGTATCCGGCCATCGGGATCCTTAAATCATTTCCTAAAGCTGTGATGTTCTAAGGCATATCAGTTCTTCGTTCAACCCTGTACCTGAGTACCTTCAACCACCATAACTTTATAGCATTTTATCAATCACACCGCTTTACTTTACCCATTCTCAGAAGTCGAGGTCCTTCTTCATACATTAGTTCCTGA
The DNA here is from genome assembly GCF_964263255.1 of Lissotriton vulgaris. NCBI lineage: Eukaryota > Metazoa > Chordata > Amphibia > Caudata > Salamandridae > Lissotriton > Lissotriton vulgaris. The sequence goes on from NC_141685.1 coordinate 1,035,708,194, forward strand.
GCTTAGTCGCATATTTTGGAGGCAACGTATCATACCTTTGATTCGATCATCAATCCAGGGCCGAACAACCATTTCTCAGATAACCTTAAAAAAAGGAGCAGAACGGTTGCGCACAGAAAAACCCTCCCACTGATTCCCACATTTACAAAAGTATGTGATGCCTATTCATAGTTTTGAAGGCCTTTATTTGCATAATTATTCAGTACGTAAAATGTGAAGAGTGCAATCATATTTTGGCCGGACATGTCGACGATGGAAGCACATGCAGTAGGGGGTTATTTTGTGGCACAAGAACATGTTAAAAAGGGCCTAATTAATTATTTGCAAGTAACTAAAAACATTTCATTGCGTGACGAGGGAATCAGGGGCATTTCAGTTCATAAATGGAAACACAGTCAAGCTCATCGGAATCACATTTCCTAGATGTAAACCGTGGGTGTGCATCATAAGCGACGTTATGTACCAGTTACAATAAATATCAAAAATAAATCGTTCATTGAAATCAACATTTTTACGGAACCCCTTTCAAATGTTCGCCAAGTGAACCCTCCTCCCTTTTTCATCGAGTGCGCAATGGTTCGTATATATATCTTAGTACATCAAGTTTCATTAGCTAAGGAACACCACGAGGCATCCGTTAGTTCCTATTGATACCGGCGCCATTTTGGGCGAGGCCGGTTTAGTCCGGAAGTAGCATCAGGGGCAAAAATGTCCCCAACGATTGGCGGTTGGACCAGGGTCCCTTTCGGCAGTTCAAAAAAAACTGTGCTAACAGAGGTGCTGGCGATGTGGACCGTCAATCAAGAGAGGGAGGGGGTAGAGTCTTTCTTACCGGGTCATGTTGATGTTCAGCCGGAACTTACTCGAGTTCGTTAGCCCATAATGTTCCTGGGTGGTTCAGACGGAAGCTGATGCAGACACGAGAGCACCGCCATCTTGTTGCTGTGCCGTGGTTATTTCATATGAGATCAATGCAGCTGTTCCTCACCGGAAGCCTGAAGGGGCTGAGGGCCCTTGGGACTTTGGTAGAATCTTCAAAGTCGAGGGGACGTTTGTCGATGGTGGGGGCTTGCGCCCAGGTGGGCAAGCGCCCGAGTTGTAATTTCGGACAAAGTTTCTCCAGTGGCCTAGACCCGCCTTCCGAGGGCCCAGACGCCATTTCGAGACCCTGCAGCAGCAGCCCTTCGTCGTATCTATCAGGAGTGGAAGAAACTCCTTGTGGTGATGAAAGACAGAGCATCATGCTGTTGGAGCAGGACATTTTGGTTCGGGGCGCCAGGGTGCAGCAGTGGAGCCTTCATCTGGGGAGGTGAGGGAGGCTCGTCTGTGCCGTCTCCCTCTCCCGGCGCATCCCACGCCGTCCCTTTGAATCAGGGGTGCACATGATGACCACCCTACACCCCTGATTCCGACTCTTGGGGGACCATTGTACGTCCGGTGCTCCGCAAGTATGCCCGTCGGACATTGTATGTCCTGTGCTGCGTAAATATACCAGTCGGGCATGATATGTCCTGTGCAGCGTAGGTATATGGCCGTCGCCCGGCTGGAGGACATCGGCGCCGGACCAGGGCAGGGAAGCCTCCTACCTGTGGAGGTGGGAGAGGCTCGTCCGCGTCGCCTCTCCCTCCCTGCCCACCCTGCATCCGTTCGATGGAGGAATTCGTGATGGCCGGACCAGGAGATACGAGGGAGGGGGTCATTTGCAGCCGTCCCCTCCCTACTCGCGGCCCGGGGGACGCCATCCCTGGAAGGGTAGTATGGGAAGACCATTTCATTGCCTGCTTTGTGGAGCCTCCAGTACCTTCTCGCCAGCGATCTCTTTTTGGCCCATGGTTGCTGGCAGGCCCCGCCCCACACGTGTTATGTGTTTCGGATGGGCGGGATCATCGAACTGTTACATTTCGAGGACTTCCGGAGTGAGCATAATATGTTTTATATTTCTCCTATTAGTACAGTTTGTTTTTAGAGAGTGTTCTTACTAGTTATTCTATTTACTGTTGGTTGTGTGTTTTCTTTACCGTAATTAAATCCTAAGTTATATAATAGACGCTTGGCTTTCTTGAGTCCTTTCTCTAACGGGGGTTGTTTACACTGGCCTGTAATTGTGTTTGGTTTTCAGAGTGGGGGAGCAACAGAGAGCAATCAGTCCCAGAACTCTAACATGTCGTTAAAATTGGTCTGACGAAATCTGTGCCATCGAGCATAATCAAACGGGGTGGTTCTGTCTGTCCTGTCTGCACTAGTCTGATTGGTTTTTATCTCGCGCCTTTTCCCTTTCTGTCGGCCTGTTCTTTCTGTCGACCCTCCGTTCTTACCTATGCTCTGCAGAGTCGGGCATTGGGCTTTCCAGTGCCCGAGACATTTACAGAAAGCACATTGGTTTTGTTTTAAATCTGTTCGTCCTGTGCATAGTGTCGGGGGATTACCTTCGGGTCGTTGTGTCCCGGGGTTGACTTGTCGGCACACCCCTTTACACCGTTCTCTTTTCATGTCTACTCCTCGGGACTGTGCCATCGCTGGCCCTTCCCTTTGCCTACTAGGCGTTTGGAGGGTTGTCCGTCGTGTCCCTTCACCTTTTCTAAATTCGTCGCCTTCCCTTCGTCGTGTGGCTTCTTTGCGCCACATACCGAGACTATCGAGCATAATAGGTGTTGTTTCATTCCTACGAAGGGCTATTTCTACCGTTTCTATTTTGTCAAGATCAAAGGATCCTCTCAGTGGCCACTGACTTTCTCGATCCTTTTTCGTATATTTATGCCACAGCTCACTATAGGCTATAGCGATTAATCCATGCTTCATGAACATGTCCTTATTAGGGGTGCCTTCCAGCGGAGCCGGATGGTTCATCTCTAATAAGCAGTCCGGGCTAAACAGGCTACTAACCAGTGGGGAGAAGACAGGCATGACGGATCACAATGGGATAATAGTCTGCACTACCTATCTTATCGCTGCGTGCAAAGACTAGACAGAATATTTCTATTCTACGTTGTTTGCACGTAGTGAATACCTCATGAACCAATCTTGAGCAATCAATGTTAGGTCAAAAATAAAAAATCAATATGGTCAATGGGAAGAATAAGTAGGCTCGCAAAGGTTCGCGTCACCTACCCTTTCACTATCTGCAAAGAGGGGACCTATTCTTCCCTGTTTGCAGACAGAGAATCTCCAGAAAACAATCTATAACAGTTAATCAATGGGGGGTGGGGGGCAATTGTTCAATGGGGGAGAAAGATAGGTCCGACGGGTGCGTACCTATCCTTCGCTGTTTATAAAGGGAGAGCCTGTTGTTTCTCCGTTTGCAGACAGTGAATCTCCAAATAAATTAACAAAAAGTAATACTAGTATTTTCTCAACAATTATCAATCACTTTCAATTATCTATCACTTTCGCAATTCGTCGTGTTTACACGACCTTACCCGGACCGCATGGACAGTTTCTTGTCTTCCGAATCCAGCGCCCGATCGTCCTCTTCTCTTCGTACTTCTCGTGGCACTCCTGATGGTTCCCAGTCAGGACCGCAGATCACTCGAGAGAGGTCTGTTCGGAACCAGTGAAGTTCGGATGATCGGCTGTCAGACGAGGGTCTATCGGACAGGGTACCTTCCGATCGTTGCAGTCGTTCACTCTGTCGTCAGGACCTCTCCCACTGGATCCACGAGTCGCTGATGGGCCCCACGTTGGGCGCCAATTGTTAAAAAGGGTTTCAAAGACAACCAGTAACCAAAGACCCTTTTAGGTTGCCCGGCGGTATCGCCTCTATGACCCACCAATGTTAATCAATGAAGAAGCAGGCGCTGGAGACTGGAAGGCAGGAAACGAGGATTTTATTCTCTCCGGAGGAGAACACATCAATTCAGACAGCAAGTATCGTCACGAGGTGCTCTAACCACATCTCTGAGGCCTGGCCTCTTATACTAGGGTTTATGACCTTTATTGCACATAACACATTCTCGCAACACGTTGATAGTTGAAAGAACATCCTCGGAATCTCCCCTTCGGGCCCGTTCCCACATACATTTACAGTTGGATTCCCCACCCCGGTCACAACAGGTGATGGTTGCCGCACAGCAGGGCATTCCGCCGATTCACGGAATGCATGGGGTTGATCGGATCTCATAGGGTGGGGGCTTTGATCGGCTCGAGGGTTTTTTTGATGGGGAGGGGAAGCTTCCTACTGTACGGGGTAATAAACAGTATCCGCAGGGCCAGGTGGCGGCCTGGGAACAAGGAAGACAAACGGGGACACAGGAAAAGGGGGTTTGCATCAAAAGGATCTGAGGCCATGAAAGGAATGAGGGGAGGTGTCGCGCTGGGAACAGGATGGGATTCTGTGGTGAAGCTGCGCTGAAGAGGGGTTTATGACCCGAGGCATGAGAGAGCGGAGGTTGCCAATGTGCGGGGGGGGGATGCTTGCGAGGTTAAGAGAGAGAGAGAGAGAGAGAGAGAGAGAGAGACGCGCTGGCTATCAGCGAGGGGCAGGGAGGCCATGGTGTTCAAAATGGCTGCCGCTTACGCGCACGAATGGGCGTGAAAAGGGGCAAGATGGCGCCGATAATGTTCACCAAGTTTGTATTTATTTTCCACAGTGGCAGTCCTACCTCTCTTTCATCTCTATTGCCATCCAAAAACTCCCCTTCTCCTTTCACCTTGCTTGTCACTTGTGTTTGTTAGCCATGTTCCAGAGGACTCACATTGGCGTTTTCTTCGTGTTACTTGGTGTTCCTAAGTCAGAAAGTGCCGAGTTATCCTGCCTACAAACTGCCTTGGCATTATTTTTCTTTATATTTCCCTCGAGTCGTGCTGCAGGGTGACTCTGTTCCTTGCCTCGCTATGGATAAGCGAGAGACCGGATGCTAACAATTCACTCTCAAGTATTTCTTGGTACGCTGTGGCGTATAGTAGCAGAGAAACCGCGGAACAACGCGCATGATTTTTATGCGCTGATCGTTGTGTGTGCGGTTCAGTTTCAAGACGCTGTGTGGCAGTCCAACACAGCGTTCTCTAAGGAAGACATCGGGTCGCAGTGCTAGGTGCATTTTTCAGCCTCTTTCAGTTCTTTGCCAATATCTGGAGCCGGAGTCTGATAGTTATCAGACGTTGACAGAGACAGTGTGCAGTAGGAAGTCTCCTGCTTTTAAACTGAAGGACCATTTCTCTGGAATTAACATCGACATTCTAAATAGAGCTAAGTACATTTCCTTTAATCCTCGCTAAAGGTTTCTGACATAAGGAGGAAAAGTGGATTGAGAGCTGTATCTCAATCAGTGACAAACGTAGAAGACATTGCACCTTGTTTATTTTCATTCCTTTATTTTTCCTTTTTTGAGCCTTTTTTCTTGGAGTGAATGTGGTTGCCTAGACATGTAAGTTTATGAACAAAATGTTTGAGATAGTATGTCTATCTAAGGGAGGGCAGGGACATACTTACCTTGTTATTGTGTTTCTGCTACAGGAAACCTGGGGCGAGTAAGAAAGTGAAGACATTCCATTCCACTGCACGCCACTAGATGTTTTATGCTGCCACATCTTTATTGTTTCCTTTGTCCTTTTTTACCCTTTCCCCAAATATGGTATAGTAAATGTAAATGTAAATGTACATGTATTTATATAGCGCAAATCGCCCACATCGCAGGCATCTATGCGCTTGCTTAGGGAACCCGTCCTGGTATTCCCCTGTGAGATACCCCGGCAGGGTATCCACAAGGTGAAAGCCAGGCATCCCGCCGCGAGGGGCCGTTGTGGAGATTAAGCAAGCTATTGCCCAGAGTCGCAGAGTGTGAACCCGTGAGTTGAGTAGGCACCGGAGCGAGAATTATCGAGTCCGTGGAATTATTGAGCCCAACCCCCGTCGGGGCGGGGAATTGAACCCTGGTCCAGGGCCGATCTCAGCTTCCGGGTCTGCCGCCTCTAACCCCTGAGCCACACTTCGCCACTGTCTGTGGAGTGATAACTTAAACTCGCAGGTAGTGCCATAGAAATGGATACGGTATCTTAGCATCGCTCCTTCTGTATCCGGCATAAAGGTTAGTGAACCTTTATTAATCTGTGACACACTCTTCCACTGGCCGCCTGCAGCACTTCTTTTGCAGATCTCCATTGAAAGCATCGACAAAACCCGACATCAAAAGGCACCTATGCACCCGGCTTCCCTGGGTGAGGTAACACGAGTACTCCGGTGCTCCCGTGGGTCTGGACTCTCGCAGTGTCCTAGTCTGAAGGGGTTTTGTCGTTGTCCATCCGGAAGTGCCCTTAAACAGTAACTTTGTAACTTCTTCGTTCTCCATTATAAGTCAATGGTAACTCGCGACTGTGTTTAGACACTGCACGCGTCTCCCGTGGGTCTCCTACTTCCTAACCTTTGGTTGTTTAGTGTAGCCCCAGCGATTCCCTAGGCCTTTTCACTATTCCTGAAGTGGTTCTTATACCACTTACTTAGTGTATGGTTTGTGAGGCCCCTAGGGCATAACTGTTTTTGTGCAACTTATCGTATGCTAATTGAGTAATTTGTGAAGTACTTCGATCTCTGACCTCATAAAGAGTGCAGAGGTGTTGTGTTAGAAATAAATACATATATATACCTTGTGTGGTGTCCTTTCATTTGGTATTCAAGGGATTATAATTGGTAAAACAGCTGGCTTCACATGCTCTCTGAAGTTTTAGCCTAAGACTGCTGGTTCATGTTACCACTAGGATAGCTTGTCTATAAGGTTGGCTTTACAACCACCATCAATAAGGGTCGTTTAGACTGGTGCAAGGTGCCCACTAGAATAGTGGACATCATATGCCACGCTAACTTCTCACACCTATGCAAACTTACAAATATAGTCATGGGCCTGCATCCAACCAAACAAGGGCTCCAGGAGCTCCTGACTTAGTATGCAAAAGGCCACCCCTCTGAACAGGGTGACATCCAGTCAGAGGAGGAGGAGTATGATACCAATCCTCGCCCCCCCACCTCTAGGGAAGTAAGGGTCTCTACACCCTTAAACCCAAGAGTCAGCTTCTGGGGGCCTGGGAACCACACAGGTGGACTGGCCCCAGAGAACACATTGGGGGAGCCCCCACGAAGAAGACAACTTCTTAGCAAAGTTGGCCAAGAGATTAGATCTAGAGTCCAGACTCCTGGCTCTAGAAAATGAAAGGAAATAAATGGGTTTAGCTCCAATCTCTGGTGGCAGCAATACCAATAATAAGAATAAAGAGTTATCTTATGATCCTAAGATCCCCAAAGGGATTGTCTCTAAATTTGAGGAAGGTGATGATATCACCAAGTGGATCACAGCCTTTGAGAGGGCTTGTGATATCCGAAGATTAAAGAAACCTCTCTGGGGGGCACTCCTGTGGGAACTGTTCTCTGGTAACTGCAGAGACAGGCTTCTGACCCTCTCTGGGCCAAATGCAGGGTCCTATGACCTCATGAAGAAAACTCTGATTGAGGGATTTGGGCTCACTACTGAGGAGTATAGAATCAGGTTCAGGGGGGCTCACAAAACCCAGACCCAATCCTGGATAGATTTTGTAGACTACTCAGTAAAGACACTGGATGGTCGGTTAACTGGACACAATATGCATGATTTTTTTGGACTTTATAATTTATTTATGAAGGAACACATTTTGAGTAATTGCACAAATGAAAAATTGCATCAACATTTGGTAGACCTAGGTCTAATTTCCCCCAAGAATTGGGAAAGAAGGCAGACCATTGGGTCAAGACTAGGGTGACAAGGACAACCACTGGGAAGAAGGTGGTTACAAAACCTCCCCAGGGGAAGGGTGGTGAGAATCCCCAAGATAAAAAGCCTGAGTCTTCCAAAGGGCCCCAAAAACCTGTACAGGTCGGTGGGTCCCAAACCACTCCCTATGTGGCTCAGCCCTATAGGGGTAAGAACTTTGATCCTAACAAGGCCTATTGTAACAATTGTAAGAAGTTGGGATATTTAACTGTAGACAAAAACAGCCCCTACAATAAAGCCCCTAAGGCACCCAGTACAGCCACCCCAGGGACAGTGAATCTACAGATGGGATCAGAGGAGGGCCCATGGCAAATCTAGGAATACACTCAAGCTAGTCTAGTCTCCTTGGGGGAAATTTGCAATACCCCTCCATTAATGGAACTAGAGTAGAAGCCCTGAGGGATACAAGTGCCAATATCACTAGGGTAAAGGAAATGCTGGTTTCCCCAGAGCAATACTTGATTGAGAAAACGTACCCAGTCACCAATGCTGACAGCATTACCACACAACACCTATGCCTATGGTGACATCAGGTTGGGGGGAGGTTACTAGCCTGAAACTGGTAGTAGTATCTCCACAATTGCCAGCTGACTGTCTGCTTGGAAATGACCTAGAACCCTCAGCCTGGGCAGAGGCTGAGCAAGTAACACATGCAGCCATGCTGGGTATCCCTAGACTGATGTGTGTGCAAACCAGAGCACAGAGCAAAAAGAAGGGTGAACAAGTAGGTTTGGAGCCTGAACGTATGGCCCAACCAACCAAGAGAAAAAGCAAGAAGACTAGGGGACCAGCTTCTACACAGCAAGCCTCTCAGGACACCTCTCCTCAGGGAGAGGACTTGAAAACCCTAGAGGGCCCAGAGCCCATGGAGCTTGATTCAGAAAAGGGGGTGGTGATGGACAGAGTAACTGAATTAAGCAGAACACTCCTACCCAGTCCAAAGATCAGGGCTTGATCCATCACCGTTTTTTACCTCACTGCACCATCCCAGCTCAGAACCTGGCTACATGCAAATTAGTCTGTCCCTGGCCCAGTGCATCATGGGAAGAGGGCAGACCAAACTACCAAGCCAATTCTTACACTGGGAAGGAAACAAGCTTCCGGGGACCGGTTTCTGGCATTTCAGCCGTCTTCGGCCCGGCTTGCTTGAATCCTGATGGTGCAGTGAGCAAGGGACTCACATCTGAGTATACCCTTCCACGCTTATGGTGGACAAAACGATTCAGAAAAGGGGGTGGTGATGGACAGAGTATCTGAATTAAGCAGAACACTCCTACCCAGTCCAAAGATCAGGGCTTGATCCATCACCGTTTTTTAGCTCACTGCACCATCCCAGTTCAGAACCTGGCTACATGCAAATTAGTCTGTCCCTGGCCCAGTGCATCATGGGAACAGGGCAGACCAAACTACCAAGCCAATTCTTACACTGGGAAGGAAACAAGCTTCCGGGGACCGGTTTCTGGCATTTCAGCCGTCTTCGGCCCGGCTTGCTTGAATCCTGATGGTGCAGTGAGCAAGGGACTCACATCTGAGTATACACTTCCACGCTTATGGTTGACAAAACGATTCAGAAAAGAGGGTGGTGATAGACAGAGTATCTGAATTAAGCAGAACACTCCTACCCAGTCCAAAGATCAGGGCTTGATCCATCCCAGTTTTTTAGCTCACTGCACCCTCCCAGCTCAGAACCTGGCTACATGCAAATTAGTCTGTCCCTGGCCCAGTGCATCATGGGAACAGGGCAGACCAAACTACCAAGCCAATTCTTACACTGGGAAGGAAACAAGCTTCCGGGGACCGGTTTCTGGCATTTCAGCCGTCTTCGGCCCGGCTTGCTTGAATCCTGATGGTGCAGTGAGCAAGGGACTCACATCTGAGTATACCCTTCCACGCTTATGGTGGACAAAACGATTCAGAAAATGGGGTGGTGATGGACAGAGTATCTGAATTAAGCAGAACATTCCTACCGAGTCCAAAATCAGGGCTTGATCCATCACCGTTTTTTAGCTTCTGCACCATCCCAGCTCAGAACCTGGCTACATGCAAATTAGTCTGTCCCTGACCCAGTGCATCATGGGAACAGGGCAGACCAAACTACCAAGCCAATTCTTACACTGGGAAGGAAACAAGCTTCCGGGGACCGGTTTCTGGCATTTCAGCCGTCTTCGGCCCGGCTTGCTTGAATCCTGATGGTGCAGTGAGCAAGGGACTCACATCTGAGTATACCCTTCGCCGCTTATGGTGGACAAAACGATTCAGAAAAGGGGGTGGTGATGGACAGAGTATCTGAATTAAGCAGAACACTCCTACCCAGTCCAAAGATCAGGGCTTGATCCATCACCGGTTTTTAGCTCACTGCACCATCCCAGCTCAGAACCTGGCTACATGCAAATTAGTCTGTCCCTGGCCCAGTGCATCATGGGAACAGGCCAGACCAAACTACCAAGCCAATTCTTACACTGGGAAGGAAACAAGCTTCCGGGGACCGGTTTCTGGCATTTCAGCCGTCTTCGGCCCGGCTTGCTTGAATCCTGATGGTGCAGTGAGCAAGGGACTCACATCTGAGTATGCCCTTCCACGCTTATGGTGGACAAAACGATTCAGAAAAGGGGGTGGTGATGGACAGAGTATCTGAATTAAGCAGAACACTCCTACCCAGTCCAAAGATCAGGGCTTGATCCATCACCGTTTTTTAGCTCACTGCACCATCCCAGTTCAGAACCTGGCTACATGCAAATTAGTCTGTCCCTGGCCCAGTGCATCATGGGAACAGGGCAGACCAAACTACCAAGCCAATTCTTACACTGGGAAGGAAACAAGCTTCCGGGGACCGGTTTCTGGCATTTCAGCCGTCTTCGGCCCGGCTTGCTTGAATCCTGACGGTGCAGTGAGCAAGGGACTCACATCTGAGTATACCCTTCCACGCTTATGGTGGACAAAACGATTCAGAAAATGGGGTGGTGATGGACAGAGTATCTGAATTAAGCAGAACACTCCTACCGAGTCCAAGATCAGGGCTTGATCCATCACCGTTTTTTAGCTCACTGCACCATCCCAGCTCAGAACCTGGCTACATGCAAATTAGTCTGTCCCTGACCCAGTGCATCATGGGAACAGGGCAGACCAAACCACCAAGCCAATTCTTACACTGGGAAGGAAACAAGCTTCCGGGGACCGGTTTCTGGCATTTCAGCCGTCTTCGGCCCGGCTTGCTTGAATCCTGATGGTGCAGTGAGCAAGGGACTCACATCTGAGTATACCCTTCCACGCTTATGGTGGACAAAACAATTCAGAAAAGGGGGTGGTGATGGACAGAGTATCTGAATTAAGCAGAACACTCCTACCCAGTCCAAAGATCAGGGCTTGATCCATCCCCGTTTTTTTAGCTCACTGCACCATCCCAGCTCAGAACCTGGCTACATACAAATTAGTCTGTCCCTGGCCCAGTGCATCATGGGAACAGGGCAGACCAAACTACCAAGCCAATACTTACACTGGGAAGGAAACAAGCTTCCGGGGACCGGTTTCTGGCATATCAGCCGTCTTCGGCCCGGCTTGCTTGAATCCTGATGGTGCAGTGAGCAAGGGACTCACATCTGAGTATACCCTTCCACGCTTATGGTGGACAAAACGATTCAGAAAAGGGGGTGGTGATGGACAGAGTATCTGAATTAAGCAGAATACTCCTACCCAGTCAAAAGATCAGGGCTTGATCCATCACGTTTTTTTAGCTCACTGCACCATCCCAGCTCAGAACCTGGCTACATGCAAATTAGTCTGTCCCTGGCCCAGTGCATCATGGGAACAGGGCAGACCAAACTACCAAGCCAATTCTTACACTGGGAAGGAAACAAGCTTCCGGGGACCGGTTTCAGGCATTTCAGCCGTCTTCGGCCCGGCTTGCTTGAATCCTGATGGTGCAGTGAGCAAGGGACTCACATCTGAGTGTACCCTTCCACGCTTATGGTGGACAAAACGATTCAGAAAAGGGGGTGGTGATGGACAGAGTATCTGAATTAAGCAGAACACTCCTACCCAGTCCAAAGATCAGGGCTTGATCCATCCCCGTTTTTTAGCTCACTGCACCATCCCAGCTCAGAACCTGGCTACATGCAAATTAGTCTGTCCCTGGCCCAGTGCATCATGGGAACAGGGCAGACCAAACTACCAAGCCAATTCTTACACTGGGAAGGAAACAAGCTTCCGGGGACCGGTTTCTGGCATTTCAGCCGTCTTCGGCCCGGCTTGCTTGAATCCTGATGGTGCAGTGAGCAAGGGACTCACATCTGAGTATACCCTTCCACGCTTATGGTGGACAAAACGATTCAGAAAAGGGGGTGGTGATGGACAGAGTATCTGAATTAAGCAGAACACTCCTACCCAGTCCAAAGATCAGGGCTTGATCCATCACCGTTTTTTAGCTCACTGCACCATCCCAGCTCAGAACCTGGCTACATGCAAATTAGTCTGTCCCTGGCCCAGTTTGAGCTTGAGCTTTACCAGGTTGGACTCCTGGGCCCAGGGGAACCCACTTGGGAAGAGCTGTGCCAGGGTCAGTGAGACTGCCCCACCCTTGAAAGCCTGAGGCAGCAAGCTGTTTCAGAAGCACAAGGAGATGTCAGTGGTACCCACAGAGATTATTGGGAAGAGGGATTACTGTATGTTGAGGCAAGAAACCCCACTCCTGGAGCTACCAGGAGGGTGGTAGTGCCACAGAAGTACAGGGAGTTCCTCCTAACTTTAGCTCATGACATCCCCCAAGCTGGACATCTGGGGCAGAACAAAGCTTGGGAAAGGCTAGTTAGCCACTTCTACTTGCCCCAGATGCACCAACAGGTGAATGAGTCTGTGAGCTCCTGTGTTACCTGTCAGGCCAGTGGCAAGACAGGTGGCCACCCAAAGCCCCCACGATACCACTGCCAGTGGTGGGGGTACCCTTTGAAAGGGTAGGTGTGGACATTGTGGGTCCACTTGAACCTCCCACAGCCTCAGGGAACAAATGTATTCTAATAGTAGTGGATCATGCTACTAGGTACCCTGAACTACTACAGGTCCTGCAGTAGCCACGGCCTTCCTGGGTGTCTTCACCAGGGTAGGGTTTCCTAAGGAGGTGGTTTCAGACAGAGGTTCCAACTTCATGTCTGCTTACCTGAAACACATGTGGAAGGAGTGTGGTGTGCAGTACACGTTTACTACCCCATACCACCCACAAACTAATGGTCTTGTGGAAAGATTCAACAAGACATTAAAAGGTATGATCATGGGGCTCCGTGAAAAACTCAAAAGGAGATTGGATGTCCTGGTGCCATGCCTGCTTTTCGCTTATAGGGAAGTGCCACAGAAAGGAGTGGGGTTTTCACCCTTTGAACTTTTGTTTGGTCATCCTGTAAGGGGACCACTTTGTCTTGTGAAGGAGTGTTGGGAGAGGCCTCTCCAAGAACCCAATCAAGACATTGTGGACTATGTGCTTGGCCTAAGGTCCAGAATGGATGAGTATATGCAAAGGCATCCAAGAATCTTGAGGCCAGCCAGGAGCTTCAGAAGCACTGGTATGACCAAAAAGCTGCCATGGTTTAATTTCAACCAGGATAACAGGTGTGGGTTTTGGAGCCAGTGGCACCAAGGGCTCTCCAAGACAGATGGAGTGGCCCTTACCTATCCTGGAGAAAAAGAGTGAGGTCAATTACTTAGTGGACCTGGGCACCAGCAGGACACCCAAAAGTGTTATCTATGTGAACCGCCTTAAACTCTACAATGACAAGGCTGACCTCACCATGCTGATGGTGACTGATGAGGAACAAGAAGCAGAGAGTGAACATCTCCATGATCTCCTCTCTTCCAGCCCAAAAGATGGGTCAGTGGATGGAGTGGTCTTTTCAGACACCCTCTCTACCCATCAGCAGACTAACTGCAAGCAAGTCTTGCAACAGTTTGCTAGTCTCTTTTCCTTGACCCCTGGTCTGACCAGCTGGTGTACCCATGATGTGGACACTGGTGACAGTAACCCTGTCAAAAACAAAATCTGTCGACCATCAGACCAAGTCAAGGAAAGCATCAGAGCTGAAGTCAGCAAGATGCTGGGTGGGGTGATTGAACCCTCTGAGAACCCCTGGGCAAGCCCGGTGGTTCTGGTCCCCAAGCCTCATAAACAGGGTGGAAAGAGAGAGATGAGGTTCTGTGTGGACTATAGAGGGCTCAACTCTGTCACCAAGACAGATTCTCACCCCATTCCCAGAGCAGAGCAGATGAGTTGATAGACAAGTTAGGGGCAGCCAAATTCCTCAGTACCTTTGACTTAACTGCAGGGTACTGGCAGATTGGCATAGCCCCAGGAACCAAAGAGTAAGCAGCATTCTCCACCCCTGATGGGCACTATCAGTTTCCTGTAATACCTGTTGGGTTAAAGATTGCCCCTGCCACCTTCCAGAGGTTGGTGAACCAAGTCCTGACTGGATTGGAGTCGTTTAGTGCAGCTTTTCTTGATAATATTGCTGTCTTTAGCTCCACCTGGCAGGACCACCTGATCCACCTTGGGAAGGTTCTACAAGCCCTGCAATCTGCAGGACTGACTATCAAGGCATCCAAATGCTAGATAGGGCAGGGCACTGTGGTGTACTTGGGCCACATTTTTGTTGGAGGCCAGGTCCAACCCTTACAGCCCAAGATCCAGAGTATTCTGGACTGGGCAGCTCCAACAACCCAGACCCAAGTCAGGGCATTCCTTGGCTTCACTGGATACTACATGACTTTTGTGAAGGGATATGGGCCCATTGTGAACCCCTCACAGAACTCACCTCAAAGAAAATGCCCAAGAAAGTAAACTGGACTGTTAGCTGCCGAAAGGCTTTTGACACCCTGAAAGAAGCAATGTGCTCAGCACCCACTCTAAAATCACCAGACTACTCCAAGTAGTTCATAGTGCAGACTGATGCCTCAGAGCTGGGGATAGGAGCAGTCCTATCCCAGGTCAATGAGGAAGGCCAAGACAACCTGTTGCTTTTATAAGCAGGAGGCTACTCCCCAGAGAGCAGCGCTGGAGTGGCATTGAGAGGGAGGCCTTAGCAGTTGTTTGGTCCCTGAAGAAGTTGAGGCCCTAACTGTTTGGAACTCAATTCCTGGTTCAAACTGACCACAGACCTCTCAGATGGCTAATGCAGATGAAGGGGGAAAATCCACTACTAAGATGGTCCATCTCCCTACAGGGAATGGACTCTGAAGTGAAACACCGACCAGGGACGGCCCATGCCAATGCAGATGGACTTTCCAGGTTCTTCCACTTGGACAATGAAGGCTCCCTAGGGCAAGGTTAGTCCCATCACCTTTCGTTTGGGGGGGGGGTGTGAGAAAGTGCCATCTTTCTTGCATTGTATGCCCCCACTTTTTGCTGGACTGCTGATGTGCTTTGACTGAGTGTGCCCTGAGCTCCTGCGAACCAGGTACCCAGGGCCTGTGTTCCTTCCCTAAAGCTGTATTGAAACAAAACCCAATTTGCATCTCTGGCCACCTATTTGCACCTAGTAAATAGTACCCTAGGTGCCCAAGGCCTGGTGACCAGAGAAGACCCCTAAAGGCTGCAGCACTTATTGTGCCTCCCTTAGGGGCCCTGTACACTGATACCCACACCTTGCCTTTGCAGGCTGATTGTCTAGGTACAGAACTAAACAGAGTAGACATGGCGACATGGCACACATCCCTGTGTGCCATGCCCACAGAACCCACTGCCCTGGCATACTTCAGTCACCCCTCTAGCTGGGTGCCCTATGCCAGTGGTGTGGGCATAGGTGCATGAGCCCTGTGCCCCTACAGTACCCAGGGCCATTCCTGGGCACTGTAAGTGCAGGGCTGCCATTAAGAATATATGGTGCTGGAAGGTTGTCATTACGAACTCCACAGCACCATTATGGCTTCACTTAAGACTGAGAAGATTGATATCAAACTTCTCAGCACATTAAACCCGCACTGATGTCAGTGTGAGATTTATTGTAAAATGCACCAGAGGGCATCTTAGAGATGCCCCCTGAAACCTAATCTACAATCCACGTCTGGACTGAGAGGCTGCCTACGCTGCCACAAAGCAGACATGTTGCTGGACCCCTGGGTAGAGAGCCCCCGCTCTCCTGGGCCTGCAACAATGCATATCCTGGGCGAGGTGCTAGGTCTCCTCCCCCATGATGGGCAGGGAGAAGCTTCAAAGGCTTGCCGCGTCTGTGAGCTTCTCCAGACCATTTGCTGTACTCAGCAACTGGCCCCCACCAGTTCCAACCCTCACTCTGGCGGGAAACCCCACGTCAGGACAGGGGGGTGTGCCAGCCTGTGCCAACCCTACCCCTCAGATGTGAGAGGCGAGGTGAAGCACGACCCCGGGCTCTGGCCATCTTGAAGATGGGGAGCCCTGTCCAATCACAGCTAGGCTCATGCCCCCCTCCCATAGGAGAGGAGCAGGCTAGGGGGTGTACCCACCCCATGACAGGGACCTATTGGTCCCTACCCTTGCCCTACCTGTAACACCCCTAAATTTAGTATTTAGGGGCACCCTGAACCTTCCTTCCTGAGATCCCGATAAGAAAAGAAGAAAGAAGATCAAGAAGAAGAACTGCCATGCAGCTGCTAACAACAGGACGACACCCACTGACTTGGCCCCAGCACTACCGGCCTGTCGTTCCTGGAACCTGCTCCTGCTTAATCCCGGCGACTCCTGTGGACAGCAACCTTGGGGCACCCGAAAGACCTACCTGCCTTGACCCTCTTAAAGACTGGGACTCCCATAAGCAGAGGCTCTGCTTCAACAACCAACCCCTGGTGCCAGCCAGGAAGCTCAAGAACTGCCCACTCTGCACCCGCCGAGACGGCCGTGCCCGAGTGATCCAAGACCACGAGGACGTCCCCCCGGCGACTGGGACCCAAAGTCCAGTGCCCAAAGACCATCCTCAACGAACCTGACGAAGCATGCAGCCTCAGAACCAGGGACCCCTCCAACCGCGACCAGCCAAGGGTAAGATTTCCCGACACCCAAAGACACCGCTGCACCCAGCGCCCTGCGACCCCCTGTGCCTCCCTTTGGGGTACCTACCTCTTCTCCAGGATCCCAACTTACCTCTTTAAGTGGTGGTCGCACCTGAAGAATCACCGTCCCTGAGTCTGCAGCCTTTGTTTTCTTTTTGCCTTTCTCATTTAATAACATTGAGCGCCCGACGGATCAAAGGCACCCTGCACCCAGCCGCCCGAATGCCCCTGGCAGCACAACCTGTGCCCTATCCTACTTCCCCATTTGCCCTGAGCAAGTGACCAGGAGCCTAGCTCCCACAGCGGCTTCGCCTGCTAGCCAGCAGCTACCAACCGGACGCCCCCTGCCCTTAAGATAACATTAGGCCTAACTACCTCTGCACCCGGCCCTGTCCACTGAGGGTGAACCAACTGTACCTACCTGACCCTGAACCCTAACTTCTTCAGCCAAGTACTCACCGGGAAACCGGTAACTCACTTACCTGCCATTGGATAACATTGACTGGTTTGACTCGAAAGATCTTCTGTCTACTTTTGAAAACTTAAAATATTCCCATAAAATCAACCGAATTCCGAAGTACTCACCTGTGATCAGGAGAGAAGCCAGTACTGCATCCTGTAGCCCAGTACTGAACCGTAAAAGTAATTCTAGTCAGGTTTACTAGTAACTTGGATTTTCTCCTTAGGAACCCATTGTGTGCTTTTCTGTGAAATTGCTTCTGTCTACTTAGAAAACTTTAAATATTGTTTAAAAAATAATGTGTGGAGACTTTAATATTAACGGATTAAATGGCTTATGGAAAAGTGACCCTGATAAATTTGTAGGACGAAAGAGGAGAAGCCATAGGGCTCTAATTCAAACCATGAATGACAATGGGCTTATAGATATGTGGAAACAACAAAATGCATGCACGGGTGGCAGTACATATTATTCTGCACCACATAAAGCAGCAGCACGACACATAAAGCAGCAGCACGACTAGACTATTTTCTGATTTCTCCTACTTTTCGCTACATCTGCAAAATAAGCAGGTTGCCACGCGTAATATCTGATCATAACCCCCTAGTACTAGAGATTTTAATCCCAAATCATCAGATTCAACCAACTAGCTGGTCATTCAAGCGAGCTTTACTACAAGATAATAAATATGTGGCACACATGGAAGGCTGGCTGAAGGACTTTCTCAAAATAAATAGAGGGACCGCGTAGGCTGGGATAGTTCGGGACGCCCTGAAGGCCGGTATTAGGGGGGGGGGAGACCATGAGCTATTCTATTAGACGAAATAAAGCAGAAAAGGCAGAGATGGAGACGAAGATAAGGCTAATTGCCACGTTAGAGGAGGAATTGGTCAGAGCGATCGGGTCTAATCACAGCATAGAAGAGATAGTCCAGAAACTGGCTCTAGCTAAGGCAGGGGAGTTGATTGCTTCTAAAGCCGCCGGAAAATTTTTGGCCTGGAAGTAGGATCAATATGAATATAGTGAACAAGTAGGGCGTATTTTAGCAGTCAAAACTCGACAGGAAACAACTAGAGGGGATATATCAGAGCTGATGTCAGACACTGGGGTAACTGCTACCACTCCTAAAGAGATTTGCATGGTGTTTCAGGAATTCTACCAAAACTTATACGACTCGGACAGGGACATGGGTAGAGAGGAAATAGATCACTATCTTGAGTCTGCATCAATCGAGAGGTTCTCCATGGAGGACACTGCAGCTATGGAGGCTTGTTTTTCTTCAGAGGAAATTCAGGGGGCAATTAACGATCTACCTGTTGGGAAGGCGGTAGGGCCCGATCTTATCCCCCTTGAATTTTGTAAGAATTTTTTTCCAGCCTTAAAAGAAGATATCTGTAGACTTATGATCCAAACCCAGAGTGGTGAAACACCCCCACAATCCTGGGGAGAAGCCACAATTGTGGTGTTTCTGAAAAAAAGCAAGCCCCCCAACAGATCCAGGCTCATATAGACCAATCAGCCTCATGAACAGTTATACTAAAATATATTCAAAGATCCTAGCTAACAGTTTGAGCTAGGTAATAGGGAAGGTAATCTCTCCTAGACAACACAGGTTCATCCCAGTGAGGGGCACTGCAGACCATATCAGAAGAATGTGCGCTTTATTCGATGGTACGTTATATCAAAAAACAGGGGTGCCAGGACTCGGGTTCAACTTACAACAGCTTTTTATTTAGCGGCTGTGTCCCTTCTTTTTATGGATTCAGAAGGTTTGTATTTTCATTCAAAACATTTTTCAAAAGTTCAAAAATATTTACATTTTGTACAGACAACAGAGGATTTAACATTCCTTAGACAATTGAAACAATATAAACATAAGTCATAAGTGCAATACTTTGTAGAAAGACAAATTATAACATTCCTTTGTAAGTACACTTTAGCTATTAAACTGGAAAACAAACTCAATTTGGTACACCACTTGTTTTGGTAAAAGTCCTTACGACCGAGCGTACATAGTTAATAGGACTAGACACATGGGGCCTTATGACTTTGGAGAAATCGCCCTATGTTCGTGTGCAAACCCTTAGGATTTAGGTTGCCTTTGAAGCAGCCGAACAGCCGACGCGTTTCCAAACCCTTTGTTCAGTTTATAGGGTTCTTCCTCAGGGCTGAGCTGTGGACCTATGGTGTAAGATTGGGGGACATTTAGTATCTCCTTTTCTCTGATTTATTTAACTAACATATTGCATGAGTAAAACATGGGGTTAAAGTTTTACCTCTTCTCGCGTTAATGTTCACTGTGATTTATTGGGCACAGGGCATCTGATTATCCTTCGTTATCACCATTGCCTAAACAATGAAGTAAAGGATGGTGTTCTGGTAAGTTTTTTATCTTAAGATGCAAGTTTTAAACATTTTGTGTCCTTATTTAAACTATGCCAGCACTTACTTGTTTGTGTGTTTCAGATTGCTTAGTAACTTGAGATAACCGTTTGTGAAGATCTTTTTAAGTTCTGGGATGCTTGGTTCTGTTAGAATGAAAATTTAAATCAGTCCGTGTGTAACAATGGATAAATGTTTGTTACGCAGTCTAAAGTAGTGAGACTTACTTATGTGTAACGTGGTAAAGGTCTTGTATGCGGCTCCTCTTTCTTTTGTTTGTTACTCGTTGCCTCCTATCGGTCGGAGATTCTGTTAATTTAAAACACACAGAGGGCGACCAATGAATGTATTACTGGGTGCGGTCATGGTATTGCTTGACTATAGTCCGGTAAAGTTGTTCCGAACTACTTACCTCTGTCGCTAGTTCTGTAGTGTGTATCAAAGAACTCCGTGTGGCCGCATGACAGTCGTTCAGTTCGCTGCGAGTTGAGTATGTTTCCCAACGTCTCAGCGGAACTCGTTTTCCGTTTAAATACTCTGCTAAGCATCTTGGGACTTGTAGTGTTCTGTGTGTAACCCTGTTTGGCACTGTATAGAACTTGTATTCCACTAGGTTAAATTGAGTTATGTTTTAAGCAGTGGCTGGCATTATGTCTTACAAGAAAGTGTATGTTCACAAGGTGGTTTAGCAGAGGGCTCAGTAATTAGATCGTTGTAATTCAGACATTTCGTTCAACCCGTCCACCACACAGTTAAATTTAAGAATTAGGTAGGCTTCTTTTTTCAACAACATGGCATCTATGTTTCCCCCTCTAGGAGGGACGTTCATTGCTGCCAGTACTGTCCATTTAAAGTCTGTCTCGGTGTGTTGTTGTTCAACGAAGTGTTGTACCAAAGGGGCAGTCAACACTTTATGCCTTATTCTGGATCTGTGTTGTGCTA
The DNA here is from genome assembly GCF_964263255.1 of Lissotriton vulgaris. Taxonomy (NCBI): domain Eukaryota; kingdom Metazoa; phylum Chordata; class Amphibia; order Caudata; family Salamandridae; genus Lissotriton; species Lissotriton vulgaris. The sequence continues at coordinate 1,035,728,714 of NC_141685.1, forward strand.
TTCGCTGGTTTACTTTTTGAGTGGTTTTCCCAATGTACAACTTGGGACACGGGCACACGATTGCGTATATAACATTGCTAGTTTTACAATTGGAGAATTCTTTGTGTATCCATTTCATTGTATTGAATTGAAATTCCTCCCCTTCCATTGTGTTAGGGCAGGACACGCACGAGCTACACTTATGGTGGCCTCTTATTGGTGGTAACTTCCATAGCGAGCGTAAGTCAGCTTTGGCTTGGCTTGCCCCCAGGTCGGCTCTTACAATATATTGTGCTATACTTTTGTTTTTCTTTAGAGCAAACAATGGTTTCTCCATTGGGACTTCCGAGTTCGTAATCAAATGCCAATTTTTTTAAATTATTGATTTCAATTTGTTTGTGTATGGCCCGAAAGTTGTGACACAGACTGGCCTTTCAAGAGGTTTGGTCTCTTTCTTTTTCAATAGTTCTTCTCGTGGCGTGTACCAAGCCCTTGTTGTGGAATGTTTCAATAATTTCGAGGGATAACCTCTTTGGCTTAGTTGATCGCTAAGTATTTGGGAGTGTGCTATGAAGTCTTCCTTTCGGGAACAGTTGCGTCGAATTCTCAACATTTGTCCGTATGGTAAATTAGACTTTAAACTTTTGGGGTGATAACTTGCATAATGCAAAATTGTATTCTTGTCCGTGTTTTTGCGATGTAAAGTGGTCGTCAATTTGTTTTCATTGGGAAAAACTACTACATCAAGGAAAGTGAGAGATGTTCTGCTGTGTGTCATTGTGAATTTTATGTCTGGGTGTCTGGTATTAAGCCACTGATGGAATTGGGCGAGCATTTCTTCAGACCCTTTCCATTGACACCAGATATCATCTATGAAGCGATACCATGTTGTTATGTTTGGTTTGAATGGGTTGTTGTGGTAGATGAAGCGTTCCTCATGACGATTCCATAGTGGTAAAACACGCTGACAAGGGGGGCGCATTGGTGGTATGGGCTCGTGATAAATACATCGCAGAAGCCAATAGCCAAATCAAGAACACTGAGTGGTACAGAGAAGTAAAAGAAGATCCAACTTCACAAATAAAAGCTGAGATTCAGACAAAAATCGCAGAGGGTCGTGACAAGGGGATACTAGGAACAAAGGAATTTGAATATCTTGACAAAAAAAGCCCACGCATTCCAGTCATTTATTTTCTACCGAAAATACATAAGAACTTGACTGAACCACCCGGAAGACCCATTGTCTCCGGGTGTGATTCATTATTAGAACCACTGGCCAAGTATGTGGATGTGTTCCTAAAACCTTTCTTGCCTCAAGTGACATCGTACCTTAAAGATACCACAGACTTTATTAACAAGGTTGAAGGGGTCCCATTCGATGACACTCAGGAACTGCTGGTATCCTTCGATGTCACCTCTCTATACACCCAAATCCCTCAAGAGGAGGGATTGGAAGCAATGGAGTACTACTTGGACACACACCCCAGACCACAAAGAGTCCCAACGGACTTTATCATTGACTTAGCGAGGATAGCCCTCAAAAGAAACTACTTTCGGTTCATGGACGCGTTCTACGTGCAGGTGAAGGGGACCGCCATGGGGTGTCCTTATGCCCCGGAAATGGCGGTCCTCTTCATGGCCCTGTATGAGGAACGCTTCATCTACCACAACAACCCATTCAAACCAAACATAACAACATGGTATCGCTTCATAGATGATATCTGGTGTCAATGGAAAGGGTCTGAAGAAATGCTCGCCCAATTCCATCAGTGGCTTAATACCAGACACCCAGACATAAAATTCACAATGACACACAGCAGAACATTTCTCACTTTCCTTGATGTAGTAGTTTTTCCCAATGAAAACAAATTGACGACCACTTTACATCGCAAAAACACGGACAAGAATACAATTTTGCATTATGCAAGTTATCACCCCAAAAGTTTAAAGTCTAATTTACCATACGGACAAATGTTGAGAATTCTACGCAACTGTTCCCGAAAGGAAGACTTCATAGCACACTCCCAAATACTTAGCGATCAACTAAGCCAAAGAGGTTATCCCTCGAAATTATTGAAACATTCCACAACAAGGGCTTGGTACACGCCACGAGAAGAACTATTGAAAAAGAAAGAGACCAAACCTCTTGAAAGGCCAGTCTGTGTCACAACTTTCAGGCCATACACAAACAAATTGAAATCAATAATTTTAAAAAATTGGCATTTGATTACGAACTCGGAAGTCCCAATGGAGAAACCATTGTTTGCTCTAAAGAAAAACAAAAGTATAGCACAATATATTGTAAGAGCCGACCTGGGGGCAAGCCAAGCCAAAGCTGACTTACGCTCGCTATGGAAGTTACCACCAATAAGAGGCCACCATAAGTGTAGCTCGTGCGTGTCCTGCCCTAACACAATGGAAGGGGAGGAATTTCAATTCAATACAATGAAATGGATACACAAAGAATTCTCCAATTGTAAAACTAGCAATGTTATATACGCAATCATGTGCCCGTGTCCCAAGTTGTACATTGGGAAAACCACTCAAAGAGTAAACCAGCGAATAGCACAACACAGATCCAGAATAAGGCATAAAGTGTTGACTGCCCCTTTGGTACAACACTTCGTTGAACAACAACACACTGAGACAGACTTTAAATGGACAGTACTGGCAGCAATGAAAGTCCCTCCTAGAGGGGGAAACATAGATGCCATGTTGTTGAAAAGAGAAGCCTACCTAATTCTTAAATTTAACTGTGTGGTGGACGGGTTGAACGAAATGTCTGAATTACAACGATCTAATTACTGAGCCCTCTGCTAAACCACCTTGTGAACATACACTTTCTTGTAAGACATAATGCCAGCCACTGCTTAAAACATAACTCAATTTAACCTAGTGGAATACAAGTTCTATACAGTGCCAAACAGGGTTACACACAGAACACTACAAGTCCCAAGATGCTTAGCAGAGTATTTAAACGGAAAACGAGTTCCGCTGAGACGTTGGGAAACATACTCGACTCGCAGCGAACTGAACGACTGTCATGCGGCCACACGGAGTTCTTTGATACACACTACAGAACTAGCGACAGAGGTAAGGAGTTCGGAACAACTTTACCGGACTATAGTCAAGCAATACCATGACCGCACCCAGTAATACATTCATTGGTCGCCCTCTGTGTGTTTTAAATTAACAGAATCTCCGACCGATAGGAGGCAACGAGTAACAAACAAAAGAAAGAGGAGCCGCATACAAGACCTTTACCACGTTACACATAAGTAAGTCTCACTACTTTAGACTGCGTAACAAACATTTATCCATTGTTACACACGGACTGATTTAAATTTTCATTCTAACAGAACCAAGCATCCCAGAACTTAAAAGATCTTCACAAACGGTTATCTCAAGTTACTAAGCAATCTGAAACACACAAACAAGTAAGTGCTGGCATAGTTTAAATAAGGACACAAAATGTTTAAAACATGCATCTTAAGATAAAAAACTTACCAGAACACCATCCTTTACTTCATTGTTTAGGCAATGGTGATAACGAAGGATAATCAGATGCCCTGTGCCCAATAAATCACAGTGAACATTAACGCGAGAAGAGGTAAAACTTTAACCCCATGTTTTACTCATGCAATATGTTAGTTAAATAAATCGGAGAAAAGGAGATACTAAATGTCCCCCAATCTTACACCATAGGTCCACAGCTCAGCCCTGAGGAAGAACCCTATAAACTGAACAAAGGGTTTGGAAACGCGTCGGCTGTTTGACTGTTTCAAAGGCAACCTAAATCCTAAGGGTTTGCACACGAACATAGGGCGATTTCTCCAAAGTCATAAGGCCCCATGTGTCTAGTCCTATTAACTATGTACGCTCGGTCGTAAGGACTTTTACCAAAACAAGTGGTGTACCAAATTGAGTTTGTTTTCCAGTTTAATAGCTAAAGTGTAATTACAAAGGAATGTTATAATTTGTCTTTCTACAAAGTATTGCACTTATGACTTATGTTTATATTGTTTCAATTGTCTAAGGAATGTTAAATCCTCTGTTGTCTGTACAAAATGTAAATATTTTTGAACTTTTGAAAAATGTTTTGAATGAAAATACAAACCTTCTGAATCCATAAAAAGAAGGGACACAGCCGCTAAATAAAAAGCTGTTGTAAGTTGAACCCGAGTCCTGGCACCCCTGTTTTTTGATATAACGTATACTGTCCAGCCAGGACCCGTAGGACAAAACCCCTCCAGTGCTAAAAGTTTATTCGATGGTACGGCAGCCTCACGAGACCCTATGGCCCTTATATTGCTCGACGCCGAGAAAGTGTTTGACAGGGTCTCGTGGGGCTTCCTCTGGTCTGCACTAGAAAAAGTAAATGTTGGAATAAGCTGTATAAGGGCTTTACAGGCACTATACATAAACCCTAAGATTAGACTTCGAGCTATGGGCGAGGTGATTGAAGTAATCCGCATTCGGCGAGGAACCCGGCAAGGGTGTCCCTGCTCCGCTACTATTTGCTTTTTATATCGACTCCTTTATCAGGAGAATAGAATTAAATATAAGCATCCTGCCAATAAGATTGAATGGGTATGAAACTAAAATCTTAGGCTATGCAGATGACTTAGCAATCACGTCTGCAGAACCCGTATTGGCTATGGTGGAAATAGAACAAGAAGCAGACATCTATGGGGCATTGTCTGGTTAGAAATTAAACCAAGGCAAGACACAAATTGTGGTCAATAATAAAATCACACTGACTGACCAAAGAGTAACAAAATCAGCTATATACCTTGGAATAATAATACCATCGGATTTAACAAAGATAGTGGAAAAAAATCTGGCCACTGTAATTCAAAAATCTAAAAAAAGATCTAGATAGAATGAACAATCTACATCTGACGATAGTAGGTCGCTGCTACATAATAAAAATGATATTCCTCCCAAAAGTCCTGTATTTATTCAGGACCATCCCACTGAAATTTAGCAATAACTGGTTCAAAGAGATCTAAAGAGTTGCCAACCATTTTATCTGGGCGCAAGGTTGAATGCGTAGGGCTATTAAATGTATGTCCCTCGCTAGGGATAGAGGGGGCTAGGCAGTACCTGACTTTAGGGCATACTATTGGGCGTCGGTCCTCCAATATATGAGGGGGCTACTAGGAGGCATTACTTCGGATAAATGGAGGGGAGGGGAGGGCGTGCCAGACATCTATGAACTTTTAATAACCAAGGTCAATAATTGGCTCTTAACGTTCAGTGAGGCAAGCTATCACAAGAAAGTTAAGTTTAAGACACTTGGGGCAGCAATTATGGTTTGGACTTCAGTCCGGAAAAAGCTGGGACTAGGAAGAATGAACCACTATACCCCCTTATTTAAGAACCCCTCATTACCGGAGGTGTTTCATGATAATGTAATGAGACGATGGGACGAGCTTGGTGTAAAGACTATTGGGGATTTCACTGACACTACAGGCATAATTTGATAAAGCACAAAACTTATATAATTTAGAACATAGAGATTTTTACCTGCAGACAAGGTCGGCTTTGCTAAAGAAGCAAGGAGGTAACAAGGTATTCGAAAGAGAAGCAGTCATGGAGCGATTGCAAAGCCAGGAGGGATGCTCAATTACACATATATATGAGGAACTGAGCCAGTACAAGGAGGACGATCTGGTGAAAACCTCTGAAAAGTAGAGAACAAAATTGAATATAGCTGGGAATGAGTTTGAAACCTCGCTTAAACTGTTGAGCATAGTAATTAAGGGTGGCGAACCTCCAGGCTCAACACTGCAAATCTATTTTTGAACTATATTATACACCAAAAAGAATAGTTCGCTGGGGGGGGGGTACAAGCGGTATAAGCTGCCCGCGATGCCAAAGTACAGAAGCGGACACGATTCATATGTTTGCCTCATGCTCTATCCTAGCTCCCTTTAAAAAGGCAATAGAACAGTTTATGGCAAGAGCATTTGGGATCCAGATAAGTTTAACTAATGAATTAATGGTTTTGGGAGTAATCAGAGAAGGAGTTCCTGTAGTTCCTCAGGAATTTTTATTCCTGGCAATGGCTAAAGCAGGATCTGTATAGCATCTTTATGGAAAGACCCAAATCCCCCAACGTTCCAACAATGGTTATCACAGCTCCTAGCTATATATATAGTCTAGAGAAGGCATTATATGAGAAAAAAGTACGGAAAGCAAAGCAGCTAGGGAAGCGTATTTGGGCTCCAGTCATAGAGTGGAAACAGAGGCTGGAGAGTAATTAGCTGGGAATGGCTATGAGTACTGCTCCCTTGACTAAAAGCTAGGAGGATCCCGCTAGAGAGGATGAAAGATGTGAAGGATGGGACGAGAGTTGTATTAAGGCTGGATTAACAGGAACGGATATTTATAACAACGCTAAGATCTATGATGTGTTTCGTATACCATAAAGACAGAAGAAGATACTAGATTCTGCTGTAAATATACAAGGATATGTATCAGTACAAAGTGAAAATTGTAAGCTGAATGTACATGGATTTTCTTTTTTTAACTTGTGTATCAATGAAATGATGAAATAATGAATTGATGATGATTGGAAGAAAAAAAAAAAAGGAATCCATTGTGTGCTTTTCTGAGAAATTTCTTCTGTCTACTTTTGAAAACTTGACATATTTTTTAAAAATCATATCAAATACTGAAACGTAATTACTTACCTGTTTTAAGTTGAGACCCCAGAGCTGGGCCTAGGAGCCCAGTACTGGATTACAAAAGCAACAAGATCGTACTTTAACTGCAACCTGAATTTTCTCCCATTGGATAACATTGCCAGTTTTTCGTTGAAAAGTTTCTACGTGTGAACTTTTAAAATAGCTTTATATTCCTTAAAAATCACTGCAATAACAAAAACGTTTTTACTTAACTGTTTTCAGCTTAGATCCCAGGATTGAATCTAGGATCCAGTCCTGGAACTACCAGAGTAATCTACAAAGTAATCAGCTGTATTTATATGGAAAAACCCATTGAGCTCAATGCTAAATTGTGTTTAGAATTGTGTTGCCTACTGCAACTCCTGTACCTATTGTATTTACAAAATATATTGCCTTTCTGCAAAGTACTCATCTGAGAGCTCTTATATTGAGAACAGTATATTTTTATATCTGTTGGTTCTAAAAATAAAACTATATATTTGATATAAAACAATTGGCCTGGAGTTCAGTCTTTGAGTGTGTGAAACCTTTTGCTGTTTGAGTGGGTACAATAAATGCTTTACACTGTCCTCTGGTACTGCCTTACTGCTCGACCAAGCTACCACTTTAGAGAGTAAGGTCACACCTGACTTTAACCTCTGTTATACCTCAGGGGTTTGTGGACTCTATACATTCTGTACCTTACCTTGGTCCAGTATATATAGAGCCACTTTCTCACAGTTTGTGTAATGAAAATTTTGCCCAGGTCTAAAGTGGAAATATGTGCCTCTATTATGATTTTTTTTTAATCTGTGTTCACCCTACAGGGCACAAGTATTAATTCCAGCAGAGAAATCACAACCTTTCATCCTTCTTAGATTTATAAAATGTGCATCAATGAGTTAACTGCAGCAGTCTTCTGTAGCACATGCTACATAAAGCAAAAGTCACTGTATATTTGTGAAATCAAGAAACAGGTCACAATGGTCGCCATACAGCAGGAATAAAGTACAACACATAAGACGCATTGGTGAAACCAATAGACCTGCCATTTGCTGCCAGCCTTTTGACATTGTCAATGCTTGTTTTGTCATCCTTTTATGAAACCTTTTGTTGTGGGAACTACTGAACAATCGCCAATACAAAAAACAATGGGTTAACAGCAAAAATATTTTTGGTCTCAAACATCACACATTTCCATAGCACTCCCTGGCACTTACAAATGAGCTTCTTGTGAAAGTGCAGAATGCCGTCACTTACAGTAAAGTTAGCCAATAGCCAAAGTGAGCTCACCAATTACTTCACGGTTTATGCTGAAGTGAGCAGAAGAAATGTGAATGACACAACAGACCAATCAAAGAATGAAGAGGACTGGCTGACAGCTCCTACAAATACGTATATTTACTATTTTAGCTCAACACCAATTTAGCACCAATAATCCCATAATCATTTCTCTCTGCACACAGTACACCCCTAACTCTAATTGGAAACGATGTATGAAGTGAATAAGAGTTACTAAGTAGGGCAACATATTGCACATCTATCCGAAATCATGGTATCATATGATAAGCAGTGACTAAGTAGGGTTATGTAGTACACAAGATGGAGTTGTGAAACCTAAATAGATATACTTTACATTTCAAATTTAATGGTGGGCCTGTACTTGCAAAAACCTTTTTTTTCAAAATTAATATGGCTTCTTTCATGGTGTGTTCACTGTCATTATTTAGTCAATTACTATATATGTGGTTTTATGGATAACCTAAAAATGCATATGTGTGCGTGTAAATGAACGTTCATTGTTCTAACTACATTTTGTGGTGTGGGTTACAATTGTAGGTTCAAATGTAATTCGGTGGTTCAGCTGTACACTGGTTAGAATTAGGCAGTATTAGGGTGTCTGAATGTATTGTATTGTATTATAATTATATAGCGCTTATTACCCCTGACGAGGCGCACATGAGAGCGAATGTCCCTTTGTTTAGGCTTAGCTCAGTGTGTTCTTGATGGTGGAGTTAGCATGACCCTCATTATGTAATGTTCATTTCATTTTGACCAGGTAGTAACAGAAATTTCATTGGTAATTTCTTTGAAAAGTACCACAGAACATGCTGATGTGGGATTTGAGGGCACAACAAAAAAATAACCTGGAAAATTGTGGAGATTGAAAAAATGAGGTTGAGAGAAAGGGAATGGAGGAGAAAGGAAAAAAGACAGGAAGGGAGATATGGAAGAGGATGACAGAAGAAAGAAAGAAATATACTTAGAAAGGAAAGAGCGATGAGGCAGTGAAAGATGGAAAAAGAATAATGTGATTGGAGAAAGAAATAATAGAAGGCATGCAGAAAAGAGCAGACAAGGAAAAAACGAATAAGTGGGAGAGTGGAGGATAGGAGGGCGAAAACAAAGTTGAGAAACAAAATTGTAAGAAAAAGAAAGCGGGGATACAGGAACAAAAAGAATTATGGAGGGCATAGAGAAAGCATAAGAAAGGACGAAAAGGAGAGCGAAAAAAATCAGAGAAAGAAGTGGAAAAGAAAAGAGAATATAGAACTACAGGTAAGCAAGTGAAAAGTGATGAGAGAAGAAAGTGAGAGGGAGAGAGGTCAGAAACATGTAGAAGAGGAAGAGAGGAGAAGGCAAAGGGGAAGGGGAAAACAATGGTAAAAACAAAAAGGTAAAGAAAAGGGAGAGGGGATTACAGGAAAGCAGTGATTCAGAAGCAATTGTAGCAGAAAAAAACTGGATTGACAAGGCAAGTCAAAGTGAAAGATAGGAGGTAGAAAGAAATTGAAGAGAGTCAGAGAAGAGAGAGAGAAGCAGGTGGAAAGAGTAGGAGAATTAAGACAATGGAGAAATAGAAGAAAGAACGTCAGTGAGCTATATATAGGGCTCAGTTTAGAGTTGGTGCATGGGTTACCTCGTCACAAACGTGACAGATATCCGGTCCGTCATATTTCAAGTGCATTATATCCTATAGCACCTATAATACACCAGAATGGAAATCCGTCATATTTGTGACCGAGTATCCCATCTGCCAAACTCTAAATCAGATCTATAGTCCGTCCACCTGAGGAAAAAATGATCCACACTTCACCTGGAGGAATTCCAAGCTACACTTACATCTGAATCCAGAATGGATCAATATTGCGTGTGAAAGGCATGTTTCTTAAATATCTATCAAGCTTTCACACACGATGTAGGCCCAATGCACTGTAAAATTAAGCATTTTGCATGAAATACCAGTTTGCATGTGGAAGGTTCTCTAATCCCTTCAGTGTGTTAAGATCTTATGTTAGGATTATTAGATCAGTATCACTGCCGAAATTTGCTTTAAAAGCACAATTGTTCTACTTTAATTTGGGGAATTGTAGGACCATGCAGGTGTAGGATGAGGAGAAACGAGGCCCGTCCTACAACCACATAACACTACTTCTTTCCTCAGGTCTACCTCTCTCTCATCAGTCTGCACTCATCACTTCTCCACTCCAACCTTCTCTTGTCAGGCCTCCCCACCTCATCAGCCCTTCCTCTTGCTCTCCCCCCAGACCTTCATTCCCCCTAACCCATCTCTCCTCATCTCTTCCCCTACCAATCCTTGTCCTCACAGCACTTCCTGAAAGAAACTTGAGAAAGAAGGAAGGAAAGAAGAAAAGAATGAATTAAAGGGGAGTTGGTATTGTGGTGCAGGGGAGGAGACAGGGAAGACACAAAACAGGGACCAGGAGACATTAAAAGAGAAGACCTGATAGCAAGAATCGGGAAGCAACCTTGTGAATGGATGATTGTCCCAAAAACACCGTTTTTTCACCAGACAGAGCAATGGCACTTTATGAAAAGCCACATTTAAGTGCCTAACCAACATGGACAAAAAAGGAGATAATGTAGAGCAGGAGAGGGTAGGACAACACAAGAGGAAAGGAGCTAGACATGCTTGGTAACCGTGACTACAAACAGGGCTTGCCAGAGAATAAGCGCCTCGATGAGCTGGTCATGAACTATTGGGGTCGCCTTGCACGAGCCACTCAGAGGCAGCAAGTTGTTCCCCTTTTCCACATCCTGAGTCTCTTCCTAATAAACGCATATTAAAGGGTTTCTGGAAGGTCGGCTACTGTCAGGGTTAGGGAAGCCAAATCTTTAACCGGAGTTTACAGTGGTTGGAGGGAAAGGATGAAACTAGCATGAGAGCGCAAAATACATAACCCCAAATGCATGGATTCTCGGCTGTGGAGTTACCTGCTTGCTGCTCCGAACTCGACCTCTGAAAACCAAATGATACTGGGTTAGGATTGCATATCCTGTTACAACACAAAAGATGCCAGTATCTCTACAACTTACTCTTTTCCTAGGTATAATTTTTCTAGCTTATCCAAATGTTGTTCACTTTGGTTACTGATTTGCTGTAGCTTTACTTCTGCCAGGACTTTTTATACTACTTTGAGCATTTACCCAGAAAATCCAGTTTCCCAATCCCGTCACCTCACTAAAGAATTTTACAAAAAAACTCATAATGGCATGTGTAGAAATATATGTTAAAAAAAATCTGAAAAGTTTCAGCTAGAAGCCAAAACTATATCACAACGAACACCGGTGTTAAAATCACTAGCTGTGATCCATGGGAGGGGCCTATTCTACATTCTATTTGCTATAGTTCATGCACTTGGGGCATCCTTCCCCCATGACAGCAGGGGAGTTTTCTGCTGTACTAACATCCCATCCTGAAAAAGTGTACAGGTACGATATATTGGTAAATGCTTTACGAAGGAAACATATTTTTGCTTAAACTGTACCATTTGTCACCGTTTTACGAAAATACTTTGGGGAAAGGGTGCTCGTATATTTTATAAGTAGTTTTAAAGTCCTAAAAGCCTACGACTAGGGCAACACGTTTTAGAATGCACCTTTTCCCACAGATAATGCAAACACTAGAAACAGAAAGTTCACATCCTGCCAAGTGTAATAGTCCAATGTTTTTAAAAATGCAGTATTTGCCATTCAGCTGGTAAATGTCATTAAGGGAGAGGCCAGCACCCCCTGCGTGTTTTTAAGTCCTGGTATGCAGAAATCATTCACTGGCCCAGTGTTGTAAAACACACAATTCAACCCGAACTTTCTAGATAAATGAACCCCTCTTATTACACATTGGCCCACAATAGTGAAAGGAAGCCGAAATATTGCTGTAGATTCCCCTGCTATTCGATATCTTAGCACTCCCCCCCCCCCCCCCCCAAAAAAAAAAAAGATTGTCTAGATGCGCCCCTGGTCTCTACACCACCCCACGGCAGCAGGCATGCGCTTTTGTGCTGTTGAACAGCACTGGCAACAAGCGTGGTTTTCTTATTGCCGACAGAATTTGGCATCGGCAACAAGCACTGGCAAATCCAAAATGTCTGCTAACGCCTTTCAGGGGCAAGGCTTATTGCCTCTGCCAATGCTCGTTAGTACTCATTTGTTGAAGACACCCCTCACAAGGTTCTGGCAGTCACCACAGGGAGCGTGTGATCTCTCTATCCGTCAGGCTGGTCACAGGATCCGTTGATGATCCGGAACATTCTGCGTGACCAACATTTGTATCTGCCCGCCCTGACTTCCGGTGAGAGCCCGGGCTAGAGCTCTGCGGGGGGCGTGGGCTTGTCAAAACCAGTGTGAGGTCCACTCTTGTGCGTGTGCACGGCTCGTCTTCTACTCTTTGTTTCCCTTCCTGAGAGTGGGACCCGCACTGCTCTGCTGGTACCCCTCCACCCTACCTACCCTGCAGCTTTCCTTCCTATCGCACACAGCTGTGCCAGCGGGGCACCTCACCCCTGCTCTCCGTCACACTCTCTTACTCCAATATTAGGCCACATCATACTCCAGCTTTGATAATGCACCTCAACCCTGACGAAAAGTTACTTCCCCAGTATTTGGGGCCCACACACAGCTGACACTATACCTCACAGCTGCCCTACAGCTTCCTGTCCTATTCCAGCAGCGAGGCCACGTACAACTCAGTCAACGTCCCTCGACCCTGCTCTACAGGCTGCCTTCGTATTCCGCTGCTCTTCATCTCACACAGTTATCCGTCCATGTGACGAAGCGCACACCTGTGAGAAGTCGGCACAGGTTTAACGAACCGCGCAGTGTGTGCGCCATACATGGGAACAATGTCAAATAAAGTTCACGAAGCACGCAGTGAATAGATTACAATTTTCCAGCAGACTGCAATGGCGTTTTCTTTTCCTATGCTGCGAGTTCAAACGTTCTGTTCAAGTCAAGTCAAGTCAAGTCAAAGCACGCTTTATTTGATTTAAAAAAAATCATAAAAAGCACATACAATACATATACATTAAAATCACAGCTCATTTATGTACAAAATCAGCCCAGGCCATAATTAAACTGTACTACATCTTGTTTGGCACATATAATTAAAATCTGTTAAAAAGATACCATATTTACAATAAAATGTTTAGTGGTACACGTTTATTCTTAGTTCTAAAGGCTTCCGCTAGAAAGCTGGCAACGCTAAAAGTAATGTAAATATTGCCCAACATCTGGAGGTAGATTAATGCGGGTCTGACTTGAATAAAGCCAGCCTCCCTCAACACAGGTAACAGATGTTTTTTCCTAGCGGCAGTATAAAACCCACAAAACATCATAAAATGCATGGTATCTTGATTTGAAAAATTATCACACTCACAAGGAGGGGCATCTTCTGAATTGTCCCATGATGGGTAACAGCCTAAGGAGAATTGAATCAGGTTAACCCTGAATCTTACTAATAGGTGTCTATGAAGGGGTCTTGTAACAAATTCCAGGTATGGTTCCAGGGTGGGAGTAGTGATTAACATAGAGTGTGCTCTTACAGATGGTTTCATTATTTCCTTCTCCTCTCTGTTAAGACGGACTCTCGCTATAAAATGGACCTTGATCCACTTTACATTTGCTCTCCTGATATTAGATGGAGATAGAAAAAGTTCCGGTCTCCCTAGAGCAGAGAATGTGTTTTTTAGATACTTCAGCCAAGGTATTTTCATGGCATGATCCAAAGAAGTGTCATCCTCCAGGATAAGATGGTCCAAGGTTAACTCTGGATTTAGCCATGTCTTTGCCCAGAGTAGGAGGGGTGCCAGGTTCAACTTGTCTGCAATGTAAGGCAAACCCCCTTCCTCATGGATGGAAAAGGTAGGGGTCGATTTGGGGACTGCGAGCAGTTGTCTGATTATCCTATTTTCTACCCTTTGGATTTTGTCTTGGGTAGCATAGCCCCACAATTAAGTCAGCGTCCCTCGACCCTGCTCTACAGCCTGCCTTCGTATTCCGCTGCTCGTCATCTCACACAGTTATCCTTCCATGTGATGAAAGCGCACACCTGTGAGAAGTCGGCACAGGATTAACGTACCGCGCAGTGTGTGCGCCATACATGGGAACAATGTCAAATAAAGTTCACGAAGCACGCAGTCAATAGATTACAATTTTCCAGCAGACTGCAATGGCGTTTTCTTTTCCTATGCTGCGAGTTCAAACGTTCTGTTTGTTGCACAGGGTGTGAAGTGAAGCTCATTATGTATGCAGCTGGTAGGGGTGAGTGAGATGTCTGGCAGGAAATATGCAAATGAGCAGGGGAAGTGAGAATCATTTCCAGCGCGAGCACAATCAGCACCAGTGCCGGCCGGGGTTGCTTACGTCTGGGTAATGTGCAGAGCTTGTCGCCTCAGTGGCTGGGGCTTTTCGTGACTGGTGCAGGGATATAGATCCTTCCATCTCTATGGTTAGGGGCTTATAGGAGTGCTGCAGGTCTACAGAGCTTTCCAATTCTATGGTTAGGGTTTTATAGGAGTAGTGCAGGGCTGCAGAGCATTCCATCTCTATGGTTAGGGGCTTATAGGAGTGGCGCAGGCCTGCAGAGCATTCCAACTCTGTGATTAGGGTCTTATAGGAGTGGTGCAGGGCTGCAGAGCCTTCCATCTCTATGGTTAGGGGCTTATAGGAGTGGCGCAGGCCTGCAGAGCCTTCCAATTCTATGATTAGGGTCTTCTAGGAGTGGTGCAGGGCTGCAGAGCCTTCCATCTCTATGGTTAGTGGCTTATAGGAGTGGTGCAAGGCTGCAGAGCCTTCCAATTCTATCGTTAGTGGCTTATAGGAGTGGTGCAGGGCTGCAGAGCCTTCCAACTCTATGGTTAGTGGCTTATAGGAGTGGTGCAAGGCTGCAGAGCCTTCCAATGCTATCGTTAGTGGCTTATAGGAGTGGTGCAAGGCTGCAGAGCCTTCCAATTCTATCGTTAGTGGCTTATAGGAGTGGTGCAGGTCTACAGAGCTCTATGATTCGGGGCTTATGGGAGTGGTGCGGGGCTACAGAGCCTTCCAACTCTGATTATGGGCTTATAGGAGTGCTGCAGGCCTACAGAGCTTTCCAATTCTATGGTTAGGGTCTTATAGGAGTGATGCAGTGTCGTAATTTGACAATGATCGGGTTAGCGTTAAGCTTTGCTACATATTATTCCCTTATCTTGACTATAGTTGTTAAACGCCATTTTGTATGTTACGGCGGCCATTTTAGAGAATGCGTCGCCTCGTGGTCAGCATGCCCTGTCGTCCTTCCTCTGTACCACTGACCACTCGAGTTTGCCCAGCAACAGGTTATTTTTAGTAACGGTCAAGCCCGCACATGCGCAGGTCAGACTGACCAGTCATCACTTAGGAATGTTCCGCCAAACTGACCAGTGGTGTTGTAGCCCCTCCCATGAGTTGGCTGTGTTCCAAAAATGACCATATATGTATTTAAAACACTGTAACCATGTACCGCCTATCTTTTAATGTCTGTAAAACTGTATAAAAGAAGGACTTACACCGATGTTCGGTGTGATACTTCTTGCATTTCCGAAGGGTGATGTAGGAATGTACCACCACCCCATGGGGTCTTAATAAACTTGTGTTTTGCATTTTCTAGTTTCAGTGCCAACAGTTCTTATGGTGTAGAGGGTATTCTGCGGAGTATGTAGGCCTGGAGAACCCAATACCACAAATTTGCGACCACGAAGGGACTCATCGGTGACTCGGATGCCCGAAGGAGAGGTCGTGACAAAGGATTGGAAACTCGCCATGGACGCGTACGCTGCCATTGAGTGACCCGAGTCTTGGCATCCACTGTGTTTTTTTTCCCTTCCTTCTGATCTGACCTTCCAGGTGGCGCCGGTCCCCGACTGAGATCCTGCTCGTCTGAGTTGTCGTAAAGTGCCGGTTTGGCTGATTTGATCAAAGACCTTGGCAGTTGGAACCTGGATATCTGAGATTTTGGTAAGACTTGTGATTGGTAAGGTAGTCTGCGGACGCTCACTGTGGTTCTATGAATATGAATATGTTTTGAGTTAGCTAACATTTGGTTCTATGATTTGACTTATATGTGTAGTGCACTTCACATAGGCAGGCATGTAGAGATGTTTCTCTAACTTTGTTTGTGTTTTGAGCGGCACATTTTGTGTGAAGTATAGTAAGTGCCATTTTTATGGTATCACGTTTTCGTGATACTTTTTGAACATGCCTGTTTTAAGCACACTCCGAGGAATGTGCTGTTTTGGGAATGGTACCACATATCGACTAAACGAATCTCAGCCGGCTCCCCCAGAGGGGACTCCCAATCGTGAAATGTATATTAAATTTGGCCTTCCCCCTATATTGTATAGTAAATTATGGAACAAATACACCAAGTCTGATCCCGAGTTGCAATGGCCACTACATGGGTCGTTTGATTTACGAAAGGTTCAGTTTGTGGAGCAATGTTTGTTTCAACGCAGGTCTAGACAGGATATGTTTGACTGTGTACGAATGTGGGAGAAAGCAGTGCGTGAACAAATGAAGCGTGAGATTGCCTTGGCGGAAAAAGAGCAGCGCAAGGCTGCTCGAGATAAAGCTTTACAGCTGGAGGAGAAGGAGTTGCAGGAGAAGAAAGAGAGGGAGGCACGGGAACGTAATTTGCAAACGAGCGGTCAATTTCCTATTCAGCGTTCGCTTTATCCGGTCCTTACTAATGAAGTTGATGATTTTTCATTATTAGATCGGTCTCTGCCTCCGTATGTTCTGCCTACAGCTCCGGACGAGGATTTGGGCGACGAAGATCGAGATAGTGCGAGTACGAGGTTAACTGCTGGTAAAGCCGCGGATTTGCGCAGTTTCGCTAGGAAACTGAATTTGAATAAAATAACTATGTCAGAGATTAATGTTGAAAGGAATAAGTGGTCAGAACGAGAACAGTTGTATTTCCTCAGTACTTTTGCAGACGAAGTTGTTGAACGATTTCGTAAGAATTCAGATGATCTAGAACCTAAGGGTATATCAGTACATCATGAGAATATGCGTAAAGGTCTATTTGTTATTACAGATGCAGATGCTTTTTTCCTACGATTGGTCCAGCTACGGGATGAGGCGTCCAGATTACGGGAAGCACGAAAAGCATCAGAGAAGTCTGTGCCGGGGGTCGACGGAGCAATCCAAAGAGTGTTCTATCTTTGGAGCAGATAAGAGTTCTAAAGTGCATGTTATGCCTATGCGAGAAGCTGCACCTTTGTATGTTCCCCCTAAAGGGCAAGGTACCAGTGATGATAAATTGTCTGGGGATGCAAAAGGGTATTTTATATATAATTGGGTGTATACGCCTTGGAATAGAGCAGATGTTATGGCTTTGAAAAACGCTTTGCCCGATCCCCGTAAAAATCCGGCAGCTTTCTATGAAGGAGTGGAGGGGGCTATTTCTTCTTGTGTTATGACACTAGTTGATATAGATCTTTTCTTTGGATTAATACTCCCCCCTGATATGTGGAGAGCGATTCGTAAGTTTGATGATCAAACGATTTTAGGAGCAGATTGGAAAACTATAGGCCTGGCTGATTTAGACAGGGAACCTGCATGTAAGCCTTGTCAGTTAATTCTCGATCTCCCAACAGCTATTCTGTACAAATTAAAAACGCTTGTCCCCCCTAAAAAGATTGATTGGACTATGTTAGCCTCTTGCAAACAGAAACAAGACGAGTCGGTATCTGACTTTTTCTCACGTTTTGAAGAGGCGTTTCATGATTATAGTGGGCAATTATTGACAGACGATACGGGTAGGCATTTGTTTGTTGACAAATATGTGGCTAATCTCCTACCGGAGATTGCAAAGCGATTAAAAACTAGTGAAAGTTCCTGGACCACGGTGACCCCTGCGTCTTTGTTAACTATGGCTCAGTATTACGAACGGCAGGAGTTAGAAGCTAAAGAAAGTGTTGATAAGAAAGCGAAGGAGTTAAAGACGAAGGTGATGTTGGCACAGGTTCGTGGTGCACAATCTAGAGGGAATGATAGAGGCAGGCGAGGAGGGGGTAATACGTCGTATGGTTGTACCGACATTGCTGAGGACCAATGTGCATATTGTAAAGAGTTTGGGCATTGGGCTGAAGATTGTCCGGTGCTTCGTGAGCAACGTAGCCAGCGTGGTCGAGGAGGTGGAAGGACACGGAATAGTTATTCGGGAGCGAGAGGTGGAGGAAGCGATCGTGGTAGGTTTGAGGCGAGGGGTCATGGTCAGGATGAACGTAACACTTTCGACCGACGAAATCAGTACCAGATATCGGAGGGTGAGAATGTGGAGAGTCAGGATTATGTGCACGCATAGGATTGCGTAGGATGGGGTGTGGAATCGGTTGAAGTGCCAGTAGATCAAAGAGGTCCATATGTATCAGCGGGCGTTTTGGGTTCTACTGATCAGTTTTTAGTTGACACAGGAGCTACCCGTAGTGCTTTGTCTAAAAACTTGGTTCCAAGGGCTCCCCTGTCTGGCGAAACGATTACATGTATAGGGTTCGATGGCACACCCTCTCCAAGCCCATTGTCACAACCTCTTGCGTTTTGCATTGATAAATTTTTTGGCCTGTGCCCATTCTTATTGTCGCCTCATACCCCAGACAATATTATGGGCATAGATTTGCTCAAATATTTTCGAGCAACAATACGCTGCGCTCCTGAAGGAGTGCGGGTTATTTTGAATGACAATTATCCGGATGCAGGAAGACAATGCACCATGCAGGAAATTGAAGCACTAGCCTCTCTCCCGCACACGTTATGGGCGACATCAGATACGGATGTGGGACAGATGCTCATCCCGCCTATTCGAATTACTGTTAAGGAGGGAGTGTCTTTGCCACGTGTACCTCAGTATAAGATATCTAGAGAAGGTGAGATTGCCCTGACGCACATCGTTCAGGATTTGATTATTGCCGGAGTGGTGGAGGAAGTTCCCTACAACGTCTGTAACAGCCCTATTCCTCCAATCTTTAAGAAAGACACTGACGACAAAGTCTATCGATTTATTATTGATTTGAGAGAAATAAACAAAATTATAGTGCCCCAGTACCCGGTGGTGTCTGAGATCACCACCTTACTTACTTTGGTCCCCCCCACTGCCACTACCTTCTCTGTCATCGACCTTAAGAATGCCTTCTTTTCCATTCCCATCCATCCCGACAGCAGATATCTATTTGGCTTCACGTTGAATAATAAATCGTATAGATTTTGTCGTGTTCCTCAAGGCTACACAGAAAGTCCTAGCATTTATAGCCAGGCTTTAAAAAGACAGCTCGACTCTTTTGAATTGCGGTCTGGAGTAGCTCTTATCCAATACGTTGATGACCTCTTATTGGCTGCAGACACTTATGCACAATGCGAGGAGAGTACTCTTGCTTTTCTCTCCTTTCTGGCTCAGCCTAATCACAAAGTTTCTAGGAAAAGTTACAATATTGTAGACCAAAGGTGACCTACCTCGGTCATCTTTTGTCTAAGGAGGGACGTGCATTAACATCTGATCGAATTCAAGCGATTTTAGATACACCAGTCCCCCGCACTTAGAGGAGTGTGCGTGCCTTCATAGGATTAACGTCCTTCTGTAGACAGTGGATAATGGGGTTTTCGCACATTATAAAACCTTTGTTAGCGTTATTGTCCAAAACTACACCAATGCCCCTTGAATGGACAGATGAATGTCAGAATGCTTTTGAACAATTGAGACAGGCCCTTTGTTCTGCACCAGTGTTAGGTACACCAGATTACACAAAGATTTTCACGTTGTATGTGCACGAGAAAGATGGGTGCGCATTGTCGGTGTTAGTGCAGACACACGGGGATAAGCAGAGGCCCTATGCATACATTTCGGCCATTCTTGATCCTGTAGCACGAGGATTACCTGGGTGTTTTCGAGCAGTTGCAGCAACAGCAGTAGCTATACGACAGAGTGAGGGAATAGTTTTGTCACACAAACGGTTGGTGTTAGTTCCCCATGCGGTGGACGCTCTGCTAAACCAAACGAAAACCCAGTATCTCACGAGTGCACGTTTAACAGGATATGAGCTTACACTTTTGACGCCACATATCACACTAAAGAGATGTGCTACCCTGAACCCTGCCACTTTATTGCCGTATCCGGTTGCGGAGGGCCAAGAGGAAGAACACCATGACTGTGTTTTACTGACTGAAGAACAAACAAAGGGTCGTGTCGACTTGCAGGATACGCCACTTCCAGATGTGGATGGGGAACTGTGGGTTGATGGATCGTGTTTAAGGCTGCCAGATGGCACAACTTCTGCAGCATATGCGATCACGACACTTAAGACAGTGGTAGAAACAGCACGAATACCACAGAAATCGGCCCAAGCAGCGGAGTTAATAGCTTTGACAAGAGCCTGCGAATTGAGTGCTGGCTTATGTGTGAATATCTACACAGACAGCCGGTACGCCTTCGGAGTAGCGCATGACTTCGGCTTACTCTGGAGAGAGCGTGGGTTTCTGACTTCGCATGGAGTACACCTCAAGCACGGAGAGCTAGTGCGTGATCTCTTGAATGCGTGGCTTTGCCCAAAGAAAGTGGCGATAATCAAATGCAGTGCACATAAAAAGATCACTGACAAAGTGGGACAAGGCAATGCTTTTGCGGACAGTATAGCAAGACAAACGGCTATGTCACGAAATGGCTCTCCAATGTATGTGGTGAAGTCGCAGGCTGAGCGATGGCATGATGCTAGAGCGGAGATATTAGATATTCAGAAATCAGCGACCGAAGCAGAACTTGCAACCTGGGCAGCAGAGGGAGTGCTGGATGATGAGGGTTGTTGGAGGAGTAAAGATATGGAACAATGGAAATTGACTGCAGCTTACTTGCAAGCGATGTCCAGATGACACATGTGTTGGCACATGTTGGAGCTCTTGCAATTACTCGATTGCTAACGCGAGTTTGGGAGCATCCTGAGATTGCCAATACGGCCAAGAGAGTAGTGCAGACCTGTTTGATATGTTTACAGCACAATCCTGCAAAAGGGACTCATACTCCGAAAGGAGGGTTCGTTCCACCTACTGCACCGTTTGAAGTACTGCAAATGGATTACATCCAGCTTGAGCGTTGCAATAACCTTAAGTATGTCTTAGTGGTGGTGTGTGCTTTTAGTAAATGGGTTGAGGCCTTCCCCACGAAGGATAATACAGCATTGACAACAGCTAAGGTTTTGCTCAAGGAGTACTTCCCTCGATACGGCGTTTGCTAATTTTTGTGGAGCGACAATGATCCTCATTTTGTTGGGAAAATTGTGGAGTACGTGTTGAAGGGATTGGGAATCCAGCAGAAGTTTCATGCTGTGTTCCATCCTCAGTCAGCAGGTATTGTTGAACGGTATAATGCTACTCTAAAACTAAAGTTAGCAAAGATTGTGGCATCCACATCTTTGAAGTGGCCGGATGCCCTGCCTTTGGCATTACTCTCTATCAGATCAGTGCCCCATTCCCGAACTGGCCTCACACCTTATGAAGTGGGGTTTGGAAGGCCTATGAACATATGGGGAGTTCCTAAGCCTCGATTGTTACATGATGTGCCTTGTATAATGATGAACGATTATTTGGCATGATTAACAAATGTTTTACTTTCTATTCATCAACAGGTTCGAGAAGCGCTCCCTGACAATTCCATTGGAGAGGCTCACAATCTTCGTCCTGGGGATCATGTGATGGTCCGCTCGTTCGAGAGGATGAACAGCTTGGAACCGAGGTGGCGTGGCCCCGAGCAGGTATTGCTCGCAACTCGAACGGCTGTGCGAGTTACCAATAGGAAGCGGTGGGTGCACTCTACTCACTGCCGTCGTGTTTCTCCGGACCTGGTGAGCCCAACTGCATTTTCTGACTACCGAGATATCCTGGACGAGGAAAAGAGCCCAGCTGTAACGTCTGCCAAATCGGAGGGAGCCTTCCCGGACCACACTGTTTCTGGACGAGAAAGATACAATCTACGACCACGATAAGAAGATTTTTTTTTGGTGCGAGACTGGTTGAGTTACCGCTCTGGGGTTTGTGAAACGGAAGCCGGGAATATCAAGGGGGGGGGATCCGTTCTGCCAAGTGTAGCGACACCCGTCTTGACCCCGGAGAAGAAACCAACGGCTACCTCGGAGCTCAGCACTCATATTTTTATTTTTAGCTGTGTTTTTTGAGACATTGTGAACTTTGAACTATGGCGTCTTCAGCAGCACAAGACAAAAGAATTCTTGGTGCTGTGTTATTTGTGTTGACAATTGTGGTAATAGCTGTGATAGCCTGGGTAGTAGAACTTGTGGTGCCTGCGCGAGAACATTTGCTGCCGACTACCCCGGCTCCATCTGAACATTTTCATTTCACTCTACCATATCATGAAGAGAGGCACCGTCAGACTTATTTGAACAATAGTTTTATTCAGATTCTGCATCACACTCATAATATGACGAACACTTCTAACTGTTGGGTATGTGGGATGTTGCCTGGACACCAGAAGAAAGGGGGCACACCGCTTATCCCACTTCCGTTTTCTCATAATGGATCTTGCAATGCCTGGTACACCCTCCTATTCACCTTGCGATGGCCGACAAAAGGGGGGCTGCTTTTTCGTCTTAATAAAATTTGTTTTAATGATCGAGACGGCTATCCGCAAGCTGAAGGAACTAAGTTTGAATGGGAGGAGTACCGCCCCGATAATGTGTCAGCACCACGAGTCTACAGTAATCATCGAAGTGTCAACATGTCCAATTCTCATGTTATTAATGTTATTGATACGAAAGCTGATCTCTGTGTACGTAATAAAGGTACAATCCCAGTTGGCAGAAGTGAATGTAACACCACTCTCACCTTTGATACCCCGAATGGCATTTCATTTGTGGCCTCCCGGAATACGTACTTCATATGTGGTAATAAAGGTTATCATCGTCTCCCTTTAGGATGGTTAGGAACATGTTACATATCTTTTGTATTGCCCCCTGTGTTTATTGCTCCGCCCATGTACCATAATAATTATATATTATATCATGACTTTATATTAAATAGAGTCAAGAGAGCAGTAGTTCTTGATGAGATAGATCAAACAGACACTGCGTTGCAACAATATGTCGATTTCAATCTGGGTTTGTTTTCTTTTGTGGGAGCTGCTCTGAATAGCCGGAAAATACGACGGTTAACTCGTGTTGTAGAAGCTGTTGCCAATGATACTGCTTTTGCGTTAGGAAATTTAACTGAAGAGCTACAGATATCTAGAATTGTAACGCTCCAGAACCGGATGGTTCTAGATGTGGTCCTAGCTGATCGAGGGGGGGCATGCCGTATTATCGGAAGTAGTTGCTGTGTTTACGTGCCAGATAATTCACCATCTGTGTATGATGCCATATCCAAATGACATAAAATTGCTGCTGAGATACATCCTGACAATGGTACGTGGACCTTTTCGGGATGGTTTTGGTCAATGCTTAGTACATGGCGTTGGAAGTTACTGACGATCCTATGTATAATAATTGGGATATTATTTTTCTTATGCCTCTGTATTCAGTGTGGCCCTGCATTATGTTCTATATGTCTATCTGCCTGTATTCCATCCAGACGAGCTTTTGCTAAACATGAACAAATGATTCATAAGGAAGTGGCCCAGATTATGTCCATCGATATAGAAGATGAGTATCCTGATTATGTCCATTATGAGGTAGCTTCAGCTAAACGCTAAAAGGGTCGTCTGTCGTAATTTGACAATGATCGGGTTAGCGTTAAGCTTTGCTACATATTATTCCCTTATCTTGACTATAGTTGTTAAACGCCATTTTGTATGTTACGGTGACCATTTTAGAGAATGCGTCGCCTCGTGGTCAGCATGCCCTGTTGTCCTTCCTCTGTACCACTGACCACTCGAGTTTGCCCTGCAACAGGTTATTTTTAGTAACGGTCAAGCCCGCACATGCGCAGGTCAGACTGACCAGTCATCACTTAGGAATGTTCCGCCAAACTGACCAGTGGTGTTGTAGCCCCTCCCATGAGTTGGCTGTGTTCCAAAAATGACCATATATGTATTTAAAACTCTGTAACCATGTACCGCCTATCTTTTAATGTCTGTAAAACTGTATAAAAGAAGGACTTACACCGATGTTCGGTGTGATACTTCTTGCATTTCCGAAGGGTGATGTAGGAATGTACCACCACCCCATGGGGTCTTAATAAACTTGTCTTTTGCATTTTCTAGTTTCCGTGCCAACAGTTCTTATGGTGTAGAGCAGTGATTCCCAAACTGTGCGCCGCGGCGCCCCGGTGCGCCGTTATGAGAAGCCAGGGGCGCCGCGGCACGATGTGGAAATTGTAGCACTTGCTGTTGGAGGCCAGCTCATATTTGTTTGAAGTGCTGAAGAGGCTTCAACAGCTCCTCCCAGACCTGCAGTCTATCAATTAGCCCCATTGTCATTCTGTCTGTGGCAATTCTCTCACACAGAATGACAATGGGCCAAACTGCAGTTACAGAAGCCTAGCGCACGCACGGCAGGATTGCATTACCTTGGGGAGACATGGAGACTTGTTATTTCGATTTTTCATTATTAAAACTGTTCTTGCTATCCCACATTCTGTCCGGTGTTCAGAAGAATTAATGATAAACAAACTAATTTCAACGTATGTGCCACTGAAACAGGAGAGTAAAGGGAAGGGGTCCCAGTAGTATGAGGACATTAACCAAAAAGATGAAAATAATCAAACAAACATAACTTCCGTGCACATTGTTTTATTCACAATGGGATGATATATTGAATATATATAATTTACAGAATCATAAATCAGTGGTTATTTACAGTGCCCCAAAGGTAGAAGCGGGGAGGGTAGTGTGATAGTGTTGGGAATTGGTGAAGGAAAGAGAGAGGATTCTTAGGTGACAGTAAAATCAGCAATTAAGGATTATTTCACAAAGTTACAAACTCTGTACCAAAAACAAGACCGACAGGTTCATGCGAATTATTTTAAACACAAATCATACTCCAAATGTTCAATGAATGAAAACGATGGGGTGTTGAGTTGACGGTGAAGGACAATCAGTTGTCGACGTTTCGACCCTCATACGTGCAGATATTAGTGTTAATCTTGCTGTGGGGTCTTCATCAGGACTGGAGTGTAGGGGACACGTAACCACGGACGTGGTATGGACAGGACCCGGTAATATGTAGGTTCGGAGTCAATTTCAAGAGAGGATCGTAATGTATCCCAGACGCTGTAAGTATTTTTTCACGGATTCTTGAGGGTCCCTTGTACCATCTGTAGTATGTAATCCGCACGCCGTAACCGGTACACGTCCGGCGGGGATCGTGTTCAGTGGCGCTCAGGCGGTGATGAGTAATTTGCTGTGTCTGTCACGGAGTAAATGAACCTGTCGGTCTTGTTTTTGGTACAGAGTTTGTAACTTTGTGAAATAATCCTTAATTGCTGATTTTACTGTCACCTAAGAATCCTCTCTCTTTCCTTCACCAATTCCCAACACTATCACACTACCCTCCCCGCTTCTACCTTTGGGGCACTGTAAATAACCACTGATTTATGATTCTGTAAATTATATATATTCAATATATCATCCCGTTGTGAATAAAACAATGTGGACGGAAGTTATGTTTGTTTGATTATTTTCATCTTTTTGGTTAATGTCCTCATACTACTGGGACCCCTTCCCTTTACTCATTTGATAACCCAGGTCCCCGTAACTTTAACTGGGTCAACCCCCTATCAATATCCCACTGAAACAGGAGCCATGCTTTGGGGTTCAGGGTGCGCAATTTACTTTGAAATACACGGCTAATGGTAACGACTTCCGAGTTATTTACATGCCTGCAATTATAAGACCATCATACAAAAAGTCAGTTTAACTCTGGCGATTAATGTATCTCCTTGAGAGATATCTAAACGTTGACTAATCCCAGTTTTGACTCATCATAAAATAGAGCAGATGGACATGTGCCTCTTGCAAATCACAGAGTGTAACATGCTGCTTAAACAATTGTTTTTATGTAGATGGTTCAGGGTTGCTTTGGAAAATAATAAAAAAGTATTAGTAAGGACAACCCCCAACCACAATGTTATGTTTTGAACCCTGAGTTTGTATTTCTCCAGGCTAAAACGCTCTTAACATATAATTAGGAATTGAGCACTTATGTGGCTGCAGTTTTTTCCTCACAATTATTGATTTGCCACATAACCATTAACTGTTGCATAATCTGCAGATTTAAGCAGAAAAAATTAGTTTCTAGCACAAAGGATCAAACATTTCTAAAAAAGTGGCGAAATGTATTCACGCACCATGTGAATGGTAGTGTATGTGTGTGTGCTCTCTTGTGCTTTGCTATGATGACTTGAATGTGCTCTGCTGCATTTGCTATTTGGATGTATGTGTACTCAGCATCTGCAGAAATAATTTGTGCTTTGCTGCAATTGCAGCTACAGCTTCTCTCTGGTTTGCATCATTGGTGCATGCATTCATGCGTGAGCTCTATTATATGTGCTGTATTGGCATGTTTGTGCTCCATTTAAATTTACTACATTCATTAATATCCTCCTCTTTGTGGTTCAATATGCTTGATTAGCCTTTTGCGGTCGCAAACAGCATGATTCTGCAAATCAGACCGTTTCCAATTGAAAAAGACTTTGTACATATGGCCCTAAGTTCCTTTCTTGTTTACAGCACGGTGAACTCAATACTAACTACATACTTGTGGGGTGGGTGGGTGCAGGGTCACAGGCCTGGTGGAGAGCGTTGGGTGGGTGAGTGCAGGGTCAGGGGCCTGATGGAGAACGCTGGGTGGGTGCGAGGCAGAGGGGAGAAGGGTGCAAGGCAGAGAGGAGAAGGGTGCAAGGCAGAGAGGAGAAGGGTGCAAGGCAGAGAGGAGAAGGGTGCATGATAGAGAGGCGAAGGGTGCAAGGCAGAGAGGCGAAGGGTGCACGGCGGTGGGGAGAAGGGTGCAAGGCGGAGGGGAGGAGGGTGCAAGGCGGAGGGGAGGAGGGTGCAAGGAGGAGGGGAGAAGGGTGCATGATAGAGAGGCGAAGGGTGCAAGGCAGAGAGGCGAAGGGTGCACGGCAGAGGGGAGAAAGGTGCAAGGCGGAGGGGAGGAGGGTGCAAGGCAGAGGGGAGAAGGGTGCAAAGCAGAGGGGAGAAGTATGCAAGGCAGAGGGGTGAATGGTGCAAGGCGGAGGGGAGAATGGTGCAAGGTAGAAAAGGGTGCAAGGCGGAGGCAGAGGGGGAGGGGGCGAAGGGTGCAAGGGGAGGGGAGGAGGGTGCAAGGCAGAGGGGAGGAGGGTGCAAGGCGGAGGGGGAGGAGGGTGCAAGGAGGAGGGGAGAAGGGTGCAAGGAGGAGGGTGCAAGGCGGAGGGGAGGAGGGTGCAAGGCAGAGGGGAGAAGGGTGCAAGGCAGAGAGGAGAAGGGTGCATGATAGAGAGGCGAAGGGTGCAAGGCAGAGAGGCGAAGGGTGAACGGCGGAGGGGAGAAGGGTGCAAGGCGGAGGGGAGGAGGGTGCAAGGCGGAGGGGAGGAGGGTGCAAGGAGGAGGGGAGAAGGGTGCAAGGCGGAGGGGAGGAGGGTGCAAGGCAGAGGGGAGAAGGGTGCAAAGCAGAGGGGAGAAGTATGCAAGGCAGAGGGGTGAATGGTGCAAGGCAGAGGGGAGAATGGTGCAAGGTAGAAAAGGGTGCAAGGGGGAGGGGGTGAAGGGTGCAAGGGGAGGGTGAGAAGGGTGTAAGGCAGAGGGGAGAAGGGTGCAAGGCAGAGGGGAGAAGGGTGCAAGGCAGAGGGGTGAATGGTGCAAGGCAGAGGGGAGAATTGTGCAAGGTAGAGGGGAGAATGGTGCAAGGTAGAAAAGGGTGCAAGGCGGAGGGGGAGGGGGAGAAGGGTGCAAGTGGGAGGGTGAGAAGGGTGTAAGGCAGAGGGGAGAAGGGTGCAAGGGGGATGGTGATGAAGTTAAAAATGTGCCCCCCCCTCTGGATACATTTCTGCGGACGCCCATGATCAGAGCCCACCCCACTTAAACTTCTTGTAACGCCACAGAGCTCCTTGAGCTTTTCTCTAGTCTGGTTACTTTTAGTGGGAGTGCTTTATACTACTCTATGAAGGTATGCATTGAGATGTACTTTATAAGATCTTTGTGATTGCAAATAACGTTTTATGATAGTGATGGCTACTCTCTGAATCCTTCATCACGTCTAGGCCTGATTCTTCATGTAGACCAGTGGTTCCCAAAGAGTGCGCCGCGGCACCACAGTGCGTGGGTAAAAAAATGGTGGGGAGCCATGGCCAACTGCCAATTAGGTCAAGGGAGCCACGGCTCAAAAAAGTTTGGGAACCACTGGTGTAGAGGGTATTCTGCGGAGTATGTAGGCCTGGAGAACCCAATACCACAGCAGGGCTGCAGAGCCTTCCAGCTATATGGTTAGTGGCTTACAGGAGTGGTGCAGGGCTACAGAGCCTAGCTTCCAACTCTATGGTTAGTAGCTTATAGGAGTGGTGCAGGGCTACAGAGCCTTGCTTCCAACTCTATGGTTCGGGGCTTATGGGAGTGGTGCGGGGCTACAGAGCCTTCCAACTCTGATTATAGACTTATGGAAGTGGTGCAGGGCTACAGAGCCTAGCTTCCAGCTCTATGGTTCGGGGCTTATGGGAGTGGTGCGGGGCTACAGAGCCTTCCAACTCTGATTATATGCTTATGGAAGTGGTGCAGGGCTACAGAGCCTAGCTTCCAACTCTATGGTTCGGGGCTTATGGGAGTGGTGCGGGGCTACAGAGCCTAGCTTCCAGCTCTATGGTTCGGGGCTTATGGGAGTGGTGCGGGGCTACAGAGCCTTCCAACTCTGATTATATGCTTATGGAAGTGGTGCAGGGCTACAGAGCCTAGCTTCCAACTCTATGGTTCGGGGCTTATGGTAGTGCTGCAGAGCCTGTCACTTCAAGGACTGGGTGACCCCATAGGAGTGTTTCAAAGCAACAAACCCTTCCGCCTCTAGGGTTAAATGAACGGGCCTAGTGCAGGGTTACAAAGCCTGTTAAGTCAAGGGCTGGGTGACCTTGTGGGGCTAGTATACAGCCTTCCTCCTTTATGGCTGGGGTCTTCTTGAGGTCGGAGCAGGCCTATAGAGCTTTGCTCCTGAAGGGCTGAATGACCTTGGGGGGCTGGTGTAGAGTGAAATATCCTTCCACCTCTATGCCTGGCGTCTTCATGAGACTGGAGCAGGGACACAGAGTCATCCACCTCTATGGCTGAGGAACATTATTGGGCCAGTGCAGGGACACAACTACACAGCCTTCCATCTCTACGGCTGGAGACCATGAGCCTGGAGCTGGCTATAGGGCCTGCCTGCTCTGAAACTGGAGAGGTTCAGGGTTTCGACATGGCAATAGATAAACTCCCACCTCTTGGGTCAGGCATGCTAAATCGAATTGCAAAGGGATACAGATGCTGTAATCTGCAGAACAAATCAGGCACAGGGGGGCTGACACTGGGCAACCTAGCCTGTTACCTCTTTGGCTGGAAGTCCTCAGGGTATGAGGGCAGGGACAGAGAACATGTCACCTCAAGGACTGGATGGTCTCAGGGGACTGGCATTCAGGTAAAGAGTGCCAGTCATGTCTAGATGTGTAGGGAATATCGCAGGAGTCGGCTAGCCACCTGTACAACAGGGTTTTCTTAGCGGGTCGGGACAGGGAAACAAGGCCTGTCACCGCCAAAGGTGAATCCACTCAGAGTGGGCAAAGGGATGATGCGTCCAGACGTGGGTTCCTTTGTCGCTATGCCGTAGGACTCAGGTTATATTAAATCAACAATGGTTCAGGGAAATAACTTTTTCTAAAACAAACCTTCTTACAACACAAATAACAATGAAATTAGGACTTGTAAATTAGGTATCAACAATAATTATACAAAAAAACATTTATAATTGAATTATATTCCAACTTATAAAACATAAAATATTCAACTTGTGCTCAGTTATATAAACCGTACATAATTGAAAACATAACAGTGTAAACAAAAACAATGACAGAAGGACAATGTACACAAAAAGTCTGTCAAATGACAGTACACAACACAATATATGCTTCCTCCTAGTGTGCCAAAGTGAGGCGTTGATGGCGTTTCGACCTCCGCAAGTTCATTAGGTCATCATCAGGACATGAAATCTTAGGGGCAACCATCTAAATTACTTTATAAACGTTTGAAACCCATCCACACTAAGAGACCAGCTAAGGCCAGTTGTCAGCAGTCCCAAGTGGGAAATTAATGACTAGTGCCGGGTACAGACAGTAATTATAATAGATCAGCTCCGGGTTGCGAAAACCTTGCATTGTAAAGGTGAGAAACGTCCCTCTGTCACGTCAACAGAGCAGCGTGTGAATCAACCCTGCTCTCCAAATGAATAATTCATTTTCACTCGTAAAGGTTGATTGTTCCGGAGATGAGTACGAGTGAAGATGTATTATTATAATTACTGTCTATACCGGGCACTAGTCATTAATTTTCCATTTGGGAACGAAATTGACGTGCCTGGACTGGTGTGTAGTCTGTCGGCCTTGCGGCACCCATGGTCACCTGGGGCTTCTGGGTGTTCAAAACCGACCCTGGAGGTGAACGTACAGCACAAACAAATATGGGGCTTGGTGGGGGGCGGAGGGGGCAATTCTGAGCTCTGTCACCCAGTTTTTTTGGGCAGGGGGAACCGTCCAAGGGACTGTGAGGTTTTTGTATTGGTCTGGGGGTATGGTGAGGGTAAGGTAATGCCTCTTTTTCCATGATCACCCCCAAAGTTTTAGACTGATGCTGCTGGTTTTTCGACTCTTGAGAGTGCACTGAGGTCTGCTAACCAGACCTCCGTGCCGGCGCTCTGACCCCTAAAAGTGTATGTTTGATCGACTTATACCTAATTAGCATAACTTACTTATGAGTCCACTGGTATATGGTACCAGGGGTACCCAGGGCCTGTAAGTTAAAGTGTCCTTCAAGGACTATAGCACTTAATGTGTCATCCTGGGTGTGAAGAAGTAAAACATGTCTCCCAGCCTGTCATTGTAAACTGCTGACTTGACTTTGCCATTTAAACTAATGAGAAAGCTCAGACCTCCCTTTTTAATGTCTATAAGTGACCCCTACAGAAGGCCTATCGAGCCCTAAGTCTGGCAGCTATATATTAAAAAATAGGACATATATTGTCATATGTATTAACAGTAAAAACCCTAAATTGTTGTTTTTGGTGTGGTAACCCAATTAGAAAGCATTGGCAAAGCCAATAGGTTTCACCTATGCAAAATCTATTGGCTTGTCCATGTTTTTTATACTTTACACAGCAGTTAAGCTTCTGTACAACATGTTAAAAAAAAAAGCATTTGCAATGCATATATTGCTGAAAGTTTGAGCCATTGGCGAAGCAAATAATGCAACGCCAATAGCTCAAACTATCAGTAATGCAAGACCTATTGCATTGCAAGTGCTTGTTCCCTCTTCTATCCCTCCGCTATCCTTCTCAATCCAAATAGCTGACTAATATCCACCACTCAAATGACTTTCATATTTCAACATACTAATTCATCACTAATCCTTTTTGGGTTCCGGAGTAGCGTGCTACTCGCCGAAAAAAGCACTTCAACACCCCAACAGGGATAACAAGCACTATATAAATGCAAACCTTTTCCCCTCCTCTATCCCTCCGCTATCCTTCTCAATCCCAATAACTGATTAATATCCACCACTCAAATTACTTTCATATTTCACTATACTAATTCACCACTAATCCTTTGATGGGTTCAGAAGTAGCGAGCTACTTGCCAAAAAAAAGCACTTCAACACCCCATCAGGTGTAACAAGTGCTACATAAATGCAAACCTTTTTCCCTTTTCTATCCAGCCACTATCCTTCTGAATCCAAATAACTGACTATCCTATCCACCATTCAAATTACTTTCATATTTCACCATACTAATTCAACACTAATACTTCTTGGGTTCCGGAGTAGCTTGCTACTCGCAAAAATATTGCTTCAACGCCTCGTCGGGGGTAGTAAGCACTATATAAATGCAATTACAATACAATACAATCAATTTTAACTCCTGAATGGAACTACTAAAGTTGGTACTTCACTTCAAGGTATCAAAATAATCGTGAACAACACAGTGATGGGAGGGTCCGAGGGGATGTTTACCGACCTAACACAGCTATAACCCCCAAACAAGACAGTCTACAAAAACGCAAAATAGCTGTGGGTCAAAAGGACTTTGGAAATGAAAGCTAACTAGGTACCTGACCAACAATCCAAGTGAAAAGTATATGTGGAATACAATATACCTAATGTGAAGGAAAGTCTCTTCTGATGGTGGAAAAAATACCCATCAGTTGTCGACCGGTGCCGCCCTTGGGTATTGCACCGTTACAACGCAACTTTTACAACGCACTACCATTACATCGCAACTTTTACAACGCAAATACCATTACAATGCATGCCATTACAACGCATGTCATTACATAGCAGATACTATTACAACGCATGCCATTACATCGTAAGTATAGGTAAGTATATACATTTTTTATTTTTATTTTACATTATTTTATTAATTTAATTAATATTAAAATTAAAATAAAATATTAATATATTAATTTAAGTAATTTTGGGGTATTTTTAGGTTTTAGGGCTGGGATTGGTTTTTGGGGTACAGGGGTATTTTTAGGTTTTAGGGCTGGGTTTGGTTTTTGGGGTACAGGGGTATTTTTAGGTTTTAGGGCTATGTTTGGTTTTTGGGGTACAGGGGTATTTTTAGGTTTTAGGGCTGGGATTGGTTTTTAGGGTACAGGGGTATTTTTAGGTTTTAGGGCTGGGATTGGTTTTTAGGTTTTTTTTTAGGTTTTAGGGCTGGGTTTGGTTTTTGGGGTACAGGGGTATTTTTAGGTTTTAGGGCTAGGCTTGGTTTTTGGGGTACAGGGGTATTTTTAGGTTTTAGGGCTAGGTTTGGTTTTTGGGGTACAGGGGAATTACGACTTTAAATAAATTAAATTAATTAAAGAAGTGTGGCTCACTGGTTAGAGCAGGCAGACCCTGAAGGAGAGGTCAGACCCGGGACCAGGGTTCGATTCCCGACGCGGCAGGGTGTTGAGCTCAAATGTCCACGGACTCGATAATTCTCGCTTCGGTGCCTGACCTAATCATGGGTTCACACTATGCAACTCTGGGCATTAAGCTTGCTTAATCTACACAACGGCCCCCCCCGCGGCGGGATGCCTGGCTTTCACCTTGGGGATGCCCTGTAGGGGCTATCCCACAGGGAAAAACCAGGACGGGTTCCCAAGGCAAGCGCGGAGATACCCCTTCGGGGGTCGATTCTGGCGCTATATAAGAAATGCAATAATAATAATTTAATTAAATTTAAT
Source organism: Lissotriton vulgaris (assembly GCF_964263255.1). Classification (NCBI taxonomy): domain Eukaryota; kingdom Metazoa; phylum Chordata; class Amphibia; order Caudata; family Salamandridae; genus Lissotriton; species Lissotriton vulgaris. The sequence continues at coordinate 1,035,762,052 of NC_141685.1, forward strand.
GAAATTAATTACAATATTTACAATTATAAAATTTATTGAATTTCATTACGTAAATTAAATTAATGACTTTTTTTAAATTTCATTTATTATAATTAAATAATATTATTTACAATTTATAAATTAATTAATTTTCTTTATTTATATTAAATTAAATTATATTAAGTATTATTTTAAATTTAATTAAATTATATTTATTGTAATAAATTACATTATATTATTTACAATTTATAAATTTATTATATTTCATAAATTATATTATATTAAATATATTAAATTAATTACAATTTTAATATTCATTAAATTACTATAATTAAATGAAATGACATTAATTACAGTTTAAAATTTTTTAACATTATATTTATTATTTTAAATTAATTAAATTAACTTTATTACATTTTTAAAAAAAAGATATACTTACCTATACTTACGATGTAATGGCATGCGTTGTAATAGTATCTGCTATGTAATGCCATGCGTTGTAATGGCATGCATTGTAATGGTACCTGCGTTGTAAAAATTGCGTTGTAACGGTCTGCGTTGTAAAATAACGCGGCAGCTTATACACATTATTTGTGGATCTGAGGGCCGCCTTCGACTTGGTGCCCAGAGGTAAACTTTGGAATGTCCTGTCAGAGATGGGTGTACCCGCGGACATTTTGATAATCTTACAGAGATTACACTATAACAACTATGCCCGAGTGAGGTGCGGGAAGTCAGGGGAACTGACGGACAGATTCCCCGTTGACAGGGGGGTTAGGCAGGGCTGTGTGCTCGCACCGACCCTGTTCTGCCTCTTTGTCAACGGGGTAATCGCCCACCTGAATGGTACTGAAAACACGGACGCCCCAAAATTGAACGGCAGCAGGGTGCCTGCAATCATGTTTGCAGACGACACCCTGCTCCTGTCCAAAACCCCAATGGGGATTCAGCGGATTCTTGACTCTTTTGTGGCCTTTTGTACAGACAGGGGGTCTAGAAATTAACGCCGCAAAAACTAAATTTATGGTCCTGAATCCAAGTCAGAAATTGCGCCCGAATCCACTACTGGGAGCGTCAAGGCTAGAGAGAGTCTCCACCTTTGAATATCTAGGTGTAACCCTGAATGAGACTATGTCATGGGGGCCACATCAGACTAGAGCTAACCTCAAATTAGTACAGACCACTGGGGGCATCGCGCGGATGATGAAGAGCTCGACATACCGGCCTTTGGGACCGCTCATACAGATCTATAAAGCACAGGCTAGGGGCGCTACTATGTATGGGGCGGAATTGTGGGGACACACATCAACTCGTAGTCTGTCGGCAACTAAGAACAATTTCATTAGACAGATAGTTGCACTTCCGGCCAGCACCCCGCTCCTTCCCCTGAGGCTGGATCTGGGACTGAGACCAATAGCTGATGAAATAGGTCTCAGACCCATAGTCTTCTGGCGAAGACTGTGGAGTAGCGAAGAACTATCTGCTTACAGGGCGGAACTGAGTGAGCTTCTAACTCATCCCAAAGCGTCACAAATCCCCTGGGTAAAATACATCCAAAAATCATGTACAACATTGGGGTTCCCTGATCTCTGGTCCGATCCTGCAAACGCCTCATTAAACATCCCACGCAAAACTTTGGCCAAGGTCTACCACGACCAGAAATTATCAACTGCCATGGACTGCCAGCGGGAGGGATCATTAACATCTGCATTTATGCTGAGCAAGGACTCATATAGGCTGGAAAGGGTCTTGGACGCCATGTCCCCCGTGTTGGCCAGGAAGCTGTTTCTCCAATGGAGATATGGAACATTGCCTCCGCGATCTTTTACCAGCTCCTGGACAACCCCGTCCTCTTCTAAGCAGTGTCCGACATGCTCCTATGCGGAGGAGAGTGATCTGCACGTGGCCCTGTTTTGCCCAACCTATATGAAAGCTAGGAAGCACTGGCCTTTACCACTTATTAGAAACTTTGGTTGCAGGGAGTATCTCCCGATGTACAGAATTCTAAAAACCGATGTTTCGAGTTTAACCGTGTTTGTACTGGCAAAATTCCTCACCAATGTCTGGCATACCCGCACTCGCATTTTGAAATCACAGGCCCTGATTTAATCCCAAGTCTTTCAAAATGTAACTCTGGTAGTTTTAATTTACAGAAATGAATGATTTTACAGTGTATAACATGTGCTGTTTTGTTATTGTTGTTGATTTTACCATGGTTGTATATGTTTTATTGTTGTTGTACATCTTTTATGGCCACATGGCCGAAATAAAGATTGAATAAATAAAGAATTTAAGTAATGTTGGGGTATTTTTAGGTTTTAGGGCTGGGTTTGGTTTTTGGGGTACAGGGGTATTTTTACGTTTTAGGGCTGGGTTTGGTTTTTGGGGTACAGGGGTATTTTTAGGTTTTAGGGCTGGGTTTGGTTTTTGGGGTACAGGGGTATTTTTAGGTTTTAGGGCTGGGATTGGTTTTTGGGGTACAGGGGTATTTTTAGGGCTGGGTTTGGTTTTTGGGGTACAGGGGTATTTTTAGGTTTTAGGGCTAGGTTTGGTTTTGGGGGTACAGGGGTATTTTTAGGTTTTAGGGCTGGGTTTGGTTTTTGGGGTACAGGGGTATTTTTAGGTTTTAGGGCTGGGTTTGGTTTTTGGGGTACAGGGGTATTTTTAGGTTTTAGGGCTGGGATTGGTTTTTGGGGTACAGGGGTATTTTTAGGTTTTAGGGCTGGGTTTGGTTTTTGGGGTACAGGGGTATTTTTAGGTTTTAGGGCTATGTTTGGTTTTTGGGGTACAGGGGTATTTTTAGGTTTTAGGGCTGGGATTGGTTTTTAGGGTACAGGGGTATTTTTAGGTTTTAGGGCTGGGATTGGTTTTTAGGGTACAGGGGTATTTTTAGGTTTTAGGGCTAGGTTTGGTTTTTGGGGTACAGGGGTATTTTTAGGTTTTAGGGCTAGGTTTGGTTTTTGGGGTACAGGGGAATTACGACTTTAAATAAATTAAATTAATTAAATTAATTTAATTAAATTTAATTAAATTAATTACAATATTTACAATTATAAAATTAATTGAATTTCATTACTTAAATTAAATTAAATACTTTTTTTATTTCATTTATCATAATTAAATAATCTTTCAAAATGTAACTCTGGTAGTTTTAATTTACAGAAATGAATGATTTTACAGTGTATAACATGTGCTGTTTTGTTATTGTTGTTGATTTTACCATGGTTGTATATGTTTTATTGTTGTTGTACATCTTTTATGGCCACATGGCCGAAATAAAGATTGAATAAATAAAGAATTTAAGTAATTTTGGGGTATTTTTAGGTTTTAGGGCTGGGTTTGGTTTTTGGGGTACAGGGGTATTTTTACGTTTTAGGGCTGGGTATGGTTTTTGGGGTACAGGGGTATTTTTACGTTTTAGGGCTGGGTTTGGTTTTTGGGGTACAGGGGTATTTTTAGGTTTTAGGGCTAGGTTTGGTTTTTGGGGTACAGGGGTATTTTTAGGTTTTAGGGCTGGGATTGGTTTTTGGGGTACAGGGGTATTTTTAGGTTTTAGGGCTGGGTTTGGTTTTTGGGGTACAGGGGTATTTTTAGGTTTTAGGGCTAGGTTTGGTTTTGGGGGTACAGGGGTATTTTTAGGTTTTAGGGCTGGGTTTGGTTTTTGGGGTACAGGGGTATTTTTAGGTTTTAGGGCTGGGTTTGGTTTTTGGGGTACAGGGGTATTTTTAGGTTTTAGGGCTGGGTTTGGTTTTTGGGGTACAGGGGTATTTTTAGGTTTTAGGGCTGGGTTTGGTTTTTGGGGTACAGGGGTATTTTTAGGTTTTAGGGCTGGGATTGGTTTTTGGGGCACAGGGGTATTTTTAGGTTTTAGGGCTGGGATTGGTTTTTGGGGTACAGGGGTATTTGTAGGTTTTAGGGCTGGGTTTGGTTTTTGGGGTACATGGGTATTTTTAGGTTTTAGGGCTATGTTTGGTTTTTGGGGTACAGGGGTATTTTTAGGTTTTAGGGCTGGGATTGGTTTTTAGGGTACAGGGGTATTTTTAGGTTTTAGGGCTGGGATTGGTTTTTAGGGTACAGGGGTACTTTTAGGTTTTAGGGCTAGGTTTGGTTTTTGGGGTACAGGGGTATTTTTAGGTTTTAGGGCTGGGTTTGGTTTTTGGGGTACAGGGGTATTTTTAGGTTTTAGGGCTAGGTTTGGTTTTTGGGGTACAGGGGTATTTTTAGGTTTTAGGGCTAGGTTTGGTTTTTGGGGTACAGGGGAATTACGAATTTAAATAAATTAAATTAATGAAATTAATTTAATTTAATTTAATTAATTACAATACTTACAATTATAAAATTAATTGAATTTCATTACTTAAATTAAATTAATTACTTTTTTAAATTTCATTTATTATAATTAAATAATATTATTTACAATTTTTAAATTAATTAATTTTCTTTATTTATATTAAATTACATTATATTAAGTATTATTTAAAATTTAATTAAATTATATTTATTGTAATAGATTACATTATATTATTTACAATTTATAAATTTATTATGTTTCATAAATTATATTATATTAAATATATTAAATTAATTACAATTTTAATATTCATTAAATTACTATAATTAAATGAAATTACATTAATTACTGTTTAAAATTTTTTAACATTATATTTATTATTTTAAATTAATTAAATTAACTTTATTAAATTTTTTTTAAAAAGATATACTTACCTATACTTACGATGTAATGGCATGCGTTGTAATAGTATCTGCTATGTAATACCATGCGTTGTAATGGCATGCATTGTAATGGTACCTGCGTTGTAAAAATTGCGTTGTAACGGTCTGCGTTGTAAAATAACGCGTTGTAACGTCATAGATCCCCGCCCTTGTCATCATTTGGGGTCCTTCACACCGGAAGAAGATGTTACAACCATGACCAGAATGATTTTACTATAGGTTGTACAATGTTTGTGAACCGGTGTATCCAGGAAGGATATGGACATGTGGTGACAACTATAAAGCAGTGCGTGAAACTAGTGAAGTGAAAATGTGGTGTGAAATAAGATAAAATTAGAGAGTAAAGAGGAAAAAGTAGTTTTAATCGTTACCTCTCTACTTCTAAGTCAATAAAAAACGAGTGCGAATAGTAGTTTAAACAAATAGCTACTATAAGTATGAATAGGTCAACATGTTTCTGCAGTCTAATTGACCCCAGTAGGTGTCAGCTGCATTCTTCAGGACCGATTATCGCTACTGCTTGCCAAAGTGATAAGGAATAATAATAAACGGCGAGTTTCACCTGGATTTCCTAGGTGTATTAATTCTCCTATATTTGCAGGAGCGAAAAGCTCCACATCACCCACCTGATCGCCCACTGCTCTCTCAGAGAATCCAACAGCCTCATTCTAGGTGATCTTAACCTCCACTGGAACAATAAGAACCGTGCAACAATAAACCCCCTAAACGAACTTCTACAATCCAACAACCTTACCCAACACTGCACAAAAGAGACCCACAACAAAGGGGCAATCCTGGACGCCATCATCGCCCAACATGATGCAATTTCTATAGACCATATCCTTCTGGTAGATTGGTCAGACCATCACCTATTCCTATTCCACCTCACGCAACAGATCCTGTCCCATCCACCCATCGCAGCCCCCCCCTACATGGTCCAGGAACCTATCACAAATCAACAAGATTGAACTAGAAGAAAGATTAGCCTCCTCCCTGCCAATCTCCGCGGAAGGCCTCTCAGTTACTGAACTCACCTTACACTACAACACTACCACGTCCGCCATCCTAGACCAATTGGCACCCCTAAAACAAAAAAAACCTAGGAACAACCCGTCGAGAACCTGGTTTAACAAGGACATCAACGAGGAAAGAAGACATCTCAGAGCCACAGAACGTCATTAGAGAAAGAACCCCTCCTCCAGCCGATGCGAGGAACTCAGATCAGTAAGAAGAAGGTACAAGAAACATATCAATAGCGAAAAAACAAACTTCTTCTGCAACGCGCTGGACAAGGCAAAAACCGACCAAGAGAACTCTTTGACATCATCAAAAAACAAACGTCCAAGCCATCTACTATCCATGCCCAGCCCTCCAAAACCCTATGTGATAACTTCTCAACCTTCTTCAATGAAAAAATCGCCAAGATCGAACTAGCTCTCAACATCAATCCTCATCCTCATGGCAAGAACGACCTAACAGCAACAGAAACCACCTCTAGAGATCCTTCCTCAATCACTTGGTCCTCCTTCGACCACATCCACAAAGCCGAGATCCTCAATCTAATCTCATCCTCCAAACCCTCATCGCACAACATTGATCCCATCCCCTCCCGAATGGCCAAAGACCTGAAACTCACACTTGCTCCACTCTGGTGTGAAATCATCAACAGCTCCTTAAAAACTGGCATCATCCCCGACTGCCTCAAAGTCGGCCAGGTTACACCACTTCTGAAGAAACCAGGCCTAGACTCAAACGACCTGAACAACTTTAGAGCAGTTTCCAATCTGCCCTTCCTAGCCAAAATCCTAGAAAAATGTGTACTACGCCAAATAAACAATCAGATCGACAACATCAACCTTCTAGACCACAACCAATCAGGCTTCAGAAAAGGCTATAGCACCGAAACCGCAATCCTGAACATAGTGGATGACATCCGCAACTCCCTTGATTCAGATCATTGTTGCCACCTCATCCTCCTAGACCTGTCAGCGGCCTTTGACACGGTAGATCACAGGCTGCTCATCAAGGCCCTCAGAGAACGAGTAGGTGCAGACGATGTGGTCCTGCAATGTTTCTCCTCCTTCTTTCAGAACCGCTTCCAAAGAGTCAAAATCAAATCCTTCACATCCGACCCTCTCCCCGTGACCAGAGGGGTCGCCCAAGGATCTGTTCTTTCTCCTCAACTGTTCAACATATACATGGTACCCCTCACCACCATACTGAAAAAAGCCAACATCCCTTTCCATCTCTATGCAGATGACACACAGATATACATAGAAACCTCCTCCTTTAACGACATTCTTAGAATCAACAACACTCTCAAAGAAGTCCAAGACTGGCTAGCGATGAACCACCTTAAACTCAATCAAGGAAAAACCGAGATCCTCCTCATCTCTAACAAGGAGGACAACCCACAAATCATTAAATGGGTGAAAGCTATTGATGCTCTCAAAGGAAATCTCACTCTGACTAACTCGGTAAAATCATTTGGAATCACCCTTGATCACAAACTATCAATGACGAACCACATCAAGAACTCCGCTAAGAGCGCCTTCCTCCATCTGAAGCTCCTGAACAAAATTAAACCTCACATTCCGCAAAGAGATCTCAAACAAGCCACCCAAGCACTGGTGCTATCCAGACTTGACTATGGGATCTTAACCCTATCCGGCACAGCCCTATCCCACCTTGCGCCACTCAAAACGACCCTCAATGCAGCTGCCAGAATGGTCTCCGGTGCAAAGAAATTCGACCACATATCTCCCGCTCTCAGAGATTTAAAATGGCTCCTAATGGAAATGCACGCTAGCTTCAGAACGGCCTGCCTTACACACAAAGCCTTGCACACAGGGAAACCGGAATACTTAGCCTCCAAGCTCAAGAAAGCCGGTCAATCCAGAAGTCTCAGAAGTTCAAACTCCCTCCTACTCATCCCCCGGAAAACCCGGAAACAAAAAACTGCAGCCCGCTCTTTTGCTGGCAACGCTCCTAAAATTTGGAACTCTATCCCTGTGGACATCAGAACTACCCCTTCCTTTCCAGAATTCAAGAGCTGTCTAAAAATCCTCTACCTCAACCGTGCATTCCCGAACTCTACCTCAACAGCACACCCTGCAACTCTGACTACCCCGCAGGTGCCAGACAATTTTGTTAATCTTTGAACATGTATGAATCTATCTTTGCTTTATTGTTCTATTCCTGTCTTCTCCAAATCCACTGTAAAGCGCTCCGATACCCTTGGGTCTGGCCAGCGCTATAGAAAACTTCTAAAATAAAAAATAAAAAATAAGACTGAATACACCTAGGAAATCCAGGTGGCACTCGCTGTTTATTATTGTTCCTTATCACTTTTGCAAGCATTAGCGATAATTGGTCCTGAAGAATGCAGCTGACACCTACTGGGGTCAATTAGACTGCAGAAACATGTTGACCTATTCATACTTAAAGTAGCTATTTGTTTAAACTACTATTCGCACTGGTTTTTTGACCTAGAAGTAGAGAGGTAACAATTAAAACTACTTTTTCCTCTTTACTCTCTAATTTTATCTTATGTCTCACCACATTTTCACTTCACTAGTTTCACGCACTGCTTTATAGTTATCACCACACGTCCATATCCTTCCTGGATACACCGGTTCACAAACATTGTACAACCTATAGTAAAATCATTCTGGTCTTGATTGTAACATCTTCTTCCGGTGTGAAGGACCCCAAATGATGACAAGGGTGGTACCGGTCGACAACTGATGAGTATTTTTTCCACCATCAGAAGAGACTTTCCTTCACATTAGGTATATTGTATTCCACATATACTTTTCACTCGGATTGTTGGTCAGGTACCTAGTTAGCTTTCATTTCCAATGTCCTTTTGACCCACAGCTATTTTGCGTTTTTGTAGACAATCAAAATAATCGTCACATTAAACCCAACTTGATGCCCAAGTTAAATATAATGTCACTTTTGAGTAAAAGGCAACTTTAGAAATGTGTCACTCTGTTGCCTAAGTTTTCCAGTGGCCATTCGCAGATGCCGGTCTCAAGATAGCCTTTTGCCCTACAGAGGAGAAGTGTAAACAACTCTCATTAAAGGAAACAATACCTACCTGCCGTTGGAAAAGGTGTCACCTCTCCCTAGCAGGAAGCAACGCACGGTGTGAGCCCAAAATGGCAACTCCAGAGCGAAAGTCACTTTTGAAGGGCACGTGGTGGACATACATGAGAGGGGCAGCTCTTTTGTTCTGGTACACAGGCTGGTGTAGGGGACAGAGAGGGGAAAACACTGGCCAAACTGGTTTTCCCAAGGGCATGCAGCCCCAAGGGCGCCTCACCTCTAGGGTTGGCTACCGAGCTCACGGAGAGAGAAGTCCTGCCACTTTGGGAGTAGACAGAATAATGCATTTTGGGATAGCTAGATGCCACACATCGCAGGATGTCATCATCAGATGGAAAAGGACCTAGTAGCCCATTAGCTAGTAACCACTGCATCCACCAAGGGCAAATTCTGGGTATAAACATGGCACCCCCGGCACCCAGACCTCAGATCAAGTCTGTACTGGAGAGAGGACTAAAGAAGACTGCCCTGCTTTTCCCTGGACCTGGCAAACAGAGAGTACCAAAGACTGGAGTGCATCTGCTGCTCCTGTGCTAGCAAAGTGAGGACCCTTCCTGTGGTTCCCCGCTTGAGGAACCATCATCCCAGGTCCCCAGACAGAAGAGGTGAACTCCAAGAGTAAGTTGGCTGACTTCCTGTTACAGCTCTAGGGCCACAAAAGCTGAACAAGCCTGCCTTGGCTAGTTAGCAGCCACAATCGCTGGATCGCCACTAACTGCAGACATGCATCTTGGGAGACAGAGTCTCAATGTAAAAAAGTTGCACCTGAGTCTGCCCGACTGCGGAGAGTGGTTAAACTGCAGTTTGGTTGCTCAAGAAAGACCCTAGCCTTTGCCAAAGAGAACTGCATATTGCATTCTGACCACAGTCTAGTAGCAACTAGACTTTTGCTTGACCCATCAGGACTTCAAAGGATATCAATCCATGTGGCCAAAATTGTGACACCAAACCCGTGGACCGAGGAGTAGCCGCTGGAAGTGCCCAGTTGGCCACACAGCATCCTAAGGCATCTTCAGCAGCCGGTATCCCTTGCATCAGGACCACTCTACTGATGTCTATAAAAGTTTTACAAAGTTTTCAACGTTTCCACTAAACATGGTGGTCGTCTGTCCTTGTTTACATTTTGAGTTAAAAGCAGTGATTTACATTTCACTTAAAGATCTATATCTACGGAACCCTCTGGTTGTTCATTTTGTGTCTAAAATTTCCAAAAAAGAAGATCTATTGTTATACATTGGTGATGGATTTCTTTCGTATTGTGATTTTCTTATTAGATTGTTATGTTACTTCTAAATGCTTTGCACTTGTTCCTTCGTTTAAGCCTGACTGCTCAAAGTCACAGCTACCCAGGGTTTAGCTAAGATTTTACTAACTAGCCTGACTGGACCCAAGATGATATTGAGAGTGTATTACATGGTGAGGTCACACAACCACACCACATAATACACCACTTTCCTCACAGTGAGTTAGAAGCTGGGGTCAGAAATGTTAGGTGTCTCTTTCAAGTATGTAGAACATCGGTCGCTGGTCATGCAGGGGTAGTTTTGAGTTTGTCTCAGTGGTAGTAGCTTAGGACACTGTAGTTGGGAAACGGCAGGTAGGGAGGACAGGGTCATAGAAGTATTGAGGGTACTGCGAGATGTAGGGAGAGAGGATCTTTTAGTACCTTGGGTGCTGTTGCAGGGAGGAGTAGGGTGCAGGGAGCGCCCCTGTGCAGGTCAGCAGAGGGCGTTTTGGCAGAAATGTTTGGCTTGTAGGTTGCCACAGTGGAAGATGAGGAAGGCAAAGGTGGGGTGGCACTTGAGGTGGATGAGGCAGGGCTAGATTATTCAGCAAGCGGGTCGCTGTTCCCCGGCTGATCAGCTGTGTTGCTAGGCATGAAGAAATATAGGTGACACAGGGAAGGCTACTGCCATGGCCGGGGTCAGAGGCTTACATGGTGGCTAAGATGGTCTGAGGCTAAAGTGGTGTCAGGGTAGGTGGGCAGAGGGAGATGCCACGGCTCTGTTGACGCAATGTCTGCGAGCATGAAGGCCCTCGAGATGCAGTAAGGTGCATGAAGGCCCTCGAGATGCAGTAAGGTGCATGAAGGCCCTCGAGATGCAATAAGGTGCATGAAGGCCCTTGAGATGCAGTAAGGTGCATGAAGGCCCTCGAGATGCATTAAGGTGCATGAAGGCCCTCGATATGCAGTAAGGTGCATGAAGGCCCTCGAGATGCATTAAGGTGCATGAAGGCCCTCGAGATGCAGTAAGGTGCATGAAGGCCCTCGAGATGCAGTAAAGTGCATGAAGGCCCTCGAGATGCAGTAAGGTGCATGAAGGCCCTCGAGATGCAGTAAGGGGCATGAAGGCCATCGAGATGCAGTAAGGTGCATGAAGGCCCTCGAGATGCAGTAAGGTGCATGAAGGCCCTCGAGATGCAGTAAGGTGCATGAAGGCCCTCGAGATGCAGTAAAGTGCATGAAGGCCCTCGAGATGCAGTAAAGTGCATGAAGGCCCTCGAGATGCAGTAAGGTGCATGAAGGCCCTGGAGATGCAGTAAAGTGCATGAAGGCCCTCGAGAAGCAGTAAGGTGCATGAAGGCCCTCGAGATGCAGTAAGGTGCATGAAGGCCCTCGAGATGCAGTAAGGTGCATGAAGGCCCTCGAAATGCATTAAGGTGCATGAAGGCCCTCGAGTTGCAGTAAGGTGCATGAAGGCCCTCGAGATGCAGTAAGGTGCATGAAGGCCCTCGAGATGCAGTAAAGTGCATGAAGGCCCTCGAGATGCAGTAAAGTGCATGAAGGCCCTCGAGATGCAGTAAGGTGCATGAAGGCCCTCGAGATGCAGTAAGGTGCATGAAGGCCCTCGAGATGCAGTAAGGTGCATGAAGGCCCTCGAGATGCAGTAAGGTGGTGCTGTGTTGAAGTACACATTTGGGCTTACCTAACATGAGGATTGCCAGCAACATGACATCCACAGAGGGCCGCCGGAGGTGGCTGAAAGAGAGGAATGACTGCAGTCTCTCTATGAAGGTCATAATGAGGGAGAGTGCTCCAGATAGTGGAATTTCTCATGTGGGGCAGAGGGGAGGAAGGATTGATGGGGGTAGGGAAGTGAGGGGCAAGAAGATTGGGGGTGAAGGTTTAAAGAGGAGGAGAGTGCATGGAAATAGCCTTATGGATTCATGGGGTGTGGGAAGGTGGCAGGTTAGCAGGCAGTGGGAAGGGGAAGAAAAGGGGGCTGAAGGCCCCACTTGTGGAGGGGCTGGAACGTGGTAATCAGGATTGTGGGGTCAGAGATGAAAGAAAATGCAGTTTTAGGAGTGAGGGAGGCAGGCCAATGACAAAGGGGCAGGGGGCAGGGCAAAGGTGGAAAGAAGATATGAATGGAAACAGATCAAAGGGGGAGAAAGAGCCGAGCAAATAGCCAAAGGATAGTGACCAGATGAGTTTTTTGGAATGGACAACGGCAGCACAAAGCGATACAATATGTCGAGCACCACAACCGAAGAGTCTGATGTGCCTCAACTACCCCAGTATGAAGACATGATAAATCTAAAGGGTTTAGCCTGGTGGCAGCAAAGGACCTGTATCAAGGCAGATAATGGATTGTTAGTGCCTCCTCCTTGTTGAAGATGGCGAGACAAAGTAATTCGGATGACGTGGATGTCAGGGTTGACGATGAACAGCTGCTTGGCCCAGGTGGGGGTGTTGTGGGCGGAGTGGATTACAGGAGGCTGATTTAGCTGAAATTGGATTATGACAAACGGGATGATTAAATGGAAGAAGGATACATTGTGGAGGAGGCGCTCCCTGGAAAAGGGAGTAAGCCTGGCAAGTGGCATTGGTAGTCAGAGGACCTGAGAGCAAGCAGGGACCAAGGGTTAACAAAAACCTGCAGGAGCTTGGTGTTTTATAGATATGGAAGTAACCTCCACAGGTGCCAGCAAAGAATGTCACTTTGAGAAGCAAGAGGCTTCAAGAGGATACAGAGAGAGAATAGACGGCAGTAAGGGACACTACAAAGCAGCACCACCAAGTTATACACACTGTTATTTCTATCTGCAAGATTGGAATGTTTGATTGGCCATGTTTGCGATCATGTGATCTATGACGATAGTCCTGGGTCCACACCCCTACCATGAATAAGAATACTTATGAATAATGGTGCCAGCGTCTTTCACCCTAATCGTCACGGTGGGGATCGAGTAGAGCGAGGCGAGTTACGCAGCTCCAGGCAGTCAACTATCAAATTGACACCGATTTTCTACACTGGATTCTTTTGGGTAAATTCATCCTGTGATTGATTTGTTTCAGTTACATTTTTGAGAATATCATACTCTTGCATCATATAGTTACTAATATTGACGGCGTCCTGTGGCCTTTGACTTTTTACGTTGAACGTCTGCCTCGCAATTTTATGAGTTTTGACCAACTGATCGAACCGGGACTACGTAAGAACGACATCCTAACCACAGTGTGTTGAAACGTGTCCTGAGGAAGCCCCTTTGGGGGACGAAATGCGTTGGCTATTCTGCTGGTTTTGAAAAGTTTTACCTGGCATTCTTTGTGACGAAAAGAAAACATAATAAAGATTCACTGATCTGAAATAAAGGAAGATTCTGGATTTGATTAATCATTGCATTTATGCTTTGAATAATAGTGTTGTTGCCTCTCTGTGTTTTAGTAATAGGTTTTAAGAGGATGGCAGGCTTTGGTCTGGGTCCTGATCTGAAGGGAAGGTAAGATGGTTGGCAACTTGGTGGAAAATAATTTGGCAGCAGCTACTCTGGAGGCTCAGTCAGTTGGTGTGGGCAGTGAAAATAATGAGCCAGAAAAGAAAGTGTGTTTTCTCACAAGGAAGTATGTGTTAGACCAAGGGACAACCATGGAGACTAAAGAAGGCACCAAGCGCAAGGCTGAGTGCGAGGAGTGGGTGGGAGAGAGTAAGATGATTGGTGAGCAGGACACTGGACATGAAGAAAGAGATTTAGCACAAGAAGTTTCCTTACATGAGAATTACTAAACCTTTGGGGTGCCATTGAGCTTGTCAACAAAAGACAAGATATGGAAGGGAGAGTATATAAAGGTGGTCAAGTTACTGCACAGGATGGTGATAGCGAGAAGGGCTCAAAGGAGGAGCCGTTCAAGTTGTACAAGAAGCCAAAGGTCCCGGTCACCATTCAAAATTGGACAACGCCACATTTAATTCATGCCAGCGTGTTCTGCAAGACGTTCTCTCAATGCTGTCACATTATTTAAGTATGTTGATGTAAAACAGAAGGTGCAGGTTGCATTTGGAGTTTACTCGTGGATTTATCATGACCAAGATTTGCAGCCATGTCCTTGAAGACAAGAAGGGAAAGGTGTGTTTTCAATGGATTTATGGATGGTGTCAGCATGGACGCCCCCAACAGTTTATACAGCCAGCAGGCTTCCATTGGTTTATCAGCCCACTCAGGGGCGACCCGTCAAAGAGGTGTGGGTCGAGATCAGGCGGCGCAGTCAGGGGCTTGTTGGGTGGACAACAAGTGCATTTGTAATAGGCAGTACTGCAGGCTCCCACACAGTGTTCAAAATGTTGCAGTAAAAACCCTCACACACTTCGGCACTCAATCCAGAGAAGGTCAAGGGGTGTAGAGTGGAGGTTGGCAGCAGCTCCTCAGGGGAGGCACTAAGAGCAAGTAAGGGCCTTCTGGAAAAAACTTGTACTCTATTTAATATAGAATAGTTGTGATTTCAGTAATACTCCTATGACAAGATAGAGGATGCAAAGTTATTGTAACAGGGTCTTGAAGTGGGGTTTTGTTTGTGGTATGACGGGCCAAAGGAGAAGAGATGGGCAGACACTTTACGATCAGCCACAGAAAATGTAAAAGTTGTTCACTAGAAATTGGAAAAAGAGATGGGGGAAGGTAGGGTGGAGGGCCCCTTTGAGCAATAACTGTTGGGAAGATTGATAACCTCACTCATAGGCGCTGTTACGCAGGAGAGAGGTGAATACAGACTGATTCAACATTTGTCATGTCTGGAGGGGCAGTCAGTTAATGACTTCATACTAGTAGAGCTGAATTCTGTGAGGTATTCTTCAGTGGATGTGGCTATGTAATTTAGTGCAAGAGGCTGAAGCAGGAGCCTTATGCCAAAGAGTAACAAAGTCAGCGTTCAGACTTTTGCCAGTGCATCCAGAAGATTTTGAGTTGTTGGGGATGCAGTTTGTCGGTCAGTTCTTTGTTGATAAATGTTTGCCCATGGGCTGTTCTATCTCCTGTGTGTTATTTGAGAAGTTTAGCTTCTGTTTTTTGGTGGCTCTTTACATTTATACCTGGCGTGTCACCTTTGACGCATTATTTGGATGATTTCTTTTTTGTTGAGCCTCAGAATCCCCTGGTTAGCTTTGAGTGGCTGGCAGGATTTCAAGATTTGATGTTGGATCTGGGCATTCCTGTGCCACAGGAAAAAATGGTGGGTCTGACCACAGACTTGACTTTACTAGGCTTTTAGCTTGATTTGGTTCACATGGAAGCCAGCTTACTAAAGGAAAAGAAATGGCTTTGTTGCAATTGTTTAATGTGATGTTGGAGAAGAAGATAAAAGTGAGAGACACTCAAATACTCCTAGGCCACTCAAATTTTGCATGTAGAGTGGTATGGGCTGGACGGACGGTTTGAAGGAGGCTTAATTTTGCACTAGCGGGCCTGGACTTTCTGCACTACCGGTGAAGTTGTCAACAAGGATGTGAGAAGATTTGATGGTGCGGAAGGTATTTTTGAACCATTTCAACAGTATGTAGTTACGTTCATTATGTTGATGATTGAAAGACGGCTGTCCCCTGTGACCATAGCAGGTAAGCTATTGGGAATAGAATTTCATGTAGGGTTATTGTGGCACCACGAGCCTATGGCTGGGGAGCTGAAGAGAAAATGTTAAAAGGGTGAACAAGACAACAATGGGAGGGAGAGAGGAGGGTGAGATGGCCAATGATGTTGGCAATGTTGAGACACAACTTGCACATGTTGCTACAGGATTGCTTTGACGAAGGCGAAGTAGTTCTGTTTTCTGCAGTGAGAGATTTTGGGGCGTTTTAAACCAGGGCAGCTTGAGATACTTTGCAGCAGTGATGAGGAGATAATCAATAGAAGTGTGTGCGAGGAATTCGAAGATCAGAAGAGGTGTAGGGCATGGGTGATGCTGAAGAAATACCAGCTGCAACAAATGTGGCCATTGTATTGATGGCAGAGGTATGTTGCCTGTGGGTTTGCGAGGAGGGAGTGGGTTTTTTACTATAGGATTGGTTCCCAGTTATCCAGAGCTCGATTGCTGCCAGTTTTACATAAGACTTTGCTTTACGTGTTCTGTAGTTGCTGGTAGGGGAATCTGGCATGAATTCCTTTAGAATAGGCCAGTTACATAGGGAAGGGGATGTACAATTTAAAGGATAAGGATAATCCACTGCAATAATGATGTTGTCCTGCAACGTGTGTACATTGGGAGTGCCACATTACGAAAATCAGCCCGTACAGGTGCTATCGCACTACACCAAAAAAAAACAAAGTTCAACACAAACCCTACTCTGCAGTAAAAAAATAAACTACAAGACATGGAAATAAAGCACAGTCTGATGTTCGCAACAAGTTACAAATCCGGAATGCGTGTAAAGCCTATGGGTTTGTTTTTTACACTCCCAGAGGGATGTTATGAATGCTTGAAGTTGGCAATACGGTAGATATGATGTCAGCCAGAATCCAAAGAAATGTGAGCAACAAACAAGTGACAGGGATGGAGACGAGAAGTTCTAAATATTAACAAGTCACTCCTATGTAGGCGGGGTAGGGTGTATGGTATTTAAAAGTGTGACATGTAGAAAGGAAATGTTATTTACCCGGTAGGAATCAATTTGTAGTGTGCAGTGCCATAGAATCACATGTTAAGTATACTCCTGCCATCTAGCGTTGGCCTCAGACGTTTGGAAGTTGTTTTTGTTTGATAAAGTCTCCCAAGTCATAAGACATGGCGTGACTCCGCCTCTTGTGCATGGGCACCGACTCCATATTAAATTGTTTTTGCACAGCAGGTACAAGTATAATGTGGAATATAGTAATGAATAATAAAGTGGTAGTGTGCAATGTGTATCAAGAAATTGAAAAGGAGACATCTGCAACAAACATACATTTCCAGGAAGGAGGGAGGGCGAATGTGAATCTACAGCACTACACTCGACAAACAAATGCTTACAGGATAACATTTTCCACTCGTAGCATAATTGGTCAAGCAGAACCCTCCTAAAGTAGTGGCTTGGGTATGGATGATGCAGATGTTTGAAAAAAGGTTTTAAATACCGTCTGACCTACCATTTCATGTTGATGGGCTAAAATATCTACACAGTAGTGCTTAATAAAAGTGTGTGGAGTTGAGCAGTTGGAGGCCTTACAAATATACAAAATGGGATGTTTACCTAAAGAAGCCATGTTGCTCCCTTCTAAGTGGTGGAGTACACCTAGCTTGAGTAGGTAGAACCCTTTTTGCTTTAAGGTAGCAGGTCTGAATATATTTGACTATCCACCTATCTAACCCTGCTTTAGATATGGGCTGCCATTTTTACGCCATTGTGAAGGGGACAAAGAAAAATGTGCTTACCTGAGGTAATGATATTTCTGGTGGACACTCCATCTACCTGAAGATTCCTCACCTCTTGAATAATTCCCAGGTGCCAGGCTGCTCTGGAAAACTTTTCTTCATAGTTCTTCCCGGACAGTAGGGGGTGCCGGCTCCATACGATGCCTCAAGTGATATCTCTGTGACAACACCAACCCCATACAATACCCCCACTCTCATACCAAAGTCGGTTTCTCATTTATTGTTTTCACACCGATGAGGCAGCAGAATGAGATTGACATCTGGAAGGAATCTGCAGGTCCAGTATCCAGAAGAAATATTGTCACCGCAGGCAAGTAACATTTCCTTCTAATGGGTATTTCTAACTGCAGATTTCTTTCTTCTTGGATAGATTCCCAAGTATGGAAAACTAAAGGCCTTATTGGATGGTTATACCAAGAGGTCCTATAGCACAGAGAGGGCGAAATCCCCACCCTGCATCACCTCCAAATTCCAGGCAATAGTAGTTAGTGAAGGTGTTGAGGGTTGATCAAGTGGCCACTCTGCAGATGCCTCCAGGCGCCCCACCAAGCCAATGCAGACGTGGATGAGTTGTCTCTCGCAAAATGAACTCTAATGCTCTCCGGTGGATCTTTATGGAATGTGGCTCAGCAGAATTTGTTACATAAAAGGATCAATCTGGACAATTTGCTTTTCTGCACTGCTCTCACTTTCCTGTTGCCTACATCCCCTACAAAAAGCTGGTCATCCTTGCGGTAGTCCTTTGTGAAGTCAATGTAAAAACGTACAATTTTCTTATGGTCCTATCTATGCAGCCTCTCTTTGCCCTTGGTAGGGTGAGGCAAAGACGCAGGATAACAATGTTATTGATTGACCTAGATGGAAGGGGATCACCAGTCACCACCTTTTCAAGGAAAGAAAATCTGGTTCTGAGGACTATGATGATGGGAGTTGAAAGCAGAGAATGGGAGTTTGATGGACAGTGCTTGCAACTCACTGATAGGACTAGCAGAAGTGATAGTGACCAGATAAACTGTTTTAATAATTAAAATATGTAGAGAACAATTGAAGATACTCAAACAGAGCCACAATCAAAAAAGTTTGACCAAATTAAAATCTCACTGTGACATTAAAAAAAGGAGTGGGTAGAAATATATATGTCAAACCTTTTAGGAACTGCAGGGAAGGGTGCTCTGGTAGAGAGAAGAATGTAGACAAGGCTGCCAGATACCCCTTCACTGTACCCACAGCACAGCCTCACCTGTGCTAGCTGAAGCACGAATCTAAAAATGTAGACAGGCGCTCCTTCAGGGGGTCAGTATGATGATCTAGGCACCACTATATTGAACAACATGCAGATTTGTAGATAAGATCACATCCACAGCACCATCAAGCAGCAGAAATAAATTTAACTTTCCCTGCTCAATCTCCATGTTTGAAAGTGTAGATCCTGGAGATGTGGGATGAGAATTTGCTCGTGTGACTGGGAAAAGAGCCCCCCTTGGAGGAAGATGAAGTGAGGGACACAGGAAGAGATGCAGAAGTCTATGTAGCACACCCGTCAAACTGAAGCCACTAGGATGACTTTGGCCCGGTCCTGGCAGATCTTCCTTAAAACTTGAGGAATCATGTGTATGGGAGGAAAAGCATAGTGGAGAGTTCCACTTTAAATGAAACATGTCCCCTAACACTGCTTGCATCAATTGCTGGTGGATACAGAACTTCAGGCAATGCGACTAGAAAAAGCAGCAAAGAGATCTACAGAGGGCACGCCTCATAGATCAAATATACTCCTCACAACCTCCGGTGGTTACGCCACTAATGATTAGCAACATGAGGCTGACTCAAGTTGTCTGCACTAGTGTTCAGTGAACCCGCGAGGTGATTCGCTACCAGCCACATTCTGTGGCTGTGTGCCTAGAACCTGATCATCAGGGTTTTTCAGCAGAGAGCCTGGGACACTTCTAACTCCTGTTTGTAGATATACTACATCTGTCAAGATTTGGACTGACCAATCACGAAGGGAAGTGAAGGGAGAACTGTCATGAGGGCAAAGTGAATCACCCCTAGTTGAGCAGATGTAAGTGCAGACTCTGCTCTTCTGGAGACAAAGGTCTCTGATCTTCAGTTCCTCCAGATGAGTAACCCCCCCCCCCCCCCCCCCCCAGAGGTGGAGGCGTCCGTCAACAATGTGATCACGGCTGGAGAGGGTTGAAAGTTCACCCCTCTGGAGATGAGCTCATCCACACCCCACAAGGCAAGCTGCGCCGCAGCACCTGCAGAATTTATTATTGAGTGCGTGAGGTTGCTCCCATGTTGGAACCAACATCTAGCAAAGCACCACTGGTGAGCCCACGTGTCAGCAGGCGTGCTTGACTAGGAGAATGCAAAATGCTATCAGATGAAGGATACACAGGATTGGAATTCCAGCCCCTTCTTGGAATTGTGGAAGCAACGGATAGTTGTCTTTCACTCTCTCCTCTAGGAAAAAGGCCTGGGCCAAAGTAGTATCTATGAGCAGGAGCTGCTGAGAAGGGTCCAGGTGGGATTTGGGCACATTGATGGGAAGACTCAAGTCATGCAGCAGGAATGCAAACGACTGTAGATTTGAACTCAACATCTCCGTAGTCCTGGCCTACTGAAACTTATCGTTCAAGTAGGGAATAAGTCTAGTGGAAGGGTGTAGTATACCCTTTTTCCACAATTTCCACATCTTCAGTTTGGCTTCCAGGACTGTGCAAAAGGGGAAACTTGACCTCTCATCAGTTGTGAGTGAAACCACAAGGGAGAATTAGATCTTCTTCCTGTGTTGGCGGGGAGGGAGTGACTGCCCAGTTAGCTGGACGTCCTCTATCGTTTTTGCGCTCCTACAAGGGTGTAGAATGGGGTTCTGGGCTTGCTGCTGAGAAAGAGCAGCAGCAGCTTGGCAGAAGTTGAGCCCTTTCTGAAAACCACAAAACGTCCGAAGCCCATGGAAGCCCTTCTTTTGGGGTTTCAGACCAAGGGAAAGGGCCATTGCGGAATTAGCCATAAAGTCATCCAAGGCCAAGTCGGCCTTCTCCTCAGATAGTTTGCTGCCTTCAAAGTGGAGCATCTTAAGAGAAGACTGGACACTAGAGGAAAATTTGGACGTTCTGAGCCGGCCTGCTTGTGAACTACAACTGATGTACCCATTGACCTGGCATCTGAATCAACCATATCCGGTCCCGACTGGATTACTTGTCTAGATGCTATCTGCCCATCCCTGATGAGGTCTTGAAAGCCAACCGGACGTTCCTGGGTATTAGAGTGCCCACCACATCCTACATGTTAGTATTACAAAGGAAGAGCAACCCAATAACCTCTTGCGAGCTTGATAAGATGGCCACCATTTATTTTGACAATTCAATAATTTTTTCGCATACTGCATTTTTTACCTCTTAACTGTTTCGCTCCAAGAATCACATCGGAAAATTTGTGTTCAAATGAGGTCTGCTTTTGATTTTGCACTCCTATAAAGTTAATAGACTTCCCTTTCACATAAAGTACTTTCAAGGTGGCCATTATACATTTTGGGAATCTGATCCTTATTCCATATATTTGCATCTTTTATTTATGCAGTCTTGTTCCTATAACTGCATCAGAAAATGTATTTCTTCTCACTCACTCGAACAAGATCACCTTTCTCATACTTGTGTAAAGATTTTTGAATGATTTACCATTTTTCCATAAATTGGGGTCTAAACTAATATGGCAGCCACACTCAGTAACACACTGTTGTTGCAATCAGGAAGTAAGCAAAGTGAATGTCACCTGGCCTTTTAAAAATGGATGCCAAGCTGACGCACTTTCCATACTCCAACTTTGAGAACAAGAGCTGGTGTGTTTGATTTACAGCTGACAACTGGTGTGAGTTCTTCCAAACTATACTAGCACTAAGTGCAGGGCAGGGTACCTCTAGGTCTCTGCCATTGTTGGGCATACCAGTGCTAGTTAGTGCCATTTGGCTGACTTTACTATCTTTTTGGTCCTACACTGCAAGTGTGAATCCGCTTGTGTTTTTAAATCAATGCTTACTCATTGTTATCACTTTTCTAGATAAAATCTGGTCCATATCTCTCACCCCATGGGGAATGGTAGTTTTAAGGGGCCAGATGTACGACCGTTTTTTGCGGTCGTAAAGGGAACTCTGACAGTTTGCGACTGCAAAAAAGGTCTGCCCAATGTACTAACCCTATTTTGTGAGTTGCTAACCTATTAGCGACTCGCAAAATATGGTTTGCGATTCGCTATTAGGAAGGGGCGTGCCAAGGGCGTCCTGCCCTAATAGCGAGTGCAAATGGCATGTACCACTGTTTAGCGACTGCATTTGCAGTCGCAAAACACTTGCAGTTTACCACCCTTTTCAAAAGAGTGTTAAACCATTTGCAAACAGGAAGGGACCCCTCCCCCTTTGTGATTGGGTGCGAAAATATTTTTTAAGGACAGGCAGTGGTCACAGGGACGACTGCCTGGCCTTAACCTCTCCCATACTCACGACGAGCTCAGCTCGTCATGAGCCACTGTTCCCGTGTGTTCATGACGAGCTGAGCTCGTCATGACTGTTAGAACGCTCACACGCGGGGCTAATTCCCCTGCTGTGCGAGCGTTCTACAGAAAAGGGTGTGGCTGTGACGAGCTCAGCTCGTCATGAGCACACGACCACCGTGGCTCATGACGAGCTCAGCTCGTCATAAGCACAGGGGTGCTGTGCACGCCCCCCCTCCCCCCAGCACAGCGGGGGAATCAGCCCCGCAGGCAAGGGGTTAAAAACTGACACAAACGTTTTTTTATTTCTTTTTTAGGGCTCGCCTGCTGATGCGCTTCTGCGCATCGCTGGCGAAGCTCTATTATGGCTTAAACAGAGCTTAACCACCACTGGCGATTCCTTCAAGTGCATGTGCTTTTTAGGTCATTGCGCAAGCGCAAGCCCTAAAAAGCGCGTGCACAATGCCACCAGCTGCCTGCCTGCCTCGCATCACCACATCAAAGGCAGCCCTCCCAGCGCATTTCTCACCCCCTAATTATTCACGCCCGGCTGGCCGTACTTTCAGTTTCACACGGCCGCTAGGCCATGTCTCCTTTTAAAACCTGTTTAACTTGTTTTATTCTGCTGTCCTTCACCCCCAGGTCCCCTTGATCGGAGACATTAGGCGCTCTAACTTTAACGAATATGAGACCGATAATATTTGAACTGTGCGCGGTAATTGGTTTCCGTGTGCATCCGCCCTTCAAAGTTGGCAGTAATTCAGGGCAAGATTACCAGCAGCATTGTTTCGCAAAAGACATCCTGTGTAATCGAGGCAGGGGCTGTTCAGACAGTGGAGAGGCTGCGATTAGAGCCTGACCGGGCACAAACATCCCGAAGGCAGTCAGCTGGTGGCGCTCCTGCAGACTTTCCTCCCAATCATTCGTTCTCTTATCACTTAGTGCCGGTTTTTAACAATAATACATTAATAATGTAGGAGGCTGCTAATTCGTGCGGATTTCCTGCACATATTGCTTTTACATTGTTGCGGTTTCGCAGATTAGCGTCATTAGAGGACCCAATACGCAACTTTACACCTGGGTGCTGTAAACCGAGGATTTACGGAAATGAAAAAAATAAAATTGCGCAGTTTAACATTCTAATGCTTTGACTCCAGACACGTTTCCCCCACGGTGTCCATCTTCTATTTCTACTTTTACCATTGCCTCTTCCTCTGTGTGCATCACGAGTCAGCCGGACGAAGAGGCCTCCGCCTCCCTCTACGAGATCCGGCCGTTTAAAAAACAGATGTGACTTGCATAGAAAGTGTTAAGTTTTTTTTTTATATCTGGCCCGTTCCTCCACTGCCCCTTTGTTACCCTTTTCTTTTGAATGATCAATTTTTTCCAGAGATTTCAGATAGGTCTCTAAAAAGGTGCAACAGTTGGCATTTTTCCCACTTGGCAATATGTTTAGGTCTTGGTTTAACACCACAGCTGTTAGAACGGGCATATTGTTTCCAACATACATTGGGCATTCACTCCACCTATTTCATTTATAGGCCATAATTCTCTTTCAGCCACTGGCTTAACACTTTGTCAATTACATATTGGCTCAGACCAGAGAACTACTTCTTTCGTCCCCACTGTCTCTCACCTTATGTATAGGTTTTGCAGTAACCCGTCACCTTCAATGGGGTGCAGGTACTGTAATGCATTCAAGAATATTTTTTATTGGCCTACCTCTATCTGCTTCTTATGCATATATTTATGCCCATCTGAATGTGCACTA
This sequence comes from Lissotriton vulgaris, assembly GCF_964263255.1. Taxonomy (NCBI): domain Eukaryota; kingdom Metazoa; phylum Chordata; class Amphibia; order Caudata; family Salamandridae; genus Lissotriton; species Lissotriton vulgaris. Next base: position 1,035,785,751 of record NC_141685.1, read on the forward strand.
GCACATAAAACCCAGACCTATTGGCTTTGCTAATGCCCGGTTTATTAAAGATGAAGGACAAAGCAAGGTGAAGTTTGTTTAACTGACAACAGTATCTCCAGAAGTCCTAGTCGGCAATTAGCTCCATATCCTAATGGTTAATTTGAAAGACTCCTGTTTTCAGCGCTTCCATATAGCTTTTAGGTCTCGCCTATGGATAGCTTCAGCTGTCTGTTGTCAAAATACATTTTGTGTGCAACGCCAACAATTACAGCAGCTTTGGGGAAACTTATAGCTTATCATTGTATGGATTTTTTTGCCAATGCCATTTGCTTGCTAAGAATTCAATGGCTTGCTTTATTTACTCTTTTTGCGTTTGTCACTACATTCGAGTATTGCTTCTTTACAACACTTTTGAGTGGATAACTTGTACCTTTCATTGCTTACATTAAGGGAACTACTTTTTAGATCTGGCATTAGCCAAGACCATCCACCTATTTCATTTATAGGCCATAATTGTCTTTCAGCCACCACATCCACATCCACCGCATCCACCACCACCACATCCACCACCACCAACACATCCACCACCACATCCACCACCACACCCACCACCACCACATCCACCACCACCACCGCATCCACCAACACCACATCCACCACCACCACCACATCCACCACCGCATCCACCACCACTCTCACCACACCCACCACCACATCCACCACCACACCCACCAACACCACATCCACCACCACCACCGCATCCACCAACACCACATCCACCACCCCCACCACATCCACCACCGCATCCACCACCACTCTCACCACACCCACCACCACCACATCCACCACACCCACCACCACCACATCCACCACACCCACCACACCCACCACACCCACCACCACTACATCCACCACCCCATCCACCACCACCACTGCATCCACCACCACCACTGCATCCACCACCACCACTGCATCCACCACCACCACCGCATCCACCACCACCACCGCATCCACCACCACCACATCCACTGCATCCACCATCACCACATCCACCACCCCATCCACCACCACCACCCCATCCACCACCACCACTGCATCCACCACCACCAACACCTCATCCACCACCACCACTGCATCCACCACCACCACCGCATCCAACACCACCACATCCACTGCATCCACCACCCCCACCACCACCACATCCACCACACCCACCAACACTACATCCACCACCCCATCCACCACCACCACTGCATCCACCACCACCAACACCCCATCCACCACCACCACTGCATCCACCACCACCACCGCATCCACCACATCCACTGCATCCACCACCACCACATCCACCACCACATCCACCATCACCTCCACATCCACCATGACATCCACCGCCACATCCACCACCACATCCACATCCACCGCATCCACCACCACCACATCCATCACCACATGCACCACCACACCCACCACCACCACATCCACCACCACATCCACCACCACCACCACCACATCCACCATCACATCCACTATCATCTCCACATCCACCATGACATCCACCACATCCACCACATCCGCATCCACCACCACCACATCCACCACATCCACATCCACCGCATCCACCACCCCCACATCCACCACCACCAACACATCCACCACCACACCCACCACCACCACATACACCACCACATCCACCACCACCACCGCATCCACCAACACCACATCCACCACCACCACCACAGCCACCACCGCATCCACCACCACCACATATACCACCACATCCATCACCACTTTCACCACACCCACCACCACCACATCCACCACACCCACCACCACCACACCCACCACCACTACATCCACCACCCCATCCACCACCCCATCCACCACCACCACTGCATCCACCACCACCAACACCCCATCCACCACCACCACTGCATCCACCACCACCACCGCATCCACCACCACCACATCCACTGCATCCACCACCACCACATCCACCACCCCATCCACCACCACCACTGCATCCACCACCAACACCCCATCCACCACCACCACTGCATCCACCACCACCACCGCATCCACCAGCACCACATCCACTGCATCCACCACCACCACATCCACCACACCCACCACCACTACATCCACCACCCCAGCCACCACCACCACTGCATCCACCACCACCAACACCCCATCCACCACCAAAACCCCATCCACCACCACCACTGCATCCACCACCACCACATCCACTGCATCCACCACATCCACCACCACATCCACCATCACCTCCACACCCACCATGACATCCACCGCCACATCCACCGTCACATCCAACACCACATCCAACACATCCACATCCACCGCATCCACCACCAGCGCATCCACCACCACATCCACCAACACTTTAACCACACCCACCACCACCACATCCACCACACCCACCACCACTAAATCCACCACCCCATCCACCAACACCACCACCCCATCCACCACCACTGCATCCACCACCGCATCCACCACCACCACATCCACCGCATCAATCAATCAATCAATCAATCAATCAGTGACACTTATAAAGCGCGCTACATACCCGTGGGGTCTCAAGGCGCTGGGGGGGGGGGGAGCCGCTACTGCTCGAACAGCCAGGTCTTCAGCTTCTTCCTGAAGGAGAGGTGGTCTTGGGTCAGGCGCAGGTCGGTCGGGAGGGAGTTCCAGGTCTTGGCGGCCAGGTGGGAGAAGGACCTTCCTCCTGTAGTCGCTCTTCGGATGCGGGGGACGGCGGCGAGGGCGTGGTTGGCTGATCGGAGGTGGCGTTTGGGAGCGTAGAAGTTGACTCGGCTGTTGAGGTAGCTCGGGCCTTGGTCGTGTAGGGCTTTGTGTGCGTGGGTGAGGAGGCGGAAGGTGATTCTTTTGTTGACGGGGAGCCAGTGAAGGTCTCGCAGATGTCCGGAGATGTGGCTGGTTCGTGGGATGTCGAGGATGAGTCTGGCTGAGGCGTTCTGGATCCGCTGGAGTCTCTTCTGGAGCTTGGCGGTGGTCCCGGCGTAGAGGGCGTTGCCGTAGTCCAGTCGGCTGGTGACGAGGGCCTGGGTGACGGTCTTCCTGGTCTCGGTGGGGATCCACCAGAAGATCTTCCGTAGCATGCGTAGGATGTTGAAGCATGCCGAGGAGACGTTGTTGACTTGCCTGGTCATGGAGAGGGAGGAGTCCAGGATGAAGCCCAGGTTGCGTGCATGGTCTGTCGGTTTGGGTGCGGTGCCCAGGGCGGGAGGCCACCAGGAGTCGTCCCAGGCGGAGGGAGAGGAGCCCAGGATGAGGACCTCCGTCTTGTCCGAGTTCAGTTTCAGGCGGCTGGTCGTCATCCACTCGGCTACCTCTTTCATCCCTTCGTGCAGGTTGGCTCTGGCGGCGGCGGGGTCGTTGGTCAGGGAGAGGATCAGCTGGGTGTCGTCGGCGTAGGAGATTATGCTGAGGTTGTGTTTGCGTACGATGGCCGCGAGGGGGCTCATGTAGACGTTGAAGAGGGTGGGGCTCAGAGATGATCCTTGGGGGACGCCGCAGATGACTTCGGTGGCCTCTGACTTGTACGGTGGTAGGCGGACTCTCTGTGTTCTCCCGTCGAGGAAGGAGGTGATCCACTCCAGCGCCTTGTCCTGGATTCCGACGTTGCTGAGGCGCCGTACTAGGGTGCGGTGGCACACCGTGTCGAATGCCGCGGAGAGGTCTAGGAGGATGAGGGCCGCTGTTTCTCCATTGTCCATCAGGGCTCGGATGTCGTCGGTGGCGGCGATCCACCACCACATCCACCATCACCACCACATCCACCACCACATACATCATCACCTCCACATCCATCATGGCATCCACCGCCACATCCACCGCATCCACCACCACCACATCCACTGCATCCACCACCGCATCCACCACCTCATCCACTGTAGTGTAGTTCCTAGTTTCCCACTAGGCCCTGCGCATTGGAATAACATAAACAGTAGTATCGACGTGGAACTGCAGATATTCCAGGCCTCCACTGACTATGCTAAACTTAATTGGGTTGTGTTACCAACTAGCTCAGAGGTCACTGGAAACTTTCTTCTCTGCATAGGAAGTGATCAGCTTCCTTGGCACAGACAAGAAGGGATTCAGTTTTCCAACAACCGTGCAACATGACAACTTTGCTCCTCAGATCAAGAGTCAATCTCTAGGGTCGTGTGAAACAATAGACATGTATTTCACTCAGTCAGTCTAGTGCAGTTTACTTTCACGAGATGTAGAGAATAGAGAGACGGGCGTTTGTCAATAAAGGGTTAACATTTATTGAACAGTCTTTCTTCTCGTACAAGAGAAATGTATTGCCACAATTGCAATAATTGTTATTATAAAAAGTACGTACAGTAAGATAAGTATTGCGAAATAGAACTGTAAAAGCATTGATATGGTTTCTTAGCCATACAATGGTTTAAAAGTAATAAAACATATATACAGTCATATATACATTAGGCTAAAATACTCAACTGGTGCTTCTAACTAAGCCTACCCCAGTGTGCCTGACCTAAGCCTAACACGTGAAAGGGGAGCAAGTAAGTAGCTTTAAGTTAAGTTGGTTTTGCCAAGGTTTGTTTCAAGAATTCTCGTCTAAGGGTTTAGTCAACACCATACCTCTGAATAGAATGATGGAGGATTGGTATCTCCTTCAGGGGTCTCTCTCGATATCCCAGTCACCTGCGAGGGTAAACCGGAAACGCCGTGGCTGGATTTCTCTGCACGAGAAAGGCAGCGGGTCTCTTCAGCGCGTCGAGGAAGGAGGGGGGACAGCGTCCGCGGGCAGCTGGAATCTGCTGGATGTCTTCGCAGAGGGACGGCTGTTCAGCTCCTTAAGCGTACTGCACCATAGGTCGCGCTTTAGCGGCGATAATGGTATCAGCAGCTTCACCACCACAGGATAGCAGGCTGCAGCGACAGAGTGCTAGATTTACCAACACGGGGTCGTGCAGGCAGCTGGCTTCAGTAGCTCGTACAACAGGCAATTGCTTAAGGCAACGTTGGTAATATTTATACCTGACAGGTGCCGGGTTTGACGCAAGTTTGCTGGACATAAGACGTCAATTAAAGATGTCACTAGGAAGTGATAGTTATCAGTTGCTCATTAGAGTTCTATTACTAATCAAAACATAGCAAGCGGGGATTTCCAGGTTTGCTGAGTTTTTATCTTGTTGAAGAACTCGGAGTGTTATCTAGGAATATCAGATAGTGACTACTGCTCTGTCATTGCACTAATTGGTCGCAAAGGAAGTGGCAGAGGGAACTTTGCTGGAATGTGGCTCTGTTCGTGTGAGGCCAGAGATGACTTTTCAGAAAATCGCACTTGAACGGTTATGCCAATATAGGGAATAAATGGATTTATAGCCGAATAGGGGCATAAGGTCACAGTATCGATCAGGAACCTAAATAAACACGCAACACCCACTCCACGGGTTAATGTCCATCAAAATTACTAAAACTAAGCAATAAGATGCATGTGTAACATTGCCCACCCCAAAATACATAAATGCATTCGAAATAGGCGTACTTGTAATACATGGATTTAGGTACTGTACGTTTTTTAAAGCATAGAAATCATTCAAAAAATTACTGCATATGAAATCAATGAACGATTATGCAAAAGGAATTACACATGAAGTATCTCTGACAGAAGAAAAGCGAGATAAATCATCACATAAAAATGCAATGTAATAACATGTGTGCTAGAGGCTGGTGTAATGTTGTTATGTCTCTAGATGTGTTTAGAAATAGAAGTGTGAAGCTTCTGTTCTCTAAGAATAGTTTTTACGTTAAGCAAAGAATTGTTCGTGCCAAAAAAGGGTCCATATTAGAAAAATTGTCCAATTCAAAGAAAATAGATTTCCAAAGCTCTTGGCAGTTTTTGTTGATCAAAACTGAAGGCCGAATTCAGAGTTCATGGGAACGCTGTGTGTCGGAAAGCTTCTCAAAAGTTATTGTTTCTCTGTGGGTGAGAACATCGTATCAGACAGGCTCTCAAAGAATTGGTCTACAAATTCAGGTGATAGTTCAACCAAATTAGATAGCGCTGTGACTTGGCAGGTGTGAGAATGATTGCTGTCATCGAAGGCAGGACCAGCAATGCTCACAGAACGTTGTACCTGGATGATGTTGCTTTTGTCACTCGCTCCACTGTTACCACTTGGCTGTAGTACAAGAGTCTCCACGAATGCCGTCATCAGGATTGGTAGCCGCTGGGGACAACACAATGCGTGAGCCGTTATTGGACTGAGCAAAGTATCGACGTCCATTGGTACTGCTGATGGAAGTGAAAGACAGATGTCCAACACGCATTCATCGCCGCAAAGCATACACCGTAGCACAGGTAAAATGCAATTTTGCCATATCGGTCTGAATGAAAGGAACCAGGTCATGTTTAGATCTCTCAGCCTGGCCAATCCGAGGACGTTAGTTATCCTGTCCCGGTAGCGCATTGCTAGGATTGTCTCTTCCATTCCCATGGGAGCTATGTCTGAGCCGAGGCTTGCCATAACGAAGCAGGAGGGTCAAAAATAGAATCCCTGCGACGAGTCCCAAAAATAATGGTATGCCGCCAAAAATGGAGTGCACAAAATTAGGAAAGATTCCCAAAATTGCCTGAAAGGGTGTTAGCAGTCCCGTAAAGACTGTCTTAAATATGCCTGGGATGCTTGTTGCACTAGACATGTTAAGGAGTTGGCTGAACATTTCTACGAAATGCACGGGGCAATTTGTTGATAAAAGGTCATGAATTTCAGTAGCCGTCCTTGCAACTAGAAGATCATACGTCTCTTTAGATGACGTTATAGGCACTGTTGTCTGTAAAAGTACAGATTTCATTTTGCTTAATGTATCAATTCGTATAGAATAGAGATTCAGACGAGGCCAGATGGGAGTCACTATGTCTGGAGGCCCACTCGGAAACAATGCTTGCATACAACATTTGACTATGGACGTTACTTCTATTAGATAACTTTTCCCTGGCGTGAGGCCACATCATCTGTGATCCGTTCTAAGAATGTAACTCCCGTTCGCGAGTTGCATAAAGAAGGGCTCTATCTGAGTTGCAGGTGTGACTAGCTGGTGGCATGAAAGGTTGTTTGAATTTCCATCACATGCGCCGTGTAAATTAATACCCTGACACAAAAGTATACCGCTTAGTGAATGTTTACAATTTTCACCACTAAGAAATACATTTTTGTCGCTGTCACTATAGCAAGAATGAGTGTATGGTAATTTCCATTCAGATTTTACATATCCTTTACCCAATTGTTCATATTGGCCAGCAGGTATGTACTCAAGGCACTTTTTAAATCGGAAAGTTGTTATCGGAATTGTGATAATTCCGTGTATTATCCATTCAATGACAGGACTCTCTGACATTGTCAATGGTAATCTCTCGAGTTTTTCGATGCTCAGGATTGTATAGTCTGCTCCTTTCTGTGCCAAACTGATCTGTTTATCAGTAAGGTTAAAGCTGGAAAATAATGACGTTGTGTTGATTAAACGCCAAGGCACATAGCCTGAACGAAGATTTTGCAGCGTCCAGCCTAATTCTATAATAGAGCGTAATTGAGATTGGCCATGTTGTAACATTAGCAAATCTCTGTCTATCACATCAAAGGCAGAGGATACAATATTGTCCAAAGAATATATTCTGGAAGACTGAGTCGTTAACCCATTGTCTACCACAGAAAGTGATTTCTCCAAATTAATACGATCAATTTCTCGTATTTTTTCAGCAGTTTCAATTTGCTTTACTTTCCAAGCCTCGTTGTAAGCAGCATAGATACTGGTCGCTATGAAACGCTTTTGACGCTGTTTGCGTGGTCCAAGAATGAAATCGCGCAAATCAGCACCCTCTTTTAGTAAAGACAAGTATTGCTTAATTTCAGCCAGTGTGGACGTAGTTAGCCATTCAAGGCAGAGTTTCCCTACACTGTATGTTGTTATAATCCCTGGATGTTGTCTCTGGGAGTATCTAGGGTCTAATCTGGTCATTTTTAACCCCTGTGTTTTATTCAGGAACCTATCTTGACAGCTATTTGTGTCTGTAGGCCAGATTAACCACTTTTTCCAATCAGGATGTGTTCTGTTGAAATGTAAAATTTGTGACACGTCTAACTCAATGTCTGTGGTTGTATTCTCAGGTATTGGCTTCGGAATAGACGGTGTTTTAAGGTCTTTGATCTTAGCTAGGCCAAGACAAGATGTTTGGTGTATTGTGTCATTTAAAAATAACATTTGTTCAGGTGTCATGCAGGTTCTAAATAGTGCTTCAATGCCTTGCACCTGCCAATCTTTTGTACCCCAAATTGTTTTCGTTTCAATATTATTTTTCCAATAATCAAAACCAAATGTCATCATTTTGTCATAAAATGCTTCTGAATATATCAATTTAGAATTTGTCAGCAATGTTTTCATTCCTGTTTTATCTAACAGTTTGTAATAAAACGTTTCTGCATCACTGGTGTTAAACCCTGAGAAGTATTTGAATTTCTCAAAAAATGCTTTAGAACTGCTTTTAGGTGGTGTAGAACAATGTTCCCATTGATTATACATAAAAACATTTCTAGGCTGTACAGATTTATGCAAGTAATGATCCCCATAGTGGGTGTAACAGAATAACTGCTCATAACTAGATGAACCTTGTAAATAATCATGATCTGTGAATCTAGCTGACATTACTAAATCAGACATCATGTCATTAATACTGTTAAAGTCCCAATCATCAGAGAATGTACTAGGTGCCACAAAGTCACTTAAGGAAACCTTTAGTCGATGAGGATACTTCAGGATTTCGACCGGACCATAGATCTCATAGTCTGTTTTCTCCCATACTACCCCACCAGATATTGGAATTGCTGTGACGTTTACTGTTGACAGTTCTCTTTTCTTCACGTGGGATGATCTGTGTGGTTTCAGGACTAGGTTGATGTTCTGACTTGCTGTGTCCATTGTAATATATTTTCCTTCAATAAATTTTCCCAAACACAGTACCATGATGAGCCAAAGCAGGAGGAAAAATACACCTAGACCGAACCAGAACTCTAGCCAAGGGGAAATGAGGTAGATTTCCTTCAGTTGATGAAAGAGTTCCGTTGCTTTTTCTTTAAAAGACTTTTTTGTTTCTGGCATCACTTCGGGGTCGTTTAAATCTTCAGAGAAGTTGTCGAAGTTGATGAGAGTGAAGTAGTGTGGCTCACTGGTTAGAGGCGGCAGACCCGAGAGCAGAGGACGGCCCGGGACCAGGGTTCGATTCCCGGCGCGGCAGGTTTCTGGACCAGGGTCAGCGGACTCGATAATTCTCTCGCCTCGGTGCCCACTCTGATCAGCGATCACACTCGGCAACTCTGGGCATTAGCTTGCCTCATCTTCACTAACGGCCCCACCAGACCGCCGGGGATGCCTGGTCTCACCCTGGAGATACCCATTAAGGGACCATCTCTCAGGGAAGCCAGGAAGGGTTTCGCAGCGGTCGAAGCGCCTTGGGACCCTACGGGTAAGTAGTGCGCTATATAAATGCCTATACATTTACATTTACATGAAATAACCAGAGGCAGTTCTGTCAATTGATGGGATTGTTCTTTCAATCTGTCTCTCGGTTGCACTTTCTGATGCCACATCATTGTAGACTGGTGTTGTTTCTTGACAAACTGTTTCAATCTGTGTTTCAAGAGGCACGAGTTCCATGGCATTATTGCATAGTCCTTCATTGTGCACTGCAGGCTGATCGAATGTGATTAGTCTTTCAGTTTGAACCTCTTGGATTGTTGCAAGTTTGGGTATTCTGTTGTTTCTTTGGAGTCCACTGGGCCTACTGTTGATTATAGGCCACATGCTTGTGGTTTTACCAGATCAATAGACACAACTCTGTTCTCCTTTTTACCAGCAAGGGGCGGTAGTACAACTGATCTTGTTCCGGTGACTGCTAAGACAGGTACTGCTTTTCTGTAAGAAGGCCCAAATTCCTTCTTAACCGCGATCTTTTCTCTGACTAGATCCCCAATCTTTGGAATCCAGACAGGCCTTGCTGGGGCTGTTGCGGTTGGTGCCTCGTCAGTGGTACTTGGCTGGTGCTTTAACTTTATGTTGCTTAATGATTTTCTTGTTTCATTCAGTTCCTGTAAAACAGCCAAACGATCTTTTACATCAAAGTGCGTTGTTTCTTCTTGTACCACTGACATCTGACTATCGAGGTCCTGAACTCGCATTCTAATTCCGAACAATAGTTCGTATGGGCTGAAACCTTTTAGAGAATTTCTTGGCATGTTGTTAAGACTAGTCTGGACACTTATTAAATGTTTGACCCACCCAGCGCCTGAACCTAATACCTTCGCTGTTATAGATTGCTTTATGTCACGGTTTTTTCTTTCTACCACACTATTCCCTTCGGGGTGCGACGGACAAGAATACCGCAACCCAATTCCCATGCTGGCCATGGCCTCCTTATAGGCTCGAGAGCTGAAAGCAGGACCCTGGTCAGAATGGAACGTGGTAATTGCGTATGTGCCGATAAAGACTCGCAAATCTTTTATAACCGTTCTAGCGTCAGCCGAGCGCTGAGGCCTCATTTTTTTAAGTGCTTTTCGTCTTAACTATTAATAGGACGCAGGATGGGTTGTAGGCAGCGTTACGCTCTTTCTGACTGGTAGCCGGTAGCAAGGTTCGCTACTGCGATCCCTATTGCAGTTTTCACAGTTGTTTGCATATATTTAGTGTTCTACACTCATTCCCGGCCACCAGAATACTGATTGTAATTCAGTCAGTGATTCCTTGATCTCTCTGTGCCTTAGACCCAAACCCATATGTGCGTCTGCTATTAAAAATATTCTCCTGTTCATGTTTGGAATTACTCTGTCCCCCACTCCAGGGATTCGAGCAAAAGGAACGGAGTTTGCATCGATTATGTATGCATAATTGAGTGGATAGTTTACGGGTAATGCTGCACAGTCGCCTTTTACGGTCGTTTTTACTGCCAGCATGGTTTCCCCGTCTATGTACTTATCTGTACGCTTTTTTGTGGCTACGGAAGCCGGTTTAGTTGCTTCCGCTTTGGCTGTATTAGCCAATGAATTCCCTGCAACGTGAACGCCATCACGCTGAAGACTCTGTGCGTGAATCATGTGAGTCTTTTGTAGTTCTTTGTGTAAAAGAGCTACCTCGTTCCAGAGCAATTTATGCTTTATTGTGGCACCTGTGTCATCTTTGTAGTCGTTTTCAATCCAACTCTGCAGTTTATTGTTGTAAGAGTTGACGCAAAAATGAGAATCGCACACTATAAGTGTCGGGAATTCACGTTCTGCATTTTCGAGCGCCATCTTTAAAGATCTGATTTCAGTTCTCTGAACCGAACAGTTTCTTACAGATTCAGTTTTTGTTACTTTCGGTCTGAATTTACCGCACAGCCAACGACCTTTAATGATCGCACATGCTGCATCGTAGGTTTTTCTCTCTACGTTAAAATGCTGTACAAAGCTATCTGTATAGATTATACAGGCGTATTGTGGGAGAGGCAGGATTTCGATTGGCAGAGGATATTCTTCTTCATATTCTAAATCATTCAGTTCTTCAAATTGCGGTGTGAAATAGTATTTCACGTCTTCCGCTCCTAGAGAATCTACGCACTGTATCCACTTCGGATCCAGTGACACTGTAGGCAGGTTTACTGGGATGAATAGCGCCTCGAAGGCGGATTCCGCTGTAAGGATATTAATCCGTTTGCCGTGTGCTAGTTCTCGTTCATTTGCTAATGCGATTTGCACTGCTTTCACAGTTCTTTCTGTGGGACTGAATGTTTTTTCTACTTGTGTGTACAAGTGAAATTTGATTGAAATTGGTACCTTTTCTCCCTCATTAGAGGTTAGGTATGTGAATCCGCATCTTCCTGGGATGACTCGGATTACAAGATCACGTGTGTTGTCACGTGTATCTAATTTTGTTTTTGCTAACATGTCTGTTTGCAGTGATCTCAAAATTTCTGTGTGTTTTTGAGTCCAATTGATTTGTTTAAAATCAGGTTTAATTAGTTCGTAGAGAGGTTTAACCCTCTCTGCGTAATTTAGTATGTAAGTTCTCCCGAAATTCAGAAAACCTAGAATGGATTGTAAATTCTTCAGCGTTTCTGGAGCTTGGAGTACAGCGCACTTCTCTAAGAAGTTGTCCGCTAGGTTTTTCCCTTCACTTGATAGTTCGTACCCTAAAAATAGTACTGTCAGATGGGCAATTCGGGACTTTTTAAAGTTGAATTTGTAACCCTCTGTTGCGAACCCAAGTATAATGGTGTTCCCTCTTTTCAAGTGAGTATCCAAGTCGTCGTCTGTGAGATAAATATCATCTACGTAAGACAATGCTTCATCATCATAGATTTGTAGTAACTCTGTTACCCTAGCTGAGAATAGTCCTGGGCTGTTCTTGAACCCCTGTGGGAGTCGACAGAATCTTTTCTGCGACCCAAATGCGGAGAAAGCGGTCAAATATCTGCTTTCTGGTGCAATGTTTTGACAAAAGAAGCCATTAGAAATGTCTAATGTCGTTTTGTATTTTTTCCTAACTATGTTATTCATTAGGGCTGCACTATGCGAGTTTTGTACTGCAAAAGTTTTGCAACATGTATTAAGGTGTCTGTAGTCCAAAACTAGACGATATGAATTGTCTGACTTGGAGACAGGAAACAAAGGATTGTTCATTTGAGAGGTGCATGTTTCGATCACCCCCTGGTACTCAAGTTGATCTAAGATCTCCCTGACTTGTTTTTTAGCTTCTTGCTTTATGGGATACTGCCGTTGGGCAGTTGGTTCACTTTTTAGTTGGATTTTGTGAGGCGGTGAATCCTCATCGCATCCTACATGATTTTTATATAATGCAGGTGCCTGGGCCACTGCCCATTTCCTTGCATATGTATATTTTTTGTGAATCGGAATGTGATTCGAGAAGGCAGGCATAATCACTTCTTCGCCACGAGGGCACTCCCTGACAAACTCTGGGGGCCAATCTTTTTCAGCTAACAGAATATCGTAGCCTTTCGAGAGGTTATCCCAAAATAGACCCTTAATTTTCCTAGTCTTATCACCCTCTATACGCAATGTTATTTCGTATATTTTATGGGGCTCGCTAAGTCTGGCGTCGGCAGTTTCAACTTGAATGTATTCATTCGTGTCCACTGTCCCCAGATGACTCATCAAGATCTTGCACGCTATACTGATTTCTGCTGCACTGTCCAACATTGTCAGTGCCCACTCCCCGTTTTTCAACTGTGTCCTCAGTATTCTCGGCATGGTTGATTACTCTAATACTGGCTACCTTCTTTTTCTGAAATTGAGATTTTTTACTCTGAGCAGGTTCCTTGTCTTTGGACTTGGTGTGCTCTCCTGGGTCTGACCGTCCTCTTCTTTCTGAATTCTGTGGAAGAGATCGAGAGGGACGTGTATCAATACTTTGATATCTATCAGGGTTTTTCAGATTATCCCTATTTCTAAGGTTATATCTTTTCTCAGAGGGCTCCCTCTGGGGAGACTGGCGTTCTCGAGTCGGAGTTCTTTCCCTCCGTCGAGGAGACCTTCCTCTGGACTGGATTTTTTTTTCCTTGGGAGTGGATTGTTTATTTCCAGCCCAGCTCTTTTTAGGAGTGTTTAAATTATTTTTAAATAATTTTACTAACTCTCTATATGCTTTTGTTAACTCTCCTATGTTAACTAAGAGTTCTTCTTTTGACATTTTTGCAATGTCAGGATGTGGTGTGTAGCTGGCTAGAACCGGCCACGTGGCTCCTGGTCTACCTAGTGGACCGAGCCTAGTTATGTGATCATTGTGTTTTAGGGCGCCATTAAACCAGAGCAGGTGCTCTTGAAATTTAAGTGGAATTTCAATCTCCTCGAAAGGAGCGTACTCTTCCGGAGGTTTCTCTATTTTGTAATAGTGAAACTCTTTTGTTATAGCGTTTACCGCTGGAAAGTTTATCCATGAATAGAATACCTCTGTCTGCCGATACTCGTGAGCCTCTATCACGAAAATTACTGTACCACCTTGAGGTGTCAGTCCGTTTTCTATAAGTTTTAACTTTATAGATTTTCTTAAGTGTGCCGGGATGATAATAGCATCCGGGTCTGTGTATTCGGGACCTTGCTGAGTCGCATCTGCTGCGGCCCCAGTGGTTCCGTTATTTTCTGGCATTGTAAAAATGCGAGGTTTGCAGAGTAGGTCTCCAAGGAGACAAAGATTAGATGCACAATATTTTGGAACACTGTATCCTTCAACGTTGAATAAACCAGAGCTTTACATAGGAATCTCTTCCTACTAAGGTCGGGCGGATTTTAACCTTTCACCCACTCCAGACGTCTATTGGAGTATTTACGGGAGAAAGGGGTGTGAAATATGCACGACTGAGTTACTCTACAAGTCTTGCGTTAGTTTATCGCCTTACCAAACGTTTGGGCGCCATGTAGTGTAGTTCCTAGTTTCCCACTAGGCCCTGCGCATTGGAATAACATAAACAGTAGTATCGACGTGGAACTGCGGATATTCCAGGCCTCCACTGACTATGCTAAACTTAATTGGGTTGTGTTACCAACTAGCTCAGAGGTCACTGGAAACTTTCTTCTCTGCATAGGAAGTGATCAGCTTCCTTGGCACAGACAAGAAGGGATTCAGTTTTCCAACAACCGTGCAACATGACAACTTTGCTCCTCAGATCAAGAGTCAATCTCTAGGGTCGTGTGAAACAATAGACATGTATTTCACTCAGTCAGTCTAGTGCAGTTTACTTTCACGAGATGTAGAGAATAGAGAGACGGGCATTTGTCAATAAAGGGTTAACATTTATTGAACAGTCTTTCTTCTCGTACAAGAGAAATGTATTGCCACAATTGCAATAATTGTTATTATAAAAAGTACGTACAGTAAGATAAGTATTGCGAAATAGAACTGTAAAAGCATTGATATGGTTTCTTAGCCATACAATGGTTTAAAAGTAATAAAACATATATACAGTCATATATACATTAGGCTAAAATACTCAACTGGTGCTTCTAACTAAGCCTACCCCAGTGTGCCTGACCTAAGCCTAACACGTGAAAGGGGAGCAAGTAAGTAGCTTTAAGTTAAGTTGGTTTTGCCAAGGTTTGTTTCAAGAATTCTCGTCTAAGGGTTTAGTCAACACCATACCTCTGAATAGAATGATGGAGGATTGGTATCTCCTTCAGGGGTCTCTCTCGATATCCCAGTCACCTTCGAGGGTAAACCGGAAACGCCGTGGCTGGATTTCTCTGCACGAGAAAGGCAGCGGGTCTCTTCAGCGCGTCGAGGAAGGAGGGGGGACAGCGTCCGCGGGCAGCTGGAATCTGCTGGATGTCTTCGCAGAGGGACGGCTGTTCAGCTCCTTAAGCGTACTGCACCATAGGTCGCGCTTTAGCGGCGATAATGGTATCAGCAGCTTCACCACCACAGGATAGCAGGCTGCAGCGACAGAGTGCTAGATTTACCAACACGGGGTCGTGCAGGCAGCTGGCTTCAGTAGCTCGTACAACAGGCATTGCTTAAGGCAATGTTGGTAATATTTATACCTGACAGGTGCCGGGTTTGACGCAAGTTTGCTGGACATAAGACGTCAATTAAAGATGTCACTAGGAAGTGATAGTTATCAGTTGCTCATTAGAGTTCTATTACTAATCAAAACATAGCAAGCGGGGATTTCCAGGTTTGCTGAGTTTTTATCTTGTTGAAGAACTCGGAGTGTTATCTAGGAATATCAGATAGTGACTACTGCTCTGTCATTGCACTAATTGGTCGCAAAGGAAGTGGCAGAGGGAACTATGCTGGAATGTGGCTCTGTTCGTGTGAGGCCAGAGATGACTTTTCAGAAAATCGCACTTGAACGGTTATGCCAATATAGGGAATAAATGGATTTATAGCCGAATAGGGGCATAAGGTCACAGTATCGATCAGGAACCTAGATAAACACGCAACACCACCATCACCACCACATCCACCACCACATCCACCACCACATCCACCATCACATCCACCATCACATCCACCATCACCTCCACATCCACCATGACATCCACCGCCACATCCACCACCACATCGACCACATCCACATCCACCACCACCACCACCACCACATCCACCGCATCCACCACCACCACATCCACCACCACCACCACATCCACCACCACATCCACCACCACACCCACCACCACCACATCCACCACCCCATCCACCACCACCACTGCATCCACCACCACCACCAACACCCCATCCACCACCACCACTGCATCCACCACCACCACTGCATCCACCACCACCACAGCATCCACCACCACCACATCCACCGCATCCACCACCACATCCACCATCACCACCACATCCACCATCACATCCACAATCACCTCCACATCCACCATCACCTCCACATCCACCATGACATCCACCGCCACATCCACCACCACATCCACCACCACTTTCACCACATCCACATCCAACACATCCACCCCCACTTCCACCACCACCACATCCACCACTGCATCCACCACCACCACATCCACCACCACCGCATCCACCACCACATCCACCACCACATCCACCACCACATCCAACACATCCACCACCACTTCCACCACCACCGCATCCACCACCACCACATCCACCACCGCATCCACCACTACCACATCCACCACCACCACCGCATCCACCACCACCGCATCCACCACCACCACATCCACCATCACCTCCACATCCACCATCACCTCCACATCCACCATGACATCCACCGCCACATCCACCACCACTTTCACCACATCCACCACCACATCCAACACATACACCCCCACTTCCACCCCCACCACCACCACATCCACCACTGCATCCACCACCACCACATCCACCACCACCGCATCCACCAACACCACATCCACCACACCCACCACCACCACATCCACCACCACATCCACCACCACATCCAACACATCCACCACCACTTCCACCACCACCGCATCCACCACCACCACATCCACCACCGCATCCACCACCACCACATCCACCACCACCACCGCATCCACCACCACCACATCCACCACCACCGCACCCACCACCACCGCATCCACCAACACCACATCCACCACCGCATCCACCACCACATCCACCACCACATCCACCACCACCATATCCCCCAGATCCACCACCACCACATCTATATGTGTGTGTGTGTGTGTGTGTGTGTGTGTGTGTGTGTGTGTGTGTGTGTGTGTGTGTGTGTGTGGCTCTGTGTGTGTGTAGATGCAAATGCAATGTTCTTGGATTTTCGTCACAATAAAATACACTGAACATAATCTTCACAAAAGTTATTTACAAACGTTTAAGGTATTGCCATTATAAATTACAATAACTTTTATTTAAGTAGTAATTAATTACAAAATTAAAAGCAATTGTTATTTGTAATATCAATACATCTAAGTCACGTAAATACAACACACATTGCATTACAAATGCTATAGGTGTCACATTTGCGAAAGTTAAAACTATTGACATTGTAACTGACAAAGCTATTAATTTTGCTATTTTCAAAACCAACACATAAATAAAAAAAAGTGTAATTTACTATACCAATCGCTCAAACTTTCCTAATGCGAGACCTATTGCATTTCCAATGCTTGTTTTTATAATGCAGCTTGTTTTCTTTTAAGGAAAACGGGCTGCATTAAAAAAATGCTTTATTGAAAAAGCAGTGACAGACATGGTGGCCACCATCCCTGTGAGCACGAGCCATTCCCAATGGGGTCGCAAATTGCAAAAGCCTCATGAATATTAATGAGGCATGCAATTTGAGACCCCATTGGAAATCACAAACAGTGTCTGAGACACTGTTGTACATTAATTTTTTCAAGTCACAATTTGATGCAATTTGCGACTCGCAAAAAAAAAAAATGGTCGTACATCTGGCCCTAGACCTCTTTTCATGAATTTAGCACATGGTTAATATCAATCACACATTTTTGGCACAGTTTTAAACACAACACCATAAAATTGCAGTGAGATATGTGCCTTCAAGTTTGTAGACCTCTTGCATATTCTTTGTTTGTGGCAAAACCAAAGGGGATGATGGAGGAAGTGTTGAACATTGCAAACACTCACCCTCTGATGGATTAAACCCAGATCAGTTGACTGGGGGTGAGTGCTTGCAATGTTCAACACTCCGTCCATCATACCCTTTGGTTTTGCTCTGTTCGCCCTAAGTTGGCAGGGTATGCCCAGACGTGGGTCCCTTGCTCACTTTGTCACTGGATTCAAGATAGTCTGGCTGATGAGGTCTCTGGGCCCGAACCCGGTCGCAGGATGCTTGTTGATGGATGCATTGCTCTTTTTGCGCACCTTGTCTGGAGGGCGAGCATCACCAGTGCCTTGGCATGAACATGCATGTGTGCTGTGTGGACAGCTGTAACCTCCCCCTCAATATACACTGGGTGTTTAGAAAAGGATTTGATTTTTTTTCCATTCAATTTCAGTTCTTTTCACTCTGATGGACTCCTTAGCATCTTTGGTGCCAATTCAACCTTTAACGTGTTGAGCAAACAATGACACCAGCGCTTAGTCAAAATCGATGCTCAAGGATCGAAAAGAATACTGAACAGGCCTAAAAAAATAATACGTTTCAAACACAAATGCTGTTGGAACCCACTCGGTGCATGTCTGAACCCGATGGTGGAAAAAACCCATCTAATCTGGAGTCGGTGCTCATGGCAATGCACAACAAGAGTTTGAGCCACACAATATCCCATGACTCGAGAGTCTTCTTCAAATAAAAATAACTTGCAAATGTCCAAGCCCAATAATAGGAATAGGAACATGAATATGTTACACATATGTATCTACAGCCACACATGCTACAAACGTTAATGTTACCATATCTCTGCACTGACAAGCACACAAAAGCTATATCCACTGTAGAAAGCTCTTGCTTTCCTTGGAGCACAAGTAGACTATGGATTAAAATATTAATTCTGCTATCTCGAGTTTGAGACAAACTAGAAAAACAGTTCAACCACTATTTTTTAATATTTAATAAAAATCCAATTTAATGGTGAAGTTCTATTTTTAATAAATCTTTACGAAAATTAACTTTTAGAAAGTTAAACTTTCCCTGCCTGAAGCTCCTGGAGTCTTGTTTGACTTAGCCTGCGAGCACCTGCCCTTTCAGTGCTTCCCCTTAATCATGTGGGGAAACTGCTCCCTGAGCAGGACTGTGGCTTTGGCCTGGTGACAGAATGGGCCAGGTTTAGGGCAGATGATCCATATTAGCTCAGGAAGGACAATTGGGGAGATGCCAGGAAATTCATTAATTTGAAAGGGACAGAGGTGGTGCCTGCTCATTCATAGTTCAGTGTACGGGGGAAAGCTGAGGAAAGGGAAGCCTTTGTTCTTTTGGCCCAGGAAAGCCAAATGGGCATTGGCCCAGTGGGTGGTGAGCTGGTCCCAGAACTAGTTTGGTGTAGCTTAGAAGAGGACTGCTAATTTCCCTAAACACATCATTTTTTGCCACACAAACTCCCTTAATGGACAGAAGGCCTATGCCATCTTGGATTCCCCCTACCATAACCCATTCTGGGCCAGTTTGAAGTTATACACACTGGATTTGTTACAAAATTGGGTATGGCTGCCCCCAGAGCATTTTCCACATTGGTTATGGATTGTTCAGGAGTCCCCTCCACCAACTGACTACTGAAACATGTGGTATCTGAAGGGCTGGACCTGTTCCCACTTGTAACAAAGAATGGGACACTAAGGGTCAGTTGAACTCCAAGCTGCAAGAGGCCTTTTTCCATGGAATGACCAGTTGCAACTGTCCCTGAGGTCCTGGGAGCCTTAGTGGTGACTTAATATGACATCTCTGAAAAATGTGACCATTACAAATTTTGGACTTCCAGATCACTAGAGGACCAGGACCAACCACCAAAGTCAATTCATCAAAAGCACTAACTGGCTGATCAGAAATAGACACGTTAGTGATAGATTCCTTACCTTAAAATATCCCCAGGCGTCAGACTGGATCTGGAAAGTTTTTCGTCAACAGTACCCCTGCGCGTCAGAAGGTGGCGTTGTGCGGCTCTGCGTCCGTCGCTGGCGTCGTATGCACCCAGATGATGTCACGGAGACAGCTTAGGGGCCACCAATGCATGCTGTCGTCAGTTCTTTCTTTTTCCGCTAGCAAGCGCAGATCCGGTTAGAGCACGTACCCTAGTCAATTTTTTGACTAACTTTTTTGAGACTTTTGTCTCTACTTCTTTTTGAGTCTTTGACTTCTGGTGCCACGTAGGGATGCCTGGGTTGCGGGCTGTTGGACCATTTGTATTCCCCTGTCCGTCCCCCGCTGCTGCAGCCTGTGCCACGGGCAGTGAAGGAGGGCGACGACTTGGAGGGGTCTGAGGACCCTCTTGCGAGACAGTGCGAGTCTGAACAGGAGTGGGCGGAAGAGTCGGAGGATGCGGGTGGCCTTGACCTCTCCTCTGAGCCTGGTTTTCTGCCCCCTCCTGCTGTGGCCTTGGAGGAGGGCGCCACATACACTGTGGTGCTCCGTAGAGCAGCTGAGGCCCTTGACCTTGATCTGCCTACGGTCACTCTCAAAACTAACCTCCTCACTGAAGTCCTTCAGCCAGCGGCAAGCTCTATGGAGCCTCTGCTATCGTTCAATGAGGCGTTAACAGATGTGTTGATGGGCACTTGGTCTAGACCAGCCACAGGGGTTCCTGTGGATAAAAATGTGACCAGGCGTCATCGCCCGGCACTGGATGACCCTGCCTTTTTAACGACCCACCGAACTCCGGAGAGCCTGGTCATCCAAGTCTCCACTTCCCATAGCGCATTTCCTACCGCCCGCCCGATAAGGAATCTAAGAAGCTGCAACAGTTTGGCAAGAAATTGTTTTCCTCTGCCAGCTTGGGGTTGCGGTCGATGAATACCGCATGCCTCTTGGGCAGCTACTCTCACTCTGTGTAGGACACGGTGGCGCAGACGTTGCCTCAGTGTTCGGAGGAGGTTCGGGCAGTGCTTTCCCAAGCTGTTGCCGAGGGGAAAGACGCAGCAAAGTTTGCCATCCAGTGTGGGCTGGACACCGCAGACTCACTGGGTAGGGTGATCTCCACAACAGTGGGCCTCCGTCGCCACGCATGGTTGCGGTCCACAGGGTTTTCAGGGGATGTTCAGGCTTCCCTCATGGACATGCCCTTGGATTCTACTCACCTGTTTGGTGATAAGGCAGACAGTGCACTGGAGCGTGTTAGGGACTTTCAGGCTACGGCCAAGTCCTTGGGTCTCTCCACCATGCACCCGGCCATGTCTGCTTTTCGTTGCTTTCGTGGCCATGGAAGGGGCACCCCAACACGTTCGTTCAGCCAGGAGCCTGGGCAGAACCAACCTCAGCGCGGCCGCGCCCATGGTGGCGGCCGGCCTGGGACAGGGGGCCATCGTGCGGGTCCGTCCACCTCCACTCCCCGCAGCTTCGGGCGATCCGTCTTGCACTGAAAGCATTCCTTCCCTCTGTCCGGGGAAGTGTAGTGCAGGTGTTCATGGACAACACCACCGCTATGTGGTATTGCAACAAACAGTGTGGGGTGGGGTCGTGGACCCTATGTCAGGAGGCTCTACACCTCTGGATATGGCTGGAAAATCAAGGCATTACCTTGGTGGTTCAACACCTGACAGGTTCTCTGAATGACAGGGTGGACGTACTCAGCCGCAGAGGCATGATGGATCACGAATGGCATCTGAACTCTGACGTGCCGCAAGGTCTCTTTCTGCAGTGGGGAGAGCCTTGGTTAGATTAATTCGCCACTGTACAGAACGCGTAATGTCTTCAGTTTTGCACCTTGGATTTTCCAAGGCGGCACTCGCTTGGCGACGCTTTTCGTCACGAGTGGTGTTACGGTCTGTTGTACGCCTTTCTGCCTATACTACTTCTGCCCAGAGAGCTGAAGAAGATTCGGCGCAACCGGGCCCAAATCATCCTTGTGGCTTCGGATTGGGCACAAAGTACTGGTATCCTGAGCTACTCAGCATGCTGATCAATCCCCCGATCCGACTGTCTCTTCAGGAGGATCTTCTGTTGCAGCAGCAGGGACGGTCATCCACCCGAACCTGTCCAACCTCCACTTCCATGCGTGGAGATTGAGCGGCGATAGTTGAAAGCTTTCGATCTTCATCCCGAAATCTGTGATGTCATTCTGGCAGCCAGGCGTCCCTCCACTAAAACGGTATACACCTGCAGGTGGAACAACTTTGTGACATGGTGCACAGCCAAGGTTGTGGATCCCCTTTCTGCCCCTCTTTCAGAGGTTCTTCTGTTCCTTCTCTCTTTGGCCCAGCAGGGCTCTGCTCTGGGCACTATCAAAGGTTATCTTTCGGCCAGCTCCTTCATTCTACGGCTTCTCTTTTTAAGTCCCCGGTTTTAATCACTTCCTCAAAGGCATTACACACACGTTTCCTCCCGTGCCTTTCATAATGCCTCAATGGAACTTAAATTTGGTCTTGACCTATCTGATGCGCACTCCCTTTGAGCCCCTTCATAACTGTCCCTTACGTCTTCTCACTCTCAAGACGGCTTTCCTGGTAGCTATCACCTCTGCCAGAAGAGTGAGTGAGCTCCAGGCTCGTTCTTCTAAACCTCCTTTCCTTTCTGTTTATCCGGACAAGGTGGTTTTAAGGACCCGTCCTTCTTTCCTGCTAAAGGTTGTCACGCCTTTCCACATCTGGCAGACCATCACTTTGCCCACCTTCTTTCCGCCTCCGCATCCTTTGAAAGAAGAAGAGAGGCTCCGCCGTCTGGATCCAAAATGTGCGCTCTCGTTCTATCTGAAGCACACACAACAGTTCTGGGTGGATAACCAGCTCTTAGGTGGCTACTAGGGCGCCAAAAAATGTTGGGCGGTGCACTTACAAACCATCTTTCGGTGGGTCATTCTGTGCATCAAAGCATGTTACTCTTTGGCTAAGAAGGGCTGGGCACCTATTCTACCAGGGCAACGGCAGCCACTACTGCCTTGGGACGTGGTGTTCCCTTGCAGGACATTTGTCAAGCAGCTACATGGGTCTCGCTGCACATGTTTACCAAGCATTACTGCCTTGTCTTCCGATGGGTCCCTTTGTCGGCAAGAAAAACCCTTATCCAGTCACTCTTGGTGAGTCGGCTGGACTATGGCAACTCGTTGCTGGTGGGGGCAAGGGAGGATCTTCTATCAAGGCTCCAGGTAGTGCAGAACACAGCAGCCCGTCTTGCCCTCAACAAACTGGCATGGACCCCGTCTGCACCCTTGTTGAACCAGTTACACTGGCTCCCGATTAAGAAGTGAGCCATCTTTAAGATGCTCTGTGTGGTCTTCAGATCACTACAAGGGAGTGGCCCTGTATACTTTAGAAATAAGCTCAGCTGGTATCAACCTGCTCGACAATTAAGATCGGGCATTGCCAACCTGCTGCGCACCGAGAGAATACACAAGGTTAGGATGGGTGGTAGAGCCTTCTCCTATTTGTCAGCCAGTCACTGGAATAAACTGTCACAGAACATCAGGGCTTGTAATGAGTTAACCAGCTTCAAGAAACTTCTAAAGACATGGTTGTTTTAGTTGCATCTGTCCAACAAGTACTTTTTCCTCTAAGCGCCGAGAGATCCCTTTGGGGATGATTCGCTTGCGCTATATAAATCAACAAGTAAAGTAAAGTCCGGAGAGACAGCTTCTTTGGACGTTCTGTTCTCCATGACTTTCTGGTGTAATCTTGTTTGCAGACCCATCACCAGGGTTGGTATTGCTGGGGTAACTATTCTAAGGTAAGGAATCTATCACTAACGTGTCTCTTTCAGATGCACAAGTTACTACTGGTATAACAATATATCTGTAAGAGACATTAGTTAGTGATAGATTTCTTACCGCCCCACCCATCCTCCCCATTCTGCAAACTGATTTCTAGGGTTAAGGTCATCCCTTTCAGGGCCCTAGTTTCATGGCACCAGTGGTCGGGTTCTTGCATAGCTCTGCGTTCCTGGCGTGGAAAGTAGTGTACAGAACTGACGTCAGCGAGCATGGGTGGCGCATAAGTAGTCTCCGTGACGTCATCTCACGCATACGACTTCAGCGACGGACTAAGAGCCGCACAACGCCACCTTCCAACGTGCAGGGGTACTGCTGACGCCTGGGGATATTCTAAGGTAAGAAATCTATCACTAACTAATGTCTCCTACAGATATATCGTTACACAAGTAGTAACTTGTGCGTTAAGAAAATCAAGTTAGTCCCGATTTAAGCTTTTTGCTGCCTGAAAATCCTATTCAACAGAACCTCGCAGAAAGTCTATCTGACTTTGGATCGACCTTTTCAGATACAGCCTGCTGCCTTGCCCTGCTGGAGGATTCTGCGCTCCAAAAATGAGACTAAGTATGAAAGTAGAAATCTTGGCCATGTGAAGGCATGAAAAATATCCAGCTGGCTAGCAGACTTCAGTGGGCGCAATAGTTTTACCTTTACAAGTAAAACCAACAGCTTCAGTGGTACTTCCTCTAACTGTTGCTCGGCTTTGAAAGAACTTCCTTTTATCCAGTCTGCAACCTTGCCCCACTAGAGGATTTTGACTTCCATTTCAGAGACTAAGTCAGCAGGTAAAAACTTTGACCAGAATGAACCCACTTGGAGTATCTTCCCACGAGCCATCGTGGTCATCCTGAAATTGCGCTTAGTTCCCCGTCACACACGAATAGTACTTTTAATTGGCTTTTTACTTTATCATAGTGCTTTTCGCTTATATCTTTTAAAATTAATCACCCCGGTAACCCTTATTGGATTTTGTCTTTCTGGTGTCAATCTGTTTTTTACATTTTCTCTATTTTTATAAATTGGACTTGGAGGTTTATTGTGTTGTGGTTCAAACTTTTTAACTGTTCTGGTACGTCTAAATGTTTTACACATTTTCTCTAAGTTAAGCCTGTCTAGTCTGTACTATAGTTACCTTGGCTTGAGATTAGATTTAAATTATTGAAACCTTATTTTGGACCTAAAAAGGTTGGCAACTTTATTACTTGTGGTTGACTACCATCCACCCCAGTTAAAATACACTTTCTTACAGAGGTGTATCAAGCAAGGCAGCTGCTGGCCACAGTGGGAGAAGCACTTTCCTTTTGGGGCACAAGCCACAGCCTGACAAAGAACCTAACAGAAAAGCCTCCTATAGGCTGCGATCCACAGTCAATATGGACACTAAAATAATAAAAAGCACAGCTGCTACATTATGATTAGTGTTGGTTTATATCACACAGAAGCACTCTGTAACCTGCACCATTTGGCACACATGATAGCCTGAGCGGGACAGACAGCCACTATGTGCTTGTCTAATGGACAGGAAGAAAGCCTTTGTGAAATGGTTAATTGGTTATATCTGTCAGAGGTCTTGAAACAAGTGGGGATTGGGCTCATTTGTCTAAAAGAACAAGTTACTTACCTTCGGAAACGATTTTTCTGGTGTATATAGTAGCTGCCTGTGGATTCCTCACCTTTTGAATTACCCCTGCACCAGCATTCTGCAGAAACTTTTTTCTTAGCTCTCCCACGTCGACTAGGACGTCACAATGGCACGGCTCCGCTTGCGACATCTGCAGGATGTCATCGGAGCTATAATTGGAGTATACACAGTATACAATATATACACAAATACACACAGCATATAGTTAAAGAGGAAAAGCTAAATAAACAAGGCATTTCCTAATACCCAACCGTATGGCAAGCAAAAGAAATAGGAAAACATCCATGTTAAACAATAACAACTTTTTAGGTAAACGAAGGTGGACAATGGGGAGGAGGGTGGGTCAGTGAGGAATCCACAGGCAGATTCTGTATCCACCAGAAAAAGCGTTACTGAAGGTAAGTAACTTGTTCTTCTGAGGGATACATCTGGGTCCCGCCCCCGGAGAAGGGTGTCCACCAACACATTCCAAAAAGTCCTGCAGCACAGAACGTGCAAAATGACCATCCCTGCTCACCTCAGAATTAAAGCGATAATGGTTAGCGAAAGTGTGGAGGGAGGCCCATGTTGCAACCTTACAAATATCCACTACAGGGACACCTCTAGCCAAAGCAGAAGTGGAAGACTTTGCTCTAGTAGAATGAGCTCTGATACCTCCAGGAGGCTCCTTCTTGGCCAGGGCATAGCATATCTTGATGCACAAGATTATCCACCTGGATAGCGTTCTCTTGTGGACGGCTTTGACCTTCAGCTTCCCCACAAAGTCAACGAAGAGCTGGTCATCCAACCTTGAGTCTTTGGTTCTGTCGAGATAGAAGCTGACTGCCCTTCGAGGGTCCAGGCGGTGAAGTCTCTCCTCCTTGGAAGGGTGAGGGGGGGAGGATAGAAGGTAGGCAATGTAATAGACTGTCCCAGGTGGAAAGGAGAAACCACCTTAGGCAGGAAAGCAGCCCTGGTCCTAAGAATCATCTTGTCTGCATGGATAGTAGTGAAAGGGGGCTTAGAACTAAGAGTCTGCAGCTCACTTACCCTCCTGGTCGAGGTAATAGCCACCAGAAAAATAGTCTTAAAACAAAAGCAGCCTCAAAGGACAACAATGAAGAGGCTCAAAAGGAGACCCCATCAGAAATGTAAGAACTAAATTAAATCCAAAGGAGGCATTATGAAGGGAGTGGGAGGAAACCTTATTGGTGAGACCCTTAATGAACCTCATAACAATGGTGACTTAAATAAAGATGGCTGGTCCGGCAATCAAAGGAAGGCTGACAAGTAGCCCTCAACCGTCGCCACAGCACAACCTTGCTGAGCCAAGGAAAGTAAAAAACGAAGTACATCCGATAAATGGGCCTTCAAAGGATCAATGGACCTCTCTCAACACCACTTCACAAACCTGGCCTATCTACAAGAATAGACATATTTGGTTGAATGTCTCCTGGACGATAAAATAACATCCACCACATCCGGTGGGAGAGAGAAAGAACTCAGATTGCCCTGCTCAATCTACAGGCATGAAGTTGCAGGCTCTGGAGGAGGGGGTGTAGAACCTGCCCTTTCGACTGCAAGAGGAGATCTGCCCTGAGAGGGGGACGGAGCTGAGGGTGCGATGAGAGGTGAAGAAGGTCTGTGTACCACACCCTTGGCCAATCCGAGGCAATATATATATAACTTGGGCCCGGTCTTGGCAGATCTTCCTCAGAACTTGAAGAATGAATGGGATACACGCAATGGAGCTGTGAGCCCCAATTCAATTGAAACGTGTCCCCCAACGGGCAGTGCACATTCTCTTGAGTGGAAAATAGATCCAACCAACGAAAACCCCACATCTAGAAGATGCAATGGACACCCGCCGGATGAAGCCTCCATTCGTGATCTGCCGAGAATTGCTGACTGAGACTGCCTGCTCGCACATTCAGCACCCCGGCCAGATGATTTGCAATTACACAAATCCGATGATCCTGATCCCAGGACCAGAGTCGCGGAGCCTATCTCAGAGACGATACAACTCTACACGTCCCTGTTTCTTTATGTACCACCTTTCGGTAGTGTTGTCTGTTAGGACTTGAATTGACTGACCGTGAATGGAGGGAAGGAAAGCCTTGAGAGCCAAACGTGTTTCCTGCAATTCTAGAAGGTTCATATGAAACAACCTTTCCTCCATAGAACAAAGACCATTGATCTCCAGATCCCCCAGATGAGCACCCCACCCTAGAGTGGAGGCATCCGTGATCACCATGGCCACAGGTGGAAGAATTGAAAGGGCCTCCCTTGAGACAGGTTGCCTTGCACACTCCACCAAGACAGCTCCGCTGCAGTGGAGAATCTGACCATCTCCCCGAGATCGCCGTTGTGCTGTTGCTACTGTCTGTGGAGGCACCACTGGAGTACCTCATGTGCCAGCGTGCATGGTTGACCAACAGTATGCAGGATGCAAACAGACCGAGCAGGCATAGCACCTTCAGGACTGGAAGAACAGCTCCATTGTGAAACAAAGAACTCCTCTCCCGAATGTCGAGAATCCTCTGCGGAGGAAGGAAAGCTCGAAACATAGTAGTGTCCAGTACTGACACTATGCACAGGTTGCACTGAGGGGGCACCAGGTGAGATTTGGGTACATTTATAGAGAAGCCCAAGTCCAACAACAGCAGTGTTGTTACCTGCAGATGAAGCAGCACCAACTCTGGCAACTTTGCTTTGAGCAGCCAGTCCTACAGATAGGGGAAAACAGGAATCCTCGATCTTCTGAGATGAGCTATCACCTTTGTGAAGACCTGAGGCGCGGAAATAAGGCCGAACAGGAGGACCGCAAACTGGTAGTGCTGAGACTCTACCGTATAACAGAGATGCTTCCGATGCGACTTCAGGATGGGAATGTGAAAATACGCATCCTGAAAATTGATCAACACCATCCAGTCTTCTTGCTGCAGCACCAGAAGAACCTGAACTAGGGTCAACATCTTGCATTTTTCCTGCTTGAGGTAAAAATTCAAGACCCTGAGGTCTAGGATCGGTCTTAACCTGCCGTCCTTCTTGCGGATCAGGAAATAACGGAAGTAGCATCCCTGACCCTTTCCCTGCTCCAGAACCACCTCTATCGCACCTTTCAGAAGTAAAGCAAGAACCTCCTGCTGCAGGAGCAGCAAATGGTCCTCTGAACACCATCCCTGGCAAAGAGGGTAAGGAGGTGGAAACTCTTGGAAGGTGAGGGTGTACCCATTTTCCACAAGACTCAAAACCCAAAGGTCTATTTCCAATCTTGTAGAAAATGGGACACCAGACACCCTACAAGACCAACATGCTCCAAAATGTGGGTCTAGAGCTGATTTCCAGTGGTATCAGCAATGGGGACAGCGGAGGAAGAAGAGGAGGAGAGATGCTGAGAGGCCCAACAGATGACCTCTACCCTTTCTTCTGTACAATCTGTACAGAGCGTTCTGCTGCTGTTGTTGCTGAGGCTGCTGATGGCCTCAAAAGGAAGCCATCTTCCCAAAACCTTGGTACCTCCTAAATCCATAACCCCTAGGTTGAGACTGCAGTCCTAAGGATTTTGCTGTAGCTCTACTGTTTTTGAAATGCGGTAGAGCCGAATCCACCTTTGCACCAAAGAGTCTGGACCCATCAAACAGCCGCTCAAGAAGAGTAGCCTGCACATCTGAAGAGAACCCTGAAGACCTGAGTCTGTAGTGTAGTTCCTATATTCCCAATAGGCTCTGCACATTGAAATAATATATCCTATAGATGACGTAGGACTTAGGCCAGTAGGTCTCTATTGAATGTACTAAACTTAATTGTGTGTGTGCCAGCTAACTCAGAGGTCACTAGAAACTTTCTCAAATACACAAGAAGGGATTCGTTTCTGACAACCGCATAAACATGACACCTTTGTTTCCCAAGAATAGGAAAATATCACTCAGAGTTGCGGAAACAATAGATAACTAGTTCACTCAGTCAATCGTTCATGCTTCGTGTCTACAGAGTTGCAGAGAAACAGTGAGACAGGCGTTTTCAATAAAAAAGGGTTTATTGAACAGTCTTCTTTCACATGCAAGAGAAGTGAACTGCTACAATCGTTAGGCAGACTGCAAAGTATAATGCGTACAGCGTAAACGGTAATATGAAATAATACTGTAAGAGCATTATATGGTTTCTAAGCCATATAAAAAATGCATACATAAATAGCATATCTAAAATACTCAACTGGTGCTTCAAAAATACGCCTACCCCAATGTACCTAACCTAGGTCTAGTATGAGGGAGGAAGTAAGTATGGTCTTTTGCATAGGTTTAGTTTTGCCACAAATCTACCAAAGTTTCTCTAGGTTCTAATCAGCTCCATACCTTAGAATGAAGGAGGTCTGGTATCTGTGTCTCGGGACTCGATTTCCCAACACCCTGCAAGGGGAGCCGGAAACACTGAAGCTGGATTCTCGGCAGGAGAAAGGCAGCTTCCTGATCAGTGCGTCAGCTGGAGAGTCGGCTTCCTTCTGCACTTGCTGTAGCGAGCTGCGTCGGGCAAGTAGGTCTTTTAACTGCTCCGAACTACAGTATCTTGCTATAGCAAGTGAAGGTATATTTACACCTTGAAGGTGTTTAGGAATGCCATAGTTTAACGTAAAGTCCGGCATATGAATGTCATAAATGAACCTCTGGGGAATATTTGTTCATTGTAAAGTAACTGAGTTCTTGGAGAAATCAATATTCAAGCAAGGGGAAGTTCCCTAATGGCTTAAGCTGATTTTCCAAGAAACCGTTGTGACGTTTGTTGAACGGATGGAAGTAGCCATGCCTGTATTTGGGTTGCATGGCTAAATAAGGGCTTGATTTCAATGCCTATATAAAGGCAATGTGAATTGTACCTATATAAGGACATGAATCAGGAAAATTCAATCGGAGCCTAAAACGCCACACAATAAGCCAGGCATGCCTCCTGGTAGCCACGGAGGAACCCATCACCCTGGCTACTAAATATTTAGTATCCAGAGCCAACTGGATTTCCTGACGGGCTGCAGCCTGCATGTCTGCCAAAGCTTCCAAAAAAGAACCACGGTCATTCTCTGGTAATTTAGGAGTCAACTGTTTAGACAAGTCCATTAAGGCAAGGATATACATCCCCAACACGCACTTGGCATTAGTTGACCTTAAAACCATACTTGCAGAGCAGAAACCCTTCTTGACAGACTGCTCCAATTTCTTAGAGTCCCTTTCCCCCAGAATTGTGAGAAATGTTCCAGCCAATTGCTTAGAACAACATGCCTGTACCACCAAGCTTTCCGGTGAAGGATGGGCAGTAGGAAAGGCAATATCAGCAGGAGCAGGCTTATACCTTCTTGCCACAGTCCTTGAAACAGCAGGGGCAGATAAGGGTTAATGCCACACCGCCAGCCTCTTTAAAAGGCAATAGAGGTTCTACAACAAAAGATGGTGAATGCAATACCTCAGTAAGAATATTTGGCCTGATCTCAGCTGTGGGCAGTTGAAGTTCCAAAAGTTCAGCAGACTTCCTGATGATAGCATGGTATGGTGCAACATTCTGAGAAGGTAAGGCCTTTGGCGAAGAAAGCTCCCACTCCGGGAAAGTGTCTAAAACACTGGCCTCCTGAAGCCTCTCGAATTCATCAACTGAGTCATGGTTTCTCCTGCTTCTGCCTCATCCTGTAGGTATTCCTCTTCCTACAGCAGCCTTTGGGCTTCTCTCCTTGAATGAATTTTAGGGATTGGCGTCGGTGGCGCCAGGCGTGGCGCTGGAGACATCAACGCTGGTGTCGATATCGCTGAGTCCAGCAGAGATCACAGTTTTGGAAAAAGGGCTCGGGTTCATACCTACACCTCGTCTTGATCGGTTTAAGTTACACTGTGAACTAACCGAATGTTTTCGAAAAGACTAGGGAGTTTTTTTGAGCAACAGTCTTCAGCGACCCAACAGAGTCCGAGTAGTGACACAGATTTCAGGCTAAAATCAACTTTTACACCCCCACCGCACCTAGTACCTGCAAAAATACTTGCTTTTGAGCAAGCAGTATTTAATGAAGTGGAGGCGCTTGAGGAAACTATGCCCAATAAAAATCTTATGGCGGATGAATACAAAGCTATCCTATCACTTCAGAAAAATTCTCATTTAGTCATCAAAAGCGCAGATAAGGGGGAGGCATTGTTATCCAGGATGCCATAGCCTATGATCAGGAATGTAGACGACTTCTAGATGATACCACTAACTATGTGGTTCTTAGTGAAGACCCCTCCCCATTTCTGAAGGATGAAATTACAGATCTAGTAATGACAGCAGAACGGGATGGTTTAATAAGCAAACATGAAGCCGATTTCCTGACCATCTCGGAAGGCAAGACTCCATATTTTTATACTTTACCAAAAACACATAAGAATCGCCTTCCACCACCCGGACGACCCATACTTTCGGGTATTGGTTCTTTGTTGGAACCTTTATCCAAGTACTGTGATTTCTTTTTAAAACCTTTGGTTCAGGCAACGAGTACGTACATTAAAGACACTAAGAGTCTCCTAGCTATGCTCCTAACAGTAAAGTTACCAGAAGAACCTTGCTTCCTTGTCTCTTTAGATATAGAAAGCCTATACACCTGCATTCCGCAGGACGCGACTATCAAAGTTCTAGACGATGTCCTGGATAGAGCAACTTGGGACTATACCACCTCTCATGCTTTTATAATCGAATGTGCGACTCTGGCATTCAAACGTAATTTTTTGGAGTACCAGGATAAAACCTACCTGCAAAAAACGGGCACATCGATGGGCGGTACATTTGCTCCAAGTATAGCGGGATTGTACGTCTATAATTTTGAATGTACGCACATCCTCTCTCCTACCAACCCCTACACATCCAATGTTATCCTTTGGCAAAGGTACATTGATGATGTGCTGCTTATCTGGAAGGGTTCAGAAGACAGTCTCCTCGCTTTTTTTGACTGGGTGAATACCTGTGATCCACATCTCAAATTCACTTACCAATACAATGCAGACTCCATTGTTTTTTTGGATGTCACTATTACCAGGGATGTGGATCACTTGTCTACAAAAACCTACTACAAACCAACTAGCAAGAATAATCTGCATTTCTCAAGTTTTCACCCTCGCCCCCTTGGGGAAAATCTTCCCTTTGGTCAATACCTGCGTATTCGCAGAAATTGTAGTGAATTGTCTGATTTTAAAACACAATCTAAAGACTTGACAATCAAGTTGCAGAAGAGAGGCTATCCCAATAACATCTTAAACAGAAGCTGCAAGAGGGCGAAAAATCAGCATAGAGAGGCCCTCCTGGAAGAATATGCCAAGGAGCCTGGAGCCAATGTGCCTCTGACGTGTGTAACGACCTACAGTAATATCTCCAATGCTGTGAGTCGCTGCATAGGGAAACACTAGAAATTTTTACCCAGTAACAAACATGACTGGCAGTAACCTTTATTCTCATACAAACGAGAAAGGAGTCTTCAAGATTCCTTAGTAAATACCCATCCAAGAATGAATGATATAAGACGGGATCAGGACGTTTTGACGGCCTGGGGTCTCCCGCCAGTGACTGGTCATTTTCCATGTGGTGGATGCAGTGTTTGCCGTTTAACTACAAATACCATGACACTGGATCTTGAGCCTGGTAAACTCTGGCATCAAAGGAGAACACACAAATTGCAATTCTAGTTATGTAATTTACTTGATCACATGCCCTTGTGACTTGAAGTATGTGGGCATGACCACTAGAAGAATTAAGCAACGCATCTGCGAACATCGCAGCAACATCAGGTGTCGCAAAAGTACCACCAAATTGACCGCACATTTTTTACAGACAAACCATAACCCCAATGACATCAAATGGACCATCATTGAGCAGCTCAAACAAGGCACAGAAGGCAGTATCTTTGAGAAGGAACAGTGGTAGATATACCGTCTTTCCACACATGAGTCTGGTCTTAATGATGCCATTCCGTGGGGCTCGGTCATGAGATGCTGATTTTTGATTGTTGACTTTTGTTTGTTTGTTCCCAGTAGGCATGTTACTGGTAGCTTTAGCATTTATGGTATAATTTGTCTGTATTCCTAGACCAGTATATACTACATCCTCTTTACGAGGGGTAGGTTAGTAAATTTTGCACCAATTTACCATGGCTGCCTGAGTCACATAGATCCATTTGACCCCCTATACTGTTTAGAGGATGGTTTTTGCCGTGTGCATAATAGTATCAGTTTGCCGGCTTTTTTGGCAATGCACCCTGGCCATAGATATAGCCCTGTAATATGAGACGAAATATAGCAGGGCTTTGTCAATAAAGTTTCGATTGAGATGGAAAAGAAAGAAATGTATGGTCTTTTTTTCCTCCCTCTTTTCTATCAAAATTGATAATGACAACAAATAGCGATTCGAACCTACAACTGAGCATGGTTTTTAGTCTTCTTATCCTTTGTAACATATCTGGGATGTGTTAAGTAATCCGACTCCCTTTTCTTTTTGATACTGGTATTTACGTTGATAATTATGGAGCGACATGCGCTCCAAACAACTACCAGGGTGTGTTGCCCTTTAAGAGCTGGAGTCTCGCTATGGTCACGTGGAGCACGCTGATGGCTTTGAATACACACCCGGTCCCGAGCTTCAGCCTTGTTCGGGCCGTGGATGTGATTGCAGTAGGTCAAGCTGCGGGCTGCCGCCTAGATAGAAGTAAGTGGCTTTCGCAAATAAGATACTTTAAATAAATGTAAATGTAAAATGTAAATTGCTACTTGTATAGCGCACTACTCACCCGCAAAGGTCTCAAGGCGCTTGTACGAATACAGCTGTGGAACCCATCCTGGCTTTCCCTGTGAGGCGGCCACTCCTGGGCACCCCCAAGGTGGAGGCCAGGCATCCTTAGCATTGTGGGGGCCGTTGTGGAGATTAAGCAAGCTATTGCCCAGAGTTGCAGAGTGGGACTCCATGATTGGAATAGGCACAGAGGCGAGAATTATCAGGTCCATGGAATTTTGAGCCCAAGACCCGCCTAGGCGGGGAATTGAACCCTGGCCCCGGGCTAGACCTATGTATCAGGGTCAGCCGCTCTAATCATTGAGCCACCCTTCTCCGAAGCCATATTTCTAGTCCACTGAAATGCGTAAGTTGACCGGACAACTATTTCGAGTATACTGTGCTCGAGTAATGATAGTGAGTCGTTCTATTTTAACAGAGAATCCGGGCGTGAAGGTTTCCCCTGCCACGAGCCCATGCTGTAATTTCAATGTATACAATTAGTGAGTTTCCTTTCTTTCCCCCTTCCCTGTTTTTATAATCATATCTTCAATTGCATATGGTGTGGTTTATTTTCTTACGGGCACTTAAAAATTGTGAACCTCTGTTAGCCATATACCATTAAGGGTGACGGCTGTCAAATACAGAAGGTTAATAATGCTGGAGCTTTTATAATAAAAAAAACAGCCAGCTATATATACATTTGACGGATCGACACACTGAATAAAGTGCCGCAGTCCCGAACGAAGAGCATGTATGTTTGGGATTAGAATGCCTCTATAAGCAAACTCAGTGAGTGCTGTGCAGAGTGTTTGCTCTTTCCCACAATGAATGTAAGTTTTTTCTGGTGGAATTAGTTGTGTTACACTATACCAACCAGTTTTTGTTCTGAAATGATGGACTGATAACGTAGCATCTTGACATTTGGATAGCTATGTATTGAAGTTTTAACTACGATAATGGCTATGTCGGATTAATTTTTGTCTCTTTCAGATTGAAGACCTCTTATCTGAAGGAGGGTTTACCACAGGAATTCCGTGAGTTTGTTAAAACACATTTATTCTTCCCCAACTCGGAGTTTGCGCTTTAGGGTGAGCGGACCAGAAGCTGGGGTATGTATGGTCCTGACGAATGCTGAGCGGAATGAGCTTGTGAAAGCAGAAACATGTTAACCAAGTTACTATCTTTTTAGGACACTTTGGTTCAAATTGACTTAACCATCTGTTGTCTGTATTCACTTTGTTTTTAGTGAAGGTGAACTGTCCCTTTATTAAACAATTTTGGTTAGGGAACAGTTACATTTTCTTTTAATTCACTTATTTCACAACAGGGCACTAATGCACTTGCCTACAACAAGAACCCAATGATGAAACTGGTCACTAACTTTGTTGGTGCCTGAGGATTCATTTTCACAGTGAATCTGACTAATTTCAACCACTTTTCTTTTGGTTGTGGTAACAAACTTATATCTGAGCCACTAGTCTATTTGGTTATTCTTTTGTTGTTTAATAAATTTGACCTAAGGGGTGTAAGAGTGACAATCTGACCCTTTCCTCTCTTGTTGTTTAGATATGTTGAAGGAGGACCCTCAGAAGCGGGCAATGGCGCCGCTCGATGTCGAGAAAATGACAGCCCAACACCAGATGGTGCCGGAGACGGTGGTATCGACGTCGAAAACCTTGGAGCCGGAAACTGCCATGACGGCACCGTCGGCATAAAGGGCACGAAGGGTACCTGGGGATATTGTTGAGGGATGCCAAAATTAAAGGCAAGCAGACTCACAAGGCCAGATGGCACACCGGTAGGGTAGGATGCCTTGACAAGCATTACAAACATCGCATGGGTGAAATGCGACGGATCCGACCCTGGACCTGGAAAAGGTGGATAAGGAACAGAGTCTGGTTTCAACCGAAAGCCTGTGGAAGGGTGAGGCTGTTGAGCTGGGGACGTTGGATCTGGTACAGACAAAGCCACAGGACCGGTAGAAGACTCCCCGGGCTCCAGAGAATCCCTGGGCGACGGAGAACCCCTCGGCATCGGAGAGTGGGTCGGAGTCGCTTGAGGAGAAGGGGAAGGCGACGGTGAGACGACATCCTTAGTATGACGTCGCGCAGCTGGAGAAGCCGACCTCAAAGCCGACCTTGAAGCCCTACCCTTCGAAGATAGACATCGAGATCCATTCCTTCACTTTTTCTTGTTTTTTCTTGACTTCAAGGTATACGAGGCCGACGACTTCGATTTTGATCTCTTATGACCCCTCTTCTCCTTTTTCGTATGTGCCATGAAAAGCTTAGCCTCATGCTTTTTCAGTGCCTTCGGATTCATCTTCCGACAACTGGAACAACCTTCAACGTCGTGGTCCAAGGAAAGGCACCAGAGGGGATCCGTGATGGACATATGTCCCCCACACTCCCTGCAAGGCTTGAATCCAGACTTCTTCAAAGTAGCCTTCACACATTGCAACACCAAGAGTGAAGAAGAAACAAAGTAAAATGAAACTAATTGGAGAGTCACAGAAAACCGTTACGTGTCGACGATGTGGAAAAAATGTAACTAACGTCAGCACTCAGACGATGTCTTCTTATGGCTCCGGTGACGTAATGCGGAATCGCGAGCGGAGCCGTGCCATTGTGACATCCTCGTCGATGTGGGAGAGCTAAGAAAGAAGTTTCAGCGGAATGCTGGAGGGGTAATTCAAAAGGTGAGAAATCCACAGGCAGATGTATCCATCAGAATGGATACAATTAATGAACATCTTGTCTACTGCAAAAATCAAAACCATGCAAGTCGTCTCTGACAGCACTGTTCAGAAATGGGGTATGAGGCAGAGATGCCATTGTCAGTCAGTAAGTACCTAAAATTATCAGTCACAACAAAAGGCACAGATTCAAATATTTCCAAGATATATGTATGTTAAGGAGGTACCAGCTTGTCTATTGATACCCATATTGAGATGAAAGAGAAGTGTAGTCAGTCCCATGATAAGGGACAATGCTGAAACTACACAAAATGTATTTGATAGAGGAGGACCTACCAATTTGAAGACAGCCGGCAAAGTGGTGGTATGTAAGTTCGGACGTCACGTACAGCAGTGCTTCAGCATGTCACAAAGATCTGGTGCCTCCAGAGAGCTTCAGTTGGTGCGGCAGGATGCAGTGGATGTGTGCAAGGCCTTGTGTGTGATACAAGTAGTCTTGTATATGGCCCTGGCTTCAATGGGCAGCCAGCGTACAGTAACAAAGAAGTTATTTACCTGTACACTGTGGTTCTCCAGTATTGATATATTTTATAGATTCACATGCTTAAATCTTCCCCGTCGCCATGGTGGCAGTCCCAAGGTAACAGTAAAATAGCAGTATTAAAATGTAACATTCAATTGCCAGAGGAAATCACTAGCCTTTAGCTATCCATTACCATTGTTTTAAAACATCCAAACTGCAGCCAATAAGAGCGTAGACCATAGAGTCTCCATCCCCTACAGGGCCACCATACCTCAGATTTTGAGTATGAGTACAATTAGAGGAACAAGAGAGGTATGGAAGGTGAACTTGAAAAGGGAAGAGGAAGTGCCGCATGTGGATCTATAAAATGTATCAATACTGGTGAACCACAGTGTACAGGTAAGTAACTTGTTTTTTCTGCAGTATTTTATCTTTTATAGTTTTACATGCTTGAATCAGAATAGCAAGCAGTTATCAGAGGGTCAGAGGCGGGTAAGAGGAACCATCCCACCATGCGACCCAAAACATAAAATACAAACAATAGTCATAAATAACATGCATTATGAACATATAGATATATATATATATATATACACACACACATATATATATATATATATATATATATACATATATATATATATATATATATATATATATATATATACTTAAATCTGAAGATGTTTGAAGAATATTAAAGCACAAGTTACTGCTTGTGTAACAATATATCTGTAAGAGACATTAGTTAGTGATAAATTCCTTACCTTAGAATATCCCCAGGCGTCAGACTGGATCAGTTAAGTTTTTCGTCACCAGTACCCCTGCGCGTCGGAAGGTAGCGTTGTGCGGCTCGGCGTCCGTCGCTGGCGTCGTAGGCGTCGAGATGACGTCACGGAGATGACTTAGGCGCCACCCATGCACGCTGACGTCACGTCTGTACCAGACTTTCCGCGCAAGGAACACAGAGCCATGCAAGAAACTGACCAATGGTGCCTTGAAACTAGGGTCCTGACAGGGATTACCTTAACCCTAGGAATCAGTTCGGGGAACGGGGAGGATGGGTGGGGCAGTAAGGAATAATCACTAACTAATGTCTCTTACAGATATATTGTTACACAAGTAGTAACTTGTGGATCTGAAAGAGACACATTGGCGATAGATTCCTTTCCTTAGAATAAATACCCCAGCAATACCAGCCCCGGTGGTGGGTCTGCGAACAATATTACACCAGAAAGTCACGGAGAACAGAACGGCCAAAGAAGCAGTCTCTCCGGACTTGACTGTCAAGGCAATAATGCTTGGTAAACGTGCAGCGAGGCCCACGTAGCTGCCTGACAAATGTCCTGCAAGGGAACGCCAAGTCCCAAGGCAGTAGTGGCAGCCGTTGCCCTGGTAGCATGGGCCCGCAGCCCCACAGGAGGCTCCTTTTTAGCCAACGAGTAACACGCTTTGATGCACAGAAAGACCCACGAGAGATGGTTTGTTTGTGCACGGCCCAACGTTTATTGGCGCCAACGTAGCAAACAAAAAGTTGGTCATCCACCCGGAACTGTTGTGGGCGCTTCAGATAGAATGAGAGCGCACGTTTTGGGTCCAGACAGTGAAGCCACTCTTCCTCTTTGGAAGGATGCGGAAAGAAGGTGGGCAAAGTGGTTGTGTGCCCGATGTGGAAGGGCATGACCACCTTTGGCAAGAAAGAACCACTTAGTCCGGATAAACAGAAAGAAAGGAAAATGCTACTTACCAGTATGCATCTGTTCTTGGCATGTAGGGCTGCAGAGCCACACACTAGTGCATAGATCTCCATCTGGTGGTGGGGCCGGATGATTACACTTTGTTGTTGTCTTGGAAGAGTCTTTGTTTGGTAGATCACTCCTCCTGTAGAGCGTAGTGCGCCTGGGCATCGACTCCATCTTTAGATTGTTTTTCGCCATTGGGGAAATGATGGAGTTGTACGAGTACAGGAAAAGATGTCCATGTCTTGTGTATCTAACTAAGATATTACTGGAACAGATATAGGTAGCCTGGGGGGAGGGGGGGCGGGTGGGCGTGTGGCTCTACAGCCCTACATGCCAAGAACAGATGCATACTGGTAAGTAGCATTTTCCGTTCGAGGCATATGGGCTGCAGACCACACACTAGTGCATAGATTGCATAGCAGTTTTCTCCCTTAGCAGAGACCACCAGTATCTGTTGCAGTAGTTTGAAATATTGTTTTGAAAACTTATTTAATAATTTATTGTGTGATTAATAAAAATCTTTGCAATGACTCTTTAGAAAAAAACATTGGAGTAAATACATGATCAACAGTTAAAAAACAATAAAAGAGAGTTAAAAATGTGGACAAAAGACCCGTGCAAACTGTTGCAATACATTGTGATTGTAAGAAAGAGTAGTTCAAGGTTTGCTGAGTCTTTGTTAGTCAAAAAAGAGTTTTCTTAAGATGTTTTGAGTACAGCCTGGCCCACAGTAGCTTGTTGTTTTGCGTGCACATCTACACAGTAGTGCTTTGTAAATGTGTGCGGTGTAGACCATGTAGCTGCTTTACAGATATCATCTAGGAGTATATTTCCTAGAAATGCCATAGATGCCCCTAATTTACAGGTGGAATTAGCCGTAGGGGGAATGGATAGAGTGTGTTTTGCTTTTTGGTAACACATTTGAATGCATTTAACAATCCACCTTGGAATTCCAGCTTTTGAGATGGGATTACCTTTATGTGGAGGAGAAAAGGACACAAATAACTGTTTTGTTTTACGAAATGGTTTTGTCCTATCAATGTAGTAGAGAAGCGCTCTTTTTACATCTAATGTATGTAGAGCTCTTTCCGCAACTGTTTGTGGTTGAGAAAAGAATACTGGCAACTCAATAAATTGATTGAGGTGGAACGGTGAAATGACTTTTGGAAGGAATTTTGGGTTTGTTTTAAGAACCACTTTGTTGTGATGGAGTTGTATGAATGGTTCTTGATATGTTAGTGCCTGGAGCTCACTCACTCTTCTAAGTGAGGTAATAGCAACTAAAAAAGCAACTTTCCATGTAAGGAACTGTAATTCACACTTATGTAAAGGTTCAAATGGAGGACCCATAAGTCTAGTGAGAACAATATTTAAACTCCATACAAGAGAGGGTGGTATCCTGGGAAGAATTCTTTTTTTGAGTCCTTCCATAAATGCTTTGATGGCAGGTACTCTAAATAACAGATGTTGTCTGTTTTGAAGGTAAGCTGCTATAGCAGCAAGATGAAATCTGATTGAAGAGTACGCTAAACTGCATCTTTGTAGATGAAGCAGGTAAGATATGATGTTTTGTATAGAAACATCTAGTGGGTTAATGTTGTTATTTGTGCAATACACAACAAATCTTTTCCACTTGGCTGTATAGCATTCTCTAGTGGTGGACGTCTAGCTTCTTTTATAACATTCATGCAATCAGGCAGAAGATTGAGGTATCCAAATTCAGGAGCCAAATTGCTAGGTTGAGCTGCACTGGATCCGGATGCATGATCTCTCCATGGTTCTGTATTAGTAGATGTGGAGAGAGTTTTAATTTTTGGTGCGGTACTACTGAGAGTTCTAGTAGTGTGGTGTACCACGGTTGTCTTGCCCATATTGGTGCTATGAGAATCAATGTGAGGGAATGTTGCTGTAGCTTGCGGACCACTAATGGAATTAGTGGGAGAGGTGGAAAAGCGTGCGCCAATTTGTTTGACCAGCTCACCCATATCGCATTGCCTTTGGACAATGGGTGTGGATATCTGGCGGCGAAGCTTGGGCATTTGGAGTTTCAATGTGTGGCGAACAGATCTATCTCTGGTTGGCCCCACTCGTGAAAGAAAGCTTGAAGAACTTGAGGATGAAGTTCCCACTCATGTATCTGTTGTCTATAACGACTTAACAGATCTGCAACTTGATTGTGAACTCCTGGTATATGTTCTGCTAACAGAAATATTTTTTGAGGAATGGCCCACCTCCATATGCTCTGTGCCGGCTGGGAGAGCTGTAAGGAGTGTGTTCCTCCCTGTTTTTGCATGTAATACATGGCTGTCATATTGTCGGTACGGGCTAATACAGCCTTGCCTGCTAGAAAAAGCTGAAACGATTTTAGAGCTAGAAAAATTGCCAGCAACTCCAGATGATTTATGTGGAGTAGCTTTTGTTGCAGAGTCCATGTGCCCTGTACTGTGTGTTCTTTCAAATGTGCTCCCCATCCTGTGAGAGATGCGTCTGTGGTTAGCACCAGTTGTGGAACAGGCTCTATGAACGGCTGGCCCTTGGAAAGGTTTTTGGTGTTCCACCACTGCAGAGAGCGATGTGTCCGGTCGTCCACCACCACCAGATCTGTTATTTGTTGTTGAGCCTGATTCCATTGACTTGCTAAGCACTCTTGCAGGGGGAGCATTTGGAGTCTTGCATGTGGCACTATGAAGATGCAAGATGCCATCATTCCAATTAATTACATGAACACTCGAGCTGGTAGTGAGTGTTGTGGCTGGAATCTTTGTATTAAAGCTTGCATACTTAGTATCCTTGTTGGATTGGGGGATGCAATTGCTTTGGAGGTATCTATTGTGGCACCCAGATACTGTTGAGACAGGGATGGTTGAAGATGTGACTTTTTTGATTTATTGTGAAACCTTGCTTGTGTAACAGGCAGATGGCCTGATGCGTGTGCTGCACACACTGGTGGTATGACTTGGATTTTATTAGCCAGTCGTCTAGGTATGGGAAGACATGAATGTGTCCCTTCTTAAGGGTGCTGCTACTACTGCTAGACACTTTGTGAAAACTCGGGGTGCTGTAGTTACTGCGAAAGGGAGTACTTTGAACTGGTAATGTTAAATGTAAATGTGTTCGCATTTATATAGCACACTTCTACCCTGAGGTCTCGTAGCGCTGTATTCATAACGCTGTGGAACCCTACCTGGCTTTCCTGTGAAATGTCCACTCCTGGGCACCCCCAAGGTGAATCTCCAGGGAGATGGAGTCCAAGAGCCGCCGAGGCGGGATTGAACCCTGGCCAGACCTCTGCATCAGGGTCTGCCGCTCTAACCATTGAGCCACGCTTCTCCACGTTGACCGTCTAGTACGAACCGAACGTACTTTTTGTGAGCTTGATGGATGGGAATGAGGAAGTAGGCGTCCTTGAGATCTAAGGTGGCAAGGAAGTTGCCTTGTTTTAACAGAGGCAGAACCTGCTGTAATGTGACCATATGAAAGTGGTCAGACTGTATGTAAAGGTTTAGGGGCCTGAGGTCTAGTATAGATCTGAGGGAACCGTCCTTTTTGGGGGATGAGAAAATATAGGGAGTAAACTCCTGTATTTTGATGGTGTTTTGGGACTGGTTCTATTGCATTCTTTTGCAGTAGAGATGCAACCTCTTGTTTTAGGAGAGTGAGATGCTCTTGTGACATGGGACGCTGTCTGGGTGGTATTGTTGGAGGAGTAGAAGTGAGCTCCAGGCAATAACCTGACAGAACTATTTGTTTCACCCATCTGTCAGTGGTGATGGAGTTCCAGACAGGTAGGAACTGTTGTAATCTCCCCCCCCCCGACAGGAGTGGAATGGTCTGGGGGGATGGGAGGGAAGTCACTGTTTGGGAGTAGAGGCATTGAGGTTGTTGTTGCCTCTGCCTCTACCCTTATTGTTGTTACCTCTATTTCCTCCTCTGTAATAACCTCTACTGGGCGAGGTTTGGGTGGGTGCTTTATAAGAAGGGGAGGTGTTGTCAGTTTGAAAATCTTTAGAGGCGCTCCTGTAAGAGGAGCGACGAAAGGACGCTCGGTGGGTCTGCGTTTGTAAGGCTCCCATGGATTCTGCTGTGTCCGTATCTTTTTCATTTTCTCTAATGCATTATCAACTGTAGGGCCCAAAAGATGTTGAGGTTTAGAAGAAAGAGCCTGGAGCTCACTCACCCTTCTGGCAGAGGTGATAGCTACCAGGAAAGCAGTCTTTAGAGTAAGAAGACATAAAGGACAGTTATGAAGGGGCTCAAAGGGAGCGCACTTCGCATAGGTCAAAACAAGATTTAAGTCCCATTGAGGCATTATGAAAGGCACAGGAGGAAACGTGTGTGTAATGCCTTTGTGGAAGCGATTAACAACCGGGGACTTAAAAAGAGAAAGTTAATTTGGAAGCCGTAGAAAGGGTCAGATGTCTCAAAGATAACCTTTGATAGTGCCCAGAGCAGAGCCCTACTGGGCCAAAGAGAGAAGGAACAGAAGGACCTCGGAAAGAGGAAAAGAAAGGGGGTCCATAGCCTTTGCTGTGCACCATTCCACAACTTTGTTCCACCAGCAGGTATATACCGTTTAGTCGAGGGATGCCTGGCTGCAAGAATGACATCATGGACTTCGGGATGAAAGTCGAAAGCCGCCAACTGTCGCCGCTCAATTTCCACGCATGAAGGTGGAGGCAGAACAGGTTCGGTGGTGACTGCCCCCTGCTGCTGCGACTGAAGATCCTCCCGAAGAGGCAGTCGGATCGGTGGATCGATCGTCATGCTGAGTAGCTCGGGATACCAGAATCTCCATGCCCAATCCGGAGCCACAAGGATTACTTGGGCCTGGTCATGCCGAATCTTCTTCAGCACTCTGGGCAGAAGTGGTATAGGTGGAAAGGCGTACAACAGACCGCAGCTCCACTCACGACGAAAAGAGTTGACGAGCGAGTGCCCCCTTGGAAATTCCCATTAGAATTAATGGGGTAACCTAGTAACCCTCAGAACCTCGGTGAGAACGCTAAAGAAAATACTGGTTCTGTTGGGTAGAAGTACGAGTTACTTACCTTCGGTAATGATGTAACTGGTAGAG
This sequence comes from Lissotriton vulgaris, assembly GCF_964263255.1. NCBI lineage: Eukaryota > Metazoa > Chordata > Amphibia > Caudata > Salamandridae > Lissotriton > Lissotriton vulgaris. The sequence goes on from NC_141685.1 coordinate 1,035,830,039, forward strand.
ACGATTGTAGCGGCAGATTCCTTCACGTAGAATTATCCCCAGGCGTGAGACTGAATCCGAAAACTTTTTGCCACAGCATCCCTGCGTGCCGGGGGGCGGGCGGCATCACGCGACTGTGCAGGCGGCGTCCGCGTACGTGATGTCAGCAAGGTCACATAAGCCACACCCCGGCGCACCTAAGTCAGTTCTCTTCTGAGAACTTTTCTGCACCACAACGGGGAGCCACCAGACAAAAACTGTGGGAGCATGGGAACCGTGTCTGAAAGAGTAGAGAAGGAGGAAGACACCATAAGGAACAGTGCAACACTGCAGTGTCCAAAGGCAGGGGCAGAAGAACAGAGCAGATCCCTGAACAACCACCCTGCCAGTACATTGACAGCCTCCCCCCCTTCCCCAGTATACAAGGAAAATGCGTAAAAAGTCATGACACATGTTGCAGGCCTACAACCCTCATGCAGAGACAAGGAAGGGGAGCCAGTCCCAAAACAGACAGGGACAACCAACCTCTAAGCCACCCCGGCATAGAGGGCAACCACCCCCAAGGAACAAGGGCAAGGTATGACCAGATGACCTCAACTCAGAGGTTAGGAGAGGGGCCAGGACCCCTAGCAGCAAGAGGAAGGGAAGGGAGGGGAGGGCAAAGATTGAAGGCAAACCGCTCCAAACCTGGAGCAGCCATAGCAGGGGTGTACAGGAGCACCGCAACCCCATCTTCCAAGGAACCAAAGAGGAGAAATGAACAGCAACAAGACAGAGCCACCCGTCAAGAGCAAAGAAGGCACTCACAGGAGACATAGCCCCCACTGGGAGGCGAGTACCGAAGACCAACTCAAGGGTCCTCGCAGAACGGGAAGGAAGGGTGGGCCGTGAAGGAATCTGCAGCTAGAATCGTCTCTACCAGATACATCGTTACCGAAGGTAAGTAACTTGTACATCTGATAGAGACCACTAGCCCAAGATTCCTTCACGTAGAATAGATACCCTAGCAATACCCACGGGGAAGGAGGGTCTGCAAAAGGACCCCACCAGCCTGGACAGGACCGAGGGTCCTACAGGCGACCAGACCTGTGGACCAGGTAAGTAATCTCGTCCCTCCCAGGCAAGAGGAACCCCCAAAAGCAGAACACCACCGACCCCTAGAGGGATGTAGGAAGAAGAAAGAAGAATGAAGAGGCCCGTACACTCACAACAGGGAAACCAATGGCAAGGCCAGAGATCCCTATGCACCCCACTCCCCCGACAAGGCAACAGAGCTTCCATCCAACGTGGTGGCAGGAAGAAAGAAACCTAGAGGGCCCAAGGTTCGAGAGAAAGAAGGCGAGCCTACTCCAGATGGAAGGCAACAGGCCAGCCAGAGCGGCGCCAACAGTCATAAGCCACAAGAAGCAAGAAGAACAGCCCGGGACCCCAGGCAGACCGGGCAGGCGACGCCTGACAATGGAGAACACATAATCATCCCAGCCACAGGACAGGAGCAGGAAGGTGAGGAAATGCCCGGACACACCCCTATGAGGGGCCGCGCACACGACCTCAAGAAGCAATAACAACATACAGAAACGCCATGGAGAACAGGCACCCGAAGGCTACCAGAACTCCCCAGCAGAGCTCAGCTATATAACAGCTACCACTACCCCACATAGGGTACGTTAAGCCCCAAGACATGGGAACCCTCTTTGGAAGAACTTCCGCATCAGAGGAAAGCAAAAGAGCACGGGAAAAAACACCCCACGAAGAGCTTGACGAGCAGCCCAAAGAAAAAATGGAAGGTCTAATCTCAGGGCCAATTCTGTGTAAGAACTCCAGCAAAAACACACACAGTCAACAAAGGGCCGTCCAGCAGCCAACAATGCCAAAGTCCCAACAAGGAGGACTCAATGGCCAGAAAACACACTCTACAGCAAGAGCAACCGTCCCAAGAAAGTCCAGAACTAGCTAAACTCAGCAGTCACTGAGGAGGGGAAGGAGGAGGAGGATAAGGCGGAGGAGGACAGAGCCGTGCCAGGAACCTTTGGATGGCGGAGTCAGCCGGGGCATGGAACAACAGGCTATCATCAAACGGAAGATCAATGAGGCGCTCCCGAATATTTTCGGGGAACACGCCATCCACAAGCCAAGCATGGCGACAGAGGGCGACTGAGGAAGCCATGGCCCGGACCAGCACCTCCGAGATGTCCAGAGCGGAGCATAGGATAAACGCCGCTAGCTCCCGGCAATCCAACGCATGATGCCGTAAGTCCACCTGAAAAGTCTCTTGGGACGCTGCGTATCCCAGAGACTCAGCCGAGTCCCCCAAACAAGAGGAGGCCCTAGCCAACACACACAAGATGTTAAGGGCCCGCAGGGCAGCGCTGGTCGAGGCGAACATGTTGCGCCCCCAAGAGTCCAGCCAGCGGGCCTCCCAGGACGGCGGAGTCAACAATGGCGGCAGGGAGGGAAAAGCAGCCCGCAGAAGTGGACTGGTGGCAAAGTGGTGGAGGGAAAGACACGCCAGGTCACGCGGCACCGGAAGGTGCAGAAGGTGTTGAGGCACCGGATCCCCTGAGGCGTTACACCTCCAAGCCCCCGTCAGGGAAGAAAGGAGCGAACCCTCAAAGGGAAGCAAGATCTCCCTCACACCAGAGCCCTGGTGGAGAACGTCCAAGAGATGGTCCTCCGGAGAGTGAGCAATTGGGTCACCAATGCGCAGAATGCCCACAGCCGTGGACACCGCGTGAGCGAAGGCCGCACCCGCCTCCATAGGGCCAGTGGTGGGGAAAGCAGCTCTTCCGTGGGCGACTGCTGGAAACTAAGGTGGCTGTCCCCGAAGCAAAGCGGGACGGGTAAAGGCCAGACCTGGAAGTCAGAAGGAACCGAATAATGGGGGACCTGCCGCTCCTCCGACAAACATCTCTGCCACAGAATTAGCGGGGAGCAGCCCTTCGACGACGCCGGTGAAAAAGACACCACACGGCGGCCAGCCTCTGGGGAGGACGACACCAATATACAGCCGACCTCCGGAGAAGAGGGAGCGTCCGAAGACTAATCCGCAGAACGACCCCTGTGTGGAGCCGTAGAGTCGGCTGCCTGAGACAGGACGCCAACACCATCCAGCGCTGAAGGAGACACCGGATAGGGTTCCTCCAAATCTCACCATGCCGGGGACAGGAGTGGAGCCGGAGTGGCCAAGGGGTGGCGCCGGAACAACGTCCACTCGACCTTCGCCAAGGCAGCCGCCTGCATGGAGGAACGAGAGGGTCCAGGGGAGTGACACAAAGCCCTCCGCCAGCCTCGGCCCAGAATGTGGCCGAGGTGGCCCGGCGAACCATGCGGCAGCGCCAGGGACAATTCAACCTCCAACTCGCCCTCCGACGAGGCAGCCACCTGCGGGGAGGGACAAGAGGGGCCCGGAGGGGGGCGAGGGGTCCCCACCCCGCCTCGACTCAGAGCGGGACGAGGAGACGTCACTGACCCCTGTGGCGCCGCCCAGAGGAGCAGGCACCGGTGTCGTGGCGGCGACAGCTCAGTTGTGGATGAGGCTTTCGCCTGCCCAGTGGGCTGAGCGGGGCTCGGGGATGCAACCCGAACCCTGGCGACCTCCCGCGACTCCACAGGGACTCCTGCGGGCGTTTGCGGCGAGGCAGAGGCGCCGTCGTCTGAAGGAGGGACCCCCGTGGGGCCGCACCCCAACAGCACCACATCCTCCAATCCTGGATCTGAACTAGTCAGCACCGGGGCCGGAGCGGATGGCCCCGCACAAGGCAAGGGATCTGCTGACGCCCCAGGAAGGGAAGGAGGGGGAGACGCCAGCAAAGACTGCAAAGCCGCCACGTATGTCTCGATCTAGACTCTCGACGCCCCATCCCTGGGAAACGGTGGATAGGAGGACGACTAGTAAGGCTGCATCACCCGCGGAGAGTCCACGCCCCCGGCCGGCCAAACACCAGACCCCGGAGACAAACTGCAACACTTACCCACCGGGGATCAACACTTGTGTGACATCGGAGAAGGGCGTGGACAACGAGAATAGCCGTATCTGAAGCTGTCTGCAGAGGCTGACCGAGGAGAGGAAGCCGACCTGGGGAGAGTAGTTTCATCCGGCACTCCTGTCGTAACTTCGGCTTCAACTGTTGGCACGCCTTACAATCAGTGGTGCCGTGATCCTCCCCTAAACACCACATACAAATGAGGTGAGGGTCCGTCGCTGACATAAGACGGCCACATGACATCCAAGTCTTGAAGCCCGAAGTCATTGGCACACTGTTCCACCAAGAGAAGAGACAATGATGAAGAAAAAAGGGCCAAAACAGGCCCGTAGCAAAGACCGGATCTGCGTTGCAAGCGGAAAAAGGAAAAAACTGACGTAGGCGCGCCGGGGTGGGCCTTATGTGACCTCGCTGACGTCACGTACATGGACGACGCCTGGGCAAAGTCGCGTGATGCCGCCCCCCGCCGCCGGCACGCAGGGATGCTGTGGCAAAAAGTTTCCGGATCCAGTCTCACGGCTGGGGATAATTCTACGTGAAGGATTCTGCGGATAGTAGTCTCTATCAGATACAATGATTTTTACTAGGTGTACTATACCTTGAAAGAAAATCGCATTTAGATGTCCAAGCAACACACAACGAAAACAACTTTTTACTCAACAAATGTTTTTACTTGGTATTAGTATAAATGCGAGATCAATAGAACGGCTGTCAGTGCCAAAAAACACATAAACAGCGGAAAAAACTGACATTAGTGTACATATAGTGACTAATAGTGATAAGTGACAAAGTGCTATACACAGGTGACACAGATAACATATGCAAAAAGGAGACAATTGTTTTAGTTTTGCAAGTCCAGACTAAGTTGCATAGACCCCAGCAGTAGTTATTATTCTACTGTTCAAGTCTGGGGAATTGCGTGGACTGATGATTGGGCGTCAGTTTTTTGTTTGCGGTCTTCATGTTCTACTGTCTTGCTTCTAGTTTCCTTGCATGTTTGTTACTTGCTTTCCGCCAAGTCTGTCCTTGTTACTCTTCTTTCCTGCTAAGCACGCCTCCGTGCTGGCTCCTTACCTATTGTGGCTGTGCATTTAGTACTACGCCCTTGCTGTTCCTGCCTTGTGTGTTCCTTTTTGATCGTCAGGATCCGTTGACATAGCTGACAACCTAGGTGGTGTTTCTTGTCTACTGTGACTATTGTCTTTGAGCTACATTTATAACATCTCCATAGTTATCAGTGCACCAGACCCTGCCTTTGCATAGCTATCCTATATGTGGGTATTTGCAGTCCGTATCTTTAACAGCAATTGTGGGTGAGGAACTTACTGAGCTTCAGTCTTACCGTGTGGAGCTTCTGAGTGCTTTACGCCACATTCCCTTTATTGTTAATGTTTTCATATCTGAAAGAGACAAGTTAGTGATAGATTCCTTACCTTAGAATATCCCCAGGCGTCAGACTGGATCCGGAAATCTTTGCGTAGCAGTACCCTTGCACGTTGGTAGGTGTTGTCTGCGGCTCCCCGTCCGTCGTTAACGTCGTGGGCGCCGTAATGAAGTTGTCGGAGTACTTAGACGCCGCCTCCGAGTGCTGATGTCAGTTCTTCTTTTCTCCGCGCCAGCAAGCGCAGATCTGAAAAAAGCAGTACTTTAGTAACTTTTTGACTAGACTTTTTGATCCCTTTTGATCAATTTTTCTTGAGTCTTGCGACTCCGGACGGTGCCAATAGGGATGCCAGGTTTCAAGCCTTGTGAGGATTGCGACCGACTGATGTCGGTCACCGACCCTCACCGTTGGTGTCTCCACTGTCTCGGCCTCGACCACGACGACAAGACCTGCCCCGACTGCCGGGCCCCGACTTCGAAAGCTAGGCGGGAGCGGTCCCGAAAGCGACTCGATCTCCAGCAGTCGGCCCCGCACCGCGAGAGGTCCGGGTCCCACCGGAGGTCGAGAAACAGGTCGCGGGGTAGGAGCCATCACAGCTCCGAGAGTCGACATCACTCCTCCGGGTCGAAGTGGTCGTCAGGTAAGCACAAGAAGTCGAAGAGACGTCATCGCTTTGCTGGCTCGCACGATGCGGCCGGGGGTTCGGGTGACGCAACCCAAGTGGCTCCGTCAGAGTCGCGGGCGTCGCAGCCTGCTCCACACCCTCCGGTCCCTGGGCAGAACGCGACGCCGGGGGAGATCGAGCGCTTCCTCATGGCCATGAGGTCCCTCTCTTCCCCGACGGGCTCCGCGGCGCCTTCGGGCCCAGCGGACCCGTCTGGGGCCCATAGCGGGTCGGGGGCTTTGGCCCCGACGCCGTCGGGTGTTTCGGCCCCGACGCCCCCGGCACCGCAGGGCCCCACTGGATCCGCTTTGGGATCCGGGTCGTCACCGGTTGACCTAACGACCTCACCGGCGCCGGTCCCTCGGGTGTCTCCTCCGGTGGTCTGGACACATCACCAGACACTGGCTTTGTCTCGCCTCCTACCGTGGCTACGGAGGAGGGGGCAACCTACAGTGTGGTGTTGATGAGGGCGGCCAAGGCCTTGGGCCTTGAGCTCCCCGTCGCGGCCGTGAGGACTAACCTCCTCACCGAGGTCCTTAAACCGCAGTCAAGCTCGGCCGAGCCTCTGTTGCGTTTAATGAGGCCTTGTCCGCCTTTCTATTGGGCACTTGGTCCAGGCCCGCTACGGGTTCGCCCGTAGATAGGAACGTGGCCAGACGCCACCGCCCTGCCCCGGGCGACCCATGTTTCCTGTCCACCCACCCCCGAGAGCCTGGTCATCCAGGCTTCGAATTCCCAGACCGCATTCCCGTCGGCTCCGCCGGACAGGGAATCCAAGAGGTATGAGCAGTACGGCAAAAAGGTATTCTCATCCCTTAGTCTGGGACTGCGGTGTTCCAACACCGCATGCCTCTTAGGCCGCTACACCCACTCTCTGTGGGACACGGTTGCGGAATTGTTGCCAGAGTGTCCGTTGGAGGTACGGGCCAGACTCGGCCAAGCACTTGTGGAAGGCCGGGATGCAGCAAAATATTCTATCCGGTGTGGGCTGGATACCACTGACTCACAGGGCAGAGCGATAGCAACGACGGTGGCGATTCGTCGCCACGCCTGGTTGAGGTCCGCCAACTTTTCGGCCGATGTCCAGAATACACTAATGGACATGCCGTTTGATGGCCGTCGCCTTTTTGGCGACAAGGCAGACCATGCGCTTGAGCGCTTTAAGGACTCCAGGGCTACGGCCAAGTCCATGGGCCTCTCAGTCCCGTGCCAGCAAACGGGTGCCTTTCTCTCCTTTCGTGGCCAAGGAAGGGGCGCCCCCACGCGTGCTGCCAGCCACGCACCGCAAACCAGCATCCAACGCGGTGGCGGTTGTGGAAATTGCCGTGGAGGCGGTCGGGGACAACGGCGAGGCCAGTCCACACCCTCCCCCGCAGCATCCGCCTCAAAACCCTATTAGTCCGTGCTTTTCGGCCCATGTGACGCCAGTGGGCGGGAGGGTTCGCCATCACCACTCCCACTGGCGCACTGTCACATCGGACAGGTGGGTGCTGCAAATCGTCCGAAGGGGCTACTCCCTCCCCTTCGAGATGACCCCTCAAGCCATCCCACCGCAACACCACCGCGTATCGGGGGATCATTTTCAGCTTCTACAGGAGGAAGTTTTGGCCCTCTAGGCCAAGGGGGCCATCGAGCGCATTCCTGGGCCAGAAGTAGGACGTGGTTGTTGCTCCCACTACTTTCTGGTACCCAAGAAGGGCAAAGGGGGCCTACGCCCTATCTTGGACCTACGGAACGTCAACGGCTTCCTCCGGAAGGAGAAGTTCAAAATGCTGACTCTGGCTCAGGTCTTAGCTGCCCTGGACCCAGGAGACTGAATGGTAGCGTTGGACTTGCAGGACGCTTATTTCCACATCCCCGTCCTGCCGGCCCACCGGCGGTACCTGCGGTTCACGGTAGGCCACGAGCACTTTCAGTCTACCGTGCTCCCCTTTGGCCTTACCAGCTCCCCACGGGTGTTCACGAAAGTGATGGCGGTGGTCGCAGCTCATCTGCGCAGGTTAGGGGTTTCAGTCTTCCCCTACCTCGATGACTGGTTGTTGAAGGCGGGTTCGCCCCAGACAGTCGTCAGCCACCTCCAGACGACGGCAGACCTCTTGCACCAGCTGGGGTTCTCCATCAATGTGCCGAAGTCACACCTGTGCCCCTCTCAGAAGCTCCTTTTCATCAGAGCGGTTCTCGACTCGGCGCAGTTTCGGGTTTACCCACCCGAACAGCGGGTTCGGGATATACAAGCTCTGATTCCGATCTTTCAGCCTTTATCCCGAGTCTCGTTCAGGTTGACGCTGCGGTTTCTGGGGCTGATGGCTTCCTGCATCCTTCTGGTGCATCACGCCCATTGGCGGATGCGGACTCTGCAGTGGGACCTGAAGTTTCAGTGGGCCCAGCATCAGGGCAACCTCTCCGACCATGTCCTGATCTCGGAGGGCACTGTGAGACAGCTGCAGTGGTGGCTCACGGACCGCGATTGGGTCAGCGGCAGATCCCTCTCCCTTCCCCAACCGGAGCACGTAGTTGTGACGGATGCGTCCCTCCAGGGCTGGGGAGGTCACATGGGAGAGGCGGAGATCAGAGGCCCCTGGTCTCCGGCGGAGTCCCGGCTCCATATCAACCTTTTGGAGCTGCCGGCGATTCGTTTAGCACTGAAGGCATTCCTCCCCTCTGTCCGGGGGAGTGTAGTGCAGGTGTTCACGGACAACACCACCGCCATGTGGTACTGCAACAAACAGGGCGGGTGGGGTCGTGGACCCTCTACCAGGAGGCTCTGCGCCTTTGGCAGTGGCTGGAACATCAGGGTGTGACCCTGGTGGTTCAACACCTGGCAGGTTCTCTGAACGCCAGGGCGGACGAACTCAGCCGCCGGTGCATGATGGATCACGAATGGATCTGAACTCGGACGTGGCGCAGGGCCTCTTTCAGCAGTGGGGAGAGCCTTGGTTAGATCTATTCGCCACCGAAGAGAATGTGCAATGTCATCAGTTCTGCTCGTTGGAATTTCCAAGGCGGCACTCGCTCTGAGACGCTTTTCGTCGCGAGTGGAGTTGCGGTCTGTTGTACGCCTTTCCGCCTATACCACTTCTGCCCAGAGTGCTGAAGAAGATCAAGCGCGACCGGGCACAAGTCATCCTTGTGGCTCCGGACTGGGCACAAAGGTACTGGTATCCCGAGCTACTCAGTATGTCAGTCGATCCCCCGGTTCATCTGCCTCTTCAGGAGGACCTTCTGTCGCAGCAGCAGGGGACGGTCCTCCACCCAAACCTGTCCAGTCTACACCTCCATGCTTGGAGATTAAGCGGCGACAGTTGAGGCCATTTGACTTGACTCCTGAAGTCTGTAACATCATTCTGGCATCCAGGCGTCCCTCCACAAAGTCGGTATACGCCTGCAGGTGGAACAGATTTGTGGCATGGTGCACAGCAAAGGCTGTGAATCCTCTCTCTGCCCCTCTCTCTGAGGGTCTTCTCTTCCTTCTTTCTCTTGCCCAGCAGGGCTCTGCTCTGGGCACTATCAAGGGCTATCTTTCTGCCCTTTCAGCCTTCCTAAGGCTGCCTGATCAACCATCTTTGATCAAGTCCCCTATTGTAAATCGATTTCTGAAAGGCATCACACACACGTTTCCACCTGTTCCCTTCGGGATGCCTCAGTGGGACTTGAACCTGGTTCTTACTTTCCTGATGTGCGCTCCCTTTGAGCCACTTCACAACTGTCCTATCCATCTTCTTACTCTGAAAACTGCTTTCCTGGTTGCCATCACCTCTGCCAGGAGAGTGAGTGAGCTCCAGTCTCTATCCCCTAAACCTCCTTTCCTTTCTGTCCATCCGGACAAGGTTGTGTTGCGGACAAAACACTCTTTCCTGCCCAAGGTAGTCACAGCCTTCCACATCGGGCAGTCCATCACCTTGCCCACCTTCTTTCCGCCTCAGCATCCCTCAAAGGAGGAAGAGCGGCTCCACCGTCTGGACCCAAAATGTGCGCTTTCATTCTATTTGGATCGCACATGCCAGTTCCGGGTGGATGACCAACTGTTTGTTGGTTACGTGGGCGCTAAGAAAGGACGGGCGGTGCACAAACGGACCATCTCTCGGTGGATCGTGTTGTGCATCCAAGCGTGCTACTCTTTGGCTAAAAAGGAACCTCCTGTTTGTCTGAGGGCCCATTCTACTCGGGCCACGGCAACTACTACTGCCCTGGGCCGAGGGATCCCCTTGCAGGACATATGTCAGGTAGCTACGTGGGCCTCACTGCACACGTTCGCAAGAGACTACTGCCTGGACAGCCAAGTCCAGAGGGATGACTTCTTTGGCCGTTCCGTCCTCCAGGACTTTCTAGTGTGATTCTTGGTTCGCAGACCCACCACCGGGGTTGGTATTGCTGGGGTATCTATTCTAAGGTAAGGAATCTATCACTAACGTGTCTCTTTCAGATGCACAAGTTACTACTTGTGTAACGATATATCTGTAAGAGACATTAGTTAGTGATAGATTCCTTACCGACCCACCTATCCTCCCGGTTCTGCGAACCGATATCTAGGGTTAAGGTCATCCCCTTTCAGGGCCCTAGTTTCAATGGCACCAGTGTTGGTTTTAGCATGGTTCTTCGTTTCTGGCGCGGAAAATCTGTGTCTAAGAACTGACGTCAGCACACGGAGGCGGCGTCTAAGTACTCAGACGACGTCATCACGGCGCCCACGACAAACGCGGAGCCGCAGACAACGCCTACCGACGTGCAAGGGTACTGCGACGCAAAAATTTCCGGTTCCAGTCTGACGCCTGGGGATATTCTAAGGTAAGGAATCTATCACTAACTAATGTCTCTTACAGATATATCGTTACACAAGTAGTAACTTGTATATATATATATATATATATCATGCACAGATACAGGCACTCCTGACTAGATGCCCACTGGAGCTGGAGTGTTCTTTGTTTTTTCTGTTTTACTATTTTTTCTGTTGGTGCATCTGAGAGGCAAAGCCTAAAGACAGACAGGATGTCTAGTTGCCCGAGTTCATGTACAGCAATAAGATTGTATGAATGCGGCTTGCATTGCTGTTTTGGATGATTAAACCCAGGTGAACACACCTTGGACTGAGATGAATTATCCGTGATGCACCATGCACAAATAACCCCAAAAATAACCCCAGCAGAAACTGAATGAGCATGCCACCATTTACTAATGCGCCTCACTATTGTGCGAGATTTCAATTGCTGAGACTATACATGATGAAATAATGTAATGTCCACGGAAATCATTGCCTTTCCATTCTTGCTTAATTAATTTCTTCTTTTTTGTACATAGCATTTGATTAATATGTGCTTTGTATGTAGTTTATTTAATTTGCATTTGTGTATAACCATACCATTACAAATGCCTAGTGACTGTCTCACAAGTCTGTCTACTATGTTGTTTAGAAGATCATGTGACTATACTTAAACATGAGAATCACTCACACTCACGCTCGTGATCAAGAGGTTGTACCTCGAAACGCGTTGAGTAGGAGCTAAAATAAAAGCTCTTGGATAACTGCAAAGCTGGCCTGGACATTCCTGTTTGTATCGTGTGGAATTGATTTTGGATATATATATATATATATATATATATCTCTTGCACGTTTGTTCTGGGTGTAGTTATTCTTAATGCTAAATTTTCTTTGAGTGCCCATCCTTTCTTAGTCTTAGCCATCTTGTTCACTAGTGCAGGCTTCCCCTTTGGTTCCCTTGTCTCCTGACTTCCTGTGTGATTCTGGGCAGCACTGTACTCCTCTTTCTGCTTACGTTTTCTACCCAGTCGCCCGTCCTTGTCCAAGTCCCTGACTGCATTCCAGACATAGTCCCGGACAGTCCCTGACAAGAGCATCATCTGTAACTGGATATTGCCGCCAAGTGCACCCTGATGGACGTATGCGCCAGGCCAGCTTTGGCGAGAGACAAGAGACAGGGCAAAACGTCCTCAAGAGATGATAAGAGAGGATCGCAAGAGTGCCCGATACACCATGAGCAAATTTGTTTCCATATGGCCGAATGGCATTTGATCATAGAATGAGCTCGGGCTTTCTGCAGTATTGCTTGACATTCTTCAGAAATTGCTAGCTCTCCAAATTCTGTGTGATGAGGAACCAAGCCAATCAGTGAAGGGTGTGAATTTGTGGATGAACAACTTGGACCTGGTTCATGGAGAGGAGATTCTCCTTTGGTTGGACGAGATTGGTGAGGACCCTGAGAGGTGAAAGAGCTCAGTGATCCAGTACTGCCGCGCCCACGCTGCGGCGATTAGGATGATGCGGCAAGGCTCCTGTTTGATCTTCTGATGAACCTTTGAAATAAGAGCAAATGGAGGGAATGTGAAATCAAACGTTCCCTGGCAAGAGAAATGGAAGGCATTCCCTAGAGAGTCTGGGTGAAGAAATTTGCTGGCGTAGAGCCTGCATTTTCTGTTGAGAGATGTAGAGCACAGATCTAGAGTTGGAAAATCCCAACGCCGAAAAACTCTTTGCAGCTGATCCTCGTTTAGCTCCCATTAGTAACATTGTTTGGTGTCCCTGCTGAGGGAATCGACCCACTCATTCTGGACTTCTGGTACATGTTGAACTTGTAGCGATATCTCCTGGGCTATCAGCCATTCCCAGATCTGCAGAGACAGGACTGAGAGGGCATTAGATCTTGTCCCACCTTGTTTCAGCAGATAGAACATGGTGGTGGTGTTGTCCATGCGAACGAGGATTAACAACTTCCTGATCCTTAGCAAGAAGGCCTGGGGGCCCAGAAAAACTGCTTTTAATTCGAACAGATTTATGTGACACTGCGCTTTCTGACTTGACTACTTTCCGTGAATCTGTAAGTCTTGTAGGTGTGTTCCACACTCGTCCATGGAAGTGTCCAACGTCATCACCATTTTCGGTTTCATCGAAAGGAAGGATAGACCTTGAGAACGGTTGTCCCCGACAGCCCACCAGGACTTCGCTGAGGTACTCTCTGGTGTGATTGAAACAATGTCTTCAAATGAGCCCCGATATTGCCTCCATTGAGCATCGAGCTGCTACTTAAGAGGTCTCATCCGTAGGGGTGAGCGGGATGCAGGACGACATCATCCCCAGCACTGATTTGAATGTCTGTACTGAAACGCACTTTTTTTGCAGATTGGGATTGCACTCTTTTTTTGAAGGCATGAAATCCTTTCTTCCATGGGGGAGGCCTTTGAAAGCATGGTATCAACAGTTGCTCCTAGGGACACTAGTGACCTGGAAGGGATGGGAGAGGACTTTTCCTCGTTGAGCTTGAGACCCAGAGGATAAAAGAGCCGGATGCAGTTGTCCGTAGATCTTCTGGCGGCCTAGAAGGATGGAGCCTTGTCCAGGTAAGGGAATACCTGGTGAGCGGATTGCCTGAAAAGTACACCACTAGCGCCAAGCACTTTGTGAAGACTCTTAAAGCCGACTTTAACCCAAAGGGTAGCACCTTGAACTGATAATGGCACCCTGCCACCTCGAACCTGAGAAAGCGTTGATGCTTTGGATGTATGGGAATATGGAAGTACGCTCCCAGAAGATTGAGGGATGACATATAATCCCCAGCATCCATGAGAAGCAAAATCTTGTGAAGCAACAACGTCCTGAAGGTTTGACCTTTGAAGAACTTGTTCAGCAACCTGAGGTCCATTAGTTGCCTCCATTTTCCTGTCTTTTTCTTTATTAAAAAGAAATGAGTAGAACCCTAAATTGTGTTGTCTGCGTGGCACTACTTCGATTACCTGTTTGGAGAGAAACAATCTGTTATCCCTCTGCCAAATGACGATGAGACGTTCTTTGCGGAGGTAAATCTGGAGGCTGTATAGTGAATTCCAGGGTGTCACTATGTGTTCGCCGAACAGGAACTCGCTGTCAAATGGCATATCTAACACCTTGGCCTGAACCTCAGGGCGAAATTTAGCCTTTAGCCACCCCTGTCGCCTTAAAACTATAGCTCCTGCCATTTGTCTGAAGGCAGCTAATGAGATGTCCACCCCTCATCAATAATGTCGGAAGAGGTTCTCGTCCCCTCTGATAGAACATCCTTTGCCTCTTTATTCTTATCCTCGGTAAGAGACTACAACAGGGAAGAGATTTCCGACCACATCTGTCAGGTAGATCTCCAGAGGATATTCTTGGCATTGGAGGCTCTCATGGCGGTGGCTGCCAAAGTGGAGAACCTTTTGCCGATATTATCCAGACTGCGTCCTTCCTTGTCTGGTGGAACAGCACATGAAGCAGTAGGATTTTTAAATCTTCTTTTAGCAGCCTGCATAGTAATTGAATCAGGCCAAGGATGACCAATAAGGCACAGAGAGTCTTCCGGTGCCCAGTACTTCTTATCCAGTTTTGGAACCATCGCAAGAATAGAGGCTTGAGTTTTCATTAATTTCAGGACCTGCTCCGATAAGTAGTCCACAATGGGTATTACCCTGATGAAGTTTTGAGTGGAAGGTTTAAAATCATACAACAAACACTCAGTCTGTTTAGCTAGCATAGGGAGATCGAAGGGCCTTGAAGCACGTTCTAAGAGATCGTGGAAACCACAGATATCTGCAGGTGGAGAGTTGGCTATAGGTGGAGTTTGGCAAGGGGGAGTAGGAGCTAAATAATCATCCCATTAATCATTGACATCCGGATCCAACTGCAGCTCTCCTTCTTCTAGCTTCTGATCATCACTGTTCTGCACCTGACCAGAGATTTCCAAAGGTGGTGGAACACTTTTGGTTCTTGGAAGTAGAGGTGGAGGCACAGCCTGCGGCGCAGGAACAACACTGGGACCTCCTGTGAAGGTGGTGGTTGCGGATCAGAGTTCACTTCAGGAAATCGTTTGTAGTAATCATGGAGCATCATACAAAAGTCAGTGACCAACGAAAAGGGAATAATAATGGAAGGCTCTTGTGCATGATCCTCTTGTTCTTCATATGCATAATGCTTTTGAAATGCGTCTAAGGGTTGAGCGCTGTGACACCCTGCATCAGAGAAGAAATATTCACCCTCCAAAAAAGTAGGTGGATCATCAAGCACCTCGCCCTCCTCTGAGTCCTGGCCTTTGGGTCTGAGCTGTGAGGGGCTGTATGCAGGGCCATACAGACGAACATACTCAGATTCCTGAAAATCCAATAGGCAAGTAGGAGGCAATGGGGAGATCTTTGAAAAGTCGACAGAGCAGTCAACAAGTCAGTTTCCGTTTAAAATGCTTTATTCGGTTTATAGAACATAACCATATAAGCGAAGCAAATACATAAACATTTTCAATCGATTAAAAATATTTAAAATCATCAGTTAGCCTAAAATGGATATTTCATTTATGTATCCTTTAGATACTACTATTCATCAGCGAAATTTCCCACCAAGTAACAAGTACAAGGAAAACATTTATATCACGTTAAAGCCCTGAAGTACGTAAAAAATTGTCATTGCAAATGCAATGCTTCTTCTCATAGTAAGGCCTAGATATTACTGGGGACTATTCCCTAAATCTAGAGTATACATACAGTTTGAATGTACAGACAGGTCAAATTTGTTATAACACAGTCAAATGATATCAGATGGCTATGGATTTCCTGGCAGCTGTACATTTCGATATATATGTCGCAACAAAAAAGCAAATATCTGGGCTTTCCAAAGAACATATTAGGTTCATTGCTATTTTTGTGGAGCGAACATGATTTTTTAAGAAGATAGGTTTTAGATAAAATTTCCTATATGAATAATAAAATTTACAAAACAATAAAAAGTGGCAGCAACTCTGTCTTCAAGTATTATCACATGGGCATGTGAAGTCTGAACTAGGTTTCATTTTTGGAAAAGCTACTAGATGGTGTACGAAACCCAATCTTAAACACGTTAAAAAAAACGGTGGGAATTTCGAGTAACAATAGAAAGGTAGGACTGAAAACCAGTATTTAGTTGTAGATCCCGGTGAAAAGCCACAGTCGGTAACTATCCGGACATCTTTTCACGGTTCTCCTTTTTGTATGTAGGAAACCTTATTTTTATTTCTTTTTTGGGGATTAAAACTACATTCTCAGGTTCAAGAAAAATATTGCAATCAAACAGGAGATTGTACCAGTAATGGATGTATTTGAGCCAAGAAATACGGGATGCATGATCAAGCCTCAGGCAGTTACGAATAATCTCTTTTGTAAACTGTGTTTCAGTTTTGGCCCAAATGGAACGCCATAGCAGCAGAGGGCAAAGTTCAGCTATGTCAGAGATATATTCGATTCCTACCTCCTTATGTACTAATTCCGTAGGTGCCGAGGTAGGTACACAGAGTAGTTTTTTAAGAAATGTATTTTCATCTCCCTGGAGTGTTGGATTATGTTGGTGCCCCCATACCCCTGCACCATACAAAGCCGATGAAGTGCATCGTACGTTGTAGATGGCCATCATGTCTTTTATACTACTGACCCCTAGTTTTGAGGAAAATCTAAAAATACTATTGGTGTTCCTGCTCATCTTTAAACTGATATTATCAAAATCATGTTGCCATTTGCCATCCCCTGAGAATGTAATCCCAAGGTAACAAAAAGTTTTAACTTGTTGCATTAAGATCTTGTCAATGAAAAACTAGAGCTTATTGTCTTAGCCTTTCTCCCACGTCATCACAAAAGTCTTGGTTTTATTTACCTTGAGTCTCCTGCTTTCGATAAATATCATAAAATTGTCAATAAGTCGCTGTAGGCCAATCAGAGTACGTGATATTAAAACAGCGACAGCGTTGTCCGCATATACTAATATAGGGACAGCCTTCCCTCCTATGTGTGGTGCATCCGCAGGGATCAGACTCAAAGTTGAATCGACCTGGTTAATAAATAAAGAAAATAAAAAGGGTGCTAAAACACAACCCTGACGGATGCCTCTTGAAACTTTAAGAGAGGGGGTACATTCACCAAAGGGTCCATAACGTACTTTACATGACAGTTTCTCATAGAGCCTGGCTAGGAAATGTATGATTTCCTTGGGTGCACCTAGATCAATTAAAATGTGCCATAGAATAGAATGATCTACAAGATCAAAGGCGCTACTCAAATCCGCAAAGCAGAGAAACAATGGACCATCCTTAGCAGTGGTATATTTGTTAATAAGGAGATCCAAATTAACGCACTGCTCTAGTGTCCCCATGCCTTTTCTAAAGCCATATTGTACGTTGGATAAAATTGCATTTTCAGCAGCCCAGGTTTCTAAGTCATTCATGGGATCGCTGATGACAGAACTGTCAGCGGCAGTTTGAGAGAGATACCCACCGACGGTGAGGTGACAAGCTGGACAGTCGACGGCAAAGCCCTCGATGACGGAGCCATTCTTACGAAAGTCAACGACTGTGACAGCACCACTTCCGTCTTCGACGACAAAGTCGCTGTCGTCGACATAGTCTAAGTTCGTCGACTGAGCACCTGATTTTGTGGAAACGGAGGCCGTAGACAGTGATTTCTTCTCGACAAGCAGATTTTTACAGATGAAGAATCCCTGAAGGGAGTATGAGGCGCAGACAGTGGAACAGAACCAGCTCTTTGATGAGAGGAAGAGGAAACAGGCTTATTTTTGTTAACCTCTTTTCCTCAGGCCTCTCCATACTTTGAGATCTAGATTTTTAGGATCTCTCTGCGAAGAGTAAGACCCTTCTTCCTTCCTATTCTTGGAGGAGGTATGGGGCCTCTCTTCACCTTCAGACTCAGAGTCCTAGAAGCCTTTTTTCTATGCAGCCAGAGAAGCATCCTACCCTCATGATCTTGAGGGTTTTTGTGGAAAAAGTACGACAGAAATTGCTTTCTCTAGTTTGTGGTTAGCATACAAGCAAAGGCAGTCCGTATGTGGGTCCTCAGAATACAGTCTGGACTTTCCAAAAGTCTTGCAGGGCCTGAACAATCCTTATTTTAGTCCCAGACATAATGAAGAAAAAATAGGTACTCACATTCCTGGACTGTACCTCAGAAGAAGAGATGAAGCAAGAAATTAAATGCAAACTGGAAGTTCAAAAGGGCAACAGTAGAAACACTGTGACTGAGCAGAGCTAAGGGAGACTCCCCAACACATGATGTGATGTAAGAAATCTGAGGAGTGGCAGCCCTCCAGGGGATGGAGACTCAATGGTCTACGCTCTGATTGGCTGGAGTTTGGATGTTTTAAAACAATGGTAATAGGTTGCTAAAGGCTAGTGATTTCCTAAGGCAAATGAATGTTAAATGTTAATACTGTTACTGTGGGACTCCAAGCAAGACGATGGGGAAGATTCAAGCACGTAAATCTATAAAAGATACAATACTGGAAAAGCTCTATTGTGAGATGTGATCATTTAATTTGGCCTCATAGACGACAAGAGCTACAGAATGTACGATAGATTTAAGGGGAGAGAGAGGTCTTGGGGAGTCTTGGGGAGAAGAGTCAAGAGAAGAGTTACAATAGTAGAGTTTTGAGAGTACTAAGGAATGAACAAGAGTTTTTAAATCTGGCTCTGGAATGAAGCAGTTGATTCCCCTGAGAAGGCATAGTTGATATCGCACATTTTTGGCTGGTGCTGATCTGCAATTGAAGAATTAGTATTTTATTTAGGATGACTCCTAGAGATTCTGCATTGTCAGTAATGGTGGGTTACTATTTAGGATACTGAGTGTACCCATCCAGGATTATACTGGAAGTGGTGGTTGTGATGAAGTACTGAGGAGGAATTCAGTTTTAGACGGGCTTCGTTTTAGGTGGTGTGCAGTCATCCAGTCTTGAACAGAAATTAAAGTGTTAGCAAGATGTGAAATGTCATTGAGAGAGGAGACTTAAGTATAGTTGGATGCCATCTGCATATTGATAATAGAGGATCGCAGATTTTCTAAGTATGACTCCAAGGGGCTTAATATAATGGTTGAAAAGGGTTGTAGTGTAGTTCCTATATTCCCAATAGGTTGAAAAGGGTTGTAGTGTAGTGTAGTTCCTATATTCCCAATAGGCTCTGCACATTGGAATAATATATCCTATAGATGTGACGTAGGACATATGTCTACTAGGTCTCTATCGAATATATTAAACTTAATTGTGAGTGCCAGCTAGCTCAGAGGTCACTAGAAACTTTCTTGAATGCACAAGAAGGGATTAGTATCTGACAACCGCATAAACATGACAACTTTTGTTTCCCCAAGATAAAACTGATCTTCAGAGTCGTGGAAACAATAGATAGATCTTTTACCTAGTCATTCGTGCATGCTTCTTTTCATCAGAGGTGCAGAGAGCCGGGCGTTTTCAATAAAAGTATTTATTGAACAGTCTTCTTTCTCATGCAGAAGAAATGAACTGCTACAATTGCGATACTGGCTGTAAAGTATAATGCATACAGCAAGGAGAGTATTATAAAATAATACTGTAAAAGCATGGTATGGTTTCTAAGCCATAAAATACATACATAAATGAAGACTGAAAAGTACTCAACTGGTGCTTCTAAAATACGTCTACCCCGATGTACCTAACCTAAGTCTAGTACGAGGGAAGAAGTAAGTGTGGTGTAGCATAAGTTTAGTATTCTTTTGCCAAGAATCTATCCAAAATTTCTCTTTGGGTCTAATCAGCTCCGTACCTTGGTTTAGAATGAAGGAGGTCAGTCTCAGGACTCTATTTCCCAACAACCCGCAAGGGTAGCTTGGAAACACTGGAGCTGGATTTCTCGGCAGGAGAAAAAGACAGCGTCTCTCTCAGTGCGTCTGTTGGAGGGTCGGCTTCCTTCGGCACTTGCTGTAGCGGGATGCGTCAGGCAAGTAGATAGTCGAACTGCTCCAAACCACTATGTGTTTGCTATGGCAAGTGTGGGTATATTTATACCTTGAAGGTGCCGAGTTTGACGTAAAGGTGGATATAATAACGTCATCAAAGAGTCTCAGTTCTTTGAAAACTCCATGAGTTCTTGGACAAATCAATATTAAAGCAAGGGGAAGTCTCTAACTGCTGAAGCTGAGTTTTCCAAGAAATCGTTGTGGATTTTCGGAACTAGTGGAAGTAGCCATGCCGTATTTGGACTGCATGAGCTATGTCTAAATATGGTTATGATTTCTATGCCTATATAAGGACATGGTGATTTATACCTATATAAGGGCATGAATCAGGAAAATTACACTAGGGTCCTAAAATGCTATACAACAGTAGCAAGGATGGATCCCTGAAGCACTCCTTCTTCTACGGTCTTTTGTGTTGAGAAACATTTGTCAATTTTTGCCATCTGTGACCTGCCTGTGATCAACGAATCAAACCGTCAGTCAGTCAAGTACACTTTATTCGATTGTTAAAATCATAAAAGGTATAAAATTCAATGTACATACATTCCAAATGCAGGATGACACATAGTTAAAACAAATTAGCAGCAGGAATTATAAAAGGTACAATTGATTATAAAGATTTCATTTCAAGGAATGTAAACAGTTCAAATGATGATAAATTCATGTTCTTGTTAAACGTGATTTCGTTCTTATCGCTGCTACCAAGAAACTTGCAACACTAAATATAACATAAGTGCTACCTAGGAGCTGAAGGTAAATTACAGCAGGCCTTACTTGGGTAAAGCCTTCCATTCTTAAAATAGGTAGCAAAAATGTAGCCCTTTCCACAGTAAAAAACCTACAGAACATAATAAAGTGCATTGTATTTTGTTGAGATCTATTGTCGCATTTACAAAATGGGGCTGCCTCCGGTTTCGCCCATTTAGGGAAGCTACCCAACTGGAAGTGGATTAAATTAAAACGGAACTTAGTCAACAAGAACCTATGAAATGGTTTAGTGACAATGGCAAGTTAAGGTTCCATTGAGGGGGAATGTAGAAGCAAATAATGGGATCTGACAGTTGGCTTCATCAATTCCCTTTCCTCTCGTGCCAGTCTGGCCCCCTCCATAGAGTGTTTTTTAATCATGCCAATGTCCTCCCTCATAATGCAAGAGGGTGAGTAAAAAGTTCCGGGCGACCCATCTCAACTAAGGATCTTTTTATGTACTCCAGCCAGGGCACCCTATTGGAATGATCTAAGGACATGACATCAGCCATGATAGAGTGGTTCAGGGATAATTCGCTGTTCAACCAGGTCCTTAGCCAGAAGATTATTGGGGCTAGCCGCAACCTGTCGGAAACAAAATCCAACCCCAGCTCCACATGTGTCGAAAAGGTTGGGTTAGACTGAGGGACCGACAGCAGCGATCGTAAAAACCTATTTTCCACCTTCTGGATGGTGTCGTCTTTTATGTAACCCCATAAAGGGGAACCATATGTTGCAATTGCAACGCATTTGGAGTTATAGATCTTTAGCATTGCCTGCATCGGCCTGGCCCCCAGCCTTATAGAAAACCCCATAAGTGAAGCAGTTGATCTTGCAACGGCTAGACTTCTCTCTCTGACCAGAGGTCTCCATGAGCCTCTCTCATCAAATAGTACTCCTAAGTAAGGAAAAACGGCCACCCTTGAAACCACCTCCTCCTTGCATTTAAAAATCATCCTTTTTCTCTTTCTGCAGTGGAGGCCTACTACCATGGTATGGGATTTGTTGGCATTAATCTTTAAATCAAGTTGGTCCATGAAGGCCCCGAAAGCGTCCAGCAGCCGTTGCAGACCGACGCCAGTGCGGGCTATAAGTACTGCGTCGTCCGCGTACAAGAGGGCAGGTATTTTAGCCTCTCCTATACGCAGAAGATCACCCTGTACCGCCTCCAGGTAGCTGCTTAAGCCGTTAATGTACAGTGTGAAGAGGAGGGGGGCCAGGATGCAACCCTGGAGCACCCCACGCATGGACCTGAAAGAGGTCGTCCAGGAGCATAGAACGAGTGACGGTTTTCACTCTGAACCGTACTTCCAGGGGTGGAGGCATAGCCTTGGCAACAAAATCTTGCTTTCCGGCGGTCTGGCAAGCTCTCGATTTGCCGATGTGCGAAAGCGCCTCTTTCAAGGTCACTGTCAGCCATCAGTTCACTCTTAGTGGACTGTTAATTTATCGCCCTCCAGGGAATGACACGGTCTTTAAGGCCGCTCTCGTTGACATGGTTAACTCCCTTGCTCCTAGATGTGCTAACTTTAACATCATTGGCGATCTGAATATACATCTTGATCAGACGTCTTCTTTACCCATCAGCTCATTGATAGCGGATCTGGAAGCCATGCAATTGAACCAACTTGTCACCGCCCCCACCCATAGAGGAGGTCACATCCTTGACCCCTTTTTTACCACCTTGGACCGGGCTTTGGCATCTGACCCGATGGTGGTGGGCTGTACTGATCATCTATTGGTTAAAGTATCATGCCCTCTGGATGATCACCAATTTAAACCTGTGGACAGATTGACCTTTAAAAGAAATTGGCGTAAGCTGAAAATGGAGGAGTTCGTTAATATCCTCGAGGTACAGCCCTTGGGCAACCTGTTGAATGTTGAACAGGGATATGAACAGTTCTGTGCCTGGGTTCGTACTGCCCTCGATTCTCTTATACCAATGCGTTGGTCGAAATGTCATGCTAAAACCCGCAGCCCTTGGTATAATGAGTCCCTTGCTGAGCTCAAGAGAACTTGCCGACAAGCGGAGAGGGCGTGGAGGAAGTCTTTTGACCCCACATTGAAATCATTGTACTTTACCCAGCTTAAGAGCTATCACAGAGCTATCTGTCAAGCCCGGGCGGCATATTATGCGTCTGAGTTCTCTAACAGCCCTAACCCATCTAAACTAATTTTTAAGGTGCTCAAAGATCTGATGGGTAAACGGGCCACCTCGCTAGAAATCTGCACGGACTCTCATTGTGAAAGCTTGGCATCCTTTTTCGTGGAGAAGGTGCAGGTAATCTACCGAGGGTTTATGCCAGCTGTGCCCGATGCTGAGCCCAGGCCTGTTAGGGTTCCAGACTGTGAACCTCTGTCCTCCCTGCCTGCTATGTCGGTTGAGGCGTTTGACACCCTGAGCCTCAAAATTAAATCTGGCTCTCCTTTAGACCCTTTGAAGCCAGAGCTTACCACTCTCCTCCCGCCCCTATGTCGTGAACCCATACTGGACCTGATTAATCTTTCACTTACGGAAGGCGTGGTTCCTGCTTCTTGGAAGCAAGCTGTGGTCAGCCCTATATTGAAGAAACCTAGTCTAGACCCTCTGCTTCCTGAGAACTACCGCCCCATCTCCCTCCTGCCCTGGACCGCCAAGGTCACTGAGGCACACGTAAATTCCATCTTGTCTGCCCATCTCTCTCGCAATAATATCCTTGACGAGAGCCAGAATGGCTTTCGGGCACAACACAGCACCGAAACGGCTCTGCTCTTTATGAGCGAACATCTCCGTTCGGTGCTGGATGCGGGGCAGACAGCGGCGCTCCTTCTGTTAGACCTGAGCGCCGCATTTGATACGGTGTCTCATGGCATTTTGTTGCGGAGGCTGGAGGAAGTGGGACTTGAGGGTAAGGCTCTTCAATGGTTCCGCTCTTTCCTTTCGGACCGGTTTTTTAAAGTGGCCATTCCACCTGGTCAGTCTTCGTTCCATCCTCTGGGGTTAGGAGTCCCTCAGGGATCTGCGTTGAGCCCCAGGCTGTTCAACTTGTATGTGAAACCGCTAGCTGCTGTAGTTAGACAATCTGGCTTAACCATGACATCTTACGCCGATGACACGCAGCTAGCGGTGACACTCAGTGGGGACCCTGAGGTGACTGCCCCCAGGTTTCGCGCAGGGCTTCTTGCCGTGGCGGACTGGATGCGTATTAACTGTTTACAGTTAAACGCCAAGAAAACCGAAGTCCTGATTTTAGGAAAGCAAGCGGAATTGTGGGGAGATCAATGGTGGCCTCCTGAATTGGGGGTGACTCCCATTCCAGCGGCCGAAGTGAAGAACTTGGGGGTCTGGCTGGATTCCAACCTTTCTTTTACCAGCCACACTAAGAAGATCGCAGCTACCTGTTATGGGATTCTGCGAGGACTGAGACCTGTCCTCAAATTCTTCGACCCCCCTACTCGGCAACTGGTGGTCCAAGCCTCCATTCTTTCCCGGCTGGACTACGGGAGTGCTCTGTTGCTCGGCGTTAATCAGGCCGAGGCGACTAGACTGCAGAGGGTGCAGAATGCCGCTGCGCGGGCCATTGTAGGCCTCCGAGACGGTGCTCTGTATCGGCAGTCTTGACCTCCCTGCACTAGCTGCCGGTCAGACAGAGAATCAAATTTAAGGCACTCTGTCTGACATTTAAGATCTTGAAACTCTCGTCTCCTCCCGCCCTGATGGGCCTTGTTTCCCCTTATGTCCCCAGGCGGTCTCTCAGGTCGGAATCCCTCTATCTAGCGAACATGCCTAGATTTAGACTGAGTAGGATAGGAGGTCGCTCTTTCCGTGTCATGGCGGCTGGATTATGGAACTCCCTTCCTGTCCATATCCGTGCCCTGAATAGCCTGACTCTCTTCAGACGGGCGATTAAGACCCATCTGTTCACCTCCGTTAACTAATTTCCTCTTCTCAGCGGCGGTCTGTTATGTTGTGGTACTTGATCAGGCGCCAGGACGCCCCTTCGCTGGGGCAGCTGTGCGCTGAATAAAAGTTATTAACATAACATTAACATAACATAACATTAACAGTATCGAAGGATGCAGAAACGCTACGAAGAATCAGGAGGCTGGAACTGCCCGAGTCTAGGACTCTGAGTGCATCGTCAACCACCTGAAGTAATGTTGTTTCAGTGCTGCAGCCTTGGTTAGATTCAGATTGCTGTTAATCCAGGATGCTGTTCTTGCTGATGTGATGGGTAAGTTGATCAGTGACAGATCTCTCAATGATTTTTGCCAATAACGTGAGGTTGGAGACAGGGTGAAAACTGTCAAGGTTGTACTCATCTGCAGAGGCCTTTTTGAGAAGTGAGGTGACTTGAGCTGTTAGGCAGTAAGGAAATATTCTTTGACTGAGTGATATATTCACAAGTTTTCTCCAGTAGGGGAGCATGTGTGTGTAAGGCTCTTTGGCTATGTTGCCCAGGATAGGGCCCATAAAGTGGTTTGAGGGTTTTGTTCTCATGATAGTCTACAGTATGTCTTCCTCTCTAATTCTTTCAAGTAGCTACCAAGTGTTCTTGGATTTACATAGAGTAGTAGGATAGAGGTGGCTGTCTTGACTCTGAAGTGATTTTGTTTTGATGTCACAGAATTTTACAGCTTCTTCTGCTTTCGAGTTGGGTTGACAAATGCGATGGATATAGCCTTAGAGGGATAAGTGGCGACTTTGACTAGATCAAAGAGTTGTTTAGGTCGGTTCTTGGCTAAGCTACAGGTCAGTGTGACCTGAAGTAATTTGATTTTTCAAAGAAAATATGCTTTTTGTAGAGTGTTCTTGTGTTATGGAGGCACATGAGGTTAAAGGTGGAAGGGGAGTGTCTCCATTTCTTTTCCAGAATTCTGAGGGCTTCCCATTTTTTATATAAGGCCTATATAGGGACACTGTTTGCACTAACCTTGCCCTGTGAGGAGCCTTTTGACTGCAACTGTGCTTGCTGTTCTCTTCCCTTCTGCTGTACTTCGCGGACCTTGAGCAGCGGGAGCCTGCACTGGACCTGGGGTTGTGGCGCTGAGGTCAGCTGAGGCTAGGGTTGGAATTGCAGCAGGGCTGCGAGCGGTGCCGCAGGGACTCCATCTCCCAGGAGTCCCTGCTCGACTAACCTGCAGCACCTGGTCCGCTCTCCCTGCTTGTCCCGCCCCCTGACCGTCTCCCACCCTATTTAGTGGACTCAGCGAACCGCTGCGCGGGAGCATCCCGGGAGAAGCCCGGGACAAGGGCGAGACCGTCTGGGGCCGTCCGGGGCTGTCCGGGGCTGTCTAGGGCTGGGCTGGGCCATCTCCCTGAAAACTTTGGCTGCAGTAACACGGGCAGTTAGCCAATTCTTTTACACTGTTGACTGTTTTTTAGCTAGGAAGTTGTTTTGCCGGGCACGGTGTATACATTTCTTACTGGTTGTTTATGCTAATGTCTACTCGCTCAGGGAAAAGTTTGAGAGAGGGTGGGGGGGGGGGGGGAGGCCCTTGTTGTGTTACTGGCGCAATGGACCAGTTTATCACCCGAGTTGTCACAGTTATCGAGAAGGAAATCGCCATGACAGAGTGGCGTCTTTCTCGAGAACATCTTTCAAATAAGCTGTCGTCATTGGGTCACTTGGCGTTAGTTCCCTCTCCAGTACGTGAAACCGATCCCTTGGTGAATGCTTCTCCCCTTTTAAATCATCCACGGGTTGCTGCTTTAAGGGTCAGTTTAGATAGGCTGGAGAGCATGGCAGTCATAGCCCCACTTAACGAAGATAACGCTTCGGATTTACGGTCCAGTGAGACCTCCGTCCCTATGCTCCCTCCTAACATTTCTTCTAGCCATGTGGATTCCCTCCCTCCACCAGTGTTGGTACCGCCGGTAGTAAATAGATCAGTCCATATTAAAAGGAAAAGAACTGCTAGCCCGCGCAAAGGTAGCCATCCTAAACCCTATAAGAAACCTAGGAGACTTGGTACCAGGGTGGGCGGGATCCATATGGGCGCGGGGTTGGGTGTAAGTTGCCCCCAGGGGGACACGGGGGGAGAGCCCTCTGGTGCTATATCAGAGAAGTCATGTGTTGATCTGACGACTGACTCTGCCGAAGTCCCACTCCATGAAACCCCCTCGATTGCCCAATTAGAGAAAATGATGAAATCATTGTTGATCCCGGTCTTAGAGAGAGTTAAAGGGCTGGCAGAGCGGTTGGATAGGTTTGAGCAAGTGACCCTGGACAATTTTTTTTCCATAAAATCTCTCATTAAGTTACACTCTAGAATTAGGGAGGTCGGACTAAGGGGGGAAACTGTTGCCCGGGCGACCCCTATATCCCCACAGGGCCCACCTATTACATCTGGAACGGCTAATGGGGTGGTAGTGGTAAATGCCCCCGCTGTACACGCTGTGGCTTCCTCTGGGGGCGTTCGGAACCCAGGGTTGGCCGCAATGAATGTTACAGAACATCCAAATACACCAAAGGTTAGTACTGTCCCTGTTAAGAAGTCTGTGCGGTCCGAGGTTTCAGGTAGAAATGGTTCTGCCAAACCTAGAAACTCTGGCAATAGCAAAGGACCCGAGCTAGCTCAACCAAGAAGAATTAGTTCCAATCCTCCACCAGCTATCCAGCTTGACGCGCTCCCTCTCAAAGAGGCCCCTAGAATACCACCCGTGAATCTACCACCAGATTGCCAGTCTTATGTTGCCATCCTTACTAATGTACCATCCCTGAAGGCTGACCAGCAAGAATCCTACCAAGCGCTTAAAAATAAAACCTTGCATTGGTTAAGGACAAATAGACCTCTCCCTAGGGAACTAGACGGCCTGATTCTAGGCATCAGAAGGGTAGGGTGGGTAGGCTACGGGCATAAGCATTTTGAGGATGTTAGGGTTGACCAAACAGTTTGCAATCAGAATTTAGGGATTGGTGGTGCAGGTATTGGTGTAGTAGACTTGACCTACTTCTATCCAAGACCCGTAGGAAACCAATGCGGTACTTATTTGGGTGGGGGATGGAGGCACAATTTTACCTCTCCCGAGAATCATTACACCCCTTTGCCATATCAGCCAGTTGCATGGTCAGGGCCATATGGGAGGACGCCAGGATATTGAAACGATATTTGCTCTGGGGTGGCTCTGTTGCTTCCGAGTCCGGGATTTGTGTTTGAGTCTCATGTCCTAGGCCCAAGTAATGCTAATCCACCATTTTTACCAGTTGCATTTAGCCCCCTAGATCAGGATCCCAACCTGGTTGTCGGGACTCAACAAGGAGATAGTGCACCATGGACAACCCCTGAGAGGGAGGGGGTATCCAGCTCTGAACCCCGCAGGGAGCCTGCTGTGGCGGATCCAGACCTAAGGATGCTCAGCTGGAACGTTGCGTGGTATCTCGAGGAAGCTGGCTCTACCCGACTGGAACACCCTTGTGGAAGGCTACTCTATTTGCATCTTCCAAGAAACTTGGAGTAGGGAGCCTTGTCACTAGGTAGGCTATTCATCCTTTTTTGTACCAGCAGTGTCCCCCTTTCGGGGAAGGGCCGCCCCTCAGGAGGCCTCCTCATATGGGTCGCTATCTCGCTCGGCTGCCAAGTTGTTCAGCATGCGACAAATTCACCTGATCTACTCAGTATATGAATTAAGGGACCGCGGAGAGTGCTGATCTTGGACATTATTAATATTTACGCAAGGGACACGAAGGGAGGTTCTCAATCACCTATAGTATCAGGGTTGGAATCCTTGCTTAGGCAGTGTCCCAATAGATCTTATGTCCTGGTCGCGGGGGACCTAAACTGCACGTTTGAGCCCCTTGGGTTGGAGGACACTTTGGGAACCGCCAATGAAGACATTAGGAGAGGGATACCAGTCCTAACTATACCTCCCATCAGGAGGTGGTCTCAAGTGGTGGTCCAAATCAATTCCCTAATCATGGAATTTGGCCTAAGGGTTGTCAATGGAAGGACGACGTCAGATCCCTCTGGAGCCCATACCTACAACAGGGCTAACCACACGTCAAGGATAGACTACATTCTCCTTGACGTAAAGCTTTGGAGCTTCATGCGGGATATGGAGGTCCTTCCATCAGTCGAGAGTGATCACAACCTCCTCTTTCTTGTCCTCCTTCCCCTGTGGATTGGGGACCAGGGGGTGCATACGCCCCGTATAGCATCTATCCCCCATGAAGTACATCCCTCCAACTGCGGTAGACGTCTGAAAAGGAGCAAGCTTATTATAGACTAAGAGAAAGTGTTAGCTATTGGGGCTCTTTTAGATACAGCCCAGTCTAAATTGGACTCCCTGATTCCTTTGTCTGGGGAAGTCACCGTGCTTTTTTGTGATACAACCAAGGCTTTGAGTGACCTTTCCATTCTCCCAAGCAAGGCCTCCCGAGCTGGTAAGTGTAAGAAGCCGTCCAAACCGCCGGGCTGGTTTACTAAAAAATGCAGGGGGAAGAAAAACGCCCTGATAGGTGCTGTCAAAAGTAAATCCCAGGCTGCAATCAGGCTGGCTAGGAAAGAGTACACCCAGACAACTATTGCAGCAAAGAGAGAATGGGAGGATGGGTTCTGGGCGGATCTCATGGAAGCAAGTGCGGGCAGGGATGCCAGAGGTTTTTAGAACCTTATAAGATCTAGGGATAGGCCAGTCAGCACCCTGATGACGTGCAACATCCCAGCCCAGAACTGGTTCAACCATTTCTTGTCCCTCTATACCCCTATTGAGGTGGCTTCCCATACCACCTTTTCCCTAGCTGACTGTATAGGGGATACTGAGGGTGCTCCCTTCACTGCTAGAGAGGTGGAAGGTGTAATTGAATCATTGGTGCCCCTAAAAGCAGCTAGGCCTGATGGGATACCGGGTGACCTGCTACGCGCAAACCCCAAGGAGTGGGGGAAGCTGGTTTCGTCATTGCTCAACGCTATCAATAGCGGTGCGCCTGTACCTGAATCCTGGAAGGGGGCGGAGGTTGTCCCGATATTCAAAAAGGGGTGTCGGGACAACCCCGCCAACTACAGGCCCATAAGTCTCATCGACTCATCACAAAAAGTGGCAGGGAAGGTGATCTCGGGGAGGGTGCTTCAGTGGGTGGACGACAATAACATCTTGTCGGACTTCCAAGCTGGATTTAGCTCTGAAACCGGCCCCATTGAACAGGCCTTTAGACTAGCTCTCTTGTATTGGAAGGTGGTGGTGCTGGGCAAAGGCAGTCTGTATTTAGTCTTTATAGACCTTAAGACTGCCTTTGACCTGATACCAAGGGAGGAGTTGTGGAAGGTCTTGCTAAAACTGGGGCTGCCTCCGTACATCCTGTCCCTCCTTGTGAGACTACACGCCGGCAATTTTGCGCAGGTGCGATGGGGCACGAATGGTGAAAAAACTGACAGGATCCCTGTGGGAAGGGGCGTCCGCCAGGGATGTGTGCTAGCTCCCACTCTGTTCTCTTTCTACGTGAACGGAGTGGTTGAGCATCTGTTAAGAGATCTCTCGGATGCTCCGTCCCTGGCGGGTAAACAGATCCCAACATTGCTCTTTGCAGATGATACCCTTCTTATCTCAAAGACCCCCATGGGCCTCCAGAGTCTCCTGAATAGCTTTCAGGAGTTCTGCTCATTAAGGGGATTGGTAATCAATACTGATAAAACCAAGTATTTGACTATGAATCCGCCTCAAAAACCTGGGCATCCCCGGCTCTGAATTGTGTCCCATTGGAGAGGGTATCTGAGTTCGATTATCTGGGCATTCGCCTTAACGATGCATTGAGCTGGAACCCGTACATCCAAAAAATGCTCCTTAGCCACAAAAGGGTGGGTGGTGTACTACTTAAGGAGCAACGCTCCTCCACAAGCAAACCTATCGCCCCAGTTGTGGAGATATACAAAGCTAGAGGGGTTAGTGCTGCCTTGTACGGGGCGGAGTTGTGGGGTATTTGCAACCTGGACGCATTAGCAAAATCGGAGAGCAAATTTCTGAAAGATCTGATGGCTCTCCCGCTGAGCACACCTACAGCACCCGTGCTATTGGACCTAGGTTGCAGGTCGATTAAGGACCAAGCCCAACTCCGCCCCTTGCTTCTTTGGGCTCGGTTGTGGCGGGTGCCCAAATTAGCTTCCTATGCAGAGGCGCTATCAGAGGTCATGGCCATGGAAGGCTGGTTCAGGATTAAATGGTTGAGGGATGTAAAATGGCTATTAGTGGAGTTAGGGCTTGGTGATGCGTGGGCATTGATAACTGCCCCACCCAAAGCCATGATAAAGAAATTGTATTGGAATTGGGTCTCTTCCAAAATATCTATAGATCCAAGTCATTGTAATTCCACTGTAGCCTTTGTGAGGATTAAAGATGTGGTGGCTTATGAACCATATCTAGATATGATCTCCATCCCTTTTGACTGGGCCCTGTATTTTAAGTTCAGAGTGGGGACCCTACCTGTAGGTGAACTGATTGCCCGATGGAAATCCTCTCACCAGTCCTCCCCCTTTTGTGCGCGTTGTCCCACTCGAGTAGAGTCGGTAGCCCACATTCTTTTCGAATGTCCGGATTACTGTGCACCTAGGAGGCGCTGGCTCAAACCCTTACGTAGACTTTTAGGCACCCGCCAGCACACAGTGGCGCTACGCATTTTAATGTCGGACACATCCGCTTTGGTTGTTTGTGGTGTTTCAAAATTTTTAAAGTGGTCATGGTTGGTCCGTGCAAGAAGGCTGTCCTTGTTAATTTAATTCTTGTTTTAACTGTTTTACACTTTACTCCCTGTTCTCTCTTTCTGTGCAATTAAGAAATGATTGTTGTAAATGTTGTGTTTTATAATTGTTGAACAAGCTTTTATGATATTTTTATATCGAAATAAAGCCTATCAATCAATCAATCTATATAAGGCCTACTAAACATACTGATCAATGATGCCACTCTACACAGCAGACTTGTGGTAAGAAAAACATTCCGTAAGTCTGCTAAAAGTACACAGTGTACTTCATTTACATTATTATTACGGGAAAAGAATTGTAAGTGCGTAGAAATCAATATAAGATGAATGTATTGAAGCAGCTGAAGTGATATATGTGATCGAGATTGTGAAAATGGTAACTTTTACTGACTGGAGAAGTTCAGAGCAGATGTTGGGTGTGATGTCGGTTACAAAATGCACATAAAAATAAATTAAGAAATCCTTTTGCATGTCTAGGGCAAGATGGCCGCTGACAGGCCGTAGGGAACAGTCACTCCTTCCTTTGCTCCTGCAGTATGGTTGGAATTTTGAAAGAATGCCTCTGATTTTTTCTGCTTTGAAATACGATGAAGAAACATGCTGCATTCACTTGATGTGATACATCGTTTTGCTCTCTGGATAAAGAAAACCAGCTTTACACCTCGAAAGCTGCCGAGAGTGCTTATCGGGTCTAAAATACTAAAAACAGGATTTCTGCGAGTAATAATGGAGAATACGGCCCCTCGAGGTCCAAAGCCGCAAGGAGAATCACAGAAGGAGAAGGAGAGAGACAAAGCTGTCTCTAGTGGTCCTGGCATGGCAGTAATGAGTGCGACCCTCAGGTCAACGACACAAGCGCAGAGAAACGCGAGGAAGGAAAATCCGGAGACTAATGAGAAAGCTGATAAACTTGAGAAACCCGAAAAATTAAAGGAGAAGAAAAGTTTGTTAAAAAAAAAAGGACTCAAGCGCCAGAACAGCGAAAGCGCTAGTAAAGAGGCAAATTTGAGGCAACCTACTCTCCATGAGTCCTTTGCGGGTGTTGTGCCGGGCCCGGTGCTATCCCACACACGAGCGGAGTCCTTGGCGAATGGGAGTGCGGGCGTCTCAGGAGAGCCGAGCCCGGGTCTATCGGATGGTCAGGTGATGACTGGAGCCGCAGGCTGGGAGAACGATGTGCGGATCTCGGAAGAGTCGAGCAGTTTGGCGTCTCTCCCCGCAGTCACCTCGGGACACGCGCGGAGCGCTCAGAGCGGACAGAGCGAGCAGGCTGGACTTCCAGAGCTGCAAATAGACGCGTCTGGTAAGGAGGGCGCCGGGGGTGGCAGAGAATTAACTTTGGACAATACTGCTGATATGAGGGTTATGAATGATGGCAAAAACGGTCAGGATGGACAGGACCCCGGTGCGAAATCGCTGTCTGAGCTTGATGATAGCACGCTCACTGATGCAGACTGTAGCACTGAGTGGGGTAGCTACGTGTGTGATATCAAACCCACAAAATAACCCCGCAATTGGCACGACTACAGCAGATACGTGCAGGCATCCAAATGAAGGGTCGGAGGTCACTAAGGTGCTATATTCAGGCGCAGAGCAGGCAACACGTCCCAAGGATACCAATCAGGAACAACAAATGGCTCGTTTGGGTCCTAAAGAGCATGATGATGGTGCAGTCACTGCACAAGGCATAGCAGGGGTAACAACGATCCCTGGCTCCCCCAGTGATGATTGTTTTTTCTCCTGGACTAAGACGGAGGAAGAGGAGGATAAGGTTTCTTCTGATGCTATAACGGAAAGTTAAACTAACAGCTCAGAAGTGGAGCTGGGCTCAGATTCTGCAGTATCAACACCAGAGAGTGAGGCAACGCATACGGCATATACCAAAAGGAGAGCCAAGAAGAGCAGGTCTCGCAGCAGGGTAGGCCTTTCGATGAGCCCTTCACATTCCGAATTGCCTAAAAAATTGGACTGGGACTACTCTGCCACCTCCCAGCTCTATCAAGAGGGAGATATTAACCCATTGCGCACACAGACTAACACCCCAGGTCAAGCAGCTACTATGGATATGCTGCATGCTACGCTGAAGTAAATGCAGGGGGAGGCTAGGAATGAATCTCGAAGGGCAAAGCAGGCCAACCAAAAAATACAGGGCTCACTTCGGAAAGTGAATAAACTTTATGCAGACATGGCAGCAAGGGTCACGGAGGTTGAGACCAGAACTGAAAGGCTGTAAGAAGATGTCGGGAAGTGGAATGAGTTCAAAACTGAGCAAGAAAAAATGAATGCTGATGTACACTGGAAGCTCGAAGATTATGAAAATCGTCAGAGGAGGAACAATGTTAGATTACTTGGGGTGGTCGAAGGGAAAGAAGGGCAGGATGTCCGGGGGTTTGTGGTGAATTTGCTTAGGGGGTCCTTCCCAGAGCTATCCTCCTGGAGCTGGGAGAATGAGATACAGAGGGCTCATAGGTTCCCTTTGGTGCAGAGAAAAGGGGTGGCAACTCACAAACCAAGGGCAATTTTAATATATGTTGGAAACTTTTTACTGAAGCAGGAAATCATGGATAAGGCCAAGCCTGATGCGAGGGGGACGTACAATGGTACGACGTTTTTGCCCGCCCAGATTTCTGTCATGCGACAGTACAAAGGAGATGGCGCATGAGGCGAATGATAACCCCTATTCGGAATATAGGCTGTGAGGCCTATCTAATGTTTCCATCTCGCCTCAAAGTAGTGAGTGGTGGGCAGATCAGGATTTTCTTTTCCGAGATTAAAGCTCAGGCTTATCTGGATGAGATAAAAGGTAGGAAGGGAGGCTCAAAGACCATGACAGTTGCCCTAAGGCAATCAAAGGGAAAATGATCAGTAGCAGAAAGCAGTTATGAACAGCATTTAGTAAGGTGGATGTGGCATGTTACGCTATGATATAGGTATAGGTCAGAGGTACATTACGGAATTAGCAGGAGCGGGGGTCAGGAGGGGTGACTGGCACTTGGGGCTACAGCTGTCACGCATAGGTCAGGACTGACCTACTTGCCTGTAAGGGGGGTGGGGGGCTGGGGGGGAGGGGGTACAGGGCACGCTGGTTTCGGGTTGGATCTTCACATGCATGGGAATATTGGTAAATTTTGGGGTTGTGAATGGGTACAGAGAAGGCAACAATGGAGAAATGGCATAAAAATGTTTTTTATCAATGAAAGCTTGTTGGGACAACTATCTGGTGTGCATTAATGGGAAAGCGTATAATGACGGTGAATGTTTGTGATTTAAATGATCGCAATAAGAGGCAATGGGTTGCCACGTGGTTAAGATCTTTAAATGTGGATTTTGTGTGCCTTCAGGAAACCCATATAGAGGGACATTATTTATTAGAACAGTAGGGGTTTACTGTATTGGCGTACTCTAAGCAAGGGACAAAAAATAGGGGAGTTGCAATTCTGTCAAAACGTAGAGATGTCATGATAAGGAAGAAGCTTGAAGACCAATGGGGGAGATGGGTGTTGATAGAACTTAAAATTAATGAGGAGTGGGTTACTTTAGGGTGTATATATGGTTCGACGGAGAATTATCCGGATATTCTTGATTTTATGGATCTGGAGCTAGCTGCTTGGTCCCCAACCATTATCCTGACTGGAGACTTTAACATCAATGGAGCAGGGGGAGTGGGTGGGATATTGAACGGCTGGTATCACGGCAGGAAGAAGAGAGTCTGGCGCTCCTTATGCGGCCTCATAAGAAATAATGCCTTATTGGATGTATGGGGGGCTTTAAGGCCTGGAGAACAGGGATTCACTTACTGCTCAGCCCTGCACAAAGTCTGTGTAAGATTAGATTACTTTTTTGTTTCAAATTCTTTACAATCCAAGATTAAAATTGAGACACCCTCGGATAATCTCCGACCACAACCCTTTGATCTTAACAGTACATTTCGGTATAGCTGAAGGGTTGGGTCGAGTATGGACATTTGAGAGAGGGCTGCTAAAAGAAGAGGCTTATATTGCACACATGACTTAGTGGATAGGGAGTTTTCTGGACATAAATAGAGGAAGCACGGCGGTGGGGAACATGTGGGACTCCTTTAAGGCGGCAGTACAAGGGGAAACAATAAGCTTTAGCGCAGCAAGTCGAAGGAAGGAAAGGCAAAGGGAGGCAGAGTTAGTTAAGGCTGTGGCAGACGCAGAGGAGGACTTAACCCAGAGTGTGGTAAGGGGTGTACCTTTAGATCAAGTTTTGGTTAGAATAGCAAAAGCAAAGATGGAGGCTGAGGAAAACATAGCCAATAAGGCCGCTAAAAGATATTTAGTGAATAGGGAGAGATGTTATGAATTTAACAAATCTGTGGGTCGCACCCTCGCTATTCGTTCAAGGCAGAATGTGTCTACAGGGCAAGTGAGGGAGATCCTCGATGAGATGGGAACAGTATATTTAGATCCAGAGGGGATACGAGAAGTCTTCAGGAAATTTTACATCTCATTATATGATCAAGATTTACCAAGTGTTGTACCTAAAATAGGCGAGTATTTGCGGGGCATCCCGGTAGACATTCTACCGGAAGGTGAGGCAAGGAACCTGGAGGTACCTTTTACTGAGGAAGAAATTTTGACTGCTTTGACTAATCTCCCCTCCGCAAGGCCGCAGGCCCTGATCAAATCCCATTGGAATTCTTTAAAACATTTTGGGATGTAATTAAACAAGATATGTGCATAACAATGCAGCAAGCGCAGGCAGGGGTATCAATCTCAAAGAGCTGGGCAGGTGCAGATATCGCAATAATACTAAAAAAGGGTAAACCAGCTAATAAGCCTGGATCATATAGGCCAATAACCTTAATGAACGCGGACACCAACATTTACTCTAAAGTCCTAGCCCTAAGAATAGCTAAAGTAATTAATACTCTGGTGAGTATTAATCAACACGGGTTTATACCAGGAAGGGGAACCACGCATCATACCCGAAAGGTCATAACTCTCTTCGATGCCGCAGAGGTTGCAGGAGACCCGTTCGCAGTGTTGTTATTAGATGCCGAAAAGGCCTTTGACCGGGTCTCCTGGGACTTCTTGTGGTTCATCTTGGGGAGGGCAGGGTTTGGGGGGGTGGGGGGGGGGGGGGGGGTTGGTAAAAGCTCTCCAGGTTCTATATACAGCTCCAACTGCCCGTATACGAGTAAATGCGGGGCACAAGCTGCCATTCCAGATCAAGAGGGGCACACAAAAGGGGTGCCCATGCTCCCCACTCCTGTTTGCTCTTTAACCCTTTAACTGCTGCGCACGTTCACCGGCCGACGGCACCACTACCTCCGTAGTGCTGCCGTCGGCCGTTGAACGTTCGAACTGCACCTGCGCAATGGAACGTCCAGCACTGGAGCTGGACGTTCCATAGCAGCTATGAGGTTATATGGATCCATATATAGGGCGTATAGAGTTAAATGAGAATATTTGCCCTCTTAGGGGACAATGCAAAATCTTGGCATACGCCGACGACGTTGCTATTGTTACTCCTTGCCCTACTGAAGCTATAGGCCTGGTTGAGGTGGAAGCACAGCTTTTTGGTGAGGTGTCTGGTTATGCTCTAAACACAGCGAAAACACATCATTAAAAATAGCAAGACGCTCTGTCTGGATCATCGGGTAGTACAGAGTGGTGTATATTTAGGTGTAACAATAATGTCAGACTTAGACAAACTTGTGGAGTTAAATATAACACCAGTAATAAACAAGGCGAAAAAGGATCTAGACAGGCTGCATAACATACACTTTTCAATAGTAGGTCGAACTAATATAGTTAAAATGACAATGCTACCGAAATTTTTGTATCTGTTCAGGGTCATACCTTTATTGTTTGAAGCTAGGTGGTTTAAGGATATCGAGCACATGATAAATCGTTTTGTATGGGCACACGGAAAGACCCGAAGGGCTTAGAGATTTATGGCACTCCCAAAGGAACGAGGTGGGTGGGCATTACCTGATGTGAGAATGTATTATTGGGCAGCGTGCCTTCAATATATGGCATGTCTATTTGAAGGGTCAGAAAGTGAAGGGCAAGACGAGTTAGGAACCTTAGCAATATATTCATTAGTGCTAGGAGATCAGGCGCAGAACTGTTTCTTGAAGTTCACAGAGCATAGCTATTTTAAGAAAACCAAATTTAAAAGTTATGGCTGCCCATAAAATCAGGACCTCGTTTGCAAAAAGATTTGGCATAGGCAGATAAAATGCTTACACCAGGCTGAGTAATAATCCTACTCTCCTTCCTGGTGATATATTTTCTGGGGTCGTTTTTTCGGAATGGGGAAACCACAGGATTAGCAAAATGGGGGATATGATAAGAGCACAGGGGGTAATGCAGTTTAGCAGTCTTCAAGTAATATACGGATTAGATTTAACTCATTTTTGTAAGTTTTTGCATGTTAGGAGCTTTATGCTGAAAAAAACTGGAGGGCAGACGGGATTTGGTGCAAACTCCATTTTGGATATAGTGCAGGATGGCACAGAGTGTACTATTAAAAGGTTTTACTCTGAATTAATAGACCATCAAACAGACGTTTTGGAAAAGTATGAGGGAAAATGGGTGCAGAAGGTGGGCATAGAAGGGGTATCTTTTCACAGGTCATTGGAGCTAGGACAGAAACTTCAGGCGCAACATTACAAGACGTTGTATTTCCTGTATCATACACCTGCTAGGATAGCACAATGGGGAGGGGTAGCTGGTATTACTTGCCAAGATGGGATAGCTCTGAGGCTGATTTGACACATATATTCGCGACTTGTACCCACTTAAAAACTACCCGGGATGAAATTGAAATCTTTCTCAGAAGATCATTAAGGATAGAGGTTACCCTAACGACATCAATGGTACTCCTCGGAATAGATAGGCAGACCCAGTATGAATACTTTATCTTCGTGGCAATGGCGGTTTTAAGGCTTTGTATCGCGACGGCCTGGTTGGATCGTTTACCACCCACATTTCACCAATGGCTATTGAAATTGTTAACTGCCTATAATCTAGAGAAAGCGATTTATGCAAGGAGGGGTAGGAGAGGAAAGAAACTAGGTATGGAAATATGGGAGCCTATACGAAGTTGGAAGGAAAGAGAACCGGGGTAGATGTATTGCAAATCAATGTGGTTGGGATTTAATCTAGGGCCCTGTTTTGTTTATCCTGGTCTACCCTGTATTGTAATTTAATTTTGCTTAAATTGTATAGTTGGTAGGTATATGTTTAATGCTTGTCATATCAGTATGTTGCATGTTAATCTTAATGAATTTGTTTTTTCTGTGCCCTGTACAACAAAAAGGGGGGGGGGTAAAAATCTGAATATAAATATTTTTTTAAAAAGAAATCCTTTTGCACTCTGAAGGCCTTTGACTATAAATAGAAATTTCTCAAAACCCTCAGTGTGCCTTTGGTGTAAAGACATTGGGCACTTGTCTACAGTTTCGATCCTACCGGAATGCCCAGCTCTAGCCTGTTTTGACAGAATTAGCAATTGGACCAGTGCAAGGAATTCCAATAACCGGAGAGGTTTCATTTTACCACGCTCCTGAAAAAGGGACAAGTTTAATGTAATCCAGAACACTTTCCATGCGATGCTGTACTCCGGTGATGAGCATTCCTTTGCCATAGCAACAGCCAGAACTCAAGTTGCACTATGGACAACCAGAACCTAGCTTTCCACAACAACTCCATAAATTATTCCATCATGACCAAGTTTGGTATATGTAGCTGTTCTATTTAATCGTCCAATTTTTTTTCTTATATTCCACTTTTCCACGGGTACAACACCTGTCACTAAACATTAGACGGTGGCTTGTGGACAACAGCTCTACAGAACTTGTGTTGCCTTGACACACCATCCTGTGCAATTGTTCTATTTATCAAGCGCTGCAAGCCAGCTCAGACGGCTGTGTGTCTGGTGAGATTTATAGGCACAACAGGTTACAGGGCTTAATTCTGCTGAAGTACAAGTTACCTTCGGTAATGATGTATCCGGTAGAGACGATTCTAGCCGCAGATTGCTTCACGTAGAATTATCCCCAGGCGTGAGACTGGATCTGGAAACATTTTGCTACAGCATCCATGCACGCCGGGGGGCGGAGCAGCCTCACACGTCTCCGCCCAGGCATCGTCCGCGTACGTGACGTCAGCGAGGTCACATAAGCCCCACCCCGGCGTGCCTACGCCGGTTTTCTTCTGAGAACTTTTCCGTACCACAACGCGGAGCCACCAGACAAAAACTGTTGGAGCATGGGAACAGTGTGCGAAAGAGTAGAAAAGGAGGAAGACACCATAAGGAACAGTGCAACACTGCTGTGTCCAAAGGCAGGGGCAGAAGAAGAACAGAGCAAAACCCTGAACAACCACCCTGCCAGTACATAGTCAGCCTCACCCTTCCCCCGTATTCAAGGAACATGCGTAAAAATTCATGTCAGATGTAGCAGGCCTACAACCCCATGCAGAAACTAGGAAGGGGAGCCAGTCCCAAAAAGGACGGGGACAACCAACTTCCAAGCCACCCCAGCATAGAGGGCATCCCCCCCAAGGAACAAGGGCAAGGCATGACCAGATGACCCCAACTCAGAGCTTAGCAGAGGGCAAGGACCTAGCAGCAAGAGGAAGGGAGGGGAGGGCAGTGATTGAAGGCAAAACGCCCCAAACCTGGAGCAGCCAGAGCAGCGGTGTACAGGAGCACCATAACCCCATCCTCCAAGAACCAAAGAAGAGAAATGAACAGCAACAAGACGGAGCCACCCGTCCAGAGCAAAGAAGGCACTCACAGGAGACATAGCCCCCACTAGGAGGCGAGTACCGAAGACCAACCCAAGGGTCCTCGCAGAACGGGGAGGAAACGGCGGGCCGTGAAGGAATCTGCTGCTAGAATCGTCTCTACCAGATACATCGTTACTGAAGGTAATAACTCGTACATCTGATGGAGACTACTAGCCCAAGATTCCTTCACGTAGAATAGATACCCTAGCAATACCCACGGGGAAGGAGGGTCTGCGAAAGGACCCCACCAATCCGGACAGGACCGAGGACCCCACAGGGGACCAGACCTGCAGACCAGGTAAGTAACCTCGTCCCTCCCAGGCAAGAGGAACCCCCACAAGCAGAACACTACCGACCCCAAGAGGGATGTAGGAAGAAGAAAGAAGAATGAAGAGGCCCGTACACTCACAACAGAGGAACCAAGGGGAAGGCCAGAGAGGCCGAAGCACCCCACTCCCACGACAAGGCAACAGAGCTTCCATCCAACGCCAGGGCAGGAAGAAAGAAGCCTAGAGGGCCCAAGGAAAAGAGGGAAAGGTGGCAAGCCCACCCCAGATGGAAGGCAACAGGCCAGCCAGAGCGGTGCCGACAGTCATAAGCCACCAGAAGCAAGAAGAACAGCCCGGGGCCCCAGGCAGACCGGGCAGGCGACGCCTGACAATGGAGAACACATAATCACCCCAACCCGCAGGACAGGAGCAGGAAGGTGAGGAAATGCCCGGACACACCACTATGAGGGGACACGCACACAACCTCAAGAAGCAATAGCAACATAAAGAAACGCCATGGAGAACAGGCACCCGAAGGTGCCCAGAACTCCCCAGCAGAGCTCAGCTATATAACAGCTACCACTACCCCACATAAGGTACGTTAAGTCCCAAGACATGGGAACACTCTTTGGAAGAACTTCCGCAGCAGAGGAAAGCAAAAGAGCACGGGGAAAAAACACCCCACGAAGAGCTTGACAAGCAGCCCAAAGAAAAAACAGAAGGCCTAATCTCAGGGCCAAGTCTGTGTAACAACTCCAGCAAAAACACACACAGTCAACAAAGGGCCGTCCAGCAGCCAACAATGCCAAAGTCCCAACAAGGAGCACTCAATGGCCAGAAAACACACTCTACAGCAAGAGCAACCGTCCCAAGAAGTTCCAGAACCAGCTCAACTCAGCAGTCACTGAGGAGGGAAGGAGGAGGATAAGGCGGAGGAGGAGAAGTAGGGCGGACCCCTGCCAGGAACCTTTGGATGGCGGAGTCAGCCGGGGCATGGAACAACAGGCTACCATCAAACGGAAGATCAATGAGCCGCTCCCGACAATTTTCGGGGAACACGCTGTCCCAAAGTCCCGAAGTCAAGCACGGCGACGGAGGGCGATTGAGGAAGCCATGGCCCGGCCCAGCACCTCAGAGATGTCCAAAGCGGAGCGGAGGATAAACGCTGCTAGCTTCCGGCCTCCAACTCATGATGCCATAAGTCCACCTGGACAGTCTCTTGGGAAGCTGCGGATCCCAGAGACTCGGACGAGTCCCACAAACAAGAGGAGGCCCTAGCCAACACACGCAAGGTGTTAAGGGCCCGCAGGGCAGCGCTGGTCGAGGTGAACATGTCGCACCCCCAAGAGTCCAGCCAGCGGGCCTCCCAGGAGGGCAGAGTCAACAGTGGCAGGAGGGAGAGAAAAGCAGTCCACAGAAGTGGACTGGCGGCAGAGGGGTGAAGGGAAAGACATGCCAGGTCACGCAGTGCCGGAAGGTGCAGGTGCAGAAGGTGTTGAGGCACCGGATCCCATGAGGCGGGACGCCTCCAACCCCCATCAGGGAAGAAAGGAGCGAACCCTCAAAGGGAAGCAAGATCTCCCTCCCACCAGAGCCCTGGTGGAAAACCATCAAGAGATGGTCCGCCGGAAAGTGAGCAATCGGGGCACCCATGCACAGAATGCCCACAGCCGTGGACACCGCGTGAGCAAAGGCCTCACCCGCCTCCTTGGGCCCTGCAGTGGGGAAAGCAGCACGTCCGTAGGTGACAGCTGCAAACTAAGGCTGACGTTCCCGAAGCCAAGCGGGATGGGCAAAAGCCGGACCTGGAAATCAGAAGGAACCGAAGAATGTGGGACCTGCCGCTCCTCCGACGAACACCTCTGCCTCAGAATTGGTGGGGGGCCGCCCTGGAGAGGACGACACCAATATGCAGCCGACCTCCGGAGAAGAGGGAGCGTCCGAAGACGAATCCGCTGCATGACCACTGTGTAGAGACAGGATGTCATCACCATCCAGCGCCGAAGGAGACACCGGATAGGGTTCCTCCAAGTCACACCGCGCCGGGGGCTGGAGTAGAGCCGGAGCCAAAGTGGCCAAGAGGCGCCGCCGGAACAACGCTGACTCGACCTCCGCCAAGGCAGCCGCCTGCGTGGAGGAACGAAAGGGACCAGGAGAGTGACACGAAGCCCTCTGCCAGCCTCAGCCCAGAATGTGGCGGAGGTGGCCCGGCGACCCATGCGGCGGCACCAGGGACGATTCAACCTCCGAAGAGGCAGCCGCCTGCGGGGAGGGACGAGAGGGGTCCGGAGGGCGACAAGGTGTCCCAACCCCACCTTAACACAGAGCGGGACGAGGAGGTCACCGACCTCTGTGGCGCCGCCCGGAGGCGCCGGTGCCATGGCGGCATCAGCTCAGTCGGGGACGAGGCTTTCGCCTGCCCAGAGGGCCGAGTGGGGCTCGGGGATGCAACCTGAACCCCGGCGACCTCCCCAGGGAATCCTGCGGGAGTTTGCGGCGAGGCAGAGGCGCCTTGGTCTGAAGGAGGGACCCTCGAGAGGCCGCACCCCAACAGTACCACATCCTCCAAGCCTGGATCCGAACGTGTCGGCGCCGGAGCCGCTGGCGGCGCCGCATGGACCCCGCGCAAGGCAAGGTTTCTGCTGACGCCCCAGGAAGGGAAGGAGGAGGAGACGCCAGCGAGGCCTGCAAAGCCGCCGCATATGTCTCCATCTGACTCTCGATGCCCCATCACCGGGAAGCGGTGGATAGGAGGAAGACACACAGGCCACATCACCCGCGGAGAGTCCACGCCCCCGGAGACAAACTGCGACACTAACCCACCGGGAAGCGAAGCTCGTGCAACATCAGAGAAGCGCAAGGACGACAACAACGGCTGTATCTGAAGCCGTCTGCCGAGGCAGACTGAGGAGAGGAAGCCGACCTGGAGTGATGAGCCGAGAGTAGTTTCATCCGGTGCTCTCGCCGCGACTTCGGCTTCAACTGTTGGCACACCTCACAATCAGTGGTGCCGTGATCCTCCCCTAAACACCACATACAAATGAGGTGAGGGTCCGTAGCCAACATAAGACGCCCACATGACGTGCAAGTCTTGAAGCCCGAAGGCATTCGCACACTGTTCCACCAAAAGAAGAGACAATGATTAAGAAAAAAGGGCCCAAAACAGGCCTGTAGCTAGGACCGGATCCACGTTGCACGCGGAAAAGGAAAAAACTGACGTAGGCGCGCCGCCGGGGTGGGGCTTATGTGACCTCGCTGACGTCACGAACGACGCCTGGTCGGAGTCGCGTGATGCCACTCCCCCCCCCAGCCCCCCCCCCCTGCTCCCAAGCGCGCAGGATGCTGTGGCAAAAAGTTTCCGGATCCAGTCTCACGCCTGGGGATAATTCTACGTGAAGGAATCTGCGGCTAGTAGTCTCTATCAGATATACCTCAGATGGTTGAGCACATGCGAGAGCATCCTGCAGAACCACCACAAGCCTGTTCAGCATTTAATCCCACAATATCCTAAAATACATTTACATTGCGCTAGGATAAGCTCACACTGCTATTTAAAGCGTGTTTAAGATGTAGGTGCTGTGCAGATCATAACAGTAATGTAGTAAGCACTATGATACAGTACAATGGGGAAGCATTAATTTGGCAATGGGGAAATGTGATTTGCCTGCATTCCCCTTTGCTTCCTGTACCCGTGAGGAGGTTTCTTACTGCTACCTGGAATGCACACAGCCCCCTCTATACAAACTAAGTCCCACTTAGACCCTTCCTAAGAACCAAGAGAAGAAGAGAAAGGGACAGGATGTCACACATATATCATAATTCGAAGGCCTGCATAAAATCTCAAAACTGA
This sequence comes from Lissotriton vulgaris, assembly GCF_964263255.1. Taxonomy (NCBI): domain Eukaryota; kingdom Metazoa; phylum Chordata; class Amphibia; order Caudata; family Salamandridae; genus Lissotriton; species Lissotriton vulgaris. The sequence goes on from NC_141685.1 coordinate 1,035,874,117, forward strand.
CAGCCTCTCACCCAATGCAGCAATAGGTAAACAGTTTACATGAACATTAGATCCTGCCCCCACCAGCACTTTCACTCATTAATAAAAAAAACAGAATCAGAAGGTTTGAAAGTATCCAAAAAGAGGTTTATTGCTCCATAAATAGCACAATAGGTTATTTTACAGTAGACTTTCAGAGTCCCACCAGGAAGATGCTGTGACACCCTCAGAAAAATGTAAGGGGTGCTGCGCAAAACTCCATCACCCCCCACCCCAAATAAAAAACAATTGCAAACAAAAAACAGCAGAAGAACAATCGGATATCAGAAAAATGCACAATACTGTACAAAGTAGATTGGGCACAGGTTATGGGGGGCACCTGCCCCCCAATATGCCCTCCTTCATGTAGGCAGCTTCATTTATTTAGATTTTTGGTGCAGGTTTTAGAAAAGGGTTTGGGTAGTGTTCGATGTACAATGATGCTTGAAATAAGGCAAAATGGCATCAATTGTGGAGATGGGCGTACACAAAGGCACACTTGATGGGCACCAACCAGAACTCCAATTTTGAGCCCTTCAAGCAACACCCTGAGACACTGCAGTCAAAGTTGAAGCAACTACGAATGGCAACAGCTCCAGTCTAATCATCCAATACTCAACCTAGCCTAAGAGCAGGAAACGCATTTAGTGCAGTGCATGCTGGGATTGCAAGACAGGCTCACATACACTGAAAGAGACACTCCAGAAATCTGCCTGGGGCAATAAGTGGTATCAGAGGTGTAGAGGAAAGGGGTTAAATATACAGCTATGCTTAGGAATCAGGTATATAAGCCTTTGGTCCTGTAGTCTTGAAGGGAAGCAGCCAAACTGGGGTGTTATGGAAGAAAATCACAGTTCAAGGCATTTTTCTTGGCGCACACATGCTTAGTAGTATCTACGTATCAATTTCGTGGCTGAATAAAATGATGTGCAATCAGAGCAGTATGCGAATGCCAAGCATCACAATGCACCCCGATCCGGAGTAAACATAGGCTGCAACCCCTCCAAATAAGGTATATGGTTTCAATTTTAATCCATAAGCTACATTAGGAAACATTCCATATGTTTTTATCTTTCACCTCTGCTTATTTGTTCCCAATAAATGGGTTGCAGCAAATAAGAGAAACTAGGTGATACAGTTTTCGTTTTTGTTTGTTTAACAAGTCTTGTGATTGCATGAAGGCATTTCAACCTTTTCAGCCCTATAAAAATGGTCTGTGTTAATTTTCTCCTGGAAAATACAATATAAAAACTGTTTCATGAGAAATTTCTGTTCCCGACCAACAGTGCATACCAACTAGAGTCAATAAATTCTTCTAAGACAGAAAGTCACTAACTGACTTTCTGGAGCGGGAATCTGATTTTCCTGCCAGTTTAATACCTACAACATTCCTAGAAAATTATTTTTCTGGCATCTAAACACCGTACAACAATTTTGTTAGATCATGTAAGTTGTTGAACAACATTCCCACTCTAGATACTGAGGGTGAGCATGATCTTCCTGCAACTTGCATCCCTTGCTAATTAATTAAATAGAACAAGCTAATTAATTAAATAGAACAAGCTAATTAATTAAATAGTACAAGCAGGGGGCGTATTCAAGCAGCAGGCATTGAACGACCCAAGAAACTCTAGGCCTTCTGTTGAAGCTGGACAAAATGTAAATCGTCATAGCACCTTCACTGGGTAGGCGGCTATAACAAGCAGGAGAGCCACCAGGGAGGCCATTTTGGATCCGGCAACACCACAAAACACTCACTCTAAGTTTCCATCCCTCGGCTACTGGAGTTCAGGCAAATTTTGCAACTTAACTCTTACCTTCAGTAGCAAAATCTAAATTCTCAGCTAAAAGATATTGTACATTTTCTTTCTTTTTTATCACTACCTATCATACATTCTTCATATTTTTCACATTGAATTTATGCAGATTTTAAAATAAATATGCTATACCTCTTTCAAAGTGTAGTGCTCTCTCTAGTGCTTTTTTATAGCGAATGAACAAGGGACACAATTGCTTCCCCCTTTACACATTTTCCTCCATTACTGCATCCTACTGGGGATACACATTTTTCCTTTCTAGTGACTTTTTCGTACAGCGCTGACAAGCTTTCATATGTTTCGGGAAATGTCTGAATGGGAGGAGCATTAACACCTTGCTCCATATCAGATTTTTGGAGGCATCTGCTAAAACTCATTGCCCAGTTTTCGGATGGGCGTAAAACAATGAACCATAAAATTCCATTTCCTTATCCCTTGTGCCAGACAGTAGACCTTGCATCTGAGGTGCTCAAGGTAAAACATCTGTTGAATCTGAGGTGCTCAAGGTAAAAATCCGTTCATCGGCAACCCTGATTTTGGTTCAATACTTTTCTATTTTTCACAAATGTTCTTGGTTTTAAAAAGAAAGGCCTTATGGCCACATCCCATTTTTGGAGCTGAATTCTGCCCTGGTCCCCTTTTAAGGGAAAGATTAATAAAGGGGCATTTTATTGTGACGCACTCCTCTTTAAACAGCTACATGAAAATAGGAAGGGTACATTAAAATAAAAGCGATATCAAAAGGGGTACCCTTTTAATTCTGACAACCCCCCCTTTTCATTAAAGCAATACTGGCTCCCACTTCAGCTTCACAAACTATCTTGGCCCCCAATTACAATGATCTTTGAGGTACCTTACTTCCATATTGGCCAACTACTTAATTATGTTTTACTTTCCATTTATATTCCCAGAAGCAACAAACTATTTGGCAGCAGTTATTTGGTTAATATGGGACGCCTCAAAAGACCTAAGCGGATGTCCTTTCCCACTTTTAGCATTTACTGCCAAAAGTGGGAAGCACTGCAGGGGCTGATGGGTAAGAAGGAGAAGTCCAGAGGCGGAAAAGGTGGGATATCCAAAGGCAGGAGTGTTAAACTCTGATCCAGAGGGTTGGATCTCTACCATATTTTTAAGACAGCTAATTACTAAGTAAATGAACTGCATTCAGATTCATTGAATGCAAATTAATTTCATGTGGCTATCCTAAAAACGCGACCCTCCTAGACATATGCTTAACATGGCTGCCAGAGGCATTAACCCTCTCTAGATAAAACTACTTTCAATGATACATAACACAAACCAAAATATATTTTCCTGAACTTGCTACTCATCATAGTAGTAGTCTTAACCCTACTTTCATGAGGTTAAATAAGAGATAGATTTTTATTTGGGCCATACTACTGATTTAAATATATCTTTTGAGAGAGATTTTCAAGGTGCTAAGAGATTATCAAGCCCATATGCAGAACTTTCACACCAGATACGGGAGAATTGTTTTTAATCTTATTTTTGACACGAGGAGTGGGTGGTCCTTTTCAAAAGGCACACAACCTCCCAGTAAAACCATAGGGGTTTGCAGAAGAAAAAAAGAGCTGGACACCACCGTTTTCCTTCAGCATAACTATTTAGTAATTCTACGAAAAAAAGTTTTTTTATGATTAAAAGAAGAGAGTGTTCATCAAAATACATCTCCCAGACTTCTAAAAACCGTTGCCAAATCGTTGTTTTTTTTTTTTGGTTGAGTAGGGCAGGTCTGCGTTTGAGAAAAAATCTAATACCTTTTCTCTTTCCTTCGGTCCCCTTCCACTCAAAACCCTTTAGTGTAAAATGCTTATAGTTGTGTGCGTCGAAGGCAGCTCGGGTAAGGGACGGGCGATTTTGCTGGTGGCAACGATAAGGGAGCTAATCCTGAGACAGCTTTCTTGCCGACTGCAAGTTAATGCCTTTGTGCCACCAAGAAATAATTCTGGATCAGTGACATTGTCCATAATGTTCACGGAAAAGCAGATTGAGACGACATCTCTGAAACCACAGATATGAGGATGCTCACTGCTCATATGGGAAACAGATGACCGCTACTACACTGCCCAGGCGTTACTCCGAGATCTCATCAGCCTGGATTTGGCCTAAAATGATGCTTCTTCTCCACCAGGCATCCTTTCAGAATTGACAAGTCGGCTGTGACATTGCATGCACCCCCAGAGGAACCTATCAACATCCATTACCTTAAAGTCCATGAGAGATGACAATTCATGAAATCTCACCCCTTGACGCCTTCAATATTAGTAACCGCAAAAGATCCTGTCAGTGCTTATTTACGTTACAAAACACACCATGTCTCTCGAAATTTACAGGAGATTCTCAATGTCAGTATAAAATAAAATAACATCCCAATCTGTTTTTCCTATATAGTTGTGGGGAATGGAGAACAGAGGTTGACTGATGTGGCCACAAAAAGTTTAGTAGAAGAAAAACTAGCAGGGAAAGAGAAAAGAGACAACAAGAGATAGAATTTCAACCGTTGTGCTCATGGTGTCCCATATAAAGCTGAAATTAAAGCACATATACATAGAGTAAATTTAGGACAGGAAGCCTTCAGAATTAGGCCACACACTTTTAAAATTAAATTAAAATATAAAAAAAGGAAGGCAGGTCGGCAAAGCAGTTGGTCCTTCTGGACACTGCCGTAAACAAGGTGCACTGAAGGGGAACCGTGCAAAACATGAGAAACTGATGCCCCAGTTTCCCAGTCCAATTTTAATGCCCCACATTAATACTTTCAGCAGGGTTTAGAAGAAGTTCCACAGTCAGGCTAGAGCCCAGAGAGCTGAGGCAGAGAACCAAAGGATGCCCGCAGCAGAAGAGAAAGGTTCCAGCACTTGGAAGGCCTGTTTAGGAGACAGGCTTTACAGCATTGATCCAAAATAGTGCGAGACATAGGAAGGCACCTTGGTATTGCTTAGTGTTTGTGAAGGACGGGGCATGGAACCCCTGAAAGGCTGTCGCTGCAGGAAGCTTTTCAATCTAGTGGTTAATTCCTCCATGGCCGAACGGCGGGTCCTTCATATCCTGGGATAGTAGTATTCCTTCATCAGCCGTCAATCTTACGTAGGCTTGAGCGGTTCAGGGAATTTCTGTGGAAACGAAAGAGATGGGAGAGAAAGGATAAAAAGATATTTCTGTGACCACGTTACTCAAAATGCAAGGTGCTCTGGTATACACAGCCAGTGGGTACTTTAGCATCTTGTGGCGAGACTGGAAAAAGTTTCTTGCTGCTCTACACATTTCATGTACATGTAGTAAGCGGGTCGGTACTCCGGACCCCATGCGCCCTGACCAACTCTCTCATGTAAGAAGCCCACCACTGTAATATTCTTACTGGTGAGAAAGTGGTGGGTGGGTGTGGAGAATAGGAGAGGGTGGCTAAGAGTATCAGAGTCACCGAGCCCCCAACAACGGGTCAACATAAGAGAACAAAGGCAAAATTATGTTTGTTTCTAAAATATGCAGGACGTAAGAGAACTGATACTGATTAGGAAAGTTATTTTTGAGGAGAGCATGGACTGGGCTAAGGGCTCAGCTAGCCCTGAGATTGGAAAACATTATGTTTAGAATTCCTATAGCTGATGACTTCAGATTAATCTCGATGGCCTCGTTGGAGAAGAAATAACTTCCCTGTCTGCTTTTATTTGCATCTACTACCACTTAATAGGTCTTCTCAGTGCCACTTTGGCTGTCTGGTTCAGTCAAAAGTTTCATGAAGGACCCAAGATTGTCCACAAAGTAAGTTGGGGGATTTGTTCTCTTGGAGACCGCCCTTTGGCTGAAGGAGAGCCAAATGCACCTATCTCGGGACCTCATTGAGCATTTCCTACCAGCACCCAGAGCATCCAGGTAGTCAAAGTAGCGGGGCTATTTGGGGTAGGATGGTTGCTCAGGAATCATGCAGTTCATGGTGTATTCTGTACTAAGCTAATTGTGGTGTGAGTGCATGATGGATGTCAACAGTCATGAGTGTCAGTCTATACAGAGTATGTAGCTAATGCTGAATTTAATTGCTTACCTAGGGAGTTTTGGTGTGTTTTATTTGCTACTATTTTCAACAGGTGAAAACATCTAACACATAGGATGCATTATATATGTGCGAGAATGAGGGCTACTGAATTTAATTGCATGATTATTAAAACAGATATTTAGAAAAGTTTTGAATTTGTCATTTGAAAGTGGTCATTCATTTATTTATTTATTTTTTAAGACGTAGTTTATTGATTTTCTGTGCAATACAATTAAAGATACATTTCTATCAGTAAGTCATTAGCAAACAGAAATTAACTGAAAATCCCTCCTCTTGCATGGCATAGGTCATGGCGATGTATCAGTGTCACATATTCATTGCATTCAAAGAAATCTCAAATCTACGTCAAATGTTCACCCTCAACTCCCTTCTTTCAAAAACAGTTTCCCCACTCCCCCCTCCCCAATTCCCGTCATCGACGCATAAGGTAGTAATAATCCTATCTCTGAAGCATGCTCAGGAGTCACTGTGTTGTGTCCTTCTTGATGTGCCTGTCATGTCCTATGTTATGGAGGGTTCCACCTAATCATCATGTGTCTCGGAATCCTGCAATGCCTGCACTAGTGTCTCCCAAGCTGTTGCTGCTTCCAATGCTTTATCATTGTTTAGCCTGCGTGCTTGCCGATATCGTAGCATACTTTCACTGTTTGCCCACTTTATGAACTCGCCCCTCCATCTCCTGCTGCTAGGTCCCACTGTTGCCTTCCAATGCTTAGTAATTTCCCACTTTGCTAATATGAGGCCCATGTCCACAAATGTACTCGTCATCTTGTTTTTGGATGTGTGGGGAAACCAATGCAGCACGCTAGTGGCCATATCAAACGTCAACTGTCTTTCTGTAATTTCATTTAGTGTGGCACCCACTTCCTACCAGTAAAGTCCCATCATTGGGCATGACCAGAGCATATGATCTAATTCTACTCCTGTTCGGGCACATCTAGGGCATGCAGCCTCCTCTACCTTAAAATATTTACGGATCTTACCTGGTGTCAAGTACGCTCTGTGGATTATGTAGAAGTGCACGAGCTGGAATCTAGCATTTCTTGTACTCTTCCAGGCCCTGCGCACTATTTGCGTCCAGGCAGCATCAGGGATTTCTTTCCCTATGTCTATCTCCCATTTTCCCTTTAGTGTCTCTAGGGGTGCTAGTCCTTCATGATGCATTCTGGAATAGAGGCACGTGCCCGCTTTGAACGTCCCGGCGACCATCATGGTGTATTGGCAAGCCATTGTTGTCTTATGCTCCATAAGCCCTTCTTTCCAGTGCGTCTGCATCGCCCTCGTCAAGGCTGCATGCAATAAGTATCCTCCCCTAGGGAGGTCAAATCTATCCTGCAGCGTCCGGTAGGGTAATAATACTCCATCTTCGTATAGGTCTCCTAATACTTGGAGCCCCACATCTTCCCAGGTCTGTAATTGCGACCAGTCGCCGCCATGGGACAAAGCTGTGGCCATTCCCAGTGGAATTTCAGGTGCATAGGGGTATAGGACTCCCGCCCTGCGTTGCGATCGATTCTAGAACAGCCGAAGTGTTTTTTCCTCCGTTAATAGAACTTTAAGGTCTAGTTTTTGTTGTAACGCTATAAATGACAGTACGTGGCGTGGTATACCCCTGCCTCTCTGTTATCTGGGCCTCTAAATTCTCTTGCTATTGCTTGCGTCGGCACCTGTAGATGAGCTGCTAAATAGTAAAGTTCAAAGTCCGGGACTGCCAGTCCTCCCTCGGCTTTAGGCCGTATTAGCGTGGCTTGTGCCACCCTGCGCCGCCCTGCACCCCAAAGGAAAGTTACCACTAGCGATTTTAGTGATTTAAATATGGAGCTCGGTATCCATATTGGTAACGTCCTGAAATAGTACAAGGGTCGAGGAAGCTCTACCATTTTTAATAGGGCTATTCGGCCTGTCACCGACAGCGGGAGGGTGGCGCAAAAGGTCATGCTACTCTTCAAGGCTCGTACGCCCCTACCTATATTGCCCTCCAGCATGTCCGCAGCTCTGTGGTAGATATGGACCCCCAAGTATTTCAGACACGAGGGTTCCCATCGCACTTCCCAATTCGTGGTGGGTTGGGTCGCTCCTCACCGTACGGGAACAGGCATGTTTTTGACCAGTTCACTTTTAGGCCTGAGATGTTTCCAAAACCTGTGAGTAAAGTCCCAGCCCCCCATCAGTGCCTCGTCAACATCCTCCAGGTATAGTACCATATCGTCGGCGTACAACGATCTATACTGCTGATCGTCTCTTCCCCTCAGGCCCCGTAGCAGTTCCCTTCCCGTATCTTTACCGCAAGAGGTTCAACTGCTACCGCAAATAGCAATGGGGAGAGCGGGCATCCCTGCCTCGTGCCCTGCTCAACTGGGTACTGCTCCGATTAAAAGTGGTCATTCATCACTGAAGAACTGGAGCGCAAGTTTAAAAAGTTATTCATATATGAAAAACAAAAAATTAAAAAAGCTGGGATTGCGGGGATTACTTGAAGATGTTGCCTCCTTCTGATGGAGGCGCAGGACCTCAGATGGTCGAACTGGCAGTACCATGCAGGAAATACAAAGGTGAACGGACCACTATGACCTTGATATACAAGGCGGCTGGAGGGAAGGCACAGAGGAAGTACCTAAAGTGGTCGATCATAAAATATCCGTCAAGAAAGTGGGGAACCGCCCATACAGGAAGTAACATTTTTGCATCTGGCTTTCAGATAGGCTGCAATAGTCTATCACCAACTATACACAGACAATGCCGATAAAGGGAATGTCTGTTTCAGTACCCTGATAAGAGGTGTGTAAAATATCTACCCAGAATGCTGTTGGTGGAGTAGTCCTGATTCATGGGAAACCAAAAATAAGATCTTCTGAGAAGATCAGCTGAGTGGAGGAGTTTCTTTCAGAAGTAAAACATGTCTGTGGTGCCATCTATTTGGACTTGACCAACCATTAATTTATCACATGCTTCTGAAGGGCTGCATCTGCCCTATCCCATAAATGGTGTGGGGCTCTAATCGTACTTGTAGTGATCAGCCACAATTAAGTTCTGAGAACTTAAGAGATGCTGGAGGAAGCTCATAAACATCTTTGGAGACTTGGTTTGTCACCTCAGAGATGGCAGGGTGTATGGGTGAACCAAACAGGCCTGGACACACAGTGCATGGGTCTCTTGTGCAGCTTAGTAACTTCATGTTTGACATTTCAAGGCCCAGAGACATCTGGGACCATGGGGCCATCAACTTTCTGTATCACAGGAAAAGAAACCAACTCATTGAAAACCAATGCTCTTTCACGGAGGAAAGGCTCTTGTAATCTATGTATCAAGGATCGCCTACATGAATTAACACAGTGCTGGGACTGAGGAAGATTAGAACAAGTTTAATTAGAAGGGTCATAAAGTCCAGAGAATCACTGGGCATGGAGCTCTTATCCAATAAGTATCAGGAAAAGAAGAACAGAGGGCCTTTTGTAGTTGCAAGAAGGCCACCTCTAGGGTCAGTGGTATAGTGAAACCTTTTTGAGATGCAGTGTGATCAGAAGAGGCAGACTTTTACTGCTTAAGCTGCTCAATATTGAATAACAGGGCTATGATAGGTGATCATGGTACAATAGTTTGATGGCTTGGACCCGAGTTTCTTGCAGAGATTAAATTCATTATGTTGGTTGCAGCAACATTTAGACCGCTCGACATCAACAGTTTCTGCTCAGCAGCCTCTTTGCTTAGGCAGATTATAAATGGCTAGGAGAGTTGTGCAGAAAGATATCAAATCTATTAACTATTTGCCTGTACCCGACCACATTTTGACGCCGCCAAGTCTTGCTGGGAGGGCCACTGGACTATGGGATCTTGTGGTAGCTATCCTGGGCCTTGGCTTCATTGTGGAAACATGTGTCTGATGCTTTAACTTTCAGGGAGAGGTCATCACTACCACTGACAGAATCGAAATGGTTGGTTTACCGGTAGGAGTAGTTTTGCAAAACTACTCCTGACATTAAGTAACCCACTATGTTTTGTAGTGTGAATCTTTTCTGAATTCATATACTGTACATTGATTACATAACAGTATTTTTTCCTGTGGGTAGGCTGGGTCCTTTAGAGTGTGTGTTTACAAAAGTTTCAGAACTCTTTGCCCCATTTCTGTCTTCCTTTTGATCTGAATGTCCACGGAGTAATGTTTCGCTGCACAAATGGCTTCTAGTGTTACGCTGCCTAGGAATGGGAGCGTTGCTCCTTTTGTCCTTGTTGAATGAGCTTTTTGCCTTTCTGTAAGGTTTTTTGCCACTACCATGTGAAAATATTATATTGTCTGTACTATCAGTCATGCAACAGTTCCCTTTGTGACCGAAAATAGCCTTCTTGTGGGTGCAAAGGACACAAAGAACTGTTCTCCTTTCCTGATGGCTTTTGTTCTTTACAACTTATACATAATTGCCTTGCAAACATCTAGTGTGACCAATGCTATCTCTGTTTCTGATTTAGGCTGTTGAAAAAAAGCTGGTATGTCGATGGCTTGGTTAACGTGGAATTTCAATACCACCTTTGGTATGAACCTTGGGTTTTTTCTCATTACTACTTTGTCTCTATATATCCGCAGATATGGCTTCTGAGTGGTGAGCTCTTTTATTTCACCGGCCCTCCTTAGTAAGGTGATAGTGATGAGGAAAGCGTTTTAACATTCACCGCAAAAAGCTGCAGATGTACCACATTTCTCACCTGTGGCTTGTGTGAGGTATGAGCGGGGTATATAACTGGGGGATTTTCCTGTTGATCAATGGGCTCAGAGCCTCCTTAAGTCGGTGATAGTTCCTTTCCATCTCTCGATGATACTCTCGCTGGTCTGAGCCAATCAGGGTCTTGTTTTTTCGCAAGGCATCCTCACACCTAAAAAGCAAAGCATGTTTATGGTACTGCCTTTATATTGGAACCGATAAGAAAAGTCTTGTAAATAAGAGACATCAGGTACTTTAAACATTTACCTTACTTAAAATGTATTACTCTCGAAGCAGCCGACCATTCTGACTGATCACCAATCAATAGCGCTCTCAAAGTTTCTGCTCTGGTTTCAAACTCTAGCTGGAGATTCTATTTTTTAAACAGGCATCAAATAGGTCACGCGCAGATAAGCCCTCTGCCCCACAATCAAACTCTTTACCCTGAGATCATGCTATTTATGCTGTATCACAATCTTCAACCTGAAATCATACCTATTAACCTGCAATCATACCTATTAACCTGCAATCATACCTATTAACCCACAATCATACCTATTAACCCGCAATCATACCTATTAACCCGCAATCATACCCTTTAACCTGCAATCATACGCTCTATTGTGCAACCATACTCTGTATTCCACAATAACACTCTACATCCCGCAATCACACCCTTTATCCTGCAATTATACTGTGTGCTCAATTAATCTCGGTGCCCTACACTCAATTTCTGGACTGCACTGAATCTCTCTGTACTTCAATCACACTCCCTCTCCACTGAAATCATACTAAATCTATTCTGTAAACTCTCCACATTGCACACAAAGTCTCAATACTTGACACACTCTATTGCAATTAAACACTCTGTACTGCAATCACTTCGCTGTAATCAAACATTCTATACGGCAAACTCTATACTGCAACTACACACTATATTGTGAAACATACTCTTTGTCGTGAAACATACTCTTCGTCCTGCAATCACATTCTTTACTCTGTAATCTCACTTTTTCCCCTGCAATCACCCTTTTTACCCTGCAATTACATGCTTCATCCTGTAACCACACACTTTATGCTGCACTGCAATCACATATTCTATCATGCATAGATTATTTGTCTTACAGTCAATATCTCTATACTGCAAGGAAACTCTTTGTCTGACAATAATGACATCTACACTGACCTCAACATCTCTGCCTTGCTCTCACACTACATTGTTGTCAAACTCTCTGCACTACAGGAAACCCGCTGCCTTGCTCCGAAACTCTCCACCCTACTCCCATCATTTCTGACCTACTCACAAACTCTCCAAACAGCCATGCCCTGAACCTCCTTATACAACTTTCAAACCATCTGTATTGCTACCTGATTCTCTACCCTTCTGCTAAGGTGCCTCACTGCTCTGATACTCCAAGGATATGGATAAACAGACAATAACCGACCTCCAAGACACATGTGGTAACCCCCTCCCCAACACTACCCAAGTACATGCACTACACAGTACTTGCATTAACCCAAGTTGCACTGCCCATGGCTAACTTACCTTTTGGTGAAGTCCTTGAAGCAGAGCCGCAGTTTGTTATGATGCCGAAAAAGTTTGGCGTCATCTGGAATCTCTGCCAGGAACACCTGGGCCACTTCCAGAGGTCCCTGATGGAGTAAAGGGGGGCGTTAAATGGGAAATGTTAGAGATTTCTCAGATTCAAGTCCCACCATCTGAAAAGGTTGCTCTAGACTGACCGGCTGTCTCCTCTGATTCCCACTGGACATGGCAGTGGGCATACCTAATTGCTGGAGGTGCTCATAACACAATGGGGACCATTTATCTCCCCAATGGGATACGTTTCTCCCTAACAGGAAATGGCAGAATGTGGTGGCAGAGAGGCCTGAAGTCTCAGTACAATACTCTTTCATATCGTACAACTCTCTTGCCCTCCTGGTACCTGCAAACCAAACTGTTAAATGGTGGTGCCCAAAGATCCATGGCATATATAATTTGATGATTGGGTCCTCTCCTCCCCCACACCTTATGAGCATCAGCTCTTGGAAACCATAGTTCATTAATGCCGGTGCCAAGGGAAGATACAAGTAACTTACCAGTAACAATAGGTTTGCAGCTCAAGACTGACAATGCCTCTGTTGGGCGCCTGTAGGAAATTCACCTTTTCTGTGTGGTCACTTCGGATTCTTTGCCTTTTGCTAACCCTATATTTTTTCTGTTTTAGAACTCTGTGCACTTTAACCCTACCAACATATAAAGTGCCTGTGCTCTCCATTTAAACATAGTGAAATTGGCATATTCATAATAGTATATTAAACGTATGCATAAACCCTTAGTATATGGTTACAAAGTACCCAGGGCTTGTAAATTAAATGTCAATAGTGGACTGCAACACCTATTGTGCTATCCACTACAGTGGTGGTGCAAACATGGCTTTGGGCCTACCAGTGTAGAATGACTGTGGAAGTGCAAAAACTGCTATTTGACCAGTCATAATGAACTCTTTTGAAAGGTTAAAAAATCCCTTTTAAATATCAATAAATCACCCCTATGCCTTGGCACTCACAAGGCAGGTTTTATGGTAGTTAAACGTAGGACATGTAGAAATATAATGTGAAAACATCCTTACAGTAACAACGAACACAAAGAGTTGGAGGGTCTGTTAACCAACAGAGCTGAGTCTATACGGTCCTGTTTAGGAGACCACACTTTTGGATTGCACTAAACCACACCAAGTGGTCACATGACACAAGTATATGATAGATATCCTATCATATACTTGTGTCATGTGACCACTTGGTCTGGTTTAGTGCAATCCAAAAGTGTGGTCTCCTAAACAGGACCGTATAGACTCAGCTCTGTTGGTTAACAGACCCTCCAACTCTTTGTGTTCGTTGTAGCTTGATTAGGGGTATTGAGTTTGGATGGTCTATAAATATAGTCCCCTTGACCCTCCTTAACCATTGTTTTTCAACATCCTTACAGTGCCATGGCCCCAAAAGCATTTGTTTTTACTTTGGTAGGCCTAGCTCTCCTATGTAGAAAACCAGAGTATATATTAAAAATAATAATACTGTAATTTGAAAATGTAACTAGCAAGAAAAATAATTAAACACCTATTTTCAAGTTATTAAAAATCCGATTCAATTAAGTCTTTTTTTAGTACATATTAACTTTTAGAAAGTTACGTTATCCCTACCTGGAATTCCGGAAGATTACATTTGCATTTGTCCTCTCATTTCTGCCAGCCAGTAAATTGCATTTGCAGAGGTGTGAATACTGTTCCCCGGTCAGGAAAAAAAGGCCTGAGTCTGGGGAGGTGTTGTTGCTCCCTTGACAAGATGGCCAGTGGGGATGGGTCCAAGACATGGATTAATATCATAGGTCTGCTGTCACAGGCAAATGTTAGCTGACGCCTGGGCACAGCCCTTCCTTTGTCCCCCCCAGCAAGGCAGGCTCCAATCACAATGAGCCTCTTTTTGAATTTACAGTGTCAAATCCTGCTAGAGTGTCAATTCTTATCTGACGCATCTGCTGGGTTTTTAAATATAACACTTGGAGCACACTTGAAACGGCGAGAAACAGGATGCCAAAACAATACCTGTGTTTCCATTGTTTGCTTGCTGATGGATGTGCTTTGTTCCACAAGACTTCTGACACTGGATTTTTACATACAACATTAGGGGTGCACTTGAAAAGGCAGAACAACAGGATGCCAAAACAATTTGTGGATATTTACAATCTGGCTGCCAGAAAGCCCTGCTTTGTTCTACCAGGATTCAGTCTCTGGGTTTATTGTGAGTACAGTCAGTGTTAGATGTGGAAGTACACCAGGGTTACCATAGTACAACCCCCACACACACATTTAGCAACAGAGACCATGTTTTAGTGTGGTGGAAGGCTTCCGTCATCTTAAAAATTCACAACTCATTTCCACCCACTAACTTGTGCCAGTCATAAATGTGGCATCTTCAAGCACCTACTTCAAAAACCACTACTGGACCTGTGGAAGATCAGAAGAGGGCTGAACCTGCTGTCTGCCTGAGAAGAGTGCTAAAGGATGAAACCTGTTCTCCCTCTTGTATCCAGGACACACACAACAAGCTACAAGAGGCATTTTCCTGCAACTACCCAGCGACAACTGGACTGGACCATGCTGTTTTGCCTCTGTCTGACACACTGTGAGTCTCCAAGTGCGTATGCTGTGGTACTGGGGAGTCAGACATGTACTCCTGTGGTGGATTGTGACTTGAAGGACTAAAGTCAGAAGGTACAATTTTTAACCAGGACGAACCTGGTTGGTGAATCCAACACACATTCCATTGAGGGCAGTGTCAAATTGCGCCTAGGTCTTGGTCTACCAAGACCATTGAGGATCATTGGCGCTTTATGCTTCTTGATGCTATTCCTACTTAAACCTTTTCAAAATTTCACATATCCCATTCCACGTATTGAAATTTTGTCATTTTGTTTATTACATTTTAGTCCATTTTTCTTATTTGCTTCAAGATTTGTGTGTTGACCTTTCACTTTATTACTGTTTTTGTACTCCATAAATACTTTTCAAATTATCCTGAGTTAAGCTTGTCTGCTCTATGCCATATTTACGAGGGGGTTGAGCTCATGTTAATTTAGGGACTTTAAGGGGTTACCTTAAAAAGGGTTGTGGTCACTCCTTGAAGAGGGCAGTCACCTGTCCCAATTAAAAATCAGATTTTTTTACAACGCCCAAAATAAAGTTTCTTTTATCCCAACCTGTTTTCCAGACAAAACCACTAAATGACAGAATAATGCGTAGCATGTGAATCAATAAGTTTGTAATGCAAAAACTTGGGCTACATACAAGGCCACCGGAATTATGTGATTGTGCGTTTGCATCGATTTTTGCATAATTATAGATTTGCCTCATTTGCCACATAACCCATCATCTGCCATATACTTTGCACATTTTAACAAGCAAAATTGTTTCTTGCTCAAACAGTTCAAACGCTACTAAAAATGCAACTACACGAGTTGTCATGGAGTGGAAGGTCCTTTGCAAAGCTGGATTGGTTGTTGCTTATTGCTATATTTGGGTGCTGAATGGTACTAATGAGGTGCAACCAATGCCCAGCGAGTGTTGCCTAGTAAGAAAATGATGAAATAATAGTATTACAAAAGGTGCCGCATAATTTGCCTTTTCTTGTTGCATAATTTACTCAACCTGCCGCATAATTTGGCCCTCTCCTGCTGCATAATTCCAGAAGCCCAGGATATATGGAGATTTTCAGAAGCGAGTCTTGTTCGGTCAGGAGAGAACGATCAGGACAGTGGTTGTGTCAAATGAACTCTGGCTAGAATGACTCCCATCCACCTTTTGAATTCTTCGGTGACAATACCTGGTTCACTGTGGTGCCTACAGAGCCCTGCAGCACCATCTGCAGCATCTTGGCATCAGCCGGGTCCTGATGTGTGGCGAATGCCAGCTCTTGCGTCTTTTTCTGCATATCTTCAATGGCTACCTCAATTGGGATCAGAATGATCTGCAAATGAAGAAAGAAATTAGGCTTCTGGGAACACCGGGACTTCTGGAGGCAGAGAGGAGAATTTCAGAACACCAGGAACCATTGGACAAACAAAGGATTCTGGGAACAAAAGAAAACCTGAGGGACAGCAGATGACACTGGAGCACAAGGGTCTTTGGCATGATTCTCTTGAGGGGAATTCTGGGAGTACCAGAAACCATGGAAGGAGAGATGAGGATTATGGGAGCAGAAGGAACCCTGGAGGGAGACAGGGTGAATCTGAGAGCATGATGGCACATAGACCTCCGATGTGGGAGGAACATGACAGGCAGTGTAAAAGCTTCTCGAACAATCAATGGAGGGGAAGGCAAGTCCTTTTCTCAGGACACTACCTTGATCACGATCTTGAAGGACTGGGGTGATTTAACTCCAGGTTGCTCTTTGGTCCCCTGCAAGCCTGTCTTCTCCCCATGCCCCTGGTTCAGTGCTTGGGACCACTGCGTCCCAGCTCTAGTCCCTCCTCAAAGCCTAGTGTGTTGATTCTGTTTTCATGTAGGAATTTGAGGGTTCCCCTCTGGTCCCTCTTTCAATCCTTTGTATGCCCTTCTCCCATGGGGTCCTGCCTCTGGGCCCCGAAGTTTCTTGTGGACCACCTTGACCTGGTCTTGGTGTGGGGGGTGCTGGAGTGGATTCCCCATACCCTGTGTCAGTCCATGCATCCCCCCTCCCCGTCTTCCCTGGGGCCCTCGCCCTGTGCTTATGCCCCTGCCCTCCCCTGTATGCCACCTCCTCCCTTGAACAAATAGACTACATACTGGCAGTTGGAGCCCTTCTTTCCACCACGACTACGTATGCACCTTCCTTCCCTTGGGATCTCCAGGCCGGTAGCACCTGCTAGTACATCAGGCTGATCTGGTTCCTTCTATAAAAGGATCCACTGACTCTACTTTATACCCTCCGCCATTGGAGCCTGAGCGCCTACTCTCAGGTCCCGCACCTTCCCTTTTGTTTTACAGCGAGGATCTGACGTAGAAGCTGAGGAGTCACACCAGACCTCTCTCGCAGTCCTAAAAATGCTCCTCCTCCCCTGAGGCCTGGGTGGGGTGACCAGAATTTGTGAATCAAAAACTGGTAGAGATCAGATATAAAAGTAGGACCAACATTTTTTGTGATTCTTTTAAGTCTGGCCTGTCTCGGTTTTTGCGTAGCCATGTAAATGTGTACGTATATATATGTATGTATGTATATGTGTATATATTTATACATACACACACACACATTTACAAAACTACAAATCTGTATTTTTGCCCCCAAAATTGGGACATTTATTGAAAAGTAGGGAAAGAGTCAGGACGTCTCAACAGTTCTATGAAAACCTTGACTGTCTGTGGAAATCTGGGATGTCTGTCACCATAGCCCTGGGCCCGTGGACCCTGCCCTGTGGACCCTGTAACCACGTCGTCCTCGCACACGTTGGTTGTGATGTGTAAGGCGTTGGGGGACTCCCACTGACCCATTCCCCGCCCTCCTCCCCCCGGGCCTGTACCTCCTCCTTGTGCACCACGTTGATCCGAGTCTTGATGTATGGGAAGGCATGCGAGGTGGTGAGGATGGTCTTGCGCTTGTACTGCTCGTGCAGGTCGCCGTGCGCGCGCCCATCCAGGGTGAAGGGCGTGCAGAACATGAAGTTCCGTAGGTTGTAGTTCTTGTCGAAGTACGTGATGCGGTCCTTCAGCTCGTAGGTGTCGAAGTAGGGCTCCACGTAGGTGATCTGGATGTAAGCCTGAGGTCAGAGGACGAAAGTGGAGAGAGAAGTTGAGGTGACGAGTTGGGGATGGGAGAGAAGTGGCAAGAGCAGTGGAGCAGTGGAGAAGACAACAAATAATGAAAAAAGGAACAATTGATGGACAGAATGCAGAACAATGTCATAAATTCACCCCAGTACAGAGATCTGGGCCTAAATCTATCGTTTTTTGCTCACCATGCCATTCCAGTTTGGAGCCAGCCATATGCAAATCAGTCTTGACCCTGTGCCCAATGGGAACAGTCCAGCCGGAACTGCCAGGCCAGGTCCTCCCTGGACTGGAAACAAGCATCCTAGGACCGGTTTCGGGCTTTCAGCCCTCATCAGCCAGGATAGCTTGACTCCAGTGGCATGGAGAGCACGGAACCCACGTCTGAGCATACCTGTCCCAGGGCACAAATAATGGGGCACAAAGAAGAAAGACAGGAAGGGTGGGAATGAAAAGGAGGGGGAATGAGAGAGGGGGAGGAGTGCAGACAGAAAGGGTTACAAAGGGGAGAAAAAACTGAAAGGTAGAGAAGGGAGGGCCGGGAGAAGGCTGGGGAAGTGGGGAAGAGTGAATAGAAAGGGAGAGTGAAATGCGGGAGAGGAAGAGTGGGCAAGAGAGATAGAGGCAGAAGTATGAAAAGAGACTAATGAGAAAGAAAGGGGGCGGAGAGTAGTAAAATGAGGGAAGGGATAAGAGAAATGGCAGAGAGGGATACGGTGCAGAGGACGAAAAGACAAAGGTTATGGAAGAGCGGGAGTAAGTGTAGAGTGAGAATGGAAAGCAGGAGCGAGAGAAAGAAGCCGAGAAGAAAAGCATGGAAAGGAGAGGAAACGACAGAAGGAGCCAACGAGAAAAAAGGGAGCAAAGGGAGAAATCCAAAGGGTTACAAGAGGGTTAGAGAACTAGGCAACAGAGAGGCAACAGAAGGAGAAGGGAGTGAAGCAGGGTAAAGGAAAGATGAGAAGGCTTTAGAAGAGTGGTAGGAGCTAAGAAAGGAATGAAGGGGAAAGAATGAGAGGAGATAAATGAAGTGGAGATGGGTGAAAGGAGGAGGACAATGGGAGAGGGAGGGCGAGGAAAAGGATTAAAAGAATAAAGCATGAACGTGTGTCAGAGGCTTGGAGACATACAAAAGGAGGAACAAAGAGGTAGGCTGACGAAATGAACACAGCGCTGAGTCTAGAAATAATGAGGGTTGTGCAGTTCACAATTTTCACCCTTCAACAACGTTTCCCGGTTTCCTTTGTTTCTCCCCTTAGGAAGATAATGCTCTCGTTAGCAGAACCCAGCCAAGCCAGTCTTATTCACGCTACTTTCTTATGAGTCCTAATTCCGTGCCGAAAACGAACGCAGACATTTCTGTGCAAGTGTGCATTTCGCAGGAAAGAACATCAACTTTCTTATTTACAGAGTATACCATTTTTTGTTACCAGTATTTGTCTACTGTTAACAGTCTGCGAACTTAAAGTGTCACCAAAGAACCGATTTTCATGCTGAAGTACAGTATTTTATACACATTTGATAGGATTGAAAAAATCTTTGCACCCACACCACTTGCAAGAATAACACGAAGGGTCTGCCGTGTACGAAAGAGCCAGGTTAAACACATTTGTGTACTGCGATGTGCCGAGCTGCTCCTTTTGCGGTTGAAGGGGTGCGCAAAGCCCTCGTGCCTCTACAGGTTGCAAACCTTCTGCCGCGCACATCATTGGGAAGGCATTCAGCTTATTTCTACTTGCGAGCAGTTGCGAAGGCTGGGGTTATGGCTTGCACGAGACAGCACAACGGCTGTCTTTTATTTCGTTTTAATTGCAGCCCCTGACGTAATTAAAACAAAGTAGGCAAACTGTGAATGGCACCGAGATAGAATGCAGCGCCTCCCTCCACCTAGGGCTGAGCCCACATTCCGGAAGTGGAAGCGGTCCCTCATGGACGGGTTCCACTTTGTAAACCCAATCCCCTCTCCTTTGAGGAGGCAGTGTGGCATCATTGGTCGGAAAGCACGGACATCCCGTGAGTCTCGGCACATCACGTAATCTGCCCTTGCCTATAACCAATGCATGTGAC
Source organism: Lissotriton vulgaris (assembly GCF_964263255.1). Taxonomy (NCBI): domain Eukaryota; kingdom Metazoa; phylum Chordata; class Amphibia; order Caudata; family Salamandridae; genus Lissotriton; species Lissotriton vulgaris. The sequence goes on from NC_141685.1 coordinate 1,035,894,089, forward strand.
CTTGTGCAAAATGTAAATGGCCCTCAAGTAAAGTTCTTCAATACCGTGATGTCAAGTTCAAGCTATATAAAAACTACAGAAAGTGTGCAAAGAGATAAGACCAACCACCCACACAAGGAAAGGCAGATATATACCCAGCCTTACACAGTCAAACCTAGACCTGGATAAACTGCGGAATCTCCGCTTAAATTGTGTAATATTAGGCAATTTTTTACCTCACTAAAACTCCCTTTTCCTCTTTATCGTTTAGGAAGGACCTTTCAAATATACGAGTTCAGATTACCAGCAGTACAAAACCTATTATGTTTCATGTGCTCTATTATAAATAATCAAGACCACGTACCGGGTTTACATTAACTTTTAATAAGTACTTCTCACTGCAATCATGAGCCGTTTTAATGTCAAAGCTTCCACATGTTAAAAAAAATACGATGTTTTGAATTTTTAAAGAGAGGGTGTCATATTTACGTGGTTTGTTAATGTGATTTACATAATAAACATTTTCAAGGCTAGGCTCGTGCAGGGGCTCTAAGAGCCGAGTCAGATCATTGGCTATTAACTTGTGGGCTCGCCTACTCTCTAATGGACGCATCATAGTGATTGGTAATGAGGGCTGTCCCTTTCATGCCCACTTACTCTTATAAATTGCATATATGGTGCAAAGTGCAAAAGACATTTCCGACTTTACTTTTGGTTGACTTGGCCAAGCGACTTGTGGCTTTGACGTCACAGTCTGGTGGTTTTGCGCATGAGTCTTTGCTATTTCAGCAATTTGCGTATGAGCAGGCGAACATTTGATTTTTTTACTTGCATCCCTGCCCCAGTGGCTTACCCCTTTACCACCCTAAACACACATGGTTTTAACTCATGACTGGAATGATGTCTTCGGCCTCCGAAAAGCAAACCAGAGCAGCACAACGTGAGCAATAGTAAAAGGTGGTCAAAATGTTATGTTTTTCAAGGCTTTGCAGTCCTGGTGAATAGAAGGGTCATTGGTCAGACACACCTCTGCCTCCTGCGAGTGACCAGAGCAAAGATGGTGCAGTGAGCTCCAGTGACAATAAATGTGACGTGGCCCTAATGTGATTAAGGAAAATGGCACAACCCCATGGTTCGACAGTACGAAAAAAGGCGTTTGCTGTGTAGTGGGCCCCATATCACGCCCCCTGTGCCCGGTGCCACTGCACCTGATACACTGCTGACAGCTGCGCCTCTGCTGGGCGCGCTCTTTGCACCGTATTGTGGCAATCCTTATAAGACCAGGCGTTGGGGCCGAGAAGGCAGATTTTAAAACGGCACCGGCTCTGTTTATAATAACTGCGTGTCCTTATAAACCAGTCAGAGGGGCGGACACGGGAAGCATTCCTGCAGCAGGGCGGACCCACCCACCGGGAGTATCCACGTCTCCATATACAGTAAAAGGCCGCGGCCGGGCGGGAAGCTGGCGCCCGAGCACGACGCGGGGCCTCCCTCTGAGAAACAGAGCAGGCCCCGGACCAAGGCCGGGCCTCCAAACAGCTTCTGGCGCCTCTCCTTGAAACAGTACCCCATGCGAAAGCTTCAACGCTGACCATTGGCTCCCCTTAGCAGGGCGAGCCGGCGTCTGAATTAGTCGGGGCTAAATAAATTGATTTTTTTTACCCATCTGACCCGGCCCATTTGAGAAACTTTAGTACATCTATATGTCTCTGTTTGAGCGGATCGATTGAACATAGAGGGAGGCTCGTTTTCATGCGTTTCAGTGCACAAAAAGTAAACAGTCTACAGCAGAAAGCAATCTAGGTGAGGCGGGTGTAAAAGTTGCATTTAGTGTCATTTACTGCCTCACCTACTTTGTTTTCTATTTTGGAGACCATTGTCAACTAATGCATTCCGTGCCTGACGGTCGAAGTGTAGTCCTACCTCAATGTTTGTGAAATATCCTGGTTCTTGGATCATCTGGTCATAGTACCTTGAAGAACGCTAGAGAAGGCAACTCTGACCGCTTCACCACATCGGTGAGCTTAAGGGAAGTAGAATGAACCTCAAACATATAAAGGTCATTGTCCCCAGTCTCATCAGCACCTATAATGTCTCCAAAATGCTCATAGCTCGAGGCCGATATGTGAAAAATAAGATTATGCTATCTCAGTTTCCATTTCTTCGGACACCATTGCGGAGATCAAGAGCACACCCAGGACATGAAGGTGCTAAGACCGCCACATTACCCAAGCCTGATGGTGGTTTCTAGGCCATCCATCCCACCTTTAGGCCTTGCTATTGAAATATCGACTAGGCACGTGCTTTGTACATGGTAAGGTCGCAGGACTCGACAGCGCCCAATGGTGGTCTCGGACTATTCACCTTTAGTCTTTGTTAGGCGAAGATAAAGGAGGCCTATTCTTTGATAGTGACAAGGCCACTATCCTCACTGGGCACTGACCCCAGTTCTCTCCTCTCTTAGCCCTTAATGTGGGAAGATGGAATACACCCCGGCTTTGACACTGGAAAGGCCACATGCCTAATCGGGCAACAGGCTAATCCTCAAGTCCCATACTTTTAGTCATCATTATGAAAAGTTGGAATTGGCCCAGGCATTGAACATAGCAAGGCAACCAGACTCACCGGTCACTACGCTGAATTGCCCTTGGCACGCACAGTGAAAAACTGGAATGGACCAAGGCTTTGAACGTGGCAAAGTCACTGCCCACCATGCTGATCTTAAGCCCTTTGCCTTTCGCCGTCTCATCCTCGTGCTTCAACACCCTGCGCATGCTCCGCAAGATCTTCAGATGGATCCCGACTGAAACCAGAAGACCGTCACCCAGGCACTCGTCACCAGCCGACTGGACTACGGGAACACCCTCTACGCCGGAACCACAGCCAAACTTCAAAAAGACTCCAGCGCATCCAGAACGCCTCCGCACGACTCATCCTGAACATCCCCTGACACAGCCACATCACCGGACACCAGAGAGACCTGCACTGGCTCCCCGTCAGCAAGAGAATCACGTTCAGACTCCTGACCCATGCACACAAGGCTCTCCACGACCTGGGCCCCAAGTACCTCAACGACCGCATGACCTTCTACACGCCCGCCCGCCAGCTTCGATCAACCAGCCACGCCCTCGCCACCGTACCGCGCATCCGCAGAGCCACCGCCGGAGGAAGATCCTTCTCCTACCTGGCGGCCAAGACCTGGAACTCCCTCCCCACCCACCTTCGGCGAACCCAGGACCACCTCTCCTTCAGGAAGCAGCTCAAGACCTGGCTGTTCGAGCAGTAACTTACCCCCCCAGCGCCTTGAGACCCTCCCGGGTGAGTAGCGCGCTCTATAAATGCATTGATTGATTGATTGATTGATTTAAGAGCCCTCGCTGCAAAAAATGGGAATAGGCCCAGGCTTTGAGCAATACAAGGCCATCAGCATCAACAGGAACCATGCTGCACCCCATAGTTCCCCTGCTATTAACCCTCACCATGAAAAGTTAAAATAGACCCCGGCATTGAAACTAGCCTTATTGCTACTCCATAGTGGTCGCTGAGCCCCCACAGCACTTTTACCTCTTTGCTGTGAGTCGTTGTGGGCGATTGTTTCTGAACATTTTTACACATTTAATAAAGGTGTGCATAAATAAAAGAGCACAACATGCACATTCTACAAGCCATACCAGAGAGCGGCACAAAACTAGTCACCATCACCCTGTCTAACTGAAGATAGTTTCAGGGTACTTTTTAGGCAGAGCTTGCGCTCCCTCTTCGAGACAGGCTGTATTCAGTATATGGACATGAACATCCGCTCACTTTCTGCTCGTCTTTTTAATTGGCTTCTGTCACGGTCCTTTGTAAATGATGGCTTCTCATTGGTCAAAAGGCTTAGTAGTCCCACCTTATTACAGCCTTTTCTCCTGTTGTAACCTCCCAGGAGGACACCTCCTGTTACATGTGTGGTTACTCGGGATGTTTTAATTACAGCCTCAAGCACTATTTTCTTAAATAACTTTCTCAGGACATGCTCTCCCGCAACCATTTCTGTACATAATTATTTTTTTTAATGTGCCACATCATGCTTTATCTTTAACATGGCACCCATGCGCCTTTGTTTTGTTGCGCACTCGACACCCAAATATTTTTATATTTATTTAAATAACATACAGACCTCCGCAAATGATTTGCTTCCGCTCGCCGGATGGGGACTCTACAGAGCTCAGCCCGGGGCGCTCAGAGCAAGCGGCATGCGGGCAAGGGGGGACCAATTCCAATGTTGTTTTATTTTTTGCAGTACGCCATGCTTTAACTTAAAAAAAAGCTCCTTCACATTAACTAATGTCAGCCGCCGCACCTTTTGTTTACTAATCTGGATCTGCATTTCCAGGCACACAAGTCCCCAAAGAAACACACATATATACACGTGCATGTGCACCACAGGTGTTTTTTTCTATGTCTTGGTTTTGCACATGTACAATACGATGTTTTTTTCTATCACTCCACTTGCGCACCACAAGGTGAGCTTTTTAGTTTTTGCCATATTATCCTGTGCTGAGGTCACATGGTTCCTCTTACTTTTGTCCATTCAACTCAGGCAAGAACAGAGGCAGTACTTCCTACACTGACCTTAGCAGCACATATCGTTTTTGTTTTTAGGTCTCGCCAAGACAGCGCTTGCACCTTCTTTTCAAGACATGCTGTATTCTGGTATGGACTTGAAGCTCTGCCTATTTTTCACCCATCTTTTGAATTGGCTCCTGTTGCTGTCGTTTCTAAATGGTTTCTTTTGATTCGTCAATAGGCAAAGTAGTCTCTCCTTAGTACCGCCTTTTCTACTTTTGTAACCTCGCATGAGGACTGGCCCTTTTACTTGTGTTGTTACTCTGGATGTTTTAATAAAAGACAGTAAGCACCATTTTTTATAGGACTTTCTCCTATCAGCTGTTGCAGGCAGGACATGCTATCCAGCAACCGTTTTTTTTTTTACTTAGCCTTGTTTCACCTTATAAACGCTCATAACAAGCAGCATGCGATGCGAGGGGCCATGTGTAAGGCAAACATTTTTCTTTATTTTTTATTTCAGAACGTGCCAGTCTGGGCTCTATCATTAACATCACCCCCTCTTTACTTTAATATGCACAGCGCCGCACATTATCTTGGTGCTCCCTTAAAGTAATTTTATATGCATGGGTGCCATGCTTCAATTAATATGCATCACAGCGCCTGCTTAATCTAATATGCATGGGCGCCGTGCATGATGTAGCACAGTGCCCATTTCATCATTATTGTTTTTGTGAAAAAGCATCAAAGCTGGCCCTCCCAGTGCCCTGTATACCACTCGTGGGACGCTGCCCTTGAGCAATGGCGGGCACGTCTCGTTTTTAAATTTTCTGCGTGCCATGCATGCTTTCACTTTTGTTTTTGTTTTAAAATGACGGCCACCACACCACTCGTGGGATGCTGCCCTTGAGCAATGGCGGTCACACACAGGCTCAGGGCACGTGGACTCAGTGACCCCAGACGCAGCAGCTAGTAAGGTCTTTTTTATTTCACAGTTCACTTGTGGCATGGGTGGCTGTACTCTCTACTTGCCCAAGCTCTCTGAACATGTAGTTGGAAAGGTAGAGGCTGCAGGAATTACATGCACCATGCCACGTCTCTACTGCATGAACAATTAAACTGAATGTATGTGAATTGTCTTAACCAATGTTTTATTAGCCCAATCTACATATCGCAGTATCGCAAATGTATATTGTAAGTGTGCTGCTGCAGGATCGGATGTCAGATCAAAGGCACAATATACTTTGCTTTTCCCTTACCTGGAAGGCAATATGCACTCTGGATGGCAGAGAAATTGACAAAGGGGTTGTGCCCTGGCCAGAACCAGCAAGTCACGGACTGTGCATCCTCTGAGTCCAGTCTCCGTCGGCTGAAGCAGGGGCGGCTCTAGGCTCATGGCGGCCCTGGGCAGGGAGCGTAGGTAGGGGGCCCCGGAAGAGGGGGTTCGGGCGGGGCGGAGCACGGAGGCCATTGAAGAGGAGGGGGGGGGGGGGTCAGGGTGTTTGGAAGTGGAACAGAGCCGGAGGCCGCCAAATCCCTGCCAGGGGCCACCACGCAAATATATATCCATCCTCAGAGGATTATTATATTAAGGATATATATTGGCGTGGTGGCCCCTGGGGTTTGGTGGCCCTGTGCAGGTGCACAGCTTGCACATGCCTAAGGCCGCCCCTGGCGGAAGCTGCCAAATAACAAGGTAGCAAAGCGACCTTGGGACAGCACAGGCTCATTATAGAAGGTACGATGTTTGCAAATGAGGCTGCTCTTCTCGACAGACAGAATTATCACTTTTCACTCCAGGTGTTGCCAATGTATGCAAAGCACGTTTCCCCCGTAATCTATTTAGTAATCATGTTAAAGGCTACAGTTACATGCTCGGTGACAGACTTTAGTGACTGTCTCTACCTAATATTAATTCAGATTTGACTCTCTGTAGCCGATGTTTTAGTAATTTGTAGAAATATCTGCAGTCATAGTAGTGGAAAGATGTTCCCAACATCCTCAATCCCCTTCTCGCACATTCCACAGTTACTGTCTGCTCAGCACTGCATAGGACAAGTAAGGGCAGAAGGTATGCTCGGTTGTTTGAGTTTCCAGAACGGTACACCAGGAAGATGACAACAGTATTGTCCTTTGTAAACACATCTGCACAATCCCTTCCTGTCTGTTTGCCTACGTATGACCTTTTGACGGCAGTGGCTTATGTTCTCCCAAAGGCAAAGTCTCTTTGCAGCTGCGGTTTCTATTCTCTCATGAGGTTTAAGTCAAATTCCGCTTATTCCTTTTATTCTTCTTTAACGTAAACTGCGAAATAATCCAGGATGAATCATAATATAAAGTAAATACCCAGATAGCTGTAACAGTGCTTCCATAAAAAAATCCCAATACCTTAAATGTTTCTAAGGCCATCCTGTTAGACCGCTCTGTTGCAAATGATGACTTACAGTTCAAAGATATTTACTTAAAAGTGATTCCGCTAGGCGCTGTAGAATGGACCTTTTGTCTAATCCATGTAAACTGATTTTGCTAATTTATATTGACCTCGAGCCATCTGACTGCCCATGGTAATTTCTTTCTTCACCTGATAAGGTATCTGATCCATAAGAAGTCAATTGTAATTAGTTTGGAGACTTTGGTAGAAGCCTAAGTTTGGAGGAGAGAAAGGAGAGGCAGTCGTGTGACTTTCTGATACTCATCAGTGTTGCGGCCTCTACAATGGCAGTTTCAGATGAATATATTCAACAAGCATTGTGCAATACAATAGGTATCGCATTTGCGAGAGTTTGAGCTATTGGCATTGTAAATGACAATGCCTTGTATTTATGTGTTTAGAAAACCTGCAAGCGGTGCGTAAACATGCGCTTTGTACTCATAGTTGTTGCTTACGAGAAGCAAGGCTGGCAGTAACTGCGCCTTGTTTACTGCCAGCCTTGCTTCTCGCAAGCTATGACTGAGGAAACATGTGCAGCTTTACACACCCCTTTGCAGGTTTTCAAAACACATACATGAAAGGCATTGCCATTTACAATGCCAATAGCTCAAACTCCCACTAATGCGAGACGCATTGCATTGCACATGCTTTTTTATTGCGTGCGTGCTAAAATGAGAGGCTGTCCGTGGGAACTGTATTTTAATTAAGCGTCTCAAGATTACGTTCAGTGCCAGCTGCTCTTCTTTCACAGCTGACAAGCTACTTGCGCTTGGGCCATATCGCACCTTACAGGTAAGTGTTGCCTGTGCTGAAGCTGTGTCTCATGCATTCTACAGGGCGCTACATGCTGCTTTCGAGCTTCTGCTCAAGCTTCCTTTTCTAAGCTCGCGAGGAGCACAGAAATTCACTCCCCAGGGAAGAGGTGCAGACTTGTTTGCAAGGGTAGAGACATTGACATTTACAACGGCAATAGCTCAAAATCTCGCAAATGCAAGACCTATTACATTGCAAATGCTTATTTTTAATGCCAACTAGATATACTGGCAAGCACCCCCCCCCCCACCAGAAAGATTCAGACACTGATATATAATGCACATACATAGGGCAAACAAACACAGGACACAAGGCAGGCAGATCATCATAAACACACACAACACATCGCTTATTATATAAACACCACACACATTACCTTGTTGGCATTCAACTTGCTTTTGTCCACTGGGTTAGAATCCTTTATAGTTTCCACCATGTCATCTCCAAACCTTTCGGCATAGAACTCCTGCAAACGAAAATGGTACAGAGTTATCAACTTAAGCACTTGGAACACCCTGGCTGGAACACCTTCTGCTGAGGTCACCCCGGCAGCCAGCGTGCAGCAGTCACAGACCACCAAACCCTCATCACTAGGTCAGTCCTAGGAGGACTGCCTAGAAAAACTAATGGTATTGAAAAAAATATACTTGTGTAGTTTTTACGCAGTATGCAGTTTCTATATATTTAAAAGCTAACCACCACAAGTCTGAAATTCTCACCCAATGCACAGCGATGCACGATGAAAGAGGATGTGGATGTAGACAATATAGAAAAGTTTTACCTGGAAGAGATGCAGCCAGGCACTAACTAGTGAGTGAGTTTGTACATATGTTCTATTCTCAGTGGCCCATAGGGAAAATCTGTATGGTCCTTCTGCACTACCACCCACAGGCTAAAAGGAGGCAAAAATGCTCAAAAAAACAACAGGAGAGTGCTTTTGCCTGAATCCATGAACTAAAATACCCTTCCAAGAAGCAGCCACGTCGACAGAGATAGGAGGTCAAAACATAAGAAACATGGGTCTGGGGCGTCTCAGGACTGCCACCCCACCAACAACAATGTTTTATGTGGAGTCCAGATTTGTGACTGACCCAAGGCACTGACTGACTGCTCCAGAGCAAGGATGAAAGAAATGGTCCACTTTCCAACTTATGTATGGTTGGAAGAATAATATGGAGCTCACACTGCTAACTCTGGAATGAAAAGGCAAGGACAGGAAGTGCCCAGCAGTAATTTCATAGTAAGGTCAGCCTCGAACTAAAAATCAGTGCAGTTTCTGTCCCTTTCAGTACCCAAGAGACATTTCTTGCCTGAAAACGACGTGTGATGCTTTGGGAAAGGGTAATGGTACACCACCTGTATCACAAAATTTCAACAAAATTCTCAAAATACCCCAAAACGTACTGGTAAATCAAGCGTCTGGTGGATACATGAAATACAATTCAACTAGATGATTATTATTTAGTAGTATACTTCAGGCATGCACCTCTGTCCTTCCTTTAAGCTGCAGTCCAGAATTTTTTATCAAGAGAATTTTCTACTGACTTGCTTACTAAAATGCCTGAGATTGTAAGATTCTCCATTTTGAGAGAGAGTGGCTTGTTGATGAGAACTGCACACTAGTGTCCCAGCATCCAACTCCAAGGCCTTACCTCCAGGCGGTGTGAGATTTCAGCAAGCTTGGTGATGGACGGCTCCTTGTACACAAACTGCTGCTCATCAAGATCCCCGAACTTGCTGCCATAGAATCCGACACGGAAGTAGGTTCCAAACATCCGCTGAAAGCCCTGTAAGGGGTATGATACGTGTTAGGCACCAGTAAAACAGTGTGTTTTGCCCAGAGAATCCAGCTCCTACAGCCTATGATCAGCAAGTGGGTCGTGAGAGCTCGCTGCCATCACTTTTAGTTAAGTGTGCAACTCAATTCTTCCACTTTTTAAAATGGAGCTCAGTGCTTGTTGGAAACAACTTGACAGGATGAGTCTGGTGCAAGGCCTGGAGGCTATTCAATCATGATCCATTTATTTGAAAGCACTAAGCCACCCCCTGTGACTTTAGCAAACTGCATACTTGACTAGCAGGGGTCGGACTTGCACAGAAAATAGGCCCAGGCACCAAAAGAATAGTGGCCCCCATTAGTTAACCCGATAGCTAAAACAAAATGTAGGCCACATTTGCAAATAAAGTCCGTTTTCAATGTCTAAAGACATGCTGAATAGCTGTTTTGAAAGGTATGGAAGACTGCATGAATTTGTGTTCCTGCAGGAAATGTTTATGGTAATATCAGGGAAATCAAAAGTAAAAAGCCAGCACTAATAAGGACTCCTTTTTTACTCCACACTCGATCACAGTTTGGATGGTACTATAGATGGAAGGTGACTGTATCTTACCCAACTCAGTGGTGCTCATTTCCTGGACCTCTGGATGTTAACTGGGCAGCCTTGTCTGGGATGGAACTTGTGCCTAGCACACTGCACTCAAGTTATTCATCATAGGCACTTCATTATTTGCCTTCAGTCATAAAATGATATCCTGGCTGCCACAAGTCTATGTTCACAGGTAGAATGGCCGCCACTCACGACCTCCCCAACAACAAATGAAGCTCGCTGACTCCCAATGCCCCTAATTTGACTAAGCGGAGCACAGACACCCATGAGAGCACAAAGGGAACCCTTTGGAAAAAACTAATCGCTCTGGCCATCGTCCCGGCAGCAAGTCTGCACGCATGAAGAGCATTCTGACTTCAAAATGGCCAGGGGCACTCCTATTAGAGTGTCACTTCTGCCTCCAGGGCTTCAGCCCCCCTCCTCCCCCATCTTGTCTCTCAACCCGGGCTGCTGCAGTGCAGCTCGCGCTCCTGGGGCCTCGGCTGGGCAGTGTCTGGAGTTCGGCCCGAGTTTTCACAGGTCTTTAAAGACCATTAGCATATTTACATGCCTTTGTTAATCGATTACCAAAGATTCTTTCTTTATGGTTCCAGTACCCCCTGGGCCCCCACTCTGCCTATTCCTTACTTTTGTATTTTTACACTTACTGCTGTAGTGTGAGACTGCATCCACACTTATGGAACTCTGCTCTTTGACTTATTGTAATAACTCTAATTAATGGTATCTGCTTTAGACCTTGCACCATATACCATTCCTATGTGACTATTTGAGCTTATCCAGTCATATCCCCTCCCTATGTATATAAAGATAACTCTAATCACTAGTGTATGCAGTAGACCTTTGACCGATTGCAATAATGCTAAGCTTTGGTATTCGCTGAAGTCCTTACACCATATACCACCCCTATGCGTCTCCTAGAGTTTAACCAGTCATATCCCTTCCTATGTGTATGTAGTTGACTCTTATCACTAGTGTTTGCAGTGGACCTTTGTACTCTCTACCACCCCTATGTGACCCTTAGAGTGTTTCCAGTCATATCCCTCCTGTGTAGATAGAAGATGACTCTAATGACTAATATCCTATGTGATTCTTAGATTGTTATAGCTGTAACGACTAGTCGCCTGTGTGACTGTTGGAATATAGCCAGGTATCCCTTCCCCCGTGTGTTTAGAGTTATAGCTGTAACGACTAGTCGACTGTTGGAATATAGCCAGGTGTATCCCTTCCCCCGTGTGAAGAGATAACCCTATTCACTAGAACAAAAAGAAACGTGTTCTTGAAATGTGTAACGTAACTGATTCTATGTAAAGTGCCTTGATAACATGTAACGGAACGGGTGCTATGTAAAGCGCTCTGATAACCTAATCGGTTCAAGTTCCTGAAATGTGTAACGTAACTGATTCTTTGTAAACTGCTGTGATAACATGTAACGGAACTGGTGCTATGTAAAGCGCTCTGATAACCTAATCGGTTCAAGTTCGCGCTATAGAAAACTCTAAAAATAAAATAAAATGAAATAAATAAATAAATAAAAACCAGCCCACCTGGCAATGAAAGAGACCCACAAACTGCTAAAAAGAACAAGCATTAAAAATGCAATAGGTCTGGCCTTTCATTAAGTTAAAGGTATTTGCATTTCTCCATTCCGATCCGAAGCCACAAAAATCACCTGCAGCGTACCCCAGGGGTCATCCCACAGCCCGACCCTCTTCAACGTCTACATGACACCATTCACCAACGTCGTCCGAGCGAACAACCTCAACGTCATCTCATACGCCGATGACACCCAACTGATCCTCTCCCTCACCAAAGACCCCGCCACTGCCAAAACCAACTTCCACAAAGGAATGAAGGCTGTCGCCGAATGAAGAACAGGCGCCTGAAACTGAACTTGGACAAGACGGAGGTCCTCATCCTCAGCTCCACCCTCTCCGCCTGGGACGACTCTTGGTGGCCGGCTTCGCTGGGAGCTAAGCCAACACCCACCGACCACGCACACAACCTGGGGTTCATCTTGGACTCATCACTGTCAATGACCCCGCAAGTCAATACCTTCTCCTCCTGCTGCTTCAACACCCTCCGCATGCTTCACAAGATCAACAGATGGATCCCCACCGGAACCAGAAGGACGGTCACCCAGGTCACCCAGGCCCTCGTCACCAGTAGGCTGGACTACGGCAACACCCTCTACGTGGGAACCACGGGCAAACTTCAGAAGAGACTCCAACGCATACAGAACACCTCCGCACGCCTCATCCTCGACATCCCCCAACACATCACTGCCCACCTGAGGGACCTACACTGGCTCCCCGTCAACAAGAGGATCACCTTCAAGCTACTCACCCACGCTCACAAAGCACTCCACGACGCCGGACCAGCATACGTCAACTAACGACTCACCTTCTACACTCCCAACAGCCAGCTTCGCTCTGCTGACCTCGCCACCATTCCACGCATCCACCGAACGACCACCGGCGGCAGATCCTTCACCCACCTTGCCGCCAAGACATGGAACACCATCCCCATCCACCTGTGACAGACCCAGGACCTACTGACTTTAAGGAGACTTCTCAAGACCTGGTTGTTCGAGCAGTAGCAGCCCCCCTCCACCCAGCGCCTCAAGACCCTCACTTGTGAGTAGCACGCTCTACAAATGTCTGATTGATTGATTGATTGACAATACCATTAGCAAAGCAAATGGCTTTAACTTAATCAAAGGCAACACCTATTGCATTTTCAATGCTTGTTCAGAAAGCGCCTGTGATTGGTGCGGGAAGGAAGAAGTCAGCAGAAAGGGGAATGAAGAGGATATGGCTTAATGGCTGGAGCGGTACTTTGAGGCTGTGGTACCGGGTTCAAGCCAGTGGTCTAATAACTTTGGAGTGGGGGTAAAAAAAGTGTTAAAAAAATAAAATTGAAAACAAGTAAAGGAGTGTGGGTGAAGTATGTTTATCAGGGAGCTGTCTGGAAGTGAAAAAGTACACAGGTTCAGTGCCATTGTGAAGACAGCTTTGTGGGGTTTAGGCCCATTCAAAGTGTCTGCCCTTTAATCGTCAAATACTAACCCTCTTATTTTATTTTATTTTATTTTTAGAGTTTTCTATAGCGCGAACTTGAACCGATTAGGTTATCAGAGCGCTTTACATAGCACCAGTTCCGTTACATGTTATCACAGCAGTTTACATAGAATCAGTTAAGTTACACATTTCAGGAACTTGAACCGATTAGGTTATCAGAGCGCTTTACATAGCACCAGTTCCGTTACATGTTATCAAGGCACTTTACATAGAATCAGTTACGTTACACATTTCAAGAACACGTTTCTTTTTGTTCTAGTGAATAGGGTTATCTCTTCACACGGGGGAAGGGATACACCTGGCTATATTCCAACAGTCGACTAGTCGTTACAGCTATAACTCTAAACACACGGGGGAAGGGATACCTGGCTATATTCCAACAGTCACACAGGCGACTAGTCGTTACGGCTATAACTCTAAACACAGGGAGGGGATACACATGGGTACAATCTAAGAATCACATAGGATATTAGTCATTAGAGTTATCTTCTATCTACACAGGAGGGATATGACTGGAAACACTCTAAGGGTCACATAGGGGTGGTAGAGAGTACAAAGGTCCACTGCAAACACTAGTGATAAGAGTCAACTACATACACATAGGAAGGGATATGACTGGTTAAACTCTAGGAGACACATAGGGGTGGTATATGGTGTAAGGACTTCAACGAATACCAAAGCTTAGCATTATTGCAATCGGTCAAAGGTCTACTGCATACACTAGTGATTAGAGTTATCTTTATATACATAGGGAGGGGATATGACTGGATAAGCTCTAATAGTCACATAGGAATGGTATATGGTGCAAGGTCTAAAGCAGATACCATTAATTAGAGTTATTACAATAAGTCAAAGAGCAGAGTTCCATAAGTGTGGATGCAGTCTCACACTACAGCAGTAAGTGTAAAAATACAAAAGTAAGGAATAGGCAGAGTGGGGGCCCAGGGGGTACTGGAACCATAAAGAAAGAATCTTTGGTAATCGATTAACAAAGGCATGTAAATATGCTAATGGTCTTTAAAGACCTGTGAAAACTCGGGCCGAACTCCAGACACTGCCCAGCCGAGGCCCCAGGAGCGCGAGCTGCACTGCAGCAGCCCGGGTTGAGAGACAAGATGGGGGAGAAGGGGGGCTGAAGCCCTGGAGGCAGAAGTGACACTCTAATAGGAGTGCCCCTGGCCATTTTGAAGTCAGAATGCTCTTCATGCGTACAGACTTGCTGCCGGGACGATGGCCAGAGCGATTAGTTTTTTCCAAAGGGTTCCCTTTGTGCTCTCATGGGTGTCTGTGCTCCGCTTAGTCAAATTAGGGGCATTGGGAGTCAGCGAGCTTCATTTGTTGTTGGGGAGGTCGTGAGTGGCGGCCATTCTACCTGTGAACATAGACTTGTGGCAGCCAGGATATCATTTTATGACTGAAGGCAAATAATGAAGTGCCTATGATGAATAACTTGAGTGCAGTGTGCTAGGCACAAGTTCCATCCCAGACAAGGCTGCCCAGTTAACATCCAGAGGTCCAGGAAATGAGCACCACTGAGTTGGGTAAGATACAGTCACCTTCCATCTATAGTACCATCCAAACTGTGATCGAGTGTGGAGTAAAAAAGGAGTCCTTATTAGTGCTGGCTTTGAAGTCCTGCGCATCTGGTCACATGATGAGCCAGAGAGAGCATAAGACTTCCAGGCAAAAAATATTTTATCTGGTTATTACTTTACTGGCAAACTATTATGGTGACCACCATGTGGCAAAGTAACACGCAGGACAGATCAGCACCAAGAATAAACCGCACTCGGAAAGATGACTTTTTAAAAATAAACAAACAAGCGCGGCCAAAGCGGCCCGCGCAACTAATTAAATAAATAAATAAACAAGCGCGGCAGAAGCAGACCGCACCTGTGCAACTAATTAGGGAGGGAAAGTGAAAGCACTCTGCCATGCGCACGCACGTACACACCTCTTGTCCATACGCGTGCACATTTTGTCCACCCGTACGCGTACACATGGAAAAAGTATTGATTCCAAAAGGCCCTCGCATGGCTTTAACTGTGTAGGAATGTGGGTTTCTGTTGCAGTAACCCCCCCCAATTTTTGCCTGATACTTGATGCACTTTGTCTTGGTGTACCCTGGGTCCCTGCCAATCAGGTACCCAAGGCCTGTGTTCCTTCCCTAAAAACTGTACTAAAGTCTAAACCCAATTGGCATCTCTGGCACATGTCAGCCCCTGGTAAATGGTACCCTAGGTACCCAGGGCATTGTGCCCAGAGAAGACCCCTAAGGCCCTAAGGGCAGCAGCACTTATTGAGCCACCCTTAGGGGCCCTTTACCCTGACACCCACACACTGCCTTTGCAGGCTGAGTGTCCTGGTGCAGAACTAAACAAAGAATCGACATGGCACACATCCCTGTGTGCCATGCCCACAAACCCACTGCCCTGCCATACATCAATCACACTTCTAGCTGGGTGCTCTATGCCAGTGGTGTGGGCACAGTTGCATGAGCTCTGTGTCCCTACAGTACCCACGGCCATTCCTGGGCACTGTAAGTGTAGTGATGCCATTAAAAATATATGGTGCTGGGAGCTTGTCATTAAAAACTCCACAGCACCATAATGGCTACACTGAAGACTGACAAGTTTGATATCAAACTTCTCAGCACATTAAACACACACTGATACCAGTGTGGGATTTAATGTAAAATGCACTACAGAGGGCGTCTTAGAGATGCCCCCTGAAACCTAACCTACAATCCACGTCTTGTCTGAGAGGCTGCCTAGACAGCCACACAGCAGACATGTTGCTGGACCCCTGGGTGGAGAACCCCCGCTCTCCTGGGCCTGCAACAATGCACATCCTGGGCAAGGTGCTAGGTCTCCTCCCCCAGGATGGGCAAGGGAAGCTTTAACGGCATTCTTCCTTTGTGAGCTTCTCCAGGCCACTTGCTCTACTGAGCAACTGGCCCCCACCAGTTCTGACCCCCTTACTCTGGCGGGAAGACTGGCGGGAAACCCTCAGTGAGGATAGGGGGTGCCAACTCCACCCCTCAGTTGGGAGAGGTGAGGTGAAGCACAACCCCGGACTCCGGTAATCTTGAAGATGGGGAGCCTTGCCCAATCAGAGATAGGCTCCTGTCCCTTCCCACAGGAGAGGAGCAGGATAGGGGGTGTACCCACCACAGGGCGGGACCCATTGGTCCCTGCCCTCACCCTACCTGTAAGGCCCCTAAACTTAGTATTTAGGGGCACCCTGTACCTTCCTTCCCGAGATGCAGATTCCGAAACAAGAAAGAAGAACAAGGAACAAGAAGACCTGCCGTACAGCTGCTAAAAAGAGGAAGACACCAACTCATTTGGTCCCAGCCCTCCCGGCCTGTCGACCCTCGAACTGCTCCTGCTAAACCCCGGCGACTCCAGTGGTCAGCAACCTCAAAAACCCCGGAGGACCTGACTGCCTTGTGACTCTGACTACCTGGGTCTCCCAAGAGCAGTGGTACTGCTCGCAGCAAGTAACAAGCCGATGGCATCAGCCTGGAACCGCAAACCCTGCACACTTTGCATCCGCCAAGCCTGGCCTGTGCAGGAGTGAATCAAGACCACGAGGACGTCCCCCCGGCGACTGGCACCAGAAGTCCAGTGCCCAAAGACCCCCCTCGACTAACCAGACGATGCTTGCAGCCTCAGAACCAGGGACCCCCTACAGCGACCAGCTGAAGGTAAGATTTCCCGACGCCAAAAGACACCCCGGTGCCCCACGGCCTCCTGTGCCCAACTTCTGGGTGCCCATCCCTCCTCCAGCTTCCCAACTTACCGCTCGAAGTGGTGGTCGAACCTGAAAAATCTCCGCCCCCGAGCCTGCAGCCTTTGTTCACTTTCCAAGATCTCCAATGAATAACATTGAGCGCCCGACGGTTCAAAAGCACCCTGCACCCAGCCGTCCCGAGTGCCCCTGGATTGCAACCTCTATCCTATCTCACTTCCCCACTTGTCCTGAGTAAGTGACCAGGAGCCCAGCTCCCACAGCTGCGTGGCCTGCTAGCCAGCAGTCACCAACCAAGGGCCCCTTGCCTTCCATAGGATAACATTTGACCTAACTACCTCTGCACCCGGCTGCCCCTGTGCCGCTGCGGGTGTAACAACTGTACTTACCTGACCCTTGGAGACCCCTGAGTCTATGCCCAGAACCTTAACTCTGCCAGTCGAGTACTTACCCAAAAGCCGATAACTCACTTTTCTTCCAAAGAGTGAAATGGACTGGTTTCACTTGAAAATTCTTTTAAGTGTGGAGTTTTGAAACTTTAAAATATTTGTCTAAAATCAGCCGAACAACAAATTCCGATTTACTCACCTGCTATCAGGAGAGACCCCAGTGCTGGATCTTGGTGCCCAGGCACTGACTCTGAAAAGTAATTACAACCGTACTTACCGCTAACTTAATTTTCTTCCATAGGAAATCATTGACTGTTTTTCTGTGAAATTCCTTTTAAGTGTCGATTTTTGCAAATTACAAATATTCCTTAAAAATCATACAACCTACAAAAACTATAGACCTGATGGATCGTTTGTGCATCTCAGAGGAAAATGTTGACGAGGCCGAAGGGAGGTCGCGCCGCAATAATGTGAGGGTTATCGGTCTACCGGAGGGGACGGAGGGCCAGGACCCAGAGGGATACACAGAATCCTGGCTGAGAGAATTACTTCCCCCGGGTTTGCTCTCGGGCCCACAGAGTTCCTGCCCACAGACCCCCGCCTCGCCCTTTCCTGTTTCACCTATTGAAATTTTAGGACAGGGATGTAATACTACTGGAACTAGGGAAAAACCCTGGTCCCAGGGTGCAAAATGTTACTGTTTCTTTCTTCCCGGCCTACACTGCACAAGCACAGAGAAGGCCGGCCACCTACGGTGTTGTCCAGAAACAACTCAGAGAATTAGATCTCCGATACTCTCGCCTTTTCCCTGCCCGCCTCTATGTCATCCGGAACAGCAACACCCACTACTTTGATTCCCTGGGACTGGCTAGAAGACATGGGACTGGCTAGAAGAGAACGGGATGGCTGCAGCACCTAGGGTCCTGGACGACCCCCAGTTACACAGGAGACCCTGCAGCGGCTGGCGCAGGAAGAGAGGCAAAGATCCGAAACTGCCCGTTGCCGGCCCGGACCTAGTCCAGATGAGAGCGGAGCACCAGGAAGCACTACAGGTGGCGGTGGCCCTACAGCCCGCAAGATCACTATCAAGTTCCACTGTGTCTCCACCGAGGTCCCGGAGAGACGCAGACTACTCAGAGAAGTGGTCAATAGATGCTGGTTCGCCTCGACTACCGGAAGTCACTCCCCAAACCTAGGATGATATCATTTGAGAGCAGGCCGCACACCACCCCTACGGCGCCTGGAACTCACCAATCAAAGAAACTATCAGCTTTAGTCTTTGTACATGTTCCCATTAATCCAGGCGCTACTACTCCTGTGCATCCACACACACACACACACACACAAACAAACCCAGCATTCTACCACCTGATACAGATGAATAAAAAGGGGGATGGAACACGCAGACTACCATCCTCTCCTTTTCCAAGTTCCCCCCTAAGGCCAACATCGACGTTGACTTACCTGCCATGACAAGGCGTAGCTGGGTCGATCTCCCGGTTGGGGGTCTGCTCTTAAGAGGTTAAATGACCAACTGATTTTAATTTTGTTTTTCCCCTTGGAAATGTCACCAAGTGTTGCTGCTGCATATACTCTTGTAGCTGTTCTCCACTGCAGGAGTGGAATTTGATAGTCCAGCACCCTATCAATGACTAACCTCAACATCATTACTTGGAATATCAGGGGCATACACACTCCCGGTAGACGGTACTCCATATATGCATACCTACATCGTAGAGTGGTCAGTATCGCTCTATTGCAGGAAAGAAACCCAACGAGACCTGAAGCAGTCAGATTACGCCATCGCTGGCGAGGTCAGATCTATAGCATAAACTACTCTTCCATGGCTAGAAGGACTCTAATCTGGGTAAAAGCTGGGGTTCCATGGGAGGAGGAAGAGGTGGTGGTGGACCCTACTGGGCGGTATGTGTTGCTCATGGGTTGGTTAAACTGCCAACTTATCTTGCTGGGCTCCATCTATGCCTCTAATACCGACCAAAGCGCCTTCCTCTGTAGCCTGTTGATGCTGTTCCCTCGATGAAAAGAAGTCCCATAGCTGCTGGGGGGAGATTTTAACTCTGCTTTGGATGTTTTTCTGGATCGCTTCTTCCCTCCTCTGAATCATACCACAGCTTCTTCGAACGCACAATTGCTACGTACTTAGATGGGACATTGGTCACTGACTGACATCTGGTGCAAGCGCCACCTTCACGCTAAGATTTACTCCTTTTACTCGCAGGTCCATAATTTAGATGTAAATGTAAATGTGGGGTACTTGTAAAGCGCACTGTTACTCTAACCGAGTGTCCTGGCGCTGCAGACCGCTGGGGAACCCGTCCTGGTTTTCCCTGTGAGATGGTTCCTTTCTGGGTATCTCCAGGGTGAAACCAGGCATCCCCAGCGTCTGTGGGGGGCCGTTGTAGAGATGAGGCAAGCTTAATGCCCAGAGTTACCGAGTGTGTTCCCTGGTTGGAGTAGGCACTGAGGCGAGAATTATCGAGTCCGTTGACCCCTGGTCCACGACCCTGCCGCGTCGGGAATTGAACCCTGGTCCCGGGCCGTTCTCTGCTTACAGGTCTGCCGCCTCTAACCAGTGAGCCACACCTCTCCACTAGATGCGTGGCTAGATCGCATATTAACTTTGGCGGCCCAAATACTCCTGATTCAGATCGCAGAATAGCTAGGTCAGACACACTCAAACCATAACCCACAAATAATGCACCTGACGTGGGAGGCGGGAACACCCCCGACTACAGTTTGGCGTCTACAGACGGCAGCGTTGGAAGACCAGGCGTTCCAGAGATCATTGGAGTGTGCGGTGACCGGATATTTTGAGCTGAATGCGTGCTCTGCGGAATCTGTTTTGAAGGAATGGGAAGCCTTTAAAGTGGTGACCAGAGGGCATTGTTTAGGGCAGACGTGGAACACCCGTAAACAACTTGGCATATCCCTGTCCGCTATTGAGGGACAATTGCTCCAACTAGAGATGCTAGCCATTGTCTCACCCGAAAAGCAAAAGCAACTGGATGACGTCTATGCAGAGAGGGAAGCGTTACTAGAAAGGTTGCATTGTCACAATTATCTAGCGCACTAGGCCCGCTCACAGTCTACAGCAGACAAGGTGGGAAAACTACTGGCCTACTTAATAAGACAAGAACATCCTCAATGCCCTATACAGATGTTGGTGGATGAGCTAGGGCACAAGAAATGTACACCGGAAGACATTCATGCAGTCATGACAGAACAATACACCAGGTTACATGCACCCCAACCATCTGGGAATGGCCAATCTATTGAGTCAGTTCTCACACTGGCGGTCTATAAATTCCTCGCCCTGGATTCCCCACTGACAGAGGACGAAATCCGGGATGTGCTGCGGTCACTGGCATCCGGAAAGACGCCAGGAGCTGACGGGCACCTCACTGAATTCTTCAAGACATACGCGGAGACACTAGAGCCTCGTCTACACTCCCTATATACAGCTGCAATCAATGACATGACCTTACCACCCTCACTGTGTATGGCTAATGTGGTCTCCCTGTTGAAACCGGGTAAAGATTCAATCTCCACGGGATCATATAGGCCGATAGTGATACTAAATGTCGTATGTAAAATCTTAGCAAAGATTTTAGCTAACCGGCTGGTACCCCTCGTTCTCAACCTGGTGCACCCAGACCAGAATAAGTTTGTCCCTCACCATAATACTGCACTGAACATCCACCGCTACTTTAGGGTGGCCGAGTATGCCCCCATCAGTTGCATGGTACTGGACCTCGAGAAGGCCTTTCATTCGCTAGACTGGAATTTCCTTTTCGTCGCCCTGGCCCGGTATGGCTTGGGGCCTCACTTCCTTAGTATGGTTAAGATGCTATATAAACGGCAAACCGCCTGGGTTCGGACGGGCCCCTATATATCTGACCTCATACAGGTGAGACGGGGGACTCGGCAAGGATGCTCATTGTCCCCCCTCCTCTTTGCGCTTGCGGTTGAACCACTTGCGGCACACATCCGCATGCATGTGGACGAGGGAGTCACCTTGGGAGATGGCACACATGTAATTTCGTTATGTGCCGACGACCTGCTGTTGTATGTACGTGACCTTCATAGCATCCCGTCTTCCTTAGATCAAGTTCTAACCTGCTTTGCCTTGGCTTCGGGACTGAGGGTCAACGCTGCAAAATCTATTCTCTCCCAGTTTCGCAGGAGACCCCCATATCCAAGATACTTCCTAGGGGATGTCTCGGTGACATGGTGTACTGATCCTTTTAGATACTTAGGGGTACGCATATACCGTACGAAGGAGAACCTGTTCGAAGGGAACATAATCGGAGCCACTACAGTCATTCAGTCACAAATGAGCTCAGGAAGACTCGGCCTTGGCGATTTCGGGGAGGGTTGCCCTTGTAAAAATGGTAGCCCTCCCCCGCCTCCTCTACTACTTCACTACCTTGCCAATTAACATCTCCCCTCTCTTTTTTCGCAAATGGGAAAAGACAGTAAGGGACTTTTTTTTTATAAACACATTTTTATTGATTTACATAAGAAAAACACCAGCCTTTCAGCACAACCCCATGAAAATCTAGGATTACATATAAGAATCTGCGCAACCCATCTGACAGATATTATTAAAACACAGTTATTTGAAAATTGGACAGTCCCCTCTATGATCACCCCACCTCCCTCAGCCATTTTCCCACACACTCTGCAATATTTCTTGGGACACCCATGCGCTTCATACATAACTTTCTCCTGCATGGCGCACCAGTCCACCCCAGTCCGCCATCGCCCGACACTTGGGGGCTCAGGGCATTTCCATGAGGCTGTGATGTCTCTCTTGGCGACCACCATTGCTGTAGTTAGAAACACCTTCTCATTCCGAGATCCATCTAACCCATCAGTAAGGCCCAGGAGTGTGTGCTTCGGGTCGTGGGGGACCTCCCATCCCAAGATTTCAGTAAGCTCTTCCCCTATTTTCCTCCAGAACCGTGCCAGGCCGGGACAGGCCCACACCATATGAAGGAAGTCAGCCAGGTCGTGACCACATCTAGTACAGGCTGGCGTCGGACTAAACCCTACCCGATCAAGGCACGTCAGGCTGAGATATGCAGCATCTAAATAGTACAGCTGGACCCGGCGCAGCCTAGCAGATGCAGTGACTGTTCGGGGAGCCATAAGCAACACTGGGAGAAGGCTCTGAAGAGGGCATTCACTGATCAGGAGTGGCCTGCCACCCTGAGTTGTCCGGCGCATAGCCCACGCCATCAATGATTTAAACAAATCAAATTTTTTATCCTACATCTGGCATATCTCGCCCCAGCCCAAATCAATAAGTATTTTCTCAGATCAGATGCTGCTTGCCCAGGAAGTCGCTTATTAGACGCAGATATACTCCACATGCTATGGCATTGCCCTCCCTAAGTGAATATTGGGGCAAAGTGACGACTATGCTGGTAGCCTGTCCATCCCGCAACCTCCCCTTTCATTGGGAAGTTCCCATACTGCAATTATTCAGTAGAAATAAGAAAAATAGGGCCGCAACCCGTTTTCTTGATTTGGAGCTAATTGCGGCTAAGCACCTGATCACCAAAAGATGGAAATCCCAGATGGCATCTCGCAGAACAGCCAAGCGCCGTTCCCTGCTTAATTGGGCAAGGGCTGAAAATACTTGAGGCTAACTTGCTTTAGTCTGTTAGCAGTTTCCCAGTCAGTACTTGACCTTAAATGTAGTGTGAAACCTACTTCTAGAGTAGAACAGTGGCTTAGGCCTGGTGAAAGAATGGGCTGGGTGTGGGGTATCCAAACTATACGGGATCAGGAAGAAAAGCTGAGGTGGGTTCTGAAACAACATTATCCTGAAGGGGACAGGGGTGAAGCCTGTCCATTCATAATTTAGTGTATGAGACCTGAAGAATAGAAAGCCTTTGTCCCCAAGGCCTACGCTAACCAGGCTGGCTCCAAGCCAACTGTGAGGAAAGCTGCCCCAGAACTAGTTCAATGAAGACTGCGAAAAGGACTGCTCATTTCCATGGCCACACTTCTGGGTGGACCCAAGGGCTCTGCACAAGTGAGAAAGAGTTCCCCTATTTTGGATTTTAGGAGAGAGGTGCATCGTGGGATTGTTTGCAGTAAGACAAACAGGATGGCAAGAGCTGTCTCTGGGAACTTTTCTCCCATTGGTTAGGGAGTGTCCAAGAGTCACATCCACCAACTAGCCAATGCCAACTATAAATGTGGCACCCAAAGGAACCCACCTCAGAACATGTTCTGGACTTGCAGGAGATCAAAAGAGATTGGACCTGCTGTCTGAAACTTGAGAGAAGCTCGGAAGGCCTCGATCTACTCCCTTTTGTACCCATGACAAAGAAAGGCACTCAGAGGATCAGTTAGTTTACTCTTTGTGTGGCTACAGGGACCCAACAATCTGCAAAGGCTTTTTTCCTTAAGTGACCACTTGACCTGTACCAACTAACCCTGGATTGGATCTTGCTTGTGGTCTCTGCTGGAGTGAGTCCTGGCCCCTAAGTGCCATCCCTATGGTCCTGGGACCTCAGAAGTGTCTTTGAGGAGCGGCTGCAGAAACTCTGAAAAGCTGGGACTTAAACAAACAAAGTTGGATTTCCAAGACCTCCAGAGCCATCAGATAGACCTTGCAGCAAAGGTGTGCGATTTTGATGAAACTTCACCTGATACAGATTCTGGCTTGCTTTAATAAAACATATTGAGAGCCTTAAAAAAACTAAGTCAGAAGGTAAAATCTTTGACTGGAACAATCCCCCTTGGGGTACCTGACTCGCGTGCCATTGTGCCTAAAGTACAGCTTACATAGACTATCATTGCTGCTTAGTGATTTTTGGCACTATTCTTATCAAAACTTTCATGTCTCCAGTATCCCCTTGCTGGGATTTTTGCTGTTTGGCTCTGTGTTTCTAATTTGGTTTGGGGTTTTTATTGTTTTGTGTTTTAACATTTTAGGTATTGCATAAATACTTTACACCTAGCTCTATGTTAAGCCTGTCTACGCTGTGCCAA
Organism: Lissotriton vulgaris; assembly: GCF_964263255.1. NCBI lineage: Eukaryota > Metazoa > Chordata > Amphibia > Caudata > Salamandridae > Lissotriton > Lissotriton vulgaris. The sequence continues at coordinate 1,035,918,495 of NC_141685.1, forward strand.
AGATACAATGGGAAACGGTGCCGGTTAATTTGGTGACTTTGGGGTACACCCTGGCACGTTAGTTGTATTATTCCTTAAAGCTGGGGGACTGCGCTCCTCAAATATTAGTCCACTTTCTTACACTGCTGAACGTCTGCCTGTTTCATCCAGGATCTCACTTGTGGTCTCATGTACTCACTGCTGCACCAGTGCCAGGGCCGTGCTGAGACTGGCCAGAAGGCGTCAGTAATACACCGGTATCTGTCTGCTCTCTGCAGGTCTACAGCCAATGCCAGTTCCAATGCTAAGGGAGAGGATGTGGTCCGTCGGCTAGACTGCCGACTCTGGTGCTGGAAACCAGGGTTCGAGCCTCAGGGTCGCGTTCCCACATCCTGGGATTCTGGGCAAATCACTTAATCTTGCTGTGCCTGAATGTGTAAGTAACCGGTGCTCATGTAAAGCGCTCCAATACCTTCGGGTCGAGTTTGCGCAATATAAATATGCACACAAAAAATGCCACGGTGACACAGATCAACCAATGGGCATTGTCGCTGCACCAGTGTCACGCGCACTAGTCTTTGGATGTCAGTGCTGTCCCAGGGCGCGCTCTATCCCGGGCCTTTAGTCAGTGCCATACTGTGGCTCAGCACTAGCGGCCGGATTCATGAAAGACCCGTTTTGCGAGTCTGAAATAGCGATTCATAAGGCCCATAGGAATGAATGGGGAGTATTCCTTATTTGCGATTAGCAATTTCCTAATCGCACATAAGATAGCGATTTGAAGGGTGCAGGGGTGTCCAAAGGACACCCTGTAGCACCCCTTAAATGCACATTTCAACAGGTGTTGCGCATCCACATGTCAAAAGGACATGTGTGTGTGTAACATGCAACTTAGAAAAATGCTTTTAAAAGCATTTTTCTAAGTTTTCTCTATTTACCACGAGGTTTGACCTCGCGGTAAATAGCGGCCGAAAATTGCGATTTCGCAATTTTAAAATGTTTCAAGAATAGCATTTAAGGAATCTCTAATAGAGATTCCTTAAATGCTATTCCTCGCAAATTTGTGAGTTTCTAAATAGCGAATTTTGCATTTGGGATGATGAATCCCAAATGCAAAAATTGCACTCGCCAAGGGCCAGATTCTCAGAATCTGGCCCTTGAATCTGGCCCTTTGCGAGCGCAAATATGATTGATGAATCAGGCTGTCGCTTCTGATTCCCTGATTTCTTCATACCTCCAGGTGTCATAATGTATCTGGCCACAGGGTGTCACTAATTACCCCAGGTTAGCTCCGTCCAGGTCTCCAGGACCTCATCCCTGCCAACAACACATACGGTGAGGGTTCTCTGGGTGTCACTGCTGGGTGTTCCGTGTTAGGAGTGCAGGGAGTTGGCCGTGGGGTCCTGGCGGCGCCTGTGGTCCTTGCCCCCTTCAGTCACATTGCTTATGTTGGTTAACCTGAATGGCTCCCGGCTTCAGCAATTAAAATAAGGCATTTCTCAGGCCCATAAAGTCCCCCACTGAAGGCTTGGCCTCTCCAGAACCCCGGCAGTCCCTCGCTCCTGAAGTTTTTAATAAGAAGCGGCGCTGAGAAATCCTGCCCTGGAATGCAAGCTTTGGGGTTGTCCAATGGAATGTGTGTATCGGGGGAAAAAACACTCAAGTCTGAACAATCATTGTGGGAGTCGGAGGTCTGTGCAGACACTCGAGCACAAGGGGTCTCTGTAGACATCCAGGGACAAAGGGGGGTCCCGGGTTGTACAGACACCGAAGGACGAGGGGGTCGCACAGGTGCCCAAGAGCAAAGGGTGAATGTACAGGCATTCGGGGACGCGGGTTTGTGGAGAGGGGCCTATAAGGCATTCAAAGGGCGGGGTGTTGAAAGGGTCCGAGTGAGATACTTACACCTAACAGAGCTGCCTACAGGCAGCTGTATTGACGAAGGGAGGCTGTGGAGATTCGGGGACAGGAGAGTACGTACAGCTGTTCGTGAAAATGAAATGAAATGAAATGAAAGCAGGATTTGTATAGCGCATGGCTGCCCGAGAGCGTCCCAGCGCTGAGATTGCATATACAGCTGAGGGGAGGAAGAGGGGGGGGGACAAAGGGTAAAAGAAGGGAGAGGAGTCGGCAGAGAACTCATCCCAAAAGAAGTGAATCCCCACAAACTATCTGTGTCTACACCCGCAGGCACCATCAGCACCTTGCGCGTTACATGGGCCCTCATTACCACGTGAAGGTGCCGGAACCCTCATTCGCCTGAGATGCAGGGTACCTCATTCCCTCCAAGGAGCCGGGCCTCCTCTCCTGAGCAGCAGTGCCCAAGTTCACGTTTGAGGCTGGTGGTCATCCCTGCCCTCTGCTCCCCTGCATACACCCTTCAAGGTGCAGTGCCGCCACTCCCTACAGGGTGGAGGGCACTCCAAACCAGCCAACCTGCAGGGTTTTTCTTTCCCTCGGAGGGGCAGAGGCCCCTGCTTACTTTGAGACGAAAGGGCCCTCCACTCAGATGTGACGTCGAGTGAGTCACAAATTCTTGAGGCCCAGAAGGCTGCATCTGAGGTGCAGGATTTCACCCCCTCTAAGGTGCAAGAGCCATCGCTGGCGCTGTGTGGCAGAGCTCACTTCCTCTGGGGGTAGACATGCCATGCCCTTCGGGATGCAGAGTACCTTGCTCCCTTTGATTTCCAGAGGCCCCAGCTCCTTTTGAGGGGCCTCTTCACCTCCCCCCTCTGAGAGGCCGGAAGCGCCCTTTGAGGCGCCGGGGTGCTCGCTTGTCCCTGAGGAGCAGAGACCTCACTCACTTTGGATTCCTGGATACATGAGAGTGAGAAGTAGAGGGCCTCGCTCTCAGAGAGGCGCAGGGGCCCTCACTCACTCAGAGGCGCGGCTTCCCTGCTCACTCCCACCAGCTGGGCCCTCACTCTCCGCAGCAGAGGTACCATCGCTCACGCCGAACGTCACTTCATGTGGGGTGCAAGGCCCCGCGCCATCGCAGGAGCAGAGTCGCCTCTCACTCCTAGCAGCTAGAGCCCTCCCTTTCTCTGAGGTGTGACCAGCATTAACCCTGAAGTGTTCCCGCTCAGCTGTGAGAGTCATGAGGTCACCTACACCCGTCTCGTCAGCGGCCGAAGGAGGCCCCTGCAGCCGTCTCCTGGTATAATAAACACCAGGAGGGGGGCTGTCACCGAGCAACGCGGGAAGAATGCAGGGAGCGTGGAAAGGCGTCAGGAATGTGCAGGGGCAGCGAGAAGCCCAGGTACCCGCGGAGAGCAGGATAATCTACACGGCCCCCTCCAGCAGAGATCAGCTCTTTACGGAGACTCCCAGCGCAGACAATGGGGTTAATATACTGCACCATGGCGGGGACCGGCTCTTTGAAGGACCTCTTTAGCACAGGCACACCCCACCTCCAGCACAGGGCAAAGCTTAAAACTCCCACTCTGGCAGAGTAAACTTGGTAAATAAAGCGCACCTTCTTCAGCACGGATCGGCTCTTCAAATGGCAGTTCTAGCAAAGAAAATGAATTCGTTAGATGAGAGCACAGTGTCTCAAGCAGGGATAGGTCTTGAAGTACCTCTCCAGCACGGGCTAGGCAGTTCAAGGCTAGCTGAATGCAAAGCACCCGGCCCCTAGAAGAGATCAGCTCTTTAAAGGGCCGCTCTACCACAGGGCACGTGTTGAGTACACCGCAACTGCTCCCGGAGCCATTACCTCCTCGTTAGTCTTCCTCGCCACATGACTAACGAAGTGAGCTTCAGCTCCACACCAGAACCATCCAAAGCAAAAGTTAGCCTCCCATCCTCTCCCAATATGGCCGACCCATACACCCCATGACCCCTATAAGAGGCAGGTCGGCCCAACCCCAAATCCTGTTATTTCTTTTCTGCGCAAGTCTCTCCAGATGCGTCATGTAAGTGGTACCTGCTTTAGCAGGTACATGGGTTCCGGGTGGCGGTTCTGCGGTTCTGGTCCACTGCGTTCTGGTCACAAGCCTTCTTTTTCTACTCGGAGTCGCCGGGTGAAGCAGGCTATCCTGCTGGCTTACAATTCACAGGGTTCTGATCTCCCGGGGTTGGTCCAGGGCCGTTCCACCCGGAGCGTCTCTGTGTCTTGGGCCTCTTTTAAGGGTGTGTCCATTGAGGAAATCTGATGGGCTGCAACGTGGTCTTCTCCCCACATGTTTATGGAACACTATCGGGTGGTCCTGGGGGGCTCCTCTCCTGAGGATTTTGCGGGAGCTGTTCTGAGTGCTCGTTCTGCCCTCCCTTGATCTGTCCCTTGTTTGGTCTATGTTGTGATTCTGTTGTTTCTTTTCACAATGGATTAAACGTTGTTTTGGTTACCTGTTTCCGCCTTGGTGGTGGTTTCTTGTGTACCATGAAGTCTTCCTGGCTTGGGTATGTGCTCACTTCGTTGGTCATGTGGCGAGGAAGACTAACGAGGAGGTAATGCCCCGGTTACTTACCGGTAATCTTCATTACTCCGAGTATAGTCTTCCTTACCACATGAGTTCCCATCCCTCCCTTCCGGTCTGGCTTTCGGCTTCCTGTTGAGGCTTGCTAGTTTCAGGATTTGGGGTTGGGCTGACCCGCCTCTTATAGGGGTCATGGGGTGTATGGGTCGGCCATATTGGGAGAGGATGGGAGGCATGGGAGGCTAACTTTTGCTTTGGAGGCTTCTGGTGTGGAGCTGAAGCTCACTTCGTTAGTCATGTGGTGAGGAAGACTATACTCGGAGTAATGAAGATTACCAGTAAGTAACAGGGGCATTATCTATTTGCTGGGCCCTTCCTAGCCCAATGAGCTCGGTGGATAGCTCACTCCTCGCAGGGGCGCTTCAAAGGGCTTCTCTGAGACAGACCCTGGTCAGGCTGGCCTTTAGGACAATCTTGCAAGGCCTGAAGGCTGCTTGTGGACATGTTTTATGTTTATGGTCTGGTGGTCCAGTTTTTAATGTTGATATCCCTCATTTTACCACAAAAAAACAGCAAGAACAAATTCATACAGTCTCCCATAGCTTGCAAAACACCTAGACATTGAATCTTTACCAGCTCCAACTGCCCGGATTTTCAAATGTGGAACACTTTTTATGCTGTGGCTTGACATAAGTTGGGAGCCAGGATTACGTTTCGATTGGGCATAAGATGTGTGCTTCTACAAAAAAGTGCTTCTCATCCACACAGATGTGATAATTTTGTTTATTAAACCAGATGCCTGAGGTTGAACTTTCAGGGGCACACACAGCACTGTAAGGCCGTAGAAGTGTCTTGTATAATTAGATAATTTACATTGTTTTCTCTGGCAGCAGCACAGATAGGAGGGCAGTCAAAACCTACCTGGATTTTTAGGTCGGGCTTGACAATGCATTCATAAGCCAGCCCTATTGGAATGGCCAATGCTTGTTAAGTTATCAGATTCACTAATGAAGGCCACTTTTATTTTGATGTCCGGGCTTCCTTTCTGTCCCAACCGGACCTTGGGACAGACCATACTTTCTGCATTCATTATCATTCCTTAGCAAGGACTGGCACTTTAAATGGCCTCTCTGACACAAACCATACGTTCGTGGGCCTTAAAAACGTCCTATTTCATGGCAATGGGGCGCCTAGATGCTCCTTGGAGCGATTGCCGCGCGTTACAAATTGGCACTTACATTACATTACATTACAATGACTGGTTTATAATCGATTTGTCACAATACAGTTTATTTACAAAACCCCACGATTTATACTTCACATAGACTTGCAATGCCATTTTCTTTCCACTTACCATCATAATACATTCCCCCTTCATGTATATATTGTGGCAAAACAGGCAACTCAGGGGAATCCCATCCCGGACAAAGGAAAGGCAAGGCGTTCACGAACTTTAGAACAAGCATTTGCAATGCAATAGGTCTCGCATTATTTAAGTTTGAGCTATTAGCATTGTAAATGGCAATTGTTTTTTGCTTTATGCTATATTTTTTTTTTACATAAAAAGCTTCATATAAAATATGTTTTATTAAAGTTATTTATGCAGTATCTAAATTTTGTTTGCATAAAACAGTATAATAATATCTTAGTAAAAAAGTCAAATATTTTAATGGAAATTCACCAAACGTTCATTTATGTGTTGGTTTTGAAAATAGCTAAATTAATAGCTTTGTCATTTACAATGCCAATAGTTATAACTTTCGCAAATGTGACACCTATAGCATTTGTAATGCAACATTTGTATTTACGTGACTTAGATGTATTGATATTACAAATAACAATGGCTTTTAATTTTTTTTAATACTTAATAAAAGTGATTGTAATTTATAATGGCAATAGCTTAAACTTTTGTAAATAACTTTTGTGAAGATTATGTTCAGTGTATTTTATTGTAACAAAATCCAAGAACAGAAGTGAAATATTAACATCTTTTTGTGACATTTGTAATAAAGCTTGAAACATTGAGAGAACATATTTGTGCTGTGGTGGTGCTGAGTGATGCTGTGGTGGTGCTGAATGGGGCTGTGGTGATGCTGAGTGATGCAGTGGTGGTGCTGAGTGGTGCTATGGTGGTGCTGTGGTGGTGCTGAGTGATGCTGAGTGATGCTGTGGTGGTGCTGAGTGGTGCTGTGGTGGTTCTGAGTGATGCTGTGGTGGTTCTGACTGATAATGTGGTGGTGCTGAGTGACTGTACTCACTGTCACTCTGCACTCACTGTCACTCTGCACGCACTGTCACTCTGCACGCACTGTCACTCTGCACGCACTGTCACTCTGCACTCACTGTCACTCTGCACTCACTGTCACTCTGCACTCACTGTCACTCTGCACTCACTGTCACTCTGCACTCACTGTCACTCTGCACTCACTGTCACTCTGCACTCACTGTCACTCTGCACTCACTGTCACTCTGCACTCACTGTCACTCTGCACTCACTGTCACTCTGCACTCACTGTCACTCTGCACTCACTGTCACTCTGCACTCACTCTGCACTCACTGTCACTCTGCACTCACTCTGCACTCACTGTCACTCTGCACTCACTGTCACTCTGCACTCACTGTCACTCTGCACTCACTGTCACTCTGCACTCACTGTCACTCTGCACGCACTCTGCACTCACTGTCACTCTGCACTCACTGTCACTCTGCACGCACTCTGCACTCACTGTCACTCTGCACTCACTGTCACTCTGCACCCACTGTCACTCTGCACTCACTGTCACTCTGCACTCACTCTGCACTCACTGTCACTCTGCACTCACTGTGACTCTGCACTCACTGTCACTCTGCACTCACTGTCACTCTGCACGCACTCTGCACTCACTGTCACTCTGCACTCACTGTCACTCTGCACTCACTGTCACTCTGCACTCTGTCACTCTGCACTCACTGTCACTCTGCACTCACTGTCACTCTGCACTCACTGTCACTCTGCACTCACTGTCACTTCGCACTCACTGTCACTCCGCACTCACTGTCACTCTGCACTCACTGTCACTCTGCACTCACTGTCACTCTGCACTCACTGTCACTCTGCACTCACTGTCACTCTGCACTCACTGTCACTCTGCACTCACTGTCACTTCGCACTCACTGTCACTTCGCACTCACTGTCACTCCGCACTCACTGTCACTCTGCACTCACTGTCACTCTGCACTCACTGTCACTCCGCACTCACTGTCACTCCGCACTCACTGTCACTCCGCACTCACTGTCACTCCGCACTCACTGTCACTCTGCACTCACTGTCACTCTGCACTCACTCTGCACTCACTGTCACTCTGCACGCACTCTGCACTCACTGTCACTCTGCACTCACTGTCACTCTGCACTCACTGTCACTCCGCACTCACTGTCACTCTGCACTCACTGTCACTCTGCACTCACTGTCACTCTGCATGCACTCTGCACTCACTGTCACTCTGCACTCACTGCATGCACTCTGCACTCACTGTCACTCTGCACTCACTCTGCACTCACTGTCACTCTGCACTCACTGTCACTCTGCACTCACTGTCACTCTGCACTCACTGTCACTCTGCATGCACTCTGCACTCACTGTCACTCTGCACTCACTGCATGCACTCTGCACTCACTGTCACTCTGCACTCACTCTGCACTCATCATTACTGTTCCTTTTGTGGCATAAAACGGGTACCTCTTCTGCGTGCACTGGTTTATGTCAGAGGAGCTAAGCTTGGTCAATGTCTGAACAAAATGGCAAAATGATATGTTCCTGCAACAGCACAAGGCCGTAGATTAGAAGCTACGAGGTAAGAGACAAAATGTACCCGCAATACCAAAGTACTAAACGCTTCACTGTATCTTGGAGGAATGTACTTACAAAAAAAAAAATCAATCACCCATAACAACGAACCCACCCGACCCGTCCTTATCAAAACAGATCAGACGAAGACTTGATGGAGAGGGCCAGGCACACAACCCGGCCATCGGTCGCCTGGGAAACCAGATCCATCCACGGCTCAGGAGTCCTCTGTGCGTGGACAGGGTGTACTCCAGGAATCAAGTCCGTGCAATTGTACCTAATAATTTTCTCATAAAAAACTCACTGCGCATTCCACCCTCAACGAACAACACGCTTGGCAAAACAACATGCACGGCAAAGGAAACCGGCCGCTCGCACACTCTCCTCTCCTGCCTCCTTGTATCATACCAAGTCACGGACATGCGCAGACGTCGTGATGCGCATTTGATTCAAGTATTTTACAGTTTTATAAAAAATACTCACTGCGCATTCACCAATCAACGCGCGCGGCAAAGGAAACCGCCGCGCACACACGCTCCTTTGCCCTAAGGTAAGCAATTACGGCGGACTCCCGCTTTCGTTTTCCGCCGGCCTGCGAACAGGAAGTCAGGCAGGCCGGGCGGGACAACCGGAAGTAGGAGGGCGGGAGCCTACCCCGCCTCCCACGGAAGAGCCGCGATTGTTTGGCGCACCGGAGCAGGCAGGAGCCTACCCTGCGCCCCGGTGCCGAAGAAGGGAAGAAGAGTCTTGCTGCCGGTGGGAGCCGCTGCACTGAGGATGCCGGTGAGTGGGGCTTCGCCTTGTTGGGGGGGGGGGGGGGGGGGGGGGGGGTCTGTGTGCGCGCGCGCGGCGGCGGACTGTGTATGTGTGTGAGCGTGCATGTGTGTGTGTATGTGTCCTGGAGTCTGTGTGTATGCGTGTGTGTGACGGGGGGGGGGGGGGGTTGCCTGTCTGGGTGCCTGCGTGTCTGTGTAAGTGTAAATGCGTGTGCGTGTGTGTGGAGCCGAGAGGAGAGGGGCTGGTGTGTGTGGAGGGGTCTCTGTGTATGCGTGTAGGTGACGGGGGTGTGCCTGTGTATGCGTGTGTATGTGCGCATGCGTGAGTGCTGTGTATGCGTGTGGCTGTGATGTGCGCATGCGTGAATGTTGACGCGCGTGCACGCAGCTCAATCCAGCCGCTCGTCACAGTTTTGTGTCCCTCATTCCCCCGTGTCAGACGACTATAAGTCTCCAGCCTGGACGCATCCTTCGGATGCGATGTCCAGGCGAGACCTAAAAAGGGACATAGGGCAGGCCAGGCTGCAGGCTTGGCATGGGCGAAGGCGGCCATCTTGCCACATGATCGTTTCTGAATGTGCTGGCTATGCAGGAAGGACCCTGGCTCTGGCCACTGTTGCACTTAGATCGCCAAGCCTGATACGCGCTCTATCTGGGAGGAATGGCAGTGAAACGTATTGACGTGGACCATCTACTGAACTCTGAGACATTCCCTACCCAGTAACGGATTAACATGAGATCAGGTGCCGAGACCTTGACGGACAAACAATGACCCGCCTCAGGATTTGGAGAGGTGAGATGAGAACAGTTTAAGCCTTGGCGCTTCCACTGCAGTAGCCCTTGAGGTAGCCGCAAATGCTTTGTGTGTTTCGTGGGTCCTAAAATACTGCTTTCTGGTAGCGTTTGACCATCGAGTGCTATGGAGGAAGTGCTGCATGTCTGTGGAAGACACCTTTTACACATTTACATTTGCCTTTTATACTTTTCCTTCCCGACTCACTTTACTTCTATATTTTTAATGCCCAATGAGTGAGCTTATGCAGGTGACACCCAGATATGAGCATAACCTTCCCCCCACTGCAGCATTAAAATACTGCCAAGCACTTGCTGGGACCGGGAATCTCCAATTGTAGTCTGAGAGGCTTCTCACACAGGAGATGTTCTGATACCCCCCACCCTCCTCTGTAAGTGAGGGGGTTTAGACATGCGGTGGGGGAGGTAAGCTTTCATGCATTGCAACTAGCCTAAACCTCTAGGAGGAGGTTTGGGCAGAGGGAGCTGTTGTAACTTAGAATGCTCCTTTCGCCTTTTCCCCATTCCCCCCCTATCTCTCCTGTACTTTGGTACAGACCGTTCTAACAGCTAGGCGCCTGCTATCGAACGTTGAGATAGCAGTCGCACCCCGAGTTGACAAGCTGGCGGCATCGTTATGACTTCTACTCAATAAATTGAAGTAATTATCAACCCATATCGTTTCCTCTTTACTACAGGAGCCTTGTTTGCCCACAGACTGATGGTGAGGCAGAGGGGTAATCTGTGAATGCGAGGGGATGAGAGGTAATGTAAGTATGTGTGCAAGGGCATGGAGCTCGTAAAAACGTGTAGGGTACGTTGTGATTTGGGAAAAGGAGACAAGAAAATGGAGAAACTAAGAGATCTTGACAGCGTGGCAAGTGGTATGGGAACAAAGTCTCAGGGAAAGAGAGCCACTAGCTACGGGGACACAGAAACCACAAAACCACACTAAAGGGAGGTAAGGAATCACTGAGGCACAAAAAATAACACTCTGAAGAGAGATACATCTCTAGGCAAGACAAATAACTACAGAGGCACCTAACCACTCAATCATAGGTCACAAGACTTGTGCACATCTATGGAACACTGCCACAGTGGAAGCCCATAAACTAAAGTCAAGAAAATCATGCTCTCAAAGGTCAGGAGGAACGTTATTAGATTTGTGTTCTCTATGGACCACTACAAACAAGAGACACCCACAACGTGCTGTCAACATGACCAGTCACAAGACTCTGGCTTCTCTGTTGAAAACCACTGCTACACAAATCCACAAAAGACAATCAAAACGACCACTTACACAGGCATAGGCAAAGTGAACATTGCAGGAAAATTCCAACATAACCACAATCAACAGAGTTCTGGTAGCAGGTTGCAACACAGATTCCACTCTACAGAGCCTGCCACTGGGTAAACCTACAACATATAGTCAATAACCACATTTATGGAGGTCAGTTGGACAGGTACAATAATTGTGATCCTCCAAGGAACACCAACACATAGCACACCCCCTACGCACAGCCAATATAACCAGAATCGCACAGATCAGGTGAAAGTTCACAAGGCCCATCTCCCTCTCGGAAGCACCACTACAAGAGAAACCTACGACTTACTAGGCCGGGGCGGTGAACTTCACTCAGTTTGTGGAGTTTTCTGCACTCCGCGAAGCTCGAGATGTGCAGAAAACTCTGCTTCGCGATGTGCAGCGGAGTTTTTTCCCCACTCGTGATCGCGACCGGTAAGTTCGCGAGCACGAGCTGCCGCTCAGGTAGATTTTCTACACGAGCAGCAGGAATACCAGCACAAACTGCAGTTTGCACTGCACTCCGCCACTTGCAGAACTTCGCAGATTTTTTTTTGTAACTTCTCAGAGTTCCGCGTAGCAAAACTCTGTGAACTACGCCCAGGCCTGCTACTTACTTTCAGTATGACCTATGTCGCAAAACACCATCTCCTCTAAGAAGTGTCACCAGCGGAAAAACTCAAAACCTGCAGTCAACAATCACTTTCACACGCGTATGGTAGGGTGCCGAAACGCCACAATCTCGAGTTAGCAAGATCACACTAGCACAGGTCAGGTCTATGGTCAAAAAGCAGATCTTCATGATTCACAACCACAGGGCATACCCACTGCATACGACCAACATGACGACTCTACACAAGGTCGGATAGAAGTTCAGAAAGACATGTCCTCCTCTATAGAGCAAACACAAGGAGATGATGGACCGAGCACTGAAACTTTTCAGACACTCACCTCCAGTCACAGATCTGGGTTGAATCCATCATCTTTCCGTATCTCACTTCACTACCCCAGTTCAGACCCAGCCATATGCAAATCAGTCTTGACCCTAATCCTCATGAGAACAGTACAGCCCGAACTGCCAATCCGAGGCTTCCCTGGACTGGAAACAAGCATTGTGGTACCGGTTTCGTGGCAACACCTAATATCAGCCAAGTTAGCTTCAATCAAGTGGCAAAGTGAGCAAGGAACCCACGCCTAGGCATTCTCTGCCAACTTAGGACAAACAAAGCAAACACAAGGAGATGATGGACGGAGCACTGAAACTTTTCAGACACTCGCCCCCAGTCACAGATTTGGGTTGAATCCATCATCGTTCTGTAGCTCACTTCGCCTGTTCACCCTAATTTGGCAGGGTATGCCCAGGCGTGGGCAATGGGGGCATGGCTGGGTGAAGGCCAGGGTCGGATTGATCAGGGGGGTACTCGGGCAATGGGCAGATATGCGAGTTGCAGCTGTGGACCACCTTTCTGGGCAGCATGGAGACCTATTTGCCCTGTGTTTGTGCTGTTTAAGTGCCGACCGCGGCCCAGTGGGGGCCTGAGCGACATTCCCGGAGACTGATGGGTCTCTGTTCCCTTCCTTTTATCAATAGGGCGGAGGAGTCATTCCCAATCTCTCGCTGAGCCGGACCAATAATGTACGCTGATTTAGGGGGTGCGAGGCATTAGTGGCCTCATTTATGTTCAGGTGAGGTTCACCAGTGTGAATTAACGCATGCACAAAGAGTGCTGGGAACACTTGCTTATTTGTTTTTATCTCAGTTAAGAAAACATGCCTCTTTTAGACAACCCTCCCCCCCTTTAAAAATACTTAAACCACTCAAGAAGTTGCAAATGTGAGCACTTTTCTGATTATTTTAGGGTGCCAGGCCTATTTTTCCTCCCAATCCAACCCTAGTGATGGCTGTCATCCGATTTAAGAGTACCCCTAGCTTGCTGCCCACCGGGAAACATGCAGAGTGACGGAAGTGCCAGTCGAGACAAGGAGGGCTCTGGGGACTGGGTGGCCTCTTCGCCTGAGCGGTGACGCCCACTGGTCCGGGTGAGTAGCAAACATTTCAAGGCACCTCGCGGAAGGGCAGCAGTACTACGCAAGCCGTACGACCGTACTATTGGGGAACAGTTGGAGGGGTAACAGAACACTTACCGAAATGGTTCAGCACCAGGCGACGTGAGGAGGTCCGCCGAGAAGAGAAAGAAAAGATTTATGAGAAAAACATGGACTGCACCTAGACAAACACCACCCACCCACCCCACCGACCCCCTTCCAGCCAGCGACTCCAGCACCACTGGTCCAAGCAAACACACAACGCTGCACTCGTGGCAGTGCACACTGCATCTCTACCAGTGGCAATGGAAACAACTTCACTCAGACTCTTGCAGTGCCCACTGCATCCCTCTAACCGCTGCCAGTGCACTGCACGTCCCTCTGGCTCTTGCAGTGCACACTGCATCTCTCCACCCCTAGCGGGGGCACTTTGCATCCCTCTTGCTTTCATAGAGCACTCCACATTCTTCTGGCTCTTGCAGTGTCCACTGCAGCCTCCTACAGCTCACAGAACACTTGGCATACCACTGCCTCGTGCAATTAACTCTTTATTTGCATACTACTGGCTGCACAAACGACGTCTATCTGGGTCCTGCAGTGCACACTGCATCTCTCCAACATTGGCAGTAGAAACCACTCCACTCAGACTCTTGCGGTACTCACTGCCTCCCTCTACCACTGCCAGTGCACTGCACATCCCTCTGGCTCTTGCAGTGCACACTGCCTCTCTCTACCACTTACAGCATACATCGCATTCCCCTCGCTGTCGTAGTGGCCACTGCATCTCCCTACCAGTGGCAGCCGTATTCTCTTCGCTCTGACTCTCTGGGTCCCCACTGTATCCCTCACCACTGCCAACACCCCCTTGGCTCCTGCAGTGCACTATGCCTCTCTCCACCAGTAGCAGGAAAGCACCCCACGTCCCTCTGGCTCTTGCAGTGTCCACTGCAGTCCTCAACCACTGGCAGTGCAAACCACACACCCCTGGATCGCCAGTGCACCCTGCATCTCATTACGAAGTACAGTGCGAGTCACATACTAATCTACCACACACAGTGCACCCCGTCCCCGCGCGCCTCGCTTTGCACACTGCACCTCTGTGCCTCTTTCAAAAGGGATGTGGCTAATGGAAGGGTGCAAGATCACAGGAAAGCTACCGAAATTGGATTCTCAGACACACGGACAACCTTCTGGACCAGACCGAGAACAAACCTCTCCTAGATAACACAATAATACATAGGTAGTATATCCTTCATTAAATATACATCAACATTGTCCCACAACACAAAATTATTTGAAAAACATACTTTTTTTTAATTTTTGGACATAAAAGATATAATCATAACAGAATAGCGTCATCCACATTTTCATTCAATATATACAATTTCTTAAACAAGAACCGATAATGTCGCAGGATGACTGTACTTCGAAAGTTATTGGTTCTTGTTTGGAAGTGCACGAGGACTTCGGCCACACTAAGAACTGAAGGGGGTACCGGTTCTCCTCTTCCATATTCAGGAATTCTCTCCAGCCATTGATTACTGCCCTATTTTTCCAAGGATCAGGCTACCCTTTGACGCCCGAGACTCCTGTGCCTAGCACTACTTACCAACATTGTGTAACTTAACCGCCCTTGCATCTTTGACACTTAAGCGAAGTATGCGATGATATAATCATGTTGATTGAAATTTAATGCTGTGCTTGTATGTATTTTATCTGCACTTTTATGGTCTATGACAGAAATAAAGTTATCAAATGAATGATTGAAATTCAAGATTGAGCCCCCTCTTCTCATTATATCCGATTGATTGATTTCTAAATATTAAGGAAAGTTCTGTCTACAAGAAATTATAGTTTGGGCGCCCTGACGAAGGAACTGTGGGCACGGATCCTATTCCGAAACGCGCGCCGCGCCACCTTTTGTTGTAATGTTGTGTGTGTGTATATATATTTTTATGTACTATTATCACTGTGATCTTTTGTCTAAGTTGTTGCACTGTGGTTTAGTGATGTATGGTATGATTGATGAATGTGAGGATTTGTGGTGTTATTACATGAATACATTTATGATTTTTTTGTTTTTTGGGGGACATTGTATATATAAAAATATGTAAATTAAGAAATTGTATGTATTGAAAAATTTGAATGACGCTATTCTGTTATGATTATATCTTTTATGTCCAAAAATAAAAAAGTATAATGGTTTTCAAATAATGTTGTGTTGTGAGACAATGTTGATGTATATTTAATGAAGGATATACTACCTATGTATTATTGTGTCACCTAGGAGAGGTTTGTTTTCGTTCTGATTTGTTCCCTGCCTCCCTCTCCTGGTATCTTTTGAATTCAGGGACCCTCTGTTGTTTATTGAACCTTCTGGACCAGACATATGTTGTTCTGCGCATCCCTACGCCCGCTGGCCCGAATAGGGCTTTCCCGACTCGGAAGCTGCACGTTGCTGGAGGCTCGGAGGCCGTGAATCTGTTTGAAGACCATTAATTAATTATATATACAAAAAGAAGTGGCCCAGACACAGTGTGGCTGTATGGAAATTTCGTAGTGCAATTATCAGCTCCAATTGAAGATAATAACCACAAATCAGGACACGACTCATCATGATATGACTGTGATGTACGAGCCCAGAGCTAATTAAAATACGGTGGCCATCCCACGTACAGGATATACATTGCCCATGGCTGTTATCCAACAGGTTGTTTTTAATTTACCCGCATCGGGATCTGCAACAACGCAAATGATAAAGCGGACTTGTTTTTAAAGCTGATTTCTAGTCTCCTTCGACTAGAGAAAACCGTCCTGCAGAAGGTGTCACATCACTAAAGCACCGAAACGCCGCGTCAACTGTTTTTTTCTGAATTTAAAATGTACACTGTGGTTTTTTTTAAATTGTGGAGGTTAATCCCTCTTTTTTATAATAAAATGTGATGTTTTTTAAGTAATTTTTTGCCTTGTTGTTATTTAGTGCAGTGCTCTTCTGACGTACTTCGAATTGTTTTGGTTTTGATATATATTATGCTTTGATTTAACAACCACATAGGTGGTTAGAGTGATATTGTATGTTTGCACTGGGACCATTATTGCTTTGTAATGCTTTCCGAATAGGGCTTCCACAGATCTGTGGCCAGGCACATCTCCGACCACAAACGGTATTTGAGGTGGGGCTGGAGGGTAGCTTACAAACGATAAAGCGAGGGTGGCGCAGTCAGCCACGAGGCACAGGGACCGGGGTGTGGCCAGCTACTGAGCGCAGGGCTGGGCACCGGTTTGAGCAGCGGACAGACCCAACTGTCAAGTTCGGTCAGTACAGGTTCTGAACCAACACCGCCCCCTGGTGGCATACGAGGACACCATCGGCCATTATTTTGGTGTTTACCACAGGAAAGGCACTTCATCAACGTCGAAGGCTGTTCAAAGCCAAAACCACGGCTGACGAGTAGATCAAATCAACACATCTTAAGAGTGGCATGTATGTCACGCCCAGAATGGCACACTATGTAATCTGCCACCCTCGAAGCAGCGGCAACAGGGCGACTAACTTGAACTTCACCCCCATTTCCCCAGTTGACGCGACACTCATCTCTCAATGTTCGTACGTGGTCTAGCCAGCTCAGATCTTTCAAGCTGTCCCATGTCAGGTGTGAAATATTCAAAGGCCTGGATATTCAACTAGCAACACTTTGCACTGAGGCACTTGCATCCCAGCAGCGACAATGTGAAAAGAAAGCTAGGGGCGTGTCAGTCTGGCAAACCTTGTACAGTCTGCCGACTTCTCCCTTTTCTATGGGAAATTATCTTGTACGTAAGCCTGCTTTTTATTTTTTTAACAATTTTACAATTTTGAAATCTTCACGAAGCTCACAAAGGAAAACGTTTAAAAGGGTAAACAATGCAAGAGGTTGCGACAGGGACAGCTTAACATACCCCTACACACTACACACAATGTGAGGTAAGATGTACAGCCCGTGCACGCCCGAGTATTTTATATCAGGCATGGAACAACGAGGAAGATGATCCGGTAGTTTGTGCCAATTTCACTACATTTTTGCTGTTTTCTCGCATTGATAAAGAGCCGAGCCGGTAGCCTCCTGTTAGGACACGGTGGCTTGCCTTTTCTGTCGCAAGTACCTTCTATCAGGCGTGTCCGTTCACTTAGGTCAACTGAAGCATGTCAGATGTTTTTGTGGGAACTTGATCAGGGAACTCACAGCTTTTGGCGCCATCTACTACTATTAACCATGCCATCTCCTTCGTCATTCACAAATAAAGCATGCTTGCTTCAAAATCAGTCTATAAATATTGCAGCACGATTGGCAGGGCTTTGGAAATAAGCAGGGCCAGAGGAATCTTGACGGAAACGCGGTACAAGGGAGGAGGTGCCTTTTTGGGAAAGGTGGAGCCCCTGCCCAGGTAGGACTGGTCTGAAAGCCCCCGCCCCTTCACCATGGCCTCACAACCTCCAAGCCCCCAATCTAGCTCCTTAGAAGTGATGGCCTCACAACCTCCAAGCCCCCAATCTAGCTCCTTAGAAGTGATGGGCTCAGAGCCCTGCCCCATGGCCTAACAGCCTTCAAGGCCCCAATCTAGCTCCTTAGAAGTGATGGCCTCACAACCTCCAAGCCCCCAATCTAGCTCCTTAGAAGTGATGGGCTCAGAGACCTGCCCCATGGCCTAACAGCCTCCAAGGCCCCAATCTAGCTCCTTAGAAGTGATGGGCTCAGAGGCCCACCCCGTCACCATGGCCTCACAACCCCAAAGGCCCCAATCTAGCTCCTTAGAAGTGATGGGCTCAGAGACCTGCCCCATGGCCTCACAACCTCCAAGGCCCCAATCTAGCTCCTTAGAAGTGACAGGCTCAGAGCTCCGCCCCTTCACCATGGCCTCACAATCTCCAAGGCCCCAATCTAGCTCCTTAGAAGTGACAGGCTCAGAGCTCCGCCCCTTCACCATGGCCTCACAATCTCCAAGGCCCCAATCTAGCTCCTTAGAAGTGACAGGCTCAGAGCCCTGCCCCTTCACCATGGCCTCACAACCTCCAAGGCCCCAATCTAGCTCCTTAGAAGTGACAGGCTCAGAGCCCTGCCCCTTCACCATGGCCTCACAACCTCCAAGGCCCCAATCTAGCTCCTTAGAAGTGACAGGCTCAGAGCTCCGCCCCTTCACCATGGCCTCACAATCTCCAAGGCCCCAATCTAGCTCCTTAGAAGTGACAGGCTCAGAGCTCCGCCCCTTCACCATGGCCTCACAATCTCCAAGGCCCCAATCTAGCTCCTTAGAAGTGACAGGCTCAGAGCCCTGCCCCTTCACCATGGCCTCACAACCTCCAAGGCCCCAATCTAGCTCCTTAGAAGTGACAGGCTCAGAGCTCCGCCCCTTCACCATGGCCTCACAATCTCCAAGGCCCCAATCTAGCTCCTTAGAAGTGACAGGCTCAGAGCTCCGCCCCTTCACCATGGCCTCACAATCTCCAAGGCCCCAATCTAGCTCCTTAGAAGTGACAGGCTCAGAGCCCTGCCCCTTCACCATGGCCTCACAACCTCCAAGGCCCCAATCTAGCTCCTTAGAAGTGATGGGCTCAGAGCCCTGCCCCATGGCCTCACAACCTCCAAGGCCCCAATCTAGCTCCTTAGAAGTGACAGGCTCAGAGCTCCGCCCCTTCACCATGGCCTCACAATCTCCAAGGCCCCAATCTAGCTCCTTAGAAGTGACAGGCTCAGAGCCCCGCCCCTTCACCATGGCCTCACAATCTCCAAGGCCCCAATCTAGCTCCTTAGAAGTGACAGGCTCAGAGCCCCGCCCCTTCACCATGGCCTCACAATCTCCAAGGCCCCAATCTAGCTCCTTAGAAGTGACAGGCTCAGAGCCCCGCCCATTCAAAGGCTGCAGTTCCTTTCACTGAGAGCTAACACCTGAAAACTGTTTCAAGGTATTGGCAGGTCTGGTACACCATAATGTCTGGACTTTCATTCAACCAACTGAGGAATTCTGGAAGGGATAGTCTCGACAGGTTCCTTGTGAAAACAATCTGCAAAACATGAATGCCCAAAGAATACTACCAAAACCTCACCGTTACATCTATAGATGGCAACAACAATCTAACCAAATCCAGCCGAAATAACTTCCCATATTTTTTAAGACCAGAAAAGGAATTTATTGCATACTCTGTAATAATCTGTTCACTGCATGCAGTGCTGTAGATTCACATGCTCTTCATAGCCCTGCCATCCAATGTTGGGCTCAGACGTTGCAAGTTGTCTTTCTTCGATGAAGTCTTTGGAGTCACAAGGTCTCAGTGACGACTCCTCTGGATGTAGATGCGCATGTTCCCTATTGTTAGATTGTTTTTCTCCCAGTAGGTGAAAGTAAGTATTGTGTAGTGTGTACAGGAAGAATAGCGACCATGCAAGTAGAAAGAATTACGTTAAAGAGAAAGATATCTGTAACAATCACTGACTTCCGGGGAGAAGCGTGAGAGCATGTGAATCTACAGCACTACATGCAATGAACAGATGCTTACGGGGTAAGGAACATATTCCATTTGTAGCATCTAGGGTTGCAGATACACATACTCCCATACTCTGCATAGATTGAAAACCAGTACTCCTCTAAGCTGTGACTAGCCAGTGGATGGTGCAGGGATCTGAAATAAAGTTATGAGAAGAGATTGACCAACTCTGGCCTGTTCTCATGATAGGATGTCCGTACATAATGTTTCGTTAGTGTGTGGAGTGAACCAAGTAGTGGCTCTACATATGTCTGCTATGGGTATTCTCCCCAGAAGAGCCGTAGTGGCACCCTGCTTGTGGGTGGTGTGGAGCCTAGGGCAGGAAGGTAAGGTTATTTTAGCTTTAGTATTAGAGGTTTGAAGGCATTTAACAATACACCTGTCAATCCTTGCCTTCGAAATGGCATAGTCTTCATGAGGCTGAGAGAAAGCTACAAACGGCTATTGTGTATTGTGAATATAGATAATTCCATCAATGTAATACACAAGAACATGCTTAACCTCAAGTATGTGGAGTGTTCCTTCAGCTACTGAGCCAGGTTGTGGGAAGAAGATTGGGAGCTCAGTGGATTGGTAAAGGTGAAACAGAGAGACCATTTTGAGCAAAAACGAAGGATTGGCTCTGAGAACCACTTTGTCTTTGTGGGCTTGAAACAAGGGTTACTGAAGAGTGGGGGCCTGCAATTTACTGACACATCTGTCTGAGGTGACTGCGATGAGAGGAACTGCAGGGGGCATGTATGCAGGGATTAAAGGTGGTCCCATTAGTCTGCTGAGGTCAATGTTAAGATTCCAGACTTGGGCAGAAAGTTCCCTTTTGTGGGATCACCTACTTAAGGCCCTCCATAAAAGCTTTGATAACAGGAATTTTAAAGAGTTCTTTGTTGTGCATGTATATAGCAATAGCGGTTAGGTGTAGCCTGATTGATGTATAAACCAACCAGATCTCTGAAGGTGTAAGAGGTAACAGAGAATATCATGCATTGTAGGGGTGAGTGGCTTAATGTTCTTTGGGGTTCAGGAGCGATCAAAATAATTTCCACTTAGCTGCATAGCAGATACTCGTGGTGGGCATGCAGGTTTCACGGAGTATGTCCATGCATTCAAACTTTTAGAGCTAGTTGAATGGCTAACATCTCCACGTGGTTGATGTGGAAGCCTTGTGAATGAGGTGGCCACAGACGTTGGACTGTCATGTTGTGTGCCGGCTAGGGATATGTCTGTGGTGATCGTCACCAGCGGGACAGTGTCTCTGAAGGGCCTGCCCTGCAGCAGGTTGGTGCTGTTCCACCACTGAAGAGAGCGATGGGTGCTGGCCTTTACCAACACAAGATCTTCAATGTGACCCTCTTCTTGTGACCATTGGCTTGAGAGGCACTCTTGAAGTAGGTGCATATGAAACCTTGTGTGTGGGGGACATTATGGCAATGTACAAGGCTTTCATTCCTAGCAAGTGCATAACTGTGTATACTGAGAGCTGACTGAGTGGCTGAGAAAGAGTCAGTAGCTGCCGGAACAGCTGCTCCCTGGAACGCCTCCACCCTTTGAGGGCTGGGGAAGGCCTTACCCAAATAGCTTTGAGGAGACCCTTCTATGAAGAGCTGGATCTGGAGTGGTTCCAGGTGGGACTCTGTGGCATTTACTGTTGACCCTACACTGTGAAGGAGGGAGATTGTGGCCTGTGTATGAGCCAGGCAATTTTGTCTGTTTGCACTCTTGATCAGTCATCAAGGTAAGATAAATAGTGGATTCCCTTCCTTCTTAGGTGGGCAGCCACCACATCTAAACATGGTGATGAGCTCTAGGTAGTAGCCGTGCTCGACGATGGACAAGACCCACTGGTTGGATGTGATCTCCTTCTAGTGGGAAACAAATCCCTGAAGTCTCCCCCCGACAGATGTGTGATCTGGGGAGATGTGGGGCAAGTCAATTTTTGGAGGTAGACGCTCCTTTCCTGGGGGTGCCCATCTCTACCCCTAGAGCTGTTCCCTTTAAAAGAGCCCTGCGTGAATCCTCTGCCGCCCTGCTCAAGAGAGCCCTGTTGCTGCCTGTGGTAGGACTGGGGTGGTTCTAGGGAAATGGCTATGAAGCCTCCTCTGGAATATTGCCTCTGTAAGGAACCTATGCCAGAGGCGACCTGAACGACACCCCTTGCCTTGGCAGTCTCAGTGCCTTTTTTAATCTTCTTGAACATTAGGTTTACCTGAGAACGCAAGAAATGCTCCCCAGTGGATGGTAGTTTGACAAGGTGCTGTTGCACCTTAGATTTGAAATCAAACACGCAGAGTCAGGAGTGGTACCGATAGGTAACTGAGGTGTTCATTTCCCTTGCAGCAGTATCAGCCATATCTAAAGCACACCTGATGTTGGCATTTGAGATTGCCTTGCCTTCTTCAACTAACATTTTCCACCACTCGGGGGGGGGGGGGGGGGGGGGGGGGGCTAGAGGGCGCACTAGCAGCATGGCCGCACTTATGTGAGGCTCCTGCAGCCTGGAGATCTAATCCGTTATTTATCCTGCTCTACCCTCGCCTGCTCTTCCTTTGTCCGTGAATCCTGAGAGAGTCTGGACTGATACACCTCTGGTTCGATTTGCAGCCGGTTTCGACACTCCTGGCCGAAGTTACGACTGATTGAAGATCTCCCCGTGTGGTGCCCTGGAGACGCTTGACGCTGCTGGCCGGCTTGCCGCTCTACTTTAGCCCGCGGCGCACCACGAGGTGGGAGGGCCTTTGCGCGCGCCCCTCGGCGGGACCTCCCGGTCCGGTGCTGCCCTGAAGCGATCGCTGCCGGAGCAGAGGGAAGGCTGTCTGGGGCCCTCGCTGGGCACTTGGTGTTCCGTTGTGCCACTTGCAGTGATCGCAGCCTGTGGAGCCGCGTTGCTGCCCTCGGAGCCGGCAGCCGTGTGAGGCGGCGGCCATTGTGTAGACGGGTGAGGCGGGGTGTCTTACCTGCTCGTGCCCCTGTTTGCAGTAGTCTTTCACCGCTCCCCCTGCTTGCTGGATGACCTGCGACTGCCGGCCTTGCCTCGTTGACGCTCTATGTGGTTCTACGTTCTCGTGTGCTTCTGGTGCGTGACCGCTATGAATTGGAGCACCTATTCTTGTGGGATGCGTGAGCCCGGGGACGCTCACCTCGGTGGGTGCCATTCTTGACTTCAGTCACCGGCGCTGGCGGGGGACACAGTTGGCTTGTGGAGGATTGTGCATTCTGCACTACTTTCGCTATCTCTCGCCTCACATGGGGGTAATGTGACTATGCTGCGGGGCACTATCTCACCTGATGGGCCTACTGGATGGAGTACTGGTGCTTAGGAGATACAACTGCTGGCCTTGTGCTTTCTCTTTCTGCCACCTGTGGAACGGGCTGAGGAGGTGGATTGGCGTGCTCGCTACTCGACTGCTGGACCACAGTGATGGTGGTCTCCTTCTGATGTCGGGGGTGTGCGGGCGGGGGGGCCTCCTGCTGTTGACTGTGACGCCCATCCTTCTGTTGCCACTTGACAGCGCTGTGGATTGGACACTCCGTCTGTGTAGGTGAAAGTATCTGCGTGCTACGGCCTTCCTTGAGCCTCCTACGGACAGTGAGTACTGGGTAGTTGACGGGGGGTCCCCTTTGGCTTGCGCCGCCTTGTGGTTACTAGACAATTTGTGCATCCTCATTGCTTCCAGTGATTGCCGTGAACGGCCGCAGGCACCTTGATATGGGTAAACCGGACAACAAACAGCCGAAGCTGTCCTTTGATTCGATGGCGGCCAAGAGAGGGTCGCGCCTTGCACAAGATGCGGGGAGCTCCCGCTCCTCCCCTGCTGTAACTGGCGCTGTCCCCCAACATGTTACCCCTGGCTTTCAACAAATGATGCAAGAAATGAGACAGGGGTTTGCTACTATAGTGGACAAGGTGGATAAACTGTCTTCACGGATGGATGCTGTGGTGCAAAAGATGGACGTTCATGAGGAACGCATCACGGCGGCAGAGCAGCGTATTTCTGACCATGATGATACGGCGGCTACCCACACCACACAACTGGCGCGAATGGACAATGTGCTCCGGGTCATTGCTGCAAAGAATGAGGAGTTGGAGGCCAGAAGTAGGCGCAATAATATACGCGTGGTAGGTGTGCCGGAGACGACCAATGTGGGGAAGATGGAGACCTATGTGGAAAAGATTCTGATTGGCGCGATTGGCTCGGAGGCCTTTTCTAAACAATTTATTGTGGAACGGGCGCACCGGTCCCTTGGGCCACGGCCGGACACTGGTACCCCGCCGCGTCCAATCATCGCACGTCTCCTGAACTATCGGGACCAAGACACGGCTCTTCGGGCGGCTCGCACCGCCCGTACACTCTCTTGTGACAGGGTCAACTTCTCCATCTATCTGGACTTCACGCCTTTGGTGCAGGAACAACGGCGTAAGTTCCTAGATGTCAAGAAGAAGCTTAGAGAGCTGCAGGTGGACTATGCCCTATTGTATCCTGCGAAGTTGAGAGTGACACATCAGGCGAAACAGCACTTCTTTACGAACCCGCAACAGGCAGAGGACTTTGTGAAGCGACTCAGGAGGGAACGTGCTGCGGACCGACAACACGGAGAAGAGGGGCAGGAGGGATTCCACTCGGCCAATGAAGATGAGTGATGCTGACCACTGATTGGGCTACGTTTGTGACTTGGGATTCTGGGGCTAAGCCGCAGTGCCCGCATTTCTTTGCTTTTCCTCTCATTTGTGCTGTTTGATTAAGCTGTGGAGGACTGCGAACTGGCTTTCTTGCATGCTGACGAAGGACACTGGAGGAGCGTTGGACTACGGTGGTAATGTACTCCAGGCACCCCCCCCCACTACCTGGGCCGTGCTTACTTGAGACGTGAGGGCCAAAGGCGAGGTGTGGGGGGTGGACATGTGCGCCTCTAGATCACACCCTAAAGGGTATTCCCCACTGAACTTGGAGCTCCTGATGCAAATGTTTGGTTGGGTGGGTTTTGATGTGGGTGGGGGGGGGGGGGGGGGGGGACATGGGGTCCTGGCAGGTTGGGGTTGCTCAGGTGGGTGGTGGGGGGATGCACTTGTACTGAAGTGCGATGGTCCCTTGGGACTGTTTTTTGCTGTTTCACTGTTTGCTGCACTGCTAGGATTGTGACTGCCTCTTTGGACCGGGGGTTTGAACATACTGATGCCATAACGGACCTCACCTGTTCTGATGTGCTGTGGAATGATCCTATGCCTGGCGCTCGAACCCGACGCTGCCACCAGAGGGTGGAGGGGAGCTGTTGGGTGCCTAGTGTTTGGTTTGATGTGGGTGTGGTGTAGATTTGGTGCGGATGCGAGTGCATAATATTTTTCTGCTACGCTGTTCTTCGCCTGGGAGGCGACGTCACGTGGGTGTGTTTGGGTTGATGGTCCTTTGCACGGATAATGGTTGATGGTGCGCTGGATAAAATATTGATTATGTCCTGGAATGTGCGGGGTCTTAATGATGCCAGAAAGTGTAGGAATGTGCTGCAATACTTAGATAGACATCAGGTACAGATCGCTTTCCTACAGGAGACGCATCTGCGCCCAACACATGACCCTAAATTTGCTAGTCATTGGGCCACCGTTCGTAAATTTTCATCATACTCGTCCTATGCCCGTGGGACTGTTGTGTTGATTAAGAAAACGCTCCCTTTTCAGGAGTTAGGGGTGAGAGTGGATCCTGATGGGCGGTATGTGATTCTGTGGGGAAGAATTGGTTTGGATACTGTTGTGCTTGTGAACTGTTATGCGCCAAATGTGGACACACCTGACTTCTTTCTTACACTCTGGAGCCACGTCATTGCCGTGGACGCCACGCATGTTGTATGGGGCGGTGATTTTAACATAGCGCTGAGATCTGTGGAGGATAGGTCTGACGGGAGCCATCAATACAACACTCAAGCGAGGGATGTGTTGTGGGGCATTCTGGAGGAAGCAGGATTGGTGGATAGTTGGAGGTTTACCCATCCAGACGGCAGAGAGGGCACACACTTCCCGACACATGCACGCACTTGGGCGCGGTCGGATTATATTTTTCTGTCACGGGGGCTTGCCGTGGGGATACACAGAGTGGAACATCTCCCCAGAACCTACTCAAATCACTGCCCGGTTAGGATTGCAGTGTTGATGCCGGGTCTCAATAGGCCGCAACCCCCTGGAGACTGTTTCCCTCAGTACTGCTGGATCCCATCTTCAAGGCAGAGCTTGGGGAGGAAATAGAGGCGTTCTTTCCCAGGAATAAGGGTTCAGTGGACAGTGTGGAAATGATCTGGGAGGCATTAAGGTGACGATCCGGGGGGTTACAATCTCCATAAGCTGTGGGGTACTCAGAGATATTGTTAAGACCATTACGAAATTGGAGGCTGACTTAAAAGATTTAGAGAATAGAATGATCACTGATTCGGACCCAGAGCTAAGTCATAAGTTTAGGGGCAAACTATCGGACTTTGAGGAGGAGGCTGCTAGGGAAGTGAAGTATAGAGGGAAGTACTGGACTGCGAGAAAATATTGTGAGGGTGAAAGGCCGGGTAAGGTACTTGCTGCACTCACGAGACACCCACGTTTTAGTACTGGTGTCCTGGAACTGGTACTGAAAGATGGCACCCGGTGTCAGGATGCGATGGGGATTCAGAAGGCCTTCATGCACCACTACGCACAGCTATACACTACACAACAAACAGGGGAGGTCAGGTATGGGGACTTCCTTGATGATCTTGCATTGTGTTGGCTATCTGATGACCACAGGGCATTTCTTGGTGGACCCCTGGAAGTGGAGGAAATCAGAGACGCCATTATGTCTCTGAATAATGGGAAGGCGACGGGGTTGGACGGACTCCCTGCCGAGTTCTACAAATGTTATGTTGATATTATGGCCCCGGTGCTTAAAGAGGTCTTTGAGGAGTCCCTGGAGGTAGGGATTCTGCCGGGATCCATGAGGGAGGTGGCGATTACGTCCCTACTAAAGCCTGGCAAGGACCCCCTGGACACAGATTCCTATCGCCCCCTATCGCTGCTTAATTGCGACGCAAAAATATTAGCGAAAGTACTAGCAGCACAGCTGTCTTTGCTTATGCCCACTATAGTGCTGCCGGATCAGTCCGGTTTTGTACCGGGGCGCGCGACCTCCCATAATCTTCGGACTCACTTCTCTTTGTTTCCGACTATAGCTCCTGAACTCCCTGTTGCCGCAGTTTTTCTGGATGCTACGAAAGCATTCGACTCGGTGGAATGGAATTACCTCATTGATATACTGTGTAGAATGGGCTTTCCTAAAATATTTATCTCGTGGGTGAAATTATTGTACACCCAACCTGTGGCCAGAGTGATAGTTGGAATTCTCTCCCCTCAATTGCCTATAACGAGAGGTACTAGGCAGGGCTGTCCTCTTTCCCCACTTTTATTTGCTATCGCCATAGAGCCGCTGGCTTGTCGAATCCGGCAATTGCATAAACATAGTGCGTTTAATTGTTTCCAACGCCAAATAGGGGTATCACTATATGCGGACGACATCACAGTATATGTGAAGGACCCGCAGGCGAATCTCAACCCGATACTGCAGGAGCTTCTCGTTTTTGGCGGGATATCTAGCATACACATCAGCTGGAAAAAATCTCAATTTTTCCCGCTTACTGCGGCGGTTGAGAGGTTTCCGCTGGATTACCCCCTAGAATGGTGCGACTCTGACCTTCGCTATTTAGGTATTGTGGTTTCACTTGATAGGGAGGAGACGATTAGGCTCAATTACGGTGTTGCTATTACCAAGTTGGCGGACAATGTTGCGTGATGGATGTCCTTGCCGCTTTCTATGGCGGTTAGAGCTTCGCTGGTGAAAATGGTGGTACTCCCACGCTTCTTGTATCTGTTCCAAAATATTCCCTATCACCCTGGCGCGTATTTTTTTAAACGCCTTAGGTCGGAACTCCTTAGGTTGTTCAGGGGGGGCAAGCAACCGCGGTTGAAGTGGTCTACTTTAACCTTACCTTATGACAAAGGGGGGTTTGATGTCCCGGATTTTGAGGTATACTATCTGAGTGTTCAGGCGCACTATGCATATCATTGGATGCGGCCCACGCCGTTTATGCCTCAGATAGCGGCTGAGGAATGGATTGTTCATCCCCTCCCACTTGATGGTATGGTACTGGGGAGAGTCAGTGATGTGGATACGCAGCCCACCACGGTCACTTGCACGGTGGATGCCTGGACTCGTATTGCGAAGACTTTGGGACTAAAGTTACTTTACTCACGGGCGCTGCCGCTTGTATATCACCCTACCTTGTCACTGCTACAGGAAACGGGCTTCCAAAACCTGTGCAAACGGAACAAGATACTCACATGGGGGGATCTGTTTCTTGAGGGTAATTTCCGTGCGAGAGGCCAATTCTTCCGTGAGGAAAATCCCTCTCCCTTAGATGTTTTTTATTACGTGCGTCTTCGGCAGGGGCTCCGTGCTTTGCTGCCTCCGTTCCCGGGTGAACCTGGGGTGGCTTTACCGCTACATGCATTACTGGTGTCTGATGGTCGTCATCTGGTCTCGAAGTTGTACAACACCATTAGGGCGCAACGAGAGGTGCCAGCTAGTCATGCACGTGAACAGTGGACTCTTGAACTTGGCATCGATATTTCTGACGAGCAATGGGCCTATTGTTGTGGCGTTACTGCCAATATATCATCTAGCTGCCGACTGAAGATAATTCACTATAAATTTGTACAGAGGTTTTACTACACTCCAGCCAGGAAATTCAGATTCCGTCTGGCGGAGAATGATAAATGTGCTCGTTTCATTTGGCTTGGGAGTGCAGTGCGATACGAGAATATTGGGCTCAGGTTCACGATGCCCTACAAGTCATGACTGAGGAGGCGGTGGCGTTTGATCCCATGGTGCTGCTGCTGGGGTACATGAAGGAAGTGCCGGCAACTTATCGCAGGTTTGCAGATGTGGCTTTGCTGCTAGCGAAAAGAAGGATAGCCTGTAGGTGGGGAAGAGGCAGGGCTCCGAAATTTAAGGATTGGATGGACGATATGATGTATTGTCAGGATCAATATAATATATATGCTGACATGATGCCTGTGTGGTGCAGGCCTAAGGATTTCTGGAGTCCGCTGCAGGTTTACTGGCTGACCAGGGCTGCGCAGCATGCAGACTCGGATAATGAGGGTCATGATGGCCTGGTGTGAGAGCTGTCCTTCTTTGCTGACCCTATACTGCCGTAATTGACTGGCCTACACTGTCACTACGCGCTTTGTAGAATCCGTCTTGCCGTGCTGGATGTGTGATGAGTGCTGATGGCTGAAATCTGAAGATGTAATGGGCAACTGTTGTGTAATATGACATTTTCCACCTCTCACGGTACTGATCAGGGAGGTGCTGGAGGAGCACCACCATTTCCCCCCAGTGGCCTCTGTCATACCTAAAGAGGAGGAGGCCTACTGAGTTGGCAATGCCCCAATGGCTGGCGCACCCACCGCTCCTCTTTTCCCTACAGCATCAATTTGCTTACTCTGCTGGTCAAGAGGTGGAGCATCCCCGATGGCCTGGAATGCTGCTTTTTTCCTACTGGTGATGACCACTACTTAGTCAGGAGGGATATGACCCCTGATAAAGTCAGTCCAAGGAATCTGGTCTATATTTTGTGTCAATGCGTGGATCTTCCACAAAGGATTTGACTGGCTCCTCAAAGATGTAAGGAGCAGATTTGATCATCCCCTTGAGCACTGGGAGATACTGCAGAGAATGCTCTGTTTTGGAGAGGGTCTCCAGCAGGAAGTCCTCAGGAGTGGTGTACATGTCGACCTTATGGTAAGCGGCCACACGTTGGATGACGCTGTGGTACACCATAGTATAATGTGGGGGTGAGGCCCTGGCAGATATGTGCTCTAAATCAGGGTCTGTAGTGGGGCCGTTGGGCCGATTTCGACAATCTTGGCCTGGTTATGCTCCTGGTGGAGCCCAAGCCACCCTGGAACACTTTTTGTCGCCCCCTGGCCGCTAAGAGGGTGAACTCAGCAAGGAGCTGTCTTCACTGGCTTCCTGCACCAGACTTTCACCTAGCTCTCCTTCTGGGCCTCTCCTCATCTGCGCAGAGGCCCAGGCTTCTTCTCATTGCCCCTGGACTCCATCAGAGGCCCAGTTCAGTGCCAGTCTGGGGGTTCCTCCTTCCAACTGCCCATGGTTCCAGTCTCTAGCATCAGTATTCCTCAGCAAGACCACACGCCAAAGAGAGAGCTCCTCTTCCAGTGCAAGACCTTTTAAGAGAAATTGGAGGGGGCTGGGAGGAATGCACTTCTGCCCAACCCTGCAGGGACACATCCCCTCTCAGTCCCTGAGCCTTACTTCCTGTACAGGTCTCTGAGACACTTCAAGATGGCGCTGCCCAGGAGTCCCCTTCCCCCACTGGCTGACTTCATAGACAGGAGCAGGCCTGGTATTTGGCACCACGTGACAGCTGCTGATTGATGTCCTACAGCTTCACCCCACCTCTCCCTCTTGGAGAGAAGACCTTATCCCATGGGAATGCTTGCAGTGAAGGGCTAGGCCTCTGATGGTACAGCCTGGGGAAGAAGGTAATTAATCCAGCCTGGCAGGATCACACCCGGCCAGGCTCTGGTTCTGAGCCGAGTCAGATGAATAAGACATTTTTTGGATGACCCATAAGCAGTACAGATATGGCTTTGGACATTGCAGAATGATTCTTTTCACACAACTTGCAGTGTACTTTGGTGCTTGTCTGGAGTTTGTAAGCCCTAGGGAACTTAAACTACCCCATGTGGTCTCTGTCTCCATAGGAGAATAACGTAGTGCTCCTACAGTGACACAGTCAAGCACACTGACTATCCCTTACATGTGCCTCCCCACATTATAAGCCCTAACCCATTTTACCACCCAATGCTGCATAGTCCCTTGCACACCATTCTATCTGTACCCAGTTCCTGGGCTGCGCACGCCAGGAATCCCCCCACACAGCCCTTACACAGGTGCACACACATGTGCACACATGTGTATGTGTAACCAATCCAGTGCCCCTTACCCTGGCTGCAGCAGAGTGGCTATATATCACAAGCCGGACATGAGTGGAACCCACATGCAGTCCATTTTATCATGAGTTTACCGTTACATAGGCCCAGCTTAGGAGGCTCTCCCACATAAAAGCTCCAAATTCAGGTGTTCAAAAAGCAAAAAATCCAGGCGGCTTTAATGGTCAGAACCACCTTCTCACAATGCCCATACCAGAAGGTGCAGTGATTGGCTCAGACATGCAACTGCTTATGAGAGGGATAGTGGGGACAAGGGCATCAATGATACTCACACGTGGACAGAGGCCGGACGAGGTGGATAGAGCATTCTCAGAAACTTCTTCATTCTCCTCCAGGAAGAAATCCTTGCTGAACTCAAAGGTATTGGAGTCAATGTATTCGGGTCTGACCTGGTGGGCCGCGAGCTCAAGCAACTTACCGAATGTCTCCTCCTGCTCTTCTTCGGTGCCCAGAGAATCGGCTCCACCGAAGAAGACTGAAATATCTCCGAAATGGACAGAGCCATCCTGCTGTGTGCACACGGTCTATCTCGGTGCTGACGCAAGGTCTCATGCCGTGGAACACCGAGAAATTGTCGCAACATTTTGTGTCATGGTCTGGCCAGAAGCACACGTTGCAAGAGCCGTGGAGGTAGGCCCAGGGATATTTAGAATGACACTGGAGGCATTTCTTGAAGAGTTTTGTTCCATTACCTCAAGAGTGTCTTCATTCTCCGCAGGGAGTCGGGAGCACGTGGTTGCTTGATGCCCAGATGGGACCAAAGAATGGTACCAGCACACAAGTCGAAAAACACGCATCAAAGATTCTTATTTCGACAGTGTGGCAGTCAGAGGACTCGAGATCACAATAGGAACCGACAAACTCTTTAAAACTGGGAGCATGCTGGATCAAACCAAACCAGATGGCGGAGAAAAACAATCTAACAATGGAGTTGGTGACCATGTGCATCTACATCCAGAGTTGGAGTCACCGATACCTTGTTACCTCCTGACTCAAGACTTCTTTGAAGAAAAATAACTTGCAATGTACGAGCCTTACACTAGATGGCAGGAGTATGCAGTACATGTGTATCTATAGCTACAAATTCTATGAACATTCACTTTTGTACACCAATCAAAGCATATTTTGGAGCAAGTTCTTGCTAGTGGGGTTTGGAGAAGGTAGGAACTCATTGGGACATATTTATGCAAGCCTGGGATTTTGGTAGCCTACATTTTGTAGTCTATTCCTGCAAACAATACTTTTGTATCCTATGTTTCTACATCACACTATTTTCATTTGCCTCCTTTCAGCTAATAAAATGATTGATATCAAAAGCCCAAGGCCCATAGTCGTCAAGGACACCCAGCAAGATGGCCACTCTACCTGCTGTCCAGTCGGATTAACATGCCTAATGTTTCCACTGACACCCACCTCTTAAATCTGACTTTTTACAGACATGCAACTTTTTCACAAAACACTTCAAGTCAATCACCAACAGAGACAACATCAAGACACAATATTCAAACATAATTTTAAAAATGAAAATGAAGAATGTGCAGGCAAAGGACCAGCATATTGAATTTTCAGGAGTTTGACAATTTAGAGGCAACGTTTGACAATTCAGTAACGGAAGGGCAGCGACTGGGACCATGTTTTTTGGGCAATCCCAGAAGGCTTCGAATAGCCAGACAGATTCAGGGGTGTTTACTGAAGCGTTCTTCAACAAGAAGCCATGCTCAAAATATTTTGCTTTTTCAGGTCTTTTTAATCAGATTTTAATACTTTTTTTTAGCAACATGAAGGGCACTAAGGGGACTAGAGGTCCTAGGAAAACGTAGCACTCCTTAGACCAGACTCTGAGGACTTGGAGGCATTTGGTCTCCGAGCCCATGGATTTCTTGTCCTCTCCCCGAAGAAGTTTTGGGGTGACATCAAACAAATATGGCACATAGGGTGGGCAAGTGAGGAGTGCTCTGGACACCAGCTGAAGGAGCCTGGTAATCCAGTGGGTCGTATGCTAGCCACAAAGTCCTGTACTCAACTTGTGCAAACCACCAATTTGAGATGCGGCGTAGCTCAGTGGGTCAATCCAAGAATGGCACTCATCTGTAAATAAGATGGGACTTAAAAGGAGGGGATTGCAATTCCTGTTGGCCAGGCGCTGAAACTGTGACATGCACTATAAAGAAATAGTATTACAATTACCGTGTAACGTTCCCTCTTAAACAGTCAGCAGCTCTTCGAAGGCTGGTCAATAAGCGGTTATACTATTTACAGAGACTTATTATTTTCAAACAGCTTACTCTACCCAGCGATAGAGCCAAAAGCTGTTGAAAACTGCCAAGATGCCAGCAGAAGACACTAACCCTTTGAACGCATGGCCAGGAAATTACCACCTTAAAATATTTGCACAGTCCTTTAGCGGTACCTGGTCTGGTGCCGAGCTGCTCAAAGGTTTAATGCATGTGTTATTGAAAGAGCCACCCCTCACAGGCTAGTGATCCCTGTCGTCAGACTGGAACTTACAACAGCACTGCGAGAGTGCTGAGCCGGCTGCACTGGCCCACTTCAAAGAAGAACCCAAACTTACCTGTGTGCCCTGTTGATCACTATTATTCTCTGTCCCTTGACAATCATACGTTTATCAAAACCTGCATCTCTGCTGTTTATCAAGGCACACATGTTTAATGCTCTGCCTTGCTGGGATAGGCATACTGCAGTTCTCAACTGTTCCAAAGGTTTTTTCTGTACCTATCTATGGCTGCTTTCACTGAAGTTTTACGCCAAAGGGAGAGTGAGAGGAAATTACACATACGTACAGCCTATCAGCATCACATAATGAACACAACAGGTGCCTAGGTATTTATTGATAAGATCCTACTTCTTGGGTTTTATGAGCAACTCCAAATATCCCCAGATATTGGAAGAGGACACCTCACCCACACTAATGTTGCATGTTTCATCACTGGTGTCCTCTCCCCATTAAGGCAGGTGAGTAAAACCTCGAAGGACTCTACCACTTTGTGGGAGTTCTTGATAAAAAATATTCTGGATAGAAGCTAGGGTCCAGTGACTAACAATACTTTAGGGTATGTCAGAGAATATTTCTCCTAATTTTTTGGGTACCTGCGGCATAATTAAAAACCATTCTGTTGGGATGGTTACTGAAAACAATAGTTTATACTAACATGTTTTGGCCTTTTCAAGTTCCCGATAGGTTCAAAGGCCTTCTTCAGGGAAATGTCCTTACTGATCCCTAGCTATCTAGTATATATTTTACATGGTTTGTGAGAATATGTGGATATTTTTTATGAGGCCCACCGCTCTCATACCCGAGTGATGAAACAGCAATACCTGGATTAGAGAGACAAATATTTTCAGTGTATTATCAGTTCAACGTACAGTTTTTGAGTAGTAAAATAGTGTCATTCCCAACACATTTTAAGGAACACACAAATTAGTGACGCACCGAATAATGCAAAAATAGTGAGCATCACGCTAAAACAGCTTGGCTGCATAAACTCAAACTTATAATTTCAAGAAAAGAAGTTGATAATATATGATCATTTTAATTCATGACTTCCTAACAAAGCAGCCAGCCAGAAAAAATCTGATGAGTTTTTTTTTATAGAGTGGTGTATTTCATAATGTCAAAACAGCCTGAGCAAAATATATTTTCCCAGTTGCCAACATCTGCTCATATCATAAGTTTATCATTAAGAAATAACTTCTCCAAGTAATTCCTAATTTTAAAATTTCCTGCCCATGGCAGCTTCCCTGGCAGATTAGGAATGTGTCTAAATTAATGCCAAATTCAGCTGCAACAACAAATATTAAAATGTTGGATTCCCAAAAACTAAGACTAATTTAGAAAGCATACAATGAGGGGTTGGTAGCTCGCTTAAGATGACACACCCAAAGCACAAAAAATGCAGCTCCTATCTTTTCAGCATTCTGAGCATCAAGCCCGGGCGATATTATAGGTTCTTGGCCCTTTCTCATTGGGCAGCCACTGACAGAGGCGATCGCCTGCGGGCTCTCTTTGGTTAGGTGAGGGATTAAGTGCATGATTGTGCAGCACACTTTCAGCCACTGTGCGGCAGGTTAAAATGCAAACACTGTTGCGACGGGGAGAGCGTGAACCATGCAGCAGCACAGTGTCCCGGCCATACAAACACGCGCACACATGCCACTCATCTGCGCATGTCCCATGCTGTATCGTTAGCTTTTTACAACAAGCAAGAGAAATCTTTTGGCCTACCTCCCAGCCAGTACTCTGACGGAATGCAGAG
The DNA here is from genome assembly GCF_964263255.1 of Lissotriton vulgaris. Classification (NCBI taxonomy): domain Eukaryota; kingdom Metazoa; phylum Chordata; class Amphibia; order Caudata; family Salamandridae; genus Lissotriton; species Lissotriton vulgaris. The sequence goes on from NC_141685.1 coordinate 1,035,953,472, forward strand.
AGAGAAAGAGAGGGGGGGAGAGAGCAAGAGAGAAGACATTAGAAATCACACCCACTTTGCACTTTTCCTCATTTCAGCCGATGCACCTGAGAGGACTATTAATCCAGGTCACTCTATTCCATAAATAAAATGCATCTGGTGTACAGGATTCACTTTCAGACTCTGGAGTACACTATTGGGCTATACTGCCCGGGAGCTTGGCAAACCTGGAACATTTCTAACAAACTCAAGAGGACATGCCATGTCAAATAAAACAACCCAGAGGCAGACTTTCATGCTTTTTAAAGTGTTCTACTCATTTGAAAGACGGGGCCATCTCTTCCTCTTTTGGCACGCATGAAAGGGTAATATTCCTCAGACTCCCAAATCTCAACTCATTTAAGAGCGGTGTCTAGAGTAACAAGATGGACAACCCCCAGTATGGTTAACTTGTCCACTGCGCTCAATGAGGTGGATTATTAGTAATTTTAAATATGTAGGCTGTGTTGTATAGTAGACCCAATATCTCTTAACTCAACAGCAGTGGGTCCCAAGCCAGTACGGGGTCCCCGCACCTTGATCCAAGGTCTCACCTGGTTGGTCACTTTGTGGAAGGCGTCCTGCAACTTTCCGTGCACAATGCTCAGCTTCTTGAAGTCTCGGTTGGCCTCGTGGATGGGGATGAGTATTTTATACACCTCGTTCACGGCCTCAAACAGACCGCCCTGCAAGAGGAGGAAAAAATGAAACCGTGCACCGACCAACAGCTGCCTCTTGCGCACTAGGCCCACACTCTGTATCATGATGAACCTACCACCCAAACCTTTAGAATCAACTTGTCCATCACGGTCTGCACCAACCACTGAGGCACCCGCCACCCATTCCAAATGCACAACCCTCCTGCTACAAAACTTGAGGGGGTATTGTGGCCTCCCCATAGTTGGAGAACGTCGCCTGCTCCACTGCGTGGCAAATAAAGCCCCCCACAGCACTCACCTTTGAGAATGAAAATGTGGCCTCAGTCCCATCTCCTCTCCCGTAACGCCCCTAACAACCCTCAAGGGTCTCACCATAGTAAAGTACAACTCGTCTGCTCAATGACCAGTTCCCATAACTACTTGCCACTCACCATTGTAAAGGACGACGCGGACTGCTCCAACAGCCCCACCAGGCCTCCTTCGGTGAAGTACTTCCCCGAGCAGATGCCCTCCTCGTCGGGGGATAGAACGTCATCAGACACAGCAGACTCTTCTAAGACGTTGGAGGAAATTCCCTGGAACATCAACAAGACCCAGGATTGGTATGGGGCAAGGATAGGTCTGGGCATGTAAAAGCTCCACTATGGGGGACACAACACCCTACCACTAGTTTGGCCTATAATATCCTACCAGTGGTTTGACCCATACCACCCTACCAGTGGTTTGACCCATAACACCCTATCACTGGTTTACCTAAGGTTAACCGTAAACTGACCATGTTGTGATCCCTCTGGGTCACAGGGCTAGGAGGCTAGAAGTTGACCACCGTCCACCCCCTTCTTTAATCTTCTGTCCTACAAGAATGCAGATTCTTTGGAATCTGATCACATAATTCCTGTTAATTCGTCATCATTTGAGGGCGTCACTCTCTTAGTTCGTTTTCACTGCCCTAAAAAGCAGCATTCCTCTTTATACTTTACTAGTGTCATACTATTTGCATACCAGCATCACCATCCTGAAATGGTTCATCTTTCTTTCACTTTAATGGGATCTCCTTCCAAATGTTCGTATTGCACCCTCATTCAGGGGATACAGCAATCTGATAGTGCAATTAGGGCTGACCTGACAGATCAGTGTGTGGGACTATGTTTTTGGATGTTTGTGCGCCCGTTCTATGGTCTTGTGGGCATTTTTTTTTACTGTTGATCTCCCTGATATTACCACAAACATTGCCTGCAGCAAGCACAAAGGCATGCACTCTTCTTACAAAACACCTACACAAGGAGTCTTTATCAGTTCAAACCTCACCGATTTGCAAACGTGGGCCACTTTTATAGCTATCTGATTTGCTAATGAGGCCACTTTTAAGTTGATGTCTGGCCTATTTTCTTCCCAGCCCGAAAGACGGGTATGTCCTATTATCTACTAATGAATCACTGTGAAGCAGCTGGGGCGGGATCACTCTCTCAAAAAGTAATCCATGAATCCATGTAACAAAAGTCAATTAACTTTGTCAGGAAAAAAACTCCAAAGATCCACGATTTTGGATTTCTTCGGACGGTTTTCCATGTTTAGTCCCAGTGTCCCAACAGTTTTAAATAATACTAATTAATGTCCAGGTTTTGGGGAGAGGGTGTGTGCGCAACTGAGCATGCACGTTAGATTTAAAATAGAGTGCAGGCTCACATTTCTTAGGGACTGTTCCTGTTTCGGGGATAAAAGTCAATTGTTTATAAAAACTCTCCTGGTGTGCCTTAGCGTCTCAGTGAAGCACACAGCAGGATAAAAGAGGAGCAAATCAGCATGTCAGACGGCCCTCAGCTGACACCAAAGCCTCCAATCTTTTCCCTTAGCGTCAGCACAACTTGTGGGAGAGAAGGAAAGGGCTTATTTGCACTATTTTAATTTGATATGAAAAGTTTGCAAACTTTAATCCTATATCACATTTTTAAAAAAAAGGTTGTTATGCTTTCTCATAGGTTCCAAATTGTATCAAAGACAAATATTTTTATGGATCCAGCCATGTGTACACCCACCCTTTCTCCAGTCGATGCAAAATTATAGTCCTACTTCTATTTTTCTGGACTGTCCCGTTTTTAAGGTCGAGCCTGGGCAGCGCATGCGCTGCTCTGCGAGGCATGCTGTATTGAGATACGAATAGAAGCTCTGCCCATTTCCTGCCCATCTTTTCAATTGGCTCCTGTTACGGTCCTTGCAAAATCATTGCTTTTAATTTGTGAATAGGCTAAGTAGTCCCTCCTTGGTACCGCCTTGTCTGCATTTGTAACCTCCCATAACGACTGGACTTTTTACTGGTGTTGTTACACAGTGTGCTTTATAAGCAGGGCTGGACTGGGAACCACAACCGGCCCTGGCAAAGTGCTTGGCCGGCCCCCCCTCCCCACTCGGGGGGTTGGAGGTGCCGCCAAGCTCTTTGACGGGCCAGTTTTTGGCCGATTTTGATATGCTGCAAAACGGCCATGTAACAAAAACGGCCCCCAGGGGCCCAAAACCGGCCCCTACCCGTGCGGCACACCGAGGGATTTCCCGGTGCCCGCTATGGTCAGTCAGGCCCTGTTTATAAGTCAGAGAGCACCATTTTTTTGGGGGGGGCACTCTCTCCACCCCTCACTTCCGTCATTGCTGCACTTAATCTCCCAAGTGCTGTCACCATACCACCACCTCCCATCCTCCCTGCTTTAGCATTCCTCATTTTGTTTCCCTTACATCGTCATGCATACTTTTAGCGTTAACGAGCGCAGCACTTTCTATTGGTTGCAGCTTCTGCGTTGCATATCCACAAAGCAAGGAAAGGGTGCAGTACCACAGGCTGTTACTAGGTGTCCCTGTGGAGTTATAAACAGACCTCTATTAGCAACATAAGGAACTGCACCCACAGGGACACCTAGTAATAGCCTATGTTACCGCACCCTTTCCTTCTTCGTGCGTTTTCATACTTGCATTTGGCCTTGTGGTTTGGCGATAACTCGTGCATTTAGAATAAAATAATAGAATGAAATAAAAGATTTGCAATGCAATTGCTCGAGAGTTGCTGAAAGTTTGAGCTATTGGCGTTGCATTATTATTAGGAACGCCAATAGCTCCAACTTTCAGCAATGCGAGCTCTGCTATTGCATTGTATATGCTTGTCGTTTTCTGCATCTGGTCACGGTCACCCTATTTTGGCAACAAAAGCAGACCATCCAGCATGCGTCTCGTTCACGCCAGAGGAATTAACCCCTTGATACGCAGCGCTCCTCATTTGTAAAATGAATAACACGCACAAATGAGGTTTACAATAAAAGCTGCGCCTGAGGAGGTATGTTTTGCGTGTCGACGGCACCACCTGCTGGCCGTCATAGGACACCGCGGTCATACAAAAAAAATCACAGAACCCGGGACTGGGAGGGGCGTGTAGTGATGTGTATTCCTTGTAACTAGGGTTGCATGTGCTGTAGAATTGTTATTAGAATTATTACATGTCATTCAGAATGTGAATATGCCATATGCTTAGAGTGCTGGTCAGTCCATGATTCTCTTTCAAGCTGGCAGCACCTTTTTACTACTGCTATTCATCTTTCAAATAAAGCTTTGAATTTATCTACATCTGCGTTGGACTCACTACAGATTTGGCGACGAGGGAAACCTTTCAATTCCGATTTGAATCTTATTTGACATCGTAATTAGATTTATTCAAATTTTCGGATTTCTTCTATTCAACCCGATTTATTAATAAGCCTGCCTGTTGTATTTGGCTTACATCGGAAACTACGATTCATTGGAACTCTTCTACAATTCAATTGCGGTGAGATCTGCTATATTTTATTTTATTCCTACCAGTGCTACCTTTGCATCCTTTGAAGTGGCTCCCGTTACTAACCGCTTCTGCACCAGCCGTCTCCATCGCACTTTCAAAAGATGCGGCTTCTCTCTAGAACTTGCCTTGCCGCGTCACCGACCATTGTGCGTCACTTCAAGTGCGTCCTGGATGCTCTGCTGCACTCTGGGTACGACCCCGCGTAAGGTCACGTCGGCGGCCATCTTTATTTACATTTTTAAAGTAATTTCACCGCGATCTTCACTAAAAGGAAATCGGAGTTCTGAAACCAAGTTTCATCGCGATCTTCACTAAAAAAAAGAAATCGGAGTTCTCAAACCAATTTTCACTGTATTTTCACTGCATTGTTGTTCTGATTATTACTTTTATTTTCCTTTATTACATTTTAATTTCGAGAAAGTTAAGGTGCTGCCTGCTACTATTTTGCTTCTGTCCTCAAGAATTTCAATACTTTCTTTTAAGTTAAATTGTATAATTTTGGCTGCTTCAATATGCCTGACACTAGTGAAGCTACTGCTAGTGGAGAAAGGTCTATTCATGGATTGAACTTAAATCCACCCAGAGATTTTTTAATTGTTCCTGGTGATCCTCCAGTTGCTTGGCTAGATTGGAAGGAGTACTTTCTGAATTACGTAGCCAATCTTGAGGATGTCAGTGGTACTTTTACACAAGAAAGGAAGAAAAGAATCTTATTGTTAGGTCTGGGTCCAGAAGGATTAAGAATTTATAACCAACTTGATAAGACAGACAGATCTTCTGGAGATATTGATGTGTTCAATGCAGCATTATTGGATATGGATGATTATTTCTCTCCTTGTGTCTGCATTGCTGTCACTAGACATTCATTTTTCCAACGCAAGCAAGAAAAAAGCGAATCAGTTGAGGATTACGTTTCTGCTTTAAGAAAGTTAGCTGTCAAATGCAAATTTGCCCAGGTTCATGATGATCTTATTCGTGATCAGATTGTCATGTACACTAAAACCAAAACCATACAAAACAAGTTGTGGGTTGAAGGTGATGCATCTTTAAAAGAAATTATTGCCATGGTCAAAAAGGCAGAACTCTCTGAACGCTGTGCTAAAGCTTCTCTTTCCAATGACAAAAAGGAATCTGAGATTGTTAACAAAATTTCTGAGGGTAAAACTTTTGTTAAACATAACAAAGATTTCAAAGCAGGGAGTATGAGAAGAGATACCTATGATTCAAAAAAAGGTCCTGATCCTGTTTGTTATAGTTGTGGGAGTCATTCTCATCTTGCTCATTATCCTAAATGCCCAGCGAAAGCAAAATTGCATGTATTCAAGAAAATGAACATGATGTTAGTTCATCATCTGATGATGAAGTGTTACAAGTACAGAATATAGTTAAAAAGAAGGTGGTTTTGAATATTTCAGATGTTGATTCAAGCAAACCTTTTTGTCAAGTGTCTTTAGGAGGAATTCTAACTCAATTGGCTGCAGATTCAGGTTCACCTTATACTATTGTCAATAAGCATGTATGGGAGGAGAAATTTATTAATCAAATTGGAAATTGGTTAGAACCCTCTGACATTTCACCTGTTAGCTACACTGATAACACTATTGAGATTTTAGGTTTTAGAGTTTTAATGTTTAGACTCAAAGGGAGACACGCTACATGTAAATTATATGTCTCTAAAGATGGACCATCTGTTCTTGGATGGAGGGATCAAAGAAGTTTACATATAATTTTGGATCCAAACAGCAAAGAACAGGTTTTGGTTTCTTGCACGAGTGAAGACACAAAAAAGTGGGTAATGGATGAATTTCCATCTGTATTTACAGGGAACATGGGTAAACTCAAAGGTTTTACACACCAAATTAGATTAAAGGATAACGCTGTTCCTAAAATTCATAAGGCTAGGAATATTCCTGTCATTATTAAGGATGAGGTTAAGTCTGAATTGGACAAATTGCTAAATTCTAACATCATTGAAACTGTAGAGGCTGCTGAGTGGGTTTCTCAGTTGGTCGTCGCACGCAAGGCCAACGGAAAGGCCCGTTTGTGTGTGGATTTGAGATATTTGAACAGCCAGATTTTGGTTGATCAATATCCACTCCCACGTATAGACGAGATGTTGTCCCTCACTAAAGATGCCAAGGTATTTTCCACCTTAGACTTATCTGCAGCCTATCATCAGGTGGTACTTGACCCTGAGAGTAGACATCTAACATCATTTGCCACTCCTTTTGGTTGCTTTAGGTTTAAAAGAATGCCTTTTGGCTTAGCCTCTGCTGCGGCTGTATTTCAAAGGTTAATGACTAACCTTTTTGGACACATCAAAGGTGTAATATTCTTCCAAGATGATATTTTGATCATGGGAAAGGATAAGACTCACCATGACAATCTTCTGAGGAAAGTGTTGAAAATTTTAAATGACAACGGGTTAGTGGGGGAACTTAGCAAATGTAAATTCTCTGAAAGGTCTGTTACGTACCTCGGACATGAAATTTGTGATGGAGGTATTAAACCCAAAGCAAAGTTAGTGGAAGCCATTGTAAACTCACCTGAGCCCAAGTCCAAGGAGGAGCTCAGATCGTTTCTGGGTTTAGCTGAGTTCTACTCGAAATTTGTTAACCAATTCTCACAAAAAACCTTTCACATGCGTATTTGATGAAGAATAAGTCACCTTTCTTGTGGGATGAAAAGTGTAAATGTGCATTTAAAGAAATTAAAGCAGCCATTGTTAATGCACCTATGCTGCAAGGATTTTACCCCTGTGCAAAAACGTATTTAACTACTGATGCTAGCGGGGTTGGTTTGGGAAGTGTTTTGTCACAGGTTTCTGAGCAAGGCGGTGAAGTGGTCATAGCTTTCGCTTCTCGTTCCTTATCGCCTTGTGAAGAAAAATACTCTGTGATCGAGCGTGAAACCTTGGCTGTTGTATGGTCAATGGAACATTTTCGCAAATTTATTTGGGGTAAACAATTCACCTTACGTTCTGACCATAAACCCTTAACTAAACTTCTTACTACGGAAGGTTTGAGCAGGGCGTCAGCTAGGATTGCAAGGCTGTCAATGAGGCTTCAGGATTATATGTATACCATACAATATGTACCTGGGGCGAAAAATGTGGTGGCTGATTTTTTAAGTAGGTTACCTTTGCCCATGAGGGAAATTGATCTTAACTCGTGGAATGATTATTGTGTTGCTGGAGTTTTTTCTAGTGCACAAGGTTTATCAAAAGAGGAATGGGAATCTGAATCTATCAAGGATGTTACACTAGAAGCAGTCAAAAACAAAATCAACCAAGGGTGGTTTGTCCAACCTAAAGCTGAAGTCCAGTATAAGCCATTCTGGGAGGTCAAAGATGAACTCAGTGTTGAGGATAATTTCTTGTGTCGTAGTGATAAACTTGTGCCGCCTTTTGGTGTGCGTCAAAAGATTATATCTTTAGGGCATGAGGGACACCCAGGTATTGCCAGAACCAAGAAGAATGTAAAGGCCTTATACTGGTGGCCGGGTATTGACATGGAGATTGAGAGGTCGGTGCGTGATTGTGTTCAGTGTGAATGTTCCGACAAAAGTCAAAAGACACTCAATCCCCCAATGTCATCTCTTAGTTGTCCTAAATTGCCTTGGGAGGATTTAGCCTTAGACAATATGGGGCCAATCATGTGGCAAGATGATTCTATTAAGCATATTCTGGTTTTAGTTGATTTATTTTCCAGGTGGATTGAACTGAAGGTTGTTGATAGGGTTAACACTGATGCTGTCATAACTTTTCTGGATGAGTGTTTTATCAGGGAAGGTCTTCCTGCATCTATTTTAACTGACAACGGTGTTCAATTCAAGTCTGATGCTATGAAAGTCTTTATGGATTCTACAGGTATTAAACAAAGGTTTTCAGCGGTTTACCATCCCCAGGGTAACTCAGTTGTCGAGAGAGTTAACAGAGTTATTAAGGGAACTTTACAACTTGCCAGTAAGAATAGGAAAGATATGTACAATGCATTAGATAAAATGTTGTGGTCATATAGAATCACTATTCATGAAACTTGTGGTGAAAGCCCTTTTGGTTTGATGAGAGGCAGATTTCCCTATTCCAAGTTAAATCCTGTATGGATGGGCAGGAGTAGAGAATACATTTGGAATGCTGATAAGGTCATTGACAACATATGTAAATCTCAGAACACGAGCAAATCTTACTATGATAAGAAACATGGGACTAAAGACACTCATGTTAGTGTTGGTCAATTAGTTAGGGTCAAGTTGACTAGGAGGGTTGGTAAGCTGCAACCTCGTTTTTCGGATCCTAGAACTATAACTAAAGTTATGCGTAACACTGTTATGTTGGATGATGGATCCATTCATCATTTAAGTAAGATTGCTTTGGCCAGGATGTCTAATCCTAGTAAAACAAAGAAGGAGGAGGTGGTTGATGTTGGTGAATTTTGGTGGTTATCTCCAGTAGGGCTGTCTGATTCAGGTTCTGTTTCTTCCAACCGTGATGAAGTTCCTTCTAATGGAATGGTTTGTCAGCCTCTGGTTCCACTGAGTGACTCTGAGGTCTTGGCAGATTCTTCGGAGTCTTTGCTCCCATATTCTCAATCTTCTTCTTCCCACACGTTTTCAAACCATAGTACTGATCCTTCACAGATTCCAAACAGTGTGGATTCATCCATTGATAAAGAGGTACATTTCCAAACTTCCACCAAATGTGGAAGGAAAATTGTTGCTCCAAAATTCTTAAAGGATTATGTTTGTAAATAATTATTTTTCTCTGTTTAATTTCTTGTTTTTTTTGTGTTTGTGTTATTTCATTCTTTTGTTGTTTGATCATTCTGTATATTTAAGGAGGGGGATGTGTAGTGATGTGTATTCCTTGTAACTAGTGTTGCATGTGCAGTAGAATTGTTATTAGAATTATTACATGTCATTCAGAATGTGAATATGTCATATGCTTAGAGTGCTGGTCAGTCCATTATTCTCTTTCAAGCTGGCAGCACCTTTTTACTACTGCTTTACATCTTTCAAATAAAGCTTTGAATTTATCTACATCTGCGTTGGACTCACTACAGGGCGGTGCAAATAAACATTTCCCGCTTACTGAGTAGGAAGAGTCACCCAACAGCATTTTCTACGCAAACATAAGAAAGCCAAGGTCACTTGTTAAGATCTATTTGAAGACCGAATATAACGTTCTCTACGCCGCGGTATACTGCCATCACTGTATGGGCGCCATTAATAGACCACTGTAACAAAGAGAATGCCCTTAGTGTTAGAGAAAACAATCCTCGTTAGTAGTTACACGTTCACAGTGTTTACAGATGCAAATGCAGACGCTCGGGGTGACACCTCAGTTTATGGATAATAAGGGAACTCTTTCATAAAAACAGTGGGGGAACTCCGACACTGGCATCCACCCGACTTGTGCCCTACCTGGTTCTAGATGTAACAAGCTGAAGCACTTTTTTCAGCCCGCCCTTCCCTATCAGTAAGTAACACCCCTTCCTTCACCATACTTCATATCAAATGAGACGAGCCTCTAAAGGTATTATCCCAATCACCATTGCAGACAGTGAGAATTCCTTTATCTGAAAATACAAACAAGACTTTTTCGACATTATCTTGTATACCCAGGACCAATTATTTTGTAGTACAATGGCCTCTCTGGCACTTGCACGTAAACACTGTTGTAGGCAATGTCCATCGTTGTGACATAACATTTCTGCCATTGTGCTGGAGAATATTCATTGTATCAAATAACATTCCAAGCACGGTGCCAGGGTACCACAGAACATTCCCCACTCCGTGCTAAAAAAGGGATGTATAACTGCGACAAAACACATACATATTTGTACCAGACAATATATTGATAATTGTGCCAGAAAATGTTTTTAAAACCGTGGTAGCGAAAATGAGAAGTACTTTGCCAGAGGAAACTGTCCGCATTTTGCCAGAGATTCTAATCTATGAGAATAATTTATAACGGCTGGTTCAAAAACATCTCTCCTTATAAAATGGCCGAATACAACAGGTTTTATTGGTCTCTTTTTCGAACTATTTCTCTTCTTGAGTTGTTTTCCCAATTTATTGTAAATTGAACCATGGGATTCAAATTGGTTGTAGAGATTCAAACTAGTCACTGTGCACCTTTGCCAGACAACATATGTAATTCACACAGCCCTACTGAAAACGGGTGACAAGCCTAAGCTCTTGCACTTGTTTGTGAATATCCCTATCCCACTGCCGCAAAGCTTTTTAAAAATATTGACAACTGAGTTTATTCGGCTGGTGCGGACAGGCAGGGGCATTAGCACTCGGAGATCATGACCCTGCCATTCATCAGGGTTCCTACTTGCTTTCCCAGACCCATACCGATGACATTTTTGTCTATGATCATTGGGACTCCGATGAGTATTACGCCTGCCATAATGCTACTTGGGATTGGGTTAGATGTTGAAAAGGGGACTCCTTTGTATAAATATAAACATTGATATTTGATTTTCATTGCAATGACAGTGGCCCGGTTGTGTGTTGCCTCTGATTGGCTTCAATCTGAACCTCCCGCGTTTGAGCGTTGGTGAGCCAAAATGTATAATTTATTTAATTTAGAATTGAGTATATTTGGTAAAGGGGGAAAGGAAACGTAAGATTGGGTTGTGCATTTGGGGGGCTTTTTGTGACCATATAATTTGGGAAGCTGTTAATTTATAATGTTTAGGTTTGTTACTGTGGAGCAATTTAAAAAAAAAAGAAAGAAAGGTTGGGGCCCTAGGCAGGCACCCACTTTGCCCATGCCTTGTAACGTCTCTGGCCCACACTACCTAACAACACAGGCCTGCTTTGCAGCATACTGGTACCTCCCACGCCACACTCATACCACACATTGTAACAGTGACGGACATGATGGAGATCGCTACGCTCCAGACTTGTCTCTTCAAACAAATTAATTATCCCGGGGTTGGCACCGCTGCAACAACCAATAGGGCAAGGAACATACAGAGCAGCCAGGCAAAGGTCCTCCCCAACAGCAGTCCTTCTAGATAATCTGGCACCGCCTCTGACCGAGAGAGCGGTAAAGGACTCTCTAAATAAACAGAAGCGGAGTTAGGACATAGATCCGTAGACCGGCTCTGTCCCTGTTACAATACAAAGACACTCTGGGTGTTTGGATCTATGTTATGTTATTATATGTTATTATAGGTCTTCTATAGCGCACGGCTACTCCGAGGAGTGTCCCGGCGCTTTGTACTACCAGACCTAAGAAGGAACAGACAAAACAGAACAGTGAAAATAAATACAAGCAGTCACAAATCCTAGAACAGGGCAGGAAGTCTCTAACAGGTAAAGAGCCAGGTCTTTAAGCCTTCCTGAACGCAAGTAAGTTAGGCGTGGAACGCAAGGTCAGAGGTAAGGAGTTCCACAGCTGAGGGGCCAACAGCCTAAATGACCGTCCTCCAATGCGGGCTTTTTTTATTCGGGGGACTACCGCAAACGCAAGGGACTCCGATCTCAAGGATCGTGCCGGATGGTAAAAAGCCAGCCTCCTTTGCAAGTATTGAGCTCCCGTGGCATGCAGAGCTTTGCGGGCCAGCGTCATAGCCTTGAATATTATCCGCTTCCGGATGGGGAGCCAATGTAGAACTTGCAATAGACACGAGGCACTGGCTCGCCTATGCAGGCCAAAGATGGCTCGCGCGGCAGCATTCTGGGCCACCTGTAGGCGTTGTAGGAGGTACTCCGGGAGGCCAAGGTATAAGATGTTAGCTATGACACCTTCAGGCAAGCAGTCCGGTTAGACAGCACAACATTCCCATAGGAGCTACACAAATCCATTCCACTCACAAAGGTTATTACTATGGAGTTTAGTAGCTGTCAAACCATGTCAGAGAAGTTGGATATATACCAGCGTGCAACTATGGGAAAACTATCTGGGCAAGCTATGGGATGTACGCAAATGGTCCTATTGCTGCGCTCGGTTGCAAGCCATATCAATAAATTACAGGCACAAGCTCTGCCATTTTAAATTCCTGCATCAGCTATATCTTACTCAACAAAATACATTTGAAAGCACCACGCCACGAATGCCACTGATGCAATAAACGAAAAGTTGATTTTTCTTAACCTAACATGGACCTGTGGGTATATTACTACATTCTAGGAAGAGATAATAGACACTACATCTCTCATAGCATATAGGGTTCGAATATACCCAAGTCTCCAGTTGTGACCATACTACGATACGTGGCTGGCGTGCCCAAATCCGTAAGACCACTAACTCCGTTAGCACTTCTGTGTGCAAAAAAGGAAATAGGCGTCCACTTGACGAAGGGACAAGTGCCGTCACAGGCCAGGTGGCGCAGAAGGGCTGCGAACTGTAAAGTAAATGTGGAAACATTTCCAGTCGTGCTTCCGAAGGCTTCGATAGGCAAGGACATCTGACCGACACCAAGAGCATATATTGAATATTTCTATTACACTACGCCAGTGTAAGCCCTGGAAGCAAAAGGGTGGCCTAACAAGAAACCAACTACTATGACACTGGAGGGGTGGGGCAATTAAGGGGGACTGATCGCCTCTTCACCAGTTTTTGATGTGTGGGGTGCACATCTTTGACATGTAAGCAAATGACCTGCGACAATTACGCTCAGCAGAAGTGTATACTATTTATTGTTGTGCATTACGTTTAATGTAACAATTAAACATGACATTTAGTGTCCCACAGAAGGAGGCCATCATTGTCCTGCAGACATTAGAGAACCAGCCAGCTTAGCAGAAAAAAACAGACAGGCAGATAGGCGAGAAGCCCAATGGCGAGAAGACGGACAGTCACAGAAAGCTATATTGTTAAGCACATAGGCAACATTCTCTCCGAAAAAGATGTGTTGATGTGCTAATATAGGTTAAGAGTGTTGTTTGGATGGCTTCGAGACTGCAGCAGCAGCTTCGTGCCACAGAATGAAGCAAAGGGGCACCCAGCCAAAACCTGCAAAAAAGGTTACAAAGCTTGGAGCACTGTCAGATAAGAACCGCAAACGGAATAAGCAGCAGGAAGGGGTTACTTCAGGCTTTTATAAAATCTCTCATGGATTGTTGCATTTCCTCTGAGGGCTGCCGCTGGAGGACCTCGACAGACTCCAGAGAACTCATGACACAGCAGTGTGGATTGTAAAAAATGACATCATCAGGGACCAATGTTCTTAAACACACTACTCACTCCATTTAATCCCTGTCCAGAGCAGAGGAGCATCTGGTTGAAGGAGAGCTGTGATATATTATAGAAGCATGTCAGTGCTCTGAAATGGACTACTTAGGCCCTTCACGTCACTCTATACTGTAGCATACATTTCTTCCTCTGAAATGCAGGGGCGTTGTCTTACATCTCACGGGCAAGACACTAATTAAATCACAAAGATGGTTTGTTGCATTACTATGAGGAATAGGCGGCCTGCAGTCTCAAAAGCTATGAATTACGTGATATATGCGGTTCTTACCATGGGAGCATAATGTAGGCTAATTTAGTTCCCAGTCGGCCTCACAGAAGCCTCATTTTAAGATACTGGGGTCTCCTAAGCCATCATTTCCCTTCTGGTCCTAACAGGCCACCCTTTACCTTCCCCAAAAGGATACCTGGAAGCCCACACAGCCGACAGGTAGGTAGCGACAGTCTTCCAGCATGTTCAGGTACTCGGCAACCAGAGCGGCTGAGTGGACAAGGCACTGGGCCGCCTCTGCATGGTTGCCGCGTTCCGAGTGCTTTCCGGCCATGTTCTGAAGCCAGGTCAGGCGCAAATCGGGCGATGCCTGGTACCCTTTCGCTATCCTGCAAGGAGACAAAAAACACAAGATGGTGAGATTATGGCCAGTCACCATTCTTCCACATGCAGAGGATGCTGTGACTGGTCAAATGAAGCAAAGGCCAATAGCAATACAAACATGTCCTGCTCTCCAAGTATCACTGCCCCAGAGAAATGTTGTGTCCTCTTTCAAACACAACATTCACATTGTCTATGCTTCAAGGATCACCGCAACATTATTTATGATCACAACAGATAGGCTTGAGCATAGATGACGTTTAAAGTCGCTCCCACTTCAAGCGGTTGCAGATATTCGGTCACCCTGGCATTCCTGACATCGATCTCATGACTCCGCATCAAGGGATGAAGCCTCAACCACATTACCCCTTTTCATACTTAATCAACACTTTAACCCACAGAAAATATTGCGATGGCACTTTTATTTAACACCTCACAGACCGGCAACCTCACCACATTCTTAAGCTAGCCCAGCACTTTGTGAAGCTTGGCATACACACAGGAAACTTCACACTCAATGAATCATCATCTTTTAGGGATTAAACTCAGAATGATTTGTTTAAATTAAAGGTGGCCTTGCTTCTCTCTCCAGTATCCTCGATGACTCATCGTCAGGTACTATTCTTTAAGTTTGTTTCAACAACTAGGGATTGGGACTGCAACCCCAAAAACATGTAGGCCGCTGGATTTCTACAATAGCAGCATATGGTATAAGTCTGTAGTTCCAACCCATTGGCCTTCGTTAGCAGTAGCCTGGAAAAATTCCCCTAATTTCTCTTACCCCAGGAATTACAATTACCTGGGGTCTGGTAATGTAGGGAGGGGCGAAATATGCAGGTATCTGAGTTAGAAAGCCAATTCCAGCCTTCTTTCACCAGTATTTCACAGAGAAAACGTGTCTACTTCAAGGAGGAGCAATCGTAGGGTGAAATACAAAGGAGCTACAATTCAAATGGAGCCAGTAACGAATGTAACAGGCTGAATCTGAATTATTAGGACAACTGCAATTAGGGCCTTAGTCTCCACTGCCTTTTCCCTGTTCTGTTCTACAATAGTCAACCAAATGCACACCACTATGATTACATTGAGCAATTCCAAAGACATGTTGTTCCATGGATGATATAATAGGACTATTTTGAATATGATTCAATTGCTTCCTAAATTATCACTGATTTCCAAGGAGGCTAGTTGCACACCATTATCAATGAGAAGTTTCGGGGCGAACCCTTCCACTGAAACGCCTAATCCATGAACTTCTCCACTGCATTGCAGTGACAAAGAAAGACCGAAACATGGCCTACAAGAACAGCGAGGAAAACCCTACTAATAACCTTTCTACCACTGTGATTTCATGACAACTAGTCCTCACCGTGCACAGTTTGTTTTGTACATTACATTCACCAACCAGTCACATCTGCTAGTCAGGCTGTCGATCGCACATGCTTCTTTAAAGGACTACAAGCTCACCACCACCTCACATAGCTCTTTCTCCCCAAGATGACCATTCACTGTAAAAAGCACAACCTACACACTCCAATTTTCCTTGCAACTGAATCCTAATTTTGAAACATCTCTTGTTATTCACCCTCAAGATGAGAATTATTTTTCTGCCAGATTAACACAACACATTAGTATTGGGTCAGCTTGGTGCACCTGCTGAACGCTGTGCACAACCGGAGCTATAAGAGTATTTAGTCTGCTGCACTTATTTACTCACTTATGAGTCTTACATATATCCAGTACAAACTAGTGGGATGCGCAACAATTCGTATACCTCCTAAGAACTTACCATTCTTCAAATATTAAAAACATAATTCTTTATAAATCCAGTCACAATGAGAAAAAAAAGCAAACAAAAGAGCACGCTCTATTATAGAAAACCGTGGCACGTGCATTCGGCAAGAGCATCGTGGCCCAACTGGCTGGACAAAAAACCTGAGCCAAAGAGGACATGTGACAGTATAATCTTACCTCATATCCATTCAGTTTACAGAAGCACTAACTGCTCTCAGGAGTACAATGAATTTATAACTTCAAGGCCTGAGGCACTAGAACCTTTGTGCATCTAACCAACATGCCCCTTGATGACACCTCTTCTCCTATTATCTCCATCTAAGCAGAATGTAACGCAATGGATATTATTTCAAATTATGATTTTTTTTCTATGAAATTTCCTAACAATGGCTTTCAAATTCTTTGTGTGTAAATCAGATGTATGCTTTTGCCACATCACTTGGTAACCCTCGAAGCCTGTCTTACGTAACTCAAACCACATGCACAGTTAATAAAATACCTCCTTCACTAACACGACTTGTGTAATTCCTTGACTGTGCAGAACTTCCAGTATGGCGATTCACTGTAACCTGATCCTTAATAACATTTGCTTAAGTGGAGCAAAGCTGGCACAGAAACGTACCCATTGTCTGTGCTTAGTGACACGAAGTCGGCCCGACACAGTCTCGTAAAGGGGAATGACGACTTCCGGTCAGCGGTCCTGTCCGCCTCATTAGGATGCGACGGAACACTGTTCGATCACATTCCGACATTTCCCTATGGGAGCAGCATTAAGCTTGTAAACCGGCTTTAATACATGCTCCAATAGGGAAATGGGAGGTGCTGTTTATCCCTGCATCCGTGGCAGGCCTTGGGGTGCAGAGACCAACAGCACCCCTGCTGGGAGCCCCCAAACACGCTTTCCAGGCCGGCATGGAAACAATGCCGGAAACTGTGCTTCGTAATTCCAAGGGCAGAAAGGCCCACCCTTTAGAATTACGATCCGGTTCCAACCGGCCGACAGGCTCCTTGAGCCTGTCGGAGCCAGCCAGAATGACCGGTCGGTATCAATTCCGACCGGCTGATACATAATCAGCCGGTCGGAATTGAAACTAACGATGGGGGTCAGAAAGCCTTCAACAGAAGGTAGGAGACTTTCCAACCTCCTTCATAATAGGCCCCTACGTTTGTTATGCTTTTATGAGCTGAACCTACATAATTGCTGTAATTGATATTCAGCATTGCCACTTCTACTTGACATCTGCGGTCTCTCAGGCACTACTGTTCAGGTGCACAAGATCTTACTTACCACCACTATAGCCTGATCCGGGATGCACTTCATTCAGCCAAACCTCTCCCAACACCTTTTCAGCCCTACGGTTCGGCCTATATGGCTGACAAATGTGCTACTCTTACTATGACCCAACCTTACAGGTGGAGGCCAGTCTCTGGAATGCCGTGGTAGACTTCCCTTTTCTCACCTTGTCTCTCATACCCCCCAAAAAAATCTTTCAAGGTTCACATTAATTTTGGTGCTATGTAGCTTGTTTGGCTTCTTTAAGCACATCTCAAAGCCATGTGGAGCGTACCTTCTTCAATTAAATCAAGCAAATGACCAAATATTTGCAGACTTCTCAATTGTGGAACAATGTCGCTCCGTCCTAAAGGTTCCCCGGTGGATGGGGAGAAAAAGTGATGATATTTTTCTGCCTCTCTTAAAATCAGCCACTCTCCACTGGGGAAGATGTTCGAATCACACTTGAGCATGAGGGAGTGCGTTGATAAGGAGAGGCTGCTTCATACATTTTTTTAAATCTCACAAAGGATGACCCGGACTCTTACTCCTAGGAGCTTGATTTTGGTTCTGTAACCTCACCTTATGATGCATTCTGTGGGTACTCCCGGAGTTTACTTTTCTGGCAAAGAAAAAATGGATGGAGAGGAGGGCCACGTGAAAGGCATACAGGAAAAAACCCTCATACCGGAAAGTCAGAGGCCAAGCTTTAGACAGGCAGGGTGGAAGTTTCCTTGTACCTGTACATTAAATCGATCAGCATTTCGGGGTCTCCCTGGTGTTCTTTCATCTTTACGGTGTCTGTCAGGATCATGTGCAGATTGAAGACCAGGTCCTGCACCTGAAACACAAAGGACAAATGAGTAAGGCTGCTGTAAGCTTCTCCCCTCCCCTCATGGAGGCTCATACATGTAGGTCAAGTGGGAAGTGAGGACGAGATCCTGAATTTCCTGGCTCTACAAGTGGCCACAAAGGCCTTGTCTAATGGAGGTGCCTCCAAACACACTCAGGCAAAGTTATTGTTTCCCTACCTGCTCGGGGAACGTGGTCTCCCGGAGATCCAAGTCTGCTTCAGCATAAGTCAGAATGGTTTTCAGAGAACGGCGCAGGTATTCCTCATTGAAGGTCTGCGAGGTCCCCACCAGAGAAGATAGTGACATGGTCACCTGCATTTTCACACGTGCAAAATTCTGCATTGTTGAAGATAAAACATTGCATTCTATTAATAGACAGGAAATTTGAAAGGAACATATGATTGAATAATATCTGACAATGACAGAGTAGTACCCCCTCAACTCATACAGAAAAGACTGGTCTTTCATGTAAAGGCTTTTCACTGGTATAATAAAGCAGGACAGACTAATGACTTCACTCTCATATTGGGTCCGTACAAAGGGTTACTTAGATCATGCGACTGCCAATCAGATGGCTCTTACCAATTAAGGGGTATGACTGGGCACGGGCGGAGCTCGACCACCATTTTTAAGTTCTCTTTTAAACTATACAGTTCATAGGAAATTGTCAAAACCGGATTCTCATGAATATATTTTTATGCCAACTTCAACCACAAATCGGTTTTTCCAAGTTTAATACTGTGAAAATATTGTTACTGAAATATTGCAGACACCAAGTCGGGAAAAGATTCAAAAAAGTTCCCACAAAAGAAGAAATGGTCTTCAAAAATGAGGAAATTAGGTAGTAAAGCATGACTATGAGAGGAGGTTTCATTTTCTGTTTTTTTACAATGTTTGAATCCCCTGCACAATGAATGAAAGTAGTTATATCTAGCTTGTTCCCTGGGTATGAAGGTAAAAGGCTGGGTTCAGGCCTTGGATTCCAGATGAAGCTTGAAAAAACACACAAACTTGAGAAAACTGTTTTCAAATATGATTTGTAACAGCTCAGGGACTCCAAGCCCCAGCAGCAGTCTGTTACTTGTGCACACAGGGAAAATGACAGTTGTGGGTTAGTTAATTTAGTGTCATCAGCAAAGGGATCAGAAAGAGGGATTAGCCAGGGAAGGGTTCTGTTTCTTAAAATCAGACACATTCCTAGTTAAAAAAACACAATAAATAACATGTAGTGCATGGTTTGAATATTCAATGTGCTTTACCAAGACGAGCGTAATGCTCCCCAAATGCAGTGTTTGTGATTGAATATGGAGATTTATTACAGTACACGTTTCATTTATTTTTCCCTGATGAGGATCACATGATCCCAGTGAATTTCAAATGTTCAAAAAGTAAAACGTGGATAAATAAAAAAAAACACCCATGTACTGTACAAAAAAGGTAAATAAAGGGTAACGTTTATGTTTCTAGAATGCAAAGACAGTGTGCTAGTGAACCACACAACCTATGTTTTTGAGAGATTTAAATAAATGGCCCAAACACTCCTTAATGACAGTAAAGCACAACATCACCTGCTATGTATCAGCTATATATTTTATAGTGTTAAAATAACTTTTCTATTCTTTTCTTTACCATTTTAACAAAAGCAGTGACTTTTACCGCTTTAAGTAAAAAGGTTCCAAATCAATGTATCTCCACTCGAAAAGCTGGTAACTGTTTTTAGGAAGAAACGGCTGGCCTTTGCTACTTGCAAGAGAGTCAGCTACACTGATCAGTGATACTCCTTTGTTTTTCCATTCACTTACATTCCCTATTTCGAAGTTCTGTCGCATGAGGAGGTAGAGAGAGGCACTGGCATGGGTGCGTACAGTGCCCACACTACTGCTGCAGTGACGGAGGAGTCGGAGGCAGAGGTCTGCGCAGAGCTCGGTGTCCTCTTCGAACAGCATCTCAGGAAACTGCACGGCAGAGACAACAGGAGGCATGTCAATACAGGCAAAAATTTCTCTGGAGTTAAAGAGGACTTTCAAGGTTCATGCAGTAATCAAAACCGATTCAGTACACAACAGGAGCCATTACATTAATCTAAAATATACAGAATTCACAGACCCAAACTCATCCACCAAAGTGAAACTAAATCATACGTGGACTTAAAAGTATATCTGTCAGTGTTAATTTGGAATTTAAATCAAACCAAATTAATCCATAACAGTAATTAAATCAACTTCTTGATCAACAATACATATCAAATCCACCAACTTGAAAATAAATCAAAGAAACCAAAAATTTAAATAGTCTAGTCTAAGATCTGCTTAACAAATCTAATATTCAATCTCTAATGTCAAAGGCAAATCAGACTAAAGATAATCAAACCAAGATCTGCTCACTCAAAATAAATAAATAAAACAATTCTATTAAATTTAAAAGGCAACATTTGGTTCAAAGTAAAACAACACCAACCCACATTCATACAGATGATTATATTTAATTAAGAGAAATATGTAAAGGTTACATACCTTTGGTAACACTCTTTCTGGCTGATACTATACCTCCCTCCAAATTACTCACCTTTTGAATATCCCAGGTGCCAGTCTGGATCCGTAAATTCAATATCTCGCTCACACTTGTAGGGAGCACTGGCTCCACATCGGCGCTGCATGCAACACCTCTTATGTCACTGAAGACTCAAACCACCCCATTGTGAGATGACACAATTACTATTCTTTTTTATAACACAATTTGAAGGCGGATGGATAAACCAATATCAACAAAATAGCAGGAGTTTTCTATAATATGTTGGAGTCACATCAAGAAGAAATGTGGTGTAAAAAGTCATGCAACGGAAAGAAGGGTGGGTAACTGAGGAACCTGCATAATATACACCAGAGCGTTACCGAAGGAGAAGTAACTTTCTTCTGAAGGACAATTCTAACTGCAGATTCCTCGCCTTTTGATTAGATTCCCAAAGCAACCCCCCACCAGGAGGTGGGTGCATGGTACATTTTTTTTTTTTTACACCAAGTTTTATATAGCGCAAACTTGACCCGAAGGTATCAGAGCGCTTTACAAGAGCACCAGTTGGGTTACATAAGGACACATTCATTTTTGTTAGGCACAGGGAGATTTGTGATTTGCCCAGAATCACAGGATGTTGTGCGTCCTTGGCGAGACTCGAACCCGGTTACCCAGAGTTAATGTGGACAGCCCTAGCCGTTAGGCCACATCCTCTCCCAGTTATACCAAGAAATCCGAAAGAGCTGAACAAGTAATGCGACACTCCCATCTCAGTTCAGAATCCAAACAATAATGCTTTTCAAAGATGTGGGAGGATACCCTGGTTGCCAAACTGCAAATGTCTGCCATTGGCAGGCGTCTTCCCAGTGCAGAAGTGGAACACCTGGCTCTGGTCGAATGAGTACAAATACATTCTAGTGGTTCTTTGTGTGCCATAGCGTAGCAGATCTTGATGCTCAGAATTGTCAATCTTGATATTATCCTCTTGCACACTGCCGACACATAGCCCTTAACAGTGCCTACCGTGCAACTTTGTCAGGCCAATTAGCGAGGAAATCCAAGAATGTCAGACAAACAGGCCCGAATAGGATCTGCAGAGTTGCCAGTACACCATGTGACAAACTTATCCAATCGGACTAAATAGACAATTTTGGTGGAGTGTGTTCAGAAGCATAAGAGAACATCCACCACTTCAGGGAGCAGGAAAAAAGAAGATAGGTTGCCCTGTTCAATCTCTAGGCATATAGGTGGAGGCTCTGGAGGCTGGGGTATAGAATCTGCCCATGAGAGTAGGTCTACCCTGTGAGGGAAATAATGCGTGGGAGGGCAGAGGAAGAGGTGAATGAAATCGGTAAACAAGACCCTTTGTGGCTACTCTGGGGCAATTAGGATTACTTGGGCCCAGTCGAGGCAAATCTTGCTCAGAACAAAAATAATCAAGGATATGGGAGGAAACAATTCCCCTATTGCTCCTGCTTTGGAACTAGTAGGGCAAAACATTTCAAGCAGTAAGCGTTTTCTTGAATGGCAAAACAGTCTATCAGAGGGGTCTCTCATAACAGGCAGATGTCCTGGACCACTTCTGGATGAAGACACCACTTGTGGTCAGCAAATTACATCGCATGAGGCAATCTGCTTGAACGTTGAGCTCTTTGGCCAGGTGATTTGCTACTTAGCAGATCTGGTGGTTCTGTGCCCAGTACAAGAGTTGCAGAGCTTCTTGGCAGAGATGGTATGACCCACTCCCCTCTTTTTGCTGCTGTACCACATTGACGTTGTATTGTCTGTCAGAATCTGAAAAATACATCCGCAAAGGGAATGGAGGATGACCTTGGGAGACAGTCGTATCTATTCTTCTGGACACCAGTGGTCTCTTATCTAGAATTTCTCCAGGTGAGCGCCGCAATCTGGAGTGCAGGCATCTGTGATCACTGTTGTCACTGCAGGGCGAGGGTGAAACTGATTTCCTTGTGTAAGGTTGCCGCTTACACTCCACCACTGAAGGCCTGCTGCTGTGTCCCTGGAGATTTTGATATGTTGGAACCACTGCCTGTAGAGGCACCAATCGAGGGCTCTTACGTGCCAGCGTGCAAGGGTGACCAACAGAATGCAGTAAGCTAGCAGACGTAATACCATCAGGACTGGAATGTTCGCTCCATTCCAAAACAGAGGAATCAGCCTGAATATCTTGAACCCTCTGAGGAGGAGGGATGGCTAGACTTAATGTGGTGTCCAGTACTGCCCTTATGAACAGGCTGTGCTTAGAGGGCACCAGGTGGGTTTTAGACTTGTTGATTAAAAAGCCAAGGTCGGACAACAACTTGGTTGTCACCTGCAAGGGGATAGACACCATCTCCAGAGAGATGAGTTTGATGAGACAGCCGTCCAGGTAAGGAAATACCATAATTCCTGCCTGTCTGTGATGGGTTGCAATCACCTTCATGAAGACTCAAGGAAGGAAAGTGAGGCCAAAGGGAAGGACCGGAAACTGGTAGTGCTCAGACCTGACCGTGATTATAGGAAAGGAATGGTGAAAATAGGCTTCCTTCAGGTCGAGAGGAACTATCCAGGCTTCTGCTTCCAGTGCAAGCAAAACCTGTGTTAAGGACAGAATTTTGAAATTTTCCTTCTAAAGGAACCTGTTCAGAATCCTGAGGTCTAGGCTCGGGTGTAGGCCTCCATACTTTTTGGGACCAGGAAGCACTTGCAGTAGCACCCCGAACCCTGTTCCAGCTCTGGAACAAATCACACTGCAACCTTCAAAAGAAAGGATTGAACCTCTTGTTGGAGTACACACAGATCTGGCAAGGGTGAATCTGGACTGGGAGGGATAGGAGAACATATTTGTTGAAAGGGTGGGGCATACCCCTTATCCACAACCTGAAAGTCCCAAAGGTCTTAAGTTCTGGTCTTCCAAACTTGTGGAAAGGAGGATACCCGTCCTCCAAAGGGGTTGGTGAGTTTGGGCATGTTGGACCTTGGGCTACTTCCTTGCGGTGGCTGGGGAAGTGAAGAAGGAAGAGGAGGCGGGAGTGAGAGGGAGGGCACGTTAGTCCTTTGCCTCATCCTCCAAGTTGTCTGCACAGTGGATTCGCCTCCTGTTGTTGCTGGACGCAAGGCTGATGGCTTCAAAAGGAGAAGCCCCTGCCGAAGCACTGAACTGGTTTGAGTTTTGAGCTTAAGAGACCTGGCTGTGGCCTTGTAGACCATGAATCTCTCCAAAGCAGAATCTGTTTTGGAACCGAACAGCTGAGAGTCGTTGAATAGGAGAGCCATAAGAGTGGTTTGCATGTCCTGTGAAAAGCCACATTTTCGCAGCCATGCATGGCAACATAGGGAGACAGATATCCCCCTGGCCAAAGCAATCAAAACATCCATGTGCAAGCTAAAGTTGAATGACTTGCTTCCCTGCAGCTTGACCATCCCCTATCAGCTCAGCTGAAGATCGTCTGACAGATTGGGAAAGGATTGCTTGTGCTGAGTCCAGCAGAGCATAAGCACATCTGCCAAGGAGACCAGTGGCATTAATGGACTTGAGGGACATGCTTCAGGCAGAGAACATCTTTTTAGGAAATTGTTCCATCTTCTTTGACTCTGTCAGATGGTGTAGAGGGAAAGGATTCTGGTGTCCGCTTCAAGAAGCATGCAGTAGCAGGCTCGCCAAAACAAGATGTGAGGAGAGGAAGGCGGAATCACCCAGAGATGGCTTTCATCTTCGGGCAATGGCTCTTGATAATGTGTTAGAAGTCGTCAGCTTCTCCCATTTCCCTTAATTGGGTTCTGTTATGGCCTTCATTAACAGTGAGTAATGGCTCAGACATGTGGAAGGCTGAATTGAGGATACTAGACTTTATTTCTGTGTACAGAAGATGCAGGGCTTACATGTCGCCTGCCCTTCTAATGATTCAATGATAGGAGTTCACCATGGGTGGTTGAAGCCTAATCAGGGATAAAGGATCTACTCTAGAGAAATAGCCATCCCACTGGCATCTTTTAGGCCCGCAAAACTTGGGTCCAAGAGGACTAACCATCTCCATCGTCATCTGTAGCGGGGTCATCTTGAGGCTCTTTTACTTTGAAAAAGTATTGGCCATCCTCTGCTAGTCTGTGTGCCTGGCTTCTAGAGCATTAGAGTGGGTAATTTCATTGGTAGCAGAGACTCCGTCCCAAATTTGTTGCGGCACTAGTGGAGTTGGAAACAGTGTTTGTAGCGGGGAGGTGTTGACTGTGGTGCAGGTGGAGCTGCTTGGAGCACTGGTGAGGTTGTCTGTGGCAACCTCACCTTCAAGCTCCTCACCCATGCACTCAGGAAACTTCAAGACACTGGACCAGCATATCTCAACAGACAACTCACCTTCTACACCTCGAACCGCCAGCACCGCTCCGTCGACCGCGCCCTCGCATTAGAAGAGTGACCTCCGGCGGCAGATCGTTCTCCTACCTCGCCGCCAAGACCTGGAACACCCACCCCATCCTCCCACAGCAGACCCAAGACCTACCAACCTTCAGGAAGCTACTCAAGACCTGGCTTTTCGAGCAGTAGGAGCACCCCCCGTGCCTTTAGACCCTTACGGGTGAGTAGTGCGCTCTACAAATTTCCTGATTGATTGATTAAAGTATGATTTGATTTGATTGATTGGCACCAAAGACATCAACTGTGGTGCCAGGGAGATATTTGAGTCCAGCGCTGAAGGGGAAGAGCTTGGATTATCCAATGGCGGGGGCCTCATCCTCCGCATTAATCCCGATGGCAGAGGTTGTGCCAGAGTCTGACTCGACCACAACACTAGAGGGAATGAGAGAAAGTGCGCCAAGTACTAAGTGTAGGAAAGTCACCTTTTTGACATGGTCACCCCCACTTTTTTCCTCGTATTTTGATAGACGCCCACTGGGGTCCTGCTATCCAGGTGCCCAGTGCCAGATCTCTTTCCATAAAACTCTACATGTGTTCCCCCAATTGGCAATACCTTTAGCACCCCCTCTAAGTCCCTAGTAAATGGTACCCCTGGTACCTAGGGCAGGGGGCTGAAGAGGGTCCCTAAGGGCTGCAGCATATATTGTGCCACCCTAAGGGGCCCCTCAGCACACTCATGCAAACTGCCATTGAAGGCTGCATGACATGGTGAAGTGAAAAGTGAAGACACAACATGGCACCTGCAGACACTTCATGTAATATAAGTAAGTCCCCCAACAGCAGGCATTACAGCCCTAAGGCAGGGTGCATTATATTACATGTGAGGACATATCTGTATGAGCGGATATAGCCCTGTGATGTCCATGTCGATTCTTGGACATTGCCAGTGAACAGGGAAGCCATTTTGAGTGTATGTGCTTGACACTTGTGATTACCAGTTTTCCAGCAAAATAATGGCTTCACTGAAACTAAAGATGTTTGGTATCAAACTTTTTGTATTAATAAGCCCATAGTGATTCCAGTGATTGATTTATTAATACATGCACCCAGAGGGCACTTTAGGGGTACCCCCTAAAAACCTACAAACCTCTTGTGTACTGGCTGACTGGTGTAGACCAGTCTGCCACCACAGACGGTTTCTGACCCCCTGCAGGTGAGAGACCATGCTGTGAGTGCAGAAAAAATGCCTGCTCTGGCCAGAGGTGTTGTCATCTCCTCCAAGCAGGATGGCTAAGAGATCAGCATATCTAGGCAGGAGGCTTCAAAGGCCTCTGCTGCCTTTGATATGCAACCCCGGCTTCCCCAGGCTTGGGAAATTGGCTGTAGGGTGGGCCCGACCACGGGACCAGGAGTAAAATGTGATGACGGTGGTTTAGTGGTCGATATCCCCATACCAACCAGTGATGGAGTTTTAACTCTCTTGTCCAGGGAAGGAGGCAATATGCGATGTGGGCCTTCTATAAGTGATATATCAAGGGGGGGAGGCCGATAGGCGGGAAATTAGAATGACGAGCCCCATAGAGGAACACGGGGATGGCAACCAAGCAGTAACTGGTAGATTGCCAACAGGGAATCAGGACACTAATGGACTAAGTCTTGCCGCGCCCGTGAATAATATTGCGATCCTATCCTGGAATATTTCCGGGCTAAGATCAAAAAGAGGGGACATTAACTGGAAGTATCCCACCTGTATTATTGATGCTACTGACTATCTATGCACACGTTTAACTGTTATATTTGTATTATTGATGTGCTGTAGTACTTATGTGTAACCCCACTCTCTTGCTGGCATTCCCAGCCGTGTAAAGCGCTCTGATATCTGCAAAGATCCTGTTCGCGCTATATAAAACTTTCAAAATAAATAAATAAATAAAGGCTTTTCTCGCAGCTTACCACGTTATTGCTTTGCAGGAAACATGGGAAGCTACGGAAAATTATTACTTGGATGGTTATCAATCATTCACTAAATTTGCAATTCCATCTACAATGGGGAGATCTAAGGACGGCCTTCTGTTGTTACTTAGTTTGAAAATACTATACAAAGCTGTTTTAGTAGGGACATGCTCTCCAAATATTTTGGCAGTAAGACTGGAGGGTGATAACCTGCCAAATATCCCAGTGGTAAACTTTTATAATTCCTTTACCAGGATTGATGAGCTAGGACATTTACGAGCATTATCCGGGTTCTTGGAGGATTATGAGGAACACAACACTGTTTTATTATTTGTTAGTCCTTGGTGATTTTAATACTCATGTAAGTCACATGCATTGTTTAGAGAACATTGATTCCGAGGAAGACCCCTTTGGTGATACCCATTTTGAGCACACTAGGAGTGGGGTCTATCTGGAGAGTGTTTTATCATCAAATTACTTGTTTGCCCCAGTGCAAGGGGATAATCAGCACCTTGTTCCAACTTTCAATGGCCAAGGTATTGATTCTACAATTGACTACATTTTTGTGTCATGCAGTCCGAGGGATTCACTAGGTCCCTTCATTGTAACACAGAGAGGCTTTAGTGACCACAACCCACTTACGCTGAAATATTAAGGCACTCAACACTGAATGTACCACATCTACTATTTTAATTTGCAATATAGTCTCCAAAAGCCAAGGCCGTAAGTTAAGGTGGGAGGTCATCACTCCTGGTGATTTTCTGGAAAACCTGTACAGTAGTAACAACACGGATCTGACCACCTGCTTATATGGTAACTCAGTCCCAATGGACATTTTGGCTGCTTTTAATTGTAATACAGTACAGGTAGCAGCAAACCTGACTAGGAAAAGCAAAATCAGGCCTAAGAAACTAAAAAGCTGGTTTAACCAAGCTTGCAGCGACACCCACGTGGCACGTGGAGGTGCTTAAAGAGCCTGGCAAAGATTCACAGACCGTTGCGGAGGCAAGAAGGGCCTATAAAAAGGCCATTAAAGGGAGAAAACTGGAGTTAAAAGATATGGCTTGGGAGGAACTTACCAAAGTGAGTGTACTGAAAAGTAGCACTCAATTTTGGAAGGTGATCAACAGCCCCCTATTTAATGAAACAGAAAACATAAATCTGGACTGCCTCGTTTCACCAGATAAGTGGGTTAAACACTATAGTGGCCTCTACGCTGAAATAATTAATTAATCTCCTATGACCCAAGGCGATCTCACCCAGCCAGGGAGGATAAAATTCACAGAAGTGGAAGTGCTGAAGGCCATTGAGTCCACAGCACATGGGAAAGCACCCGGCCCGAAGGGGGGCCGGCAGACCTCTATAGGGCAGACTCATTTATGGGCAAAGGTTTTAACTTGTTTTTTACGCAGTTACTACATTGGGTCCCCCAGTGTCTTGGGGTAAAACAGTAATTGTCCCAGTATTTAAAAAGGGCACAAGAGAGGATCCGGCGTGTTATCGTCCGATCTCTCTTTTGGACTCAGCTGCCAAAATAATGGGGAAAGTAGTCCTGGAGCGGCTGACAAATTGGTTGGATGCGAATACAGTAATTTCCAACCTGCAGTGCGGATTCCGAAAAGGAAGAGGTACTGCCGGGCAATGCCTTAACTTACACCTTCTTATTGGAAAGTACACGGTCGCAAAGCAGGGGGACATACATCTAGCGTTCATGGATTTGCCCACTGCTTTCGATCTGGTAAACCGCCAGAAACTTTGGATTGCCCTGTCGGACACAGGATTAGACCCTGTACGGATATCCTTCCTAGCCGATATGCACAAAGATACTAGCGCGGCAGTTCGCTATAATGAGGACGGGAGCTTGACAGATGCTTGGCCAGTAAAGAGAGGGGTAAGGCAAGGGTGTATACTTGCTCCCTTGCTGTGTACACTCTATATAAACAAGCTGGGTGAAGCCCTAATTTCATCATGTAAGGACATCCCCAGAGTTGGCCAAAAAAAGATCCCGGCACTACTATACGCCGATGAAGCGGTGTTAGTAGCCAGGACTGCTCGAGGCCTACAATCATTATTAGACTGCTTTATTAATTGTATGGACTCCTTGGATCTAAAAACCAATTTTTAAAAATCGCACGCCATGTCGATAGGCAGTAGACGGGCAAAAAGGGCTTTGTTTGTCTGCAAGGGGCAGGAGCTCAGTAAATTACAAAACTTCCCATACCTGGGTATTGTTTTTGATGACAAAAGATCATGGGCAATGCAGCGGGCACTGAAAAAAAACATACTAGCGAGGGCCACAGGTGCCCTGTTGGGTTTTGCTAAACGATTAGGCTGTAAGCCTTTACCGGCCATTATGAAAATCTACAACGCCAAATGCTTGCCCGTGGTGTTGTATGGGAGTGAGGTGTGGGGCTACACTAACTCAAGCGAGATTCAAATGGCAGAAAATGTTTTCTTCAGGAAAATCCTATCGCTCCCTCAATCAGCAGCATCATTTAATGTGCAAGAAGACCTGGGGGCTGGTTATATTTCTGATCAGATTGCTGTAGCTCCGACACTAGGGTGGTTGAGAATCTGGTCCCAGCCTGTGCCGAGTTTAAATCAATTAATTATCCAGGACTGTCTGTCCCTAGACAAGGCCATGGCTATACCATGGATCCGGTACATTAAAAGTCAACTGGACTTAATGGGTAGCAATGACTTGTTATCAAACCCGATGGTTTAAGTAAATTCATGATTAAAGCAGTAAAATCCCAGTTTATAAACAGGTTGGATGTAAAGAGGGTAGAGGAGGAATTGGCTAAACCTTTGGTTAGAAAATTTGTTATGTTAAGTGCAGGGAGAGATATCCAGCCGTACCTGACATACCTAAATAAGCCATTCCACCTGTTTTTACTTGTAAGGTTCAAACATGGTATCCTCCCTTGGCTGCTATCTGTTCCCGGGGGGTTTGCTAATTGTGGGACGCTGGGGCCGTGTCCGTGTGATAATAAATCGGAGCAAAATGCCATCCACATGATTTTCCTTTGTAAATTTTATGTACCACAGCGAACGAATAGTTTCTTACCTGTCGGTGTAGTTTTGCAGCTTGAAGATCTTTCTGGATTCACTATGCTGTGCATTATTCCGCGATCTGGTGGTTGGGTCCGGATTCGTAGTCTTTTTTCTCTTTTTTTTTTTTTTTTTGTAGCCCAGGTGGGCGTCGACGTCCCACCATTTGGTGCACCTTCGTGACGTCGGCACGCTTCCTGCGGAAGCTCCCACCCTTGGGCGCCATCTTCGGATTCTTTTTTCTTTCCTCCTTTGTGGTGAATCCATGGCTATGTGTATTAAAACTTTCCTTCAACGTAAACTTCTTCACGTATATTTGTCTTGTTAAGCGTTCCCATCTTACTCTATGTCCTTCCACCTTCTCCAGCCTCATCTTTCTGGCGGAGGTGGGTGGGTTCGCTAGTGAATCCAGAAAGATCTTCAAGCTGCAAAACTACACCGACAGGTAAGAAACTATTCGTTTTGCAGCGTGAATCTTTCTGGATTCACTATGCTGTGCATTGATTTCGTAGCGGTTTTGTCACTCATGTGGCGGCTGGGTGGAAGATGAGCATTGGTTGTTAAAGATATGTTGAAGCACTCTTTGGCCCACTTGTGCTTCCTTGTTCATCTGCACATCTACGCAATAGTGTTTAGTGAAAGTGTGCACTGAAGCCCATGTTGCCGCCAGGCATATGTCTTGGATGGGCGTGTTTGCCAGGAAGGCGATTGTTGCCCCTTTCTTCCTGGTTGAGTGGGCTCGTGGCCCCTCCGTGAGCTCCTCACCCGCTTGCATGTGGCAGAGCTGTATTGTTTTTGCAATCCATCTTGCTATGGTGTTCTTAGTCACTGGTCTACCCAGGAGACTCCTTGCGAAGGACACAAAGAATTGTTTTGTTTTCCTGTGTTCTTTCGTCCTTTCTATATAGTGCATTACTGCCCGCCTTGCATCCAGTGTGGAGCGCCCTCTCCGCATTTGATGTGGGCTTCTGGAAGAAGCTAGGGATCTGGATACTTTGGTTCATGTGGAATTTAGATACTACCTTGGGCATGAAATGCGGGTCTGTCCTCATCACGACCCTGTCACTGTGTATTTGTATGTACGGTTCTTGCAGCGTTAAAGCTTGTAGTTCGCTCACTCTGCGTAGCGATGTTATTGCTACTAGAAAGGCTGTCTTCATTGTCAGTATTTGTAGTGACGCTTTATGGATGGGTTCAAACGGCGGCTTCATGAGTTCCGTCAGTACCACGTTCAAGTTCCATGCCGGCGGCGGCATCCTCTTGGGTGGCGCTATTCTCTTTGCTCCTTCCAAGAACCTTTTCACTACTCTGGAAGTGAAGAAACTTCTCCCCGTTTCTCCCCTTGTGTATGCCACAATCGCTGCCAGGTGAACCCTCAGCGAGGACGAGCTTAGTTTGGCTTTGATCAGGTGCGTGAGGTATCTGAGTACTGTAGACTCTCTAGTCAGTTTTTTCTCCAGGTTTTTCTTATGGCACCACTGCGTGAACCTCTTCCATTTCTCCCCATAGCACTTCCGTGTACTGGGTCTCCTTGCTTCTCTCAGCACCCGAAGTGTGCTCTCTGGTAGTTTTAGATGAGCAAACTCTAAGTCCTCAGGAGCCACGCTGACAGGCAGAGGCTTTCTGGTTCTGGGTGTAGAACTTGTCCCCCTTCCATGGAGAGAAGGTCTCTTCTTTTTGGGAACTTGTGTGCTCTGCCCCGCGCCATCTCCATGATCTGGGAGTACCAAGTCTGCCTCGCCCATTGGGGAGCCACCAGGATGAGAGTCATGTTGCTCGACCTGCACTTGTTCAGGACTCTGGGGATCAGTGGCGTCGGTGGAAAAGCGTAGGCAAATTTCTTTGACCAGCTTATCCATAGGGCATTCCCATGGGACATTGGTTCCTGTTCCCTCGATGCAAAGTGTTGGCATTTTGCATTCCGGCGTGTTGCAAACAGGTCTATTGTTGGTGTGCCCCACCTCCTGAACAGGTTCTCTGTCTCTTGGTTGTTCAGTTCCCATTCGTGGGACACCGATGCTTGCCTGCTGAGCCAATCCGCTTCCACATTGTCCTTCCCTGGCAGGTGTATGGCCAGCAGGTCTATCCTGAGTGGGATCGCCCATCTCCATATTTCTTGAGCCAAGCTCGACAGAGGGAATGACTGAGTCCCCCCTTGCTTGTTGATGTAAAACATCGTTGTGGTGTTGTCTGTCTGTATCAACACCCTTCTGTTGTAAAGGTGCTTTTGGAAGGCCTTGAGGGCCAGCAACACTGTTTTCAGTTCCAGGTAGTTGATGTGCTTGACCGCATCTCCTGGGTTCCACAGACCCCTCACTCTGAGCCTGTTCATGTGTGCGCCCCATCCTTTCTGGGATGCGTCTGTGGTGATGGTCACAGTTGGGTCCGGTGGCATTAGAGGCTTCCCCATCGTTATATTCTCCTTCGTCCACCATGTCATCTCCTCCTGCACATTGTGCGTAACAACCACTAGATCTTCCCAACTTCCTTCTGCTTGTGACCATTGTTGTTGCAGCCACTCCTGTAGTGGTCTCATCTTTAGGTGAACATTGGGGAACAGGTGGATGCATGACGCTATCATCCCCAAGATCTTGCTCACCGTCCTCACTGTCAGAACTTGCCCCTTCTGGTAGTGACGTTTCTCCTTCAGCAGGCTGAGTGTTCTCTTCTCGCTGGGTGTCACTCTGCATTCGACCGTGTTGATCAGGGCTCCCAGGAAGATTTTTACTTGTTCTGGGTCCATGGAGCACTTCCTCCAGTGGATGGAGAAGCCCAGGTTCGTGAGCGTTCTTGTGACCTGTTCTGCGTGGGCTTTACACCTCGTGTAAGAGCTTGCTTTCACGAGCCAGTCGTCCAGGTAGGGGTACACGTGTATACCCTCCCTTCGCAGGTGTGCGGCCACCGCCGCGAGGCATTTGGTAAAGACCCTTGGTGCTGACTTGAGCCCAAAAGCCAGGGTCGTGAACTGATAGTGGTCTTTGTTCACCTTGAATCTTAACATGTGTTTGTGTTTCCTGTTCATGGGGATGTGCAGGTATGCGTCTTTTAGGTCTATTGTGGACAAGTAGTCCCCGGGCCTTATTTGTGGGATGACCTCTTGCAGGGAAGTCATCTTGAACTTTTGAGTTTTTACGTAGGTGTTCAGGAAGCGTAGGTCCAAGATGGGTCTTAGGCTTTCGTCCGCCTTTGGTACTAGGAAGTAGTTTGAGTACACTCCCTTGTTCCGTTCTCTTTGCGGGACTGGCTCTATGGCCTCTTTGAGGAGCAGTTCTTGAGCTTCCTCCTGGAGCAGGCGCAGTTCTCTGCCCTTGTGACCCCTTCTCTTTGGCCTCCTGCTTGGTGGGTATCTTTCCAACTCTATGCAGTATCCGTGTTGTATAATGTTTAGTATCCATTTGTCTGTGGTTATTTTTCTCCACTCGTGTAGGAAAAATCTCAACCTTCCCCCTACTGGTGTTGTGTGTTCTCTTGAGCCGTGTCCGTGTGAGCCTCTCCTTAGCTGTAGGTGCTCTCCCCCCGGAGGCTTTGGGTGGGTGAGCGCCTCCCTCTTCGTGGAGTCATTTTTGGGGGGGTTGATCACCACCTCTCCGTCTTTGGCCCCGTCCGTTTCCTCTCCCTCGAAAGGACTGGCCCCTATTCTGGGAGCTCCAATTCTGCCTCTGTTGACCCTGTTGCCATTGGTTGTCTCCTTGTTGACCATGGTGGTGCGACTGATGCGAATGTGATTGCTGGTTTCTACCTCTACCATTTGGTCTCCTCGTGGGGGTGCCTCTCCGCATCCCCCTGAATTGTAGGGCTCCCATTGATTTGGCTGTCTCGTTGTCTTTCTTCAGCTGGGCCAGTTTGTCATCCACCGCTGTTCCGAACAGCGTCTCCCCATTTGGAGGGGGTGTTCAGGATGTTGTTCTGTACTTCTGCCTTGAAGCCTGATATTCTGAGCCAGGCCTGCCTTCTCTCAGTGATACCTATGGCCATCAGTCTGCTTGATGTTTCTGCCCCGTCTAGGGCCGTCTTCAGGCATGCGTTTGCTATGTCCTTTCCCCCCTCAACGAGGTGGGCTGCCCTCTGCCTGTACTCCTCAGGCATGTGTTTCAGCAACTGGCTCATCTCATCCCAGTGCTGGTATTGGTGTCTATTCAGGAGTGCGTTGGAGTTTGCCATCCTCCAATGCATGGCCGCATTCCTTTCTATTTTCCTTCCAGTGAGGTCCATCCTCCTGCTTTCCTTATCAGGTGGTGGACCAGATGTGGTTGGCACGTTGGCCCTTCTCCTGGCAGTTGCCGCGATAATAGAGTCAGCTGCCACGGTGCCCTGGATATAAGGGGGGTCCCCGGAGGAGAACTTGTATTTCTTCTCCGTCCTCGGGGTCACCGACCTGCATGTAGCCGGTTCCTTGAAGGCTTCAGCTCCTTGTGCAGTGACGCTCTTCAGCATGGGCAGGAAACTGCTTTTTGTCTGTGAGGGGAGCAATGTCTCCAGCAGGAAGTCTGCCTTTGTCTGTTCCTCCTCCAACTTTACATTGTAGACTGTTGCAGCCTTCTTGACGACTTCATAGTAAGCCCCGATGTCGTCTGGGGGCGAAGGCCTCGACGGATACGTCTCCACAGGTTCCTCGGGGTTATCGGCCTCGAGATCCTGCCATTCTTCGTCTAACGACGCCGAACATTCTGAGTAGTAGCTCTCGCGGAGGTAATCTCCCTCCGAGCGGTAGAAGTCCTCCTCTTCCCCTTCATCTGTGGGGTTTGGAGTTTTCGGCGGCTCTTCGGCCTCGAAGTCCTCCTGCAACTCTACCTCTTCGGCTGGCGCTGCGGTGCTCGAGGCGGCAGTCGCGGTCTTCGAGGGAA
The DNA here is from genome assembly GCF_964263255.1 of Lissotriton vulgaris. Lineage (NCBI taxonomy): Eukaryota > Metazoa > Chordata > Amphibia > Caudata > Salamandridae > Lissotriton > Lissotriton vulgaris. Next base: position 1,035,988,400 of record NC_141685.1, read on the forward strand.
TCGAGTAGTTCTTCATTTTCTCGTCGAAGTCTCTCTTCCTCTGGAGCATACTCTCCATTTCGGCCTCGAGCCTTCTTCTCTTTTTCTCCATCTCTGCCGCCTGCTCGGCGTCGAGCTTCTCGGCTGGTCTCTTCGACGGCGCCTTTGACGTGGAGGCCATTTTGAGCGTTTTCTCGCTCGCGGGTCCCTTCTCGAGGGCCTGCTTCGACGACCTATGCTTTTCGCTGGTCTTCGCCATCCGGGAGTCCTTTTCGAAGGATCCGCTGGGCTTTTCGGAGGATGCAACTTCGGACGTCGAAAATTTCGTCGCCGGTGCTCCTTTCGAGGACTTAGCCTCTGTTTTTCGGGGTTCTCCCTCAGGCTTTCTAGGCCCTGTCTGGGTTTTCGGGGTCGTAGACTCTCCTACCTTTTTTGAAGGTCTCACATCGGTCTCTACGACCGTGAAGTCATCTGGTCCCTCGGCGATGTTCTCCTCTTCCTCGGAGGAGGCACCCAGGTCGTAAAGCGTCGGCGTGGTCCCCTTCCCTTGCATCGTCTGGTGGGCCACCCTCTGTCTCTCTCGAACTCTCAAAGTCTTCGGCGTGAAGACTGAACAGGCGTTGCAATCCTCGCTGGAGTGGTCGACCGGCAGGCAGAGGTTGCAGACTGGATGCTGGTCCTTCTGCGCGTACTTGTGGTGGCAATTACGGCAGAACTTGAATGGAGTGTTGTCCATGTGCTCGGTCAGGGGGTCCCCTGCCCGCTCCTTCTCCTTGGCTGTCGAAAACCTCGATGTTTTCTTCCTCCTTCTCCGTTCTGGTTCTAGAAGGTCTTCTTCTCCGACCTTCCTCGGTTCTTCTTCTTCCAAAAACTTGTGTATTTCCTTCTTTTCTCCTGAAACTTCTCCGGAGCTTCATGCGACGATCCAGACCCAACGGCGGAAAAAAGAATCTGAAGATGGCGCCCAAGGGTGGGAGCTTCCGCAGGAAGCGTGCCGACGTCACGAAGGTGCACCAAATGGTGGGACGTCGACGCCCACCTGGGCTACAAAAAAAAAAGAGAAAAAAGACTACGAATCCGGACCCAACCACCAGATCGCGGAATAATGCACAGCATAGTGAATCCAGAAAGATTCACGCTGCAAAAATACATTTATTCTCCCACTATTAAGAGGTTGTAATTTTGATCAGGTTAGACCAGCCCTGGTTTATTTACAAATGTTAGGATCCGCTGTGATATGTTTTGGGGTGGCGAGCTACATTACAGGGGTAGTGAGATCCCGAAAGAAAATGCTGCTACCTTAATCGCTGCATTTTGTGCCCGTACTATTTTGATAGTTTTAAATGTGAAGATGATTGTATATTATGAAAATTGGAATTTTTTGAAACTATTAACTTTCAATTTGGTGACAAACTTTTTATTGTGTCTCGGCATTCACCAACTATTTTACTTTTGCACATTGTAATTTATTTAGTTGTGTAATCATGATCCAATAATGTGATTAATTATGAAAGGAATTTACTGTGTGTGCTTTGATGTTTTTAAAATTTTTAACCGAATAAAGCTACATTTTGAATTTGAATTTGCATGTATTCATAAATTCAGAACTGGAATCAGTGTGAGTTTATTAATACAAGATGGGTGATATCAAACATCCCTATTTTCAGTGAAGCCTTCATCTAGCTGTGGACCTCGTTTTCACAAGTGTCCAACGCGTCTCTTAAAACGGCTTCCCTGGTCACTTGCACTGGTAGTAATGGAACTCACCAGCACAGGGGCATACCTTTTCATGCAAGTATGCCCTCAGAAGTAATATGAGGCACACCGCCTTAGAACTGTCAGGCCTGCTGTAGGGGTGACTTACAAATATAACATGCAGTGTTAGGGGACATGGCACATAGGGATGTGAGTCATGTTGTGTTTTCACTTTGGTCTGCACCAAAATACGCAATCTGCAATGGCAGCCTTTCTTGTGTTTGGTGAGAGGTCCCTTAGGGTGGCATAACTTGTGCCTTTCGGGACCTTCTTTAGTTCCTCGGACCTTTGGTACCAGGGCTAGTATTTACTAGGACTTACTGAGGGTGCTAAAGGTATTGCCAATTGAGGGGAAACAATTGTGCAGTTTTTGTGGGAAAGAGAACTGGCACTGAGGACCGGATTAGCAGGAACCCAGTGTACTTACAGTCAAAATCACATCAAATACCAGGCAAAAAGTGGAGGTGTCCATCTCAAAAAGGTGCACTTTCCTACAATAGCTATTCATTGAAAAAAGGAAAAAAAAACGTACTACTGTACAGGCTTTGAAAATAATTAAAGAATAACAACTCTTCTGTGGACTAACCAGTACCCACAAATGCGCGCACAGACAAACAGAAATGTAGCTAGGTATTCATCAGGACCAACATGTTTAACACACTAGGGAATGAGAAAATGTTGAAAACCACCAGACAATTTGCGTACCCAATAGAATAAGGTATGAAGGCCCAATGCAAAGGTCAATAGGCATTCCACCAAAACTGGTAAAGATAATTTCAGCCTACCTCAATGTTACTTCGATGCTTACCTTGCATACCAAAGAGCGCTGGGTGGCGAAACAGTGCTGTAGGAAGAACGCGCTCTGATTGCAGGCCATGCTATGCAGCAGCACCCGCAAGACCCCACCAAGGATACTCTCCTTGGCCTCAGACAGCATCACCGTCTGAAAAGGGAAACCAAGAAGGCAGGGTCACCAAGAAAGAAGAATGAGGGCAATGAGGAATAAGGAGGAGACCAGGAATGAGACGGAAGGGAAAAGATGAAAAGGGAGAGGACAAAGGGGAACATTCAGAACTAAATATTATACTGCCTGCAAGTGCATCCATGGCATTTTATGATTTACGGCTGCTCTGGTGCTTGTACCTGAACAATGATCTCAAGTGTATCCAGGACCACAAGGTTGGCCTCGGTAGCCAGGTTTCCGTCCACCAGAGACTCGAGCTCCAGCTCACCTTTTGTCCTGCAAGTAACAAGTGCAGTGTCATTATTAATAGGGTAGTGAGTGGTGCCATTAATAGCCTGGCAAGCAAAGCTGTCCCCCCAGGGTACCCAGCCATTAACATTGCAGTAAGCGGTACATCAACAAACTAGCTAACAGTGTCACTGGCAAGGAAGTGAGAACAGCCATTGATGGCCAAGCAAGCAGTGCCTTCAGCCTAGAGAACACTGCCATTAACAGCCTCCTAACCAATGCCATAACCAGCCTAGCAAGTAGTCCCACTGATAGCACAGGAAGCAGTGCTATGACCAGCCCTGCTAGAAGTGGCATTAGCAGCTCAGGACACAGTGTCTTGAACAGCCTAGTGAGTACATTCTTAACAACATAGGGCACAGTGCCAATAAAAATCCTGAATGCAATTCCATCAAAATGCCAAGGGAACGCAGCAATTAGCAGTCTACTAAACAATGTGATTATTAACTTGAGTGGATGTTATTCTATTAACAGTCTAACTGGGAGAGTTCAGCAAAGATGCACAAAGCCTTTCACAGTGTAGCACACTAGCACCTGATCATGAAGGATAGGTACTCTAACACTTGGAGCCGGGCATTGCATAAATGTAGCACTGAAATCTCACAAAGATTTGATAAAGCTCACTAACAACTTGCTCATGGGGCAAAGAAGGCGGCATGTGCAGTAAGACAAAATATGAGCGCACCCCTTAGAGGCTATGGCAGAGAACATCTAGTGTCAATGTAACAAGGAAGGTCACCTCTAAACTGGCACATTGTCTCTGTTTAGGAGTAAGAACAGCATACTCTTTCTACAGTTGGGAATGCCGTCTTCACATGAAGTACCTAAAAGCTCTATATTCGTCAATAGGAAATGACATAGAGAGGTTAGTTAAAAGTTAACAAAATGGAAAGTATTGAAGGAGGAAACGCAAAAGCCTCCACACAATCAATGAAACACCTGCACAAGTTCAGACTCACTTGTCCACGCGGTCCGAGTTCTGTCTCCAGTGAGTGATATTTTTCCTCCAGCGAACATTCTCTTGATTTCCGAAGGGACTCCTCTCTGTGAAGAAAAGTTTGTATTTGGATTTAAGCAAGTACAACCCTCATGGCGGCCCACCAGACACCCAGGACTCTCAGAACAAGATACAACCCCTCAACATGAGCGGCAGTCAACCGGATACTCTGCGAAATCATACAAAGCCAGACTCCCAGCTCATCGAACAAGGCCACACCTAGTTCCGCTGCAATTTACCTTGATATTAAAAATATTTATATCATGAAATTAGATACAACTCAGTCTTAGACATTGACCAGAACATAATGTTCAAGACACATCATAGTTGGATGCCGCAAACTCAGTTCTATCAGGAAACTTCATAAGAATAAGGAAATACAAATCTTTCATCAGTTTGAGGCCATGGCAGGTATGTAGATACGCGGAGGCTAAAAATGCATTCACTTTCACCTACGCTGCCATTTTGAAATTGTTGTAGCACCTCCCAAACTTACATAGCTCTCCATATTCGCCCCAGCAAACTGACCTGTCAGGTTTACATTTTTTATAATCCGTTTCATTACTTTCAAGAGCTTTTACCCATTTGGCTGTTTTCAGCTTAATAGGTGGATTTGACTACCTTTCTTTAGTGAAGGCGTTCAAAGAAAAATGCATGCTGAGGGCAGAGGAAAGCTGTATGATGTTGGCTCTGTATATAGTATACCAAAGTGAAGTATAGTGTGCACAGAGTCCAGTGGAACCCCAAAGGTAGGCAGAGGTAAAGTTAGATAGAACCTTACTCTCTATTTGTGGTAGTGTGGTCAAGCAATAAGGCAGTATCAGTGGATAGTGTTAAGCATTCGTTGTACACACTCAGTCAGCAAGTAAATTCACACACTCTAAGACTGAACTTCAGACCAATTGCTTTTGCATAATAATATTCTTTTAGTTATTTTCTAGAAACAAGCAAGCCTGGCACAGGTAAGCAATAAATACTTTACAGTAGTAATGCAGTTTGTAAACGGTTTAATTGTAATTGTATATGCCCTTTTTTTTAACTTACAGTATGGTTGCACAGAAACGCAATACTTTGTACATATAGTACATAGACTTGAATGGGCTTTTCAGTAAAATACCAGTTAAGTTATTCTTTTGATTACTTTTCTTACACAGAGTAGTATAGCTAGACACTACTCTGGGACATTTCCTGTAAAGAGGTAAGTAAACTTGTCTTTGTTAAACAGTGCAATTTTAAAGAATTTCTTTAGGTTTTCAAACTCCACACTTAAAAACTTATCCATGAAAAACAGTCAATGTTATCCTATGGAGGGAAATAGTATTATTGGTTTTAAAGTAAGTATTTGGTAGTGGGAGTTGAGGTTCTGGGGGGTAGACTAAGGGGTCCCCCAGGGTCAAGGATGCACTCTTGTTAAACCCTCAGCGGCACTAGGGTGACTGGGTGCAGTGTTGAGACCCAATTTTATCCAACGGAGGATACGGCCTCCGGTTGGTGGCTGCTGGCGAGCAGGCCACTTGGTTGTGGTGTGGAAATCAAAAATAATTTCTGTTGGAATAAAGCTGAAGCTATCTTGTTTGTGGCATTCATTTTGTTAGCTATGTAATTTTTCTGTCTTCACTGTTGCTTGGCTTTCTATTCCGCTTGTGTCATCAACTTTAGTTAACTCCTTCTGTACTGGGCCAAAGCAATGTATGTACTGAGCAAAGGCCTGTAGCTTTTGAAATGCACCTGGTCCAAAATGTAACTGTCGACTATTTGTGGCTGCTGTAAGTAGTTCTGTTCCCCTCCCACTTTGCTGACTAAGTTATTCCTGTGTATGCGTGTACCTTCTATTTGTAACTACATGCTTACTCTGCAACAAACTCTGTATAAAAGCACCATGGTCTGTGTATTCAATGTACTACATTCTGGAACACTTTAGGGTGCTGTATGGACGTGGTCCCACTCATGAGTCATTAATAAACTTGTTCTTTTAATTTCAGCTTCAGGGCCAATCTCTATTTTGATGGTCCACGGACCCGTGGACAGAGAAGGGTAACCCCTGCACTGGTGTGCTCATGAAAAGGCACATTTTCACAGTGGGAGCAAAGCTCCTAGATCTTAGCTCAGGGCAAATGGGGAAACAAAGTAGCCTCAAAGGTGCACCCTCAGCGGCACTGGGGGTGCAGAGTGCTGTTTCGATGTCAGGCGCCCTGTTGTTTTCAATGGAGAACCAACGTTTGCAAAGGCACTGCAGGCTTAGGGACGAAGATCTTCTGGGTGCGATCACCACTTCGAGAGGTAAGTTGGGACATTGGGGGTTGGTTAGGCACCATTGGATTTGCCACCCAAGGCCGGAGGGCGTTGGGTGCAGGGGTGCCCTTTGGGGTCAAATCTTATCAGCTCCTGGTCACGATTGGGGGGACCTTCTGGATTTAGGCTACAGGTACTGGCTGGAGGCGCGAGGCAGGTCAGGGGTCGCTGGACCTCAGGTCAGGATCACCGGGGGGACCTCCTTGTGGTGTTTGCTCGCTCAGGCCGTGGACGGCAGGTGCAGAGTGGAGCGGATTTGTGGTTTCCGGCCAGGGCCAGAGGTTGCAGAAGAACCAACCCAATGTTCACAGAAGACAAACTCTTTGGGGTTGAAGGTAGGCAAATCCTCCGGGGTTTTCGAGGTTGCTGGCTTCAGGACACACCGGGATTTTGCAGGAGCAGGTTCGAAGTGGAAACAGGCCGGTAGGGCTGGGGACAAGTCAGTGGGCGTCTTGCTCTTGTTAGCTTTGGTGCAGCTGTTCGGTCCTCCTTCTTCTTCTTTCCTTGTTGCAGGTTCTTGTCTGAGGAAGCAAGGTTCAGGGGTGCCCCTAAATACTAGATTTAGGAGCGTTACAGGTAGGCAAAAGGTGGGGACCAATGGGTCCCTTCCCTGGGGTTGGTGCACCCCCTATTATGCCACCCTCCAGTGGGAGGGGGGGCATGGCCTGTCCCTGGTTGCCTGTGTCCCCCCATCTACAAGATGGCTGGGATTGAGAGTTGTGCTTTACCTTGCCTCCTGAGGTGTGGAGTCGGCAGAGGTGGGCATGCACCTCTCTTCCTCATTTGTTTTTCCCACCGGTTCTCCCGCCTAAAGTGGGGAGTCAGAACCAGTTGCTGAAAGCAGCAAGTGGCATGGGGAAGCTCACAAAGGCGGCAAGTCTTTGAAGCTTCCCCTTCGTGAACCCTGCCCATCCTGGGGGAGGAGACTTGGCACCTCGTCCCAGGATGTGCAGACCCCAGAGAGCAGCAGGCTATTTACTTAGGGGTCCAGAAACATGTCTGGTGGTGGCAGCTGAAAGCAGCCACTCAGCCTGGACACTAGTGGTAGGTTACTTTTCAGGGGGCATCTCTAAGATGCTCTCTGTGTGCATTTTTCATTAAATCCTACACTAGCATCAGTGTGGGTTTAATGTGCTGAAAAGTTTGATACCAAACTTCTCAGTTTTCACTGTAGCCATTATGGTGCTGTGGAGTTGGTAGTGACAAACTCCGAGCCCCATATATTGTGAATGACAGCAATGCACTTACAATGTCAAAGAATGGTCTTAGACACTGTAGGGATACAGGGCTCATGCACATGTCCGCTCACCACCGGTATAGTGCACCCAGCTAGAGGGGTGACCGATCTATGCCAGGGCAGTGGGTTGTAAGCATGGCTTGCAGAGATGTGTCCTATGTCGACTCTTCACTTTGTTCTGCACCAAAACACGCTGCCTGCAGAGGCAGTGTGTGAGTGTAATGGTATAGGACCTCTAAGGGTGGCACAATAAGTGCTGCAGCCCTTAGAGGCCTTCTCTGGTCACAGCCCCCTGGGTACCTTGGGTACCATTTACCAGGAGCTGACCTGTGGCCAGAGATGCCAATTGGGTTTAGGCTTCAATGCAATTCAAAGAACATAGGCTGTGGGTACCTGATTAACAGGAGCCCAGGGCACACTTAGTCAAAGCACATCTGCAATTCCGCAATAAGTGGGGGGAAACCATACAGAAAGAGGGCACTCTCTCACAAAAGCCTACTCCAAGAATCCAAGGCATAAGCAAAACCCCTTCAAGCTAAATATTTAATGATTCATAGGCTTCAGCTACCATGGCTCCTTGCCAGAACAAGTGACAAGAACTAGAGACCAGTGCCAGGACTCTGCCCTAGGTACAAGACTATTTGGGAATTTTCTATGGAATCAATAGCACACCATCTCCCAACCAACCCAACCTGGCGTTTTTCTAAGGGTGCAAAAAAACTACCAATGGAAACAGGCAGTGAGATGTAAATTGCAATAAATCGATATGCAAACACAATTTACAGTAGAATTGAAGAATGGTTGTCCACGTTTTAGTGTTCCGGTCCACCGTGATTTTTCCATCTTTTCAGTTCTGAATTGATTGTTTGGGTTGAGCTACCATTGTTCAGAAGGTTGGCCAGTGTCCCCTCCGTGAACCATACAAAATCTCTTGCATGGTCACATACTCCCCTGACTCTTTGGGGTTAGAGGTAATGCATGACTTAAATCTTGTAGAAAGCGGTCAGTTTTTGCAGCTTTCCTTCTCAGAGATGGAACGGTTTTCTCAGTGAACTATAATCCTCAATGGCCACAGAAGGGCTCTGTTGACTGATAATGTAACATGCCAGAGTGCCCAAGTAGTGTTTGTGAATTTTCAGCTTTATTTCGAAGGCTTTAAGGGTTGGGAGGTACTGTTGCGTGTTTATGTAGGTTCCTGATCGATACTGTGACCTTATGCCCCTATTCGGCTATAAATCCATTTATTCCCTATATTGGCATAACCGTTCAAGTGCGATTTTCCGAAAAGTCATCTCTGGCCTCACACGAACAAAGCCACATTCCAGCATAGTTCCCTCGGCCACTTCCTTTGCGACCAATTAGTGCAATGACAGAGCAGTAGTCACTATCTGATATTCCTAGATAACACTCCGAGTTCTTCAACAAGATAAAAACTCAGCAAACCTGGAAATCCCCGCTTGCTATGTTTTGATTAGTAATAGAACTCTAATGAGCAACTGATAACTATCACTTCCTAGTGACATCTTTAATTGACGTCTTATGTCCAGCAAACTTGCGTCAAACCCGGCACCTGTCAGGTATAAATATTACCAACGTTGCCTTAAGCAATTGCCTGCTGTACGAGCTACTGCAGCCAGCTGCCTGCACGACCCCGTGTTGTTAAATCTAGCACTCTGTCGCTGCAGCCTGCTATCCTGTGGTGGTTAAGCTGCTGATACCATTATCGCCGCTAAAGCGCGACCTATGGTGCAGTACGCTTAAGGAGCTGAACAGCCGTCCCCCTGCGAAGACATCCAGCAGATTCCAGCTGCCCGCGGACGCTGTCCCCCCTCCTTCCTCGACGCGCTGAAGAGAAGCCGCTGCCTTTCTCGTGCAGAGAAATCCAGTCCCGGCGCTTCCGGTTTACCCTCGCGGGTGACTGGGATATCGAGAGAGACCCCTGAAGGAGATACCAATCCTCCATCATTCTATTCAGAGGTATAGTGTTGACTAAACCCTTAGACGAGAATTCTTGAAACAAACCTTGGCAAAACCAACTTAACTTAAAGCTACTTACTTACTCCCCTTTCACGTGTTAGGCTTAGGTCAGGCACACTGGGGTAGGCTTAGTTAGAAGCACCAGTTGAGTAGGTTAGCCTAATGTATATATGACTGTATATATGTTTTATTACTTTTAAGCCATTGTATGGCTAAGAAACCATATCAATGCTTTTACAGTTCTATTTCGCAATACTTATCTTACTGTACGTACTTTTTATAATAACAATTATTGCAATTGTGGCAATACATTTCTCTTGTACGAGAAGAAAGACTGTTCAATAAATGTTAACCCTTTATTGACTAACGCCCGTCTCTCTATTCTCTACATCTCGTGAAAGTAAACTGCACTAGACTGACTGAGTGAAATACAGGTCTATTGTTTCACACGACCCTAGAGATTGACTCTTGATCTGAGGAGCAAAGTTGTCATGTTGCACGGTTGTTGGAAAGCTGAATCCCTTCTTGTCTGTGCCAAGGAAGCTGATCACTTCCTATGCAGAGAAGAAAGTTTCCAGTGACCTCTGAGCTAGTTGGTAACACAACCCAATTAAGTTTAGCATAGTCAGTGGAGGCCTGGAATATCCGCAGTTCCACGTCGATACTACTGTTTATGTTATTCCAATGCGCAGGGCCTAGTGGGAAACTAGGAACTACACTACATGGCGCCCAACGTTTGGTAAGGCGATAAACTAACGCAAGACTTGTAGAGTAACTCAGTCGTGCATATTTCACACCCCTTTCTCCCGTAAATACTCCAATAGACGTCTGGAGTGGGTGAAAGGTTAAAATCCGCCCGACCTTAGTAGGAAGAGATTCCTATGTAAAGCTCTGGTTTATTCAACGTTGAAGGATACAGTGTTCCAAAATATTGTGCACCTAATCTTTGTCTCCTTGGAGACCTACTCTGCAAAACCTGCATTTATACAATGTCAGTAGAAAATAACGGAACCACTGGGGGCGCAGCAGATGCGACTCAGCAAGGTCCCGAATACACAGACCCGGATGCAATAATCATCCCGGCACATTTAAGAAAATCTATAACTTCAAAACTTATAGAAAACGGACTGACACCTCAAGGTGGTACGGTCGTCTTCGTGATAGAGGCTCACGAGTATCGGCAGACAGAGGTATTCTATTCATGGATAAACTTTCCAGCGGTAAACGCTATAACAAAAGAGTTTCACTATTACAAAATAGAGAAACCTCCGGAAGAGTACGCTCCTTTCGAGGAGATTGAAATTCCACTTAAATTTCAAGAGCACCTGCTCTGGTTTAATGGCGCCCTAAAACACAATGATCACATAACTAGGCTCGGTCCACTAGGTAGACCAGGAGCCACGTGGCCGGTTCTAGCCAGCTACACACCACATCCTGACATTGTAAAAATGTCTAGAGAAGAGCTGTTAGTACAGCTAAAAACATTAATAAAAATACATAGGCAATTAGTCCAATATGTAATGCGGACCGCAACAGTCCAGCCAGCTGTTAATATACCACAGCTGACCCCTCATCAGGGGAACACAAATAAAATTACACCACAGAACATACAGTCATGTCTTGGTAAAACACCCGTAAAACGGGAACAAATTCCTTTCTGGTTAGCACAGAAAATCACTCAAATAGAGGCAGTATTTCCTGATACTACCCCTATTGAGAATCACAGAATCTTGACCATCTGCCTTCCTATGGGAATCGCACCACACGTGGAGGACTGTGACACTTGGGGTACAGTCTTTGCTTCCATTTACACAAAAACACACGGTGTTCCGTCTATGGCGGTAATACCAGAAGTGCTAAAACAGATTCAAAATGAATTCGGTCCAGAGCCCGCTTTAAATCTAGGTATGAAATTACTGAAAGATTTCAAGCAGGTCACGGCTATATTATTAGCCAACGTAAAGGGAGAAGCAGCATCTGTGGCGATCCGCCAGAAGTTGAGGGAAACAGATATAAAAGATCCTGTTGAGCTTGCAAAAATCATAGAAAAATGCTATGAAGAATTAGGTAGAGACAGCTTGGGGGGGAAACCAGTAAAGCCCCAACTGCTCGAAAATCCTGAAATATTATTTATTAAAAATAATTCAAATACTCCTAAAAAGAGCTGGGATGGAAATAAACAATCCACGCCCAAGGAAAAAGTTTTCCAGTCCAGAGGAAGGTCTCCTCGACGGAGGGAAAGAACTCCGACTCGAGAACGCCAGTCTCCCCAGAGGGAGCCCTCTGAGAAAAGATATAACCTTAGAAATAGGGATAATCTGAAAAAACCTGATAGATATCAAAGTATTGATACACGTCCCTCTTGATCTCTTCCACAGAATTCGGAAAGAAGAGGACGGTCAGACCCAGGAGAGCACACCAAGTCCAAAGACAAGGAACCTGCTCAAAATAAGAAATCTCAATTTCAGAAAAAGAAGGTAGCCAGTATTAGAGTAATCAACCATGCCGAGAATACTGAGGACACAGTTGAAAAACGGGGAGTGGGCATTGACAATGTTGGACAGTGCAGCAGAAATCAGTATAGCGCGCAAGATCTTGATGAGTCATCTGGAGACAGTGGACACGAATGAATACATTCAAGTTGAAACTGCCGACGCCAGACTTAGCGAGCCCCATAAAATATACGAAATAACATTGCGTATGGAGGGTGATAAGACTAGGAAAATTAAGGGTCTATTTTGGGATAAGCTCTCAAAAGGCTATGATATTCTGTTAGCTGAAAAAGATTGGCCCTCTGAGTTTGTCAGGGAGTGCCCTCGTGGCGAAGAAGTGATTATGCCAGCCTTCTCGAATCACATACCGATTCACAAAAAATATACATATACAAGGAAATGGGCAGTAGCCCAGGCACCTGCATTGTATAAAAATCATGTAGGATGGGATGAGGATTCACCTCCTCACAAAATCCAACTAAAAAGTGAACCAACTGCCCAACGGCAGTATCCCATAAAGCAAGAAGCTAAAAAACAAGTCAGGGAGATCTTAGATCAACTTGAATACCAGGGGGTGATTGAAACATGCACCTCTCAAATGAACAATCCTTTGTTTCCTGTCTCCAAGCCAGACAATTCATATCGTCTAGTTTTGGACTACAGACATCTTAATACATGTTGCAAAACTTTTGCAGTACAAAACTCGCATAGTGCAGCCCTAATGAATAATATAGTTAGGAAAAAATATAAAACGACATTAGACATTTCTAATGGTTTCTTTTGTCAAAACATTGCACCAGAAAGCAGATATTTGACCGCTTTCTCTGCATTTGGGTCACAGAAAAAATTCTGTCGACTCCCACAGGGGTTCAAGAACAGCCCAGGACTATTCTCAGCTAGGGTAACAGAGTTACTACAAATCTATGATGATGAAGCATTGTCTTACGTAGATGATATTTATCTCACAGACGACGACTTGGATACTCACTTGAAAAGAGTGAACACCATTATACTTGGGTTCGCAGCAGAGGGTTACAAATTCAACTTTAAAAAGTCCCGAATTGCCCATCTGACAGTACTATTTTTAGGGTACGAATTATCAAGTGAAGGGAAAAGCCTAGCGGACAACTTCTTAGAGAAGTGCGCTGTACTCCAAGCTCCAAAAACGCTGAAGAATTTACAATCAATACTAGGTTTTCTGAATTTCGGAAGAACTTACATTCTAAATTACGCAGAGAGGGTTAAACCTCTCTACGAACTAATTAAACCTGATTTTAAACAAATCAATTGGACTCAAAAACACACAGAAATTTTGAGATCAATGCAAACAGACATGTTAGCAAAAACAAAATTAGATACACGTGACAACACGATCGATCTTGTAATCCGAGTCATCCCAGGAAGATGCGGATTCACGAACCTGACCTCTAATGAGGGAGAAAAGGTACCTATTTCAATTAAATCTCACTTGTACACACAAGCAGAAAAAGCATTCAGTCACACAGAAAGAACTGTGAAAGCAGTGCAAATCGCATTAGCAAATGAACGAGAACTAGCACACGGCAAACGGATTAATATCCTTACAGCGGAATCCGCCTTCGAGGCGCTATTCAGCCCAGTAAACCTGCCTACAGTGTCACTGGATCCGAAATGGATACAGTGCTTAGATTCTCTAGGAGCGGAAGACGTGAAATACTATTTCGCCCCGCAATTTGAAGAACTGAATGATTTAGAATATGAAGAAGAATATCCTCTGCCAATCGAAATTCTGCCTCTCCCACAATACGCCTGTATAATCTATACAGATAGCTTTGTACAGCATTTCAACGTAGAGAGCAAATCCTACAATGCAGCGTGTGCGATCATTAAAGGTCGTTGGCTGTGCGGTAAATTCAGACCGAAAGTAACAAAAACTGAATCTGTAAGAAACTGTTCGGTTCAAAGAACTGAAATCAGATCTTTAAAGATGGCGCTCGAAAATGCAGAACGTGAATTCCCGACACTTATAGTGTGCGATTCTCATTTTTGCGTCAACTCTTACAACAATAAACTGCAGAGTTGGATCGAAAACGACTACAAAGATGACACAGGTGCCACAATAAAGCATAAATTGCTCTGGAACGAGGTAGCTCTTTTAAGTAAAGAACTACAAAAGACTCACGTGATTCACGCACAGAGTCTTCAACGTGATGGCGTTCACGTTGCAGGGAATTCATTGGCTAATACAGCCAAAGCGGAAGCAACTAAACCGGCTTCCGTAGCCACAAAAAAGCGTACAGATAAGTACATAGACGGGGAAACCATGCTGGCAGTAAAAACGACCGTAAAAGGCGACTGTGCAGCATTACCCGTAAACTATTCACTCAATTATGCATACATAATCGATGCAAACTCCGTTCCTTTTGCTCGAATCCCTGGAGTGGGGGACAGAGTAATTCCAAACATGAACAGGAGAATATTTTTAATAGCAGACGCACACATGGGTTTGGGTCTTAGGCACAGAGAGATCAAGGAATCACTGACTGAATTACAATCAGTATTCTGGTGGCCGGGAATGAGTGTAGAACACCAAATATATGCAAACAACTGTGAAAACTGTAATAGGGATCGCAGTAGGGAACCATGCTACCGGCTACCAGTCAGAAAGAGCGAAACGCTGCCTACACCCCATCCTGCGTCCTATTAACAGTTAAGACGAAAAGCACTTAAAAATGAGGCCTCCAGCGCTCGGCTGACGCTAGAACGGTTATAAAAGATTTGCGAGTCAATATCGGCATATACGCAATTACCACGTTCCATTCTGACCAGGGTCCTGCTTTCAGCTCTCGAGCCTATAGGGAGGCCATGGCCAGCATGGGAATTGGGTTGCGGTATTCTTGTCCGTCATAACCCGGAAGGGAACAGTGTGGTAGAAAGAAAAAACCGTGACATAAAGCAATCTATAACAGCGAAGGTATTAGGTTCAGGCGCTGGGTGGGTCAAACATTTAATAAGTGTCCAGACTAGTCTTAACAACATGCCAAGAAATTCTCTAAAAGGTTTCAGCCCATACGAACTATTGTTCGGAATTAGAATGCGAGTTCAGGACCTCGATAGTCAGATGTCAGTGGTACAAGAAAAAACAACAGACTTTGACATCAAAGATCGTTTGGCTGTTTTACAGGAACTGAATGAAACAAGAAAATCCTTAAGCAACATAAAGTTAAAGCAACAGCCAAGTACCACTGACGAGGCACCACCCGCAACAGACCCAGCAAGGGGTGTCTGGATTCCAAAGATTGGGGATCTAGTCAGAGAAAAGATCGCGGTGAAGAAGGAATTTGGGCCTTCTTACAGAAAAGCAGTACCTGTCTTGGCAGTCACCGGAACAAGATCAGTTGTGCTACCGCCCCTTGCTGGTAAAAAGGAGAACAGAGTCGTGTCTATCGATCTGGTAAAACCACAAGCATGTGGCCTATAATCAACAGTAGGCCCAGTGGACTGCCAAGAAACAACAGAATACCCAAACTTGCAACAATCCAAGAGGTTCAAACTGAAAGACTAATCACATTCGATCAGCCTGCAGTGCACAATGAAGGACTATGCAATAATGCCATGGAACTCGTGCCTCTTGAAACACAGATTGAAACAGTTCGTCAAGAAACAACACCAGTCTACAATGATGTGGCATCAGAAAGTGCTACCGAGAGACAGATTGAAAGAACAATCCCATCAATTGACAGAACTGCCTCTGGTTATTTCATCAACTTCGACAACTTCTCTGAAGATTTAAATGACCCCGAAGTGATGCCAGAAACAAAAAAGGATTCTAAAGAAAATACAACAGGACTCCTTCAACAAATCAAAGAACTATATCTGGATTCACCGTTGATTGAGCATTGGATTATCTCAGGGGTATTCATACTCCTACTATGCCTAATTTTAGTTTTAATTTTAGGGAAGTTTATTACAATTGAATGGACACAGAAAGTCAGAACATCAACCTAGTCTTGAAACCACACAGATCATCCCACGTGAAGAAAAGAGAACTGTCAACAGTAAATGTCACAGCAATTCCAATACCTGGTGGGGTAGTATGGGAGAAAACAGACTATGAGATCTATGGTCCGGTCGAAATCCTGAAGTATCCTCATCAACTAAAGGTTTCCTTAAGTGACTTTGTGACACCAAGTACATTCTCTGATGATTGGGACTTTAACAGTATTAATGACATGATGTCTGATTTAGTAATGTCAGCTAGATTCACAGATCATGATTATTTACAAGGTTCATCTAGTTATGAGCAGTTATTCTGTTACACCCACTATGGGAATCATTACTTGCATAAATCTGCACAGCCTAGAAATGTTTTTATGTATAATCAATGGGAACATTGTTCTACACCACCTAAAAGCAGTTCTAAAGCATTTTTTGAGAAATTCAAATACTTCTCAGGGTTTAACACCAGTGATGCAGAAACGTTTTATTATAAACTGTTAGATAAAACAGGAATGAAAACAATGCTGACAAATTCTAAATTGATATATTCAGAAGCATTTTATGACAAAATGATGACATTTGGTTTTGATTATTGGAAAAATAATATTGAAACGAAAACGATTTGGGGTACAAAAGATTGGCAGGTGCAAGGCATTGAAGCACTATTTAGAACCTGCATGATACCTGAACAAATGTTGTTTTTAAATGACACAATACACCAAACATCTTGTCTTGGCCTAGCTAAGATCAAAGACCTTAAAACACCGTCTATACCAAAGCCGATACCTTAGAATACAACAACAGATATTGAGTTAGACGTGTCACAAATTTTACATTTCAACAGAACAAATCCTGATTGGAAAAAGTGGTTAATCTGGCCTACAGACACAAATAGCTGTCAAGATAGATTCCTGAATAAAACACAGGGGTTAAAAATGACCAGATTAGACCCTAGATACTCCCAGAGACAACATCCAGGGATTATAACAACATACAGTGTAGGGAAACTCTGCCTTGAATGGCTAACTACATCCACGCTGGCTGAAATTAAGCAACACTTGTCTTTATTAAAAGATGGTGCTGATTTGCGCGATTTCATTCTTGGACCACGCAAACAGCATCAAAAGCGTTTCATAGCGACCAGTATCTATGCTGCTTACAACGAGGCTTGGAAAGTAAAGCAAATTGAAACTGCTGAAAAAATACGAGAAATTGATCGTATTAATTTGGAGAAATCACTTTCTGTGGCAGACAATGGGTTAACGACTCTGTCTTCCAGAATATATTCTTTGGACAATATTGTATCCTCTGCCTTTGATGTGATAGACAGAGATTTGCTAATGTTACAACATGGCCAGTCTCAATTACGCTCTATTATAGAATTAGGCTGGACGCTGCAAAATCTTCGTTCAGGCTATGTGCCTTGGCGTTTAATCAACACGACGTCATTATTTTCCAGTTTTAACCTTACTGATAAACAGATCAGTTTGGCACAGAAAGGAGCAGACTATACAATCCTGAGCATCGAAAAACTCGAGAGATTACCATTGACAATGTCAGAGAGTCCGGTCATTGAATGGATAATACACGGAATTATCACAATTCCGATAACAACTTTCCGATTTAAAAAGTGCCTTGAGTACATACCTGCTGGCCAATATGAACAATTGGGTAAAGGATATGTAAAATCCGAATGGAAATTACCATACACTCATTCTTGCTATAGTGACAGTGACAAAAATGTATTTCTTAGTGGTGAAAATTGTAAACATTCACTAAGCGGTATACTTTTGTGTCAGGGTATTAATTTACACGGAGCATGTGATGGAAATTCAAACAACCTTTCATGCCACCAGCTAGTCACACCTGCAACTCAGATAGAGCCCTTCTTTATTTAACTCGCAAACGGGAGTTACATTCTTAGAACGGATCACAGATGTTGTGGCCTCACGCCAGGGAAAAGTTATCTAATAGAAGTCACGTCCATGGTCAAATGTTGTATGCAAGCATTGTTCCCGAGTGGGCCTCCAGACATAGTGACTCCCATCTGGCCTCGTCTGAATCTCTATTCTATACGAATTGATACATTAAGCAAAATGAAATCTGTACTTTTACAGACAACAGTGCCTATAACGTCATCTAAGGAGACGTATGATCTTCTAGTTGCAAGGACAGCTACTGAAATTCATGACCGTTTTTTCAACAAATTGCCCCGTGCATTTCGTAGAAATGTTCAGCCAACTCCTTAACATGTCTAGTGCAACAAGCATCCCAGGCATATTTAAGACAGTCTTTACGGGACTGCTAACACCCTTCCAGGCAATTTTGGGAATCTTTCCTGATTTTGTGCACTCCATTTTTGGCGGCATACCATTATTTTTGGGACTCGTCGCAGGGATTCTATTTTTGACCCTCCTGCTACGTTATGGCAAGCCTCAGCTCAGACATAGCTCCCATGGGAATGGAAGAGACAATCCTAGCAATGCGCTACCGGGACAGGATAACTAACGTCCTCGGATTGGCCAGGCTGAGAGATCTAAACATGACCTGGTTCCTTTCATTCAGACCGATATGGCAAAATTGCATTTTACCTGTGCTACGGTGTATGCTTTGCGGCGATGAATGCGTGTTGGACATCTGTCTTTCACTTCCATCAGCAGTACCAATGGACGTCGATACTTTGCTCAGTCCAACGGCTCACGCATTGTGTTGTCCCCAGCGGCTACCAATCCTGATGACGGCATTCGTGGAGACTCCTGTGCTACAACCCAGTGGTAACAGTGGAGCGAGTGACAAAAGCAACATCATCCAGGTACAACGTTCTGTGAGCATTGCTGGTCCTGCCTTCGATGACAGCAATCATTCTCACACCTGCCAAGTTACAGCGCTATCTAATTTGGTTGAACTATCAGCTGAATTTGTAGACCAATTCTTTGAGAGCCTGTCTGATACGATGTTCTCACCCATAGAGAAACAATAACTTGGAGAAACTTTCCGACACACAGTGTTCCCATGAACTCTGAATTCGGCCTTCAGTTTTGATCAACAAAAACTGCCAAGAGCTTTGGAAATCTATTTTCTTTGAATTGGACATTTTTTTAATATTGACCCTTTTTTGGCACGAACAATTCTTTGCTTAACGTAAAAACTATTCTTAGAGAACAGAAGCTTCACACTTCTATTTCTAGACACATCTAGAGACATAACAACATTACACCAGCCTCTAGCACACATGTTATTACAATGCATTTTTATGTGATGATTTATCTCGCCTTTCTTCTGTCAGAGATACTTCATGTGTAATTCCTTTTGCATAATTGTTAATTGATTTCATATGCAATAATTTTTTGAATGATTACTATGCTTTAAAAAACGTACAGTACCTAAAATTCATGTATTACAAGTACGCCTATTTCGAATGCATTTATGTATTTTGGGGTGGGCAATGTTACACATGCATCTAATTGCTTTAGTTTTAGTAATTTTGATGGACATTAACCCGTGGAGTGGGTGTTGCGTGTTTATCTAGGTTCCTGATCGATACTGTGACCTTATGCCCCTATTCGGCTATAAATCCATTTATTCCCTATATTGGCATAACCGTTTAAGTGCGATTTTCTGAAAAGTCATCTCTGGCCTCACACGAACAGAGCCACATTCCAGCATAGTTCCCTCTGCCACTTCCTTTGCGACCAATAAGTGCAATGACAGAGCAGTAGTCACTATCAGATATTCCTAGATAACACTCCGAGTTCTTCAACAAGATAAAAACTCAGCAAACCTGGAAATCCCCGCTTGCTATGTTTTGATTAGTAATAGAACTCTAATGAGCAACTGATAACTATCACTTCCTAGTGACATCTTTAATTGACATCTTATGTCCAGCAAACTTGCGTCAAACCCGGCACCTGTCAGGTATAAATATTACCAACGTTGCCTTAAGCAATTGCCTGTTGTACGAGCTACTGAAGCCAGCTGCCTGCACGACCCCGTGTTGGTAAATCTAGCACTCTGTCGCTGCAGCCTGCTATCCTGTGGTGGTGAAGCTGCTGATACCATTATCGCCGCTAAAGCGCGACCTATGGTGCAGTACGCTTAAGGAGCTGAACAGCCGTCCCCCTGCAAAGACATCCAGCAGATTCCAGCTGCCCGCGGACGCTGTCCCCCCTCCTTCCTCGACGCGCTGAAGAGAAGCCGCTGCCTTTCTCGTGCAGAGAAATCCAGTCCCGGCACTTCCGGTTTACCCTCGCGGGTGACTGGGATATCGAGAGAGACCCCTGAAGGAGATACCAATCCTCCATCATTCTATTCAGAGGTATGGTGTTGACTAAACCCTTAGACGAGAATTCTTGAAACAAACCTTGGCAAAACCAACTTAACTTAAAGCTACTTACTTACTCCCCTTTCACGTGTTAGGCTTAGGTCAGGCACACTGGGGTAGGCTTAGTTAGAAGCACCAGTTGAGTATGTTAGCCTAATGTATATATGACTGTATATATGTTTTATTACTTTTATGCCATTGTATGGCTAAGAAACCATATCAATGCTTTTACAGTTCTATTTCGCAATACTTATCTTACTGTACGTACTTTTTATAATAACAATTATTGCAATTGTGGCAATACATTTCTCTTGTACGAGAAGAAAGACTGTTCAATAAATGTTAACCCTTTATTGACTAACGCCCGTCTCTCTATTCTCTACATCTCGTGAAAGTAAACTGCACTAGACTGACTGAGTGAAATACATGTCTATTGTTTCACACGACCCTAGAGATTGACTCTTGATCTGAGGAGCAAAGTTGTCATGTTGCACGGTTGTTGGAAAGCTGAATCCCTTCTTGTCTGTGCCAAGGAAGCTGATCACTTCCTATGCAGAGAAGAAAGTTTCCAGTGACCTCTGAGCTAGTTGGTAACACAACCCAATTAAGTTTAGCATAGTCAGTGGAGGCCTGGAATATCCGCAGTTCCACGTCGATACTACTGTTTATGTTATTCCAATGCGCAGGTCCTAGTGGGAAACTAGGAACTACACTACAGTACAGAATTACTGTTGACTTCGCCTTTTGCGCTAGACAAAGCAAATAATGGGGAGAATGACAGGGTGAATGACAGAAAAAGAGACACTGTCAGACATCAGCCTCAGACAGACTGAGCACTAAGCACTCTAATATACTTTAAGACATCATGCACGCTCACCTCTGCTTCGCCGCACCATCTCTTGTCTCGCCCCAATAGTGCCCAGGATTGCTTCCTCCAGTCGGGCCTTCATGTCCAAGGACTTCTTGAAGGTAAGACTGTTAATGCGCTCAAAGGTCTTCTTACCCTGTAGTGCGACAGAGATGCACCACATGAAAAAGAAAGGGAAGTAAAGGTAATAATGATAAAATTAACAAGTTGCCCTTTTAATAAGGCTTAAACTCAGAAACATCTAAATATTCTAACACAATTTTAAATATTCTGGAATTCAAAGGTATGCATTTTATAAAGCCCAGAAGGATGGAAGGCTGGTGTAGCTCAAGTAGGATTCGAATCAGTGATCTAAAAGTTCTGCTTAGACCTCTGCAGTGGCCATCGAGCTAAATTGAGGCTTTTAGGCTTCTGCTATTTGGCAGACCATCTCAATGGGTGGCAGGGAGAGACAGTTACACCTTGCTGGCAGGGGCAGCATACAGTCACATGCATATAGTGTGTTCCTCCCCTTTTCCCTGGGATGAACATGCTTTCCTATTTGCTTCATAGAAGAGATTTCCCAAAAACACCACACATGTCCACCACTAACAAACCATTCCTGAAATCTTAAACTGTCTTGCCAATCTGACGGCGGAGATATACTTTGCTGAGGCTCATGCTCCAGAATATACAGAGCAGGCCTTCTCGCAGAATCTTGTTAGCCCACCTTTCCAAACAGCACTCCAGAAGCTATTTTCCAAAACTACCTTTAATAGGTGAGCAGAGCATTTCTCAATAAAGTACTTCCTGGGTATCATAGTTGGGAATGATCTGCATCTTTAAGTTCGGGCACAGAGATAGACTATAATAGAGACAAACACAAGCACTGCTTAGAGCCTAGATACTCTATTGCCACTAGTACAACATGGAAAGATTTAGGAATAATCAGATTACACACATCTAAGATGAGCAAAAACAAAACAACTCACCCACAGCACACGTGAATGTGGGAAACCTGTAACTAAATGTGCAGTGTTAGCTCCCTGCAATTATAGTATTGGGGAAAACAGTGGCTGTTTCTTTCACAAGTGGATCGAATGTGTCATGGTGGCACACAATTCTGCACTTCGGCTTATCATAGCTACATATTTTACTTAAAAATAAGCAAGAAGGGGGCGTGGCCAAGATGGCGACTGATCCGACGTTGACTTCAGAGGCTCCTTGCCGCGGGCCCTCACCCCTAGCCATTACACGAGCCTAGTACCCAGTTGTGCGCTGAGAACAGCGGCACAGCTTGTGGGGGTGAGGCGGTGTCAACGTGAGAGGTTTTGTGAGCCGGGGAACCCTGGAACGACCCAGTTGGTGACTTGGCGCTCTCCAGGGAAATGGCACCCAGGTGGTGACACGACGAAGAAGGAGACCGAAGCCTAGGATCGGCTCCTGAGCCAAGAAGGAGACACGGAGCCTGTGGCAGACTCCCACAGCGGCCCCCCTGCAAGCCGTGAGTGAAGCCTGCGGGGCAGGGGAGTGAACAGCAGCCACTGGGAGCGACGCACTCGGGAGCTGAGAGGCCCAGCTGCGCGAAAATCGAAAGCGCTGCTTCTAGGCCTACAGGAGACCCCGCTAGGCCATCAGCGGGCCTGATCCAGAGAACCCACATAGCTGTCTCCCGGCAAGCTCTAGAGAAGGTGACGCCCGATAATTGACCAGCGGAGAGGAGACACACACCCACTGGTGCATCGGCTGAGGGGGGTGACTAGGCCGGGCCCCGAGGCGCCGTGCAAAGGTAGCCGACCAGGGGCACAGCTAGCGCGGCAGTGCAAAACTCTGTGCCGTGGTTGTGAGGCCTACACCAGACGAGGCTCCCCTGCGCTGTCACTGACAGTACGAAGAAGTCAGCACCTAGGCTTGGTGAAGCCCGCCGCTGAATTGAAATTACAGGCCGCCCACCCCCACAGTTCGACAGAACAGGTCTACCCACTGAGGCGCACTAACCAGCGACGGGGCAGATGACACCCTAAGCGCGGACATACCTAGACCACACGACGAGGCCTACTCCAGGGTGGGATATCGCTTGAGACCCGCAGCCACCCGTAACAGCCACCCACTCTTGCCCCACACAAATGTCCAACGAGCCGCCCAGGATCGCTCGGCTCGCACAGGGAGAACTACCGGAGCCACATATTGCATGACACTCCCCACTGCTATCCCATTACGATCCCTCCTCTGTCACGTTGGGGCCCCCCAAGCATGATACCACTGCATAACCACGTCGTGGGAGCCCGAGTGTTCTCTGATGCATAACGGCAGACCTAAAGTAGAGACAACGCGCACAGCTACCCAGGACGTGACCAAGCACTTGCCACAGCTGGGAGCGAGAGGGGTACCTCCGAGCAGTGACTGCGGTGGGGCCTCTGGCTATCCTCCTCCCATCACAGCTGGGAGAAGCATCGGCAGCACTCTCACGGACCGGGAACGGAGTTCCGGGGCGAGCGTCATGGGACCTCACCATGGCCACTATGAGGAAAAAAGGAGAGAGTTCCCTAAAGGACATGCTGGCTAAAGGTTCCACAGTAGGGGATAAAGGGGGCCTCACCACTCCAGCCTCTAAGCCATCAACTGGACAGGATGACGGGGAAGTGCCTATCACCCGGGCATTCCTAGAAACACTATTCAACACTCTCTGCGAGGACTTTAAGACACTCAAACAGGCGGTAGCAGGGAAGGTTAGAGAAATACGCCGGGTCGTGGACCAACTAGGAGACCGTGTGGCAGCCATAGAGAATGGCGAAATCTCCAAAAATGAAGAAGTAGAACACCTACAGCAGGAAACCATCCGCCTCAAAGATCAACAAGTGGACCTACAGGCACACACAGAGGACCTCGAAAACAGGTCACGACGTAACAACATCCGCGTTCGAGGGGTCCCACTGAAGGAGGAAGGGACAGAAATTGCCGGATATCTCCAAGGCCTTTTCAGGGAGATTCTGGGTGTCAGCCCAAAATTCGATGTCCGCATTGACCGAGCCCACAGGGTGGGACTGGGGAGAAGAGCACCGGCCCCCCCGCCAGACATTCTGGCCTTCCCACTGGACTTCCCACTGAAGGAGCGCATACTACAGGAGGCTCGACTGAAACAACCCCTTATCTATCAAGGACACACCATAGCTCTTTTCCAGGACCTAGCCTTCATCACCTTGCAGAAACAGAAAGCGTTCAGGGAAGTAAGCACCTTTTTGAAGAACAACGGAGTGTCGTACTCCTGGGGGCATCCCTTTTGTCTGATTTTCAAATGGAATGGCAAACTGCATCATTTACGCTCCCTCCAAGAGACATAGGCCTAACACAGCATAGTCCTGAGTCTTACCCTGGACCCTCACAACAATCTTTGGGGGGCGGATGGCAGAGAGTGGGCCGTAGACGCTCGCCCACAGTAGACACAAAACCGGACCGTCCAACCATGAAACACAAAAAGGCATCAGCCCTAGCAGCGGTATCGCGGGACTCTTCCACGCCAGAGACTCTCTAATTTGTTCATGGGAACTTTAAAAAGCATTGTAGTATAGCTGGCTGTGGGCGGGGGGCCCGGGTCGTCTGGGTTACACAAGTACCCTGCTCTTTCCTTACCATATGCCCGCAGCCTTGGAGGATGGGTATTGGACATTGATGGACAGGTGAGAATGTTTTGTTGGGATTAGGGCGGGGTGGGGGGGGGGGGGGAGAGTTGCGGGGATGGTTGAGGCTTCGTGGGAGGGAGGGCGGAGGAACCGGTGTGCTGCCAAAGATGGGACATAGCGAGACATAAGGTTTGCGATGGGAGGCTGGCACGGCTTAGAGACTATGACATGAAATTCAGAGACATAGATACCCGCTGCCAAGTCGACCTATACTCATGAAAATTCCACGTCGACTCCTACTGTCCAGGTCATCTCCCTTAATGTGAAGGGGTTGAACAATCCCATCAAGAGGCGTGCGATCTTATCTTACTTAGAGAATTATGGGGCCTCGATATGTCTCTTTCAAGAAACACATCTGCTGTCCAAAGATTGCCATAGAATGAGATCTGGGCATTCCCCCACCAATTCTACTCCTCTACTACAGATAAGAAAGGGGGGTGGCTATACTGTTAGCTAGACATTTTCAAGGCAAAGTGGGCGATAGAGTAGCACAGATAAAGGGCTATGGATGGGAGATATCCCTGTCATAATAGGGTCCCTATACGCCCCCAACTGTGGTCAAGAGGCCTTTCTTAAAGACGCCCTGTCAGAGGTCCTTAGCCCACAAGACAGGCAGATTTTAATAGGCATCGACCTCAACCTGGTCAGGTCAGGCCACCGCTATGGTTCTACTGGGGCAATATCGAGGGCAGGGAGGAGCTGGTTGCGGAGTAGGGGAAAGGTGGATCTCTGGCGAGAGGCTCACCCTCAGAGCACCCAGTATTCCTTCTACTCTCAGGTGCACTACACTTACGCCCGACTAGACCATTTTATTGGATCATCCGAAATTAACACCCTGGTCTACACAGTAGACATCGCCCCAGCTGCCTTATCTGATCATGACGCTGTGACAGTGACTATTGATATATACCCACTAAGTAGACCAAAAGGGAGGTGGCGACTTCAGGAGTCCTTATTACAACGGACCGAGGTATCCCAGCAGATACATAAATGTATCACTGACTATCTCAAGACCAACGACAACACTGACACACCTTTGACAGCGGTGTGGGGAGCCTTTAAAGTGATGGTGAGGGGAGAATTGATAGCTATCTCCGCTGCCGTAAGGAGAAACGGGAAGCGTTAGCGGCTAAAGTAGTGGAACTGGATAGAGTACACAGCCGGACTGGGGCCCCTAGAATTTGGCGGTAACTGAAAGCGGCCAGGGGGCAGCTAGCAAGCCTCGACTTGGACAGAGCGGAATATGCCGCCCTACGGCTCAAACATTCGTACTATATAGGAGGGGACAAAACGGGGCAGCTCCTAGTGAGTAAGCTCGGGGCCCGGGCCCAACGCTCCAAAATCGCAGCCCTCCAGACCACAGAAGGAGAGAAGGTTGAAAGTGACGAGCGGATAGCAGAGGTCCTAAGTGACTTCTACGCATCACTATATAATAAAGACTCTCAAATTGACAGCGCTGGGGAGGCCTATCTCAGACAGGCGACGATAGCTATCAACGCGGCAGGAGCCGCAGCTCTAGACGCGCCTATCAGAGTCAATGAAATAATCAGTGCCTTTTCCAGCCTTAAACTTCTGAAATCACCTGGGCCAGATGGCTTTTCGGACGGTTTTTATAAAACCTTTTGCCCACTTCTAGTTCTGATCTCAACTCACCTTTTTAACTCCTTTCAAGACCCTGGCTCCATCCCCTCGGATATGTTTGAGGCAGACATAATTGTCATACACAAACCCAGGAAAGATGCCACTCAATGCGTTGCATATCGGCCAATTTCCTTACTCAATTTGGATCTGAAACTCTTTACAGGGGTCCCCGCGGCTAGATTAGGCCTGTGCTTCTCTGGTGTTATTAAACCAGACCAGTCGGGTTTCATACCCAACAGGCAAAGCAGCGACACCACCAAACATCTGATGCATTTAATAGACAAAGCCCATTACACTGGAATGGATGCCTCACTGCTAAGCAGAAAAAGCATTCGACAGATTGGATTGGGGTTTTCTGGACAAGACGTTAGAACACTTTGGCATAGGGAACCGCTCTCGGACCTGGGTCGCAAGTTGTTATGATCAACCTAGGGCGACTATACGCATTAACGGAACCAGCTCACGGCCGTTCGCCATCAGACGGGGCGTGCAACAGGGGTGCCCTCTATCGCCCCTCCTCTTCGCGCTCTACGTCGAGCCCCTAGCGCAGAGGATACGGGACAACCCCAATATCTTGGGTATCCCTTTTGGTGGGGAACAATATACCATTAGTTTATACGCGGATGACATCTTAGTGACCCTCGGCACGCCCAAGCGATCGGTACTGGCATTTCTGCGGGAGCTGATGGAATTTGGGAAAGTTTCTGGCTTCAAAATCAATATGGGGAAATCAATGCTCCTGCCCCTGGATCTTAACGAGAGCGCACCCAAAGGCATATCTCAGGACTTTGGGGAACTACGACATAAAACCGCGATCCCTTATTTGGGGATAGTCTTGGCCCCTTCCACTGAACAGACGGTCGCGCAGAACCACACCAATCTAACCTCCCAAATACTACGAGACCTACGTCGATGGCAGAAACAACCCCTGTCGCTGCTAGGCCATATCGCTGCAGTAAAGATGTCCATTTTGCCCACAATATTATACATTTTCCAGACGATACTGGTTGGGCCTCCTAGGAGTTACATCTCTAAACTGCAAAATCAGATACAACACTTCATATGGGCCGGGAAACTGCCCCGGATACGCAGAGACCTACCGACCTCCAGAAGAGGGAAGATTAGGGATTCACAACTTTTTGAGCTACTATCGAGCTGCACAACTTCGCTATCAAGTGGAATGGCGTAGACCTGAGTCCGGGAAAAGATGGCTTTTTCAAGACAGGGCAATGTCGCGACTATCCCTCTGGAAAATACCCTTCTTGAAACGGCCTTACAGACCGGCATACCTAAATAAATCTCCAATCACCCGCTCGGTGATGAAAGCATGGGACACAGTAGCAACTAAACGAGGGCCTACTTCCTTTCCCTCGCCCCTCACGCCTCTGTTTGACAACCCAGAGTTTCTACCAGGGCTTGCGGAGCGAGCGTTCCCACAATGGCGGTCCTCGACTTGCAAGTTCACAGGACACTTATTTGACCTTGAAGGGTTTCTCGATTTCTCTGGCCTGTCGCACTGGTATGATGTTAAAGATCCGAAACGGTTCCGATATTTCCAACTCCGTCATTGATTGTTGCAGCAGGAGGTGCGCCCCCTAGTCGATTCTAAAACTTTATTCGATTAAAAAAAGAATCATAAAAGCACATAAAAAAAGATTTATAACAATTGCAGTCCTTAAAATTATATTCTGGTACAGTTATCAAGGAGAAGGAAAGACAGGTTTAAAAATAGGCGTAGAGGGAAATCAATGCATATCCATGTAACAGTAAACAACAAATGTATGTTAAAAAACCATGCTTTTCCTTGCGGCCATTGATTTGAGAATGTAGGTGGCCGTAAAAAAACATATATCTGGCTCTTCTAAAGAGAACAACAGGCTCATATTAGATTTTATAGTTGTTACTGCATTTTTTTTAAACAGTGGTTTAAGATAAGTAATGCGGTAGTACAGGTATAAATCACAGATAAATAAAAAGTGCGTAGTGCTCTGTTTCGTGACCCCATCACAGGGGCATGGGGCAGAAGGATTTTTTTTATACAGGGGAACGCCCCCAAATGGTGTACAATTCCCAGTCTTAACCCAGTGAGAACAAACCAATGGGATGGTTTAGTGACTACCATTAGATATTTTTGATATCCAGTAGTGACTACATTAGAGTAATAGTACTGGGGGACTGTTAACTGAATGTTAGCATCTCTACGTACTTGAGCTTTCTTCCCCAGATAAATATACTTGATCTCTTTCTTGGGAATATTGATTACGCTTCTGGGTTAGCCATAATATTCACGCTAAAAATATCCCTAAAAGTTGTTGCCACATAGTTAATCCATGGGATCAATGAGCTTTTATCCATGCAAAGTCAGTCACTGATGATACTTCTAGTAAAAACCAATTTCTTCCTTCAACCATATCGCTCTCCATACCATCAGGGGTCTTAGCCCAATTAAATCTGTCAGATATTCCAACCCCACTTCGTGGTGTACTATCTCAGTAGAGGCTGACATAGGTAAGCAAAGTAGTTTTAAAAAATATATATTTTCTTCAACTTGCAAATCCCCATGGTGGCAATACCCCCAGACACCAGATCCATAAAGTGCGATTGAGACGCATCTTTGACGATATATAGACATCATGTCATGGATACGGCGATCCCCCAACTTGCTAGCAAATTTTTAAAACTCCAAAGGCACTTTTGGCCATCTTGGCTCTAACATTAGTTATCTCCTGCGACCGCATACCACTACTGCTAAAAGTTATTCCTAAATAGCAAAATCTTTCTGCAACTTGTATTTTTTGGTTCTCAATATAGAAGGGTCTCAACTTCTTCATTTTTTGGCCACGACATGATAAATGTTTTAGTATTATTAATCTTCAGATTCCTTCCCCTAATAAAACCTGAAAACCTATCCATTAATCTCTGCAAGCCAAGGGGAGTTCATGATAAAAGCACCGCATCATCTGCGTAAAGCAGCACGGGGATGGCTTGACCCTCGGCTTGCGGGGCATCAGAATTAACCAATTTGAGCTCTGCATCAATGGCATTAATAAAAAGGGAAAAAAGGAGGGGTGCAAGGACACAGCCTTGCCTTATGCCTAAATTGACCTTGATTTTTTCAGTACATTCCCCTGCTTGAACATACCGTATACGGGCAGATAATTTAGTATAAAGTCTGGCCAAGAAATAAATAATCGCTGCAGGGGCACCTAGTTCTAATAACATTGTCCATAATAGGGAATGATCAACTAAATTAAACGCGCTACTTAAATCTGCGAAGCAGAGGAAAAGCGTACCCTGCTTCGCGCGCATAAATTTCCCTATTATGAGGTCCAAGTTAATGCACTGTTCGATGGTCCCAAGTCCCTTCCGGAACCCAAATTGTGACTGCGCGAGGATGCCATTGTTCCCGGCCCACTCTTCTAGCCTAAGCAGCAGCACCCTACTCATGGTTTTCAGGGATGAGTCTAAAAGGGAAATAGGTCGATAGTTTTTTGCATCTGACCTATTTCCCTTTTTAGTAGAATGCTAACTGCCTACGAGAAATGGCTCCTGTCCAAGCACTCGGACCGCAAAATGATTTCCGAACTCTATCAACTAGAACGCCCCCCAGCTCCAACGGGGCATTCGGCCTGGCAGCGACGGTGGGAGAAAGAATCGGGCAGAAGCCTCTCCCCAAAACAATGGCAACAGGTCAACTATAGGGCGAACCACACCGCCAAGAACACAGCAAGTCGAGAGGCAGCAGTTAAGGTGGCCGTTTACTGGTACCGGACTCCAGTCCGATTGAATAGCGGCAACCCTGATCGTAGTTCAACACGCTGGAGAGGCTGCGACTAAGAGGGAACACTAACACACATACTATGGGAGGGCAGGAAGGTGACAGGATACTGGACGGCGTTCCTCAATGGCATAGACACACACTTAGACACCAAAATACCTTGCTTTTCTGTGTACACACTCCTGGGGCTTCCAAACACTCTTACGGTTCCACTGAAATCAATACGAGGGAGACATATGAGACTGGCAATAGGAGCAGCGGTTCATCGCATCTTGTCTTTTGGGGGCACACAGACCCGCCCAACACACATGTGTTGGTTACATAAGCTGTGGTACAGCATTGGTATGGAACGTCTGCAAGCTAATCGTACACACTCAACAGCCTCCTTCCACACTATCTGTGCCTTATACTATCTCTGCTAGCACTAGATAATGAAGTCACATGTCCAAAATACCTTCGCCTGCTCCGACTCACCGATACACCACAGACAACAGAGGTCTCTTGAAAGATGGGACATCTCCACCTTTGATGCACGCGCTTGCTCTGATTCCGACATGGCACACCGGTTCCGGGGGGAGAGGGGTAGCTTGCACAGAACCGAGAATTTGGGGCTGGATCCGGGGAGGAGAAGGGATCCGATTAAACACAAAAGGGCAGATGTGGGATCCATAATGTGTATTTCTAACTGCTTGGAAATCAATAAAACAAAGTTAAACAAAAAAACCAAACAAGCAAGAATAAGAGTTTTGTATCCAATTACAGGAACACACAGCTCCAGACTGGCTGGCAGGCTGGTCCTCCATTCAGGCACTTGGGGCAGGAAGTCAGTAATAGCAATGAGTGATTGTTGGAAGCTAAATCTTTATATAGTGGACCAAAACTGGCTACACTGTGTAGAGTCCAGGCAGACTTTATTGGTTTACAGAGGCAAAAATTATAACACTAAATGCTCTCTTTTGTGGCAGTGTTGGTGAGCAGTTTAGGCTTATCAGAGTGCAGTGCTAAGCATTTGTTGTACTCACAGAGGCAATAAATGAGACACACACTCAGGAATAAAACCTATACCAATTTAGAAAAATAACTTGTGTTTCATATCAATTTTGATACCAAGACCTTCGTTATCGGATAAGTACTTGTTTAAATGTGAATTTTCACAAGTAAATAAACAGTTCACTTAAATGCGTCTTTATGTAGCATTACTTCCCTATGGGAGTAAAGGTATATGTTGCATACAGTTCTTTATTCTCTGTTTCTTGAGGTCTTCTTTGGTCTTAGGGCAGCAGGAGGGCACAGTCTAAAGTACCACCAGCAGATACCTGACCTGGGGGATCCAGGTGCAGAGGTGCTGGTTGGGTTGGTAGCTGTGCACGGTACGCCAGTGGAAAGAAGGGGGGCCACCTAGAAACAGGCTGCAGAGGGGTACACATCCGGAAGCTCCCAACAGGGGGCTCAGGTCACAAGGGTTTAGGGGACAAGAGGGCGCAACCGGTTCGTGGGTATCCATGCTGGGCCGCTCGAGTGCAAAGTAGAAAGGTCAGCTGGGCTCTGTGTGTCCTTGGGAATTGCAGTTGTCGGTTCCGCCGGTTGAGGGTGCAAAATCAGGACAGATGGGCCACTCTAAAGGTGGGCCTCTGTGGTGCTGACGTCCCTCGACAGCAGCTCAGTCTTGGTGCAGTGGGAGTCTGGAAGGACTCTCACGGGCTCGGTTTGCTGCAAGGGGTCTTGTACTAAGTATTGGTCCTGTGCGATTTCGGTTGGATCTGGTGTCCTCTCACTTCGTGGGGGAACTGTGGAGCAGAACTGACCTTCAGGAGCACATGGTCCTCTTCTTGGGAGGCTGCTGTGTTGAGCTGGTTGGGGAGCGGCAACTCAGTAAACCAGACTTTATGTTTTCGGTGCCTGCAGAATGCAGGGGAGTGGCTACTCTACTCCGAGGGAGATTGCTGTCAATTTGCGAATGGCTGGCAGTCTACCGGGGTTCTTGGAAGCAGTTCAGCTGCAGGACGAGTCGCTGGTCATGGCAGTCAAGACTGGTGCAGGCAGGCAGGGTTTGGCACCAGGAGTCCACATCAAGTCTTCAGTTCTCGTGGCTTTTCTTTGTCCTCTCCTTCTGGATCAATCCAATCTAAGTTCCTGGTGTCAGGGGTGCCAATTAAATACTTAATTTAAGGGCATTACGGGGAGCGACAGGTAGTAGCCAATGGGCTACTTACCTTTAGGGTGCCTAAACCCTCTATATGGCCACTTCCTTTGGGAAAGTGGCATAACCATGACCCAGAGAGCATAATACAGTCAAAACTAAGATGGTGGAATTCTAAAATTCGTGTTCACATCAGGTAGTCCACCTTGGAGGTGAAACTATCCTGAGAGGGGAACACACCTCCTGACTAGCTAATTTTCCCACCCGTCCTGGTACCAAATGGGTCCAAGCAGGTGGTGGCATTTCCCCTGCCTGGGGAAGCTTTGGGTCGCATATCAAAGGCAGCAAAGGCCTTCGAAGCGCCCTGCCTTAATATGCTGATCACTTGCCCCTCCTGCTTGGAGGTGGTTACAACACCTCCAGCCGGAGCAGGGATTGTTTCTGCCCTCAGAGATCGCTGGCTTTCACCTGCAGGGGCTCAGAAACCTAACCTGTCTGAGGTGGCAGGCTTGTCTACAATAGTCCACCAGCACACTAGAAGTTGGTAGGCTTTCAGAGGGCACATTTAAGGTGCCCCGTGGGTTCATGTATAAATAAATCCATCACAGGAATAAAGGAGTAGTTTCTGTCCTGTAACTCCAGTTCTGTAGTAGGGGTATCTCTGTTATAGTCATAATCTAGTGAATAGTCCCGCCCATGTGCGTGGACCCCGGAGCAATCAAAAATAATCTCTTAAGGTGTCAAAAAATGTAGAAATTCCACCAAAAATCCACAAACAGCAAAGCCTGTCCAGATTTTCCTTGCTTCAGCAGCAAAAACCCTCTGGAATGATAGAGAGGAAGACATGGACAGACAAGCCCCAGAGGTTGCCATTATGTGGCTCAAAACAGGATACTGTGCCTTTAAGAGAACTTTCCAGAACTTCATAGTATCCCAGAATGCACTGCAGGTCCCTTTTACTTTCAATTCTTTTTGAAGGCGTAACACGCCGGACCTGTAGCATTCCTTACATGAATATCTCTCTCCACCGGGGAGGAGGGCAGGCGCTTATGACTATAACAGAGATACCCCTACTACAGAACTGGAGTTACAGGACAGAAACTACTCCTTCCGTAGTAGGGGATCTCTGTGTATAGTCATAATCTAGTGAATAGAATGGCAAGCCCATCCCCACACCAAAGCGGCGGTGGAGAAACGAGAAATAACACCACTATTGTGCGAACAGATTTCGCAGTGAAGCTTGCCCAACCTGAGCGTCTGCCCTGGCATCAGTGTCCAGGCAGTAATGCTTGGCAAAGGTATGGACCGACTTCCAAGTGGCGGCCTTGCAGATTTCTGCAATTGGAACATTACGGAGCAAAGCCGTCGTGGCAGCTTTGCCCCTGGTGGAATGAGCCTTAGGTTTACCCCCTAAGGTCTTCTTAGCCTTTTGGTAACATAGTTGTATGCAGGACACAATCCACCTAGAGATGGACTGCTTAGAGGTAGCAAGCCCCGTCCTGACTGATCCATAATTGATGAACAACTGGTCTGACCTACGAATATCTTTGGTCTTATCCAGATAAAATTTCAACACCCTCCTAACATCCAGGGAATGTAAAGACCTTTCCGCTGGGGATGAAGGATTCTGAAAAAACGTAGGCAAAGTTATAGTCTGGTTGACATGAAAATCAGAAATAACCTTGGGAAGAAATTTAGGGTGAGTACGCATAACAACCGTAGCAGCATGAAATACAGTATAAGGTTCTTGGCAACACAACGCCTGAATTTCACTCACCCTGCTGGCCGATGTAATGGCCACGAGGAACGCCGCCTTCCAGGACAGGTGCTGCAACGAAGCCTTATGAATAGGTTCAAAAGGCTCCTTCATCAATCTGGACAGCACCACATTCAATTCCCATGAAGGCGAAGGAGGGAATTCTTTCTTCAAGCCTTCCAAGAAATCTTTGATCACAGGGATCTGAGAGAAGGAAGTCTGTGAAGGGCATTTCCTGTAGGCAGTCAATGCAGCAAGATGAACCTTAATGGAATGAACATTAAGGCCAGACCGCGCTAAATGTAGAAGGTAAGGAAGGATGACATCTTCCTTGCACGTCGTCGGGTCATAGTTCTTGGACTTACACCAGATACAAAACCTCTTCCACTTGTAAGCATATTAAGTCCGAGTGGAAGGTCGCTTAGCCTCCCTCAGTATGGTCATGCAATCTTCGGATAGATTCAAATGGCCATATTGTACTATCTCAGGAGCCATGCCGCCAAACTCAAAGATGAGAGGTTGGGGTGCAACATCTGCCCCCGAACTTCGTGAGAAGGTCCGGCCTGCACGGCAGCCGTATGTGCAGAAGGAGAGACCGATGAAGCAGGTCCGTGAACCACCACTGCCTGGGCCATTCCGGGGCAATCAGGATAATTCGTGCCCTGGACAGGGACAGCTTGATGAGCACCGCTGGAATCAGGGGAATGGGTGGAAAAGCGTACAGAAAGCTGTTCGACCAGTTGATCCACAGCGCATTCCCCAGCGTCCCTTGCTGGTAGTACCTGGAGGCGAAGTCTCGGCATTTGCTGTTTTCGGCGGTGGCGAACAGATCTATGTCTGGAGTCCCCCACCTTTCGAAGACTTCTGCTAGTACTTCGTCGTTTATGGCCGATTCGTGATTTTCCTGAATCAGTCTGCTCAGTGCGTCTGCCTGAACATTCTGCACACCTGGTAGATGGGTAGCCGTTATCGTCAATCCTCTGGCCAGAAGCCAGTGCCAGATCGCCTGTGCCTCCTGCGAAAGAGTGCGTGATCTCGAGCCCCCCTGCTTGTTGAGGTAATACATCGTGGTCGTATTGTCCGTCTGTACAAGCAGAGAGTTGGTCTGGAAGGACGGATGAAAGGCCTTCAGTGCCAAGTGAACAGCTCTGAGTTCCAGGAAGTTGATATGGTACGTGGACTCCATCGGGGACCACGTTCCCTGAATCTGTAAGTCTCCCGAATGCGCTCCCCAGCCGTGGAGAGAGGCATCCGTCACGATAGTCTGAATGGGAATGTCCTTGTGGAAGGGAACCCCTCTGAGGAGATTCTCCGCTGAACACCACCACTTCAGAGACTGAAGAGCATGCAGAGACAGTCGTATCTTGTCGTCCCAAGATCCTTTCCTCTGGTCCCACTGGTCCTGCAAGCACTCCTGCAGAGGTCTCATGTGCAGCCGTGCATGAGGAGTGAGGAAGATACAAGAGGCCATCGACCCCAGTAGAGAAGACACCGTCCTCACTGTTGTAGATGGAGCGGTCATAAGAGCCTGAGCCTTCCGAAGGATCGATTGCCGTCGCTCCTCCGAAGGAGACACGCTTGCTGACAGCGTATTGATGGTGGCTCCCAAGTACTGAATGCACTGGACCGGAGTCGGGACAGACTTGGACATGTTGATGTGCAACCCCAGCTTGTTCAAGAGAACGCACGTCTTCTGGAAGTGTGCTTGAGCTTCCGAGAAGGAGGAGGCCTTGATCAACCAATCGTCCAGGTACGGTTAGACAAACACCTTGTTCTTCCTTAGGTGTGCCACTACCACTGCCATGCACTTCGAGAATGTTCTGGGCGCAGATTTCAGCCCGAATGGCAGTACTGTGTGCTGATAATGATTGGTGCCGACTTGGAATCGCAGAAACTTCCTGTGTTTGCATGTAATGGGCACATGGAAGTACGCATACTGTAGGTCTATTGCACAAAGCCAGTCTCCCTGTTGCAACTGAGGATAAATCCGATGCAACGACAGCATGCAAAACTTTTCTCTGCGAATCCACTTGTTTGCCTGCCGCAAGTCCAGAATGGGCCTGAACTCGTTCTTGTCCTTCTTGCGAACCAGGAAGAACCGGGAGTACAGACCTCTTCCTCTTTGAGACAGAGGTATGTCTTCTATCGCCCGTTTCCTCAACAGGATATCCGCCTCCGCCTGGAGCTCGCGCAGTTGATACTGCGAGCTGACCGGAGGGATCGCTGGAGGCGGGCTGATGAACCGAAGACTGTATCCATTGCAAACAATATTCAGCACCCACTTGTCCCGAGTAATTTTTCTCCACTCTGCCAGAAAAAAATCGAACGCTTCCCCCCACCGGAGCGGGTAACGGATGAAGGGGAGGTAACAGCTCAGGGTCGCGACCCGGCCGGGCCCTTGTTCACTGTAGAGGACTGCTGTCCCCCTCTACCCTTCTGGCGCTTCTGGAAGGGTCTCCGGAACTGCTGCTGTTGTTTCTGCTGCTGTCCCGAAGACAGCCCTCGTCCTCTTCCCTGTGCACCGAACCGTCTCTGGAACGGGTGGTAGGACTTCTTTTCTTTGGGCTTCTCCAAGCCCACAGCCGTAAGTGTCTCCGCCTCCGCCTTTATGCGGGCCATCTCATCATCTGCGTGTTTTCCGAACAAGGTTTCCCCGGAAAAGGGCAGATTGGCCACCTGCTGCTGGGCCTCCGGCTTGAGTGACGTGAGCCTGAGCCAAGCATGGCGCCGCTGATTGATCCCATGACAGTAGCCATGGGCAGCCAACAGGGAGACATCCGCCGCTGCGCTGATGACCTGATTTGACACCAGTATCCCTTCCTTAAGGATCTCTTGGAAGTCCTCCCTCTTGTCTCTTGGTAGGAGTTCCACGAACTGTTGCAGGGAGTCTCACAGGGCCCGGTCATAACGTCCTAGCAGCGCCGTATCGCTGGACGCCTTCATGGCCGTGGACGCAGTCCCACAAGCCTTCCTTCCAGCCGAGTCGATCCATCGACTTTCTTTATCTGGCGGCACGGTAGAGGACGGGGAGGTAGAGTGCAACTTCCTGGCCGCCGTCACTATCACCGAATCCGGTACCGGATCTATCCTCAGAAAGTCCGGGTCCGAATCCGGGGCCCTGTACTTCTTCAGAAGTCGGGAGGGAGCGGCCTTCACTACCGCTGGTGTGAGGAACAGCTCCTCTGCAGGTTCCACCAATCCAGGTACTAGTGGTAGTAGAGGGCGAGACAAATGCTTCTTGTGAAGCGTTTCGAATATCACAGACGTCGTTGGTGTTGGAGCCGTCACCGTGATACCCAATTTTGCAGCCCCCTCAGGAGAACCTCCTGGAATGTGCTTATGTCGTCCACCGGAGACACCCTGGTCCCTGGGGAGTCCGATAAAGTCGGTGAGTAGGAGCGGGTCCTGGAGGAGTCAGTGTGGGACCTAGATCCCGTCTCCTATGGCGACGCCTTGATCTGGTGGAGGATCTACGTCGACTCCTCGATCTTCCTCTCCGTCCGGAGCATGATCGTGACTTCCTCGGCCGATCCGCCGGTGCCACAGGAGCAGGCGACTTAGGCTTGGCCGGGGCCTTCGGCTTAGGTGTCCCCTTGGGAGGGGTCGGAAGTCTAGGCAGTGAGACCGACCTCGGAGGAACCGGAGGCGGCTTTTCTGGCAACCGAGATCCGGGCTGAGGGGATGGTAACGGAGATGTAGTAGGGTTCCTCGGAGGGGGACCCCTCGGCAATGGAGGCGATGGCGTAACCTGCCTCTGCGACGGGGTATACACCTCGGAATAGACCGAGCCCGGTGAACCGCCTTCTTTACCAGCCTGGGACGTTGGCGAACCTCCCATGGCGTCAGTCCTCCTTCCACTTCTCTTCGGCGTCGAAGAACGGCAACCGGACGCCGAGCGTCGGTCCCTTGACGTCAAGCGACTTCTCCTCGGCGTCGAACGCCTTCGCCTCGACGGCGACCTCGTCCACCTCGACGGCGACCTTCTGCGCCTCGACGGCGATCTGTGCCTCAACGGCGATCTGCGCCTCGACGGCGATCTGCGCCTCGACGGCGATCTGCGCCTCAACGGCGATCTGCGCCTCAACGGCGACCTGTGCCTCAACGGCGATCCACTCCTCGACGGCGATCCACTCCTCGACGGCGAGGATCTCCTCGACGACGATTGTCTCCTTTTCGCCAACGGCGAACGGCGGTGTCGCCTCGACGGCGAGCGGCGGCGCAGGGACTTTCGACGTCGATCACTCGTCGACGAGGACGACGACGATATAATCACCGGAGACTTCGATGGTGGCCTGGTAAGGTCCTTCGACGCCGAGCGTCGACGTCGTTTCGCCCCCGACGACGGGGAACAGACCGTAGTCATCCCTCTCGCCGCCGTAGTCTGTGCAATCGACCCAGACGGAGAATGGGGACGCTTGCTGGTCTTCCTGCCCCTGGGGAGCCCCCCAGAGGCCTCAGCATGGGCAGATGAAGCCCCTCCAGACCCACCTTGTGCCTTCAGCCTTCTTTCTTCAAGGCCCTGAAGATTTTCAGGGTCCTGCCAGAGAAGCCTTGACAGACCACACTCTCCTCTGGGATGGAAGGCAGAGGATACACACCTCATGGGGATCCGATTTGGCCTCCTTCCTGGAGCGCTCCGGGCATTTGTCGAATAATGCAGGCATATTTGACATAGAACAGAGTGAAAAAACCAAGGAGAAAAGCACCAAAGTACTTAGAAAGCACTTAACTTTGAAAAAGTAGTGAAAAAACACCAACAACCCTTAAAAAGGGAGAGCTCAATGCTCCAGGGTCCTGAAAAAAGCCGGAAAAAAGAACTGAAAGTAAAAGGGACCTGCAGTGCATTCTGGGATACTGTGAAGTTCTGGAAAGTTCTCTTCAAGACACAGTATCCTGTTTTGAGCCACATAATGGCAGCCTATGGGGCTTGTCTGTCCATGTCTTCCTCTCTATCTTTCCGGGTTTTTTTTGCTGCTGAAGCAAGGAAAATCTGGACAGGCTTTGCTGTTTGTGGATTTTTGGTGGAATTTCTAGCTGAAGTACTGGACAGTGAAGCCTGGTTTATAGGCTGCATTATCTGTCTTTAATTCTCTCTTAAGTGTCTGTGCATTTCTGCATTTTTCTACACCTTAAGAGATTATTTTTGATTGCTCCGCGGTCCACGCACATGGGCGGGACTATTCACTAGATTATGACTATACACAGAGATCCCCTACTACAGAATGTGGGTTTATTAATACGAGATGTTTGATACCAAACATCTCTAGTTTCAGTGAAGCAATCATGTAGCTGGGGAGCTTGTAAACACCAGTGTCCAGCACATGTAGTTAAAATGGCTTCCCTGTTCACTTGTAATATCTAAGAATCGACTTAGACATTATAGGGCCATATCTGCTCATGCAGATATGTCTTCACATGTGGTATAATGCACCCAGCTTTAGGGCTGCAAGGTCTGCTGTAGGGGTGACTTACTTATATTACATGCAGTGTCTGTAGGCATGGCACAAAAGAGGTGTGCCAGGTTGTGGCCCCACTTTTCTCTGTACCAGGTGACGCAGCCTGCAGTGGAGTTTGCATGAGTGTGGTGAGGGGACCCCTAGGATGGCACAATACATGTTGCACCCCTTAGGGACCCTCTTTAGCCTCCTTGCCCTGGGTACCAGAGGTACCATTTACTAGGGACTTCAAGGGGTACGAAAGGTATTGCCTATTGGGGGAATAACTGTACAGTTTTAGGGAAAGCGATCTGGCACTGGAGACCAAAATAGCAGGAACCCAGTGCACTCCTGTCAAAATTGTATCAGGTACTAGGCAAAAAGTGGTAGTGACTATGTCAAAAAGGGGCACTTTTCTACAGTGAGGCACAAAGCCTTTTCTGTCCCAGGATTGGTCCAGAGTGTGGTCATTCGGGGGCGTGGCCAACAGCATGGCCGAGTGAGAACCACTTTGTTGCAGCTCCGGCGAGCCGAAATTATCCGTCATTTATTACCCCATCCAGCTGCCCCAAAAACCATCAGAAGTGGTGGAGGGTAGATCGCAGACACCAGCGGCTACTCAGGACAACTATCGGAGGCCGGAAAGGGGAAAGAAATCGCCGAAAGGTTTCTGCGCCCGGAGCCGGAATCAAGATGGCGGCGCCCAATGCGGAATGAAAAGGGAGCCGGAGGCCGGGATCGGCGATCATCTGGGGAGACAGAGAGCGCAGTACCAAAGTGCCCGGGTGCTGCCAAACAGTGAGTGTAAATCCCGGGGAGCCTGGCCCAGAACTTGAGGAGGGAGCACGCAGCACAAAGACGTCGAGAAGCAGAGACACACACTCCCCACGGCAGTTCTCGGACGGGAGGGTGCGACGGCCCAGCGGCACCTCCTGCAGGGGGAGAAAGGACCCCGATATGCTCTTCCCCCCGCTTCCGGGGAAATAGTGGCACACTGGGGGAGGACGGAAGTCGAAAACCTAGGCGGAGCGACGTCGCTCTTCCCCCGCCCCCGCCTGACACCAGCGGATAGTGAGGGATGGCGATGATGACGAGGCAAGGCCCACTGAGAAGTTAAGACCGCGAACGGACGGCGCTTGACCCCAGTAGCACCCCGGCCATTCTGGGGGGCGTGCTGAGCGGGGAGAGGTTCCCCCCACGCCTTCCCCTGTCCCGTGTTGGCCGGTGGGCCTAGTGCAGCTGCAACGTCAGGGATAGGCCCTGCCCAGAGGAAAACCCAGAGACTGACGCCGGGCCCGGGGGAAGTCAAAGGCTGGCCAACTTGGAAGCTGGTCGAAGGGGACGACTGATATCGCCCGGTCAGAGATGGGATACAGCCGCACCCATGTTGCCCACCCTCCCTACACAGGGGCACACTAACTCCGGCCAGGCTATACCGCCAATCTCGGCCCAGGCACGAAAGAGAGCCCAACAAATCCGAGGGAGACTCCAGAGGTTTGGAAGACTTGGGACCCACACCTGGAGCGCACAGCTGACAATATATGACCCCATAACACCGGACAGGGCCAGCAGAGAGGCGGCGCGGTGGAGGGACAAAGTGGACGCCAGAACGTTGCAAAGAGCGCAGATCTCGCCCTCCCTCTCCCCCAGCTGAGGGACTGGTCCAGCATGGGGAAGAAAGATACGGTTTCTAAGGCCCCGAAACAAGGTCCTATAGTTAAATTTGCAGTGGCGCCACAAATAAACGCCATGGAGGGAGCGGGAGCGAGCGCAGACACTGCACTTCTGATGGGAGCGATACAGGCGTCTAGAGAAGATATTCAGGCCTCTCGAGCGGCCCTAGAGGTGAAGATAGGAGAAGTGGGAGTGGAGGTCAATCTACTACGCCACGCCAAGATTACCGAAACCTTACGGAGAGAATCACCACAGCAGAGACAAGGCTGCACAAAGCGGAGGACGTCATACACGCCCTGCAAAAGGATGTTAAAGAACTGATGGACTCACACAAACAGTTGCAATGGAAGGTGGATGATGCAGAAAACAGGGCGAGACGCAACAACCTCCGCTTTGTGGGATTTAGGGAGGGAATTGAAGGTTCCAACACGGCGGAGTTCTTGCGAACATGGCTATTCAAAACACTGCCCCAAGCGACATTTTCCAATTGCTTCATCATCGAGAGGGCGCACAGAGCACTGCTTGCCAAACCCCTGGTGGGGGGACGGCCCAGGCCGATCATTGCGAGGTTCCTAAACTTCGCCGACAGAGATGTAATCCTACGCGAAGCCAGAAAGCAGGGCGAGATAAGGGTGGAAAATTCGCAAATAATGATCTTCCCAGACTACAGACAAGAGGTGCAGAAGATGAGATGCTCTTTCGACACGGTAAAGGCAAAACTTAGAGACCTAAAGATCCAATATATGCTCCTCTTCCCAGCTATTTTCCATCCATGCGGATGATGCATGGCAGTGGCTCGAGGAACGTCCGCCACCCCGGAGACACGAGGAGGGAGAGCGGGATACGGTGATGGAGGGGCCCACAACTGGGAACCACTGGGAGATAGTGAAACCACAAAGGGGACGCAGACTGAGGGGAACGAGGAAGACCAAACAACGCCGTACCCCCCACAGAACCGGACACCCAGGAGGCAACAAGATCCTGGCTCTCCGCAACAAGACAGTCAGGCAGGATCTAGGTTCCGCGCCCTAGCAGCTAAGGAATGCTCCAAGGGAGAGGACGACACTGGTGGCGATACGTCAGGGGGCGACGAGGAGGAGGACCAGTCACTTCACCCTTTGGTGGCGGCCATCAATGAGTTGGAGCGAGACCCCGTCACTGAAAGGACTCTAGTGCAGGGCGAGAGCAAGGACCTTAATACTTTAGCAAAAAAGGAGCTGGACGGACGAGATATCAGCTAGAACGACTGGAAGCACGCAAGTGATTTACACGCCCCCTAACTTTTATTTTATATAGTGTTCTTTGTTTGTCTTTTTTTTTTTTCTCACACCGAACTTCCGCACAGACCTACGAACTTTGTGGGAATATATCCTTACCAGTTATTGTTTGGCATACAAGTTGGGGTAGGTCTGTAGAGTAGAGGGTTACCGGGTGGGGGGGAGGGGTGGGGGGGGGGGGCGACAGACCTTTTCCTGCCAGTAAGTCCTATCGCAGAGAGGGGTAGATGGCGGGACTGAAGGGGGAGGAAGGTAGGGTGGGGAGAGCAGGGAAAAGTTGGGGCTGTTCAATGAGACGGAATGGGTGGGTTGCATGTAGGAAGGGGAGGGAGGGATGGGGAGTTGGGGGGAGTTGGGGGGGAGAAGAGAGGGGAAATCATATCATGAGGGCCACACGCACTGACACCATAGGCACCAGCCACACCCAAGAGACCAGCATCACAATCCAGATACTACTGCAGGATGTCGGGTGATATGAGGGGACAGGATCTCGTGCGTTACTGTATTAACATGGAACGTGAACGGCCTTGGCAGTAAGATAAAAAGAGGTCCAGTGAATGGATATATAAAAAGGCTACACCCGGACATAATACTCTTACAAGAAACACGCCTTAAGGGCTCACACTGTGCCTTCCTACCTAGAGGGCAATATCGAGTGTTGGCCCATGCAGGATACACCATGGGCTCGAGAGGGGTGGCCATACTCATCAAGAAGACCACACCATTCGGCACAGCTCAGACATGAATGGACCCTCTGGGGACGTATGTCGGGGTGAAGGGAATGTGGAGGAAACGAGAATACAGGATAATCTCAGTATATGCCCCTCCGAAACTGCAGGCCGCCATACTTAGGGGGGTCGTGGCGATTTTGCTGGACACTGTAGACACAATACAGGTTCTCGGAGGAGATTTTAATGACGTCATGGACCTAGCACTTGACAGGACGGGGCGGGCTCCAGAGATGGGACTCAAACTGCATTATCCAAAACAATATCTAATATGGGGCTGATAGATGTGTGGAGATGGTTATACCCAGAGCGCAGGGCCTTCTTCTTCTTCTCGAGTGCTCATAAAGTATACTCGAGACTGGACTATATCTTTCTGCCCAGACAAAACTTGAAAGTAGGGAAGGTAGCTGAATACAAAGCGAGGGGGATCTCGGACCATTCCCCACTTCTGGCGAAGGTGGGGGGAGGGAGACATGACAGTAGAGGATCCTAGAGATTGACGGCTTGGGACTTACAGAACACAACTATATTGAAAGGCGTCAGGGCGGACGTAAAGGTCTATATAGCGGACAATGTGGGGACAGTTCAATCCAGGACAGTCTTCTGGGAGGCGCTTAAAGCAGTCAAGAGAGACAGAGTGCAGAATAGGTTGGCCGGGGAGAGGAGGAAGCTAAACGCGGAGATAGAGGCGCTAGAGGTACAAATACTAGATCTAGAGATTAGGTACCAGGCAACGGGGGAGATAAGGGCCCTTAGAACACTGACTGATGTGCAGAGACAGTACCGGGAGGCGGCGACGGGTGAGGCGAAAACAAAGGCACTGGCCACACTACATCTTCTGTACGACGTAGGGGACAAGTCAGGTAAACTGATGGCTTGGCTCAGTAGAAAGGAGCGAGCAGCTAGGTGGGTGGAGCACATTAGAAACCCCCAGGGGGAGCTGCTTAGATCGGACATATCGGACATTCAGATCGCAGAGGCCTTTGCTGCCCACAACAAACTTTTCTATGGAGCCAGAGATCTTGGGACCTGTGAGGATGCATTGCACTATATGGAGGCGATTGAGTTGCCGGCTTTGCCCATCGAAGCCCAACAAGGTCTAGAGGCAGACATCACGTTCGATGAAATCAAGGTGGCCCTGGCTAAACTGCGGACAGGGAAATCACCGGGTCCGAATGATTTCCCGGCGGAGTTTTTTAAACGGGCAGACCTTCT
Source organism: Lissotriton vulgaris (assembly GCF_964263255.1). Lineage (NCBI taxonomy): Eukaryota > Metazoa > Chordata > Amphibia > Caudata > Salamandridae > Lissotriton > Lissotriton vulgaris. The sequence continues at coordinate 1,036,032,851 of NC_141685.1, forward strand.
GGTGCGCCACCTCAAAGGGCTGTTCGAGGAGGCAACTCTGGAAGGTAGACTTCCATCAGATCTATGTATGGCAACAATAATACTGATACACAAAGAGGGGAAACCAAAGGAGGACTGCACGTCGTACCGCCCCATCTCCCTCCTGAACATCAAGGTGAAGCTATTGGCGACTGTCCTGGCACTACGACTGCGGGCGGTAATAGACGGACTGGTCCACTTGGACCAAATGGGTTTCTTCCCCGACAGGGCCACTAGATTTAATCTCCGACGCACACACAATTGGCTTCAGGAAGTACAGGGGAGAGAGGAACCACATTGGTTCTTATCCCTTGATGCCGAGAAGGCATTTGATGCGGTCCATTGGCCATTTCTTGAGGGCGCATTGATTAAGTTTGGCTTTGGCCCGAAATTCTAAAAGTGGGTCCGATTGCTCTACACGGAGCCTAGAGCCACGGTGAGAGTGAATGGGGTTGTCTCTAGGGACTTCCTGGTCCAGAGGGGGGCTAGACAAGGATGCCCATTTTCCCCCCTCCTCTTCGCACTCACGATAGAGGTGCTAGCGGCCAAGATACGTCAAAATGAGGTGATTAGGGGATTTCAAAGGGGGGAAGAAGACCGATCAGAGGAGAAAATATCTATGTACGTAGATGACGTCCTGCTATACATTGCGCAGCCGGAGACCATGATCCCGGAACTATTCGTAGATCTGGAAAGATACGGAAAGTACGCGGGGTATCAGATAAATTGGCACAAGTCGATCCTCTATGACCCTAAGGGACGAGAGCAATGGTCGACATTACCTGGACAACTGCAGACAACAATAGAGGGGTTCCAATAACTCGGAATATACATTACACTGGACCAGAAACGATCATTGTATTGAAAGAATAATACAGAATTTTACTGTGGACGCAGCCCGATGGAGGCAGCTGCCCCTCACCATATTAGGGAGAGCAGCACTCTTCAAAATGATCACGCTACCCAGATTTTTATACGCGATGCAAAATGAGTACTACCCTTTACCACGAAAGGTGTTCTACAGGATTAACTTCGGTCCTTCCTGTGGCTGGGTAAACAACCACAGGTGGAGCTGAAAACACTACAGCGCCATCAGTACAGCGGAGGACTGTCACTACCAAACCTGGAGGCGTATTACTGGGCGGAACAAATAGCTCCGATCAACGACTGGCTCCATATACAAGCGGACCATCCCACATATGCCCTTGAGAGGTATCAAATGGCCACGTGGACACTGATGTATTATTTATACTGCAGGAAAAGGGACAGGAAGCTGCTCCCGGCCACGGCACTTACATTAGGGTTGTGGGACAAAGCAACGAAACGTATCGGATGGGGGAAAACGGCCACTCGACAAACGCCGATTTGGCATTGTGTGTGGCTGGCGGACCTGAACAAGTTGAAGGGCTTCTAGAGGTGGGACGACATAGGGATATCAACACTAGGAGACATAGTGGCGAAAAGGGAGCTGAAACCATTTGCGGCCTTGAGGGCAGGGTTTGGTCTGCACCACACGCAGTTTTTTAAATACGTGCAATTACAGCGCGCATGGAGAGCAGAGCAGATCCACGCGGACGCACTCCCAGATTACGCACCACTGGAGGGCAGATTGCTGCAGGAGCGGATACAGGAAAAGGCAGTATCACTCACATATAAAACACTACTGAATAACATGACAGACGGCCTGGTCAAACTCAGGGAACAGTGGGAGAGTGACGTAGGGAATATGGATGATGTAGACTGGGACACGGTTTTAATGCACCCTAGGGAGGTAGCCATAAAATCCAGACTAAGACTGATCCAATTTAATTTGCTACACCAAACCTACTATGACAGGGAGAGGTTACATAGGATGGGCAGGTCGGACGACACGAGATGTCTCAGATGTCGCGCCACAGAGGGGAATCTCTATCACATCATCTGGTTATGCCCGGTGATTCAGAGTTACTGGCAGGAAGTGTTCACTGAGCTGAGCAAGGTTTTGGAGGCCCCCCTCCAGGTGGAGCCTAAGCTAGCCCTCCTAGGCATGACGAATGACGTGGATCTGGCCCGCCCTTTATTGATCTTCCTGGTATTGGCCCTAGTAGTTGCGAGGAGAGATAGAGCTAAGCATTGGGGAGCGGTTGAGCCGCCAGAGTCGGAAGAATGGAGGAGAGGATTAGATCTCTATATGGCGGCGGAAAGGGTCACATATAAAGCGCAAGGTTGTCCCAAGAAGTTCCGCAAGGTATGGGGTAAATGGAGAAGGTACCATGGGTTGGATGGGGGGCGGTGAGCAGGGAAGAAAGAATTTAGGAGGGGTAAGAACACGAGAATGTAAACGACGGACCTGTAAGGAGTGGGTCACACCAGACTATCACAGTGCCGTACATGGGAACGTGGGACGAGATGATCAAGATAGTATTGATGATGTATTGCTGGGGGGGTGGAGGGTGGAGTGGGGGGAAATGCGGTCCGAACATGATATGATATTAATGTTGACATATGATAAAATGCAAATAATTATTTTTTTTTTTTAAACAATTCATGACGCAATACCGGTAACACTCCAAGATATAAAGACGTACCAGTTAACCTCTGAGAAATAAAGAAGTGTACTACCGGAAAAAAACGAAAAAAAACACAGAGTGTGGTCATTCCCTGGAAAGATAGTCCCTCTAATCTATCTACCCCAACTTCTATTGTGGGGTGCTAGTGAAAAAAGCACGCTTCTTCTTCCCACTGACATCATACTGGACTGGAAGCAATTTCGTCATAACTAACAAACAGCCCTCAGCTCAAATTAGGGCTGCAACATCTGGCACAAATGTGCCTAGACACAAGTCCTGCCAGCTCATCTCTACCTCACAAAGTAATCACAGGAAAGAGGACTCCTAAAAGTTGGTAGAAATATTCTGACAGATGCAAGGACGAAGAAGGAGCTCAGACGATCAGAGTTATGCAAAAACATTATCAGAGAGTCAAAAAAGAGTCACTTATTCGGTCACATGGTGAGGCACAAGCCCAGAGTGCAGCCCATGCCACATTTAGACTATATCAGAGCCAGTAACAAAAGTCTTGGGTATAGGCAAGAGACACACACAGACACACATACAGACACACATACACCCCACCCGAAACGACCAGACTCAGTTCTTCCAAGTAAACCTTTGGACACAAAATTCAAGAAGCAACTTCCACTTACAAAACAATCGACATTCTATGCTCATTATGAAGAAGAGTGGGAGCTGCAGACACACTGTGCTTTCGGTTGCCCCCTTTGGTGTGAACATACCCATTTTAATGCATCAAAAGGGTATCCTAGTTCTCACATTCTTCATCATAGGGTGGCAAAAAGGAATAAGAGGGGCAGGTGCCACAGAAAGCACAACTGTTCCCAAACATGCTACACCCACATTTTCAACGGCTGGCCTTCAACAATCCATATCAGAAGCCATAACTCTAATGGAGTTGAGAATTGAGGCTTTGTCGATCCATGGCTATGGCACCAAAGAAATATGGTAGAAGCGTCCTTTCCTTTTTTCTGAGTGCTTACGTTTGACTGCTCTTTCCAAAACATAATGACTTCTTAAATGCGGGGGGTGAGCGATTGTCTACTCAGGGCTGTGGTGTACTCTGGCAGCTTAAAACTACCTCCACCTACTAGGACTACCATCTGTGCACAGTTTTGCCAAAGCACATAAACGTGCGGATTCTAGCATTTTCTTTGTACAAATCCATAAGCTATTCTCGATTAATGCAGATATCAAAGGCTTTTCCTTCTTATCTTACCTTGTACTCGAAGCAGGAGACACAGAGGTACAGCAGGTCCAGTAGCCGGCTGATATGCAGCGTGGAAAGGTCCGTGAACCATTTTTCCAGCACGTCCTCTTCTGCATTCTTCAGCACCCAGAGCATGCAGATTAGCAAGTTGCGGCTTGACTCTGCGGACAGACTGCTGCTCTGCCGTGGAGGCTGGGTAGAGGAAGATAGACAGAAAGCCACAGGTGGATAAGAGGATCCTTGGAAGATACATAATGGGAGCATGAGCAACAGCAACAAAATCCACTGAAGAACTCGCTCCTTCTGATGTGCTGAACCAAGTTGCTTTTAACAGACTGTTCATCACCATGTCCTCATTACTGTTATACCTTCTGGATAGTTAAGAATCTAAGAACGCATTTATCTGTGACAATGATCACGATTTGCATTCTCTCGCCATGTAGCGGACTAGTGTTAAGGCTGAAAAACATTTTGCCTACCAAAATGAGAGTGTGTGGTAACCAGAACTGGATAATATTGTGAAGAAGCAGAGAATCTTTTCAGCTTGAAGCAAATAATTCACTGTTTTTAATAATTCAGGAATTGGGTGGGAAAAACCACCTTTGAAGAACTTTATTCCTTCCTGATTTTTATGTGCCATTCAATTATGATGAGCTAGTGTTCCAAAATGCTCCTGACTAGATATGAGAATTGGACCACATAGATTAGCACAGTACCACACAATGTGACCCTGTACTAGTCAAAGACTAGTACGTAAACTCCCCGAGATCTACAGATGACAAAACAAGAAAAAGTTACTTACCAGTTATCTCAGTTCTCTGCAATGACTATTCTCTCTAAATCCATAATGAGTAAATTAACCCTGTGCTTGTGTGGGAACTTTTTTTTTTTTCAAAGGCAACCTGTGGGGGAGTCAAGACTGTAGGTAAGAAGGTTGCCAGAGTCCTCAGCGCCAATCTGTCTGGGGAAAAGGTGGTGGGGGGTAGTTGTAATTAAAGTGTTTGTAGTTTAATCACATGACAAGCTGATGTAATAGCAATGAGGAAGACAGTCCTTATAGTCTGGTGAAGCAGTGAAGAGCTATGCATCACCTCAAAGGGCACACACATGAAGGAGTAGTTTCTTACCTGTAACTCCAGTTCTGTAGTAGGGGTATCTCTGTGATAGTCATAATCTGTTAATAGTCCCGCCCATGCGCGGGGACCCCGGAGCAATCAAAAAAGTCTTCTTCTGCAGTCCTGCATAGACACTTAAGAGAAAATGAAAGACAAATAATGCAGCCTGACATTAACAAGGCTGCATTGGCCAGCACTTCATCCTGAAGTGAAAAGGATAGCCAAATAATATCATTAAATGTACACATTTTACAGAGTTTCACCACACATAGAGAAACTCCCCTTCACAAAAAGCCTTTGAAATGATAGAGAGGAAGGGTTGGAAGGACAAGCCTCATAGGCTGCCATTATGTGTCTGGAAAAGGGATACCGTGCCTTTAAGGAACCCTCCAGAGACCCTCGGTATTCCATGATGCACAGCCAGAGGCAAGTTCCTTTCAGTTTTCTTTGGAAGGTCCCTTAAAGCCAGGCCTGCAGCATCCAAGAAAACCTTTTTCTTCCACCGGGGAGGAGGGTGGGTCGCTTATGACTATCACAGAGATACCCCTACTACAGAACTGGAGTTACAGGTAAGAAACTACTCCTTCTCTAGTAGGGATCTCTGTGTATATTCATAATCTGTGAATAGAATGGCAAGCCCATCCCAACAACCCAATCCAGCGGAGGAAGAAGAAAACTAGAAGAAAAATCCTTACTGAGCAAATATATTCCTCAGCGAAGCCTGCCCAATTTGCGCATCTGTCATGGCATCAGAATCCAGGCAGTAATGTTTAGCAAATGTGTGGACAGATTTCCACGTAGCCGCCCTACAGATGTCTGCAATGGGAACGTTACATAGCAAAGCCGCTGTAGCCACTTTGCCTCTAGTTGAATGAGCCTTAGGCTTACCCCCTCGAGTCTTTTAAGCCTTCTGGTAATATAGTTGTATACAGGGCACAATCCACTTAGATATGGACTGTTTGGAGGTGGCAAGGCCAGTCCTGACTGAACCGTAATTCACAAACAACTGATTCGACCTACGAATGTCTTCGGTCTTATCGAAGTAGAATTTCAACACCCGCCTCACATCAAGTGAATGAAGGGACCTCTCCGCCGGAGATGAAGGATGTTGAAAAAATGTAGGTAACATGATCATCTGGTTGACATGGAAATCAGATATCACTTTAGGGAGAAACTTAGGGTGAGTCTTCATGACAACCTTGGAAGCATGAAATACAGTATAAGGCTCCTGACAACACAGAGCCTGAATCTCACTCACCCTGCGAGACGATGTTATAGCCACAAGGAAAGCCGCCTTCCAGGACAAATAATGTAGCGAAGCCTTATGAATAGGCTCAAAAGGCTCCTTCATTAACCTTGACAGCACCACATTCAGTTCCTACGAAGGCGAAGGACGCCTAACGGGGCGAAACACCTTCTTCAAACCCTCCAAAAAATCTTTAATTACAGGTATCTGGAAAAAGGATGTTTGTGAAGGGCATTTCCTCTATGCAGTTAATGCTGCGAGTTGAACCTTAATAGAATGGAAATGAAGGCCAGATTTCGCTTAATGCAGGAGGTATGGAAGGATGACATCTTCCTTGCAGGAGGTCGGGTCAGCATTCTTGGACATGCACCAAATGCAGAACCTTTTCCACCTGTAGGCCTAGGAGGTCCTGGTGGATGGTCTCTTAGCCTCCTTCAGTATTTCCATGCAGTTGTCAGGCAAGTTCAAGTGTCCATATTGTACTATCTCACAAGCCATGCAGCCAAACTCAACGATGAGAGGTTGCGGTGCACCATCTGCCCCCCGAACTTCGCGCTCTGGATTGAGACAGCTTGATGAGCACTGCTGGAATCAGGGGAATGGGTGGAAAAGCGTACAGAAAGCTGTTCGACCAGCTGATCCATAGTGCATTCCCCAGAGTCCCCGGTTGGTAAAACCTGGAGGCGAAGTCTCGGCATTTGCTGTTTTCGGCGGTGGCGAACAGATCTGTTTCTGGAGTGCCCCATCTAGCGAAGATGTTTCCTAGCACCTCGTCGTTTAGGATCCACTCGTGGTTTTCCTGAACTAGCCTGCCGAGTGCGTCCGCCTGAGCATTCTGCGCACCTGGTAGATGGGTAGCCGTTATCGTCAGTCCTCTGGCTAGTAGCCAGTGCCAGATCGCTTGCGCTTCCTAAGACAGTGTGCGCGATCTCGAGCCCCCCTGCTTGTTGAGGTAATACATTGTGGTTGTATTGTCCATCTGTACAAGCAGGGAGCTGGTCCGGAAGGGCGGATGAAAGGCTTTCAGCGCTAAATGAACAGCTCTGAGTTCCAGAAAATTGATCTGATACATGGACTCGCCTGTGACCGCGTTCCTTGGATCTGCAGATGGTCCGAATGCGCTCCCCAGCCCTGGAGAGAAGCATCCGTCACAATGATCTGTATTGGAATATCCTTGTGGAATGGAACCCCTTGAGGAGATTCTCTGCTGAACACCACCACTTCAGGGACTGCTGAGCGTGCTGAGACAGTGTGATCCTGTCCTCCCAGCTCCCTCTTTTCTGGTCCCATTGATCCTCCAGACATTCCTGCAGCGGTCTCATGTGGAGGCGGGCATGTGGTGTGAGGAAGATGCAAGAAGCCATCGACCCCAGGAGAGACGACACTGTCCTCACCGCCGTTGAAGGAACGGACATGAGAGTCTTAGCCTTCCAAAGGAACGATAAGCGTCGCTCCTCCAAAACACACACGCTTGCTCTGAGGGTATCGATGGAGGCTCCCAAGTACTGCAGACACTGAACAGGAGTCGGAACGGACTTGGACATGTTGATGTGCAGACCCAGTTGGTTCAACAGAACAGTCGTTCTGTTGAAATGCAATTGCGCTTCCTGGAAGGTGGAGACTTTGATCAACCAGTCGTCCCGGTAGTGTCACAAACCCCTTGTTCTTCCTCAGGTGCGCTGCCACCACCGCCATGCATTTCGAAAACGTCCAGGGTGCAGACTTCAGACCAAATAGAAGTACAGTGTACTGATAGTGGTTGTTGCCGACTAGGAAGCGCAGGAACTTCCGATGTTTCTGTGCAATGGGCACATGGAAGTACGCATCCTGTAGATCTATTGCGCAAAGCCAGTCTCCTTGATGCAGCTGAGGATAAATCTGGTGCAAGGACCGCATGAGAACTTTCTCCCTGCGAATCCATTTGTTTGCTTGTCGCAAATCCAGAATGGGCCTGTACTCGTTTTTGTCCTTTTTGCACACAAGAAAGAACCTTGAGTATAGACCATTTCCCCTTAGAGACAGAGGGACGCCTTCTATCGCCCTTTTTCGTAACAGGGTATTGGCCTCCGCTTGAAGTTCGCATAACCGGTACTGCGAGCCAACCAGTGGGATAGCGGGAGGGGGGCTTAGAAAACGTAGACTGTATCCATTGCAAACAATATTCAGCACCCACTTGTCCTGAGTAATTTTCCTCCACTCCGCTGGGTAATTCTGAATGCTTTCCCCTACCGGAGTGGGTAACAAAAAAAGGGGAAGTAATCCCTCAGGGCTTAGACCCAGCCGGGCCCTTATTCCCTGATGCGGACTGTTGGTTGCCTCTGCCCCTCTGACGCTTCTGGAAGGGCTGCCTCTGGTATTGTTGTTGCTGCTGCTGTTGTCCAGCTTGGCGACTCTACCCTCGCTGGAATCGCTGGGAGGAGTAGCGCCTTTGGTATGGACGGAAAGATTTCCGCTGTTCCTTCGGCTTCTACAAGCCCACAGCCTTCAGCGTTTCAACTTCCGCCTTCATGCGGGCCATTTCCTCATCCGCATGGGTTCCGAAGAGGGTGGACCCCGAAATGGGCAAGTTTGCAATCCGCTGTTGCGCCTCCGGTTTCAGGGAGGTAAGTCGCAACCAGGAATGGCGTCTCAAATTCAGCCTGTGGCAGTACCCATGAGCCGCCAGGAAAGAGGTGTCTGCAGCCGCGCAGATGATTTGATTGGAAACCATCATGCCTTCATTTAAGATTTCCTGAAAATCTTCCATTCTGTCCCTACGGAGGAGTTCAATGAATTGTTGGAGTGACTCGCATAGCGACTGGTCATAGCGACCCAAAAGCGCAGTTGAATTTGCAGCTTTCATGCAAGTGGCCGCTGTACTGCAGACCTTCCTTCCTGTGGAATCCCTTTGACTGCTCTCCTTGTCCGGAGGGACTGTAGACGAAGGAGCAGTAGAATGCTGCTTCTTGGCCGCTGTCACAATGACCGAATCTGGAGCAGGATCCTTTCTCAGAAACGCAGGATCCTAATCCGCGGGCCTGTACTTCTTCTGAAGCCGAGATGGAGCAGACTTCACCGAAGCCGGCGTCAGGAACAGCTCCATGGCCGGTTCTTCCAACCCTGGCACCAAAGGTAGTAACCGACGAGAAAGGTGCCTGCGCTGTAGCGTTTTGAATATGACAGAGGTGGATGGGGTAGGCACCGTTAGTGCTATTCCCAGTTTCGCTGCTCCCCTCATCAGCACGTCCTGAAAAGTAACAATGTCATCCACTGGTGAAACTCTCGTAAGCGGAGAGTCCGACAAAGTAGGCGAGTACCTCCTGTCACTGGAAGAGTCTGTGTACCTGGACCGTGACCTTTCTCTACGACATCATCGTGATCTGGTCGAAGATCTGCACCCACTGCAAGAGCGGTGTCTCCCCCGGGATCTTGGTCTCCTGGGCGTCGCCGGAACCACCGGCACAGGCGGTTGCGGAAGAGGTGGAGGCTGAGCCAGAATCAAAGGCCTCATTGTGGAGGCGGAGGAGGAGGCGGCGGAGGTGGAGGAGGAGGAGGTTGAGGAGGAGGCAGTGGAGGTATTTGAGGAAGAGGCGGAGGAAGGGGAGTAGGTGTCCTAGGTAGTGAAGGTGAGTAGGTCCTGGAGTAGTCAGAGTCCGGAGACCGAATTACTCTCCTCTTCTTACGAGCAGGCCTCTGCGAGGGTGCTCTGGAGGTCGACTTCCCTGATGAAGAGCGCCAGCGCTGACGCGACTGGGTACTCTCTGATGTGGAAATGCTAACCACAGAGGATGAACTTCCACTAGACACTGTTCTGGGCGTCGAGTTTCTCTTCGAAGTCGACTTTCGTTGCGACGTCGATCTTCTCCTTGATGTCGATCTTCTCCTTGATGTCGATCTTCTCCTTGATATCGATCTTCCCCTTGACGTTGATCTTCTCCTTCACGTCGATCTTCTCCTTCACGTCGATCTTCTCCTTCACGTCGATCTTCTCCTTCACGTCGATCTTCTCCTTCACGTCGATCTTCTCCTTCACGTCGACCTTCGTGTCGACGTTGACGGCGAAAGGCGGTGTTGCCTCGATGGCGAGCGCCAATGTCTTTGGGACTCAGCACGACGACTATGGTGTGTCGACGTCGTCTGTGAAGTCCTCGATGTCGACCTCGTCCGGGTTCTCTACGCCCTTCCCCTCGAAGTCGAGAGTCGCCGTCGCTTCGACCCAGAACCCTGGGTCGGCGGAGAGCATATCGTAGTCATACCTCTGGACGCCGACGTCTTAGCCATCGACGTCGACTGGGACCGGTGCTGTTTCTGGGCCTTCTCTTGACTGGGGAGGCCCCCAGAGGCCAAATCACGGGCAGAGGAAGAAGAAAGAGTCCCTCAATGCCCAGAGGTCCCACCTGCATCCTGATTTCTTCTCTGCTCTAGGCCTTGAAGATAGATCTTCTCCCGGTCGCACAGGGTCCTCCTGGAGAAAGATTGACAAACATCACAGGAATCAGGAACATGTGTTGATGGAAAACAGAGTATGCATTCTCTGTGTGGGTCTGACTTGGCCTTCTCCCTACCACACTCAGGGCACTTGTTGAATAAAGCTGGCATTTCGAGAGGAAAGAGGTGGTCTAGCAGCTCAAAAAAGCAGCAAATGGAAGAGAAAGGCCCCAGACATCCAATGAAACACTAATTAGATCAAAAAAGCTCAAAAAATTGAAGTAATACCAATAAAGGTAGAGCTCAATGCTCCAGGGTCCTGCTAGCAGGAGCCGGAAAAAAGAATTGAAAGTAACTTGCCTTTGGCTGTGCATCATGGGATACCGAGGGTCTCTGGAGGGTTTCTTAAAAACACGGTTTCCCTTTTCCAGAAACATAATGGCAGCCTATGAGGCTTGTCTGTCCAACCCTTCCTCACTATCATATCAAAGGATTTTTGTGAAGGGGAGTTTCTTTATGTGTGGTGAAACTTGGTAAAATGTGTAAATTTAATGATATTATTTGGCTATCCTTTTCACTTCAGGATGAAATGCTGGCCAATGTAGCCTTGTTAATGTGAGGCGGTATTATTTGTCTTTCGTTTTCTCTTAAGTGTCAATGCAGGACTGCAGAAGAAGAGGACTTAAGAGACTTTTTTGATTGCTCCGGGGTCCCCGCGCAAGGGCGGACTATTCACAGATTATGACGATACCCAGAGATCCCCTACTATAGAAAGTCAACACCAAGTGGCATCACAAATTGCATGAAAGAAAATTTGCAAGTCATACCTTTAATAAACAACATCACAACGCGTGATTTGAACAGAGGTTGTGGCCTGGCAAATATTTAAAGGCCCACAAATCACTTTTATAGTGCCTACTGCAAGGCCTTTGTTGCAAAGTGACCCCCTTTTGGATAGTCAGCCCCAGTTTTTCATTTTTTGGGGAGTCACCTTCTAGTAATCTTGAACTCTAACATTGCTATACTGCTATCCGGTGCCCAGTGTATGTTCTTTGACCCCAAAAACATGTTGAAATTGTCTTAAAACCTGCTTGGCGCATTTAACTTTCATATAAGGCCCTAGTGAATGGGGCAGGAGCACACCCATGGGATGGAAAGTTAAATGCCACTTGTAGACTACAGTACCTATTGTGCACTCTACTATAGTGAAAACACGGCTTCAGGCCTACACTGTGTAGCCGGACAGCAGCATCTTGAACGCTGATGAACAGACCAGTCAAAATATTTTTGGGGAAAGTAGGAAAACACTATTTTAAAGATTAAATAAGTCCCCCATAAGCGCAGATTGTTACTCACAAAGAAGACTGTATAATAAATAAGAGCAGAAAGAGCAGCACACAAGTGATATTAGAAATAGCATGTTCTCCCTGTGGCTAGACACAAACTTACTCTGTTACTAATAAGGCTGTAGCTGGCACACAGGAAAATTAGAAGTATTGATGATATGCTTTACTCTATAAAGTTTGACCTGTTCTAGCTACAGACTCCATTCAAGACTCACTCTTATATTTAGTAACAGGGCAATACAATGGTGAAGCCAGATTTTCATTAAATATATTGGAAATGTAACTTTTTAAAAGTTACTTTTACTCTGCCTGAAGCTATTGAAAGATAATTTGCATTAGCTCTCGAAGGACTGCACAGCTGTGGTTGGCCTGAATTAGGCATGAAAAAGGGTCGAAAATTGTTCAGACCAAAGACAATGGCCTGGGAATGAGGAGATGTTTTCTTCCCAGGTTGGAAGACCAGCTGGAGTGGGCCTTGGAACTAACTTTACTTCAAAGGAAGCTTGCCTGTCACAAGAAATTGTTAGGTGACACCCAGAAAATCCCCAGTGTTTTTCTCCATATTAATGTTGGCACCAAACCCAGTGGGAGGAAAACCAACCCCAGAACAAGTTTTGAGTGACCACAATGGAGAGGACTGATTACCCCGGCCACAACAATGGGTGGGCACACATGTTCTACACAAAGGGAGAAGGGGATTCCCATCATGGATTTAGTGGGATTGTTTGCTGTAGTCCAAACAGAAACTGCTGTAAAAGTGAGCAGCATTGCCCCCAGTAAATTTTACCCCACTGATTAGGGACACAGGAACCATTCTCAGAACACTGTACCTGCCAAAGATGAGAAGGACTGTCTGTTACCTGAGAGGAGACCTGATGCACTGGACCTCCACCCTTTTGTTCCCACGACAAAAAGTGGACTCCAAAGGGTCCGTTTTCTGACCTCCTCTCTGGCTATGGGGACACAACAACCAGAAAGAGGCCTTTTCCTGAAAATGCCAGGCTGACCAGAGGCAAATGTACCTGAACCAGACTTTGCATTTGGCCTCTACCTTATACCCTGAGATTCTCTAGGTTGCTCGCCTGAGGTTCGGGGGGGGGGCAGTAGAATGGTACTCCTGTGGTTGTTTGGGCACCAGATGACTGTTTGGAAACTTTGAAAAACCTTTCCTACAGAACTTTAGAAAGACCTTTGGAAATTGTATCCAATCAGCAGTTCCATGGCAAGCGATTGAATTTCTGTGACATCCCTGTTAAGGTTGCCAGCACAACGGAAAAAAAATTCCATTACAGTGTTGGGACTTAGAAAATCTTTAGCAAAAAATCTCCAAAGCTCTAGAAGCACAACGTGACCAACCTGATTCAAGTATTCAACCTTGGGTTTTACTATATCAGATACAATTTCAATTGCGGCCTGCTCAGGACGATTTTTCTTTTCCCAAAGTGACAAAGTCCCTTTCTGTGTTGGGACTTAAAAACGTATTGACTTCCAAACTTTCACCAAGACCAATCCACTTATTACGTCTGACCAGTCTGCCTCTCGGTCAGTCTCATATCACACAATGACCTTCACTAGTGCTTTGCGCTTTTTGGAGCTATTGTTCCTTAAATCTTTAAAAATTCATATCTCTAGTTCTAATTATTGCATTTTTGTCAATTTGGTCTTGTTTTACTCATTAAAAATCCTCTTTATTTAAAACTGGTTGTTACTGAATTTTGTGTGACTTTTTCTACTGTGCCTAAATACTTTACACCTTGCCTTTGTTTTAAGTCCGACTGTTTTGTGTCACGTCATCAAGGATTGAGCACAGATTTAGGTTCTCTAATTTGTCTCTTTTCTAGCCATTGGTGGTCTTATCCTATGAGGTGGATACTTATGCACCCCACAAAATAATCAACGTTCCTACATCTTCCTTGGGTTGAGGACAAAACAATTAACAGGACATCCTACAGCTTCACCTGAAGGACTCTGTATTTTGGGCCCAACACCAGGTCACACATTTCTTCCAGCACCTGGAAGAAATGAATTCTTGTATGGGCGGGATATTTGGTGGGGATGTAAAGTGTGCGAAAATGCCTCTTTTGACATGGTTAGGCCCCCACATTTTGCCAGGAAAATGATGTGGTTTTGATTGTGCCAACCAGGCCCCCTGTGCCAGTGCTCCTTCCCTAAAACTGTACCACGACTGACAACTTTAGCTCCCCAGTAAGTCCCTAGTAAATTGGACCATCGTTAACGAGGGCATGGGGACTGAAGAGGGTCCCCTAAGGAGCCCTCACCAAGGTAATGTCACTACAGCAGCAGCTTGCATGCCTTGGTGGATTGAAAAACGACAAAGTCAACATGGCACACTGCCTGTGTGTTATGTCCAGAACGAATGCTCAAGGTATAGGTAAATCACCCCTCTAGCAGGCCTTACAAGCCCTAAGCCAGGGTGCACTTTATCTCAGGTGTGGGCATATCTGTTTGAGCAGATATGCCTCTACAATATTTAAGTCTATTCTTTAATATTGTAAGTGCCAGGGAATCAATATAGAGTACATGGGCAGGAAACTCAACAACTTGAGTTCCCAGCACCATGATGGCTTCACTGAGCCCAGGAGTGTGTGGTACCAAACCACTCTTCTTAATAAACCAACACTGATGCCAGTGTTGGATTTACTAAAACATGTACTTAGAGGGCACCTCAGAGGTGCCCCTCTGAAAACCTACCAACCCCGGTGTTGCCTCTGAATGGCTTTAGGTAGCCTGGCACCACCAGACATGTTTCTGGACCACTGGGTCGAGAGCCTCTGCTATCGAAGGCCAGAAACAAAGCACATTCTTGGCGGAGGTCTCACACCTCCTCCCCCAGGATGGGCACAGTGCTCGAGAGGGAAGCTTCACAGGCCTGCCGCCTTTGTAATGCGACACCAGCCTCTGCTGCTAGCAGCAGATGAATGTCCCCAGTGCAAGCTCCCACTTTTGGTGGGAGAACCAGTGGGAAAACTTAGGATGAATAGGAGGTGTGCCCCCCTCACCAACTTCACCCCTCAGTTGCTGGAGGCAAAGTCAATAACACTTTTCAGTGCCCACCATCTTGAAAATAGTGGGACTTAACCAATGAGGCTTGGAGTTGTGCCCCAATCCCACAAAAGGGTGTCATAATAGTGAGTGTAGACAACCCAGGTATGGAACCCATTGAACCCTACCTGTTACTCCCCTGTAACATCCCTAAATCTAGTATTTAAGTGGTTCCCCCGACCCTGAAATCGGATTTCAATGACTTATGAAGAAGAGCCCTGCAGCACCGAAGACTGAAGACACCAACTGACTTAGCCCCAGCCCTAGCAGCCGGTCTGCAGTCCTCAAAGACTGTGCTGAAAAAGAACGACTCGCCCCACAGACCAGTGACCTCCTGAACCCTGGGAGAACTGCCTGCCTTCAAAAAAGAATCTTTATCTCCCATGTTCAGCTGCCCTGTCCAGAAGAAAAAGTCTGTAAAAAAATGATCTCTGCCATGAGGAACTGCAAACTCGCCTTGAGATCCATCTCTGCACCCGATGCCCACGACCCGAGTCTAAGTGGCCCACAGGTCCTGTGAAGGTTTCCCAGTGCTACTGAGGCAGAATCCACCATGTGCTGACCCCTGCCGGACTCCTCCTCGATGCCTGCAGCCTCAACTTGAAGACTTCCCCTGACCGCAACCTGCCCGGTAAGATTTTTCCGCCACCTAAGAGGACACCCCTGCACCCGAAGCCCCTGGGACTTGAGGACCATAACCTTCAGTGTCCCTACGTCCCCTAGCATCTCGACTTGCCTGGGCAGTTTTGGGGTTTCTTCGCCCGCCCTCCTTGCCTGAGCCTGCAGCCTTTCTTCAAGACCGTTCTCCCCTATTAGTTAACATTGGGTGCCCAACGCTGTGTTGGCACTGTGCAGCCGCCCCCCCCCCCCCCTTGTGCCTTTGAGGGTGTATGATTGATGCTGCCTTGTGGCAGGCAATCTTAAACACCACTTTTCACTATCATCTTTTCACACACCTTTTGAGCACTGCAACTTTCTCCTTTCAGTATTACCACCACGTCCTGTTGGTTTTCTCTCACTGGTGGATCGGACACTAGAATCCCTCACTATACCTACAGTGAGGTACCTAGTAGATACCAGTTTACAAAAAAAACCCAGATGATGAGACTCCGCCAATGGGTTGGCTGATGGGTATTTTTCCTCTTTTCTCTCCTCATACTGACCAGTCCTCCACACACTACATTTGAGTGTGCAGATTTCTTTAGCTTTACTCAGACCCTTAGCATTCCTTGTGTGCTTTTGCTGCCTTGTGGTCCTCCTTGTACTTACCTTAACCCCAGAAGATCAACCCCTGACACGGCGTTACTCACCTGTGAGCAGCGCGACTTAGAGTACCCCCAGTCTTTATTGGTTAACATTGTGCGCCAAAACTCGAATTTGATCTCTGCACCCGGACACCCCTGTGCTGCTGGTGGTGCACTCTTGGAACTGATTTGAACCCTGCCAGGTTTTGACCAAAGATCCAGAGGACTGAATCTGTAAGTCGAGTTCTTAGCTGCAAAAACTGCATTCTTGTTTTCCTCCCATAGGTTAACATGGCAAAGCCTGATAATTGCACTAAATTTCCTCTTTTGAAAGTCTAAACTATTTTTCCTTTAAATACTTACTTACCTTTTTGCTTACATCTTAGTCTTAAATAAATCTTGAAAGTAGCTTATTTTTTAAAAACTGGTGAAGATCTCCTCTTTGAGACACGTGTCGTTTATTAGTCACAGTGTGCATAACAAATGTCTTACACTCACTCCTCTGTGTTAGGCCAAGGCTGCTCTCTCACACTACCACATATAGAGCACGTTGGGTTTACATTGTGCCCTGTACACCTCTAAAGGATTCTCTAAACTCTGTGCACAATATAACCACTTAGTGGCATACCACATACAGAGCCAGCTTACTACAGAAACAAAAGGTAGGGCATAATGGTTTTGAATAATTTGCAAGACCAATCTGTCGAATGGTATCGATAGGCAGTCTAGGAGTAAATGCCGGATCCTGCCTCTAACTGGGTAGGCTGAGCCGCTTAGAGCAAATTAAGGTGGTTTGTTGGCCGGTTTATCAAGGGAGGAGTTGGAAGAAGGGTGCTCCTGCTGGTCCACATTTTGCCTTCTGGATCTGTGGTCCTGAAAGAATTTGGTTTCAACCAGGCGGCCCTCAGAGCATCTGTAAGAGCATCACTGAAAGGAAACAAGAGCACAGATTTTGCTGGCCCAGGCTTTAAGATTTCCATCCAAACATTTATTTTAGTCTCAATGCTGGAAAGCTGTAACTAGCACTATTGGGGTGCCGGGGACCAGCGTGGATTGTGGGGCTAGCGTGGCTATATATACCATTGTGAGCACAGACTGACGTGGTAGTGGGGCCGGAGGGGACAGACTGTACTGGGGAAGGACCTGCTGAAAGTAACCTGACTGGAGGCCCCTGTGGTTCCTTGGGACTCAAAGGCGCACCAGAAATAGCTGGAAGCTCAATGAATATCTACAACATGACATTTTTGAAGCCATCAAACTGCTGTGGGGTCCATAATTGCAAAAACAACAAGTGATGGACCGAATGTAGATCAATGTCACACATTCCCCCAGTCAAAAGATCTGGGCCCAAATCCATCGTTTTTTTGCACTCCACAACACCCTGGGTTAGACAATGGCGATATGCAAATCAGCTCTGCCCCTGTTGCCCCATGGGAACAGTCCAGTCCGAACTACAAAAGCCATGTCCTTCCCAGAACGGAATCAAGCATCCGAGGACCGGACCGGTTTCGAGGTAACACCTCTCATCAGCCCGGCTAGCTTGACTCCAAGTGGTGTGGAGTGCCTGGGACCCACGTCTGGGCATCCCCAGCGCACTTAGGGCGGCAATTGCAAAAACAACAAGTGATGGACCGAATGTAGATCAATGTCACACATTCCCCCAGTCAAAAGATCTGGGCCCAAATCCATCGTTTTTTTGCACTCCACAACACCCTGGGTTAGACAATGGCGATATGCAAATCAGCTCTGCCCCTGTTGCCCCATGGGAACAGTCCAGTCCGAACTACAAAAGCCATGTCCTTCCCAGAACGGAATCAAGCATCCGAGGACCGGACCGGTTTCGAGGTAACACCTCTCATCAGCCCGGCTAGCTTGACTCCAAGTGGTGTGGAGTGCCTGGGACCCACGTCTGGGCATCCCCAGCGCACTTAGGGCGGCAATTGCAAAAACAACAAGTGATGGACCGAATGTAGATCAATGTCACACATTCCCCCAGTCAAAAGATCTGGGCCCAAATCCATCGTTTTTTTGCACTCCACAACACCCTGGGTTAGACAATGGCGATATGCAAATCAGCTCTGCCCCTGTTGCCCCATGGGAACAGTCCAGTCCGAACTACAAAAGCCATGTCCTTCCCAGAACGGAATCAAGCATCCGAGGACCGGACCGGTTTCGAGGTAACACCTCTCATCAGCCCGGCTAGCTTGACTCCAAGTGGTGTGGAGTGCCTGGGACCCACGTCTGGGCATCCCCAGCGCACTTAGGGCGGCAATTGCAAAAACAACAAGTGATGGACCGAATGTAGATCAATGTCACACATTCCCCCAGTCAAAAGATCTGGGCCCAAATCCATCGTTTTTTTGCACTCCACAACACCCTGGGTTAGACAATGGCGATATGCAAATCAGCTCTGCCCCTGTTGCCCCATGGGAACAGTCCAGTCCGAACTACAAAAGCCATGTCCTTCCCAGAACGGAATCAAGCATCCGAGGACCGGACCGGTTTCGAGGTAACACCTCTCATCAGCCCGGCTAGCTTGACTCCAAGTGGTGTGGAGTGCCTGGGACCCACGTCTGGGCATCCCCAGCGCACTTAGGGCGGCAATTGCAAAAACAACAAGTGATGGACCGAATGTAGATCAATGTCACACATTCCCCCAGTCAAAAGATCTGGGCCCAAATCCATCGTTTTTTTGCACTCCACAACACCCTGGGTTAGACAATGGCGATATGCAAATCAGCTCTGCCCCTGTTGCCCCATGGGAACAGTCCAGTCCGAACTACAAAAGCCATGTCCTTCCCAGAACGGAATCAAGCATCCGAGGACCGGACCGGTTTCGAGGTAACACCTCTCATCAGCCCGGCTAGCTTGACTCCAAGTGGTGTGGAGTGCCTGGGACCCACGTCTGGGCATCCCCAGCGCACTTAGGGAGGCAATTGCAAAAACAACAAGTGATGGACCGAATGTAGATCAATGTCACACATTCCCCCAGTCAAAAGATCTGGGCCCAAATCCATCGTTTTTTTGCACTCCACAATACCCTGGGTTAGACAATGGCGATATGCAAATCAGCTCTGCCCCTGTTGCCCCATGGGAACAGTCCAGTCCGAACTACAAAAGCCATGTCCTTCCCAGAACGGAATCAAGCATCCGAGGACCGGACCGGTTTCGAGGTAACACCTCTCATCAGCCCGGCTAGCTTGACTCCAAGTGGTGTGGAGTGCCTGGGACCCACGTCTGGGCATCCCCAGCGCACTTAGGGCGGCAATTGCAAAAACAACAAGTGATGGACCGAATGTAGATCAATGTCACACATTCCCCCAGTCAAAAGATCTGGGCCCAAATCCATCGTTTTTTTGCACTCCACAACACCCTGGGTTAGACAATGGCGATATGCAAATCAGCTCTGCCCCTGTTGCCCCATGGGAACAGTCCAGTCCGAACTACAAAAGCCATGTCCTTCCCAGAACGGAATCAAGCATCCGAGGACCGGACCGGTTTCGAGGTAACACCTCTCATCAGCCCGGCTAGCTTGACTCCAAGTGGTGTGGAGTGCCTGGGACCCACGTCTGGGCATCCCCAGCGCACTTAGGGCGGCAATTGCAAAAACAACAAGTGATGGACCGAATGTAGATCAATGTCACACATTCCCCCAGTCAAAAGATCTGGGCCCAAATCCATCGTTTTTTTGCACTCCACAACACCCTGGGTTAGACAATGGCGATATGCAAATCAGCTCTGCCCCTGTTGCCCCATGGGAACAGTCCAGTCCGAACTACAAAAGCCATGTCCTTCCCAGAACGGAATCAAGCATCCGAGGACCGGACCGGTTTCGAGGTAACACCTCTCATCAGCCCGGCTAGCTTGACTCCAAGTGGTGTGGAGTGCCTGGGACCCACGTCTGGGCATCCCCAGCGCACTTAGGGCGGCAATTGCAAAAACAACAAGTGATGGACCGAATGTAGATCAATGTCACACATTCCCCCAGTCAAAAGATCTGGGCCCAAATCCATCGTTTTTTTGCACTCCACAACACCCTGGGTTAGACAATGGCGATATGCAAATCAGCTCTGCCCCTGTTGCCCCATGGGAACAGTCCAGTCCGAACTACAAAAGCCATGTCCTTCCCAGAACGGAATCAAGCATCCGAGGACCGGACCGGTTTCGAGGTAACACCTCTCATCAGCCCGGCTAGCTTGACTCCAAGTGGTGTGGAGTGCCTGGGACCCACGTCTGGGCATCCCCAGCGCACTTAGGGGTCAAGCTAGCCGGGCTGATGAGAGGTGTTACCTCAAAACCGGTCCGGTCCTCGGATGCTTGATTCCGTTCTGGGAAGGACATGGCTTTTGTAGTTCGGACTGGACTGTTCCCATGGGGCAACAGGGTCAGAGCTGATTTGCATATTGCCATTGTCTAACCCAGGGTGGTGTGGAGTGCAAAAAAACAATGGATTTGGGCCCAGATCTTTTGACTGGGGGAGTGTGTGACATTGATCCACATTCAGTCCATCACTTGTTGTTTTTGCAATTGCCGCCCTAAGTGCGCTGGGGATGCCCAGACGTGGGTCCCAGGCACTCCACACCACTGGAGTCAAGCTAGCCGGGCTGATGAGAGGTGTTACCTCGAAACCGGTCCGGTCCTCGGATGCTTGATTCCGTTCTGGGAAGGACATGGCTTTTGTAGTTCGGACTGGACTGTTCCCATGGGGCAACAGGGTCAGAGCTGATTTGCATATTGCCATTGTCTAACCCAGGGTGGTGTGGAGTGCAAAAAAACGATGGATTTGGGCCCAGATCTTTTGACTGGGGGAGTGTGTGACATTGATCCACATTCAGTCCATCACTTGTTGTTTTTGCAATTGCCGCCCTAAGTGCGCTGGGGATGCCCAGACGTGGGTCCCAGGCACTCCACACCACTGGAGTCAAGCTAGCCGGGCTGATGAGAGGTGTTACCTCGAAACCGGTCCGGTCCTCGGATGCTTGATTCCGTTCTGGGAAGGACATGGCTTTTGTAGTTCGGACTGGACTGTTCCCATGGGGCAACAGGGTCAGAGCTGATTTGCATATTGCCATTGTCTAACCCAGGGTGGTGTGGAGTGCAAAAAAACGATGGATTTGGGCCCAGATCTTTTGACTGGGGGAGTGTGTGACATTGATCCACATTCAGTCCATCACTTGTTGTTTTTGCAAGTGGGGTCCATAATGGCACAGGAAATCAGGGCACCTCGGGTTCCTCTAAGAAAGTGGCTCAGTGACTACGGACCTTGATGGAGAGCAACTTGCATCTTGACCCTCCTGCACAACTGCATGGAGTCACAGTAGAGGGTAGAGGTCGACTCCCACTTTGCTTTCTTATGCTTGCGTTTGGACTTGGACTTGCATGAAAACTTTGAGTGGGAACTGAACAGTCACAGGAACATGAACAGTCTGGCTCCATGACTTATAGCTGGGCTTATGCGAAGGCTGCAGCTTCTTTTTGTGCTTGAGGGAATATAGCTTCACCTCCTTGTCTTTCATTGTCTTTGGTTGCATGAGGGTGCACTTATCACACAAGTCAGGATCATGTCCTGAGGCCAAGTGGCAAAAGCACAGCTAATGCAGATCAATGACCGACATCTGCTGCCTATAGTTGCGGCATGGCTTGAAGCCTGTGTTTTTGTTGAGGGACCATCCTACTCCAGTACACTCTTTGAAAGTTTTAAAGTTGTCGGGAAACCGAAAAATTCCGAAACAGAGCTCTAGATGAATCAAGTACTAGTATCTTATTATTGGAATATTTCCTAATATTGGCATGGCCCTAGTAAGCCAAAATGTGTAGTGTCCACATGTAAGTACATACTAAATTTATGGCCCAGATTGATTATATTAAGGCTATTCCTGTAGTTTCTCAGGTGGACATGAATGGGGTGATCTGGGCAGCTAAACTGAATTTGCCTATTAGACCCTATCGAACAAGTTACTTACCTTCGGTAACAATGCACCTGGTACAGACATAGTCTAGCTGCAGATTCCTTAACTTAGAATATCCCCAGGTGTCAGACTGGACCCGGAAAATGTTGTGCAGCAGCACCTCTGCGTGCCGGGGGGCGACCCCGTATGGCTCCGCCCTGATGTCGTCCATGGACGTGACGTCAGCAGAGCCATATATACCCCGCCCCAACGCACTGACATCACTTTTCGTCAGAAGACGTTTCCGCGTCAGAACACAAAGCCACCACCATAAACTGTGAAAATATGGGAACAGTGTGCAGAAAAATAAAAACAAGGTATGGTGAAAAACATCACCACAGAAGGACAGTGCCAGGCACTGTATATTGTAAACTGAGGAAGGGAAAAGAACAGAGCACCACTCTGGGAGGGATCCCTGCAATTGTTAAGTCCAAAACCTTCCCCGGGGGCAGAAGAAGATGCAGAGCATAGGCAGGATTCGAACACTTGGCCTGTGTGAGCCTGTGCCACCAGAGGCACAAGACTTACCATTGAGCCATAGCTTCTTGGTGAACCATCACAGCAGCCGGCAGAAAGGCTAAAACCACAATATATGATAGTGAAGGACAACCAGTCCAGAACTTAAAAGTAAGGACAAACTACCATAAGGCGTCACCCAAAAGAAGACATCAGATCCGAATTAGGGACCTACCGAATGAAGCATTGTCAGAGACTGCAACCGCTAGAATGCAGGAGAGGAAAGACACTTCAAGTGGTTGAGGAAGATAGAAGAGAAGGATGGGGGGTAGAAGAAGTAGACCCACATCGGACAACCCAGGGTAAGGGTTGTAAAGGACACATGGCATATGAGCATACCGTCCAGTCACAAGAATGAGTAGAGCAGAGCCACATAACAGAATGTAGCCTCGTGAGTCGGAGTGAAGAGAAGACGTCACCACGCAGAGGAATAAAGCCACCCAAAGGGAGGCGAAGGCAAGAAGCCCAACCTGAAAAGGTTGACGCAGGTCGGGGAGGACGGACGGCCGTTAAGGAATCTGCGGCTAGACTATGTCTCTACCATAAACATTGTTACCAAAGGTAAGTAACTTGTTCATCTGATAGATACGTCTAGCGGCAGATTCCTAAACTTAGAATAGATACCAAAGCCATACCCATAGAGGAGGTGGGATTGCGACGGAACCCCACTAAGGTCCAGAGAGAACCTAGCAGTCAATAACATGACCAAAAGAGTGTCGCCAACCAAAGGACGAAACACAGTAAGGACAGAAATGACAGCGCCGCCAACCACCAGACCCTTATGCCCTGACGAGAGCCGGAATCAGGGGGAGGCTAGGGCACCACAGCCCATCCAGAATAGCATGATAACCCCTATATGTAGAGGAGATGAGAGAAGGAAATCACCAAGCCAGAACACTTGTGCCTGATTGAAAAATGGCAAACTTTGAAAGAAGACAAGCAAAGAGGCATGAAGGATCCACAGGATCCAAGGTGTCGACAAGAAGCCAGATCTAGCCCGAGCTAAACAACTCGAACAACGTAAAACACTGTTGAACATGCTCCTTTAAAGATAAGAAGGCAGCAGGATACTGACCCCTACCCAGTATGGGCCCACATGGAACAAAAACACACCTACTAAAGAAACTGGCGTGAAAAGGGAGTTCAGCACCTCGCAGGAAGTAGAACTGAACCTATGGCGTGAAAGACCACAGGTTGCGACAGTCGGCAAAGCCAACCCAAAAGACTGGTAAGGGTTTATGGTGGAGAGAACGCCGACCGCCCCCACATGTACCACAGAGGAAGAGTACTGCGGAGACCATTGCTAGTCAGACATGTGTGAGACCATTGATAGGATGCTTATACACAGCCAGAAGGACGCTCATATACGGCCAGAAGGAACACCAGGAAGCAAGACAGCAGGAACATCTGAAATGTGCACAACAGCAAGAAGGCAACGGGCCACAAACACCAGAGAAGATCTAGAGATGTAAGAGGACAGGGCCAATACCAAGGCAGGAAAACCTGCACAAGCCATTAGGAAGGCCCGCAACCAGGAAGAAAAGTCAGTCAGTAGCATGGCAGAATTACGGTAGCCCTGACAGAAGCCTGGAGATCGCCGAGTCTGTGCGGGACCCAAACAGGTCTATTCCGTTAAATGGCATGTCCTGGAGGCTCTCACAAATATTATCAGGAAAGCGACTGTCACGCATCCAGGCATGGCGGCGCAAAGCCACCGACCGTGCAAAATGTGCCATCTCCTTGCCATGAAGGACAAGATGGAGAAACTCCGGGCGCAATTCCTCCGGAAGGGAAGGAAGAAGGTTAGACACGGAGTCCCAGAATGCGGAAGACGCACGTGCAAACACACATGTAGTGTTTAGAGCGCGGATGGCCGGGCTAGAAGAAGCAAAAAGCGGTCTTCCACATGCATCCAGCCACCGGGATTCCCGGTGGGAGGAAACAAAAGCAAAGTGGAGGAGTCTTGTAACCCAAAAGACGCCTGAATTATCAGGACCTGAGCAGTAGGGTGGAGGGACAGGCAAAGTGGATCCCCTGGGGCAGGACGGGGCCTACCAGCAATGGCCAGATCAACCGGGGCTCCGGAATAGGGCCGTGCCCACGTGCCACGCAGGACTTCTAATAAGGCACCATCAAGGGGTAGCAAGGGCTCCACGGTAATGGGCACGAGATGAAGCAGATCCATTAAGGGATCGGGAATGAGGGGTACCACAGGAGGCGGAAAGCGGAGGATAGCAGCTGCCCTGTTGATAGTCCGCGCATAGGCGGCACCTGGCTCAGTAGTCACCCTAGGAGGGGACAAGAGGCAGTCTGTAGAAGACGGTTGGAAACTAATCCTCCCAGTTGCCATAAAGGGAACGAACCAAGGCCATGCAACACTAGGGAGCTGCACCAGCGGCCCCGACCAGGGAAAGCAGCAGCTTCCGTAAGGGCTGCAGCGGACACCGGTGTTGCCTGACACCGCTAAGTAGTCAGAAGCGAGGAACCTCAGGCTTGGACGCCGGTGTCGATGAACGTATGGACACCGGCGGCGATGGGTGCGTAAACAGCGGCGGCTGTGGGCGCAGTGCCGGAGTCATCTGGACGTCGACAGCCTCCACTGGGGACGTGACGTCGACGCCGACCGGCATCGGATCATGCGTTGCCCCAGACGTGGGATTAGGCTTAGAGCCGGGTGTGGTTTGGACGTCGAGCCCGGCTTCGGGTACGACGTGGAGCCCGGCGTCACCGGCGCCACTTCCATCATCCGCGCAGGAAGCCGCACAGGGCTATGCGTTGACTGGCGGTCTGTGCTGGAGCGACCATTCCAGTCTGGGCCACGGCCCAACGTCGTCGCCTCGGTCCGGAGTCGGCGTCGGTGCACACAGCCCTGGTCGGGGAAGGATCTGCCGACGAGGACCCAGTCTGAGTACCCTCTGCCTCTGGGGGGACCGAAACCGCGCCAGGTAGAGAGGGGGACTCAAAGTAGGCCTGAAGAGCCCGGGAATAGGCCTCCATTTGGGCGTACGTCGCTCCAACTCCTGGAAAAGGAGGGTAGAGAGGAAGTTACCTCCAGGCGCCCTTAGCTGACCCCTTACGAGAGGAATGGGCGCCAGCGGCACGCCTATGGGAGGTGGAACTCAGTGGACGCTTGTGGCTCCGCTTACCTTTTTTAGGGCGGCGGTCGCAGGCGCGGCCTGGGGAACGAGCCCTCTCTGGAGAGGGAGAGCGGCGACGAGAAAAGGCTGGGCGTTCGGCTTCATATGGTTTTCCCGTAGGGACTTCAGCTTCATCTGTTGACAGTTACCACATTCTTTGGAATCGTGGTGCACACCAAGGCACCACATGCAAATAAGGTGCGGGACAGTGCCAGACATCTGACGCGCACAGGCCTCACAGGCTTTTACCCCAGAGGGCATTGCACACTGTTCCGGTACGACACCAACAGTGCTGAGAAGGCCCAACAATTGGCCAGAAACTGCTGGTTTCCAGGATCCGCGTCGTGACGTGGAAAAAAAGAAAATGGATGTCGGTGCGACAGAGCGGGGCACATATGGCTCTGCTGACATCACGTCCATGGACGACATCAGCGCGGAGCTGTACGGCGCCGTCCCCGGGCACGCAGAGGTGCTGCTGAGCAAACTTTTCCGGGTCCACTCTGACGCCTGGGGATATTCTAAGTTAAGGAATCTGCGGCTAGACGTCTCTTTCAGATTTGGAGATACTGGGGAATCTACCGGAGTTTGGGGCATTTATACCACTAGATGCTATTGCAACTGGTCATCTTGTACTTCATTAATTCAGCCTCTGCTTCAGAAACATAGGATAAGGCGTGACAGGGTGATGTCCTTCTGGGAGGGGTGCATGGGTACTTTGGCCGTTGGTTACCGACTGATATGAATACTTCATCTATTTTTGAGCCACATCATTCCATGGCCATGAGCACAGCAGGTATGAGATGAGTGTCCAGCACCAGTGAGTATCATGGTAATTGTATTTGAGAGAATACATTTAAATATGAGAAACAGATCTAAGCTTCATTATTTGCTTTTCAAATGAGTGTGGGACTATCGTGGTGTCCAGAGTGAATTCTAACAGGCATCTGCAGCATGCATTCGGTTCTCTAACAAAGCACAAAGCGTCCAAATCCTAGCTAGATTGAGAAAAAAAGACTTTAGACAGGAAACATTGTTGAATCATGGGGGTTATCTAGGCTGAGAAGAAGTTACTTTTCTGTACCACTGGTTTTGTAGCTTGATATCGGTAATAAGCAAGGGATTCACCATTCATAAAATAAGGTCTTAGAAGGCAACTGACGGGGCAGGGAGAAGTACCTAACAAGGCCTATCCGGGACTGTGCATGAGTAGCACTTACACTAAAGATCAAACCTGCACTAGACTAGAAAGGCATAATTGTACATAAGCTTGGCACTCTGACTTCACGTTGGTCACATGGATTTGGGAGACAATCTAGACGGCCTGCAGACCTCAATATAATTGAGGCACTGGCTGATAAGACAATTATGGCTATCAAGTGAAGCGCATCAGATCAAACACTATGTCGGGCAATCTAACCTCCTTTCAATATAGAAACCCACAGGCTGGGGAAACGAGAGGCTAGTTTGCCTGCTGCCCAATTTCTGATCTTCACATCAAGGTATGTACAATGAAACCTACATAAAGATCTCACCAAACTTGACCCAGATGAAATAATGATTGGGGACTCTAGACTTATGAGCACTGAGTTGACCCCTTACTCACAAAACAGATTGGAATATCGTTAACTTTGGAGAGAACTCAAGTCATTTTCAGGCTAGGCATTTTATATTTATTTTTTAACATATTTTTATTAATTTTCTCCCACAAACTGTGCATCCAACAATTGTTTTACAGCATTCGTCTGCCTCCCACACCCGTTGCAACTGGCAGAATGGCTGTATCCCCTCATCCACCATTCGATCATTTTCAGGCTAGGCATGACTTGAGAGTCTGAGCCAATCAAATGAGCTTCAAAAGTTCAGAAAGCTGACATGAAGCAGATGTCAGACCATGGCATCACCCCGGAAGCAGACAAAAGATTGTGCCATCATTCCAGGAATGAGACGTCAGGTGGAAAAATCATTGCAATAAGCATACATACCGCCATGACCTCACTCCAGGAAATAGACGTCAGACTATGACATCGGTTCGGGGAACAGATATCTGCACACCAAAAGAGTTCAAATACTGCCCCCCATAAAGGTATAGGAGAATCATATGTGGCAATATTTTGAAAACACTGTTGTTTACAGAAAATAAATTAAATAAATATTAAAATCAGAAATACAAGGAAAATATTCAAAAGACGACATTTTACAAACATCAACATTTAAATCCTACAATTAAGCTGAATTGTTTCATTTTGTTTTCCAATGCATTTCCAGGATAACATCGTTGGCATGACATGCAAATAGATCACAGTATTAGATATACAATTTTTCCACCCATTTCCATGAATTGGTTCATTTAAACTAGCGACTGAACAATCAAAGTCCAAAAGAATACTGCTGCGTGGAACAAAATTTAAGCGGCAGGATAACCCCCAAAGGGCAATGAGAAAGAATGAAAGAAGAGAAAACTGCCTCCCCCTGATGAATTTCATCACCTTCAAGGCTCTCTGCCATTAGATGCAACCCAGGTTTTCTGCCCTCAAAACATGCTTTTTGCACACCTCGTGACACTCAAAACTTACCACGTTGGGCATCTGAAAAGGATTAGCTTTGTAGACATGGGGAAGAGGTGACCCTGCAATAGCCATGGCCACTGAAGGGCTGATGGTATTTCCATTATCTGCGTCGCCACCCTCCTCCCTGGGAGCAGATACCAGACGACCACGTTGATTGTGGCATTCTACAAGAGAGGAAAAATACAGAGACAATCAAAGTTGTGCTGTCTGCAATGGAAAATGGAACGTGCAACATGAAGGCATGATCAAACCTTTCATGAAGAAAGATGGAATAATGTGAAACAAGGAAACATTTCGGACGACTGTGAGAGCTGGGTAGAAGTCTGTCACAATTCAGTAGACAATGTTGTCTAGACCCAGCTGTCGAGGTGAAATTAGTTTTATGAGGCTCAATAATTCACATATCAAGCAAATCCTAACAAGTTAATAACAGCAGTCGCAGGAAAGGGTTATCCCTACTCCCAGGTTTGGGGGGGGGGGGGCATCAGTCTATCAGGATCCTTCTTAGTTTCCAAACATGGTAGCTCAGCTCTGGTTGGTGGCCCTCACAGGAAACTGTGGAAGGAAATATGCGGGCAGAAGTAACTAAAGAAAAAATATCCTTCTGCGCATGACAGGGAATGTACAGAAACACTGTTAGCTTTGGGGCAAACCAGGCTAAAAAGAACGTAATAGCTGAAGTGTTAAGGCTTTTGACAATGGTGAATGAATAATCCTGAAATCTCTGTATGAAGTTTGAGATGGGTGGGGAGGAGTCTTTGCTATCACCAACCACAGACCCAAATACCTGAACAAACATGCTCCAGTCATGCTCACCGGTGAAGTCGTAGAGTTGTGGCAGAGTGTCCATTACAATGCCGATGAGCGGCAAGTACAGATGGGCCACCTGGGCCTTGACGGCAAGATCAGTGTAGCGGGCATCTGTATCATGGCTGCAAATCAGGTTGTGGACTGCGCTGATGGCTTTCTTATGCAGAAAAAAGACCCTACAAAGGAGAGACAGCAAGGAAAGGGAAGCCGCAGCCATGATGCACGTGTGTAATTCATGACATGCTCACCTATCTACACTACTCTATCCCAAATTTCCCTCCCTTAAATCCCTATACGTTCACACCACTTAAGAAACCTGAACAGGTAAGGGAACTAGGTATTTGGGAAACAGAGGAAACATAGAAACAGCAAGACAATGGAACTCATGTTGTGGGGCCATAAAGAACACAGTTCATTCCTCGGGAAGGATTCAGTCTCAATATACGAGGTAGATATTTCAGCTGAATCCAAATTGAAAGAAAGAAGAACCAATCCAATCTAATAATATCTACACTACAGGCTCAGCAGGACAAGCACAGAAGGGCTGTTAAAGCCAGGGATTCCGTTTTTGCAGTACAGCATCAGGTGAGAGCCTGACAGGGTATGCTTCTGCAGCAGACTCATGTTAAGCAGACAGAGAGAAAGACCAAACCCCCACTGCATTACACTCCACATAGACAACCCAAACATAAATAAACTCAACCGACAGCAGTTCTAAAGACCCAACACCGACCCTCCCCGACCCCATAAGAACAACAAACTCTACACTTATCCCACCCCACACTTCCATTGGATCATGTAATTTCCACCAGTATCGCCATGGAACCCCAATCCCTTAGCGACACCTACATCTGCAGGTTTGCTCTACACCAAAGCACTAATGTTGCCATGAAGCGAACTCTTCATCTTCCAGCCATTTTGTAGTACTCAGTCCATTATATGCAGTTGTTACGCAAAGACCGTTTTCAAGAACAAGGCACTTTTGAAAAATACACAGGCAACCACCAGGGGGCAAAGGTATACCTTACATTTCACCTTTATAAATGTGCCCTCCCAATTCCATAACAAACTGCTTACTTAAAGATCAGCCGGTTTTTCCCACCACAGCTACCCACCCTTCTAAGATGGACCAAACTCTGAAAAACTGCTCCTCCTCTTCTGCAGCAAACATTCCCAATTAATAAAGTGTTCTCACTACACTGTCTAAGACAAGCAGCAGCTAAAATGATTTCAAAACCAACTGGTTCTTCCCCATGCATCTCCCCCCTGCGGGGCACATTTGTCTAATGGTTAATGGAAGAAATAATCCCTAGGATTAGGAGGATCGGCTACACTGGTGGTCAGCTTACCCTTCCACATCAGGCTCCAGGATCAGGGCTAGTTCCGTCAGCACCAACCCTGCCAAGAAGTGCTGCTGGCGGAACAGCACAGACAGCTCGAACATGTTGGCAATCCGCAGGTCTTGCACATGGGTGGAGAAGGCAGAGCCCTGGAAAGGACAGTTGACAATTAGGGGTGCAGGAGTAACAAATTCCTACATCATGAAGAAGCCTCTGCTTGTTAAGAACCAATTGTGTCCACTTAAGATGTGTTTGTGTTACAGCACACACATGATCTGCCTTGCACAGAGAGGTGTCAGAACATCCTCCACATTCACACCCACAGAGGAGATTCCTTATGTCTAGATAAGGCTCTCAGTCACAGGAGAATGATGGGGTGGGGTGAAAGCCAATGATGTCCTTTCACCCCACCCCACACACATCCGAGGCAGGTCAAAGTCCCAGAGATGAAACAGAGCAATTTAGGTGTACAGACACTATAGACAGCAAAGTGAGGTACCCCTGGCGTTTTGTATTTCACAGGTGGTCGTGAGACAGAGGGCTTCACAAGCGGGTGAAGGAGGTCAGGTTCTGGGTCAAAGTGATCATACCTTGCAGGTAGTAAAGGAGACAGACAACAGGGATGGCAGTAACAGTGTCGGCTGGGCAGATTTACGGTCCCTGTGTGGGAGGATGCTTAAGGGCAGGTTAAGAGCAATGCAGTTTTTGTACCTGTGAGGTAGCAGATGAGACGGATGGTGACGGTGAGGCTGGAGGTGAAAGGGTGCTGCACGGCAGGTTCAGGGTCACATAGTGCTCATGGCTGCAGACGATCCGCACCAGATCCATCCGCAAGGCAATCAGGGCATTGGGGTTCTGCGTTGTCGGCAGCTTGTTGTTGATCTAGATAGGTGTAAAAGAAGGTAATGAGCCTTTAACAACCTAGGATCTCACTAAAACCCTCATCTCCCAACCTGGACTCTCACAGCATCCCCAAGCTGTTTCTGTAAAAGCTACATTTTGTTTTAAACATTAAGATTTGCCCAGCTGTCCACAATGAAACTAAACTGCTTTCACAGCATGGGTACATAAAAGAGATGGGCAACACCACCTATGTCCTGTACAATGTATACACAATGCTCCAACAAACAAATTGCTGGCGTATTCACTCTTGTGATCATGAAAATTCTCATCTGATTATAACAGTATACCAATGACTGCAGAACAAGAAATAGATTATTCTGTGATGTGTTTTATGTCCAATTTTGTATCATTTTTAAAAACTATGTACAGAAGAAAATCACCTTCATTTTATATAAAGATGTAGGCTTGGAGAAATACAATGTCCTGATCTATGTAAATATCAGGATTTGAGTTCTAACATAGAAGTCCTTGAATTGACCTGGCAGTAAAAACTGGAGTGTACTGGCAGGTGAGTTTAGGACCTGTGCAAATCTGGGCCACTATTCATTAAGGCCTACTGTAAGAACTCAGAAGTAAAAGAATGGGGGGGGGCACCTGCATGTCAGTGGAAGTGCACCATCCTCACCTGCTTGTAGTAGGAACGCAGTAGATGGAAGACAAAGCCCCGGTTCATCAAGGACAGGAGGTCATTCAGGAAAAAGGCTAGGCTGATGTTGAGACGCTCCACAAGCTCAGTGTCCTATGAGGAAGAAAGTGACATGAGCAGTGAGACAGAATATATTCATGCACACAAGCAGTCACACAGAGGAAGGGAAAATGAATCGCGCAGAGACGAGAGGGAGTAATAGTGAAAACGCTGAGTAGTAGTACTTGTAGGAAGATGGCTCTTTATCCCCTTCGGTGCTGAGGACTGCCCCCATCCGTCATGCACCGCGGTGGGTGTGTGCTGATGACGGCTGGGGGCCATCATGAACCTGCCCACTGTTAAAAATGTCCGCACAGCGTGAAAATCGCAACCGCGCCCAAGGGGTTAAATTGTGGACCAAAACAAGGTACACAGTGTAAAGAGTCCAGGCAACCCCTATTGGTTTACAAGGCAAAAATGAGAACACTAATTGCTCTCTTTTGTTGTAGTGTGGGCGAGCAGTTTAGGTTTATCAGAGGGTAGTGCTAAGCATTTGCTGTACTCGAAAAGGCAATAAATGAGACACACACTCAAAGAATAAATCAGAGACCAATTTAGAAAAATAAGAAATGTGTTACTTACCTGTAACAGCAGTTATACAGTATTGGTGTCTTTCATAGATTCACATGCCTGAATCATTCCCCGTCGTCGAGACGGGAGCCTCCGGTACATAAAAAAGTAATGTCCTATAGACATACATAGAGAAAATAGGCCTAAGGGTCTCCCCTTAGCAGCCTTTCCTTGTCCTTATGTAAAAAGGACCAAGCTCTCAGAGTCAGCCAATCAGCTCCGACCTACCTCTAGAACCTTCCTGGGAGGAGCCTCAGTCCCTCAGATTTTCGTACGCACCCAGCTAGGTAGACGTAGTATTGTTAGAGAGGGATGTGAGTCCTTCCAGGGGAGGCGGGAGGGTTGCATGTGAATCTATGAAAGACACCAATACTGGATAACTGCTGTTACAGGTAAGTAACGCATTTCTTATCCAGTATTAGGGGTGTCTTTCATAGATTCACATGCCTGAATCAGAGTAGTTAGCAATAAGATATGCACATTTGTGATGCAAAGTTGCTCTGCAGTCATGTTAGACAATATACATATCATCAAATAACATGGGAATAATAGCGTAAGCAGAATGTTACAAGAACAAAGAATGTGCATACCTGGATGGCGGGATGTAGGAAGGCTCACCTCACTGAAAGAGATGGCGAAGCACCGCCTGTCCCACTGCTGCATCCTTCTGGAGTTCAAGATCCAGGCAGTAGTGTTTGGAGAAAGTGTGCGGTGACTTCCATGTCGCCGCTCTGCATATGTCCAAGATTGGCACTCCAGCGAACAGTGCTGCTGATGTTGACATTGCCCTGGTGGAATGTGCAGTAACTTGATCGCTCAATGGCCGTCCGGCCTTGTCATGGCAGAATGTAATCGTTGAGGAGATCCACCTCGAGATGCTTTGTTTCGTGAGAGGCAGACCCATTCTTGGTCTGCTGTATGCCACAAACAGTTGTGAAGATTTTCTGAAAGTCTTAGTTTTATCGAGGTAGAACTTCAGACATCTCTTGAGATCTAAAGAGTGTAGGGCTCTTTCAGCTGCGGTGGAAGGGTTCGCAAAGAAAGACTTAAGGACTATTGGTTCATTGAGATGAAAGTCCGATGGCACTTTTGGTATGAATTTAGGGTTCGGCCTCAGCACCACCCTGTCTTGTCTGAACTGCATAAATGGTTCCTGAATGGACAGAGCCTGTAGCTCGCTCACTCTCCTTGCAGATGTTAAAGCGAGCAAGAGCGCCGTTTTCCACGAAATGTACTTGATGGATGCTCGATGAATAGGCTCAAAAGGATGTCTCATGAGTTGGTTGAGGACCAGATTGAGTTGCCACGTTGGAGGAATCTTCCGAGGTCTGGGGAAGGATCTATACAGACCCTTTAGGAATTGTTTGATTAGTCTACTGGACCACAGAGAAGGTCCTGTGAAAGTTCTGGTGAACCGTGAGATAGCTGCTAGGTGAACCTTTATGGACGCATGTGCCAGTCCTGACTGTGCCAACTGTAGGAGGTATGGCAATATTTGTTCAGGTGTGATTTGTAGTGGTTGCAGGCCCTGTGTTGAACACCAAATGCAGAATCTTTTCCATTTGAGAGAGTAGGTTTTGTTGGTACTGTCTGCTCTCGCTTTTGCCAACACCTCTCTGCATTCCTGTGGGATATTCAGGCTACAGAACTCTCTGTGCTCAGGAGCCAGGCTGATAACTTGAGCGATTGCAGGTTCGGGTGTTGGACTTGCCCGTTGGACATCGTCAGGAGGTCCGGATGTTGTCGTAGACGAATCGGTGTCCTGATGGAGAGTCGAAGCAGATCCGAGAACCAGTGTTGTCTCGGCCAGAACGGGGCAATCAGGATCAGGGTACAGGGCTCCGCCTTCATCTTCCTGAGAAGCCTCGGGATCATCGGAAACGGAGGAAAAGCGTACGCAAACACGCTGGACCAGCCGATGGAAAAAGCATTTCCCAGTGACCCCTGTTGGGGATGCCAGCTTGCGTAGTTTGGGCATTTGGCGTTCCCCTTGGTGGCAAACAGGTCGATTCTTGGGGCTCCCCATTGAGAGAAGATGTGGGTCAGAGCGTTGTCGCTTAGTTCCCACTCGTGGGAGAGGGATTGTTGTCTGCTCAGGGCGTCCGCAATGGTATTGTCTCTGCCTGGTACATAGTCCGCTTTGAGCGTGATCCCGTGCAGGACATGCCAGTTCCAGATCTTTTGCGATTCGCGTGATAGAGTGAGCCAACGCGTTCCTCCCTGTTTGTTGAGATAGTGCATCGTCGTGGTGTTGTCCGTTTTGATGAGCACCGGGGAGTTCTGGATGCTAGCAGAAAGGCCTGCAGTGCCAGATACACGGCTCTTAGTTCCAAAAGGTTTATATGGAACTGTTTTTCCTGAGTGTCCCACTTGCCACTGATCCGAAGGTCCTGGAGGACAGCGCCCCATCCTTCCAGGGAGGCGTCCGTGGTGACCACCAGAGGTGTTGCCGGAAGGAGAAACGGCAGTCCTACGGTTAGATTTTTGCGGTGCTTCCACCACTCTAGACTCCTGGATATTTTCGTTGTTATCCGTACAATGTCCTCGAAAGAGCCAGTACTTTGAGTCCATTGGCTCGCGAGAGCTTCCTGCAACGGGCGCATCCTGAGTCTGCAGTGAGGGATGAGGAGGATACAGGAGGACATCATGCCCAGGAGTGATGTGTAGGTCCTGACTTTTAGGCTCTTTCTTGCCGCCACAGCCGTGGCCAGAGATAATATCTTGTCTGTCCTTTCCTTGGAGGGGAAGGCCCTTGCGGACTCCGTGTCCAAGGTCGCCCCGAGGAAGGTAATTCTTGTGGACGGGATAGTGCAGGATTTCTTGAGATTGAGAGTTAATCCTAGCCTCTGAAAAAGATTTGTGCAGGCGCTGGAGGATTCGGCTGCGCCTTTTGCCGAGAGTGCTTTCACCAGCCAGTCGTCTAGGTAGGGGTAGACTTGGTGACCCATTTGACGCAGGAAAGCTGCCACCGGTGCGAGGCACTTGGTGAAAATCCGCGGCGCAGATTTGAGGCCGAACGGCAGGACCTTGAATTGATAATGTTGTCCTGCAACCTCGAACCTTAGGAATTTTCTGTGACACTGGAGGATGGGGATGTGGTAGTAGGCATCCTGGAGATCCAAGGATGTCATGAAATCTCCTCTTTCTAGAATGCCCAGTATTTCTTGAATCGTCACCATCCTGAATGATTGGCTCCGTAGGAAAGCGTTGAGTGCCCGGAGATCCAGAATGGGCCGCCATTTGTTCTCCTTCTGGCGTACAAGAAAGAAGTGGGAATAAAAGCCTTTCCCTTTGAGGTGCGTTGGAACTCGCTCGATTGCCCCCTTCGTCAGCATAACAGAAATTTCCTGGAGCAGCAGGCGTAGTTGTTTGTGTGTCCGTCTGCGTGGAGGTGTTTTGGGAGGAATGGTGGTGAATTCCAGGGAATGGCCGAATCTTATAATTTGGAGAACCCACCTGTCCGTGGTGATGTGTTGCCAATTGGTGAGGAAATGGGTCAGTTTTCCTCCAATTTGTAATGAGTGACAGGGTGGCTGGACTGGCTGGAGTAATGGGTCACTGGCGGCCGCCAGTGCCCCTCTTTTGATTCTTTCCTCTGAAGGTTGAGCTTCCGTAAGAAGACTGACGCCCTTGTTGTTGTTTGTGTTGGTATTGATTTTTGTTACCGTAGGAGTACGAGGACCTGCTCTGATAGGAACCTCGATAAGAGGACTGACCTCTGGATCTGTTGCCACGAAAGGACTGGTTCCGCGTTTGCAACGTACCCAGTGCCCTGGCAGTATCGGTGTCCTTCTTTATGGTTTGCAGTGCCTCATCGATCTTGTCCCCAAAAAGGTGTTGGCCGTCGAAGGGCATGTCCAGCACCTTTGATTGTACTTCCTGTCGGAACGACGTTGCTTTGAGCCATCCATGACGCCGCAGGACTGCAGCTCCAGCAAGTTGACGAAAGCCGGTCATGGCAGCGTCAATAGCACAGTCAATTATTTCCGCTGCTGATGTTTGACCCTCCACAAGCAGAGCCTTGACTTCAGCTTGGACAGTGTCAGGCAGTTCCGCCAAATATGGGGCTATGTCCTCCCAGAGTTGGCGATTGTAACGCCCCAACAGGGCAATGGAGTTGGCCACTTTGATGGTCATGGCCGACGTTGTCGTGAAACGTTTTCCGATTGTATCCAACTTTCTGCCCTCTTTGTCCGGAGGAGCCGACAGAGGGGAGGAAGGGTTGCGTGAGTTCTTCTGGGCCGCCTGTGTGACCACCGAGTCAGGTTTAGGGTGTCCATTGAGGCAAGCTGCCGCCGTA
Organism: Lissotriton vulgaris; assembly: GCF_964263255.1. NCBI lineage: Eukaryota > Metazoa > Chordata > Amphibia > Caudata > Salamandridae > Lissotriton > Lissotriton vulgaris. The sequence continues at coordinate 1,036,069,828 of NC_141685.1, forward strand.
AGCGGGGCCTTGTATTTTTTGTCCAGGCGTGGAACCACCGCAGGAACAGAAGCGGGTGTCAGCATGAGTTTCTTGCCTTGCTCCCATAGGAATTCTATGATCGGAATAGATTTCGTTGACTTCTGCGTCTGCTCTTTGAAATCGTGTAGGAAGCATTCAGTTTCCGTCGATTCCATAACCATATGGAAACGTTTAGCCGCCCTTTCCACAATTTTGTGGAAGCCGCCAATGTCCACTGGCGGAGAATCTGCGTGGCGTGGTTGAGGTGAAGCTGGGGAAGATGCGACATACTTATCTTCCTCATCATGGGCAGAGTGTACTTCCTGGACCTCTCCTTCTTTCAATTCCTCCTCGTCGTCATCTTCGTCCGACGATACCACCACCTGAGGTTGGATTCTATCACGGTGGGTTTGAGGAGGAGGTCGAGACTGTTTTGGTAGTGATGCGGACGCCGGGTCATTTACTGTAGGCGTCTGATTGCCACTTTCCGTAGTTGACGCTTCCGGAAAGCGTTGCTTGTAATCTTGTATAAGGTGTTTCAAGTCATTGACAATAGAGACCGGTAGGCACACCATGGGGGTGACCTCCGTGCGGACACTAGTGTGGACGGAGTGTTCTTGGTAAGTGAACTCCTCCTGTTCTTCGTCTGTGCTTTGGCATTTGACATGAAGGTCCGATATGGAAGTAGCAGGACCCATGTGGTCTTCCTCTTCAGATTCTTCACTTTGAAAGATTTCTGGAGGTGGTTGCATTTCCACTCTGCTCGGAGACGTGGTTTCCGGTGTAATGCGTTGCCTGGCAATCTTGTCCGACGCGGAACTTGCCTTGGAGGTTCCTGTCGTCGTCGGTGCCGTCGTCGACGGTGGTAGCGTGAGGGACGACACCTCTACTAGCTTGGATTTTTTCCATGTTTCAGCAATGGTTATCGTCGTCGACGAGTCCTCCGTCTACGGCGTGTTCGTCGACGGTAAGGCCTTCGTCGACGGTATCTCTGTAGACGGCGTCTTGGTCGTCGACGACGATCTCGACGTCGATGTGGTCGTCGTCGGTGCACTCGTCGACGGCGAGCCCGCCGTCGACGTCCTCGTCGTCGATGACTTCGTAGTCGACGTCTTCGCCGTCTATGCTCTCGCCGACGCCTTCGACGATGTGCTCTTTGTCGACAGTGTAGTCTTCGTCGTCGACGAGGTCTTCATCGTCGACGACGGTTTCAGCAGTATAACAGAGGAAATAGGCCTACCTGCTGACGATGACGATGGAGTTGTCGTCGTCGACGGCGAAGGTGACGACGCTGTGGTCGTCGACACAGTGGTAGTCACTGAGGTAGTCCTCTGGGCATGTCTGGTAGATGACTGGGCAGGCTTCTTAAAAGTCTGGGAATCTTTTACAGACACTGAAGATGCCGTAGATTTTGCCTCTGAAGACTTCTTATGTGCCTTCCTAGGAGGAGTGTCTGATGGGCCAGGTGAAACTACCCTTGGCCTCTTCTGAGAGACTTCGGAGGTTTTAGAGACACTACCCACTGAAGATTCCAGGTTGTCTCTATCCTTAAGTCTGTCAAGCCAGATGAGAAGGCGACCTTCTCTGTCCCTTACGGTCTTTTTAGGGAAAGAACTACATATTCTGCAGCTTTCAGGGACGTGGTCCGGATAAAGGCAGTATAAGCACAGGTCATGCTTATCATCCACATGGAGCCTTTTCTTCCCACATGAAGAGCAGGCCCTGAAAAGGGCTTTCTTCTGGGAGTCAGACATTGTCTAAGCAGTGAAAAGAAGCACTTACTGCAGACAAAGTGGACTGAAGTGGTTCCTGATGAGAATGTAGAGTGAAGAAATCACTTCCAAAGGTAATCAGATGATTTTTAAGGAATCCTGAGGAGAGCTCAGGCTGGAGACTCCCTAGCACAACGTGCTGTAGAAAATCTGAGGGACTGAGGTTCCTCCCAGGAAGGTTCTAGAGGGAGGTCGGAGCTGATTGGCTGACTGAGAGTTTGGTCCTTTTTACATAAGGACAAGGAAAGGCTGCTAAGGGGAGACCCTTAGGCCTATTTTTTCTCTATGTATGTCTATAGGACATTACTTTTTTATGTACCGGAGGCTCCCGTCTCGACGACGGGGAATGATTCAGGCATGCGAATCTATGAAAGACACCCCTAATACTGGATAAGTCTGATTTTTATATCAATTTAGATACCAAGAACGTGGCTATCAAGTAAGTACTGTTTTAAAATTTTAATTTCACAGGTCAGTAAACAGTTCACTCAAATGCGTCTTAACGCAGCAATGCTTTCCTGTGGGAAAAAGGCATATGTTGCATACAGTTATTTATGGTTAAGGCTCAATGTTTTCCATTTTTACTGATTTATACAGATAAATACAGACAGAAAACAATTTATTTTGTTGTCTGTATTTATTTTAAAATGTGGATAAAAACGGAAATTCCGTGCTTTTTGAGTAATTCTAAGTACACTTTGCCATGACTGCTAGGCCGATAACTGTGCGGATTGATATGTAATGGGGTTAAAAAATAAATACAAATTTTAGTAAAGAGGCTTAAACAACAATAGCTATGCACAAGGCTGATTCTGAAATGTGGATATTTTCATATCAGTGCATTGATTTATCTTCTGTGAGTGTTCATTTGACTGAAACCTGGCAGGCATTCAAGCATGAATGTATATTTATTGGTTAAATAAATGTGGAAATATACAAGATTCAGCTTTACTTTTTTCACAAAACCCATCATAAATATGGATAAATCAAATAAAGTTGACAAAAAATAAGTATGGAAAAATACAGACGGAAATGACAAAAAGATAAATACCATAAAACGTAAGCCCTATTTATGGTTGGTTTCTGGGGGTCTCCTTCAGGACGGCAAGAGGGGGCCAAGGACCAAAGTACCATCAGCAGTTACACGTTGCCTGTCCTGGGTGTACGCGTGCAGAGGTACCTGTCGTATTGATCGCTTTGCACGCTACGCCCATGGTAAGAAGGGGGAGAGGGCACCTAGAAACATGCTGCAGAGAGGGACAAGTCCGGAAACAAACAATTGGGGGTGGGAGGGCTTGGGTCACAAGGGTACTGGGTACAAGGTGGTGCTGCAATGCTGGACATGCCTGTGGGCTCTTTATTGGAGGTCTATTGATCCGTAACGCTGTGAAGATGAGTGCTTGTGGGCGATTAGCAAAACTAGGGTGGTGACAAAAATGAGAGTAAACGAGTCTAAGGGAACCAAGGAAAAATGTATGGGGTAGTGGTCCCTTGACCCAATACAAATGATGTCCCTGATAGCTAATATGTGAGAGATAAGTTGGGGTCGGCATTTTCATGCCTATGTTTCCAGGAGGGTCAATCGACATTTCATCAGGCCTAAATCAAATTATTCCTACCCTGTATAAGTCTGTGGGCCCTCCTAAAGGTCAAGCGAGCTACCAAGCCTGTCAAGCATTGCAATGTCGACCTGACAAGGAGAACCCGATGATGAAGCATGACACCCTACCGGGTGTGTGAGGGCACTAAGATCTGACCACTCGGATCCCCTGTAATTCCACTTGTCGGTCCTATGATTCCACCAAGCTTAGAGCTTAATTTTTTCCAAGAGCGGAAAAGCTGATGAATCAATCTTAATTTTATCCTGTAGTAAAGTACCCCGTTTTGACATGGTCACCCCCACTATGTGCCTGGTAACTGATGTGATTTCACCAGGAAGTACACGGGGTTCCTGCTAACTGGGTCCTCAGTGCCAGAGCTCTTTCCCAAAAATGTGCAATTGTTTCCCCAAAATGGCAAAACCTTTAGCACCCTCTGTAAGCCCCTAGTAAATGGTACCCCTGGCACCTAGGGAATGAGGTACAAAAGAGGGTCCCTAAGGGCTGCAGCACAAATTGTGCCACCTAAAGGGAACCCTCACCTAGAACTTGGAGGACTGTCATTGCACGCTGCGTGTCTTGGTGCAGACAAAAGTGATACACAACATGCCACATATACCTGTGTGCCATGTCCCCTAATACTGCATGTAATATTCATAAGTCACTCCTACAGCAGGCCTAGCAGCCCTTAGGCAGAGTGCTGAATATTACATGTGAGGAAATCCCTTCATGAGCAGATATGACCTTGTGCTGGTCAGTCCTATTACTGCCAGCACAAGTGACCAGGAAAGCCATTTTAACACGTGCTGAACAAATGTGAAAACAAGTTCCCCAGCTACATGATGGAATAAATGAAGATAGGGATGTTTGGTATCAAACATCTTGTACTGAAACACAGAGTGGATTAACCAAAGTTATACGAAGAGCTGATAAAGACAAAACAAAAATGTATTTTGAATAACAAAGCATAACCAACGGAATGTGACGTGCTATTAATTTGGTGACTTGACTACTGCTCTTGTAAATGCATATAAGCAGGTTAATAGAAATACTAATAAAGACATTGTTAAAAAAAATCTCGGATTGATAAACCCACACTGATTACAGTGTTGGATTTACCAACACAAGCACACAGCACCCGAAAACCTACCAGCCTCTGTTGTGCTTGTTGACTTGCTTCTGCCAGCCTGACACCCGAGACACTGTTCTGACCTTACAGGGTGAGAGCCTCTGCTCTCAAGAGAACCAGAATAAAAGCCTGTTTGGGAAGAGGGTGTAATACTCCCTCCCACAGGATGACTTACTGATTAGCCTTCCTAGGCTGGCAAACTTTAAACGCTGCTGCCTCTGACATGCAAACATGGTCCCCTCACAGGGGAGGAAGCCTACCCCCTTTGCCCAGAGCCCCCTTGGCACTTGGACAGGCGGGAAAATTAACTAGTCAGGTAGGGGGTACCATGCCCAGGCTAATATCAGCCCTAAACAGGGCTTAACTGAGGTGGGCATGAATTTTCAGAAGTAGCCATATTTGTGCTGGCATACTGGGACAGGGGTATACCCCTTCCCAAAGGTAATGGTCATTTAGGTGTCCTAGTGACCCAAAGGGTCAGTAGCCCTTGGCTACTACCGTACACTACCCTAAAGCTCCTACATTGAGTATTCAGGAAAACCCCTGGCATTAGAAGAGCAGATCCTGCCGTCATGAAAGATGAAGGATGTGAAGAGTTGCATCCTGCAAGAACAGAAGATCCAGCAACTGACTTGGTGCCAACCCTGCCAGCTGCCTTTGTCAATTGCACCAAAGGTTGACTGTCCTACAGTTGGGAGTCCCCAAAGGGCGGAAGACCTGCCAATACTTCACCCAGGACCCAAATCCTCCCGAGAAGCAGTGGACTTGTTTCCCTGCATCCTGCAGGCATCCAAAGACCCCTGGAAGGACTTTGCGACCGCAGAAACCGGACGCCTGTAGACATCACTGCACTCGTTGCTCCAAGCACTAGTTGAAGTGGGTCAACGGTGTCAGTGTGGTCCTCCAGCCCTCCCAGAGACCGAGTCCAGTGTGGTGACACCTGTCGTGGACTACCCGATGTCGCCTGCAGCCTCTGCACGCAGGCCCACTCTACTGCGTCTTGTTCCAGTAAGAAAAACTCGACAACTTAGGACACCTCTACACCTGTCTCCCCTGGGCCGTGGAAAAGAGGACCAATTGTGTCCCCACATCCCAGATCATCCTGAGGCCTGAGCCACCCTGTGGGTTCAGCCCAACCAGCCATCCAGTAAAAGCCTGCAGCCTCTTTTTACTGCGATGGTTCTCCATAGAATAACATTGGGCACCCAACACTGTTTTGCAACTCAGCACCCGGCAACCCTAGTGCCGCTGGAGGAGTTCTACTGGTGCTGCCTTGGACCTTGCCCACCACTCACTTTAACTCCTGGAGAAGGGTCCTGTAAATCGCTGTACTAAACCTGAATGCCACATTGACGTTTCCTCCCATGGGATAACATTGCAGCTTCCAGAAATAGTGTTGACTTTTTGAACTAAAAAGAATATTTGAAAACTTTGATACCTAAACGATTTTCTCCTGATACCCAAACATATACAAAGATACTTGCTATTTTTATTAATTGGTGTAGATCTCCATCTCATTTATTGACCATTGTTTGTATTTTCAGACATCTTGCACTCCTCTGTGATAAGTCTAAGGCTGCTCGACCACACACAGGGCTTGAAAAGAGGATTGTGTGATGGAAGGGGATGAAAGACTAACAGTCCTATAGTTACCAAGGCAGGATATATTTATGTATTCCCATTAAACATACCCTACCGAAATAGGCACACAAGATTCCTATGATCTACCTACAGTTTGTGAGGCAGTACTATGTCACCTTGTGACGGTCTTAAAAAAACATTCTTTGGCATTCCCTACCAAATTCGAATTCAGCCATGGAACTTAAATTAAACATACTGTGTTTAAGGAAGGTATATATAGAAGTCTTGGTAGCAGCTTTGCATATATAATCAGTGGGAACAGGTTTCTGAAGACCACCCTTCAAGCCAGTTCTGACAGAAAGGGTATGAACAGGCGATAGCGGTTGCAACCTCTGGCTGGTGTGGGTACGTAAGGGCCTGATTTACAGTTTGTCGGATGGGATACTGTGACTGATATCTCATACGCAGAATTGCAAATCCATTATGTCCTATGGCACTTGCAATACATCCAATGGGATATCTGTCACGTTTGTGACGGAGGATCCCATTCGTCAAACTCTAAATTAGACCCTAAGACTTTTTGCATTGCACAATTTTACTCCCAACTGTCCGGGTGAAGGGAAAGAGCCCTTTGAGATCATGAGAGATTCAAACAAGGTTGGGAGTAAAAAATCCTGGTTTAAGTAAAATTGTTATGAAATTAACTAGATATTAAGGTTGAACTCTGGAAGGCAGCTTGGTTTCAGATAAACTGTGACAGCACATCAGATAAGAGACCATGTAGTTTTCTAAACTAGCTGGGTGATGGAGCCTTCGGAAAAAAGTTAGACTTCCAGTGTAATCTGCTTAATATCACAGGAGGCCTTTGATTCAAATTGCAAACAGTAGAGATGGATGAGGCTTCTTCACAGCATGATAAAGGCATTCACGGCAGAGTAGCAATATGCCTAGCCTCAATCCTTCTACGAGAACTGTGTGTGTACTGCACATTAACATAAGTACACCAGCACAACCAACCATCAGAAAGGAAAATGTTACTTACCAGTATGCATCTGTTCTTGTCATGTAGAGCTGCAGAGTTACACACTGTGCATAGGCGGCCACCTACTGTTGGGCCCGGATGTTTGCAGTTTGCTTTGTTGTAGAAAAGTCTTTGGAAGTCACGGGATAGGTGACTCCTCCTTTGGATGATACTGCGCATGGGCATCAGCTCCATTCCCAGATTGTTTTTTCGCCATTGGGGAAGTGATGGAGCTGTACAAGAAGTAGTGATGTCCATGTGATTTGTATCTAATTAGGATAATACTGGAACAGATATAGGTAGCTGGGGAGCCGGGTTGGCGTGTATAACTCTGCAGCTCTACATGCCCAGAACAGATGTATACTGGTAAGTAGCATTTTCCGTTCGAGGCATATGAGCTGCAGATTACACACTGTGCATAGATTGTTTAGCAGTACCCACACCTAGCGGCGACCACCTGTATCTGTTGCAGTAGTTTGAAACAGAGTTTTTAGTACAGCCTGGACCACAGTGGCTTGGTGTTTAGTTTGCACATCTACACAATAATGTTTTGTGAATGTGTGCAGTGTAGACCATGTAGCTGCTTTGCATATATCATATAGGTGAATGTTCCCTAAGAATGCCATTGAAGCCCCTATTTTTCTTGTAGAATGGGCTTTTGGAGGAATTGTTAACGTACGTTTGGCTTTCTGGTAACATATTTGTATGCATTTAACAATCCACCTAGCTATCCCCGATTTTGATATGGGGTTGCCTTTATGTGGTGGTGAAAAAGACACAAAAAGTTGTTTCGTTTTACGAAAAGTTTGTGTCCTTTCGATGTAGTACAGTAATGCTCTTTTGACGTCTAAGGTGTGAGGAGCTCTTTCTTTGACTGCTTGTGACTGGGCGAAAAAACGGGCAGTTCAACAGATTGATTTAGATGAAATGGTGAAATGACTTTTGGAAGGAATTTAGGATTAGTGCGTAGAACCACTTTGTTATGATGCATTTGCAAAAAAGTTTCTTGAATGGTAAATGCTTGTAGTTCGCTGACTCTTCTGAGAGAAGTAATAGCTACTAAGAAAGCTACTTTCCAAGTTAGGAATTGCAATTCACATTTATGTAATGGTTCAAAGGGAGGTCCCATTAACCGTGTAAGAATAATGTTTAAGTTCCACACTGGTGAAGGTGGCGTTCTGGGAGGGATTATTCTTTTGAGTCCTTCCATGAAACCTTTTATAGCAGGTACTCTAAACAGAGATAGATGTTGTCTATTTTGTAAATATGCTGCAATGGCAGCAAGGTGTAGTCTGATAAACGTGTAAGCTAAATTACACTTTTGAAGGTGTAATAGGTATCCTATGATGTGTTGAATAGACACATCTAAAGGATTTATGTGGTTGTTTTGACAGTATATTACAAATCGTTTCCACTTAGCAGCATAACATGCTCTCGTAGTGGGACGTCTGGCTTCTTTAATAACATTCATGCATTTTGGAGGAAGGTTGAGATAACCAAACTCTATGAGTTCAGGAGCCAGATCGCTAGGTTGAGCTGAGCTGGGTCCGGGTGTCTGATCTCTCCATGGTTCTGTGTTAAGAGACGTGGAGATAGGCTTAGTTTTTGGTGTGGTACCACAGATAGTTGCAGCAGTGTGGTGTACCACAGTTGTCTGGCCCAAGTTGGAGCTACTAGAATGAGCGTTAGGGAATGTTGCTGTAGCTTGCGTATCACTAACAGAAGTAGTGGGAGAGGAGGAAAAGCGTACGCAAATTTTCAGGCCAGGTCGTCCATATCGCATTGCCTTTGGACAGCGGGTGTGGATATCTGTCGGCGAAGTTTGGGCATTTTGCGTTTTCGTGGGTTGCGAAGAGGTCTATCTGAGGTGGTCCCCACATTTGAAAGAACGGTTGAAGAACTTGTGGATGAAGTTCCAACTCGTGTATCTGCTGTGTGTGTCGACTAAGCAGATCTGCCATGGTGTTTTGTACTCCTGGAACGTGTTGGGCTAAGAGGAAGATTTTTAGTGGTATATCCCATCTCCATATCTGCTGTGCAAACTGAGAGAGCTGCAGAGAGTGTGTTTCCCTTGTTTGTTTATGTAGTACATGGCTGTCATATTGTCTGTGCGGACTAAGACAGCTTTGCCTGATACTTGTTTTTGAAATGCTTTTAGGGCTAGAAAAACAGCTAGTAACTCCAAGTGGTTGATGTGGAGTAACTTTTGTTACTTTGCCTTGCATAGTGTGATGCAGTAGGTGAGCTCCCCAGCCGGAGAGCGATGCGTCCGCTGTCAGGATTATCTGAGGAACTGGCTCTAGGAACGGTCGGCCCTTTGAAAGGTTTTTGGTGCTTTGATTGACCATGAGCCTGGTTCCATTGGCGTGCTAGGCACACTTGAAGTGGACGCATTTGCAGTCTTTTGTGAGGTACTATAAATATGCAAGATGACATCATTCCTATGAGCTGCATGAACACTCGAGCTGGAAGCGAGTGTTGCAGTTTGAATTTTGTTAGGAGAGTTTGTACACTTATTATCCTTTTTAGAGAGGGATAGGCTAGTGTTAGTTGAGTGTTTACTGTAGGGCTGAGATATTGTTGTATGTGTGAAGGTTGCAGATGTGACTTGGTGTGATTTACTATGAATCCCAAGTCGTGAAGCAGTTGAATAGTAGCGTGAGTGTGTTGTACACACTGGCTGTATGAGCTGGCTTTTATGAGCTAGTCGTCTAGGTATGGGAAGACGTGAATATGTTGTCTTCTTAAGTGTGCTGCTACTACTGCTAGGCATTTGGTATACACCCTTGGCGCTGCTGTGACTCCGAATGGGAGCACTTTGAACTGGTAGTGCTGCCCGTCTAGCACAAATCGGAGATATTTTCTGTGCGCTGTGTGGATGGGAATGTGGAAGTAGGTGTCCTTGAGATCTAGAGTGACAAGGAAGTCGTTTTGTAACAGGAGTGGAAGGACTTGTTGGAGTGTGACCATATGAAAATGATCCGACTGTATGTAAATGTTTAGAGGTATGAGGTCTAGGATAGGTCTTCGAGATCCGTCCTTCTTTGGGATTAGAAAATATAGGGAGTATAATCCTTTGTTTTGCTGATGCTTTGGAACTATTTCTATTGCATTTTTCTGCAGGAGGGATATTACTTCTTGTCTGAGCAGTGATAAATGTTCTTGTGACATTGGACGCTGCTTGGGTGGTATGTTTGGGGGGTGGATGTTAGTTCTAGACAGTAACCTGATTGAATTATTTGAAGCACCCACCTGTCTGATGTGATGTTTTCCCAGGCTGGTAGGTATTGTTGTAGTCTTCCCTCAACAGGAGTGGAATGGGGGAAGGGAAGGGGAGTAATTGGGCAGGGGTAGAGGCAGAGCCGGAGTTGTTTTTACCTCTGCCTTTATTATTGTTACCCCTGTAAGCTCCCCTTTGGTAGCCCTTACTATAGGTGGATTGTGTAGGGGCTTTGTATGAGGTAAAAGGTGTGTCTGAAGAGTATCCCCGGGTGGCGCCTCGAAAAGATGAGCGGCGAAATGAACGTCTGGGAGCCTGCGACTGCAGGGCTCCCATAGATTTGGCTGTATCTGTATCCTTTTTCATTTTTTTCAAGTGATACATCTAAGTTGGGTCCGAATAAGTGTTGCTCATCGAAGGGTTGATTAAGTATAGCACTTTGGACTTCAGGTTTGAACCCAGGCATGTCTACGTAATAAAAATCTGGTGTTAACTGCCCTGGAGGTGGTGTCCGCTGCATCAAGTGCACACCGAATAGAGGTGTTTATAATATTTTTCTCTTCTTGGATAAGCTCATTTGCTCGATCTTTGTATTTATCAGGGAGGTGTCGCATTAGTGATTCTAATTTGTCATAATGTGCCCTGTCATATCTGGCCAATTATGCTTGTGTATTGGCAATACGCCACATATTTGCTGCTTGAGACGCAGTTCTCTTCCCTGATGCGTCAAGTTGCTTAGACTCTTTATCTGGTGGCGGAGCTTCACCTGATGTTTGTGAGTTTGCTCTCTTGCGTGCGTTGGAAACTACAAGTGAGTCTAGTGGTACTGGACCTTTAGTATATGCTGGGTCTGAAGGGGCAGCTTTATACTTTTTCTCTATTCGGGGGTTAATGACCCGAGTTCTGACTAGGTCCTTGAAGACTTCAGGAGCATGCTTAATCACTCCTTTAAGCATTGGTGAAAATGGATGAGGACCTTTGTGCATTATAAAAGGTATCCATTAGAAAGTCTTCATCTACAGGGTCTGTATGCATATCTACTCCATGATATTGCGCGGCTCTGTGTATCAACTGATTAAAACCCATAGTGTCTTCTGGTGGGGAAGGCCTTGAGGGGTATAGGTCATATTAAGGGACATTTGGGACGTCTGGGGTGTTATAATCATCCCACGGGTCAGGTGAACCTGGAGGGATAGATGGATCATTTATGTTAGCTCCTATATCATCAGAGCTATCATCCCTATTGTCATCGTCTGGTATGATAGAGGATGCAGGGGAATGTTGTGGTAGGGGAGCAGGTGGTGATGGTATATGTGGAGGAGGAGGGGAAAGAAGTCTTAAAGGCAAGGTAGCCATGTCCTTTTTCTTTGAATGAGGAGCTGGCGCTGGTGTATCCAGTGGCCGCTTTTTTGAAGCTAAAGTTAGCTGGCCAGTGATTAGGTCTTTAGCTAGAGTCTTTTGTGCAGGGTCTGGATGAAATAGGTGCTCTGCAGGAGGCCGATCTTTTGGTGCGAAGGGAGGTTTCGGCACCGAAGCAGTTTCTTTTGGTTTTTTGGCAATGTCTTTCACCGGAGAAGCAGGAGTCTTTTTCGGCTCCGAAGATTTTTTCGGCTCCGATGATTTTTTCGGCTCCGGTATATTTTTGGGATCCAATGGTTTTTTCGGTTCCGGTGGTCTTTTTGAATCCGAAGCGGGTTTGCTTGGTTCCGACCTGGGTTTCGGTGTCGAAGGAGTAGCAGTAGGCTTCGGCGCCGGTGGTTTGGATGTTGGTGGGCCTGGTGATGTTGTCTTTTTCGGTGCCGGTAGGTGTGTGCCGGCAACGTGGGAAGGCCGACGAGCCCGAATCGCCTGAAGGCTTACTTAGCTTCTTAGCTGGGCCCGAAGGTGGGGCAGTTGAAGCAGTGTGTCGGTATGCACCCGAGCCTGAGGGCTAGGATGTGACCGGGGCCTTCTTTGGATGTGTCGAGGAAGGGTCAGGGTCGACTGTCTTACTTACGACCCGCTGTGCTGGAGTGATGTCCTCGACTTCTGAATCTTCTGCCTCAGAGTTGCTGTCGAAAAAGGGGGTGGTGATGAACAGAGTGTCTGAATTAAGCAGACCACTCTTACCCAGTCCAAAGATCAGGGCTTGATCCATCACCGTTTTTTAGCTCACTGCACCATCCCAGCTCAGAACTTGGCTATATGCAAATTAGTCTGACCCTGGCCCAGTGCATCATGGGAACAGAGCAGACCAAACTACCAAGCCAATTCTTATACTGGGAAGGAAACAAGCTACCGGGGACCAGTTTCTGGCATTTCAGCCGTCTTCGGCCCGGCTTGCTTGAATCCTGATGGTGCAATGAGCTAGGGACTAACATCTGAGTATACCCTTCCACGCTTATGGTGGACAAAAATGATTCAGAAAAGGGGGTGGTGATGAACAGAGTGTCTGAATTAAGCAGACCACTCTTACCCAGTCCAAAGATCAGGGCTTGATCCATCACCGTTTTTTAGCTCACTGCACCATCCCAGCTCAGAACTTGGCTATACGCAAATTAGTCTGACCCTGGCCCAGTGCATCATGGGAACAGAGCAGACCAAACTACCAAGCCAATTCTTATACTGGGAAGGAAACAAGCTACCGGGGACCGGTTTCTGGCATTTCAGCCGTATTCGGCCCGGCTTGCTTGAATGCTGATGGTGCAATGAGCTAGGGACTCACATCCGAGTATACCCTTCCACACTTATGGTGGACAAAAATGATTCAGAAAAGGGGGTGGTGATGAACAGAGTGTCGGAATTAAGCAGACCACTCTTACCCAGTCCAAAGATCAGGGCTTGATCCATCACCGTTTTTTAGCTCACTGCACCATCCCAGCTCAGAACTTGGCTATATGCAAATTAGTCTGACCCTGGCCCAGTGCATCATGGGAACAGAGCAGACCCATCAAGCCCTGATCTTTGGACTGGGTAAGAGTGGTCTGCTCAATTCAGACACTCTGTTCATCACCACCCCCTTTTCTGAATCGTTTTTGGCCACTATAGGTGTGGCAGGGTATACTCAGACATGAGTTCCTTTCTCACTGCTCCATCAGGATTCAAGCAAGCCGGGCCGAAGACGGCTGAAATGCCAGAAACCGGTCCCCGGTAGCTTGTCTCCTTTCTGGTGAAGAATTGGCTTGGTAGTTTAGTCTGCCCTGTTCCCATGATGCACTGGGCCAGGGACAGACTGATTTGCATATAGCCAGGTTCTGAGCTGGGATGGGGCAGTGAGATAAATAACGGTGATGGATCAAGCCCTGATCTTTGGACTGGGTAAGAGTGGTCTGCTCAATTCAGACACTCTGTTCATCACCACCCCCTTTTCTGAATCGTTTTTGGCCACTATAGGTGTGGCAGGGTATACTCAGACATGAGTCCCTTTCTCACTGCTCCATCAGGATTCAAGCAAGCCGGGCCGAAGACGGCTGAAATGCCAGAAACCGGTCCCCGGTAGCTTGTCTCCTTTCTGGTGAAGAATTGGCTTGGTAGTTTAGTCTGCCCTGTTCCCATGATGCACTGGGCCAGGGACAGACTGATTTGCATATAGCCAGGTTCTGAGCTGGGATGGGGCAGTGAGATAAATAACGGTGATGGATCAAGCCCTGATCTTTGGACTGGGTAAGAGTGGTCTGCTCAATTCAGGCACTCTGTTCATCACCACCCCCTTTTCTGAATCGTTTTTGGCCACTATAGGTGTGGCAGGGTATACTCAGACATGAGTCCCTTTCTCACTGCTCCATCAGGATTCAAGCAAGCCGGGCCGAAGACGGCTGAAATGCCAGAAACCGGTCCCCGGTAGCTTGTCTCCTTTCTGGTGAAGAATTGGCTTGGTAGTTTAGTCTGCCCTGTTCCCATGATGCACTGGGCCAGGGACAGACTGATTTGCATATAGCCAGGTTCTGAGCTGGGATGGGGCAGTGAGATAAATAACGGTGATGGATCAAGCCCTGATCTTTGGACTGGGTAAGAGTGGTCTGCTCAATTCAGACACTCTGTTCATCACCACCCCCTTTTCTGAATCAGAGTTGCTGTCGACGTCGTGTTGTTCTGGGACGTCGACGCCTTCTTCAAAGATGTCGTCTGGAATCGGAGCTGAAGATCGAGCCATTGTTCTCCTAGCTCTTCGGTCCCGGATAGTCTTTTTGGAGCAGAAAGAGGCACAAGCGGAACAGTCTCTGGCCTCGTGCTCCGGGGAGAGGCAAAGGTTATACACTTCATGAAGGTCGGTGTGGGGAAACTTCGACCCACATTGAGGACACTTTTTAAATGGCGTTCTTTCCATGAGCTGGAGTCGAGGCCTAGTTAGGCCCGAAGGTCGTCGACGATGACCGTAATCAAAATCTTCTGTGTTGAAGAGTAGCGTCGACTGGGAAAGCGTTCAAAACTGATTTTCTGTAAGTTGGTGAGGATTGCGCGCCAAAGGAAATCGGTTCCAACACGGAGCACTGGAAACACATCCGAGCCTGGTGGCGGAAAAAAACAATCTGGGGATGGAGCCGATGCCCATGCGCAGTATCATCCAAAGGAGAAGTCACCTATTCCGTGACTTCCAAAGACTTTTCTACAACAAAACAAACTGCAAACATCCGCGCCCAACACTAGGTGGCCATCTATGCACAGTGTGTAATCTGCTGCTCATATGCCTCGGACAGTTATTCTGGACCCTTCTATTGTCAAATCAAAACTGGATCAATTGAGTGAACTAAGAAGTGACAAACAGTTATAACAACAAATTAGGTCACTGAACTGCTGCTAATACTTCCTGTTCACTCATCTGGTCAGTGCCCTGAAGTGGACATGACGAAATATGCACAGGCACCATTCAAGCATCCTTCATTTTAAAAATGATCAAAAACTTTACAAATAACTCCATTCTATGACGGTAATAACATCTCTGAAATATAAATGTTGGCCACAGTAACTGGGAGCTAAACTTTACTTACTACAACCAGAATCCTCAAATAAGCTTTGGGAGTAAATGTTCAGTAGGTTAATCCTCTTGAAGGTGCAGAGGAGACATGAATTTGTTTGCTGACAGACTGTTGCAGGGCACAGGCCTTCCCAAATGACAGCACTGTGGCCCAGACTTCATAGTACAGTTTAGGGTGTTAGTATGTTAAAGAGTTTCTGTTACCAGACTGCCGGGCAAAGGACTTGGAGGGCATACCTTGGCTGCTAGCTAAGTATTCCAGGGATCAAAGAGTACAATGTAAAGCTTGCAACCATTTTATTTTCATGGAAATTCACATCCGATTAGGACACAGAATCACACCAACTAGGGGAGGTCCAGCGAAGTGTGGGATCAATCTGTGAAGTAGTGGAAGGGTGGAGAGAGTCTAAGAGATTCCTCCTCCACTGAAAGAATCTACAAAACAAAAAGGGAAACTTCCTAATCCAAGATCTTCAGCAACAATATCAGCAGTAATCCTCGATGCCAACAGATCTATGAGAACCTTTTTATGTTTTTGTTTTAAGATGGACACATATTTAGGAGTTGTACGCAATTTAAGGACATTAAATATGTTTTTTCTAATCAACTTGTTTGGGAGATGATGTCCAATCTAGTAAATAAAGAGTGAATATTCCTCTGGGGACAGAGTAAGAAGGTGACCAGCTCAAAGCCCTTCTCACCAGCATGCTGGACACCCCTGCTACAACATGAAGGTATATTAAAAGACTGAAGAAATTATTATCATATCGTCCCCACCATGCAAGAACTTCCTTACTCCATTCCACACTGCCGACACCACATGCAAGATCTGCTGCACCATCTAAAGGGCACAATTTGTGCTTGTGTGCGCCCTCTGTTCGCGTATGAGAGTGTTTGCGCACATTTGTGTGTGCTTGTGCATGTCTCTGCGTGTGATGGTGTGTGTGTGTGTATGTATTTGTGTGTACGTCCTTGGGTATTTTTGTTCTGGAGCATGTGATTGTATGTGTGCTTGTGTTTTTGATAGTTTCTGTATGTGTGCTTGTGTGTGTGTGTGTGTGACTGCGTGTATGAGAGTGTGAGCGCATTTGTGTGTGCTTGTGCATGTCTGTGCATGTGATGGTGTTTGCGTGTGCATGTATTTGGGTGTTTTATTTTAGAGCATGGGATTTTATGTGTGCTTGTATTTTGGGATGTTTCTGTGTATGTGCGCATCAGTGCACATATGAGAGTGTGTGCTCACATTTGTGTGTGCTTGTGCATGTCTGTACGTATGATGGTGTGTGCACGCTGGATTTGTTGTTCTCTGGCGGCCGCTGTCCTTGGATATTGACTTTAACTGCCAGATGCTTGACCTTAGGATGACCACCTGTGTACCAGTATACAGTACAGTCCCCTACCTGACCCCAAGATGGCTTCCATAGAGGTCCCCTACACGTTGTTTTACTTCCCTCGGACAACAATTGGACAGTGACCAGACCTTGAACCGATCCCCTAACCTGCCTACACATCAGGACTTGGAACCTGCGGAACTTACCCCAGACTGTGGAGACGTAGCGAATTCGCGGATACCCGGTGGAGCTACCATATAGCTAAAGAGGAGATGGATTGTGGACTCCACCCCACCCACCCTGCAGTCACCTACCTAGTTGGACCTTGGGCAGATTTTCCTCTCGCCTCTCCTACCGCTTACCCTATTCCCTTACCCTTCCTTGCTTCATTCACCCTGTCCCCTACGTTCTTTAAATGCTTTTTCTTGATACTTATGTAACTTTTATCTGATGTAAATTGCAACATTATTGTTCCTCATGTAAAGCGCTGTCATTCCTTCGGGTCTAGCCAGCACTATATAATAACTCATTAATTAAATTTGTTCCCATTTAGTACTCTTTCTCTCTTTGTCTACCTCCCTAGCTCCTAGCTCCTATCCCCTATCCCCTGAATCTCTCACCTTGCCTGCTAGTCTGCCTAGCCCCCTGTCCTTTGTGCCCTTTGACTAAGCACTCCTTCTCCCTTGTTGGGTAAAGATCCAATATTTATACTCTGGAGTCTCAGCGAACCCGCTGAGAGAGTCCACTGCGCCAAGGGAGCCTCTCACAGCTGAGGTATGGTATTGCACCCCTTACCAAAGCACTCCCGCTCACCTTTTTGGGGAAGGATCCAGTGTGTAGGCCTTGGAGTCTCAGAGACCCCTCTGAGAGAGTCCACTGCGTAAAGGGAGCCTCCTGCAACAGAGATAGGGAAGTGATACCACTTCCCCTAGGATCACAGCTTACTGGACTTTGGACGTTGCTTTGACTCGTCTACCGGTTTGTGTCCCCGTTGCCCTTCCCCTCCTCTTTCCATGCGGTGTCCTTCACCCTCCCCTCCTCTTTCCCTCCTTCATTACCTGTCTACTTCCCCAGCTTCTTCCCCCTCCCCTGAATCTTTCCCCTTGCCTGCTTTTCCCCTTAGGCAATTGTGCTTATTGTTTATCTCAACCTTACAAGTAACTATGTTGCCATGCTCTAATACCTGTGTAACCTTTGTAACAATGTAACCTGTAACTATGATCTGATGCTCATGTAAAGCGCTCTGATACCTCCGGGTCTAGCCAGCGCTATATAAAACCTTTAAAATAAAAAATAAAAAAATAAATAACACAATTCAACAGCACTGTTGGACAAAGTAGCACACAGAGCCATACCTTCACCAGATTGGAAATAGAGAAACGCAAAAAGGAGATTAGAAACATGGCATCTCATGCTACGTTTCCAGTAACTGGAACACAGTCCATGGACACATTCAACACAATAGGCCTTCTTCCAATCCTAAACCACTGAGACAGCACCAGCAACAAGAGAATACTAGCTTGTCGGGCACTATGGATATTTACAATCTGTACGTCAGAGGGCCGGGTAGGGGGAAATCTCAGGTCCTGGCAGCCCTAGACCATCTGATCAGCCAACAGCCTCCTGAAAATAACCTGATAATTGCAGGTGATTTAAATATGACTTTTGAGCCACTTGTAGCGGGTGATTGGTATTCGGGGGAGGAAGAAGACTCTCGATGGGGGATTCCTAGATTGGATGTCAACCCAATAGCCAGATGGTCGGACAGCATAATACAGGTTAATGCACTATGTTGCGAGAGAGGGGTCAGGGCTTTGAATGGCAGAATGCCCAGCAGTAGCCAGGGGGTAGACACGCTTGATAACGGGAGATCAAAAAGTAGGATCGACTATGTCTTTTGTAACATGGCTAACTGGCACCTTATGGAAGATATGAAGGTAGTTACCAGGCAGGAGAGCGACTACAACCCCTTATGTATTCTACATCAGTTGTGGGGAAGCAATAAAGAGGGGACAAGCAATGACGAGGAACCCGTGGCTGATATTGTACCAACAAACGATATGAGGCGGGTCAGGTGGGCCTCAGGTCGAGATGAATACCAGGGCGATGGAGAGTATTAGGGAGGAGCTAGACAAAGTCATTTCCGCCATGAACACTTTAGGGGTCAAGGAGAACGAGAATGACCTAGGGGGTATTACTAACCTACATGATCGTTTTTTTGAAAGTTTAAGGGGGCATTTCTTCAAGGTAATAACTTAGCCTACGGGCAACCATAGACGGCCACAAAGAGAGAGTTGGTATAATGCTGCTTGTAGGCGGGCAAGAAAAGCCCTAGGGAGCGCAATCAAAAGAAGAGTCCCGGATGAGGTCAAAATAGCCAGGCAGGACTATAAGAAAACAATACACAGGGCAAAGACTCAATGGGACGACCAACATTGGCAAGATCTCTTAAATGCATGCTCGGCCAAGGATTCAAAAGTGTTCTGGAATATGGTCAAGTGGGGGCAGGGAGGTCACCCCAAACCCCCTTCCAACCACGTGACACAGAGTAGCTGGTTAGACCATTTTGGTTCCCAATATGTAGCCTGTCCGGAGGATAGGACTGGGGAAATTACAAATATAACTTTATGTACTGACAATGTTTTCACCACTAAGGATGTAGCGATGGCTCTTTCGTCTGTTTCTAGGGGTAAGGCACCTGGGCCGGATGGGGTTCCCGCAGATGTTTTCCTCCATGACAAAACTCTCTGGGGTATTTATATAGCGAAGTTGGCTAATGCCGTCGGCCAAGGTGCACCAGTTCCAAAATCCTGGCAAGGGGCCACAATAATCCCCATATACAAGAAAGGGGACAAAACACACCCGGGGAACTATAGGCCTATCAGCCTGATTGATACGGTCCAAAAGGTTATTGGAAAAATGACCCTGGGGAAAATATTGGATTGGATAGAAGGAGGGGACATCTTGTCAACTTTCCAGGCTGGTTACCGCAGACTAACTAGCACCACCGACCAGATATTTCGTTTCATCTTACTTCACTGGAAGACGGTGGTGCTGGGCAAAGGCAGCATTTACGCTGCCTTTATTGATTTGCGGGCAGCATTCGATCTGGTCCCACGGTTCCAGCTATGGAATGTACTTGTCAAGATGGGCATGCCTCCTGAGATCCTGACTCTAGTGATGAGGCTGCAGGAGTCTAATCATGCGAAGGTCCAATGGGGAGGCCAGGGCCAAGTTACGGCTGAATTCCCGGTAGAGCGTGGGGTGCGCCAAGGTTGTGCTATGGCCCCCACGCTCTTCTCTTTGTACATAAACGGGATAGTAGAACGAATGTTGCAGGAATGTATAGATGCCCCTACCCTGGGGGGGGGGGGGGGGGGGGGGCAAAAACCCCTATTTTACTTTTTGCAGATGACACGCTCATCATTTACAAAACTCCAAGGGGCCTGCAGCGAGCCATGAACATTTTTGAGGTCTTTTGTGCCGAACACGGGTTGGAAGTTAATATTGCAAAAACGAAGCTCATGGCATTCAACCCGCACCGTGGTTTTAAAGGGAATTTCGATATGAATGGCCAAAAGGTGGAAATGGTGTCGGATTTTCTCTATTTAGGCATCCATCTGGACAAGGGGATCAAATGGGGCAAACATATTGAATTGGCAGCATTAAAACTCCGCCAAAATGCGGGAGTAATATCTATAGAGCACAGCAAATCCCTCACCAAACCCATCCAGCCAGCTCTTCGTCTGTATGAGGCAAAAGCCCTAGGCTCGGCACTGTACGGTGCAGAGATTTGGGGCTACGATAATTTAACACCACTAACACTTGAATGAAAACAAGTTTTTTCGTAACCTTGTGGGTCTCCCCAAAAGCACTCCGATGAAACCATTGCGGTATGACTTGGGGAGAAAAGCATTAGCTGATGTGGTCAGATTACGACCTCTTTTATATTGGTGGAGAATCTGGGCCACCCCGGAACTCGCTCAATACGCCCAGTGTTTTTTGGAGGTAATCAAAATGGACAAATTTCACAAGATAGTGTGGTTGAAGGAGTTGAGTAAAGCTCTGGGGGAAATGGGGTTGGAGGGGCTGTGGGAAAACCCGGAGCTAGCTCACTTCCCATCGAAAAACAACTTAAAGGAAAAATACTGGGAAATGGTCGCTCATCGAAATTGGAATGCCACTGACCCTTCTACTATGGTGGGCCGTTTTCTGGAAATTAAGGCTTCACCTAGTTTTGAGCCATTTTGGGACTGTATTACAAAACCTAGGGACAGGAAGCTTTATTTCCAGTTCAGAGTGGGGTCTCTCCCAATAAGAGCACTAACTGGGAGATGGGCGGCTGGCAATTCTATTATGTGCCCGGCATGCAACAACGACAAAGAGACTATTGCACATATTCTTTTTGTATATAGGGCCACCGCTAATCCAAGACGAGCTTGGCTTAAAGCAATGTGCAAGTTATTAGGCACTAGGGACAGTAGGGTGGCATTAAGATTAATTTCCACCAGCAGCCTACCAGTCATCACATTCGCTGTTGCAAAGTTCTTGGGCTGGATGTGGTCCATCAGAAATGAATTTCTTTCCACTGAATGATATTTTGTCCTGGGTGATGTCTGAATTTTTAATTTGTATAACAATGTTTTTAACATACCAGTGTTTTATGTGTATTTTAAATTCAATTATCAAAATGCTTTTTTATATTAATGATAAACCCTGCTTTTAATAGAACTGTCAAAGCGGTTACTGTAACTATGGAGCAGTAACAATGTCATGTTTGTATTTATGCTTTTATGAGTTTTTTACCTTGACTAAAGCTAAATTTGATTGATTGACTAGTGATATTACTTTTTGCTGTAGGCGTAATTTACTTACCGCCCTCCTCTGAATGGGGGAACAAGAAGCCCTTTAACCCTGTGTTTACCTAATGCCACATAACAACCTAAGTGAAAATGAAGAATGGCTTTCAAATAAAGATCAAAATAACTACATTTTGCTTTAGGTGAAACAAAGAAGAACCCTTAGTGAAGAATGACAATAATTAGTGTCTATTCTCTATTTTGCTTGTCATATGAAATATTATTGCATCAATGAGTAATAGGAATGTTTTGGAGGGTTACACAATTCAAGCGCTGACTGGGTGTAGAGCTGTCCTGTTCTTCGTTGAGTTTTTCTGAACTTTCAAATAACGCTGTTAAGAAGAACAATGTGTTGTCTGGTATTGGTGTGAGTCTGGAGGAGGAGCCTTATGACATAGCAACATGTGGCCTGGAAGGGGACCAGCACACATCGCAAATCATTAACCCCTCTGTGCGAGTTAATATTTATTGCAGACTGCTCCATTAAAGCTACAGTGGTGGAAAACTGGAGGGATCTGGTCTGACATACCATTGTGGTGAGTGAACTTGCACATTTTCAGATATTACAATTTACGAGCTTACCAACATCTTGATTTGCATTAATGCACTCTTTTCTGATCTGAAACCTCAATTAGCTAATGCAATGTCTGCAGTTTGCAAGTATGTGAATGTGTACATAATCAGAGAGAAACAGAACCCAATCCTGGTTGCTGCAGTGGGCAATGTGAATCATGTATTTATAGTGCTACGTGCCTCAGACTGCAACTGAAAGCACTAGGAACTTACAAGTCATTTTAAAATAGGGGCAGTAGGTTAGTGACCATCCATTTCAAGGTTTTTCAGCAATTTCAAGATCTTTTTAGACCTCTTAGTTCAAAAGAGTGTGATTTATCTTACTAATCTCTTTCCATGGACTACTTAATTGCTTGGTTTTACTTGTGATAAAGTGTCACTCTAAATGTCATATACCAGGCAGTTGAATGTCACCCATAAGTACATTGAAACCATGGAAATGTCACACATAAGCAATCTGAAAACTTGTCAGCTATGTTTTTGTATTTATTTAGTGTGGTTTCTTTATTTTCACATAGTTACTTCCTCATATAAGCCACTCTGGGATGGGATGTCCACTATTTTTGTTGCAGTCTGTCAGGTGATTGGCCTCCTAAAACAAATGTTGCTCAAGACATGAAACAACATGAATGTGAAATAATGTTTCTCATCACTGGGTGTCATTTTTGTAAGCAAATTTGGCCTCACAGACAGAAATGATCAAGACACAAGTTTACTAGTGACGATAATGATACGTCATGAGAAGAAAGTCTTCTTGGACTTCATTTGGATCCAGTGGCTCCATGTCAGAGTCTGATTTCCTCAGAAGGATCTCAAGATGGAGCCAGTGGTATGGCCAAGGATCACACTGTAATCAAAAACAGGCCGCGTTTCTGAGAAAGTGCCCTCTTTCTGCATGGTTGTCACCACTTTTTGCTGAATTTCTGATGTGCTTTGACTGAGTGTGCCCTGGGCTCCTGCCAATCAGGTACCCAGGGTCTATGTTCTTTCCCTAAAACTGCACTGAAGCCTAAACCCTATTAGCATCTCTGGGCACAACTCAGCCCCTGGTAAATGGTACCATAGGTACCCAGGGCACTGTGACCAGAGGAGGCCTCTAAGGGCTGCAGCACTTATGGTGCCACCCTTAGAGGTCCTGTACCTTCGCACTGATACACTGCCTTTGCAGGCTGCGTGTTTTGGTGCAGAACAAAATAAAGAGTCGACATGGCATACATTTCTGTGTACCATGCCTACAACCCACAGCCCTGGCATACATCAGTCACCTCTCTGGCTGGGTGCACTATACCAGTGGTGAGGGAACATGTGCATGAGCCCTGTACCCCTACAGTGTCTAAGATCATTCTTAGACATTGTAAGTGCAGTGCTGCCCTCAAGAGTATATAGTGCAGGAAGTTTGTCATTACGAACTCCACAGCACCATAATGGCTACACTGAAAACTGAGAAGTTTGGCATCAATCTTCTCAGCACATTAAACCCACACGATGCCAGTGTAGGATTTAATGAAACTTGCACACAGGGGGCATCTTAGAGATGCCCCCTGAAAACTAATGCAAATGCTACTTACCAGTATGCATCTGTTCTTGGCATGTAGGGCTGCTGACATTCATATCTGTGCATAGATCGCCGCCTAGTGTTGGGTCCGGATGATTGCACATTGTTGTCCTGGAAGAGTCTTCGAAGTATCACGAGATAGGTGGCTCCTCCCCTGGACTACAGTGCGCATGGGCATCGCCTCCATCCCCAGATTGTTTTTAGCCATTGGCAGAGATGGAGTGAAGTATGTGAGTGATGACCATGCTATGAGCATTATATATATATATGAATACTGCAGCTGCTACAGGCGCCGGGGAGGAGGGTGGGCGATATGAATGTCAGCAGCCCTACATGCCAAGAACAGATGCATACTGGTAAGTAGCATTTGCAGTTCGAGGCATGTGGGCTGCTGAATTCATATCTGTGCATAGAATACATAGCAGTCCCTCCATTAGCGGCGGCCGCCCGTGCCAGCTGCAGCAGTCTGAAAAAGTGTTTTGAGAACAGCCTGACCAACAGCTGCCTGCTGTTTGGAGTGCACGTCTACACAGTAATGTTTAGTGAAAGTATGTGTGGTAGACCATGTGGCTGCTCTACAAATATCTTCTAAGGGAATGTTACCTAGGAAAGCCATAGAGGCCCCCAACTTCCTGGTGGAGTGGGCTCTTGGTGGGATAGTGAGAGTGCGTTTAGCTTTAGCGTAACAGATTTGAATGCATTTCACGATCCACCTAGCGATCCCAGCTTTGGAGATAGCGTTTCCCTTGTGGTGCGAGGCAAAAGCAACGAAAAGCTGCTTGGTTTTGCGAAAATCTTTTGTCCTGTCCACATAGTACATCAAGGCTCTTTTAACGTCAAGGGTGTGGAGCATCCGCTCCGCCAGGTTCTCTGGGTTTTGGAAAAACACCGGCAACTCAATTGTCTGGTTCATATGGAATTGAGATACAACCTTGGGTAAGAATTTAGGGTTAGTGCGGAGCACAACCCTGTTAGCATGTACTTGGAAGAAAGGTTCTTGGATGGTGAGCGTCTGCAACTCGCTAACCCTCCGTAGCGATGTAATTGCTACTAAGAAAGCAACCTTCCAAGTCAGAAACTGAAGCTCACAAGAGTGCAGCGGCTCGAAGGGAGGACCCATCAGTCTTGTAAGAACCACATTGAGGTTCCATTCTGGAGCTGGTGGGGTCCTTGGTGGGATGACTCTCTTGAGTCCTTCCAGAAAAGCCTTGATAGCAGGGACCTTAAAAAGTGACAGGTGTTGCCTATTCTGGAGGTATGCTGCCATAGCAGACAGGTGAATGCGGATGGAAGAGTACACCAAATTGCATTGATACAGGTGGAACAGGTAACAAATGATGGTTTGAATGGAAGCATCTAGCGGGTCAATATCGTGGTTAACACAGTAAATGACAAACCTCTTCCATTTGGCCGCATAACAAGCTCTAGTAGTGGGCTTCCTTGCCTCCTGAATGATGTCCATGCAATCGGGAGGAAGATTGAGGTAGCCAAACTCTAGGACTTCAGGAGCCAGATCGCCAGGTTGAGCTGTTGCGGATCTGGGTGCTGAATGTCGCCATGGCTCTGCGTCAGAAGGCTGGGAGTGAGATGAAGCCTTTGATGCGGCACCACGGAGAGTTCCAGAAACGTGGTGTACCATGTTTGGCGAGCCCACGTTGGAGCAACCAGGATGAGAGTCATCGAGTGCTGCCTGAGCTTGCGTGCCACCAGCGGTATCAGAGGTGCTGGGGGAAAAGCGTACGCAAATCTGCCTGACCAGTTCATCCACATCGCATTGCCCTGTGATTGCGGGTGTGGGAACCTGGCGGCGAAGCTTTGGCATTTTGCGTTCTCCTTTGTGGCGAACAGGTCTATCTCTGGATGACCCCACCTTTGGAAGTACGGTTGGAGTACTGATGGATGTATCTCCCACTCGTGCATTTGATGGCTGTGCCTGCTGAGCAGGTCCGCCATCTGGTTGTCCTTGCCCGGGAGATGCTCTGCCATGAGGAAGATGTTCCTCTGAATGGCCCACTTCCACATGCTCTGAGCCAGATGAGACAGCTGCGGAGAGTGTGTGCCCCCCTGCTTCTGGATGTAGTACATGGCCGTCATGTTGTCCGTCCGGATCAACACGACCTTGTTGCACAGATGTACTTTGAACGCCTTCAAGGCCATGAAGATTGCCATCAGTTCCAACACATTGATGTGCATCTTCCTTTGCTGTAGTGTCCATAGTCCCTGCACTGTGTAATGGAGTACATGCGCTCCCCATCCCTGGAGAGAAGCGTCCGTTGTCAGGATGATCTGTGGCACAGGCTCTTGGAACGGTCGGCCCTTGCAAAGGTTTTGTGGATTCCACCAATGCAGAGAGTTGTATGCCCGACCGCTCACCAACACTAGGTCTGTCAGTTGCCCACGAGCCTGAGTCCACTGACGTGCTAAGCACTCCTGAAGCGGACGCATATGTAGTCTCGCGTGCGGGACAATGGAGATGCAGGAGGCCATCATGCCTATCAACTGCATGAACACTTTCGCTGGAAGCGAGTGTTGAGGTCTGAATCGTTGGATCAGCGTTTGGATACTGGCGATTCTCACTGAATTTGGCTGCGCAGTGGCTGCCAGAGTGTTTATTGTCGCGCCCAGATACTGTCGTACGTGGGCGGGCTGGAGATGGGATTTCGGGTAGTTCAGAGAGAATCCCAGATCGTGCAGGAGATGAATGGTGCGGGACACGTGGTTGGCGCACTGTTGTTCTGTTTTTGCCTGAATGAGCCAGTCGTCCAGGTAAGGGTAGACGTGGACGTTCTGGCGTCGTAGATGCGCCGCCACAGTCGCCAGGCACTTCGTAAAGACCCTTGGCGCTGTGGTGACCCCGAACGGCAGAACCCTGAACTGGTAGTGCTGGTCTTGAATCGTGAATCTGAGATACTTCCTGTGGGAAGGATGCAGGGGGATATGAAAGTATGCATCTTTTAGATCCAACGTAGCCAGGAAGCCCCCTTGTTGAAGCAGAGGGAGTACCTGCTGCAACGTGAGCATATGGAAATGCTCCGAGAGAATGTACCAGTTGAGGGGCCTGAGGTCCAGGATGGGCCGTAGGGATCCGTCCTTTTTGGGGATTAGAAAGTACAGAGAGTAAACTCCTGTACCCCTTTCTTGCAGTGGGACGAGCTCTATTGCCCCTTTTTGCAGCATGACTTGAACTTCCTGCTGCAACAAGTGCAAGTGCTCGCCGGACATAGGACGGCTTCTTGGAGGTATGTTTGGTGGAGTGGAAGTAAGTTCCAGACAGTAACCGTACTGGATAAGAGACTTGACCCACCTGTCCGTGGTGATGGATTTCCACGCGGGCAGGAACTGCTGGAGTCTCCCCCCGACCGGTGTTGTGTGGTCGGGGGGCAGTGACAAGGCGTCACTGCTTGTTGGCGGTGGTGGACCTGGAGCTGTTGTTTCCACGTCCCCTGCCTTTGATGTTGTTGCCTCTGTAGCCACCTCTACCCTTGTTGGTGTATGAGGTTTGGGTATTACTTTTATAATACTGTGTGGATTGCGATGCCTGACCCCTTGAGGTGCCTCTGGTATTGGAGCGGCGAAAGGAACCACCCCGAAACTGCTGAGACTGGAGGGCCCCCATAGACTTAGCAGTGTCTGTGTCTTTCTTCATTTTTTCCAGTGTCGCATCCACCTCAGGGCCGAACAGGTGGTCAGGATTAACTGTTTGGTTCAGGATGGTTGTTTGTATATCCGGTTTGAAACCTGATATCCTAAGCCATGCATGTCTTCTCAGCAACACACTAGTGTTGATTGCCCTGGAGGCTGTGTCAGCCACGTCCAGCGCACATTTGATGGAAGCGTTTGTGATGAACTTTCCTTCCTGAATTAACATTTCCCCTGCCTCCTTGTACTGGTCAGGCAAGTGTTGCAGCAGTGTTTCTAGGGTGTCATAATGAGCCCTATCGTAGCGTGCAAGTAGGGCCTGCGTGTTTGAGATTCGCCAAATGTTAGCTGCCTGTGCAGCAATCCGTTTCCCTGAGGCCTCAAATATTTTAGACTCTTTGTCTGGGGGAGGAGCGTCACCAGTGGTCTGCGAGTTCGCCCTCTTGCGTGCGTTGGATACCACCAACGAGTCCAGTGGCAAGTGTCCCTTGATGTATGTTGGATCCGAGGGCGCTGCCTTATATTTTTTGTCAATGCGAGGATTGATGACACGCGCCCGGGTGGGCTCCTTGAAGACCTCAGTCGCGTGCTTTAGCACTCCCTTGAGCATTGGCAATGTTTTGACCGACTTTTCAGCCACCGAGAAAGTGTCAAACAAAAAGTCCACATCCACAGGATCTGAGTGCAGCTCGACCTCATGGTTAGCTGCAGCTCGCTCAATCAAAGCGTTGAAGGCTGCCGAGTCCTCAGTCGGTGAGGTCTTTGCAGCAAAGAGCTGCGGTTCCTGACCCGATTGTGGGTCGTCCGCGTCGCCTCCGGCAGACCAAGGCACATGTTCCTCCTCCGGATCCGAGTACGCCGGATAGTTGTACTCGACCTCCTCATCGTCACCATCCCCTGCGTTGGAACGCGTTGGCGAATGTTCTAAAGCTTGTGGAGAGGCAGGCTCGATCGGGGCCGAAATACCCGCAGAACCCTTCTTGTGTTTGAGAGGAATGCGAAAATGTTCCAACACCGGCTCCGTGGTGATTTTCCTTTTGAGGAGAGACAGTTTTCCGGTATTGGCGTCGATGATGACCTCTCGACGCTCTTCCTCTGCAAGCGTTTGGAGCCGAGGCTTCGCCACCACCAGTGCCGCTTCGGGCGTCGACACCTGCTTCGAGGGCACACCTGCCCCATGCTTCGGAGCGAAAGCCTTCGGCGTCGACTTCGGCGGCAGGGTGAAGCGGATAGGCGTTTGCGCCGTTGTGGGCTTTGTTGCGTGCTTCGGCACCACCTCCCCTGGTTCGGGAACCACAGCGTCCTTCCGAATCCGTTGCAGGGACTCCGCGACCTTCTTGGTCAAGGCCGTGGAGGGCTTGACCGGCTCGAGCGATCTCCCCGAGTCGGGAGTCGGCTCGGCGAGAGGCAACGTCTTCGGAGCCGACACTTCACGGTCCTTGTCCCCGACGGGCGGAGCCGTGGAATCGCCTTGACGCTTCTTCGAAGCTTTCTTCGGGTCATCGACCTCCACCATCTTTGGCGCCGACGCGGCCGCGTCGGTCGACTTCGTCTTCGGCGTCGACCCCGAGACCCTCGGGTCGGCCATCTTGGCACGGCTCTTCAGGTCGGCCATTTTGAATTTTTGGGAAGTCGACGCCTCCAGAGCCTTCTGCACCAGTGCAGCTTTCACTTTCGGTTTCGAAACCGGAGGAGTGGATACCAATGGCTTCACTTTCGTTTTTGTTAACGGGAGTGGCGCCTTAGAAATGTCCGTGACCGGGCCCGGAGGCGGGGCTGCTGGACTAGTAACGAGGTCTTGGGTAAGGCCCGAAGGCGATCCCTCGACCTGGGCCGCATGAAGGGGATTGACCCCTGAGTCAGTCTGGGGACGCTCTTCCTCCGAGCTGTCCTCCACGGTGGCAATTGCCCCATCGTCGTCCCCTACCTCGTCGCCGGCTTCGTCAAAGTCCTCGTCTCCCGCGTCATAGGCATCCCCCTCAGACGCGGGGCTAGAGTCCGAAACCCGCATGACATCATCGTCTTCAACAGATTCTTCGAAGATGTCGTACGGTGGGGGCGCCGAGGTTGCCGAGAACTGGGCCTGGAGTCTAGCGGCCCGACGAATCTTGAGAGTCTTCTTGCACCGGAACTTCGAGCAGGCCATACACCTGGCCTCATCATGGTCCGGTGACAAACATTTGTTGCACACAGGGTGCACATCGAGGTGTGAATACTTGGAGGTGCACACCGGGCACCTTTTGAACGGAGTCCGTTCCATGTCTGGAGCGTCGAGTAGGCCCGTCCGTGCCGAGAGCACGCGGATGGGTAGCAAGAGTTCGGA
The DNA here is from genome assembly GCF_964263255.1 of Lissotriton vulgaris. Lineage (NCBI taxonomy): Eukaryota > Metazoa > Chordata > Amphibia > Caudata > Salamandridae > Lissotriton > Lissotriton vulgaris. Next base: position 1,036,099,383 of record NC_141685.1, read on the forward strand.
GCTGAGAACAGACAAAACCCGAACGAAAACGATACCGACGCCCAGCCTAAAGACCTTTTGGTCTCGAGTTAAAACGTTTTTCAACTATCGATTCCGACAGAGGGAACCGAAACACATCCGAACCCAATGGTGGAAAAAAACAATCTGGGGATGGAGGCGATGCCCATGCGCACTGTAGTCCAGGGGAGGAGCCACCTATCTCGTGATACTTCGAAGACTCTTCCAGGACAACAATGTGCAATCATCCGGACCCAACACTAGGCGGCGATCTATGCACAGATATGAATTCAGCAGCCCACATGCCTTGAACTCTACCACTCGTGTCCAGGCTGAGTGGCTACTTTCAGCTGCCACCAACAGACATGTTTCTGGATCCCTGGGTCGAGAGCCTGCTGCTCTTTGGGGCCTGAAACAATGCACATCCTGGGACAAGGTGCCAAGCCTCCTCCCCCAGGATGAGCAGGGTCCACAAAGGGGAAGCTTGAAAGGCTTGCCGCCTTTGTGAGCTTCCCATGCCACTTGCTGCTTTGAGCAACTGGTCCCCACTGGTTCCGACCCCCACTGTGGGCTGGAGAACCGGCGGGAAAAACAAGTGAGGAATAGAGGTGTGCTCATCTCTGCCAACTCCACCCCTCAGGTGGGGGAGGCAAGGTGAGGCACAACTCTCAGTCCCCTCCATCTTGCAGATAGGGGGGACTCAGCCAACCAGGGAAAGGCTTATGCCCCCTCCCACTGGAGGGTGGCATAATAGGGGTGTACCCAGGCCAGGGAAAGGACCCATTGGTCCAAACTGTTTCACTACCTGTAATGCCCCTAAATCTAGTATTTAGGGGCACCCCTGAACTTTGATTCCTTAGACCAGGAGGAACTACAAGAAAAGAAGAAGAAGGACCGAACAGCCGTGCCAAAGCTAACAAAAGGAACACGCCCACTGACATGGCCCCAGCCATACCGGCTGTCTCCACCTCAAACCTGCTCCTGCGAAATCCCCGAGTGTCCTGTAGCCCGCAACCTCGAAAAACCCGGAGGACCTGCCTGCCTTCAACCACAAAGACTGCAGCCTAAATCTGGAAGGTCCCCCCAAACGAGACCAGGAGCTGGTAATAAGATCCGATCCTAAAAGGCACCACTGCACATGACGCTCCACGGCCTAGGGTGGCCAAACCGGCAGTGCCTAACCAACCCCCAACATACCTCTCGAAGTGGTAATCGCACACAGAAGACCTTTGTCCCCAAGCCTGCAGTGCCTTAGCAAACCAGAGGTTCCCAATTGCAAACAACAGGGCGCCCGACACGAAACAGCACCCTGCACCCGGCCGCCCTAGTGATACTGTGGGTGCAACTTTTGTGCTGGCCTAAACCAAGCTTGCCCTGAGCTAAAGTCCAGGAGTTTTACTCCCACAACCCAATGGCCTGCTCGTCAGCAGCCACCAACCGGACACCCCTATCCCCCATTGAATAACATTGGGTCTCAGCACCGGGCCGCCCTAGTGCCGCTGAGGGTGTAACAAGAGTGCACTCCTGACCATGGGGAACCCCTGAGTCTACCCCAGAACCTTAAATCTCACTACCGAATGCTTACCTTAAAACCAATAACACTATTTTCCTCCATAGGATAACATTGACTGTTTTACTTGGAAAAGCTTCTAAGTGTGGAGTTTGCAATCCTAGAAATTCTTTACATTTGTACTGTTTAACAAAAACGCTTTTACTTACCTGTTTACAGGAAATGTCTCAGTGTAGCATCCAGGTATACTACATTGTGTAAGAAAAGCAATCTAAAAAGTAACTTACCTGGTATCTTACTAAGAAGCCCATTTAATTGTTTGTACAATATTTACAAAGCATTGCATTTCTCTGAAACAATACTGTAAGTCAAAACAAACTGCATATGCCAATACAATTCAAACTGTATTACAACTGTATATTTACGGCAAAGTACTTATCACTTACCTGTGCAAGGCTAGCTTGGTTATAGGAAATAAAATACCTAAAAGAATATTTTTATACAAAAACAATTGGTCTGAAGTTCAGTCTTTGAGCATGTGAAATCATTTGCTGATTGAGTGTGTACAACGAATGCTTAACACTGTCCTCTAATACTGCCTTACTGCTCGACCACACTACCCCAAATAGAGAGTAAGGTTCTATCTAACTTTACCTCTGCCTACCTTTGGGGTTCCACTGGACTCTGTGCACACTATACCTCACTTTGGTATAGTATATCCAGAGCCTGCTTCCTACAGGGTTTGATTCTGTAGAGGCAGCTTTGGACCGGGCTGAAGCGGAACTCGGTCAGTGAGTACGAATGGTGAAACATTCTTAAGAGTTAACATAATTAGAGAATGAAGCTCTGTGGAGAGCATCCTCTTCAGCATCTCTGGGTCTGAAGGGTTGGGAGTGACAAGTCTTCTGTAGAGTCGGAGCAGACATCTCCACTGTGTCCTTTAAAAAAGGGCAGCTTCGTTTTGAAGGTGATCACAAGATTTCTTTCAGTAAAAGATTTAAGATTAATTTTATCTACAACCTTTATCCGAGAAGGGAATCACAAAAGAACCAGTCATTACCCTCTTGTCTCCTCTGTAGTGACACAAGGGAGTTAAAAGAGCCTTCAGGCTGAGAGGTGGAAGACTGAGTTCCACAAGATTCTCTGTGTTTGAGCCCCCTTAGCTTATCAGTTTTATTTTTCATTTTAAACAGCAAGTCTGTCATTTTCTGTAAGCAGCACTGCCCTTTGTTTCATGCCTGAAGCAGGTCTTGCTGTAAAGGCAATCCTGAGCAGTATTGTGATGTGCTACTTAGTGCCACACTACAGGGCAGCAGGTACAGTACTGTTTGCAGCGAGAAATGTACCTTCTAGTACAGTTGTATACTGAAACAGTGGCAAGGCCACACTACCTGTCTAGACACCATGAACTCTAGTGCTGGCAGGGGCTGGTAATCTCTTGCATAGCACCAGGCTGATGCATATTTTGTACCAGCGATCTAATCTGTACTGAACTGCAGGAGTATCAAGGGATAAAGAAGTTGCTAGGACAAGAAATTTCTGATGAGTAGTGGCCGAGCTGGGATCTAATCCTACTTCAAGCAAACAAGGGAGCAGCAGTGCGTTTGGATAGTGGGAGTTCCCCAAATCCAAGATAACCTGGACAGGGTTAGGATACCGAAACATCTCTGAGGACTGGGATGAAAGCAGTCAGAAGAGTTCCATATATTTAATATATGTATTTAATATACTAAAAGGAGTAACTCTTTGGAGCCTCTCATGAGAAATACTGACAATAGGAAGGCAGAATCTGTGTAGACCTAGGGCAGGCAGAAGACACTAAACTACTTGCAGTGCTAAAACAACCACACACATTGTTGAGGTAAAACCACGGTGGCAGCTGTCCCTTTGGTGAGCAACTAAAGTTGACCACACATACATAGAGCATGTGTGGTATAAGTGACAGTGTTAAAGGTACAGTCCCTTGCTCACTTTGCCACTGGATTCAAGCTAGCCTGGCTGATGAGGGGTGTTACCCTAAAACCGGCCCAGGAAGCTTGTTTCCGGCCCAGGGAAGATCTTGCTTGGCAGTTCGGATTGGACTGTTCCCATGAGGCACAGGGTCAAGACTGATTTGCATATTGCTGGGGTTGAACTGGGGTGGTGAAGTGATATAAAGACCGATGATGGATTCAACCTGGATCTGTCACTGGGGGTGAGTGTCTGAAAAGTTTCTGCACTCTGTCCATCATCTCCTTGTATTTGCTTTATTCGGCCTAAGTTGGCAAGGTATGCCCAAACATGGGTTCCTTGCTCACTTTGCCACTGGGTTTAAGCTAGCCTGGCTGATGAGGTGTTACCCCGAAACCGGTCCCAGGAGGCTTGTTTCTGGTCCAGGGAAGACCTCGCTTGGCAGTTCGAGCTGGACTGTTCCGATGAGGCACAGTGTCAAGACTTATTTGCATATGGCTGGATGTGAACGGGGTGGCGAAGTGAGCTAAAGAACGATGATGGATTCAATCCAGATCTGTGACTGGGTGTTAGTGTTGGAAAAGTTTCAGCGCTAAGTCGATCATCTCCTTGTGCCTGCTTTGTTCGCTTTAAGTGTGCAGGGTATGCCCAGACGTGGGTCCCTAGCTCACTGTGCCACTGGATTCACGCTAGCCTGGCTGATGAGGGGTGTTACCCTGCAACCGGTACCAGGATGCATGTTTACGGTCCAGGGTAGACCTGGCTTGGCAGTTCTGGCTGAACTGTTCCCATGAGCCACAGGGTCAAGACTGATTTGCATATGGCTGGGTGTGAACAGGGTGGCGAAGTGAGCTAAAGAACGATGATGATTAAACCCAGATCTGCGAGTGTCAGAAAACTGTCAGCTCTCCGTCCATCATCTCATTGTGTTTGCAGTGTTAAAGGTACACACGCACTTAACAGGTCATTACCTTACCACACAGAACAGGTACTGCACAGGCATCAACAGTGCTGGCTTACTACACATACACTGAACAAGTATTGTAAGGGCATCAGCAATGCTAGCTTTACTAAAACCCACCGACCACACAGCAACAGCACAAGTTTCAAACCCCAATATACAAATAGCAGGTATGAATCAAACAGCAGCAGGCCAGATTCTGCATGAGTCATCTGCAAGGCTTGGTAAAGCCCTGCTCTGAATATTTTCTAACAAAGTCTGTGCCTTTTCTACAACCATGCAGTAATTCAGTTTCCACCACCTGAGACATCAGAGCTGGGATCTGGTATCGAGGGACACCGTAGATGCAACTCTCTTTTGGAACATAATAACTGTTCCCCCAAGCTTAGCTATAAGAGGCTGACAGTGATGTCAGCAAAGATTCTTGTCAGACACATAGGCCTTATTAGCTGTGTACACGTCAAGGGATGGCTAACTTGCTCCCCTACACAATTCTGTGCAGTCCCCTACAACGGTGCCCCATTGCCTTCATGATGTCTGGGAAATGCATGGAAGGCCATACATGTATGTGTGGCTTCACATGTGAACTGGATATTGACCGGTGGAGTCCAATGGACTCTATGTGTGTGTGGTTCCAAACTGTGGCCTCCATATGACCATCTCAGACACTGGGCCTGCACGGCAGCCGTATGTGAGGAAGGAGAGACCGGTGAAGCAGGTCCATGAACCACCACTGCCTGGGCCATTCCGGGGCAATAAGTATCATCCGCGCCCTGGACCGGGCCAGCTTGATGAGCACCGCCGGAGTCAGGGGAATGGGTGGAAAAGCGTACAGAAAGCTGTTCGACCAGTTGATCCATAGCGCATTCCCCAGCGTCCCCTGCTGGTAGTACCTGGAGGCGAAGTCTCGGCATTTGCTGTTTTCCGCGGTGGCGAACAGATCTATGTCTTGAGTCCCCCACCTTGCGAAGACTTCTCCTAGTACTTCGTCGTTTATGACCCATTCGTGGTTTTCCTGAATCAGTCTGCTCAGTGCGTCCGCCTGAACATTCTGCACACCCGGCAGATGGGTAGCCGTTATTGTCGAAAGGCCTTCAGTGCCAAGTGAACAGCTCTGAGTTCCAGGAAATTGATGTGATACGTGGACTCCATCGCAGACCACGTTCCTTGAATCTAAGTCTCCCGAATGCGCTCCCCAGCCATGGAGAGAGGCATCTGTCACGATAGTCTGAGTAGGAATGTCCTTGTGGAAGGGAACCCCTCTGAGGAGATTCTCCGCTGAACACCACCACTTAAGAGACTGAAGTGCATGCAGAGACAGTCGTATCTTGTCGTCCCAAGATCCTTTCCTCTGGTCCCACTGGTCCTCCAAGCACTCCTGCAGAGGTCTCATGTGCAGCCGTGCATGAGGAGTGAGGAAGATACAAGAGGCCATCGACCCCAGTAGAGAAGACACCGTCCTCACTGTTGTAGATGGAGCGGTCATAAGAGCCTGAGCCTTTCGAAGGAGCGATCGCCGTCGCTCCTCCGAAGGAGACACGCTTGCTGACAGCATATTGATGGTGGTTCCCAAGTACTGAATGCACTGGACCGGGATCGGGACAGACTTGGACATGTTGATGTGCAACCCCAACTTGTTCAAGAGAACACACGTCTTCTGGAAGTGTGCTTGAGCTTCCGAGAAGGAGGAGGCCTTGATCAACCAATCGTCCAGGTACGGGTAGACAAACACCTTGTTCTTCCTTAGGTGTGCCGCTACCACTGCCATACACTTCGAGAATGTTCTGGGCGCAGATTTCAGCCCGAATGGCAGCACTGTGTACTGATAATGGTTGGTGCCGACTTGAAATCGCAGAAACTTCCTGTGTTTGCATGTAATGGGCACATGGAAGTACGCATCCTGTAGGTCTATTGCACAAAGCCAGTCTCCCTGTTGCAACTGAGGGTAAATCTGATGCAACGACAGCATGCAAAACTTTTCTCTACGAATCCACTTGTTTGCCTGCCGCAAGTCCAGAATAGGCCTGAACTTGTTCTTGTCCTTCTTGCGAACCAGGAAGAACCGGGAGTACAGACCTCTTCCTTTTTGAAACAGAGGTACGTCTTCTATCGCCCTTTTCCTTAACAGGATATCGGCCTCCGCCTGGAGCTCGCGCAGTTAATACTGTGAGCTGACCGGAGGGATCGCTGGAGGAGGGCTGATGAACCGAAGACTGTATCCATTGCAAACAATATTCAGCACCCACTTGTCCTGAGTAATTTTTCTCCACTCTGCCAGAAAAAATTGAACGCTTCCCCCCACCGGAGCGGGTAACGGATGAAGGGGAAGTAACCGCTCAGGGTCGAGACCCGGCCGGGCCCTTGTTCGCGGTAGAGGACTGCTGTCCCCCTCTACCCTTTTGCCGTTTCTGAAAGGGTCTCCGGAACTGCTGCTGTTGTTGCTGCTGCTGTCCCGAAGACTGCCCCCGTCGTCTTCCTTGTGCACCGAACCGTCTTTGGAACGGTCGGTAGGACTTCTTCTCTTTGGGCTTCTCCAAGCCCACAGCCGTAAGGGTCTCCGCCTTCGCCTTCATGCGGGCCATCTCATCATCTGCGTGTTTTCCGAACAAGGTTTCCCCGGAAAAGGGCAGATTGGCCACCCGCTGCTGGGCTTCCGGCTTGAGTGACGTGAGCCGGAGCCAGGCATGTCGCCGCTGATTGATTCCATGGCAGTAACCATGTGCAGCCAACAGGGAGGCGTCCGCAGCCGCGCTGATGACCTGATTTGACACCAGCATCCCTTCCTTGAGGATCTCTTGGAAGTCCTCCCTCTTGTCTCTTGGTAGCAGTTCCACGAACTGTTGCAGGGAGTCCCACAGCGCCCGGTCATAATGTCCCAGCAGAGCTGTATCGCTGGATGCCTTCATGGCTGTGGAGGCGGTCCCACACGCCTTCCTTCCAGCCGAGTCGATCCATCGACTTTCTTTACCTGGCGGCACGGTGGATGACGGGAAGGTAGAGTGTAATTTCCTGGCCCCCGGCACTATCACTGAATCCGGTAGCGGATCTACTCTCAGAAAGGCAGGGTCCGAATCCGGGGCCCTGTACTTCTTTAGAAGTCAGGAGGGAGCGGCCTTCACCACCGCTGGTGTGAGGAACAGCTCCTCTGCAGGCTCAGCTAAACCAGGTACTAGTGGTAGAAGAGGGCGAGACAAATGCTTCTTGTGAAGCGTTTCGAATATCACGGACGTCGTAGGTGTTGGAGCCGTCACCGTGATACCCAACTTCGCAGCCCCCCCTCAGGAGAACCTCTTGGAATGTGGCAATGTCGTCCACTGGCGAAACCCTGGTCTCAGGGGAGTCCGATAAGGTCGGCGAGTAGGAATGGGTCCTGGAAGAGTCCGTGCGGGACCTAGACCCCCGCCTCCTATGGCGACGCCTTGATCTGGTGGAGGATCTATGACGACTCCTCGATCTTCCTCTCCGTCCGGAGCGTGAACGTGACCTCCTCGGCCTAGGGCGATCAACCGGTTCCACCGGAGCGGGTGACTTGGGCTTGGTCGGGGCCTTCGGTTTAGGCGTACCCTTGGGAGGCGTCGGAAGAACAGGCAACAAAGTCGACCTCGGTGGAATCGGAGGCGGCTTTACTGGCAACCCAGGTCCAGGTTGCGGTGGAGGTAACGGAGGAGGAGTAGGATTCCTCGGAGGGGGACCCCTCGGCAATGGAGGAGGGGGGAGTCACCTTCCCCGACTGGGTATACACTTCGGAATACACCGAGCCCAGTGAACCTCCTTCTCTACCAGCCTGGGACGTTGGCGAACCTCCCACGGCGTCAGGCCTCCTTCCACCTCTCTTCGACGTCGAAGAACGGCGACCAGACGGCGAGTGTCGGCCCCCTGAGGTTGAGCGTCTCCTCCTCGGCGTCGAACGCCTTCGCCTCGACGGCGACCTTGTTCGCCTCGACGGCAACCTTTTGCGCCTCGATGGCGACCTTCTGTGCCTCAACGGCGATCTTCTGTGCCTCAACGGCGATCTGCGCCTCGACGGCGACCTGTGCCTCGACGGCGACCTGTGCCTCGACGAGGACCTCCTCGACGATGAACGTCTCCTCTTCGCCGACGGCGAACGGCGGTGTCGCCTCGACAGCGAGCGCCGACGCCTGGCCTGTCGACGTCGATCGCTCGACGCCAACATCGACGAGGACGACGATGAGATAGTCACCGGGGACTTCGATGGTCTTGTAACATCCCTCGACGCCGGGCGTCGACGTCGCTTCGGCTCCGACGATGGGGAACAAACCGTAGTCATTCCTCTCGACGCCGTAGTGGGCGCAATAGACCCAGGCGGAGAATGGTGACGTTTGCTGGCCTTCCTGCCCCAGAGGCCTCAGCATGGGCAGAAGAAGCCCCTCCAGACCCACCTTGTGCCTTCATTCTTCTTTCCTCGAGGCCCTGAAGTCTGATCTTCTTTCTGTCCTTCAGGGTCCTGCCAGAGAAAGCTTGACAGATCACACACTCCTCTGGGACATGGGAAGATGGAAGACAGAGGATACACACCTCATGGGGATCCGATTTGGCCTTCTTCCTGGAGCAATTCGGGCATTTATCGAATAATGCAGGCATATTCGACAAAAAACAGAGTGCAAGAACCAAGGAGAAAGGCACCAAAGTACAATAAAATACTTAACTATGAGAAAAATTGTGAAAAATCACCAAAAACCCTTAAAAAGGGAGAGCTCAATGCTCCAGGGTCCTGCTTGCAGGAGCTGGAAAAAAGAACTGAAAGTAAAAGGGACCTGCAATGCTTTCTGGGATACTGTGAAGTTCTGGAAAGTTCTTTTAAAGGCACAGTATCCTGTTTTGAGCCACATAATGGCAGCCTATGGGCTTGTCTGTCCATGTCTTCCTCTCTATCATTCCAGAGGGTTTTTGCTGCTGAAGGCAAGGGAAATCTGGACAGGCTTTGCTGTTTGTGGATTTTTGGTGGAATTTCTAGTTGAAGTACTGGACAGTGTAGCCTGGTTATAGGCTGCATTATCTGTCTTTAAATTCTCTCTTAAGTGACTGTGCAGTTCTGCAATTTTTCGACACTTTAAGAGATTATTTTTGATTGCTCCGGGGTCCACGCACATGGGCTGGACTATTCACTAGATTATGACTATACACAGAGATCCCCTACTACAGAACCTTCCTTTTCCCTTCAAGTCATTTTGCTTTTGATTGGGTGCGGAACGCAGGCAGGTAGACCCTTTTGACAAAGCTGTGGCTCGTCTGTCAGAGAAAAAAATAAACGACCCCTTTTCCTAACAGTTGGAGAAGGAATTTCTAACTTGAGGCAGTGCATCTCTCCCCTGAGGTAGCCCAAACTGTCTCAGGAAGGGCAGCTCAGATGCATGACATGAACGTGATGAGATCATGCTGGGACCATGCCCCTACAGAAGTGAAGGGGTCTATAGAAATTTAAAAGGTGCAGGCCATGTGACTGACCAGTCCTGAAGATAAATACTGCCACCCTTGATCAGTACGTTAATGTTTCATATCGCCACCAAGCAGAACCTGTGCGCCACTACATAAGAGAAGTTAACTGAAAATCCAGGGATGAAACTGCTGCGGATTCACCACTCTGCTTGTATACTAATACCAAGAGCTGCTGTGCTACGCAGCCTGTAGAGAAAAGGGAGAATTTACCTGCCAACAGTAGGCTGGAACGTGCCTAGCAGAAGGAAGTGGCCTGATCAAACATTAGCAATCAGGGAAGCACAGTGGGAAACATACTGACAGAATGATACTGCAAAGGAGCCACCAAGCCTGCCAGGCAGAAAGAGGAACATGCAACACCAGACCCAGGACAAAGAGCTGCTCCCTAGTCTTCACAAATCAGGAAGACTCAACCTATACCACCCCCAACACTCTCCATACCCTGGGGCTGCCTGCACGTCCTTCTCAAGCGGTCTCTTAGGAGACTCAAGAATCAGGACTGAAACCTCTAGACCACAGCTTTCCAAACTTTTTATGTTGGTGACACACCTTTTTATGAAAAAATTTTGAGTAACACGGTAACGCGCGCGAGCGCAACGAGAAAGCCCGAACCACCCAAGGGGTTCCCCCGAGAAATTTTTGAAAAAGTAGTGGGCAAATGGTGCTTTTTCAAGCACATTTGAGAAAGCAGGAAGGTTAATAAAGCAATTGTTAATCTGGTTTAACAAAGCCAGTGACTGGCAAAACTGAGTGTAAGCAAGGTTAGGTTTGTGCAAGCAACCTGCACCACAGTTTGGAAAGAGGTGCCTTAACCCCATGATATATTTTAAAACCCAGACTTTGCCACCAATTAAGCAGAACAGATTACTGCCTGATTTCTCCTTATTGACAATTTCTTTGTGGTAGGGTTTTAAAAAATAAAGCGCTCATGCACAAGCACCTTGCACCATCGGTATGTCACTTTTTCGCATGGTTAAATTGATGCACTGGCGGCACAAAGGACATGTAAATAGGCCCTTAACTGTTTAACTGAGGCCCAGATTTTGTGTCTGGCTTGTGTCAACTGTTTCACTGAGTGAGGGATGGCTACCACCCTAGGCATGCTAAAATAATTATGCTTATCACCTGTTTTTTCTGATATGAGCCATTGCTTTTTCTGAGAATGACTATACCAGCTACCTTGACATTGGCCTCTTCTCTGATCTCGTGAAGAAACAGCTGGTTCAGAATACAGGAGCTACATCCATCATCTTCCACCTCTAAGTCATCAATCACGTCCAGCCAGCAACATTTAGTGTCTGGCATTTGCTCTTAGAGTTGAAATCTGTGCACTGTGCGTTACCCCAAGACCTCTCTTGGACCCAAGATAAAATCCAGTCTTTAACATAGAATCAGCTGACCCCTTTCCTTCACAACCCTTGGATAACAACATTACTATCTGCCTCACAAATCTGCTAATCTGCTGTTTAAATCCCTCCACTAATAATTCTCTGACACAATCTTATTTTTAGGTGACAAACCTGATGACATTTTTTCTTCTGCACAATTTCTGATACCTTATCAAACACGTCTGATAGATAGAAAGGCACTTTTAAATACAAAACAAATACTTCAGCCACAGGCATGCCCTTTTAGATTGCTTAGCCACCCCAGCTCCAATCTGGTACTAACAGATTTATTTTCATTGATTGTACCCGTGCTCTAGAATTCACTTCTGGATAACGTCAAGGAGGTGGATTTTCAACTGCATGCAGAAAGAAATGAGTAGTTGCAGGGTTAGGAGGAACCGTACTTTTGGGTGTCAGTGCGGAAACTCAACATTGAGGCACAGATGAGTAAAGCCAGTGCTGTTCAATGAATTTGTTTTTAATAGGAGAGAGCTTTTCCATTCAGTTTATCGCAGTAGGTTCCCCATGAGCCTTTTAAATAATGAACATGAAGTTCAAATATTGTTTGACGTATTGGCTACTGTCTTAGGTTATTATAAGGTTTTGCTACTTGCTACTTGTTTTCGCCACGTTTAACTCATAGCTGCGAGTTGAAGTTTCAGTGAGCGTGCAGGAAATGAAAGTACACCAATAATAATATATAACCGAGAAGCCCTGGGTTCTGCCTTCTGCGCGCACGTCCTTGTATTTATGCTGTCTGGCTCCCCGTCGGAGAGGAGCAGCATACAGAAGATTTAGCGATTTAAAAGTGCCCCAAAATGTCCCAGCAATGTCACAGGCTCAGGGCCGTGAGCAGCACTCCAGGAGGGGGAACAGGGGGGGGTGTCAATACTTACTGGAGCTCCTGTCCACAAGGCTCCTCTCTGCAGCTGCTCCGCCTATCGCCATGCACGTAGCGATCACAGAGAGGGGGCTCGAGTTGCATTCCCCCAATATCGGCTGGCCTGCAGATGTCATCACGTCGCATCACGCGACACACCTACGTGTGGGTTGCGACACTAACGTGTCGCGCCACACAGATTGGAAAGCTGTGCTGTAGACTATGGTTCTGTGCAATCGAACTGCAGAGAATCTAGTTATAAAAGCGGATACTTTGTTGTTGAGTTTGAGTGCCAAAGTCCTGTGGCCCAGGACACTAGTGATAAGCAGTAGTTGATAGTTATATCCCATTAACCTCGGACTGCCCTAGATGTTCCAGAAGAGTCATCACAGCCATCAACAGAGCAAACTTTCTTCACAACCACAGAGCAAGTGGAACACAAGTAACAGCAGCATAGACTTCCTATACACACAGAAAAGAGGGATAGATCTGGCAAGCGGCAGTACAAGCTCTGCACTTCCGGTCACCTGAAAGACCTCCACTGGCTCCCCGTCAACAAGAGAATAACGTTCCGTCTCCTCACCCACGCACACAAAGCCCTCTACGACCTAGGACCCGAATGCCTCAACACGCGCCTGTCCTTTTACATCCCCACCCGCCAACTACGATCGTCCAGTCAAGCCCTCGCCGCAATTCCGCGCATCCATAGATCCACCATGGGGGGGGAAGATCCTTCTCCTACTTAGCGGCCAAAACCTGGAATTCTCTCCCCACCCACCTCCGCCTTACACAGAACCACCTCTCCTTCAGAAAGCAACTAAAAACTTGGATATTCGATAAGTAAAGTACCCCCCTCCCTCAAGCGCCTTGAGACCCTCTGGGTGAGTAGTGCGCTATATAAATTCTGAACTTGAACTTGTGTTAGCACAACACAGAGAGGGAAGCAGATCTCCAGTGCACAGGAGTAGCAGCAAGGATTGAAGGGGAGAGGGATTCCAAGGAGGTGATGGGCTCTTCAGACAGGTGCACATTGAGTAGCTCATGGAGCAAACTGCGACACAAACTTGCTGTGAGTGGAGTTGGAGTCTTATCAGCCAACCCTCGCCTTGGAAAAGGTCCACCTGCCAGCAGCGATTCTGAATCCAAGAGTATTCTGGCTGCCTCAAACCTGGATACTGGTTCAAAAAGATGGGCAGATACCCGTAGAGTGACAGTGTGTGAGGGAGACTGTTCCCTGGGGTACCTTTATTTCTATACTTAAGTTGGCCACCTTCTAACACTTCTTATGTGTTTACATTTGGTCTGTCAACCACCTAGAGGCAGCCTAAAGGAGGCGTCCATATTGCAGACATGTCTAAAGTGAATGTATGGGATGATGTTAGAGGCAGGGAATAGGCACAGAAGAGCCCCCAAAAAACTAATTTATCAAACTGATTACACTCTACAGAGGAGCACAACATTGCAGATGAGGCTACCTGGGATCACATCAATGCAATCCATTAATGGCTGGGCACGTGGTGATGCACTGGTTTCCATTACAGAATAATACACAGTGGGGCAGCTATTGGGTAGTAAGTCCAGATGGGGTGAAGGATTACAGTAATGGAAAAATGAGAGCTAACAGAAAGAAAGGGACAAGGAGAAAAGCAAGAAGAAAGATCATATAGAGGCAAGGATCATAATGAAAGAAACAGTGACAGAATAAGAGAAGGTGGAAAGAGATGGCAAGGAAAAAGAGGAAGCAGTAGCCTGCCCAATAATAAGGGGAGGGGAAAAAGAACACCAGCACAGAGGAGAGACAAGGCGAGTGGGAACGCAAAGAAGGAAGCAGGGAATAAGTGAAATGAAGATTTAAATAGTGGGCTGATAAGCAGACAGAAAGAGAAAGCACAAAAGAGAGGATGGAAAACAGAAGAAGACTGAATGCATGAGACACACTAACAAGCTTGGGCTGTCTGTTCACCTTCTGATGTCGCCCAGCGATGTCAGCACTGATTGTGCACACAAGGGCAGAGATGTCATCCACGAAACGGTCAGGGAATCGGCCAGATCGTGGTGTCTCCAGCTTGTCAGAAAGGTAGAGGTGGTGCGCCATGCTCTTCACCTGTGGGCAGGAAAGCATGGACAGGTTAGCAAGATGCACACTTCCGTAAGATTGGGGCCATTCAAGGGCAGGAGTCTGGCTAAGAAACAAGTGTACGCTACACTGGGGATGCAAAAGGAGCTCAATGGCTGAACCCTTAGGAGAGGAGACAAGCCAGTGCCTCAGAGGCAGCAACTGGCCCAACAGTCAGCCAGCCCTAACAGGAAGCAAAAAGGCTTTGTCAAATGGAAGGCGGACTAGCAGCTGGAATAAACTGGCATAAGGCAGATACCTACCATCAGCTGGAAGAAGAACCACGCTTGGTGCAGAGCCGTCTCACGCACAACACTATTGCTCACCACCCACTGCAGAGCTAGGTCCTCATGAAGAAGCTGCATGAGTGAAGGAAAAATGACTTGGTTAATGCTGAGGATTATAGAGACAACCAATATATAGACTACCCATCCGCATGCACAACCAAGAATCTAACGCCATTGAATATATGTCCCAAAACACCAAACCAGGCATCTTCTAAAGCATGTGGTTAGACTTACACCACACTACGTACAACAGTGACCGCCCCTTCCCCAAAGCCCAGGAACCCAGTAGCCAAAGAGCCTTGTAAAAAGAGGGCCTTTTCCAGCACATTGAAAACCAGGTCACAATTAAAAATGTCATCATGCACAAACTGTAAATGTGTTTTAAAAGCTGACCCACTGCACATTTTAGACAAGTCTTTGTACTTTTTATGGGAAGACTGTGGTTATGTAATTTACTTTGCAGTGGAATTTCTGACCCCTACTGGCCCCCTTCCCAGCACTTTCGTCTAGACTTCTGCAAGTCCCGTTTGAATGGTGTGCACAAGAACACAAGAGAATGGAGGTGACGGTGAGGAGACAGATGAGATGTGATGGGGGACATGAAGACTACTGCTCGGATCCAGATCTGTTGCACTTTTTTGTTGTGTGAAAAGGCATGCAGTCATATCCATGTAGGTGTCCCGTGTCCTTATGTTTAGTCATTCTTTACCTTTGGATCCTTCTTTTGGGTCTCTGTGTCCAGAGTTATGTCAAAGACAAATGTGTGTACGCTTGCTTCCCCGTGTCCCTTTTGGCTGACTCTAGCCTACTCTACAGGTCCCTGTCCAGAGCTCAGAGAAAGGAGTCAAGCACTGCATTGAAAGTATACATAGCTTACGGGCACTTCCCGCTAATGTTGCCCTTTTCTCTGGAAAGAAGCAGTGTGTCAGTTTCCAGTTATTGGGCATGTAATGATAACTGCAAAGAATAATGCATGGTGTGCAACTTAACACATGCACACAAAAATGCTATGAATTGGACTAGTTTTAAAATGTACATAAATTGACAAAATTAAGAGATTTTAGTGATCTCAGACGTATGCGTGTGTCTGTAGAAATCTGTGACTTTGTGTTGTAAGTTACTTGTGTCCCAGAACAACTAGTGTATATGTATCGGAGCAATGCGACCTCCCATGTACAATAAAGAAAAGCTTTCATACAAGAGTGCAGAGGTTTTGCAGAGACCTTATCTTTACTGAAGCACTCATTAAACCCTACCAATCAGCACTGATTGCTTATGTGCACTGAGACAAAACCTATTGCATGTGTGTGCGTAAAGCAGACTATCACAGACCCTAAATTCTGGCTACCTTCTTGAACGTTGCCCTCATCTGGCCGGATGCCATGAACGATGAGCTCTCGATACAGGCCGAAATACGGTTCGGACTCCGCTCAGTAGCCTGCAAAAAGTGACATGGGAGATGGAAGAAGAGGAGAAAGATGGCGAAGAAACGAGATGTTAACCAGGATGAGGTGCAGGATGTAAAAAGACAAAATGAGGTGAAACCAAGACTTGCACCCAGGGAAAGTCACTCTTAGTAGCAAGCACTGCAGCCATCCAACTCAACACACCACAAAGGATTACACAAGCATCATGGGAATACTAACACACACACATATGCCAGCTTCAAGGAACGTCTCTTAGGCAAAAACAATGTGGGCAACTTCAGCGAAAACACAGGGAATGTTTTCGAAAATGGACAGACTAATTAACATTTACACAAATTTACTTGTATCACACAAGGTTCGAAGCACCCCCTCAGAGGCAAAATTCACACAGATAATTTAGGGTGTGGGAAGCTGATGAGCAAGGAGTGGCCAACACATTTATGAACTCATACATAAAAGCCCACAACCAGGGAGATTATTTGTAGGAGCTTACATGTAAGAACCCATGGAAAAACAACCCACCAAAAACATTAAGACTAGCGAGATTATCTGCCCGGATCAGCAAAGAAGGTATCAGGCTTCTGTAGAACAAATACGCAGTCACATGTTCGGACCACAAACCCAAAATGCACTTAGGAACAATTACGAAAGGTAGATTGACAAAGAAATAAATTGAGATGTGTGGGAACCTCTTTATCTATGCACATTTATTAGCCTTTATGAAAGGTACTACAGCCGTTGTGGAAGGGTTACAGTTTAAAACCAGTGATGACCACCATCAAGTGGAGGTAATCAAGGGGTCATGTATTAATATCCTGTCTGCACCCTCCTATTATATAACTAGCAGACATATTCCTAAACACTGGAACCTTGGCAGTCACCTTGCAGCTCAGGCAGAGCACACTGCCAAATTGAACTAAGAGAAAAACAAAGCCATGGGGTTGTTACAAACTGCACATTGAACAAGCATTGGAAATGCAATAGGTCTCGCACCATTAGAGTTAGTGCTTTTAGAATTGTTTATGGGTTTTTTTTGTAAATGTTTAGCATTTTTGTTTCCTGTAGCCAATGCTAAAGAATTACAAATAAAAAAAGCCATAAACATTTCTAAAATCCCTAACTGAAATGGTCTGAGACCTATTGCACTGTGTGAGGGTGAGGGGTTGAGGGTGAGTGAGGGTGAGGGTGGGTGAGGGTGAGTGAGGGTGAGGGGTTGAGGGTGAGTGAGGGTGAGTGAGGGTGAGGGGTTGAGGGTGAGTGAGAGTGAGGGTGAGTGAGGGTGGGTGAGGGTGAGTGAGGGTGAGGGGTTGAGGTTGAGGTGTTGAGGGTGAGTGAGGGTGAGGGCGAGTGAGGTGTTGAGGATGAGTGAGGGTGAGGGTGAGGGGTTGAGGGTGAGGGTAGGTGAGGGGTTGAGGGTGAGTGAGGGTGAGGGTGAGTGAGGGTGATGCTGAGGGGTTGAGGGTGAGTGAGGGTGAGGGTGAGTGAGGGGTTGAGGGTGAAGGGTTGAGGGTAAGTGAGGGTGAGGGTGAGTGAGGGTGAGTGAGGGTGAGGGGTTGAGGGTGAGTGAGGGTGAGGGGTTGAGGGTGGGTGAGGCGTTGAGGGTGAGTGAGGGTGAGTGTGGGTGAGGGTGAGTGAGGGTGAGGGGTTGAGGGTGAGTGAGGGTGAGTGAGGGTGAGTGTGGGTGAGGGTGAGTGAGGGTGAGGGTGAGTGAGGGTGAGGGTGAGTGAGGGTGAGGGGTTGAGGGTGAGTGAGGGTGTGTGAGGATGAGGGGGTGAGGATGTGAAGGCGCGTTTGGCAGTGTATGTTTTAACGCTCGGAATATCATAATGAACCCAGACATGACAGTCTCCAGCCAACAGCTGTAAATAGTTAGTCAAGTAAGCTAATGTTTGAGAGAGGCAGGCCCAAACCAAACTCCATGTATATTGCTAGAGCAATGCTTGACAGTTCTGCTGTTTAAAACCCAGCACAGTTCTAAAACAGTTCTGAAAAAGCTAAGAAGTCTGGCCTTTTTGCTTTGCCAATGCTGGTTTACATTGCTTTGGTAAAACGCCATTGTTGAAAGATGTGCCCAGCCACTCGTCATTATGTAAAAATTAAATTACCTTAATGCAAAAATATATTTTCTGGGCACAAAAAAAAACAAACTCCGCCATTGAAGCCTCAAGCCTAAAACGGAACTACTTTGTGTGCGCATGCGCTCCTTGTGAGAGGGTGGACTGCTGAAACTCCGTGAACATATCCAGTCTCGATCTGCTCGATCCACCGCCCCCTGCTGTAGTGAGCAGTGAATGACAACAGCAGACCAATGGAGAGGGGTGGCTGACTGAAGACCCTTGTAAGTATGTTATATACAATTTTACTAAAAATGAAATAAGTCTTGGCTAATGCCACACCTAAAATCACCCATTCATTTGGGGGGAAAGTCTCAGATCATGTAAAGACAGCTTGTCAGGCAGAAGGATTAAAACAACTGCAAGTTATTGATGCATCTTTAAAACTGCATAGGAATAATTCAGCTAAACAGACATTAAGATGACAACAAAAAGCAAAATGTGTGCATCAGACACATGGGCGCAAAAGAGAGGAAGAAAAGACAATCTGTGCAGAGGCAAGAGGGAAACAGACTGGGTGGGCGTCAGCTTCCGAGACAGAAAGGGGGAGACACAGGGGCGGAGACGGCATCCGAAAGAGGACTAACACAAAAGCATTGGGCATGCACACATCACAGGAGGCAGGAGGAGAAAGGAGACACGGGGCTAGTTCATCAGAGACCAGAGGAGAAACAGAGCTGCGCGTCGCAAAGGCGAAGAGAGAGGCCTTTGCCTGCAAAAAAACATTAATTGGAGAACAAAACAAACGCACACGGCAGGTTAACGAGGCAGAGAAGAAAAAAAATAAACAAACAAGACGGAGGGAAGAGAGGGGAGGGGGGAGGAGAAATGCGACACGGCGGGAAGGGGAGGGGGCGGAGCGGGTTAAATTAAACAAACGAGACGGAGGGAAGAGAGGGGAGGGGGGAGGAGAAATGCGACACGGCGGGAAGGGGAGGGGGCGGAGCGGGTTAAATTAAACAAACAAGACGGACGGAGGAGAGGGGAGGGGGGAGGAGAAATGCGACACGGCGGGAAGGGGAGGGGGCGGAGCGGGTAAAACAAGACGGACGTGCACGCGCTTTTAAGCTCAATGCGCATGCGCATTGAGCTTAAAAGTCACGGGCACTGCAAGGAATCGCCACGATTCCTTGCAGTGGATAAAGAGTGGATAAGTCCCCATAGTCTCGCTTGCTCGATGCGCATGCGCATCGACAGGCGAGACCTAAAAATGACCCATTTATTAGTGTCAGATATTAAAAGCGCAAAAAAAGTTTTTAGCATCTTTGTTTTCATGCAGTGATATATACATATCTCAACCAGAGCTCGCACCTTTTTTTCT
The DNA here is from genome assembly GCF_964263255.1 of Lissotriton vulgaris. Classification (NCBI taxonomy): domain Eukaryota; kingdom Metazoa; phylum Chordata; class Amphibia; order Caudata; family Salamandridae; genus Lissotriton; species Lissotriton vulgaris. The sequence continues at coordinate 1,036,118,791 of NC_141685.1, forward strand.
TTTCTTTTTTGCAGTGTTATATAGCGTGAACTCGACCCAAAGGTATTGGAGCGTTTTACATGAGCACCAGTTGCATTAGACAAGGACACATTCATTTTTGGTAGGTACGGGGAGATTAAGTGATATGCCCAGAATAACAGGATGGTGAACAGACGCAGAGATTCAAACCAGGTTCCCCAGCACCAAAGTCAGCAGCTCTGGCCACTATGCCACATTCTCTCCCCACATATTCTGGTAATTGGCAAGGAACAAGAAAACCAAGACATTGTACACATTCCTGGTACCTAGATAGCAATGGAAGGGTTAGCACTGCTTTATGCAGTTTATGTGAAAATCCATACAAAAACAGACATTTGTGCTTCATATTCATTACTCCCAGAAGCCTCCTTCGCCATACCAGATGCTTCTGTTTTTTTGTGTTATCCTGTTAATACATTTGCAACCCAAACTGGCCTTTTGAGATAAAGGTCCTGTACAACACTGTTCCCTGTATCTGACCCAGGCTCTTTTCTCCTTCCCTTTTTCAGTCGGAGCTGGAAATTCAAACAGCACCTAGTGGCTTTCAATGCTTCGCAAGATACAATCCCCCCTCGCCAGACTTTTACAAGAAAACTGAAATGTGATCAGCAGCCCCTTGCTAACAAAGTCTCCAGTGAATTTCTAAAGCCTTGTCAGCATCCTCCTCACTTCAGTGTCTGGATCTCAATCCTCCAGCCATATAAATGCAGGAAACACACTTCAACTGTGGTGTAGGCGTCCTCACTATCCATCTGGTGCCATGGAAACCAAACACATCCTAATGGATCCCTCTTTGCTTGTTGTGATTAATGTTGTGAGCCAAACTGGAGCATGAACATCAGAATACATCCACTTAGCAGTTACAATGTTTGCATGTGTTACTATATGTTTTGTCCCTTTCTTTCCAATGGCCCTCTCCTTCCCTTCCATCCTCTGCATGCCTCCTCTTTCTGAGCTCAACCTACTCTGTCACATGCACGTTTGCCTTAGTCTCTATTATTGTATTTCTGCAAACTGCACACAAGTCACTTACACCACAACCTCTCCTCCCCTGAAAGTCAAACCCCTGTCCTCTAGCTCACCCAATAAGCCCACCAACCATCTGCATGAGCTCACATACAACCACTGCCCCCTTTAATGATCACAGCTAACACATTTCTAATTTAATCTGCCACAAAGAAACAAGTGAATGCATGGACTCGTTTGCTTGAGCACATACAAATAATCCCAATCCCAATAAACAATGGCTAACCACTAACCTTTTGTTCCGGAGTACTGTCCGGCATAAAACGGTTTCAATGCCTCAGCAGGGGTAATAAACATAATTACAATTACTCCTACATAAGGTTTCTCCTTGTTCGTCTACCCCTTTGGGACTATTGTGACTAGCCCCCTCACTTGCAGCCCTCAGATTTGTAATATTTCTCAAGTCCTTGAACTGCGAAAACAGATAGTTGAACATCAACATGTTGACCGTTGATTTCTTCAAGAAATCATTTCTTTCCTAACATTTTTCATACTTGCAATCAATAACCAACGATATTTAAATATACATTAACCCTAGAACTTACAAAGGTCACAATTTTAATGCTGTTAATAAAAAATACATACAAAATGAGTAACCCTAACATACAACGTACGAACAAATTACTTACCTTCGTTAACGCTCTTTCTAGTGGATACTCTAACTGCAGATTCTTCACCTTGTGAATATCCCCAGGTGCCAGGCAAGATTCAGAGATTTTACTTGGGATTGATCCTGCATGCGGGTAGGTGGCATTGTGCGGCTCCGGGTCAGCTTTGTTCTGCCCCAGAAGAGATGCTTGAGTCACCAGCATTGTGTACTGAGATCAGATTCTTTCTTAACTCTGGCTGCATTATCGGACCCAGAGATATGACAGTGAACAGGTCTCTAATCTGGAATCTTTTTATGGGTGGTGAATATGAGCCCATTCCGCAGAATGGGGAGAAGAGAGAGCAGTGAGGAATATGCAGTTAGACTATCAACAAGCAAGGGCGTTACCAAAGGTAAGTAATTTGCTCTTCCAATGGATACTTATAACCGCAAATTCCTCACCTTGTGGATATGCCAAAGCAGTATCTCCAAAGGTCAAGTATCCATGGAATGACTCAAATCAGTCTACATCGGGAGGGTGCATCCTGGGGCATCCCAATAGCGGACACAATCCACTGCGTCTCTATGTACGCGGACGATCTATTATTGTTCGTCCCGGACAAAACCGCGGACCTCACCCCCATATAGACAGCCCTATCCGAATTTGCGGAGGCCTCCGGGCCTTCGAGTGAATTGGGAGATATCCGTGATATATCCTCTGCATCAGTCCCTTGGGCCACGAGAGATCAGGATTGGCACGCAGAGCCTCTCTTGGAGCACGGGCGCCCCCCGTTATCTCGGAATCCACCTTTATCACTCACCTGCCGACATATATACTGTAGAGTACTCTCCAGTATCCGCGCCTCGGTAGGCTTCTGGAAGAATCTCCCACTTGCCCCTATCGACCGGGTAGCATTGGCAAAAATTATCACAGTTCCCAGACTGTTGTATTACTTCGCGAACCTTCCGGTCGTCCCATCCAGACAGTTCTTTCGGGAGCTAGATATGCTCCTTCGATCACTGGTGTGGGGTAGTGGCCGACATAGAAGCGCCCTCACTAAGCTAAAGCTACCCACCACACAGGGAGGTCTGGGTGCCCCGGACCTCGAGTCGTACTTCCTCGCAGCCCAACTCCAGTGGCTGTCATACTGGACAGCGGGCAGACACTCCGGAGAGACCCTTACTAAACAAGGTCCCATCCCAACGCCAGAGCTCTGCCGCTTGTTACTCCCCGGCGGCAAACCCCGCCGGACTTACCCCCTACAAGTGTCGGTGGCACGCCAATGCATGCAACGAATACATCGTATGGCAGTGTCGATTCCCTGTTACTCCCCACGGCTTCCGCTCGTGGGGTGGCCCTACAGGGCAACATACTTCACGAATGCCATGCTGAGCGTTTGGGTGGAATTGGAAATCACCGAAGAGGAGGCACTCTTCGCGGACGACCAGCTTCGCCCATATGATCGCCTCATGGAAGATTACGGCCTCCCCCCAGGGCAGTTCTTGACGCACCGCCGACTCATTGACTGCTATCGCCCGCACTGTGACCTTACAGCCGGCGAACTCGCAACACACCCTGTAGTGCACACCATCCTCTATATGGCCAGAGGCAGACACTTAGTCACTTGGCTGTACAAGTCAATCAAAGAGAGTTCCCTACACACACTGCGGGCCACCTGGGAGGACGAGATCGGGCGACAACTTCACAACCGGGAATGGGATAGAGCGCTAGAATCCCCAAAGAAAGTGTTGAGAAACGCGCGATTTAAAAACATACAGTACTACATTTTACATAGAGCCTATCAGACCCCGGCACGCTACGCTTCCTTGACCCTGCTATTGGCCAAAAGAAATATTGCCATGCACTGGCGCACAACCACAGGTCCCCCATTCGAGGCATGGGTGGGAGCAGTGAAAAAGTGGGCTACAGCGGAGGAAGACACCCTGAGGGAGGAAGAGGCGAAAAGTCAGCCTAAACACCCTATCTCCCTAGAATGGGCCATGCTATCTCACCAATTTGAGCTAGCCCACACACGTGCCCCCCCCGCACACGTCCCAAGATACAGCTGTCCCCCCCCTACAGCATCACCATCTCCATAAAGTGTGTGTCACCGGACCACATCCGCCCCCCGCTCTCGGCTCCACCCTCCTCCAGTCCCCCCTCCCCCTCATATTAACCTCCCCACAGATGAGCTTTGAACAATCTGTCTGATTCCGCCCTTCTCACTCAGTCTTCACCCCATTACCTCCTCCTCTCCCCCTCCCCCTAGTTGCTTCCAACACTCCCTCTCCCGCTACACTCACTCCCGGGTTCCTCCTCCCCTAGTTATTTCCCGCGCGCACATGGCGTCCACCATCAGTCAATACATGCCGCTACCTCACTCTATATGTGCATATAGATTGTTTCCGGACTACATATTCGTATCATTGTAACATCTTTGCTTGAATAATATGGTACTGTGCATGCTTTATATGTATACAAAGCTAATAAAAATTATTTTTAAAAAAAGTATCCATGGAATGGCTCAAATCAGAAAATCCTGGCTAGGAAGCCAATAATGATGCCCAAATGTCCAGACCAGCCACACCGCGTGCCAACGCAGTGGTAGCAGCCTTCTCTCTTTTCGAACAAGCTATCAGATCTTTCGGAGGCATTTTTTTAGCCAGTGCATAAACAGAGAAGAAAATACCTTTACATTGCCCTTTTCTGCACTGATTTGCCCTTTTTTGCTTCTTCGAAACCACCAATGTAGGAAACTGGCTCTGTATATACTATACCAAAGTGAAGTATAATGTGCACAGAGTCCAGTGGAACCCCATAGGTAGGCAGAGGGAAAGTTAGATAGCACCTCACTCTCTATTTGTGGCAGTATGGTCGAGCAGTAAGGCAGTATCAGAGGAAAGTGTTAAGCGTTTGTTCTACAAACTAGTCAGCTAATGAATTCACACACTCAGACTGAACCCAATTGTTTTTGTATAAAAATATTCTTTTAGCTATTTTATTTCCTTGAACCAAGCAAGCCTGGCACAGGTAAGTGATAAGTACTTTGCAGTAAATATACAGATTGTAACACAGTTTAGATTGCAAATGTAAATGTAAATGTACTTTGATTTGATAACAGTAGTGTTACTGATAATGCAAGGCTTTTCAGTACATATACATATACTTTGAATGGGATTTTCAGTCAGATTTCAGGTAAGTAACTGTTGAGATTACTTTTGTTACACAGAGTAGTATACCTGGATACTACTCTGGAGCATTTCCTGTAAACAGGTAAGTAAAATCGCCTTTGTTACACAGTACAATTTTAAAGAATATCTTTAGGTTTTCAAACTCCACACTTAGAAACTTTTCACAGAAAAACAGTCAATGTTATCCTATGGAGGAAAATAGTGTTATCGGTTTTGAGGTAAGTATTCGGTAGTTGGAGTTGAGGTTCAGGGGGTAGACTCAGAGGTCCCCCAAGGTCAAGGATGCACTCTAGTAACACCCTCAGCGGCACTAGGGCAGCCGGGTGCAGACTGCTGAGGCATAATGTTATCCAAAAGGGGATGGGGGCCTCCGGTTGGTGACTGCTGACGAGCAGGACACTGGGTTGTGGGAGCAAAGCTCCTGGACTTACGCTCAGGGCAAATGGAGGTTTAGGCCAGCACAAAAGTTAAACCCTCAGCGGCCCTTTGGGCGGCCGGGTGCAGAGTGCTGTTTTGGTGTCAAAAGCCCTGTGGCTGTCAATGGGGAGTCTCCGGTTCGCAAAAGCACTGCAGGCTCGGGGCGAAGGTCTTCTGGGTGCAACCACCACTTCGAGAGGTAAATTGGGAAGAAGGGGGTTGGTTAGGCACTGTCGGTTTGGCCACCCAAGGCCGTGGAGCGTCGGGTGTAGGGTTGCCTTTTGGGGGAGGATCTTCTTACCAGCGCCAGGTCGTTGTTGGGGGGACCTTCGGGATTTAGGCTGCAGGAGTCTGCTTGAGGCAGGTCAAGGGTCGCCGATATCGGGTCAGGATTGCCGGGGGGACCTCGTCTTGGTGTTTGTCCACTCGAGCTCGGGCCATAGAAGGCGGGTGCAGAGTGGTGCGGATTCGCGGTTTCTGGCTGGGGCCAGAGTTTGCAGATGAACACATCCGGTGTTCACGGGAGACAAAGTCTTTGTGGTTGAAGGCAGGCAGGCCCTCCGGGGGTTTCGAGGTTGCTGGCTGCAGGACACACAGGAATTTCGCAGGAGCAGGTTCGAGGTGGAGACAGGCCGGAAGGGCTGGGGCCAAGACAGTGGGCGTCTTCCTCTTGTTAGCTTCTGCACAGCTGTTCGGTCCTTCTTCTTGTAGTTTCTTCTTGTCTGAGGAAGCAAGTTTCAGGGGTGCCCCTAAATACTAGATATAGGGGCTTTACAGGTAAGTAAAAGGTAGAGACCAATGGGTCCCTTCCCTGGGGTGGGTACACCCCCTATTATGCCACCCTCCAGTGGGCAGTAGGTGTTCTTTGTTGTATTGTTGTTATTTTATAAAAATCAATAACAATTATTTAAACTGAAAAAATTGAGGCACCTTTAAATCACTCATAGGTAGCAGGCTAAATCTTCGACTTGTCCATGTTTAACAAGTTCTAAATTCATGCAAGAAAACTTATCATTCTGTTTACTCTGTTTAGAGCACTTGAAAAGTTTAGTCTTTTTAACAATGTTAGGACGTCCAGAGCAGAAGGAATAGCACCAATACTAGAACTGAGAGATAATGTCACTGGAACATAATAACAGATATTGCACAAGAAATAAACATACATACCGCTGCTAAGTTCACTGTGTGGTGTGGAGAAGGACCAATAGTCCTGTATACCCCTTACAATGTATGCCAGAAAAGCATGTGTAAAAATACAGACATAAAAAATACTTTAACCAAGATCTTTGAATCTATTTGGTGAACACACCCAGAATTTCTTCCATAGCACAGCCAACATAGTCCCCAGAAGCTAAATCCATGCCACATTCACAGAATATCCATATGAGATAACATTTTAATAAAATCTGGCACCAACTGGCCACCAAGGACATTCATTAGACATTCCAGAGGGTGCATGTTGGAGTCACCGAGCTGTAGCCAAATGGAAGATTCAAATGCAAGAATGGCTGCAAAAGAATGTGTAAAGACTCAAATGCTCCAACAAACACTAGTCATTATTTGGTACATATCAAAGGCCCTAGGTCTTTCCTACTCAGCCACCACCTGGAAAAGGATCTGAGAAGTCCTGGTGTCTTCATGGATCCGAGTCCTGTTATTTTGCCACTAACTGATGCAAAAGATCTCTTTCAGCTACAACAATCTTGCAAATTCTTCTCTTTTGATCACTAACCCCCGTCGCCACAACTTTGGCTATCTTTACCTACAAAAATTATTAATGAAACAGGGGGCACTCGGGACTCCAGAATGAGGCAGCAACACTTACTTTTGGGGCTGAGAAGTAGTTCTAATAATTATTTTGGTACTCTGCTCAACATATCAAGGTGACTTACTGTCTCAGCTATAAGGTCCAACATGAGAGAGGGGAGTTTTCTTACTTAAGAGATTTTACTCAAATATCTCAAACATTAGAAACAAACCATAACATTACAGGTTTTGATAAGAAACCCTGGGAAGTACTTGTATAATTCCTTAATTAACCACACACAATGTTGTACAGATTAATGTGAACTGTATCAAGCTGCTGAAAGACAGATCTGCTGTTGACCACTAGTATGGGCAGCCAGACTTACTAGTAGGTGGACCTACTGGCGTCATTCATCTGTAAATGGCTCCAGACAAGTGAAAATGTTCACAGATGATAGCTGGTCAACAGGTTGTAGATTCTGGCTATGGAACAACTAAGAGATGCCCCAAACACATTTGAGTCAAACCCAAGAAGAGCAGCATCACTCATAGCTGAGGCATCTTAGCTGTGCATTCTGTGGGCACGAGGTACTCCAACAAGGTTTTAGGAGAGAATGATGTTTAGCTTGTGGACCTAAAGTGGTAGTATGCTTCTTCGAAACCTGCAGGTGGTTTGATGTACAAAAATAGGAGCAAAAGTGCAGGGAGAGCACAGACTTTCGAACACTGGTACTTGGGATCGCTGCTATCCCTATGCGTATCTTCAACCTCTTTCAGGAAACCATAGCAATCTAAGCATCAATGCTGTCAACTTAATCATAAAGAAGTAAATACAGAGTCTTCAACGGGCAGCTAGCACCGAAACTTAGATAAACATCCATGTCATTTTTTTCAAGACTGCTGAGATTCTGGCAACTACATTTTGGGGTCCACTCACCCACTAGACAAACTAGATGAAGGCACTTTACCTTAAACCTGACCCAATTCTGGGGTCCACACAAGATCAAATAATTTTTTGTGTTACCACATATTTTTTCAGCTTTTCTCGCCTCCTAGCCCATGAAATCTCAAAGCACTCACATTCCAGCCCCAGTAACTTAGGACATGCTCACTGCCAGGCCCATACTTATTTGAGGCACTCTCAGACCTGCTCTAACCATCGCTGGGATCAGAGCACAGAACACCAGACACTGAATTCATGGAGCTCAAGAATGGGAATAACCAGAGAGGAGGAAGAGGATGAAATGGCAATGAAGGAGGAGTGATGGTCGATGGGTTCTTGACAGAGATAAGAATTCGATACAGGGTGGAGGGTGCGAGGGCGCAGCCCCACGGTCAGGACGTGAAATTGGCACCTGTTTGAGGTCGGCACTGGAGTTGGGGTGGTTCCGACGTAGCACGGCCTTCGGGCCTCCGGGGGCATATGCAGAGTTCACCCACGAGTGAGAACGATCCATTCCCTGTGGAAAGGCGAAGGGCGGCGTCCAGGAGAGAGCAGCAAGATTTGTCACAAAAGAGAAAGACAGCATAATCCAGAGTTCCCAGACAAGAAGAAAGTCCCAGCACATAAGAAGACAGACAGCAGCCCACAGTATGCCCCAAGAGATAGGAACAACCCATGCTCTTCTCTACGATAGCAAACTCCCAGGTGATACGTAACCCACATAGAAACCGAGCTGACACCTTGCACATATACACCAAAGAATTAGAACCACCTGAACATTCTATCCCCATAACATATATCCATCTATCTGGAAAGGAGCTACCTGAGAGACCCACCTCAGAGCCAGTACAGAGCCCACCCATTCCAAGAGTTCACAACTCACACCCACAGCATCAGGAGGTCCCAAGCCCCATAGAAGAAACCACTCTACCTTGGACAGATATTGGTATGCTTTAAAGGAGAACCTTAAAGCTTAGTAGATGGTTCCCACATACCTCACCTGAAGCCCCTCACTCCTGCCTTGCAGAACCACCTCTTTTCTTGCACTGAAATTAACACAGAGCTCTGCTAATGCACCTCAATAATGATATGCAGAACCCTTGCAATTCTTGAATAAGGATACACTACTGCCTGAAACCCTTCCTTGTGGCTTTACCCAAGACACAAAACCACTATCTCAACTGGATGATACAGGGGGAGAGTCCCATTACCTTACCTTGCTCCCAATGATCCTTTGTACCTCCTCATCTGGAGAGTTGGGCGTAGTTGCAAGGTCTGGGTTGCTGTTGCTGATGCTCTTGGAGCGGGAGAGGTTCAAGCTGCTTGGCCGAGCTGTGGCCCGGGACAAGGTGGCATACTGGATCGTACCCCCATGGGGGGAAGTGCCAGCCACTGATATCCAAAAACCAAAAGACAATGTGAGCAGAATGACTCAGAGGAACAGAGTGAAGAACAGGTAAGGAGAAAAAGAGAGAAACAGACAGATTGGGAAGCAGGAGAAGAGATGCTGTATATTGTAGATCAAGATCGATGCAGCCCCAACCAGGCATTCCTCACCTGTTGCAGGGGGCCCAGGTTCTGCACTGGGCAGGTGGAAGCTGTAGTAAATGTAGGATGCCAGGAGGTGGTTCCGGCCATGCTGGTCCTGGTTCCCCTCCAGGTCTTTGTGAATCTGGTCTACGATATGTGCCATGGCTTCGAAGGAAGCACGCCCAAGGTTCACTACCAGGAAGAGACAGATAAACAGGTGAGGAGTGCAAGTATTCTTAGCAAAGACACAAATCCTCCTCTCACAACACCACTTTAACACAATGGCCTACGTACCAGTAGCTGGTACTTGTTAGGCAGAACTCAAATCAAGGCACTTCGAAGGTCTGCCTAATCAGAGGTCCTGACCCTGCCACTCAATTTGGGCAAGCCTTAACAGACATCAAACAATGTGCTTGACAGTGGCACAACAACAGGAGAATGTAAAAGTAGCAACCAGTACGTCAGCCCACATATAAAATTTCTTTAAATGTTTTACCCTGTTTTCCAAACATCACACCTCTTAAGTCTGACTTGTCCCAGCATGTGATCATCAGCCTTACCCACTGGAAGCAGACAACTTGGACGTGATGGTGGAGGACTGTGTGCACTGTGTGGGGGCTTTAAGAGAAATATGAGCGGTTGGAGAGGCCATTTTGCACATGCCAGACTGGGAGGGTGCCCTGGTTCCTCCAGCTGGCTGCCCAGTTTGGCAATGCCTGCACAAGGTGTGAGTATTAAGGAATTAATATCGCATTAGCACTGCTGCCTGGGCAGTAAAGCAGCACATATTGAAGCTATGAAGCTTAGTGCCGCGCTAAAAGTCTTCCTGTCTTTGCCTGATAAAAGTGTTGTACATATGAGTACTACATTGGGAGACACTGCCTCCTTCCTGTCCTATTGCCAGCATTCGATTCACAAGAATCAGACTGATGAGCAGTAGGTACAAGCTACTTACCTGTAATCCTAGTTCTCTTCCAGGGGTATACTCATCAAAGTCATAAGCACTGAATAGTCCTGCCCACGTGCGGAGACCCCGGAGCATAAACAATAATATATGCATATATAACCACATATATATATAAGATATATATATTAATAATAATATGCATATATCTAAGAAATATACACACATGCATGCAGCCTCAAATCCAAACAACTAGGCTCAATTGTATTTTTCACTTGAAAAAGCATTATATAAATAACATTTCCAATATACAGAGAACAATGAACTCTCAACTTGTTTGAAGAAAACAAAGCATTTATTTGCTGGGAAAAAGGCAAGGTGATGGCAGGCAGATTAGCCTAGAAGGCTGCATATAGAACACTCAAAAGAAAAAACTGGTGCAGTGCCTTTAATACCTCCAGGCTCCCATCATGCCCCACAGGTGACAGTTAGGTCAGGTCTTTTTGCCGGCGTGTTACAATGTGAAGGCATATAATGTAAATAAAACACATGGTATTCGTCCGGGGAGGAGGAAGGGTTGCTTATGACTTTGATGAGTATACCCCAGGAAGAGAACTAGGATTACAGGTAAGTAACTTATCCTTCTTTTCCAGGGAATACTCATCAAAAGTACTAAGCACTGAATAGAGTAGCAAGCCCATCCCTGAACCCTGCGGACGAAAAACTGCATAGCAAATAGAGTACAATCAAGCAAAATAATTCTTCAAAGATGCTTGCCCAAACCGAGCACCCACTTGAGTATCAGAATCTAGCAGTAATGTGAGGAAAAGGTGTGGATTGACGGCCACGTAGCTCCTTCCCATATCTCTTGAATAGGTACATTTTTAAGCATAGCCGTAGTAGCAGCTTTACCCCTTGTAGAGTGAGCCCTCGGCTTGCCGGGGAGCTGTTTGTGAGCTAGCTGGTAGGCTAATGTGATGCAAGTACTATCCATCTCGCGATGGATCTTTTAGAACAAGGAAACCCAGTGTGCATTGGACCATAGTTAATAAATAGACGGTCCGACTTTCATATGACCTTCGTTCTATCGAAATAGAATTCTAAAACTCTTTTCAGATCAAGAGAACGTAATGCCCTCTCAGGAGGCGTGGTAGGATTTGGAAAAAAATGTGGAAGAGTGATTGATTGATTAATATGCAAATCTAAGATCACTTTAGGCAAGAAACTCAGGTGAGTCCTCATAACCCCTCGATTTGCATGTAAAATGAGATAAGGCTCTGTGGAACATAAGTGCTGAATCTCACTTACCCTGCGAGCAGAGGTAATAGCCACTAAAAAAGGAGCCTTCCAAGAAAGGTGTTGCAGAGAAGCTTTATGAATGGGTTTAAAGGTGGGATCCATTAACTTAGAATGGACCACATTAAGCTTTAAGGCAGGGGAAGGTAACCGAATTGGTGACTAAACCTTTTTTAGACCTTCCAGAAAGTCTTCAACGACTGGTATTTGAAAGAGAGGGGCCCGAGTAGGAGAATTTCTATAGGCTGTAATTGTTGCCAGATGTACTCTGATAGAGGAAATCTTTAAGCCTGCTTTAGCTAAGTATAGATGATACGGCAAAATAACCTGTTCTTGACCCGTGGTGGGGTCATGACCGTTAGCTGTACACCACAGATAAAAACGCTTCCATTTAAAAGCATATGACTTTCTCGTTGAAGGCCTTCTCGCTTCTTTTAATATCTGCATACAGTCCTGCGAGAGGCCTTGGTGACCATATTGTAAGAACTCAGGAGCCATGCTGTCAATCTCAGAGAAGGGAGGTGGTGAAAAACCTTCCCCCCCTTACTTGGTTAGCAGATCCGGAAGGAGGACATTGATCCACATTCAGTCCATCACTTGTTGTTTTTGCAATTGCCGCCCTAAGTGCGCTGGGGATGCCCAGACGTGGGTCCCAGGCACTCCACACCACTTGGAGTCAAGCTAGCCGGGCTGATGAGAGGTGTTACCTCGAAACCGGTCCGGTCCTCGGATGCTTGATTCCGTTCTGGGAAGGACATGGCTTTTGTAGTTCGGACTGGACTGTTCCCATGGGGCAACAGGGTCAGAGCTGATTTGCATATCGCCATTGTCTAACCCAGGGTGGTGTGGAGTGCAAAAAAACGATGGATTTTGGCCCAGATCTTTTGACTGGGGGAGTGTGTGACATTGATCCACATTCAGTCCATCACTTGTTGTTTTTGCAATTGCCGCCCTAAGTGCGCTGGGGATGCTCAGACGTGGGTCCCAGGCACTCCACACCACTTGGAGTCAAGCTAGCCGGGCTGATGAGAGGTGTTACCTCGAAACCGGTCCGGTCCTCGGATGCTTGATTCCGTTCTGGGAAGGACATGGCTTTTGTAGTTCGGACTGGACTGTTCCCATGGGGCAACAGGGTCAGAGCTGATTTGCATATCGCCATTGTCTAACCCAGGGTGGTGTGGAGTGCAAAAAAACGATGGATTTTGGCCCAGATCTTTTGACTGGGGGAGTGTGTGACATTGATCCACATTCAGTCCATCACTTGTTGTTTTTGCAATTGCCGCCCTAAGTGCGCTGGGGATGCCCAGACGTGGGTCCCAGGCACTCCACACCACTTGGAGTCAAGCTAGCCGGGCTGATGAGAGGTGTTACCTCGAAACCGGTCCGGTCCTCGGATGCTTGATTCCGTTCTGGGAAGGACATGGCTTTTGTAGTTCGGGCTGGACTGTTCCCATGGGGCAACAGGGTCAGAGCTGATTTGCATATCGCCATTGTCTAACCCAGGGTGGTGTGGAGTGCAAAAAAACGATGGATTTTGGCCCAGATCTTTTGACTGGGGGAGTGTTTGACATTGATCCACATTCAGTCCATCACTTGTTGTTTTTGCAATTGCCGCCCGGAAGGCATGGCAACCTCCTCTGCGGTGCCTTGGAGTGGTGTAATAGGTCCTTGTACCACCACTGACGAGGCCACTCTGTTGCAATAAGGATCATCTCGGTCCTGGATCTGTAGAGCTTGCTGATCACCAGTGGTATTAGAGGGACTGGTGGAAAGGCGTAGAGTAATTTCTCTGACCAGCATTCCCATTGAAGCCTGGTTGAGGGTACCTGAAGCTAAGTTGCTGCATTTTGTGTTGCCCACGTGCAAATAAATTGATGTCTGGAGAACCCCATCTCCGAAAAATGTCTTGTGCTATTTTGTCTTTTAGCACCCAATCGTGAGCTTCGACGAAGTGTCGGCTTAGTTCATCCGCCTGTGCATTGAGGGTGCCTGGCAGGTGAACTGCTGAAATGGACATGTTCCACGCCAGTAGCCATTTCCATATGGCTTGAGCCTCCAGAGAAAGAGGTCTGGATCTGGCCCTTCCCTGTTTGTTCAGGTAGTACATTGTTGTGGTGTTATCCGTCTGAATCAACAGGAAGCCTGACTTAATGGAGGGGAAGAATGCTTTGAGAGCTAGATGCACAGGTCTGAGTTCTAGTATGTTGATGTGGTAGGTCTTCTTTTCTGACCACAGGCCCTGTACCTGAAGAGATCTCATATGAGAGCCCCAGCCTTGAAGAGACACATCTGTGACTATACTCTGTTTGGGAGTATCTTGGTGGAAAGGAACACCTTTCAGAAGATGAGACCATTGCATCCGCCATTTTATTGAGACTTGAACTGCATGAGGAAGAGTTATGGTGTCCTCCCAGCAGTTGGACAGTTGAGATCACTGGTCCTCTAGAGTTTGCTGTAAGGGTTTCATGTGTAACCTGGCATTCGGAACAATGAATATGCATGACGCCATCGAGCCTAGCAGGGAGGACACCTGCCTGGCTGTTGGTTGAGGTGTTTTCAGTAGAGTGCGTCCTTTGTGGAGTATTGATAATAGTCTCTCCTCTGAAGGAAACGCTCTTGCGTTTGCCGATTCTAGCGTAGCACCCAAACAGTGAATCCTCTGTGTAGGGTTTAGGATAGACTTTTTGAAGTTTACACACAGTCCCAATCGCTTCAAGACTTGGATGCAATAATTCAGGTGATCCTGCAGGAGACAGGGAGAGGCACTCTTGATTAACCAGTCATCTAGGTAAGGATAGACAAAGATTTTATGTATTCTCAGGAAGGCAGCTACTACCGCCATGAATTTCGAAAAAGTGCAGGGAGCAGACTTGAGGCCGAAAGGTAGGACTTTGAACTGGAAGTGATCTGAATCCATCCTGATTTGAAGAAACTTCCGGTGCTTTGGAGAAATTGGGATGTGAAAGTACGTATCCTGAAGGTCTATAGAGCACATCCAGCCCCCATGGTGGATGTGTGGAATGATTTGGTTTAAGGCCAACATCCGGAATCTCTCTCTGAAAATGTACCTGTTTAAGAGTCTGAGATCTCGTATGGGCCTGAATTCCTAGTTTGGACCTTTCTTTGGGACCAGGAAGTAGCTGGAATAGATTCCCTGTCGATGTTGGTGCCAAAGGAACCTTTTTGATGGCCTGTTTTTGTAGCAGTATGGAGACCTCCTCTCACAGCTTATCTATCCGACTGATTGTGATTTTCAGAGGAGGCACAGATGGTGGCGGAGACTTGAATCTGATTGAGGACCCACTCCGCACAATATTGAGCACCAATTTGTCCTTTATTTTTATCCACTCTTCCAAATGAAAACAAATACTTCCTCCCACCAGAGTTGGAAACGGAGTTGGGGTAAGCAAGAACTCACTGTTTTGGCTGTTGTTTAGCCACGGGGCGTTGCCTAGAGCCCCTTCTTCCTCTACCAGGTAGTCGCTGGTGGAAATGCGATCTCGCATGGTGTTGCTGCGAGGACCAATGAGGGGCTTGAACCCTCGGTCGGTACTGGAGACGATCATAGGGCCGATAGCGATGTGGGAAATCCTTTCTTTTCTCTAAACCACCAGCCGTCAAGGTATCCAGATCAGATTTCATCCTGGACATCTCATCGTCCGCATGAGAGCCAAAGAGATATGGATCAGTGAAGGGGAGGTTGAGTATTCCATGTTGGGCTTCTGGTTTCAAGCAAGCAAGTTTCAGCCATGAGGATCTCCTGGCACAGATGCCATGGGAATAACCATGGGCAGCAAGGTCTGATGCATCAGCTGCCACACTGATGACCTGATTTGCCACAAGCCCTCCTTCCTGCAGAATCTCTTGAAAATCTTGCCGATATTCTTTCGGAAATTTTTCTGTAAAACATGAAAGAAAGTCCCACAGTGAACGGTCATATTGACCTAGCAAAGCAGAGGAACTGGCCACCTTCATGTAGGAGGCCGAGGTGTTGCACAACCTCTTCCCAAAGGAGTCCATGGCTTTGCTGTCTTTGTCCAGGGGAACAGCAGATGAGGAAGCTATCATTGTGACCCTTCCTAGCCGCTGATACAATTACAGAGTCTGGAGGTGGGTCAGACCTCTGGAAAAGAGGGACCTGTTCTGGGCTCTGTACTTCTTCAGTATCCTTGAAGGAGCCCCTCCCACTGAGGCCGGCGTCAGGAATGTATGCAGAGCCTGTTCTAGCAAACCAGGTAGCAAAGGAAGAAGAGAGCTAGTGGAGGACCAGTGATGCAGAGCCTCAAAGATCACAGATGTAGAGGGGGCAGCTGTAGGCATTTTGATGTTGAGTTTCGAGGCCCCTCTACACAGTACTTCATTGAATGTGACAATATCATCCACCGGTGATACTCTAGTTGGTGGGGTGGAAGACAGAGTTGGAGAGTAATCAGCCTTGGAAGAAGTGGATTCTGAGGACCATGAAGGAGATCTGTATCTTCGCTCTCTAGGTGAGCAATGTCTAGATTTTGACCTAGATCGGCGAAGTGGAGATCTTGATGTGTCTCCTTGAGGTTACAGGTTACAGGGTGAAATGTCTCACTTGTCTTTCAGGAGAATGGATAGGAGAGTATATCTGAGAATACTCCGATCCCAGGGTAACTTTCCGCATCCTCCAGTCTTTTACACTCTATAACCATCTCGGGGAGAGGTTCATAGGAGGCGTATGGTATTCTGGTGCCAGAGAGCCCTCTGGGGTGACCTGAACAATTCGTAGCTCCGGAGAGGATGACGCACTCCTCGACGTCAGGCCTTTAGCAGTCAGATCGTGGATCTCCCTCGACGTCAACGGATCTCCCAACGTTGAAACTGGTGAACAATCTGCTCTGTAGTGTTATCGACGTCGGTACCGAGGTTCTCGACGGCGAACTCACCTGTCAGAGATGTGTCTGCCTTCCACCATCGTAGGCGAGCCAGACTGGATAGCCTAAGAGAGGGTGTCGACATCGGTCGGTGAGATGTCTTAGCTGCACCTGGAGTCTGCTATGACGGCGATACAGCCTTCAACGTCCATCGCGGCACCAGCGATTTAGACGCTGAAGAACAACACAGGGGAATTTTCAACGTCGACCGTTCCCTCCATGGCAAATTCGAGGGATGTTGTCGTTTTTCTCCCTTGCTCTTGTTGTCTTTGAGAGGAGGGCTCTTTAGAGGGATGTCCTTCTCCGCTACTTACTGACTCCTTTCCTGTCTCCTGCATGGTATGCAGTTTAATCTTCTCCCTTTCACGAATGGTTCTTCTCAAGAACTGCGAGGAATAGTAGCACTTGTCAGGCCTGTGTGTAGATGGCAAGCACACAATACAGACCGAGTGCATATCTGACCTAGCCATTTTCTTCCCATAGGAAGGACACTTATTAAATGAGGCTGGCATTCTGACAGGAAAAATAATAGTAAGGTCAGAAAAAAAGATGGAATTAGTACAATAAGAACTGAAAACGTTGAGTGATGACAGACAATCTCACTTGGAAAGACCAATTAGGGACAAAAAAACACTAACTGATGAGCGCAATGCTCCAGGATGCTCACAGAAGGAGCCGGAAAAAATAACTAACCTAACTGTCACATGTGGGGCATGATGGGAGCCTGGAGGTCTTAAAGGCACAGCACCAGTGTTTTCTTTGAGTGTTCTATATGCAGCCTTCTAGGCTAATCTGCCTGCTATAACCTTGCCTGTTTCCCTGCAAATAAAGGCTGGTTTTTCTTCAAACAAGTCGAAAGCACATTTTTCTCCACATCTTGGACATGTTATTTATATAATGCTTTCTCAAGTGAAAAATACAATGCAATACCGGCATATTTGACCTTAGTTGTTGGATTTGAGGCTTCATATGCATGTACAAGTGTGTATACTTCTTATATGGGACTTGCTGTCCTTATGAGCAGCATACAGTGGGCCCAAATGTGATCTGGGGCAGAGCAGATCCCCACCAATGGGAAAGTGGTAGGGCAGTTCATAACGTGGTTGGGAAAGCATCCAGAACACAGAGGCATCCGAAGTAGGCCGGTAGTCCGAAATGATATGATATATATATATATATATATATATGTGTATATATATGTATATGTATATATGTATATATATATATGTATATATATATATATATATATATATATATATATATATATATATATATATATATATATATATATATCATAGCAAAAGTGTGTGGACATCGGCAACATATACTCGGCAGGTGGCTCCAAGGTCCAGAACCTCCTAAATTAGGATAGCTCACTAACCCATCCAGAGGAAGGGGGAAATAAAGAAGCTGGGTGGAGCTGTACTGAAACGAATGATCCAGGCTTAAAGGTATGCCAACCAGGATGCCAAGCCATTTAAAGGCCTTCCTCAGCGTGGTTTCAGAAAGGAAAGAGAAACCTACACCAAAAAGAAGGATAGATTACTGAAGAGAAGATTAGGCGGCTGGAGGTGGATAGGTAAAGGGCCTCTTGCAAGGAACAAAATCAACCTCTAATTTTCTTTTTCACTACAACACTCCATCAATTCAGTACATTTCAAATACATGTGCTGCTAAAAACAAGACCAAACAAAACATTTACCTTCAACAATATAAATTTGTCCAAACTCCCTACCGGATGACCATCTCACGCCCTGCTTATTGCAGAACTAGGCAAAATAAATATGCAAAATTATGTCTGATCATTTTTAGTGATTGTGGGAGCAGAGAGTCAGACAGGAACTATTTTGTACAGCGCTTAATTTTACAGTCTACATTTCCGAGCTTTTATTTCTGTAGTCTACATTATAACACGCAACCTATCTAGGCTCAATGCATAAGGCATTCAGGCAATAACCTCCCAGTCACCAACTAACAAAACATAAAAAACAAGCATGGGTAAAGCGAATAGGGCGAACAATTATATGGTATGTGCACTGAGACTTTAGATACATGTGCTACCCCACACTCCTGCCATACAGTATTGTGCGCAGTCTTTGCAATTTGTTTTGCTCAAAGTGAACTTTTTGGTTTCAAGTTGCCTTGTCATCCATTCCTGAAATCCTCAATACACCAGGACATAAACTCAACATTAAATTGTGTTTTCCATATACAGGAGGGATAAAGTATACATACTGTTGCCAAGCAAGACAATCTATATGTACTGGTGGATTGTGAATCTGATTAGCTCTGTAATTGCTAGTCCAAACATCTTATGATGCGTTTGCATTGCTGCAAACCGGTTGTTACAGGTAAGTAATATTTCCCACTTGTTGCATATGTTGTTGTAGATTACATGCCTTGCATAGACTAAAAAAGCAGTGCATTTTTCCCCTTTCCCCTAACGGAGTGGCTTTCAAGCAGTACTGGAAGATGTTTGGAACAAAGTTTTAAGGACAGTTTGCTCAACTTGTGGGTGTGAATGCCGAAACAATAATGCCTTGTGAAGGGGTGTGTGGTAGATAGTGTTGAAGCTTTTCAAATGTCTGCAGGTGTGATATCGCCAAGGAAATCAAACACAGAAAATGTGATGGAACGAATGCTTGCAAAGAGTCTAGCCACTGGTAATCACTCAGGGTAACAGTCCAACCCATTGTTTTTTTGCCCACCATGACACCTTAGATTAGAACCAGCTATATGCAAATACGCCTTTGTCCTGCTCCAAGAGTAGTAGTCCAGCTAGAACTGTCAAGCCAGGCCTGTAGGAAGGTGGGCTTCTGTTGCAGTAGCCCCCCCCCACACTTTTTGCCAGAATACTGATGCACTTTTTCTTGGTGTGCCCTGGATCCCTGCCAATCAGGTTCCCAGGCCCTGTGTTCTTTCCCCAAAACTAACCCAATTGGCATCTCTGGCCACAGGTCAGCCACTGGTAAATGGTACTACAGGTACCCAGGGCACTGAGACCAGGGAAGACCTCTAAGGGCTGCAGCACTTATTGTGCCACCCTTAGAGGCCCTGTACCCTTACACTCACACACTGCCTTTGCAGGCAGCGTGTCTTGGCGCAGAACAAAGTGAAGAGTAGACATGGCACACATCCCTGTGAGCCTTGCCCACAAACCACTGTCCTGGCATACATCAGTCACCCCTATAGCTGGGTGCCAAGTGCCAGTGGTGAGGGTACAGGTGCATGAGCCTTGTACCCCTACAGTGCCAAAGGCCATTCATGGGCACTGTAAGTGCAGTGCTGCCATTAAGAGTATATGGTGCTGGGTGTTTGTCATTACGAACTCCACAGCACCATAATGGCTACACTGAAGACTGAGAAGTTTGGTATCAAACTTCTCAGCACATTAAACCCACACTGATGCCGGATTTAATGTAAAATGCACAACAGAGGGCATCTTAGAGATGCCCCCTGAAATTCGACCAACTCCTAGTGACCTGACTGAATGGCTGCTTAGGCTGCCACCACCAGACATGTTTCTGGACCCCTGGGTTGAGAGCTCGCTGCTCTCGGGGGGCCTGAAACAATGCACATCCTGGGACGGGGTGCCAAGTCTCCTCCCCCAGGATGGGCAGGGTTCACGAAGGATAAGTTTCAAAGGCATGCCGCCTTTGTGAGCCTCTCCAGACCATTTGCTGCTTTCAGCAACTGGTCCCCACTGGTTCTACCCCCCACTTTGAGCGGTAGACCGGTGGGAAAAACAAGTGAGGAAAAGAGGTGTGCCCACCTCTGCCGACCCCACCCCTCCGGTGAGGGATGTGAGGTGAAGCACAACCTCGAGTCCCCGCCATCTTGAGGATGGGGGACTCAGCCAACCAGGGACAGGCTCCTGCCTCCCTCCCACTGGAGAGTGGCAGAATAGGGGGTGGACCCACCCTAGGGAAGGGACCCATTGGTCCCTGCTCTTTACCTACCTGTAACGCCCCTAAATTTTGTATTTAGGGGCACCCTGAACCTTCCTTCCTCGGATCCAGCAAAAAGAAAAAGAAAAGAAGAAGGATGAGAAGCTGTGCAGATAGAACTAAGAGTACGACGCCCACTGACTAGGCCCCAGCCCTACAGGTCTGTCTCCCCTCAAACCTGCTCCTGCAAAACCCTGGCGTGTCCAGCAGCCAGCAACCTCAAAAACCCCGGAGGACCTGCCTGTATTCACTTTCCAAGCTGTTTCCCCCGTGAACACCGGACGTGTTTAAACTGCAGCTTCTGGGGCAAGCCAGAAACCGCAAATCCAGCACACTCTACACCCGCCGAGCCCGGCCCGAGTTTGAGTGAACGAACACCACGAGGAGGTCCCCCGGCGATCCGGACCAGAGATCCAGCGACATCTTACCTGCCTAAAGCCTCCAGACGACGCCTGCAGCCTCAATCCAGAGGACCCCCCCTACAGCGACCAGTATAAGAAAGTCCGCCGTCCAAAGACACCCTTGCACCAGACGCCCCACAGCCATGTGTGCCTAACCATCCCTCTACATCCCAAATTACCCCTCGAAATGGTGGTTACTCCTATAAGATCCTCGTCCCCGAGCCTGCAGTGTTTCTTTGTCCTGGAGAATTCCCATTGAAATCAACAGGGCACCCGACCTCAAAACAGCACCCTGCACCAGGCTGCCCTAGCGCCGTTGACAGTGCCCCATTGGAGCTAACTTGATCCCCAACTTGCCCGGAGCTTAACCCTAGGAGCTTTGCTCCCACAACCCTGTGGCCTGCTTGCCAGCCGCCACCAACCAGAGCCCCCCCATCCTCTATAGGATAACATTGGGTCTAAACACTCTGCACCCGGCCGCCCAAGTGCCCCCGAGGGAGCAACAACAGTGCATCACTGACCCTGGGAGACCCCTGAGTCTAACCCCAGAACCCTAACTAAAAGACTGATTACTTACCTTGAACCCGATAACATTTTTCCTCATAGGATAACATTGACACTTTTTCACCAACAAAGTTTCGGTGTCGACTTTTGAAAACTACAAATATTCCTTAAAAATCAGCCGCATAACCAAAACGCATTTTCTCAACTGTTTTCAGGAAATGTCCCAGTGCTGAATCCAGGATCCAGCACTGAGTAAGTAAAAGCAACTTACCTGCTAAGTGCATTTCCTTCCATTGGATAAAATTGGTGATTCTTTGTGAAACAGTTTCCAAGTGTCAACTTTTGCAATGCAATAATATTCCTTAAAAATCGTACCTTTAACCAAAACGCATTTACTCACCTGTTTTCAGGAAATATCCCAGGGCTGAATCTAGGATCCAGTCCTGTGTTAGCAAAAGTAATCTGAAAAGTAATTAACCGCATTTTACTTAAAAAGCCCATTCAATTGAATGTACTACACCTGCAATGTGTTGCAAACTGCTTCCTTAAAACTGTAACCAAAACCAGTACAAGTTACACTGCTATTTTGAACTGTGATCATACAAGGAATTTACTACTGAGAAGTATTTTTATGCTTACCTGCACCAGGCTTGCTTGGTTCTAGAAATAAAACAACAGTATATTTTTTATACAAAACAACTGGCCTAGAGTTCAGTTCTTGAGTGTGGGAGACCATTTGCTGACTGAGTGTGTACAACAAATGCTTTACACTGTCCTCTGATACTGCCTTACTGCTCGACCAAGCTACCACTTTAGAGAGTAAGGTTCTAACTAACTTTAGCCTCTGCCAAACCTCTGGAGACCCTTAGACTCTATACACACTGTACCTCACTTTGGTGCAGTATATATAGAGCCAATTTCCCACAAGGCCCTCTCTGAACTGAAATGCAAACAACCCAAGACTGGTTTCAGCCTATTTGGGCCTCTTCACTCTTGTGCAGTTTGGTTCCAATTGCACAGACAGCATGTGAGCCATGCCTGGGTGTAGCTTTGGCCACTAAGGGTGATGCATCAAATATGCAAACACTAATGTGTGGTGGCATGGTGGTTACAAAATGATGAGTTGGAATGCTACCCGAACGATTGCCAGTGGTAAGACTATTTGAAAGCATTCTTCCCATCGCCTTTGTGTGTCTGATGTAATCTCCTAAGTGACCATGGGTATGCATAGATGTGGAGCGAGTAGTACATGATATCTTGCACCAAAGATAGTAAGAGCTGCTTTTGAAAAACTGACACAGTAATGAACAGCTCTTTTCCATTTGGAGGTATAACAAGCTCACATTTTGGGTTCTGAGCCTCCATCAGAATAGGAATGCACTCTTCTGGGACTTGAAGGTACCAAAACTCTAAGACTTCAGGTGCCAAATTCCAAGTCTCCGCACCCTTAGATTTGGCTTTTGCTGTTGACCCTGATGCTGTGTGCGTAGGTTTGTTCAAAGAGATAATTTCTCACTGTGATGTACAAATATTTTCAGTAGTATTGAGTACTATGGTTGTCTTGCCCAGGTGGGCGCAATGATAAGCCTCATGAAGGCCGTCT
Source organism: Lissotriton vulgaris (assembly GCF_964263255.1). Classification (NCBI taxonomy): domain Eukaryota; kingdom Metazoa; phylum Chordata; class Amphibia; order Caudata; family Salamandridae; genus Lissotriton; species Lissotriton vulgaris. The sequence continues at coordinate 1,036,141,808 of NC_141685.1, forward strand.
TATTTTCTTCACTACATACAAGTACAGTGGTAGAGGATAAAAAGTGTAGAAAAATAACCCGGAGCATTTTATCCATACAGCACTCCCCAGGGATTGTGGCTACCAGGAGGTCAAGCTTTGCCATTAATAATTCTCTTGAGTGGGGAAGCAATCGACCATAGATTTAGATGTAATAAATGGTGGTTATAATATTTTCAAGGATGACCACTGACATGTTAATCACTGTGTGCGTAATGCTTACTGTGCAACCATTACCTCCACAAGGCTGGTGTGCATGTGTTGTTGCTCAGGAGAACATTGGCCCTGAATTGTGAGGTGGCTCAAGTATCCTCTGCACCCTGAAAGAAGGGCATCTGTGATAATGGTCACTTGAAGATTAATAGTGTTGTATACCCTTGAGGCGGAAAGCCGGGGGTTGCTAGGCCAGGCAGAACCTTGTGTTTAAATTGCGGTTTATTTTTAATCAATTTCCACTTCTGTGTCACAATCGAATTGTATTCTTTTAAAATTGTGTGTTTCTTGCTGGCACCTTGAAATATTGCTATTTGCACATTAAAACTGCCCCTACCTCTTCCTTGAACCCACTCCTCGCACAGCCGATTAAGGTGCTGGTGCGAGAGAGGGGCGGACGCCATCTTGGGTGGAAGGCAGGGCGAGCGCTCTAGTTGCTGGCTGCCTCCCGCCCTCCCGGAGTATTTTAAGCGCCAAAAACCGCGGCTGCACAGATTAATGGTGTTGTATACCCTTGAGGCGGAAAGCCGTGGGTTGCTAGGCCAGGCAGAACCTTGTGTTTAAATTCCGGTTTATTTTTAATCAATTTCCACTTCTGTGTCACAATCGAATTTTATTCTTTTAAAATTGAGTGTTTCTTGCTGGCACCTTGAAATATTGCTATTTGCACATTAAAACTGTCTCAACCTCTTCCTTGAACCCACTCCTCGCACAGCCAATCAAGGTGCTGGTGCGAGAGAGGGGAGGATGCCATCTTGGGGGGGAAGGCAGGGCAAGCGCTCTAGTTGCTGGCTGCCTCCCACCCTCCTCTCTGCCAATAAAATGAACATCACTTTCCGACGGCGCAGCAGGCGGGCGCAGTGGGCGCGCTGGCGACGCACCGAAGGCGCGCCAAAGGCGAGCCCGTCTGCGCCCGATTGGGCCACGGGCCCCAGACCTCTGTCCAAATTGACCCAATAACTAAGGTTTATTCCTCAAGCATGTTGTGTTCACTTCGGGGATCAATTAATGAAGAATGTAAGATTTTTCAGAATGATCGGAAATGCACTAGCACGTGTTCCACATGTAATCTACAGCTTGATACCCCCCAGTTATGTAGACAGTCGGCTGCAGGCTGTAAGTCGCTGCGGACTTGGCGCTTTGGAAGTCTAAATTGCTGGTCCCTAAGTAAGCATAAAAGAAACATCTATGACCTTCTATCCGACGAAACGTTAGATGCCTTGTTTTTAACTGAGACCTGGCTGAATGACCGCGCAGGCCCAGATGTTGCGGAAGCTCTGCCACCAAACTATGCAATAGTCAGAATGGATAGACCTAAAAGAACTGGGGGAGGGATAGCAATTATCTTTAAAGATTCACTGCAATGCACTCTGGAACCAGTTTCTTTGAATGCTTGTGAGCTAGCCTGCTTTAAACTCTCACTACTTCCTAATTTCACGCTGACTGGTTTATTAGTTTACCGACCACCCGGTTCCGCACAAACATGGACGTCTCAGTTTTCTGATCTAGTTGCCTCATTTTTGGTCAACTCTAGCAACCTTCTGATAGTAGGTGACCTAAATATTCATCTGAATGACCCACAGAATAATATAGCCATTAATTTAATCCATGACTTGGCAGCCATGCATATTACTCTGTGCAATACCGGGGCCACACATAAAGGTGGCCATTTATTAGACCCTATTTTTGCTAGTCTTCCTCAGCTCCAATGCTTCCCTGCCCTGCCCCTTCATTGGACAGATCATTTCATTACATATTTTAATTTTTCGGCTCCTTAGACTCCTGTTCCCCCTAACTTAACAGCCCTGTATGGTCACAGAAACTGGAAGAAAGCCGATATGAATCTCTTGAAATTAGCCCTAGATTCAGTCCCAGATGATATGTTTGACGACTCAAATGACATAAAAACAGTGGCTAGAATGACGGATAGATGGCTCAAGGAGGCCATTGATACCTGTTTGCCACTCACGAACAAGAACCTCAAGGCACATAACACCCCTGCGTTATGGTTTAATGATTTATTGAAAGCGGTAAAGTCCAAATGCAAACATCTTGAGCGCCTCTGGAGGAAGGATACCTCCCCAATAGCTGGCCTGAATTATAGAAGGGAGCATAAGCTTTATCATAAAGACTGTGCCGCAGCTCGAGCTGGCTATGTGGCAAAGACCATTTCAGCAGCCACTAATAAATCTAGAACCTTATTTAACCTAGTCAAAGAACTTGCGGGTTCTAAAACCATTGCTGCACCCCTTCCTCTGAATGATGCCCAAAGTGAAGAATTGGCGTACTACTTCACAAATAAGATTGAAACAATCTATTCTGACATCTTTAAACAACAGTTGGGGCTCACTGAAACAAATGTTAACCATGAAATTCCTCCCTCCAGTCGGAGTTGAAATATGAGTCACTTACTGTCTGGCCTGAGTTAAATGTCCAAGACCTTCAACAGATAAATCGGGAAACTGAAATCTGGCTCTCCTGTTGACCCTCTCCCTATCTCAGTCCTCAAGCAATTTGACATTAAGCATCTCTCTGTGATCTGCAAGGTTTTAAACCAGTCCCTAACTTCAGCCACTGTCCCCAAAATGTGGAAACATGCAAAGGTTTCACCATTGTTGAAAAAACCGACGGCCGACCCCTAAAATTCTGGCTAATTTTCGCCCTATTTCCTTACTGCCTGTCTTCTCCAAATTCTTGGCGAAGCATGTTCATAGTCATCTTGCCTACTACATAGAGGTAAACGACATCTTCCACTCTACGCAGTCAGGCTTTCGCCCGGGTTTTTCGACCGAAACTACCCTACTGGGGGTGTCGGAATCTCTGCGCAATTTAATAGATAAAGGAGACTCAGCTGCGCTGATTTTACTCAGCGCAGCGTTTGATACCATTTTTCATAGTATTCTGTTAAAATCCCTCTCTGCCATTGGTGTGATGGGCAAGGCCTTAGATTGGATCACCTCATTTTTAACTCAAAGATCCTTTCAGATCAATTCAAATACTGGGTCCTCAAGTATCCATCTGTCCCCGTATGGGGTCCCCCAGGGCTCGGTGCTCAGCCCTTTGCTGTTCAATTTGTATGAGGCCCCACTTGCGCTGATCGCTGAAGATGAAGGTCTGACCATGTTCACCTATGCGGACGATTCTCAGATAATTTTCTCTCGCTCAAACACAGACCAAAACTCGCCATCTCCCTTCCAGGCAGGTCTTACTAAAATTGCAACTTGCATGAAGGCAGATCTGTTGAAGCTTAACGGTGACAAAACGGAGGTTTTAATCTTCAGCCCAAATCCGGGTTTGTGGAGTATTAGGCATTGGTCCTCAGAAATGGGTCCTCTTCCCACACCATTCGACCAAGTGCGAAACTTGGGCTTTATAATTGACAAAGGTCTTACCATGCAACCTCAAGTTAGCAAGCTCCCTGCCACGTGTTTCACCATCCTGAGATGGCTTAGAAAAATTCTATGGATGTTACCTGAAGACACACAAAAGTCTGTAGTCAATGCCCTCATTACCTCGAGGCTTGACTACGGAAACGTTCTCTACTTAGGGTCATCACAAGCTGTTATGAGACGTCTCCAACGAGTGCAAAATGCTGCAGCTTGACTGCTGTGTAATTGTCATAGGAGAGAACGCATGTCTGAGCACCTGAAGACCTTGCACTGGCTCAGAGTCGAAAATAGAGTTAAGTTTAAGACTCTGAGTTTCATGCACAAAATTAAATTTGGCTCTGCCCCAAAATATCTCAAATTGCTGGTGCATGCCTACCTCCCTGCACGCTGTTTAAGATCCTCATCGCAGGGTCTTTTCAGCGTGCCAAAAATCCGTCTATCTAGGATGGGGGGCAGGTCTTTCTCACTTTTGGGACCTAAATTGTGGAACTCTCTCCCCCTAAATTTGCGCACAGACTCAAATTTTGTCCAATTCCGCAAAGCCATAAAGACCTGGTTGTTCAATCAGTAATTTTGTTCCTGCCTAGCCTATGAATCCTACATCTTTTCAACAGTTATATATCTGCCAGCGCCGGGAAACCCTTTTTGGGTAGCTGTCGCGCTATACAAACTAAACAAATGAAAAAATAAATAAATAAATTGCGGAAGGGGGGAGAGAAATGACCTGCCCAGTAACAAGTTCTTCTGCTTCCATCATTTCTACTGAAGTCTGAGCTCCATCAATACTAGTTCCTCCCACTGACCAGTCGCATGTGACCATTGCTTGGCCAGAAACTGCCGTAGAGAAGCATGTGGAAGTAAACATTGGGAACTATTGCAATGGAAGGTGCCATCATTCCCATAGTTTCATGATCATGCTCACTGTCAGAGGTCGAGACACCTGGTAAAGAGGTAGCGGACATCACTCTCTCAGTGATGGGATAGGCCTTGCTTGTGACAGAGGTCAGTACGGCTTAGAAAGAAAGGTTGCGTTTGCTGGGCGATTTATTTGGCATGCACTGTGAAGCCTAATTAGTGTAGGAGAGACACTGCTTGCTGATTGTGAGCAAAGCATTGCTTCAAGTTGTTACTCTTTACTAGGGAGTCAACCAAGTATGGAAAGACATAAATTACATTGCAGCGAAGATGTGGTGCAGACAACACCAGACATGTTCTGAGCGTTCTTGGGGCTGTTGTAACCCACAAAGGATTGCGCTTTGAAAGGATAATGGATTTCCCTTACCACAAACCTGAGGTAATGGTTGTGTGCTGAATAAATGGGGATGTGGAAGTAGGTGTCCTTGTGATCGATGGTCACCATGTAATCCCCAGAGTAGAGCAGCGGAACGACATCTTAAAGAGAGTTGCCCTTTTGAAGAGTATAGGGCTGAGCGTGCCATCTTTAATGTGAAGTAGAAAGTACAAGAAGTGTACACCTCTTCTCCGCTGTTGTGGTGGGCTGGTTCTAGTGCTCCCTTATAGAGCAGTGCCTGAACTTCTAGCATCATCCTTTGAGATATTTGTGGCTGGTGCTGTGGCAGCATGGTGCAATATCCATGGGAGATGATAGAAAACACCGACTTTTCCCAGGTTCTGTCCTCTCACTAGGGTTGCTTTAACTTTACAATTTCCTCGGTTAGAGTTTTCTGATGGAGGGGAAGGTAAGGAGGTCACTGTTTTGAGGTAGAGGGGCCATTGCCTTCGGCTCCTCTGATCTTACCATGGCTGTTGACCGATCGTCTCCTCTTAAACAGGATCACGAGTCACCTTGAAACCTACTTTGAACCTGCAATGTCCGTACAGAACACTAGATGGTAGGAGTGTGCAAAGCATATGAGCTGGTGTGTGCAAAGCATATGAGCTACAGTAGCACATGGAGAAAATATTGAAGCTACAGAAAACAAACCCTTTTTCTGTATCATCTTTTTTCCAGATACTTTTGTCAGCCAGCACTCGTTCCCTATCATAACCGGACTACTCGCCAAATGATTTCAGATGTAAAATAATGTCTCACGCATCCCAATAAAGACAGAAAGCCACCCACAAAGAACAAATACAAAAGTGGTCAAAATAAAATACACCTCTGGGGGTCATCCAAGATGTGAGTGTTAAGTTAATGGCTGAATGTTCCAGGACAAAAGGTGCCAATGTCTAAATGAGGCAGTCCCAAGCCCCAAAAGTAAGTATAGAAAAGAAAATGGTCGCCATGAATGACACAAGTGCCACCATACACGTCAAATCTAAAAAGGAAGTTCCCTTGTCCAGCAAACTTACTTGCTACAAAATATGACAACTTCACAGGAGTACTGCGATTGCTCATAGATACTCATCCACTCCAATAAGATTCTTCATCCCCTGCTTGTATTAGCCTCTACAATTCTATTTACTTTGTCTGGTTTAATAAATAATTGCCAAGTATGAGAGAAGACCTGCTCCTGCTTTTAAGTCTTGTGTGCTATTAGGGTTCGTGCATGAACTGTGAACTTTCACTGGTACATTTGGAAGCAGGGTCAGGATAAAGGGATCAGGTGCAGTGTTAGAAGAGAGACCTGCATTTACCTACTGCACAATCTTGTTTTCAATTTTTTGGGCCATCTTGGCTACTTTGCCAAGCATACCACCGGGGACTTTCATATACCAATACCTATTTTGCATTGTGGGTATGTTTTAAACGTACAAAGACACTTATTTACTTTCAGCCTGAAGGACACTCACAAGCTTCTCTCTCAATAAAAGATCACAGGTCAAAAGCAAAGGCTTCAACATTTGCGCAGTAAAGGTTTTATAGCATCACACTTCCATTACACGCAGAAGCGATATAGGATGTTCTGCTTCCAACCAAGATTTCCTCACACACACACAGTGCATGAAGCAACAATTCATGCTTCAGACATACAATAAAACAAGACATGCAACAGCATAGCAAGCTTCACTCGCACAAAGAGAGAACAGGTAGAAGGACAGCCATCTGCAGAGCAAGCTTCCCTCACGCAAGAAGTGAACAGAATCAGGCCGGGCAGCAGCATTCCACGCTTTCCCACACAAAGAGAGAATATGAGAAAGATGGGAAACAGCAGTGTAAGCTTCATTCAGAGAGAGAGGAAGAGAGCAGGTGAAAGGCAGGCAGCAGCAGCCAAGCGTCTCACAAGCACAAGCGAAGAACAGGTACGTCATAGACAGCGCAGCACAAGTTTGTTACACACACAATATACAGCAAAAGGATCAGCAGTTCAAGCTTATCTTAGAAATACAGCGGAAAGAGCATTGGCAAGCTTCCCACCACTGATCTGCCAGTCAACGTATCTTGCTCTTAAGGGACAATATACACAGGGTGAACACAAGTTCACATTACAACCTCCAGTACATAACCTCTGTCCATTCACGTGATGTGAAGGGACTTCTGCATTCTATCCAGGGGCAGCATCAACTGCACCCCGCCTTTGTTTTAGAGTCAGATCTGATATATTGTTCAGATGCTGGAAGTGGGATCCAGGTTAGGCTGGTGGAAGTAAGAAGGCAACAGGGAAAGACCACAGTCTCACAGAGGGTCACTAACCGATCTGCCCGCCAATGACTGGGGGCCGGACGATGAGCAGGATGAGTTTGTTGAGAAGCTGGTGGAGGAATGCCACGAGGGGCCCCAGGCAGGCCTGGCGCAGGTTGGAGATGCTGGACTTGAGCTCGGCTTCCACATTGTTTTCATTGATAATGACGTCTTTGAGGCGGAAGGGGAAGGAGTAGTCCTCCAGCACCTGCACCAGTGTGAAGAACTTATCCAGGTGTGGGTCCTGGTGAGGCAAGCAGAATATTAAAGAAAAAAAAAAGATTAATCAAACAAACTGAAGACTGGATTCTCCCAAAATACTGCTTATGTACATGGGGGAGATGGCTTGGTGGTGTAGGGCAGAGCGTAGTGCCTGAGAAAGTAAGAGTGAGGGACTATAAATGAATCCAGTCATTTTGAGAAAGTTAAGATATGCATACATGGCTTGAGTTCATTCACTGCAACAAATGATGGACACAATGCTGAATTAATCAAATATCAGTCAAGAGATATGGTAGGTTGCTCCAACCCCCCCCCCCCGTAGCAGCGCCTGGGTGCCCCTGCTGCCGCTGCTAAGGACTCGCTGTGCCCATCCGTTTTCTTTTCTTTCTATGTCACTCGTTTTTCCCCTCCTTATTGCCCTGTTTTCTCTGCTCTGTGCCACTGTTTCCCCCTCTTTTCTGCCATGTTTTTTCTTTCTGTGCCACTCGTTCTCCCCGCCGCTGTGCCCCCTGCGGCCCCGCCCCCCTACCCACTCGCTACTCCTGCCTCCCAGCTGCTCCTCCCTACCACCTCCCTATATATGCCGGACGCTGTGCGGCCGCGCCGCTGGTGCACCGAAGGCGCGCCTAAGACAAGCCCGTCTGCGCCCGTCTGTGCCTAGACCATGTCCAGCACCAAAACCCCTGGCCCCGTGAACGCCACAACACCAGACTCCGATACGACGCCGGCACCCTCCACGCACTCAACGCCGGCCGAGACCGCAGCTACTTCCAAGCCGCCCCGAAACGCACCCACGGACCTTTCTCCTGTCGCACCTACAGCTTCACCTGCGACAGAGCCACCAAACCACAAAGGACCGGACCCAACCACCTCCGCTGCATACTCCTAAACACCCGCTCTGCACGCAAACACGCCGTCGAGCTCTTGGACCTGCTCGACACCTCCACCCCAGACGTTGCCTTCTTAACCGAGACCTGGTGGAATGACTCCTCGGCGCACGCCATCACCATAGCCATCCCAGACGGCTACAAAATCACCCGCAGGGATCGCGTCAACGGAATAGGGGGAGGAATAGCCATCGTCCACAAGTCCATACTCAAGGTCACCACCCACGCAGATGACACCCTCAACACCGCTGAACACCTGCACTTTTGGATCCACACCGACCCCAACACCACCCTTAGAGGAACACTCATCTACAGACCCCCCGGACTCAGTTCAACGACTCCAACGCCGACATCGCCAGCACCCACGCACTCTCCTCCACGGATTACATCCACCTCGAGAACAACAACGATGCCAACTCGGCCACCCTGATCCACAACCTCGCCACCCTCGGCCTCAGACAACTAGTCACCGCACCCACCCACACCGCCGGCCACACGCTGGACCCCGTCTTCTCCACAGAGACCCACGTCGCCTTCGACCACACCACCGAACTCCACTAGACCGACCACCACTGCATCCATTTCACCTTCAAGAAACCAACCACGCACCACCGCACCCAACAGCTGCCTTGCCGCTGCTGGAGCAAAGTCACCGAAGAACAGCTGATCACCACCCTCGCTCAGAACCCACCAACCGACCCCACCAACCCGGACGCCGCAGCCCGCAACCTCAGAAAGTGGATAGACGACTGTGCCATCACCCTCGCCCCGCTCAAGAGACCCTCCAACAGCCACACCAGAAAGAGAGCCACCTGGTTCACCGACTAACTCCAGACCTCCAAACGCGCATGCCGGAAACTGGAGAAGATATGGTGCCACAAAGGCACACCGGACAACCACGCAGCCCACAAGGACGCCACCCGCAGACATCACCACCTCATCAGATTAGCCAAGAGATCCTCCTTCAAAGACCGCCTGGATAACAATGCACACGACAGCAAAGAGCTCTTCAGCATCGTAAAGGAAGTCTCCAACCCCAGCGCAAACACCAAAGACATCCCGCCCTCACAAGAACTGTTCGACTCACTAGCCATCTTCTTCCACCGCAAGATCGCGGACATCCACAACAGCTTCAACACCACGATCGCCCGACTACGCCAGACTCCACCTCCCCTGTGAACACCACCAGCGGCAACAGCCTGACCTCCTGGTCCAACGTCAATGACGAAGAGAAACGCAAGGTCATAAACTCCATCCACTCAGGATCTCCGACAGACCCGTGCCCACACCACGTATTCAACAAAGAAGCCGCAGCCATCGCACTCCAACTACGGAAGGTCATCAACATCTCCTTCAAAACAGCGACATTCCCGGAAAGCTGGAAGCACGCCGAAATCAACGCCCTCCTCAAGAAGCCCAAGCAGACCCCAAGGACCTCAAGAACTTCCGGCCCATCTCCCTGCTTCCGTTCCCGTTGAAGGTCATAGAGAAAATCGTCAACATGCAATTGGCCTGCCACCTCGAAGACAACAACTTCTTGGACTCGTCCCAGTCAGGATTCAGACGAAACCACAGCACCGAGACAGCTCTCATCACCGCCACAGACAACATCAGGTGCCAACTAGACAACGGCGAAACATCAGCCCTCATCCTCCTGGACCTGTTAGCCGCCTTAGACACGGTCTGCCATCACACTCTAAAGACATGCCTCCTAGAAGCCGGAATCCAAGAGAAGGCCCTTGACTGGACCACGTCCTTACTCTCCGGCAGAACACAGAGCGTCAGCCTCCCACCCTACTGATCCGAAGCCACCGACATCATCTGCGGCGTCCACCAGGGCTCATTCCTCAGCCCGACGCTGTTCAACAACTACATGCCCCCCCTCGCACAAGTGGCCCGCCATCACGACCTCAACATCTTCTCCTACGCAGACGACACCTAGCGCATCCTCTCCCTCACCAAGGATCCACAAACCGCCAAAATCAACCTCCACGAGGGAATGAAGGCCGTCGCCGACTGGATAAGAAGCAGTAGTCTGAAGCTGAATTCGGGCAAGACGGAGGTCCTCATCCTCAGACCCACCCCCTCAGCCTGGGACGACTCCTGTTGGCCGACCACACTGGGAACAGCACGGACACCCACCGACCATGCACGCATCCTAGGATTCATCCTCGACACCTTCCTCTCCATGTCAAAGCAGGTCAACGCCGTCTACTCCTACTGCTACAACACCCTCTGCATGCTCCGCAGTATCTACAAGTGAATCCCTACCGAAACAAGAAGAAAGGTGACACAGACCCTCGTCAGCAGCAGACTGGACTACGGCAACGCACTCTACGCAGGAATCCCAGCCAAACACCTACGACGACTACAACGCATCCAAAACACCTCCGCCCAACTGATCGCCAATGTCCCCCGCCGCAGCCACATCACCCCCCATCTGAGAGACCTACACTGGCTCCCCGTCAACAAGAGGATCACCTTCAAGCTCCTCACCCACGCACACAAAGCACTCCACAACGCCGGACCAGCCTACCTGGACAGCAGACTCCGCTTCTACACCCCCACCCGCCAGCTCCGCTCCGCCAGCCTCGCCCTCGCCGCAGTCCCCTGCATCCAACAAACTACCTTCGGCGGCAGATCCTTCTCCTACCTCGCCGCCAATACCTGGAACACCCTCCCTACCCACCTACGGCAGACCCAAGACCTACTCGCCTTCAGAAGACTCCTCAAGACCTGGCTCTTCGAGCAGTAGCGGCACCCCTTCCCCTCAGCGCCTTGAGACCCTCTCGGGATAGTAGCGTGCTTTACAAGTACTCTGATTGATGGATTGATTCTTTTGCTCACTTAACCACCCCAGGTTGGACCCACCCATATGCAACAGAGTCTTGACCCTGGCTTCTCATGGGAACAGTCCAGCCTGAACTGCCAAGCAGGGTCCTCCCTGGACCGGAAACAAGCAAACTGGGACTGGTTTCAGGCTTTCACCCCTCATCAGCCAGGCTAGCTTGAATCCAGTGGAAAAGTGAGCAAGGGATCCACGTTCATCATTTTGTCCATCACTTGTTCTTTTTGCTTTTGAGTTCATTCACAGCATTTGAATCCGTTCAAGAGAATCCCCGTGCAAATCCTTCATTTCAGAGAAAATTTAGGAGTCATCTGTATAAGTTAGCGGAGATACAGCTGTATTTGGCTGCGCTATTTTCCATGCATTTTAGGAAGGCAGAGAACTCAATCAGTTAATTTAAGTCTGAGTGCAATAATCCAGAAGGAGATCATGCCAACAAGGAATTCAGGAGACAAGGGGGTTGAAAGAGACAAGCAAAGGGTATTTAGAGAGAAGAGAAGGGGAATCTGATAGCATCAACAAGTTTCACTTCATTAACTCAATTGACCTCGTCCCCTCAATAATTTTTTCACTTGTAATTTATTTATTTTATTTTATTTTGAAAGTTTTATATAGCGCGAACAAGATCTTCGCAGATATCAGAGCGCTTTACAGAGAAGGGGAGCATGTATACGCAGATACATCAATCATGTTAGAAGTACATTGAAGTTATATCATAAAACAGTGAAGTAAATCAAATTAAGAGTCAAAATAAAAATACAAAGGGTTCGAACAAATAGTACAGATGAGTAACGAGTCTTTGTAGTTTTATCTCCAGTAGTGGTTCAAGTGTATTTAGCCATGAGGATCGCTTTTACTTCTTTCTTGAAACGTATGGAGGATGTGATCAGCCTGGTTTCAGGGGGAAGCAAATTCCAAATCCTGGGAGCCATTCCCGAGAAGGAGCGTTTATAGGTTTTTTCCTTGCGGAATCTTTTAGGCTTTAGCAAAAGATTGTTTGTACCTCTAGTGTTTCTGGTGCCTCCAGAAATCGTCAGCTTCTGTGCTAGGTATCTAGGTGAGCTCAGGTGGATAGCCTTGTGCGTCAAACAAGCGATTTTCAGGTGTATTCTGGCTTCAAACGGCAGCCAGTTCAGGGATTTGAAGTCAGGGGAAATGTGCGAGTGTTTTTTTGATCCAGTGATAAGTCTCGCTGCGGCGTTTAAAGAGGCTCTTAAGGGTGCCGTAGTAGCTAGGGGGAGACCGCAGAGTGCGGTGCTGCCGTATTCTATTCGAGGTATGACTAGTGAATGTACCGCAGTTTGGAAGTCTTTGGCTGGAAGGAAAGGTTTAAGTTTCCTAAGGGTGTTGATTTGGTAGTTTGCTCCCTTAGTTGCTTTGTTGATGTGTTCCTGCATGCTGAGATTGGTGTCAAGTGTTATGCCCAAAGATTTTGCTGAGTCCACAATGGTGGGTTGAACATTAAGTGCTGTGAGGTCTTTAAGCCACCTTTGTGCGGTAGTGATCTTCGCGGGTGGTGAGATCAGAAGGAACTCTGTTTTAAGGGCATTGAGTTTGAGATGATTAGCGGCCAGCCAAGATTGAGTGCTTCTGATCGTTGAGTTCAAGAGCGTGATGTCTTTGGGTGATTGTAGTTTGAGATAAAGTTGGGTGTCATCAGCATACATGTGGAAGTGTACATTGGATTCTTGCAGCAAAGTGGTTAGAGGTTCCATAACTAAGTTGAACAAAGTTGGGGATAGGGAGGATCCTTGTGGTACGCCTAGCGATACAGGTCTTGGCGCGGACATCAAGTTGTTGCTCTTGAATTTCTGCGACCTGTTATGCAGAAAGGACGTAAACCATTTGAGCACAGTTCCAGATAGGCCCATTCTTGTGTTTAATAGTTCGAGTAAGTTCTCATGTTTGACGGTGTCAAATGCGGAGGAGAGATCAAGGAGGATGAGGAGGCAGGTGTCGTTATGATCTAGGATTTGGAGGGCGTCGTCGATTATGTGAGTCATAGCAGTTTCAGTACTGTGATTTGCTCGGAAGCCTGATTGATGAGAGTTGAGGAGATCAAACTGAGTAATGTGTTTAGTCAATTGTATTTGTGCGCATTTTTCCAGCAGTTTGGCAAGAGTCGGAATGTTGGTAATGGGACGGTAGTTGTTTAGGTCAGAGGGGTCGGCTGTAGGTTTCTTTAGCAAAGGTGTGACTTGTCCGACTTTGAGGGAGTCGGGAATGATCCCTTGTTGAAGTGAGCTGTTAATGATTTTGGTCCAGAGTGGAAGGAGCGACGGGGTAAGGACTTTGACAGCGTTAGCAGGAAGGGGGTCCGTGAGGTGATTGGATGGTTTCAGAGTGCTGAGCAGTTTGCCAATTTCTTCTTCTGAGTAGGTGACAAAGGTTGACCAGTAGGCATTGTTTTTTGGTTTAGTGGGTGCTATGCGGTGAGGTTTGGGGAAGAGGCTTGCGTCCATGAGGAGATCATTCTTTATGTTGTCAGTTTTTTGGTTAAAGAAAGAGGCGAAGTCTTCGCAGGAGGGAGCTTCGCGCATGGTGTTGAGAGGTAGGGGTTGTTCTTTGGATTGTGTTCGGATAAGCTCAAACAGCTTTCTCGGACGATTTTTGGCTTGGTCGAGCTGACGACTGAAGAAGTCTGATTTTGATCGTTTTATTTTCCTGAAGTAGGCATTTCTCTTTTTCTTCAGGTTTTTTAGGTTCAGTGCAGAGGGAGCTGATCTCCAGGTGCGCTCTGCCATTCGCATTGCGCGTCTATCGTCATTGAGACTCCCGTCGTACCAGGGGTTGGAGATTTTTGCGGTGGCTTTTTTTAGCTGCAAGGGTGCTACTTCGTTAATTATTGAGGTCATAGTGTTAAGATAGTGATCAGTCAAGGATTGGACGTCCTTAACGCCAGCAGGAGGAAGCAGTAAGTTGCAGCTGTTGGGAGGCAGCGAGTTTGAGTTTAGCTTTTTCATGTCTCTTTTCCAGACTTTGGGCCTGGCGGATTGAGCAGGGTTAAGTTTAACTTTTTCATTGATGAAGAATGTGACAATATGATGATCTGACCAGTCACAGGGTTGGATAGATTCGAGTTGGATAGAGCCCTCTTTGGAGATAAGGTCAAGGATAGAGCCTTTATCGTGTGTTGGACTGTTGCAAATTTGGGTGAGGTCAAGGGCGTTAAGGAAATTCTTCAGACCTTTTACCACCGCATCATTGTGATCGTTCCAGCGGAGGTTGAAGTCACCAAGGTATAATGAATAATGAACAATAGCAAAATATAATGAATTTTGCTATTGTAACCTCCACTCTCCATAACCAGAACCACAATCGTGTAAAACAGAACATCAGACTAAACTCAGTAGGAATCAGTGAACAGGCCATCTCAGTGATATAAGGGGGATGAAACCATTTTTACAATTTCTTAGGTGATACCACAATGAAAAGAGGGCAGTTACCTGAAAAATAGGCTTTACTGACAATGCATCTGGAACCTAGCAATCATCAGCAAACCTACTATGGAGCAAAAATGCATTCTGTCGGCGTTCAATAGGACTCTTCCATGCAAAGCCATGTACCCTCAAGACAATTTACACTGGGAAATTTGGCACCCTACAGGAGCAGCGATTTCGTATGTCGGGCTATGCGCCATCATAATATACTGTTTAAAAAATTTAAATTACAGGTTCCTCATTGCTCTGGCGTATAAATTTAAATGAGGATATTGGCTCAGATTGAAAAAAACAAAGATACTGGCAAACCAGGTACAATCAGCAACAACAGGAACCTGGTAGCCTGACTGATGAAAAGCAGCAAGGCCACAATGACACTTCCTGCTATGAAGTCTCACATAATCTCCACAAGTCCCTCCTTTATGTTGATGTTGAAAGTTCACAAATCCAACTGGTTTGGCCGTAGACTTGAAAAATGGAAGACAGGGGGGCTTCATATCACCCACTAATAACTTCCATTTTTATTGTCATGGAAAGTGGTTAGTCATAGAATTCGAGAATTATGTATTTAGACTTCACAAAAAATGAAATGCTTCCATATTTTTAGGCAAAGAATTTTAGGGATTCTTCTCCGAATTAGTTCACTGAAACCCTGGTTGTGAAAGAGCTAACTAGATAGCTGGGAACAGAGAAGTGCTGCCTACAGCTCAATGAGAAGGGGCTGGGCACTCAAGTGATCTCCAGACATGGGGAAGGGGGAAATTAGCAGAGAAGGGGAAAGGGTGAATCAACCGAGATGGAGAAATGAGCTTTGGCAGAGATGGGGGTGTGGGGGCACACATGGGGAAAGGTGGATTAGAAGAGATGAGGGTAATAGGGGTTTGGGAGAGATGGGAAAAAAGGTTACTCAGAGATAGGAATCGTGAATTTGGTAGAGAAGGAGAAATTGTCATAGTGTCTATGGAAAGGAAGGTGTAGATGAAGCACGCTGTGATACAGGACTACAAATATTCTGCCTACATTCCCTTTCCCTCCTGCCAACCTTTGCAAACAACTTACCTGCGTGTGTACTGACGATGCAGCCACCACCTCCACGCTGAACACACCCTTGTGGCTGTCCACCCACTTCATGCCGGGGAGCTGCACCTGGGGGCGGAGGGTGAAAGAGAGGTTTCAGAGTGTACAGATCGAATCTGCAGCACAGACCAGCACAAGCCAACCTCACCAATTCCTTTGCTTATCAGGACTATACCAATATCTCAAAACAGGACGCCCCTTCTTCAAAGGGCCCAAAACAACAATCCATATGACTAGCCTCACAACAATTTGGGACACTCCCTGGCAAATTGGGATAGAGAGAGCCATCCAACTCCCTGGGACTGAAAAAAGTCACAGAAGAATTAACAATTACAGAGGAATGCTAAACACTATGAAGAACAAGAAGAGACAACTGAAAAGTGTACAAGAAAAGTACAATTTAAGACCACAACCGAGGCACATAAAAGTAATAAAGCATTAATCAGTGGAAACTTGAATGTGGATTCCTACAAACGGAAAAAAAGAAACTTTAATGAAAGTCAATTTAAATTTTATTGTAATGGCCCTTTTCCCTTTCTCTTGCAGAACTGTATCCTTCTTAACAATACTAAATTAAAGAACCTATTACCCTGCAGTCTGGACCAATGGCAGTTCTATGGACTAACAGCTGCATCTGCACTTGCTTCAAATAATGTATTAAACTTTAAGATATAGGCAAAGTTATTATAAAACTTGAACTCATTAACCAGAATACTAGGTCCTGCTTACGGATGTGAGAACCCTGGACTTCAGTTAATGGGTAGCTGTAAGTAGGACCTGCTTGCCCTTACTAAGGCCATATCTCTGGGGTCATGAAGGCAGCAGAATGAACAATGAAAAGAAGCCCTCAAAACCGTGTTCGCTTTTTGGCAATTCCACTTAGCGTTAGCCTGACCCTTCAGCAGCAAATTGGAGTCTGTAAAGTGGTGAAGAATGGGGCTAGAGGTGAATTCTGTAATGCAAAAATAATAATAATATAATAATAATAATAATAATAATAAGCACGCTTGTAAAGCGCATGGTTACACTAGCTAGTGTGTCCCAACGCTGCGGTACAGAAGGCAAGAGGAGTAAGCGTAGGAGAACAGCGCCCCCGCAAGGAGCCTAGCTACGGCAGAGCCAAGTTTTCAATTACTTCCAAAAGAGTGACTCGGATGGTTCATTGCGTAGTGAGAGAGAAGTGTATTTCAGTTTTTAGTAGCCAGGTAGGTGAAAGAGCGTAATCCCATTCTTGCCTTTCTTGCTCTGGGGATTATAACTCGACCTGTCCCTGATGATCTTAGATACTGGGTAGGAATATAGTGAGTCAGCAAATTGTGTAGGTAGCTTGGACCCTTCCCCGGCAGGATTCGGTGACTAATACATAGAGGTTTAAAGAGTATTCTCTCCCGCACAGGTAGCCAGTGAAGAGCTGAGAGGGCATTCCTGGCAGAAGATCGCCTAGGCAGCATCAAAACGAGGCGGGCCGCCGCTTTCTGAATGCATTGAAGCCTGTGCATACATTTATTACTTTCTCCTAGGTAAAAAGCATTCCCATGGTCCAGGTGAGAGGTTACTAGCGCATGGACTAGGGTTTTCCTGGCTGCGATGAGGAGCACATATAGAGTCTTACGTAGGCTTTTCAAGATTCCGAAGCATTTCCCTGCCACCAAACTAGTGTGGCACCTCAAAGGTGAGCTTGAAGTCTAGCCACATCCCCAAATTCTTAACCTGACTGCTCGGGATGGAGTAGGGCCCAGTGTCCGAGGACCAGATTGAGGGAGCTTTCCCCACCAACAGGAGCTTTGTTGCAATTTAATTTTAAACAGTTACTAGTCATCCAGGATGCCAGATCTTGTAGGCATGTAGAGAAATTTTTGGCTGCCTCAACAGGAGACTGTCACAGTGAAACCACCAATTGTGTGTCGTCAGCATATGACACGACACTGATCCCATAACTTTCAATAATCTCTGCCAGTGGGGCAATATAGAGATTAAAGAGAGTGGGGCTTAATATAGAGCCCTGCGGGACTCCTTGGGCCAGCGCAATGCTTTTGGAATTGTACGGTTGTTGGGTTACCTGAAAACTGCGATTTTGTACAAAGGACCCCAACCATTCCAGGGCCACTCCCTCCAGACCACCTTCCCTAAGCCGTTGTAGGAGCAACGGGTGAGATACTGTGTCAAAAGCGGCACTGAGATCCAAGAGGACCAGATTAACTGTCTGGCCCTCATCTACTGGTCTGCGAAGCTGTGGAGTATGTGGCCCTAAAACCCGATTGCGTGGGGTGCAAAAAACTGTGCCAGTAAATGTGCGCAGTTAGTTGCGTGTTGACCACTTTCTCGGCTATCTTAGCAAAATAGGGCAGGATTGATACTTGGCGGAAGTTCTCTAGTTAACTTTAGCTCACATTCGGCTTCTATCCGGGGTCAAACAAAGAGTGATGCGACTACTGCAACCACAAGCATTTTGTTACACTCAAGACCATGTGGGCTGTTTTTATTAAGTTTGGTCAACTTCATACCTGAAAAAAGTTGGCAAAGTTAAAGGTCATAATTTATTGGGTTCTACTACCGCCTCTCACCCAACTTTATTTCAAAACAGTATTTTTTAAAGCATTGATAATTGAAGTAAGGACCACCAGAAGCCCTTACATTAAGATTTTTTGAGAAAGGATCCACTTCTATTCCCGACACTATACTGGGGAACAAACACTGAAGCACTAAACTGGCAGTAACTGTCTCACTTCTTCAATCCCCAGCTGCAGGATTACCAAATGTTTTCGTTTTACGACACACTTCCAAACCTTGCCTAAATTAGGGTCCTGTAAAGGCTATAATGAGTTTTTGAGCACTTCATTTCATGCACAAGCCCTTTTAGTTACAACCCGAGGGCATAATATTTCCACAATGGAAAAAGAGTCTAAATGAATATAGGTCTATGTAGCACAATCAGCACCTCCAGGTCTGCATAATTGGCATAAACAACACAATCTAAACTGGGAAAGTACAAAAGACACTAAATTTAGTGGGAATCTTATCTTGAGATGTCGACACAGGCATGTTAAAAATTATTTCAACGTGTGAAAAGGTTCTGTTAGTCACAGCGAAGAAGGAACAGCACAAACTGGATGGAAAGCAACTGTCTGAGGGTGACTGTCTTGGCCGCAGTCTATACAAAAGGGAAGTAACAATACCAACGCAGGAAGCTACGGTCTCTACACCGGACGCAGCCACAGCCTCCCACAGAAAAACATTTCTCCTTGTGGTTTGAGGGTTGTGGTTTCCTTGGACCACAGATGACCTCATACTTTCACTTAATGAAGGCAACCTAAGCCGCAGAGACAATGTGTGAATACTGCCCGACTTTCGCAGAGATCTTTACCCAATTTCGGTAAGGCACGTACACTGTATCCATAACAAAAAGGTGCTCACTACCACTAATGGCCAAGGTATTTCACCAGGGTGGGTGAAAGAAGGGAGAGCTTATGGGGGCGTGGCTTGGATGCCGAGGAGGTAGGCAGCGTGAGCTCGGAGCTCCGTGCCCGATCCCAGAAAATATCCTGAAAATCTGATCGGACCCCGATGTAACCGATATCATCCGGTACTAGAAGGTACAGCGGAGGGTCCGGTGCCTGCGGAGGACGACGCCGAGCCATTCCAAAGCAGTATTTCGACTTTGAAAGTTGGACCCGGGCGAGAAGTCGCAGACCCTAAAATGGCGGCGGTGGCATGAGACTTGGAGACGACGGAGACATCTGCCCGGAGACCCACTAAGGCCTGCTCCCTGACAAATCGGAGGTGCTGGCGGTCGTATCGCGCCTCTCCCGAGGTGTCGGAGTGGACCTTGGGCGCACCCTCGAGCGGTGGCTGGGGACCGCCCCCTGGTAGTGGCGACGATAGTGCAGCAGTGATCCAGTGACGAAGGCCCCGGGCCCCTGGCACGACTGGCGCCAGCCGGGCAGACGGTCGTTCTGAGTTCCTGCTTCCTGGAGATAGCCTTGGATCCGGGGACCCCGCCGGAGGGCGAAACCCGGTGACACTCGGAGAACGACCAGGAACACAATCGGAGGCCACCGCTCGGGCCAGCCCAGATGGGGAAGCCGAAGGGGAAGGGAGATGGCGCGACCGATACTGAGGCTGCGGAGGGAGCGGAGCGAGACCAGGCGGCACTGCAACGGACGCAGGATCGTATCCTAGAGGCCATCGCCACCACGAAGGACGCCCTACAACAAGACATAGCTCAGGTGGCGACGGGCTTGGGCCTCCTGAAGGCCGACCATGATAAACTTAAGGACAGGGTGAAGTCAGTGGAGATCGCGGTTCAGGAATTAGCCCCGGGCCAAACGACGGTGAAGGCCCAGTTGACGGAAGTGATGGACCGCTTGAAGGTGCTGGAACGGAGGGCCGAAGATGCGGAAAACCGGAACAGGCGCAACAACGTACGCCTTGTGGGCCTGCCGGAAAAAATCGAAGGCGACGGCATGGTGGGCTACCTTGACAACTGGTTACGGACGGAGGTGGCACCGGAGGGGTTGTCCCCCTTCTTCTCCCTGGAACGGGCACACAGAGTTCCAGCGCGCCCGCCGGCCCTGGGCCTTCCGCCTCGCCCAGTGGTGTTCAAGTTGCTCCATTACCGGGACAGGGACTGGCTTTTACAGAGGGCAAGAGAGGCAGGGCCCTTTCAAGTGGACAACAACAGAGTCACCATGTTCCCGGACTATACATTTGAAACGCAGCGGCTCCGGGCGAACTTTCTGTCCCTCAAGCGGGAGCTCCGCAAGGAAGGCATCAAGTACTCCCTGTTGTTCCCCGCCAAGCTGAGAGTGGTGGTGGATGAGCAATCACTATTCTTCACGACCTCCGCGGACGCCTGGGACTAGTGGGAAACTTATAAAGCGGGAACGGACGGTGCTAAGGCCAGGGAGGAGGAGGCTAAGGTGGCGCAACCGATCAGGCAATCCCAACGGATCAGGAGGAACCTCAGGAGGACCGGAAAGCCATCGATGTCGCAGACGGAGGCGGAGAGGTAGGCGGCGCTACAGGCGGTAGCGGACTTATCCAGGGCCGCCAGAAGTCAGTCCGGGAAGGGCACGGAATCAGAGAAACCGGGCACGGGCTCGGAGACGGGACAATCGGAATTTGGTGGGGCCCGGGGCCCTATTGTGACACCGCAGACTTCGGGGGAGATACTGGAGGCGTGTTGAACTGAACTGGTGGAGTGGACTCGTTGGTTGGACACCGGGGCACTGGGCCCGTGGCAGTGGAACGCTAATACTTGAGGTTTAGGGGATATGTAATGTGGGGATTGCGGGGTGGAGTGCGCGGGGCTGATTTGCTTTGTGGTTCTATCGCATCAAGCCACGCCTTACTGGCCCCTAAGGTCACCGCAGTGGGGACTGCGACCATTACCGCCTTTCCTTGAGGGGTGGTCGGGAGTGTTGGTTTGGATGGGGGTACTTCCAGTTGCGGGGGGCCTGTCCTGGGGGGGTGGGAGTTGCGAGCAGTTGGGGTTGCTCGGGGGGTAGTTGTTGTTGGCGGGGTTCGGCTTCCTGTTCGGAGAGGGTGGGTGGGTGGGCCCGTGGTCGCGGGACTTGTAAGGACATTGTTCTTTGTTGTTTGGTCCGGTTGTGTAGGGGGGGATGGCTAGTACCGGGGCGTTGAAATGTGTGACCTGGAATGTGCGGGGTATGCAATCCATGACGCGCAGACATAAAGTTCAGGCGTACCTCAAGCGTAGGGGGGTTCATGTAGCGTTCCTGCAGGAGACACATCTTAATAAGCAGGAAGGGGCTGCTCTGCAAAGGCGCTGGAGGGGACAGCTATTTTACACGACATTCTCAGCTTTTGCAAGGGGGACACTGATTTGGATACGGGCGGGGGTCCCCTTCCAGGTCACAAAGTCATTGGTGGACCCGGAGGGCAGATATGTGGCGGTGGAGGGGAGGCTGAGAGGCAGGGTGATATCTCTCTGTAATGTGTATGCTCCTAATGTAGACCTGCCCGCCTTCTTGTCTACCATCTCGGGCAAATTGGCGGGTTATTTGGCAGGGCCGGTCCTCTTGGGGGGGGGACTTCAACTCGGTTGAGGATGTGTTACTAGATAGGTCCCATCCCCCGCTGCGCGCGTCCCCAGTGCATAGGGTCACCAAGCGTAGGTTAGAATGGCAGGAGAGCTGGGCCCTCACGGATGCATGGAGGGCGTTGCACCCCACCACTAGGGACTACTCCTTTCACTCGCACCTACATGACCTGCATGTGAGGCTGGATGCGTTTCTTTGCTCGGCGTGTGTGCTCCCCGCGGTGGGAGGGGCGGAATACTTGGCCAGGACGCTATCGGACCACAACCCTTTGTTGCTTTCTCTGGACTGGATAGTGACTGTTAACTGTGTGCCAACATGGCGCCTGCAACCCGACACCCTAGATGACTTGTTGTTCAGGGAGGCCCTGGGTGAGTGCATTGAGAGGTACTTCGAGGAGAACAGTGGCTTGACCTCCACGAGGGCGGTAGAATGGGATGCGTTTAAGGTGGTGGTGCGGGGACACTGTATTGGACACACGGCTGGGGCTCGTAAAACTCTGTTGGATGACTTAGATAAGGCTGAGGCACGGCTGAGGGACTTGGAAAAGAGGCGCCCGAATCACCCTGAGTTGCAGGAGGGGCTTAGCGGGGCGCGGGAGGGGCTGGCGGTAGAGCTGGAGCGGCTGCGTAGCTTTGATCACAAGGCGTACATGACGAGGGCACACGCGGAAGGCGACAAGGCGGGGTCGATGCTGGCTTGGCTCGCTAACCCAGTTCGGAGGGGAGTGCCGATCATGAGGATCCAGGAGACAGGGGAGGAGCCCTACCACACTCAACCCGGGATCCTGAATAAGTTTCGTGCTTATTATGAGGGGCTCTATGAGAGTGGTGGAACGGGAGGAGCAGAGGAGCTTGAAGAGTTCTTGGACGGGTTACAGTTACCGCGAGTGGAGGACTCGGAGGCGGAAGAGCTAGGTCGACCCATCTCTCTTGGAGAAATTGGTTGTGCAGTAAAACAGATGGCCAGAAATAAGACCCCGGGACTTGACGGGCTACCGATCGAATTCTATAGTAAATACTTAGAATACCTTGCCCCACGGCTGCGGGAGGTGTACAATGAGGCACAGGCGAGGGGTCGACTCCCGGGCTCCATGTGCGAGGCCCTCATGTTCCCGCTCTTGAAACCGGGCAGAGAGGGTGCGGCTCTGTCCTCGTACCGTCCGTTGTCTATGTTGACGACGGACTACAAGATCCTCAGTAAAATCCTGGCCAACAGACTGCTGGTACACATGACGAGCCTTGTTCACGGTGACCAGTGTGGTTTCATACCGACACGCAACACCACTCATAACATTCGTAGACTTACGAGACTGATGGGTCCGGACTGGCCGGGTGCCGTCTCCCCATTTGTCCTCTCCATTGACATTGAGAAGGCATTTGACAGCCTTGAATGGGGATACTTGTATGAGGTGATGCGCCGCTTCGGGCTGGGGGACGGATACATAAACTGGACCAAGGTCCTGTACACCGAGGCGGTAGCAAGGGTTCGGGTGGGCACACTGATCTCGAGACAATACCCGATCGGGCGTGGCACTAGACAGGGTTGTTCCCTATCCCCGCTCCTATTCGCATTGGCGATGGAACCCTTCGCAGCGGAGGCCAGACAGGGCCGCCACTACGCAGGTTTATCATTTAGGGGACGGTCGCACTTCATCTCCCTGTATGCAGATGACCTGCTGATGTTTCTGGCCGATGCGGGCCCCGAGCTCCAGGGGGCGCGGCAGCTACTGGAACGGTTCGGCCGGTTGTCGGGCCTGAGGGTCAACTGGCCTAAATCCTGCCTGAGGCCGGGAGAACCGTGCCCACTCACTGCTCGGGAACTCCGGTGGGAGCCGAGTTGTCTGCATTATTTGGGGGTCTATGTTTATCATACCCCGACCGACCTACTGGACGGCAACATCACTCGCTGCATTAACGCCCTGCGGGGATCCATGGACTTCTGGGCGACTCTGCCGCTATCCCTGGCTGGTAGAATCTCCCTGCTTAAAATGACAGCACTGCCCAGGCTTTTGTACTATTTTAGGACACTCCCGGTATGGATCCCGAGCTCTGTTTTCAAAAGCCTGAGGTCGTTGGTCATAGCTTTTTTATGGGGCACGGGAAGGAGGCGCATAGCGCTCGACACTCTGTTGCGCCCCAAAGATGAAGGAGGTATGGCGGTGCCGGATTTTGAAGGGTATTACCTGGCCGCGCAGCTGCAGATTTTTACTCAGGAGGTGGCGAGAGTATATAGAGGCCCCGAGGACGCGAGACTGGAAGGCACCCCGCGGCACGTTCTGGCGTACATTACGCTGCACCAGAAGCTCCGGGTGGGAGACCTGACGGTCGAGGAGCAGACGTTCCGGCTATGCTGGGACCGGGCCCGTAAGCGGGCGGGGGTCCGCCTTATGTATGCCCCCGAAATACCGCTGGGGATGGTCACCGCCCTCCCGCATGGAGGCGACTGGTCGCGCCTACTAGGATGGGAGGAAGCGGGTATACAAATGATAGGTGATCTTTACGAAGATGGGGTGTTGCTGCCGTTCCAGGACCTGCAGGAGCGATTTGACCTTCCGAGGGGCGACTACTTGCTACACGCGGCAGTCACGGGCGCTATGCAAGCCCACTGGGGGGAAGGGCTGCAGGAACCGGGCACCTCGATGGCATGCCAGTACACTATGATGGCGGCGGGAACTTTTAAGGCGGTCACGTGCTTGTATTCTAGGATGCAGTGGGAAGCCTTGCAGCCTTTGGCAGCCCTGAAGGCCAAATGGGAGCTGGACCTTCAAGTAGAGATCCCTGACACGACCTGGGGCCAGTTGCTAAGGCGGGCACGGAAGAGTGCGAGAAATGCCAGGTTTCAATTAATTCACTTCTATGTCATCCACAGGGCGTACCTCACCCCCGGGAAAATCCAACAGTATTTTGGGGTGGCCGACGCTATGTGCCCCAGATGTAACACAATTGGGGCGGATTTGGGCCATATGCTGTGGGATTGCCCCTCTCTGGGAGACTATTGGCAGGAAGTTGGGCGGGCCCTTAACAGCGCGACGGATAGGGATATCCAGTTCACTAAAGCGGTTGGCGTCCTTCATTGGTTCCCTCACACGCCCAGGAACAAGACGACTAGTAAATTTATAGATTTAGGGCTTATCCTTGCCAAGCGGGAGATCACGAGAAACTGGAAGTCCAGAGTGGGACCCACGTATAAAAGATGGTATGGGGAGTGTCTGAGATGGGCCGCGTGTGAAAGTACTCTACGGTACCAGATGGCCTGGAGGTTGAATGACGAGAAGGCTCTAGAAAGGGCAACTGCATGGGAAGTGATGGTACAGGCGCTCCGTGATATGGATCTTGAGGAGCGGGAGGGCGAGAGCGAACTGGACCAGGCAGACCCTATCACTACACAGGAGAACACACCTTAGCGAATACATACTTCCTCCTGCAACACACCGGACACTTTCACACAGTTAACCTAGCACTGAGCGACCACGGGGGAGGGTGGGTAGGAGGCTGATTTGGAGAGGGGTTGGGGTACCGAAATTTGGGGTGGGGGCGGGGCGAAAATCACAAAAGCAACCCAGAGATATTTGCCTACTGTAGTGATCAGACGTTGTAAGGAGTTACGAGAAGTTATCAGGGATGAGGTCACCCACGCCGAGGACGAGGGGGACCTCCCGGATGAAGAAGAACTGGACAATAATAATCATGTACAAGCTGTACATTTACGGATGGTTATATTGTCTGTACATTTCTATTGGTGTTGCAATAAAAATGATGTTAAAAAAAAAATAAAAAAATAAAAAAAAAGAAGGGAGAGCTTATAACATTAGCCAAACCATGACATGTCACTGGTACATGGTAAACCATACTTTTGTTCCCACAGAGAAAGAAAATCCAGCGTAACAAAGTCGGCAGAACTGACAGATACTTCAGACACAGGAAGCTTAAAGGAGCAGGTTTTCTGCTACTCACTGCATGGAACATTCACCTAGAGGGCCCTGACTAAGGAACAAAGTTCATTTCCACCAGTGATTGAGTGCACAAACAACTTAACTTGTCAAGACTAATCACAAGCACCAGACATACAGCCACACAGCCGCGATTGCAGTGTTCGCTGAGGTGCAAAGGGAAATGTGTGCAGTGGAGAAAGGAGGGCAAGGACAGTCGAGACACAAAAGAACACACTAGGTTGGTAAAACAGGCACTGGCAGTCACCGCTTCCCGTCTACTCCCTCTACGATCTCAACTGATTCTATACTTCAACTGAACACTGAAGTTACTACTCACTGAAGGGCCTCAGACATAACCATGAAGTTCTTTGACATTTAGGAATGACTGCTGCGCCTCTGTGCTTCCCTTCTCCAACTCTTCTTGAGACCACAATTCTTAACCCCTAACAAATCTGTGGCACTAACAATGAACAATGCCCATAAGTTTACCCCTTCTGGAATATTTAACAAATACAGATTCAGAGATAAAATTATTCAATCTCTGTTAACAGTCAGCGCATCACTGGCATCTTCTTGTGTGTGGTACCTACATCAGGGGTGAGCACAGAGTAGCTGGGTGGAGGCTTATCCACAGACACTGGCAGTGAGAAGATTCCAGTCCGCAGGCGACCATGTTGCATCAGGGGGATCCACTGCACAAAGAGGCGGGGAGAAAGAGGAGATATTATGAGCAGGTAGGCGTGTCAGCAGTGAGCAAGGAAATGTTTTCGGTAATGCATCCACAGGGCTGACAGTAGTAGCTAGGGCTGCTAGTAGTGAACAAGGGTAGTCTCAGGAGACCGAGATGGTGCCAGTAGCAGTGACTGAAGCCAGGAAATCATAGACAGAGTTGGTTTAAGGGGCCTGGGATGCTGCCAACAAAAGGGGCTGATGCTAGCAGGCATTTAGTTACAGGCCTGGTGCCAATGTGTTGGGGAGGCTGGTGTCATGTTAGTTTGGCATGTCAGTTTGCTGGTAGCAGGAAGGGCTGGTACTGGTGGGTAATGAGTGGAGCCAAAAAACAATCAGATTTCACCAGGCAGGGTTAGTGGTAGGATTGGTTCTAAGGAAGAATGATAGCAGCAGGCAGGGTAGATTTGGGGCAGTGAGAGGGTTAGTGGCAAATGGCAGATGAGATTGACAGCGAGGAGGGGTGACACCAGGTTTTGGAGCCAGAGGACAAGCCTAGCACCGGGGCACATTGTCAGAAGGGCTCACTGTGTATCCAACAGGAGTCTCCAGAGGTGTGTTCTGCTTCTGCTGGCAGCTGACATGGTAGAAGGTAAAAAGCAGGTGGTGGTTGTCGGTCAAGTTTCCTGGAATCTTCATCTTGAATTCTTCATAGAACTCAGGAGATCTGGAATTAAAAAGCAGTTAGCCCACACTGGGGTTACAAAGCATACAACAAAAAACTCTGACTTACTTCAAGGGCTACAATATTTAATTTACTGCTCCAGGAATGTCCAACAGGTCAACAAATTAACTATAAAAAACCCACAACCAGTAGCTATTGTGTACCACAAATGAATACAGCGCCACATTTAATGTTGGTGTGCATGCAGATCATGAGGAAGCTGCATTGCGGACCAAAAACCAAGATACTTACTTATTGTGGTAAACTACCGCAGTGCAGGCCTCTTTTGTGAACTCACTGCAGCTTGACTTGCCAAAAATAACCTGAGAAATAAGGCAAAGATTTTTTCATTAGAATGGGTGGTCCTGATGTCCTAACAATTGTCTCTCTGTACACCACCAAAGTGTCCTCCAATTTTTAGCTTTCACTTCCCGATGGCTGAATCTGACCCCGTCCCAGTTCTGAGATGAAAACAACACATAATACAATCATTTATTGCGGTTCGATTTCTCACAGCACATTCAAAAGCATGTCACTGACAGGAACTGTTGCCTCAACCATACTAAAAGCCTGCCTCACGTACAGCATTCTTGTATACGTGTTTGACAGTGTTATATGCATTACAAGACTTGATGCTTGCTAACATAGTCTGTTTTTGTGCACTGCTTAATATAGGTTGTTTGTGTTCACTGAGCTTAAATGCAGAAGACCGGGAATTCAGACTTCCAAATAAATAGAATTTCTTTTCTTTAGATGACGCAAACTGATGAAATGTTTTTTGTGTGCAAAATTACGACATATTCTATTCCACTTTACTTGATCTGAGGGGAAATGTTCCATTTACTCGCTGAATATTTGTACACGCTCATGCGTCGACCTCTACAGATGCGCTTGTAGCAAGCCTATTGGCTAATAAGTAAACCAATATTTCTGCAATGCTTCCAATAAAAACATTGTCTTCAGCAAAGTATGGCACACACAACGCCATGAGAAAATCTCCCACTGTGTAGGAAATGCCTCTCCTTTTTCTGTGCAAAGGTTGCTGCTTTTCTCTGGGTCTACAGGAATGTACTCCTAAAAGTGTGGGGTCCTCACATCACCTAATAAAAGAGATGCAGGACAGGCCCAGACTGACCTTCCAGTATTCCAAAGAACTTTTAATTACATAAGGGACAACTTCTTGCAGTGAAGATTTCCATTCTCCAAATCAGAGAAATCTAAAAGTGTAGTTCACACGGTTCAATTTGGTCCATTTAACTATTAAAAGAAATGCCTACAGCGGGGGCATGGTGCTCCTGTTCACAGAGAGTCATCTTCAAACCAGCAACTCTCCTAGTTCTGAAAGAGATCTCTCCCGTCAACTGATTTTTAGTTTAAAAAGAAGGGGGTCTCAAGGAGGGTCTCTCCTCCCTAAAAGTGGAAAGACAACTTTGTTGGTTCAAGGTTTTAAAATAAAGATGAGACAAGAGGCAAGAGATTCCTGTTTCACACCATAGTTCCTCAGAGATTAGCTGCCCCCCTTCCATCAGTGAGGGAGTGGAAAAGCTTAATTGCACAGTTAGGGATTGAACCATCTTGAGACATGAAAACCCTAAAACAAGCAGTAGGTAATACAAGTGAAGCAAGAGTACGACAATCTACATTATAAAGTATTTTTACAGTTTTACTCTGAAGGCTTGACAAACTTTTACTCCATTCTTGGCTGAAGTGGTCATTTGCTCCACAATAGCTGAACTCGGACACCTCACTTGCTAGAGGTAATCTTTCTGAGCCAGGGACCTTATAACAGCCCTGATTAACAAAGACGGGAGTAGAGGTAGAATTCAGAATACAACTTTGAGTGATCAACCCGATCTTCTGCTGTTTCGCACGAACACAAAAAAAGAACAGCAAAAGAGGTGTAACACTCACAAAAGAATGATGAGAGATCTTCTCTCCCGAGCATATTTTTAATTTAATCAAGGATGCCGGTATGTATGCCTCATTCCAGGGCCCTTGTTTTAGTCTGAGAAGGCAGGGTAGAGATTAGGCTCAATCTCACATCAGGGTTGTAACAGAACATCTCTGACATCTGTGTGTCAACTTAAAAGAGTTAACCCCAACTATAAGACATTTCCTCTGGTTCCTATGTTTTTTTTATTTATCATCGTGAGGTGAAGCAGATTTAAGTCTCATACCAGGACTATAAGACTCTCTTTGTGCAACCACATGCCACATCAGGGCTAGTGAAGTGTTTCTCTGGTCCACAGTTTTACAGCTGGCCCGTCACACACAGGGTGATATAAGAGGAGTGACATCTTAGTGTACTCCTGTGCCAAGGGCACTGAAGACCTCATTTGCTGTCTAAAGTACAGGTGGCGTCACTGCAGTCTCATTTTACATAGCCCTTCCATGACTAGATCACAGCTACATAAACAAAAGCTGGCATTAGGGGACAGCAGAGTCAAGACATCCTCAGCCTCCTTCGGATCAGGCTTCAACCTAAAACCTCCCACCCATACAGTACTGTCAATTCAAGGAGTGTGAATTCCTTATGAATCCAACATTCAAATAGGGTAGCATAGCAGTGTTACAGGTTGATCTTAAACTGCATTAAATAGCAAAGTACCACAGAAGAATATGAAGCTTGTTAGGAGGAGAATGCACACGCCAGTGAAGAGACACAGAATTCAGATTCCATGTGTGCTTTTGAAAGAGAAGACATTTCTAGATCAGGGAGGCCTTTCTAGATCAGGGAGGCCTTTCTAGATCAGAGGGGGGCCTTGGGCCTCTCAAAGCCACACAGGTGCCTGCTTCTGAAACTCCCAGTATGTCCAACAACCTGTAGGAATAGTCGAACTCTCAGGTTCACAAACGAGCGTGCAGGGTGTCAGGGAGGCAAAAGTCTATTGTAGCCTGATATCACCTGATGGTCTTTGTCACTAAGTGTATGGAAGAGGGTTTGGCAAATTATCTTTTTTTGGGTGGCCTTTTTTTTTTGTGAGGCCAAAGTTACCATTGTGACCTACTTGCATTTCCCCAAAACCTGTCCTTGAGCTTACTGTGGAGAGCAGAGATGAAGTGTAGAGTGACAGCATAGCGTGACCTCAGATTCTAAGTGTCAGGGCGGTGCTTGGTGAGGAGACCCACTCCACCTTAATATTGATGTAATGTTAAATAAAGCAGTTCCCCAACCACTGTATTTCACAAAGGGAAGACAATTTTACCACAAGGTGTTACCCATACAGGAGGAGCAGGCAGCAAGAGGATGAGTGACAAGGATTCAACTCAATACTGCAAAATGGAAGTCAGTCGGACCGGCTCTTGGGAGGGACCGGACATTTTCAAAGGCCAATACAGGAGTGAAGGTCTTAACCTCTTCCAACACACCCACACCGGCCTCACTAACCCCTCCATCCAATGGCACAGTTGTGTGCAAGCCTGACCTTTGATTCTCAGAGATCGCTCAGCCTTGCAACAGCTACAAACACAAATCATAATTTTATCCCCCGCCGCCCCATAGTCAAAGTTATCTTATTTATTTGTATAGCGATACTAATTCCCTGGGGCGTCTAGGCGCTTGACAGCCAACCGCATGACTTCACTGAGATTATGTAGAAGCTCTGGTCTAAATATGGGAAACGTATATGGTAAATAACCAGGTCATTAAACCTTTCCTAAAGGAAAGCAAGTCGGGCAAATTCTTAAGCTTAATAGGCAGATGATTCCACAGTCTGGTTGTGATATGTATTAAGCTATTACCGCCCGAGTTCGTGAGTCGGGGTTTGAAGACATACACCAACTTCTGTGAAGAGGACCAAAGATTTCTGGACGGAGTGTACCAGCGGAAGCCGTCAATCAAATAATGTAGGCCATGTTTAAGCAGGGCCTTAAAGGCGAGGCAGAGGGCCTTGATATTGATCCGTTTTTCCACTGGCAGCCAGTGTAAGGCATTGAGGTATACCAAAGAGCAGCCGGTCTGCAGAGTTTTGGAGAACCTGTAGTTTAACAAGGCGTGCCTTGCGTATACTGACCAGGAGGGAATTACAATAGTCCAGCCGAGACAAGATTAATACAGAGACCACTGTTTTTTGCAGTTCTGGAGGTATGAAAGGAAAATCTTCCCTCAAAATGTTCAATGTATATAAAGTAGATGATGTGAACGCTTTCAAGTGGTGGAAAAAAGACAGGGTTGTGTCGAAAATGACTCCCAGGTTTTTCACCTTAGTAGTTGGAATGGGGGGCCCAATTCCGAAGGCCACCAGTCGGAGGACCAGAAGGACGGATCTCTGCCAAAAAGTAGAACTTCGGTCTTATTAGAGATTAACTTAAGGAAGTTTTCTGACACCCATCTACTCACCTGTTGCATTCAGGGGTGAAAGTTGTGGGCTGTGTCCTGAATAATATTTGAAATGGAGACAATAATCTGAATATCGTCTGCATATGAAACCATAGCAAAACCGAGCCCTGTGGGTCCTGTCATTGGAGCTCAAAGCTCTGGGACCTATAGCCGTCCACTTCCACAAATTGTTCATAATCCATAAGGAAGGATTTAAAAAGTGAAAGGGCTGCCCCTGCTATGCCTTTTTTTTTAAGGCGATTTATCAGGAGGCTATGATCTACTGTAGCAACGCAGCTGGAAGGCCCAGCAGTAGCCAGATAGCCTGGCTGATGAGGATTATGAATCCGAAACCGGTCCCAGGATGCTTGTTTCCGGTCCAGGGAAGACATGGCTTGGCAGTTCGGGCTGGACTGTTCCCATGAGGCACAGGGTCAGACTGATTTGCATATGTCCATGTCTGAACTGGGGTGGCTGTGAGCTAAAGAATGGTGATGGATTAAACCCAGATCAGTTGACTGGGGGTGAGTGTTTGATTTGCTCAAACGCTCCGCCCATCATCCTCTTTTGTATCCATTATCTACTGAGCGCCTGATTTCTTCTGATGCAGTGATCCGTGCAAGCTCAGTGCTGTGTTCACTGCGGAAGCCATACTGTGTTGAATCCAGGATGTGGTATTAATGAATGTGAATAGTTCTTGCTTCATATATTTTTCAAGAAGTTTAGCTGGTCAAAGACAGGCAGGAAATTGGACGGTAGTTGCCTGGATCTGTTTTATCCAAGTTGGATTTTTTTTAAAGTGGTAAAATGGAAGTCTTTTTCCAGATTTTAGGGAATATTCCAGTTTTATTGACTAGATTGAATATCTCTAAGTCGCCGTGCAACTGTCTTAGTCACTGTATGCAATATCTTGGGAGGACATGGATCCAATGGTAATCCGGAATTGGTGGTGGAGAGAAGTTTAGTGATGTGCTCATCTGTTATAGGTGGAAAATCTAAGAGTTACCGAGAGTGGAAGACACAGTGAATGTTGGAGTCATGCAATTCTGCTCTCTCTGCATCATAAAGTGAAGACTGAGTGTTGTTATCATTTATAGGTCGCACGGCAAACGTATCATAGATGCTCGATACCTTTCCACAAAAGGAAGAAGCTAAGGTATTGCAAGAAGCTTGGTCTATTACATTATAACTAGACTCCTGAAGGGGCTGAGTTTCTGGACCATAGTAAACAATTCTTTAGAATTATTCTTCGCTACTTCAATTTTCTCCGAGAAGTAATTGATCTTCGTTTTATGGATCGTTCCTTTGTATTGTGTCAGTAATCCCTTATATAATTATTTTTCCTTTATGTCATAAGAATGTCTCTAGTGCCTTTCTTTTCTATGACATTGCCTGTTAAGAAGTCTTAGCTCCTCTGAAAACCAAGGTTCAGTGGGGGCCGTCCTGGTTATTTTCCCTGCTTTCTGAGGAATTATTGCTTGTACTGATGATGCAATCCTGTTATGATAACTTGGGAAAGTAGACTTATTTTTGCTCTTTAAAACATATTTGCATCAGTAATTATAACACCATTAGACAATTCATGCCTTCTAAGTGTCCCATTCAAATCAAAGTTTTAATTAATGTTCAATTTGTTTATTGGTAATTACCAGGGTTGAGGTTTGAACCTCAGTAGCACAGGTAATACCCCTGTAACAAGTGAGTTATGGCATGTATGGACATGGCATTTTTAGGCTATCCGCAGAAGACTATATTTACATATCATGTCTTTGAACGCATTTCACTGCCACAGCCAACTTTTATGATGAATATCTTGCTTGTATCTGACCTGCCTGGATCTGAACACTGCTGGTTTAGTTTAGACGTAAAATCTGCTCTTGAGAATATTGGAGCTATAGGCAAGCAGTCTTCCACAACATGCTCCTTTTCCACTCTGCAGGATGCCGCCATCCTCAGCCATCAAAACTCAGCTTTCCCTCACTCACCTGCAGGGCCTGGCTAGGATCCTCCCCAGCCATGAACTGGACCTTGACGGCAATGTTTCTCACTGACCCCTGGCGGTTGCTGAAGTTTAGGCTGTGCGGATAAACATACAGCAGGTTCCTGAAAAAGGTAAAAGACAAGTCAAACAGAGGTTCTTGTACTTTGGGCTTGCAGTTTTAAGGTAAAGTAGGAGCAGAGATGGCTGTTCCCCTAAACATGTTGATCACTTCCCATCAATCACCACTCACTCTACAGACTAGTCCGTGGGACCAATAGGCACCCTCAACCATCAGGTTACAAATCTCAAAGTCCAGTCTACCGAGTTGCCGCTCCCTGGCTAGCCCGGCACAGCAGCTCCCCAGGAAGAGGACCCTGTGCTCCTGAAGGTCAGAGCTGTCCCCCACCAAGTGATTGGACACCAGGACCAACCGGAGCTGCACAGGACCAATACCCGGGGTACTGGACCGCTTCAAACAAGCAAAGACCATGAGTGTCTAGACAGGACTCCCAAGACAAATCAGCCATCAAGGGACGTCAGCACCACGTATACCATCTTCCAGAGAGGCCCAGCTGGTCCTGATTGTGGCACCCTCAACCAGCGAGAAAGACAACAGCAAGGCTTCAGGGCACACAGATCCCAATCAAACTTTTTGCTCTGCACCCGAGCACTGACAAATCGACTGTGCTCTCTGTCCCTCGGACCTTTGTGGCCCCAGCCCTCCGTTGGGAGCTCCTGGACTTTTCGTCATGTCCCCCTCTGCAGCCTGTTTCTAGGTGGCTCCCCTTCTCTTTAATTACATAGCACGGAGAGCTACTAGCACCTCTGCACCTGGACGCCCCAGGAAAGGTAACGAGAAACTGCTGATGGACCTTGGCCCCTTACGACCAAACGCAAATAACTGTATGCTTTACATGCCTTTTCTCCCATAGGAAAACATTGAGCGTAAAAACACATTAAAGTGATCATCTAACTTGCCTACATAAAATCAATATTTTAAAAAGTACTTACTTGCTATTGAAGTTCTTGTTATCAAATAAATAAAAATAAGATTTTTTTTAATAAATTGGTCTCTGATGTATTCTTGAGTGTGTCTCTCATTTATTGCCTCTGTGTGTGTCAACAAATGCTTAGCACTACTCTCTGGTACGCCTAACTGCTCGCCACACTACCAAAAAAGAGAACATTTGGGGTATAATTTGAGTCTCTATAAAACAATCAGGGTTTACCTGGACTCTTTACACAGTGCACCTCCTTTTGGCCCACTTTATAAACAGCCAGCTTCCTACAAATGTCTCCCTGTAATTTTGTCATTTGGAACGTTTCAGTCCCCAGAAATGGGTTTAATATTTGTATTGGCCTTAGAGTAAAGTATTGCTTTGGGATTAAAAAGTGCGCTTACTTGAAATCCTCGTTTTTATGAGTCTCTAGTAAGTACTACTTTGACTGTGGCCTTTAGAAGCAATTCCTTTACATGTAGCACAAACATTTGACGTTCGTTATCTTTTTGGTGTTAATGTGGGTGGGATTTTCTTCAGCTCTACACGGCAGCCAGTGTTTTATCACATTTAGAAGACAACCGTCTGATGTGATTTCTTGCACCTTTTACAAGAAATTCGAATTCTGCCTTCTACAGATGTTGTGTGTTATGGGGAACTTGATGATGCAGTCATTTGTTCTGTTAAATTCTTTGGAGTTTTGCCCCTTCTCCTCAGCCCCTGGCACAAAAGAACTGTCATGATGACAAAAGAGATGCCATAGTGTAGCTGTTGTGTGTAAGAGGAGTGTGGGCCCCTGCTGGCCTGTTTGAAGAAACTGTGGGTGAGTATTGTCCTTTCCTGCACTACTTACCCCTTTCATAAATTACATCTGGCCTTGAAGGCATCCATAGCTCTTGCTGTAGCAGGTGCTTTTTAGGTCTCGGCTAAAAGACGCGCGTAAGCGCGTCTCCGCCGAGATCTTATGTCAGCGAGTAGCAGTCCCAGGAGACAGTCCAGGTCGCGCGCATTTCCTGTTGAGGCGATTGCCGCGGGCCGCGCGCTCTGCCACTGTCTCCTGAGAAGCTTCAAACACGCCTGCGCATACACGCATACACACACGCATGCACACAGACATCCCTACCAATACGGGAGCCGCCCGCTCGCCCCCCCCCCCCCCGCCGACAGATGCGCACCTTTTAAAAACTCTCCAGCAACGGGCCCCTTATGCCGTTACTACTCCGGTGATCAACCATTTTTCAGCGCTTTCAATTGCCCACTATCCCGGCACTCTCGCCCCCCCTTCGCATGCCTCCCAGTGCCTCTTCCGCTCTCTCCTTTGCCCACGATACTGCACCCACCCCTCCCCCACCTCGCCTCACACTCTACGCCGCACCTCTTCTGACAATTCCCCCAGCGCCCACGCACGCACATAGACACACACCCCCGGACACACACACATACACGCGCGCACAAGCACACACACACGTGCACCAAGGCCCCCCATCGCACACATACATATACACACACAAGCGCCCCCCCCCCCCCCAAGTAAGGGCACTTACCGCCACTCCGGAGATCTGCAGCCTCAACCACTGCTTCTCCGGCCAGACACTCGTGGGTGCGGGCTTCGCGCACAAGGCGGAAGTCCCGCCCCCACCATAGCTTTCGTTTTCAGGAGTGCGCGCGCCGTAGCAACAATGGTAACACTTTCATTCTCAGCCAGCCCATCATAGGAGGGTCACGCAGAAGGGGGCGT
This sequence comes from Lissotriton vulgaris, assembly GCF_964263255.1. Lineage (NCBI taxonomy): Eukaryota > Metazoa > Chordata > Amphibia > Caudata > Salamandridae > Lissotriton > Lissotriton vulgaris. The sequence continues at coordinate 1,036,177,906 of NC_141685.1, forward strand.
GCTTTGTGCTTCCTCCACAGCCACGCAGAGGAAATAAACACGGGGCCAACCGCGTAGCTGGGGGGGCGGGCTCATCGTCTCGTCATTTAATGGTACAAGTATCTTATTCAGGACTCGTCCAGCTTGTTAGTCTGTACCGGGGGACCTCACTTGGGTTTCATCATGGGGAAAGGTTAAGTAACTGCGTATCAGGAGCAGATCGTTCGCGTGATGACTGGCAGACCGTGTAAGTGCACAACGTACACCTATCTAGCAGGATGGACCAGCCGCCGCCCCACAGAAGATGCCGGTGGTTAGGAGTGTTTATAGCAGCCACTGTGGCGTATTTATTATCTGAGGTATGGTCCCCTTGGTTGGGCTGTTCCAGCAGAATCAGGCAGTCCCAGAAGTTATCCCCATGCTAGGAGCCGATAATGTAGCAGGTGCCCAGCATCCGGCGGAACCACCCTCTGTTTTGTAAATGACTGTGATTCACAATGGTTTGGCCTTGGCAGTAGTTGGGCATTGGGTACTTTACTGGTCCGGAGCTTGCCCCCGGCATAGGGGCGGTGATCACTAGTTCCAAGTCTCAAGGCTGCGAGATCGTCGAGGCTCCAGCCCCAGTGTAGCACTGATTCCCAACTCTCACAATGTTGGCTCAGTCCCGAGGTTTTTTGTAATAAGTGGGGTGGGACACCAAAGCCACCGGTCCCCAGTTGGCTGTGCTTGTTAATGTGGAGCACTTTGTCTAATACTGCCTGTGTCCGCCTTGGTTTTATCTCGCCTGGAAAGCGCCTTGCAAGAGGTCTGCCCGGTCCCTGAACCCGTGTGGGCCTCCAGTTCAGTGGGCGGCAGCCGGGTCGCACTGCTGCCCAGGGTAAAGGGTGGGTTGATCGGGGAGGGGTGAATGCGATTCCTTACCCCTATTACAGTGGCTGCTTTGTCTTGGTGGTGCAGTGTTCGCCACGCCGCTCCGAAGTCAGGTGGGAAGGAGAGGGGGTACCCGATGACGGGAGCCAGGCAGGTCTTCGTCCCTCCTGGAGCTGCCGGCTTTGTTTGTGGACCACCTCAGATCAGTGGCCTCCGGGTAAGGTATATAGGGAGCGGCAGTATCAATTGGAGTCACTCCTGCGAGCAGCTTGTCCTATTTCCTCCCGTGGATCTACACTTGGGCGAGGTGTGTATTCTAGTGCGCCTACTTCCACCGTGTCTCGCTTTGGCCTTACCTCGGAGAGCGCCGTGATTAGGAGGGGAGGCGAGGGCAAAAGCATACAATCTGCATATCATTCAGTGCGGCATGCGCTCCGCAGGTACTGCAATGATGGTAGCCTCGTCTGCAACAGAAAACATGCAGATATTTAGGGGCTTTTGTCGCGACTCTGGTGGAGCTCCTGTCTTAAGGCGCCATCTTCATCGGCGCCAAGCCATAACCCCCCTCGGTGGTGTTTCTTGTTTTAAAATACTTTTTTTCCTTCCTCGAGTGTTAACTGTTCTGACCGAATCTGGGATCTAGTGTCATTTTTCTTAAAGCATTTGCCGAGTCTTTGATGAGGCACTGTGTCACATCTCATTTGGGCTATTTCTTTTGGCCTACACTGGAATCCGGGACGCAACTTGCTGCTTGGTTTTAGGTCTTTTTAGAAAAGGGGGTGGTGATGAACAGAGTGTCTGAATTAAGCAGACCACTCTTACCCAGTCCAAAGATCAGGGCTTGATCCATCACCGTTATTTATCTCACTGCCCCATCCCAGATCAGAACCTGGCTATATGCAAATCAGTCTGTCCCTGGCCCAGTGCATCATGGGAACAGGGCAGACTAAACTACCAAGCCAATTCTTCACCAGAAAGGAGACAAGCTACCGGGGACCGGTTTCTGGCATTTCAGCCGTCTTCGGCCCGGCTTGCTTGAATCCTGATGGAGCAGTGAGAAAGGGTGCTGTGTATTGGCAATGTTAATGACAATGCCATTTATTTGTGATTTAAAGAAAAAAAAAATGTCATGAGCAATGCCAATAGCTCTACCATTAATGATGCCGAGACCATTGCATTGCAAATGCATGTTTCATCTTTTCTGGAAACCCATCTGGCCAGATGCCAAACAGACTTTCCCTATTAAAGGGCATTTTTATAGTATTAGTATCTACCTCTGGTTTGAAACGTGAAATGCATCGCCATACACTTATCAAAGCGTCTCTGGGTGCCTGTGGCTCTTTCTCCTTTATACCTGCTTTATAATCTTCTTGCTGTGGTGGTTATGACTAACTTTATCGCATTCTCAAATTGCAGATGTATTTCCCTAGGCCTTTTTCATTGTGTCTTTGAAAGTATTAAAGAAGAACTCATAATCTAACCAATTGTTTTTTCTTTTCCATGAGTGCTCGCATTTCGGCTTCCGGTCACACTTTCCAGGTCAGCAGTTTTTCTTGAGGTTCAGCATCACTGATCGCACACTTTTCTCGTCCATGAAAGTGGGGTATCCTGCTCCTTAGACATCTTCCAATCTCAGTCTTCTTCTCTATTTTTGATTTCGCTGTTGTATGTCTCTCGGTATGACTCAAGACCATAAGCCCAAATCTGACCAAGTACATACTTTTTATCTCAATACTAAACATGATCATTGTTGAGTGTCAGTAGGGGCTATGAATCACCAGAGGTGAAGCCTCAATAATGATCAGATCTTGTCATGGACAGAGTTTTAGAGTGTGGACACTGCACCGGAGAATGTTATTTGTGAGGCTTGGTTGCACGTGTATTTCTTGCTTTCGAGACCGATTGTTTGCTTTTCTGCATTCATTTAACCACCGAACATGTGGAATGAGGAGTGTCCGTAGGCCAAGTAACAGACATGTTTAATTGTAATGACTGCCTCAAACGTAGCTAATGGAGGTCTGTCAGAATGGGAGAAATGTGATCACATTTCCAAGTGGCTCACATCAGTATGAAGGAGGGCTTTCAGGGGTGCCAATGAGGTTTTCATTGCTACTGTGAGAAGGAAATTTCCATAAACAATTTGAGACTATTGCCTGGATCACGGAAACAAAGGTCTGATTTAGTAAACACTGGTTTAAGAGATTTTAGAGAGAATAGACCTGCTCTGGCTTATTTGGTCATGTGGCTGATATGAGAGTTTTAGGTTCATTCACAATTCCTGAAATGTCACCTCTTGCTTCAATTCTGGAGTGTATTCTTAAGATTTGAATTCAGCTAACTAACGGATGTCAAATTTAGCAGGGCAAGTCTCTGCTGAGTTAATTGATTTCTATCTTTTATTGATATAGCTTCCGAAAACCTAATGACACCCATTTTTGAATTTTAGTTGGACTGTTTGAGAGTAACTGCATTCCTGAAATCTGTGATTTTGATTTAAAGCTGAGAGTCAACCACATATTGTTGGATGTACACATGAGTTTTTCAAGAAACCTCCAAGTGGTAAAAAGTGTGGGAGCCCGTATGGTGCTCCAAATGGGGCTGGTAGAATAGCAAAGAAAGCATCACCAGTTTTAAGTAATTGTATTTTTTGGAGGGGGGTTACAAATCCAACCGTGATAGCACTGTTCCCATCATTCATTTCATTTCAGTAACATTTATTCGGTGTATTTAGACCATAAAAGTAAAAAAACGTTATAAAAACATCAATTGGACAAAAATCCTCAAATGACAGTGTTACAGTATCAGTAAACAGTGACCCACAAGAATAATCAATAAAAGTTGAAAAACAAAACTTGGTAGAAGGTAATGCTTGCAAAAAAAGTGAAGGCCGCTCAGCAATGACGTATATTCGCCGCCTTTAAAATGGGTAACAAATAGCGTTTTCTCAATAATGAGTAGAATTTACAAAGATTATAAAATGTATCGAGCTCTGAACTGAGCAGTCATCGCAAGGACACACAGGCAGATAAGAAAAATAAGAGGCCTGAACAGGAAAGGCAACAAGGAAGTGCAAAGTGCATAACCCGAGTCTGATCAGCAAACATTTGTGTTGCTGGTTGCTCACTCATGTTAGATATGGTTCATTGCTAGTTCTAGTGCAAATCCCCATATAAGCCTGGAATGTCGGTTTGTCTACAGTCCCCACATTCTCTCCACCAGGCACCCAGTTGCAAAAGTATTCTTCAGGACTGCAAGCTATGTTGGAGCTGGGCAGTAAAGGCACCCTTGATTACTGTCCTACAGATTCGTCACAACACAGGGAGAGCTATACACTTGCAATGTATGTAATATGTGAACAAAACTGGTTTTGTGCGACTATCATGTGATGAGCAAAGTTTAAAAATAAAAGTTTTTTTAAAAAGTATTCTTCAGGGGGGTGAGAGCACCACCTGACACACTACTAGGAGAGGTAAACAGATCCTCCCAACCTACACTACGGCAGAGGTTCGGAATGTACCTTAGCCAGGGAATGCTCAGGCATCGGTTTGTTCCAGTCAATTCCAAGCAGGATTGGGTGGTCTTGAGGAGTATCCAGTGATCTATGGTGTCAAAGGCTGCTGGTAAGTCTAGCAGGTGCAATGTGATTGGTGCTGTTAAATATTTTCATTGTGACGGTTTGAGAGCTACACTCTTTACAGGATCCAGGTTGGTTTGTTACACCTTTCTACACTTTGCCAGGTGGGGGGGAAGATGCACCACTAGTGTATAGTTGATCAAGGAATCTGGTTTTCTGAGAACAACCAACCTGCTTCAGTGAGTCTGGGAAGCTTTTGTCTGTAATCAATCAATCAATCAATCACGGCATTTGTAAAGCGCGCTACTCACCCGGGAGGGTCTCAAGGCGCTGGGGGAGAGGGGTATGTTACTGCTAGAACAGCCAGGTCTTGAGCTGCTTCGCCGAAGGTGGGTGGGGAGGGAGTTCCAATTCTTGGCTGCCAGGTAGAAGAAGGATCTTCCTCTGGCGGTTGCTCTGCGGATGCGTGGTACGGTGGCGAGGGCGTGGCTGGTCGATCGTAGCTGGCGGGTGGGCATGTAGAAGGTCATGCGGTCGTTGAGGTACTTGGGGCCCAGGTCGTGGAGAGCCTTGTGTGCGTGGGTGAGGAGTCTGAACGTGATTCTCTTGCTGACGGGGAGCCAGTGCAGGTCTCTCAGGTGTCCGGTGATGTGGCTGTGTCGGGGGATGTCCAGGATGAGTCGTGCGGAGGCGTTCTGGATGCGTTGGAGTCTTTTTTGAAGTTTGGCTGTGGTTCCGGCGTAGAGGGTGTTCCCGTAGTCCAGTCGGCTGGTGACGAGTGCCTGGGTGACGGTCTTCCTGGTTTCAGTGGGGATCCATCTGAAGATCTTGCGGGGCATGCACAGGGTGTTGAAGCACGAAGATGAGACGGCGTTGACTTGTCTGGTCATCAACAGGGAGGAGTCCAGGATGAAGCCCAGGTTGCGTGCGTGGTCCGTTGGTTTGGGAGCGGTGCCCAGGGCCGGGGGCCACCAGGAGTCATCCCAGGCGGAGGGTGATGATCCCAGGATGAGGACTTCCGTCTTGTCTGACTTCAGTTTAAGGCGGCTGTTCCTCATCCAGTCGGCGACGTCTTTCATCCCTTCGTGTAGGTTGGCTCTGGTGGTGGTGGGGTCGTTGGTGAGGGAGAGGATCAGCTGGGTGTCGTCGGCGTAGGAGATGATGTTGAGGTTGTGTTGGCGTGCGATGGCTGCGAGGGGGCTCATGTAGACGTTGAAGAGGGTTGGACTGAGTGAAGATCCTTGTGGTACGCCGCAGATGACTTCGGTGGCCTCGGATCTGAACGGAGGGAGGCGGACTCTCTGGGTTCTTCCGGCGAGGAACGAGATGATCCACTCCAGTGCTTTCTCTCGGATTTAGATGTTGCTGAGGCGCTTCACTAGGGTGCGGTGGCAGACAGTGTCGAACGCCGCAGAGAGGTCCAGGAGGATGAGGGCCGCTGTTTCCCAGTTGTCAATCAGGGTTCTGATGTCGTCGGTGGCTGCGATTAGGGCGGTCTCGGTGCTGTGGTTGGCCCGAAACCCGGACTGCGAGGGGTCGAGGGATCCGTTCGTCTCGAGGAAGGCGGCAAGCTGTCTGTTGACGGTCTTCTCGATGACTTTGGCTGGAAAAGGAAGGTGCGAGATGGGACGGTAGTTCTTGAGGTCGGTGGGGTCCGCCGTTGGTTTCTTCAGGAGGGCGGTCAGCTCGGCGGGCTTCCAGCTTTCCGGGAAGGTGGCAATGTGGAAGGAGGAGTTGATGTTGTCTCGGACATGGGGTGCGATGATGGCGTCGGCTTTGTTGAAGACGTGGTGTGGGCATGGGTCGGTTGGTGATCCGGAGTGGATGGAGTTCATCGTGCGGGTGGTGTCTTCGGTGCTGATCGGGGTCCAGTTGCAGAGGGTGGTGGTGGCGGGCATTGGTTCGGTGGTAGGGTGCGTGATCTGTGCGTCGAAGCTGTTGTGTATGTCGGCGATCTTGCGGTGGAAGAACGAGGTGAGTGAGTTGCAGAGGTCTTGCGAGGGAGTGATGTCGTTGTTTCCGGCGCTGGGGTTGGAGAACTCTTTGACAATGCTGAAGAGTTCCTTGCTGTCGTGGGCGTGGTTGTCCAGTCGTTCTTTGAGTGCCGTCTTCTTGGTGGCGCGGATCAGCTGATGGTGTTTGCGGGTAGCGTGCTTGAGGGCGGTCCTGTTGTCTGGTCGAGCCGCCAGGCTTTCTCGAGGGTGCGGCAGTTCTTCTTGAATTCCTTGAGTTAGTCGGTGAACCAGGGGGTTTTCTTGCTGCCGGGTCTGCTGGGAGGGTTCTTTAGTGGTGCGAGGTCATCGGCGCAGGCGATCAGCCACTTGGTGAGGTTGCTGGCTGCTTCGTTGGGGTCCGTTGTGCTGGTGGGAGTGTTCTGGCTGAGGGAGGCGGTGAGCTGCTCGGCGGTGATCTTGCTCCAGCTTCGGCGGGGAACCTGTTGCGGGTGGTGGTGGGTCGTAGTTCTTCTGAAGCTGAAGTGGACGCAGCTAAAGTGATGAGTTTACAATGGAGCACCACATTCTGGAGACGTGTTGCTAATATTAATGTTTGTTGATACTTCACTAATGTAACTGATGTAAATTCTGTAATGCTTCCATAACTACCAGCAGATAGTCTTCACAGCTGTTGGACGGAGTTCACTATATACAGGTTTTGCTGAATTCTGCACTTGTTCGTAAATGTCAAGTGTTTATACAAAGCTTCATAAAAGGAGGAAAATCCACAACTGTTTATGATCCATGCAGTGTTTGCGAGATGCTAAAGTAAGTGAACTTTGAACCTTTTCAACAACTATTGTGCATATCATTACGACCACATAGCAACAAACCTCAATCTACAATAGATTTGTAGTTTACCACGCATGTTATATATTATGTAAACTACCTAATATGGCTATTTTTGGGGGCTTTATCTATAAAAGTCTGATAATAGTGTGCACCATTCTTGAGATAGGCCTACCTCTATGGAATTGGCAGATTTGGTGAACATTTGATGGGACATTTTGAGCTATTTGACCTTAAAGGTGGTCCATGAAAAGGCCTATCACAAACTGTTTGAAAGCTACTTTAAAAAGAGTTTTAATAAGCTTAAATCTGCAAACATGTTATCTAGGCTTCATTGGTACAGCTACACTGAATACAAGAGCATATTTAAAAAAAAAAGAAGGAACAAGAGCATACATTTTTAAAAGTTGTAGGTAAAAAAAAAACATTTTTAATTTCCTATGACAAGAACAATGTTAGCACATTATTAGTTAAAATGTGCAAATAGAATACACATAAAAAATATTTTTCTACGTATTTCATCATCAAACTCTGCAACAGCCTGCAGCACCTCCTCCGTCTCCGATTGGCTTGTTGAAATGGTCCAAGGCAGGCAGCGCCTCTATGGGCTGTTGTCCATGGGGAGGGGCAAGCCAATGGAAGAGCAGCCAGGCAGACCAGATTACCTCAGTGCAGCCATCTGAGTCAGGTATGTTTACCTGAAAAGGATTTCATCACAGTGACCCAAAGTAACACCAGAGAGTGGAGGGAAAGGGGGTGTGGTGCACATGCCTGGAAAGCGTTGGCAAATATAGCATCAAAAAGCAAAAGAGCAGAGTCGCAGCAAGGGCAGGACGACCCCAGGAGAGGCTGAGGAATGGGACGAAACCTACGTCCTGTCAACGACTGATAGTTAACTCCGTGTAGTACATGATCACCTCGAACAGGCTGACCTAGCATTCTGGTATCAGAAATAATAAAAGAGAAGAATGGTCAGATGGCCGCACGGTGTCTGTAGCAGTGCAGGGGTAACATTGAATAACTATGAGGTGGAAGGACTTTCCTCCAATCACACAAGGAGTTAGTGGTACAACATACATCAAACCATGTCACCTGCAGAACTTCAGAGTAAAGCATAGGGAGGCGGCTGGGACTTAATGATACGCTTTCTGTGGCTAGTAAGAAACCTTTTCTAATAAAATTGTGAATGCCCTTTCACCAGTGGACTAGACTTCCAGGCGACGCATTAAGCCTCTCTCTCACAACCATAGTATTTTTGGCAAGTTTGTTAAACTAAAGCATTGCCACAGCCGACAGTAGTAGAAAAAAAAAACGAGACACGAAGAGTTGGAGGACTGCCAAAACAATCTGCTGATATATGAAAGCAGACAGCAATTGTCCCAGCCTCTGCACTGGAGCTGGTGCTTTCAGAGAGCACTCCCAGGTCCCAGTATATCCAGCAGCACTGGGGCTTTCAGAGGCTCAATTCACCTTAGGCATGCTGTTCACGGTCCTACTAAGCCTCATCTTGGCCTGCGAGGCTGTGCCTGTGTGGCAAGCAGAGGACAACATCAAATTCACTTCGACGCCAACACCCATGATGTCGACGCTGCTCTCAACGCCAATGCCAGCCCTACAGGAAGACGTGAACCTGCTGGTGTACGGGGTCTTACAGCTGAGCCAGGCCATGCATGACACCTACCGCAACACAGACCGCAGACTCCAGCGGGTGAACAGCAGCCTGAGTACCTACAATCTGACCCTGGGCATGCTGGCCCGTGAGACAAGGCAAATTGGAATGGATGCAGAACAGCTGAAAACGACCACCAGGGGGCTGCAGGTAAGGAGGCAGAAGTCTAGAAGAAGCTAGAGGTGTAAATCTTTTGTTATTGCAACCGGAGTGGTAGATGGGCAGACTAAGGACCGCCCTAGTACAGTATGTGAAATTAGAAGAATAGTTCATCGGTCTAAAACCTGAGCATGTAAGATGAGTGTCTTGAGCCTTTGGGTTCACTAAAGGCTAACAGTACTGTTATCCAAGTTGTAAGATTGGTGCAAATACAATTACTGTAAAGTCTCTGGTACGCATGGGCCAAAGTAGTATCTCTGGTTTCTGCATCTTTATTGAGTTTGTGACTTGAGACATGCCTCTTTCTCAAGAGACATTCTTTTTGTTTATAAATCTTTTACCATTTTCCCTCTCCTCAAGCAAACAACATTAGCATCATTTTGGGGGAAAATAAGTATTAAAGTGCAAGCATTCAGGAATGAAAATGTGGATTTGTGTAATGAGGCTTCTGTGCAATTATGCACTGTCCCAGGCTGGAAAGCTTGTGTAAACTGAGAGGCACCCCTGCAGTGTCAACTTTAAAACCCACACAAGTTCAGGAAGGGCTGTGTTACTTGAAATCTGAGCATGTGAAGTCCATTACTTGAGTGTGTCTAAGCCTGTATTAATAAAGAATCTTTAAGCATTTGTCTTGTACAAGCGCAAGTAACAGTGTAATCTGTGGTATAGGTCTGCTATCTCACCATATAAAATCTGGTTACCATAAGGGAAATCCCTGCTGCTGTCTCAAAACTAAGCCCTTCCAACTTTTGGAATTTGTGAAGTGACTCGCTGTCTCACCCTTGAGGGTGGTTGTATCCTCAGTGAAAGCTCTGCTGTCTAAAACTTGGGTCTGTAAAACATATGACCGGGATGTTTGCGGCACACCAGGAACAGCCACACTTTAGAGCAGGTGTCTACAAACAGTGGATCGTGAGCTACCAGTAGCTCACAGTCACTTTACAAGTAGCTCACAAACTTGAGTCCATTTTAAATAAGCACAGGTTCACATTTTCCTTTTAAAGTTAAGGGAAGGCTGTGTTTATTTTACATTATTATCTCCAGGCTGCAGATAGCAGGGCCTGATAATGAGCAGCGCTGGAGTCAACTTTAGGACCCAGGGCACAGAGGTGAAGAACTGAAGCACTGCAGGATTTAAATCTTCAATGAAAGTTCTTGTCAACTAAATATTGGAGCACGAAAACAACATACTGTTCAGCGCTGGGACGCTTACGGGCAAGCTATGCGCTCTAGAAATCTTCTAACATAACATAACATTATATTTCTGGCCGCTTTTAAATGGGAGAACATTAGAATGAAGAGTTAATTCATGATTAAGTTAACTCTTCATTTTCTGAATTTGAAATTAGCAAGCCTCCTGCTCCCAGTGGCCAGTACTGTGCCATACTTATCAAGGAAAAATAGGGTCATTTTTTCAGAATTTGAGAAATTTAAAGTGGTTAAAACTATTTCTATGTAACATTGAGTCAATGTTTTTCTCCACTTTCAATTAAATGACTCCACTTTAAATAAATGGCTGATTTTTCTGTTATAAATATAGCACACTGTCTACAGGGCACTGGATGCAAGATGCTGTTTGTAAATGGGGCACTTTGAAATAAGAACACATTTAAATGATAGGTTTTATGGACTCAGAGTAAATAATAAAGTTAACTCTTTACTTTAATTTTCTCCAATTTCAAAGTGTTGCATTTACAGACAACAGGCATCTTGCTCCCAGTGGCTAGTAGATGTAGTGTCATATTTATAACTGACATATACAGCCATTTTGTTTCAAGATGGAGAAATGTAAAGTGCAGAAAATCTTTCCATATTATGTAATATCTTTGCAGAACATTTTTCTGCTCTTTAAATGTATTCCAGTTTTTTTGTATGTTCGTATTATACATGTAACAGTGTCAAATATGGCAAAAGGTATGTCCTGTACCACAAGTACAAGTCATTCACCCATACACATATATCCCATTCATACATACACATGTTCAAACATCCCCAAATGTCATGCTCTCACTGACACACATGGTAGCCCTGTCATAGTGCCCCTAGTCAAAATATTTTGCTCAAACCAGTGTCTTTGGCTTCAAGGACATTAGGCTTAAATTCAATGAAACTGGGTGTGGGAGTGTCTGCTAACATTGCACGAGTAGCTGGACCTTCAGTAGCTCACCATGATTTTCAGTGATCAGAAGTAGCTCTCACTGCAGATAAGGTTGGCGAACCCTGCCTTAGAGCACTGTAATGACAAGGCACCAACACACTTCTACATTTTCAATATACAGCTTGTTTCCAGGAGAGGATAGAAACCGGAAAGGCTTAAACATGGAAAAGAATGGAGCTTGAGACTGCTGGTGAGATTGTCGCCAACCACGAGTTAGGCAAGTCTGACATTACATCACCCCAGCTCCTAAGACACATTTTGCAATGTTTGCTCTCACTGCAGCACAGACAGGTCATCTGTGACTCAGCAAGACCAGGCACTGGGCAGGTGCTGAGGAAGCGACTGGGGCAGGGTCTTTAGGAGAGTGGGGGTTTGGCTACAGAGGTGGCAGGGAATCATTCTCGGCTGCTGGCAGCCAGTCCAAGAGTCAGACAGCTCGTCTGGGAATCAGACTGTCAGCATAAAGGTCAGGCTACTAGCTTAGGGGGGTCAGGAAGACAGAATAGGGGCTAGAGAGACAATCAAGGAGTCAGAAAGAGACCGTGTAAGCCAATGGTGAGAAATACAGTTAGCCAGCCAGGCCAAGGGCCACTGAGCCAGTGGAGCAATCAAAAAGACAGTCTAGGAAGCGAAGAACCAAAGGACCAGCAAGACAGTCAACTGGCTAAACAGCAAGTACAGGAGTTATAGACAGCTAGTGAGGAAAATCATTCTTGCAAAGATGACCATTTTTGCTCAAACTTTGATTTATCTACATTTGTAGCATCAATGTTAATGTCCCATTATTTCCATGATACTTAACATTTAGAGTTACCATTTTTGGTAGACAGTGGAGCACAGTGAGACTAGGAGCCTCTATTTACTAAGGGCAGTTTGCAAATAGACATGTGTAGATTATGCACAAACTGCTTTGTGTGCGGCCCTTAATTTTAAAATGCAACCGGTGTCCTGAGTCGTACCACAAAAAGGATATCTGCAGGAGGTTTTGCAACCTCCAGTGAATATCATTTTTGCGGGAAGACTCATTAGTATATCAGCACTCATTAGTATTATTGAAGCAAGAAGCTCATTTGCAACCCCTTTCGAGTAGTTGCAAATAGAGAGGCTTATGAGGCCCAGCAGACAGACCTCGAATCCCTGAATTTGCATAGCATGCTTGAAAATAATTTTTAATCACAGTCATATAAAGTAAATTGTGCCTCTTCGAAAAAAGGTTTCCAGGTAGGTAAGACATCGGAGAGTGGGGGAGCAGGTATGTTGAGACCGCTAGAAACAATTTCCCAAAAGGTAAGTTACTCCTTTGTGAGCGAGTTACCTCCCCACTTCTAATTCATCACTGGTTTGTAACCGCAATTGATAGATACATTTGCAATTCACACAGAGCACTTACCCTTTAAGTTCACTATTCAGCTGCAGGTTCTTGATTGACATGAAATTTAAAGTTAATTGTTGTGTTGTTTACATATCTGTTAATTTAGTACTTCAGTCTTACAAGATAATGCTCTCTGAATCAAGAAAACAAAATGAGTTTTCACTTTTTTTCAATTTAAAGAAAAGCCTGAAGTGGAAAAGCTAACCAATTATTGACTGAAAAAAGAAGTACCACATTTATGGGACCACATAGAAGATTTTATTAACCATGATTTACAAGAGAGTGCTTTGATTGAATAGAGGGGGGCGTATTAGCACACAAGTGCTCAACATGGATATGCCTCCAGCAAGCTTGACATTCTTGCAAGGCCACTGTTTTTATGAGTGACACAGATGGGGCACCTAAAGTGCATTCCTTCTTTCGAACAAGTGACTCCTGTCTTTTCAATCCAAGCTATGAGATGTATTAGCTTAATTTATAGTTGGATTACAGTCTTTAAACATTTTTTTTTACCAATACTCATACGGAAGAGTGAGCCACAAGGTAATTTATGTATTCTCCCTAAACAAGGGTTCTTTGCCTCCCTGACGTCTCGGAAATGAATGAGGATTGGCTGTACATAGCTATATTGATTGCATGCGTTTTACTACACAGATGAATGGTAGATTCCGGCTGTAGTTAATCGCTGAGAATGGAGTAAATGAAAACTTGAGGTTTATTCTCCGACAGCTCACGGAAATGTGGTGCTCCCCTCAACAGCCAGCGGCAACTGACAAAGCTGAGCCGTGAGGACAGCACCATGACAACTGAACTCTGAAGAACGAGGGTTTTACAAGTGAACACATCGTCATTAAAGTAAGATTACTACAAGCCCATAGCAGGAAGAGATGAAGGGAGGGAGAAAGGGGAAGAAAGAGGTTTTTTGTTTTTTACACAATATGGTGGTCGACTTTTTGTGAAGCTGTCAATGTCTCTCTCCGACATTGCACCCTAGATGTAGTCATTTCCTATCTTGCTCCATTAAAGCAGTTCCCTATAGGTGGGGGAGGAGGTAGCCCACAATACCACTTTGATGGAGTCATAATGTTCCTGCAAGAAGGAAACCTAGTCTTCCCATTTCCCTGATGATATCGGATTTTCCTTAGAAATGGCTCCTGTATGGACCACCCGACTCACCTGATTGGCAAGTCCTAGCAAACAGAGGGCTATACGTACTGGTCTCTCCAGCCAGTAATTCTCTCAATGCTTTGAAGGTGCAACTAAGGAGGAGCTATGCATCAGTCCCTCTAGGCTAGACCTACTTCTGTGAAGCATCTGCAGAGGTGTGCAGAAAGGAACACCTTCCTGCCTTCTGAAGTACCCTCGCCAGATGGTGTGAACTGCCTCCATAATAGTCAAAGCCCAATTGGTAGAAAGACCTGCATAGGACACGCTTCGAAGGGCTGAGCCTATCACCTGTGAGAAGAGGCCATTTCAGCCAGAAGAAGTAACATTAAACACAACAGCATCTCGTGCCAGAGAAGGCTCCACGCCCTTTAGCCACGGAGAAGGGTGAGCCTGCTCTGACCCCGATCCCACAGGAGCATATACAAACCTCTCCAAATGAAGACTACAAGCCCTAATGAATATCAACTCTGATCCTCAAGCCGGTGGGTCTGCACCATCAGCTGGAGGTGATGCACTGATTTCAGAAACAGAATCTTCTTAGCCCTCACAGTTTTTGGATCTCACCAGTTAAAGCGACGGTCAGGTGTGCCTGGCAGCCGTTCAGTGAAAACCGAATTTATTGGTGACCCTGGAGGAAGGGGTACCCTCACCATTGTAAAATCTCTATTGGGGCACATATATTTTAGGATACAGGCCCTTCCCTTCCACTAAGTAATACACACTGGTGTATTGATGAGCTTGTGCAGTGACTCTTCCACTAAGACGTCAGTGGCGACTTGTAGGAAACTGTCTTTTTATGTATTGTACCAAATAGAGGAACACTATGTAGAAACCCATATGACCCTTATTGGTTTACAGGGCTTAAATTAATAATCCCAAATGCTCTCTTTTGTGGTAGTGTGGGCCAGCACTTTAAGCTAGGGTAGTGTTCATCATTTGTTGAACCACAGAGTCAATAAATGAGACACACTCAAGAAACTTTTTTTCTATATATTTTAACACAACGAACTTCGTAATTAGGTACTTTTCAGAATATCAATTTTTCACAGGGAAGTAAAATTGTAGCACAAATGCGTTTTTACGCAGTAATGATTTCCTATGGCAGAAAAGGTATATACTGCATACAGGTACTTGCAATTGTACTCGGGTCCCCTTTAGGACTTCAGGTTCTAGGGGGCCAAAGTGCCACCAGCAGTCCAGGTTTACCTGCCCAGGCGTGTCCGAGTACAGAAGAGCTGGACAGGTTGGTAGCTTTGCGCGCTACATAGTAGGCAAAGAGGGGGGCCCCCAGAAACAGGTTGCAGAGGGGAGTCTGGGAGCTCCCAATAGGGGGCTCAGTTTGTGGGGGTCCTGGGAACAGTCGGTTGTATTGGACCAGGGCGCTCTGGTACAGAGGGTTTTGGTCGGCTGGTGTCCGTGCGTCAAAGCCACCCATGGTTCTTGGTTAGACCTCAAAGGAGGACCAAATTGGACAGCTGGGATATTCTCGGTATTGACCCCTGCAATGATGACGTACTTTGTTGGCTGGTCGGTCTTTGCAGCACTGGAGTCCGAATTTGACTCAAACAAGCTTTGGTTGCTGCAACAGCTGGTCCTGGTGTCTTCACACTTGGTGGGGAGATGGATCTGAACTCCACGAGTACGGTGACCTCCTGCTGGGCGACTGCAAACCAGTGAATCCGGTGAACAGTAGAACGGTGAACCAGACGTTGGAGTCAGTGCCTGCAGGGAAGTGTCACCTCGATTTCAAGGGAGATGCCGACAGCTTGGCAAAGTGCTGGAGGCCCTCCAAGGCTTTTTGGAGGATGCACAGCTGCAGAAGAGTCCGGTTGTCGCCATTGTCGGCCCAGGAGCAGGCAGGGTTTGGCGCCAAAGTCCACCAGCAGTCTGCAGTTCTCACTTCTTACGCTCTTCTTTGACCTCTTGTTTCTTCAGTCAGACAAATCTAAGTTCCTGGTGTTAGAGGGCCACCTAAATACTGAATTTAGGGGTGTTGAGGGGAGTGAAGGGTAGTAGTCAATGGGCTCCTTACCCTTGGGGTCACTATGCCCCCTTTATGAACACTTCCTGTGGGGAGTGGGCATAACCCTGTCCCAACGTTCCTACTTTCACCAAATTCAAGATGGTGGAATCCGTTTTAGTGGGGCACATTAGGCGGCTCACCATTGGGGTGTGACTGGCCCAGTAGTGTACCACGCCTCTTAGCATAGCTAATTTCCTGCCTATCCCGGTGCCAAATGGGCCTTAGGACAGGGGTGGTATCTCCCAGGTCTGTATATCAAAGGTGACAGGGCTTTGAAGTCCCTGGTCTTGGTATGCAGATTCACTAACCATCCTTCTGAAAGCGGTGTGAACCCCTTCGTCTGGAGCAGGTATTGTTCCTAACCTCAGACAGCACGGGCTCTCACCTGCAGGGGGTCAGACACAGGTCTGTGGTGGCAGGTTGGACAATACCAGTCAGCCAGCACACTAAGAAGCTGGTAGGCTTTCAGGGGACACCTCTAAGGTGTCCTGTGGGTGCATGTTTTAATAAATACACTAGTGGCTTCAGCAGGGATTTTTTAAGACAAGGTGTTTGAGACCAAACACCATAGGTTTCAGTGAAGGCATCATGTAGATGGGGAACTCGTAATGACCAGTGCCCAGTACAAGTACTTCAGATGGAATCCCTGTCCCTCATAATATCTAGCAATAGAACTAGACAGCACAGGGGCATATCTGCTCATGCAGATATGTCCATTCATGTAATATAATGCACCCTGCCTTAGGGCTATTAGGATGCTGTAGGGCGGACTTACATATATTTTATGCAGAGTCTGGGGGCATGGCACACAGAGTTTATGCCATGTTGTGTTTTCACATTTGTCATCACCATTTCACACTGTCTGCAATGGCAGTCTGCACGAGTTTGGTGGTGGGTCCCATAGGATGGCACAATACGTGCTGCAGCCCTTAGGGACACTTGTTAGTACCCATGCACTAGGTATCAGGGGCACCATTTACTAGTGACTTACAGAGGTGCTTAAGGTCTAGGAAACTGGGGAACAATTGAACAGTTTCCTTATTTTAGGGAAAAAGCATTGGCACAGGGGACCTAGATAGCAAGAACACAGGGCACTTCAGTCAAAATTGCATCAAATACCAGGAAAAAAGTGGGGCAAACCATGTAAAAAAAAAAAAAAGAGGCGCTTTCCTACACTAGTGAACTTGAAACTGCAGTGACTGAATCATGGGCTCCTTACATCACCTTATGGAGTAACCAGTGATAAAATGCAATACTTAGGCATCCAGTTGGTTTGCAACTGTATAGTGGCTCGAGAACACCAGCTGTAAATAGCATTGTTATAGTTAATGCCACCCAGTAAACTGCAACCGCCCCAAGAGCCCAAAAAAAAGTCTTAGCACTGCTCGACAATATTACAGTATGATATACCGATCATCTGTTCAAAGCACATCACAAACTGTACAGTCCTTAGGTCTTTATTTGATAGGCATCTTTCTTTCCCTTTTCTTTGATACTCATTCTATTAATGTTCTGGATGATTTCAAATGAAATCAATCTACAAGATTTATTTCATTTGAAATCATCCAGAACATTACTCACTGCATGATACTCACTCATCTCTAGATCAAGCGTGTAGGACATGTTCCTTGGGGAACTACAGCCGTACCCAACAAGTCTTTTAATGCACTACTGCCCTGTCCATGGCTAGTACTAATACCTTTTCCTTCTTTGTTATGATTTGCGTCTTGCATAGGTGGGCGCAGGTGGAAAGGGAACGAAGGCTCTGGAGCGAAAGAGTCTGATGGGGTTGACTGTTGGGGTTATGTGTTGGAATGTTTTCATTGAACTGGATCCGCCTTTTTGCTTTACAGTCCAGCTCAAGCCCAACCCTGTTTGCATTTACTTTCCTTGGGATCCTGACCAAAATATAGGAAGTACTTTCACCCTTGCTATGCTATTAATACTTTCTCCCACCATTCACTCCTCCCCTATTTAGCCCCACCTCCGAAAGCATCCAGCCCAGGTGTCGAACTCAGAGGTTAAAAATCTCGTATTGTAGCTTCTTTCCTGTTAGGATCTAGAAACAACCTAGGGCCAGAAACCCTGTGGTATTTTAAACCCTCAATTCCATCCTTGAAACAAACAGGGCATTTACTAC
This sequence comes from Lissotriton vulgaris, assembly GCF_964263255.1. Taxonomy (NCBI): domain Eukaryota; kingdom Metazoa; phylum Chordata; class Amphibia; order Caudata; family Salamandridae; genus Lissotriton; species Lissotriton vulgaris. Next base: position 1,036,195,800 of record NC_141685.1, read on the forward strand.
GGCTTGTTGTAAAATCTCCACTCTTAGTAGTCTCTCCCTCCTGCTCGTGGCTGGACTTCTCAAAGGGTATATAATATGACTGGTAGCATAATACCATTTCCTATGGATTGCTTTCTAGAGCTTAACTGTCGTATTCAAGTATATAACACAGCTGATGCACGACTGCATATCCCAAGAATAGCACCTAATTGTGTCATTGATTCTTCAATGGTATGATACGTCATAAAAATGTAAATCCTATACAATCTATAGGACAATCTGAAATGGATGACCTGAAACAAAAATCAAGCTTGGGTGCGATTAATTGTATTGCAACTTTTATCAATTACTTCTTTCAGAGAGATATGGATGGAAAATATTTTACGACCAGCGAACAGAAAAGGTCTTACTTCTAATATATTATAATATAATAAATGGTTGCAAGAAATTGCCTAACAATTTGCGACTTTTCCAAATTCAAAAAGAACACAATCAAAGAGGCAGCAATATTATGGCAAAAATCGACTTCATGAATCTACAGAGCATACTATATAAATGAATTATGGCCTATCACCACATTGAGTCTACAGCTTGGCTACAGGAAAGGATTCAAAAATGTTAATCTACAAATGATCCAATGCAGAAGGAGCACCCGTTGAATTTTTTATCAGAGTTTAATTCCAACAAGAAATATAAATTCTGCACATAGCAGACAAACATGAGGCACTTCATTGCTGGGGGTTTAGAATTTTGGACACAGGCACAGTTGTGGATAAGCTAAACATCACAGGTAACTCTGACTGTTTCTGGGTCTAAAGTACACTTTCTCTCCAACAGATGGAGGAAGAAGCAATTCAAAGGCAATCGTCGGACATCTTCAAATCTTTTGAAGAGGCGCTTGACAGCCACAGGGCTCTGGAAGAACATGTGAGAAAGCTAGAGCAGACCCTGAGCGGATTGAACAGGCCAGCTGTGAGGAAAAGGTCCTCATACTTGTCACGTCTAAAGGTAACAGCAAAAATGGTTTGGAGAGACTACACCAGAAGTGTGGGAGAGAGTCTGTTGCTCTGGAAGTGAGAGAGTAATGCTCAAAGGGTGTGTCGATCTAACAGCAGACTAGCAAAATGAATATTTCCATCATACAAGAGCAGGCTTAAACTTCAAAACATTCTGGAGGGTTATCAAATGTTTGATGCAACCCAACCCCTAGTTGGTCTGTGAGTCTTTTCTTGAGATCCTGAGGCGGGGGTTAGCTATTGGGCAGTATCCTTGGTGGATAAGATTGTTTAATACTGATGTACCAGACCTTAGGGCACTAACACATTCCAACTGGAAGGCAACATTGGTACACTTCGGCCTTTGCTGCTCCTTTAGGGGGTGAAGTCAAACAGTAAAGGCTAGAAAGGGGATTTGAAACTCAAAAACTGTAGAATACAGCGAGTAATCCTCAATAACATCAATACCCAGCCAGTGTTGTGCCTTCTTAGAAGAGGGCATTTATTGACAAATCATTAATAGAAGCATGAAAACAGGATACACAAAGAAATCCAAGGCCGAGATATGGAACCAAATGTTCTACCATCTCGCACTTCTCGGATAAGTTAGCCATTACAGTATGCTCATTGATTAGCATCCTGTCTTGTGTTTACCTCCACCCTAGATACAAACTGGACAGCAGAACCTGACTTTGCGCGCCCTGATGGACATGGTACAGCACCAGCAATGGCAGATGGCCCAGCAAAAGCAACAACTATCCCAGATCCAGAAGCAAGTGAGTGTTGTCCACTCGTCTGGAGATAACTATGAAAAACACACCAAGCTCCCATACAGGGCATGACTGTAGGAAAAGCCACACCACTAAGAAACTGGATGGTGAGCTTGGGGTGGGGAGATTTTCGCCTCTAGGACCATGGGACAAGGAATAGCGCTGTAAGCATTAAGGGGGTACGAACTGCTTGGGGTCTTTAGACTATACTTTGGGACAGCGTAGTAAGGAGACAAAGGTAACACCTAATACTTTGGTTAGTGTGAGAGGTATTGCAAATGCTACTTACCAGTATGCATCTGTTCTTGGCATGTAGGGCTGCTGACATTCATATCTGTGCATAGTCCGCCACCTTGTGTTGGGTCCGGATGATTGCACATTGTTGTCCTGGAAGAGTCTTCGAAGTATCACGAGATAGGTGGCTCCTCCCCTGGACTACAGTGCGCATGGGCATCGCCTCCATCCCCAGATTGTTTTTAGCCATTGGCAGAGATGGAGTGAAGAAAGTGAGTGATGACCATGCTATGAGCATATGTGTGTATATGAATAAATACTGCAGCTGCTACAGGCGCCGGGGAGGAGGGTGGGCGATATGAATGTCAGCAGCCCTACATGCCAAGAACAGATGCATACTGGTAAGTAGCATTTGCAGTTCGAGGCATGTGGGCTGCTGAATTCATATCTGTGCATAGAATACATAGCAGTCCCTCCATTAACGGCGGCCGCCCGTGCCAGCTGCAGCAGTCTGAAAAAGCGTTTTTAGAACAGCCTGACCAACAGCTGCCTGCTGTTTGGAATGCACGTCTACACAGTAGTGCTTAGTGAAAGTATGTGTGGTAGACCATGTGGCTGCTCTACAGATGTCTTCTAAGGGAATGTTACCTAGGAAGGCCATAGAGGCCCCCAACTTCCTAGTGGAGTGGGCCCTTGGTGGGATAGTGAGAGTGCGCTTAGCTTTAGCGTAACAGATCTGAATGCACTTTACTATCCATCTAGCAATCCCCGCCTTGGAGATTGCATTTCCCTTGTGTTGTGTGGCAAAAGCAACAAAGAGTTGTTTGGTTTTGCGGAAATCTTTTGTCCTGTCCACATAGTACATCAAGGCCCTTTTCACATCAAGAGTGTGGAGCATACGCTCCGCCAGCGTCTCTGGGTTTTGGAAAAACACCGGCAATTCAATTGTTTGGTTCATGTGGAACTGTGAGACCACTTTGGGTAAGAATTTAGGGTTAGTGCGGAGCACCACCCTGTTAGCATGTACCTGGAAGAAAGGTTCTTGGATGGTGAGCGCCTGCAGCTCGCTAACCCTCCGTAGCGATGTAATTGCTACTAAGAACGCAACCTTCCAAGTCAAAAACTGGAGCTCACAAGAGTGCAGTGGCTCAAAGGGAGGACCCATCAGCCTTGTTAGAACCACATTGAGGTTCCATTCTGGAGCTGGTGGAGTCCTTGGTGGAATGACCCTTTTGAGTCCTTCCAGAAAAGCCTTGATAGCAGGGACCTTAAAGAGTGACAGGTGCTGCCTATTCTGGAGGTATGCTGCCATAGCAGACAGGTGAATGCGGATGGAAGAGTACGCTAGATTACATCGATACAGGTGAAAGAGGTAACATATGATGTTCTGAATGGAAGCATCTAGCGGGTCAATGCTGTGGTCCACACAGTAGATGACGAACCTCTTCCATTTAGCCGCATAACAAGCTCTAGTAGTGGGCTTCCTTGCCTCCCGAATGATGTCCATGCAATCGGGAGGAAGATTGAGGTAGCCAAACTCTAGGACTTCAGGAGCCAGATCGCCAGGTTGAGCTGTTGCGGATCTGGGTGCTGAATGTCGCCATGGCTCTGCGTCAGAAGGCTGGGAGTGAGATGAAGCCTTTGATGCGGTACCACGGAGAGTTCCAGAAACGTGGTGTACCATGGTTGGCGAGCCCACGTTGGAGCAACCAGGATGAGCGTCATCGAGTGTTGCCTGAGCTTGCGCGCCACCAGCGGTATCAGAGGTGCTGGGGGAAAAGCGTACGCAAATCTGCCTGACCAGTTCATCCACATCGCATTGCCCTGTGATTGGGGGTGTGGGAACCTGGCGGCGAAGCTTTGGCATTTTGCGTTCTCCTTTGTGGCGAACAGGTCTATCTCTGGATGACCCCACTTTTGGAAGTACGGTTGGAGTACTGATGGATGTATCTCCCACTCGTGCATCTGATGGCTGTGCCTGCTGAGCAGATCTGCCATTTGATTGTCCTTGCCCGGGAGATGCTCTGCCATGAGGAAGATGTTCCTCTGAATGGCCCACTTCCACATGCTCTGAGCCAGATGAGACAGCTGTGGAGAGTGTGTACCTCCCTGCTTCTGGATGTAGTACATGGCCGTCATGTTGTCCGTCCGGATCAACACGACCTTGTTGCACAGATGTACTTTGAACGCCTTTAGGGCCATGAAGATTGCCATCAGTTCCAACACATTGATGTGCATCTTCCTTTGCTGAAGTGTCCACAGTCCCTGCACAGTGTAGTGGAGTACATGCGCTCCCCATCCCTGGAGAGAGGCGTCCGTCGTCAGGATGATCTGTGGGACAGGCTCTTGGAATGGTCGGCCCTTGCAAAGGTTTTGTGGATTCCACCAATGCAGAGAGTTGTACGCCCGACCGCTCACCAACACTAGGTCTGTCAGTTGCCCATGAGCCTGAGTCCACGGACGTGCTAGGCACTCCTGAAGCGGACGCATATGTAGTCTCGCGTGCGGGACAATGGAGATGCAGGAGGCCATCATGCCTATCAACTGCATGAACACCCTCGCTGGAAGCGAGTGTTGGGGTCTGAATCGTTGGATCAGCGCCTGGATACTGGCGATTCTCACTGAATTCGGCTGCGCAGTGGCTGCCAGAGTGTCGATCGTCGCGCCCAGATACTGTCGCACGTGGGCGGGCTGGAGATGGGACTTTGGGTAGTTCAGAGAGAATCCCAGATCGTGCAGGAGGTGAATGGTGCGTGACACGTGGTCTACGCAATGCTGTTCCGTCTTTGCTTGAATGAGCCAGTCGTCCAGGTATGGAAAGACGTGGACGTGCTGGCGACGGAGATGCGCCGCCACAGTCGCTAGGCATTTCGTAAATACTCTTGGTGCCGTGGTGACCCCGAACGGCAGGACTCTGAACTGGTAATGCTGGTCTAAGATCGTGAATCTGAGATACTTTCGGTGGGAAGGATGCAGGGGAATATGAAAATAGGCATCCTTCAGATCCAGCGTAGCTAGAAAATCCCCCTGTTGAAGCAGGGGAAGCACCTGCTGCAATGTGAGCATATGGAAGTGCTCCGAGTTGATGTACCAGTTCAGGGGCCTGAGGTCCAGGATCGGTCTGAGTGATCCGTCCTTTTTGGGGATCAAAAAATACAGGGAGTAAACCCCTGTTCCCCGCTCTTGCAGTGGAACGAGCTCTATCGCCCCTTTTTGCAGCATGATTAGAACTTCCTGCTGCAACAAGGTCAAGTGCTCGCCGGACATAGCACGGCTTCTTGGCGGTATGTCCGGTGGAATGGACGTAAGTTCTAGACAGTACCCGTACTGGACAAGAGACCTCACCCACCTGTCCGTGGTGATGGACCTCCACGCCGGCAGGAACTGCTGGAGTCTCCCCCCGACAGGTGTCGTGTGATCGGGGGGCAGTGACAAGACGTCACTGCTTGTTGGTGGTGGTGGACCTGGAGCTATTGTTTCCACGTACCCTGCCTTTGATATTATTGCCTCTGTAGCCACCCCTGCCCTTGTTGTTGTTATACGAGGGCTGGGTGTTACCCTTGTAGTATTGTGTGGACTGGGATGCCTGTCCCCTTGAGGTGCCTCTTGAATTGGAGCGGCGAAAGGAACCACCCCGAAACTGCCGACTTTGTAAAGCCCCCATAGATTTGGCAGTTTCTGTATCTTTTTTCATCTTTTCTAGGGAGGCATCCACCTCAGGGCCAAACAGATGGTCAGGATTAACTGTTTGACTCAATATCGTGGTTTGGATGTCGGGCTTGAACCCCGAGATTCGAAGCCAGGCATGGCGTCTAAGTAACACACTTGTATTGATAGCCCTGGAGGCAGTGTCTGCCACATCTAGGGCACATTTGATGGATGCATTTGTAATGAGTTTACCCTCCTGAATGAGCATCTCTCCCGCCTCCTTGTATTGGTCAGGCAAGTGTTGCAGAATGGCCTCTAATGTGTCATAATGGGCCCTATCATAACGTGCAAGCAGGGCTTGGGTGTTAGAGATCCTCCAGATGTTAGCTGCCTGTGCAGCAATGCGTTTGCCTGATGCCTCAAAGATCTTGGACTCTTTGTCTGGGGGAGGAGCGTCACCAGTAGTCTGCGAGTTCGCCCTCTTCCGAGCGTTGGAAACCACCAGGGAGTCCAATGGCAGGTGTCCCTTAATATACGTGGGATTCGTGGGCGCCGCTTTATATTTCCTGTCGATGCGAGGGTTGACCACCCGCGCCCGGGTGGGCTCCTCGAAAACCTCCTGTGCATGTTTCAGCACCCCTTTAAGCATCGGTAGTGTCTTGACTTGCTTTTCGGCTACCGAGAAGGTGTCGACTAAGAAGTCCGCATCCACGGGGTCCGAGTGCAGTTCGACGTCATGGTTCGCTGCAGCTCTCTCTATTAAGGCATTGAAGGCCGCCGAGTCCTCTGTCGGGGACGTCTTGGCGGCGAAAAGTTGAGTGTCCTGACCCGACTGCGGGTCTTCTGCGTCGCCTCCTGCGGCCCAGGGCACATGCTCCTCTTCCGGATCCGAGTACGCAGGATAGGTGTACTCGGCATCGTCCTCGTCCGCATCAGGCGCGGGGGAATGCGTTGGCGAGTGTTCCCAGGCCTGTGGGGACACAGGTTCCATTAGAGCCGAAGAGTCCGCAGAGTACTTCTTGTTCTTGAGCGGAATCTTAAAAGGTTCCAAGGCCGGCTCCGACGCAATCTTTCGTTTGAGGAGCGACAATTTTCCAGTGTTGGCGTCGATGATCACCTCACGACGTTCCTCCACCGCAAGCGGCTGGAGCCGAAGCTTCGACACCACCAAGGCAGCTTTCGGCATCAATACCTCCTTCGCGTGCCCCTGTTTCGGCGCGAAGGCCTTCGGCGCCGATTTGGGAGGAAGGGTAAAACGAATGGGCGTTAGCTCTTTAGTAGGCTTAGGCGTGAGCGTAGGCGCTACGGTGTCCTGAGCATGAACCTCAGTGGACTTCCGGATCCGCTGTAAGGAGTCCCCCACTTTTTTCGTAAAGGCTGCCGAGGGCTGAACCGGCCCGAGCGACCCCTCATCTTCGAGAGCCTGATCACCGGTAGACTTCTTCTTCGGCCCCGACGCCCCATGTCTAGGTGCGTCATCGGCCTGACGTTTCCTCGGAACCGTCTTCGGGTCCATGACCCCCTTCGGCGCCGACCCAGAGGGCTTCGGGTCGGCCATTTTGGCGTGGCTCTTCAAGTCGGCCATTTTGGTTTTCTTGGAAGTTGACGCCTCCAGAACCTTCTTCACCAGCGCAACTTTCAGTTTCGGTTTCGCATCCGAAGGTGCGTGACCCGTTGGCTTCACTTTCGTTTTCTTCAACATAAGTGATGGCTTAGAAATGTCCGTGACCGGGCCCGTAGGCGGGGACGTAGGACTCATAGTTAGATCTTGGGTAAGGCCTGAAGGCGATCCCTCGACCTGGGCCGCATGAAGGGGAATAACCCCTGAGTCTGTATGGAGATGCTCCTCCTCCGAGCTATCTCCCATCGTGGCACAAGCCAGGTCGTCGTCTCCTACCTCGTCGGAGACTTCGGTATAGTCCTCCTCACCCGCGTCGTAGGGCTCCTCCTCGGACGCGGGCCCAGAGTCCGACCCTCGCACGTCGTCTTCTCCTTCGACAGATTCCTGGAAAATGTCATCTGGTGGGGGTGCCGAAGCAGACAACTGAGCCTGGAGCCGATTGGCCCGGCGAATCTTCAAAGTCTTCTTGCTTCGGAACTTCGAACACGCCATACAGGTGTCCTCGCGATGATCCGGTGACAAGCAGGTGTTGCACACAGGGTGCACGTCGAGGTGCGAATATTTAGAGTGACACAGCGGACACTTTTTGAACGGAGTCCGCTCCATAGCAAAGGGTGTAGTGTAGGCCCGTCCGCGTCGAAAGCACGTGGAAGGGCAGTAAGAGATCGGAGCTGAGAGTCAGAAAGAAAACCGTACGCAACTATACCGACGCCCAGCCTAAAGACCTTTTGGTCTCGAGAATAAAGTAGAACAACTATCGGTTCCGACAGAGGAAACCGAAGCACATCCGAACCCAATGGCGGAAAAAAACAATCTGGGGATGGAGGCGATGCCCATGCGCACTGTAGTCCAGGGGAGGAGCCACCTATCTCGTGATACTTCGAAGACTCTTCCAGGACAACAATGTGCAATCATACGGACCCAACACAAGGTGGCGGACTATGCACAGATATGAATTCAGCAGCCCACATGCCTCGAACCTTTATTCATTATTTTCAAGTAGATTACATTTCTACCCTTTCTTTTGAAAAACTATTTAAAACTAATATTTATTGCAATGGATTTTGGTTTAGAGCTCCAGTAAATTAGATAATGACAGCATTTTTTTTGTTAGATTTAAAATTACCTAAATTGAATATTCATGTGGCTGACGGACAGTTTTAGGTCAAGCATGACCTTTTGGTTTAGAGGAATGGGGCTGCCTAATGTTCAATATATTAATTAAAAACATTTAATTTAATTTAAAAAGACTCATGAGTTAGGGCTAATGTTATGTTGAGGGTTAAGCTTAACATTACGACTATAGTACACGTAGAGGCAAAGAGATACTGAGTGTGAAGGTAACATGAAGTGATGGTGTCTCAATGTGGCGGTGACAATGTAAAGGTATGTCAACGTGAGGGCATCAAAGTTGTGACATCCGTTTCCTCATAGTAAACCTACATCATGCACCTTGGCCCGCAGCACTGAAAGTCCTGTTTTCCACCCACTAACCAATACGAGAGTGCTTTTAACACTATCAGTACAGCGGTTTGCCCCTTCTGGGCTTAAGACACCAGCTTCAATAACCCCTTTATGTTTTCTTTCTATCCAGATAAGAAACTACCCGGAAATAAGTCGACTCTGAAACAACCAAGGACCGGTGCAACTCTCCTGTTCAGTCTAGGATTCTCGACCATCACCTCTCAACGTGGAGTCCCACTGGCCAAACTTGGCAACAAAAACATTTCGACAAAGAAGCGTTTCTTTGTCTCACTCCAAGAAAGAACACACATTTTAAATTAACCCCAAAACTCTGAAAATTCAGCACACAGGAACTGCCGAAGGATCAGCACCAATGTGTTCCCAAAGTAATAATATGAAGATCATGAATTTGTAAATTCGGAACATCACAATTGGTGCTAGACATTTTATAAATGAGCAGTGTGTTGTAAAGAGCAGAAACGTAAAGAAAATAAATATGTTATGAATTAATTAATCAGCAAAGTGGGGTTTTACAAGGGGATTAAGGGATTAGATTTAGCGCAACCTAGACAGTAGCAGTGTAAACTGGACTACATGCTGCATATGACAAAAGGTTCACAAACACACATACACACAAACACAATGGAAAAGCTTGTAGTTGTGCATATGTAGTACTCTCTAAAAAAAGCACATGCCATGCCAAGAGTAGTACCAATTTCCTTCTCAGACTAGACATAGCAGTAGCACAAGCTGCCCTCGCACATGGGCACCACCTGGCCAGCAGCAGTGCTAGCTATTACTATACACAGAACAGACAAAGCCAAGTGCTATTCTTGGCCCTTCTAGTTAGACAATACAGTCTCTGTTTAGGAGGTCGCCTTACCCGTAGGTGGTGTATGGGGCGTACACCTCACGGGCAGGGAACTCCAGGACCTCTTTGGTGGGTCGGATGCGGGGGTCTGGGTATGGCTTGACATGGAGAAGCTCTGGGGAAAGCGAATACTGCGGGTTCTCAGGAGCTGGCGAGATGTCAATCTTCAGTTGAGCTGAAAATAGAGACAAAGGGAGGGAAAGGTAATTGAGCCACTATTAAGAGCAAAGACTTCATCAAATACGCATTATATATCCAATAGCAGCATTCTGAGGCATACGCTTTTATTTGCCGAGATCTCCACCAGTCCTGTAGCAGGTGTGAGTAGTTCTCTTATCCCAAGTTATCAAGTTGTCCCATGTCTGGAATAAGCAGCTCACCCAGACCAGAGATCAAAATCAAAAATTGCCCAATAGCAGGTGTGAGTACCTCACCCATTCCAAAGATCTCAAGCAGCCTCTAATCGCGTGCGAGTACCCCACTCAGTCCACAGATCTCAAGATGTCCAAAGGCAGGTACAAGTGACCACCTAGTCCAGAGATGATCCGCTTTCTGTGACAGCGGTGAGTAGCTCACTATATCAAGTTGTCTTAAGCTGTCCCATCACTGAAGAAATTACATCCTCGAGTCCAGGTATCTCAAGTCTTTTCATATGCGCTGTGAGCAGCTCACCCATTTCACATACTTAAAAGCTGCCCCTTGTCAAATGTGAGGAACTCACCCTGGCAAGAGGTCTCAAGCTGTCTCCTGTCAGAAAGAATACAGCACACTTCACATGACAATGAATGATGCTGGGCCTAAAAATCCCAGATTCAAAACTGAAATCAAGACCCTGGGATGTAAACATTCCATTTCTAATGGGAACACCCCATATCACTACGATTACTGGAATGAGGCAGAAGTCAGTTCACAGCCACTCCATGATGGTTTTTAAAATCTATGAAAACAAATTGATCAAATGACTCCTTCACTGTTTTGCTGTTAAGAGGGCTACTGCATCGAAAAATCTCTATCCATCTTACCTGTAACGGGGCGTAGGCGTCGGAGGACAGAGGATGGCCGCCGCATGTCTGCAAGAAACTTGTACAGGTCTTCGTCGCTCAGTCGATCCCCTTCCTGCAGGAAGCAGACAAACAAATGAGGAAAAACAGTGAGCACAAGAGAAATATGGGGAAAGAATGGATGAAAATAACAAGCATATTTATAAAGCACACACTCCACCTCCTGGGGCATCCTGGTTGTAAATAACAGATGTTCATTGTTACAGAAATCTATGGTACTCATGTAATCATCCTTGGAAGAATGACAGGCTGAGTGTACACAACGGAATATGAAGGTGTGACTATGAGACCACACAGATTGTCGATGATTTAGTCCACTGAACCATCCGAACTGGAAAATGAGAAATCAAAAGTCTGGGTGGGGCAGAGGGAAGAGCAGAGAATTGGGGATGAGGGAGCAAGGCGACATTTAAATAAGTGGAATCACAGAACAGCAGAAAGTTGAGGATGAGGGAACAAGGCAACATTTAAATAGGTGGAAAGAATCTGGCAGAGTAAGAGGCAAGGGAGAGAGCCCAGGGAGAGGAAGCGGCGTACCAGTGATAATAAATGGATAGAAGAGATATGAAAGATGCACTTGGCAGGGTGCAAGTGATCAATAAAGTGAGTAGGGAGCGCCTTGAGACCCTACGGGTAAGTAGTGCGCTCTATAAATGTCTTTAATTGATTGATTGAGAGTAAAACAGGAGGTCAACAAGTGATGAAGAGACAGACTTGGAAAGTAAGAATGAGTAGAGGCATGACAAAGCTTACAGTTTGTAAAGATGGCGTAAGGAGAACTGATTCTCATCACAGAACCTAAACAGGCAGGGAAAATGTACTTTGTGTCATTTCACTTTTGAAGATATTGTTTTTCTCCCAAACTAAAGTACAATGTAATTTTTTTAACGCTTCAGGAAAGGTCTAGCTCCACTAACAAACCAATCTGCAAAGGTAAAACGGCACAAGAAATGTCACCTTGGCGATCGTCTTTCTTTTCTCTGCCCTGAGGTTCCGCACCAAGAATACGGCATGCCATTTTACAAGCCTAGCATGCAGAGAACATTTAAATCCCTCCCCAATAGTGCTACTTCTGTTTTAGCACTTTGATTGAGGTACATTACAAGTTGATAAATCAAGTTCAGACATGTTTACTGGACCACAGTGATACAGCGGCAGAAGGCAGTACAAACGTGGATGGGTATAAGTCACAGAGTGATGATGTAATCTGAGTCAATGATTCTTTAGAGCATGGCGTAAATAGGGGTGTCAGTGAGCTGTCCCTCTAGCCAAAGGCCAACCTGTTTTACATTCCCCTTGAAGGCCCTGAGACACATTGGAGTCGGAAAGGGTATGACGAGTGGAGAGTGAGGGGAAACAGACTAGGTTGTGCCATGTGGTGGAGAAATAAGGAGACTGGAACCATTATGCAGCATTGAGTGTCCGAACTGAGGAGGCGGCTGCAATGTAATTAAGTAATGATCTGTGCTGGATGGAGTTGAATAACAATAGCACTTACAGAAGGATGTGTGGTTGACTATCTGCCAAGTTGAAGGCAAAAGGGGCTAGGTGGTTCTACTAAGAGAGGAATGTTAAACTCTGCACAGATGGTAAAGTAGGTGCTTTTCAAGGGGTTGGAGTAGACAGGTAGAAATTAACGTAGAAGTTCAAGTGCAGATGCTGTCTCTAACACTGGCTCCCAACCCCCACCTCCCCCCCCCCCCAAAAAAAAGTGTAGGTGTTAGAGGATGGCCTACTGAAGTCCTTAGGTAGGCGCGTTGGGGTTGAGATCAAACTACTTGTGAAGGGGTCCTCAGTTTCTAGTCTAAGCAAGAGGAAGCTCTTTTGAAACAGACTACAAATACTTTCCCCAAAGTCAATTTCCGATTAAGGAATCCTCTATTCATCTCACTCTCTCAAATGAATCAACACAGTTTTATGGAGGCCTCAACATGAGGGCTCTTGCTCGATAATTGTGCACTTACAAGCCTGGTAAGTTGGGTCTACGCTGGTGAAATGTCGATGTATTCCTGGGAGCAGACTAGCACAGAAACAGCCCAGATCAAGCCAAAGATCACATTCTCAGTGAATCATCCTTACTTGTAAAGGTTATGTATTTTCAGCAGAAATTCAATTAGACTTAGAGCCAAATTCATCCTTTTAGGGTTGTTTAAGCACTACTTTGTTATATCTCAGTTAAACGTGTCATTCTGTCCAAGATGCTTTGAAATAATTCTGGAGACTGGTGAGTGACTAAAAGTAGTCGGACTCAGCCCATGCTAAATATATCCTTGGGCACACAGAACATGTTTCCATCTTATCGATCTGCGGAGTGAGGTGTGTGCTTGCAATACAGTGTTTTGTTGAAATACTTCTGTCGCAGTTTCTGAGCCCGAGACAGAGAGGGAACACAGAGAGGGAGCAATAGTAAGAGAGACGAAGAGAAACAAACAAGGGAGAGACACAGGGAGAATGTTGGAGAGATACCGAATAAATGAGATGAGAAGAGCAGAATCGAGCTCGACAAAAGGAGACAAGAGTGATTTACAGAAATGAGGAGAAATAAAGAGATGTATAGCTATGTTTGGATAAAGAGGAGGAGAGAGGGAGGGACAGAAATTGTAAGAAAGTAGGATCTGCTTTCATGGCCACCCTCACTTTTTGCTGATGTCCTTATGTTTTACTGACTATTCTGACTGGGATCCTGCTAATCAGGACCAAAGTCTCTGTTATGTTATGTTAATTTTAGTTATATATTGCATTAATGCCCTGAGGCGTCTAAGCGCTGTTTTGTTTCAGCTGTGAGTGTAATCAAGACTGCCGGAAGAGTTACCAAGATTTGAATAACCAGGTCTTTACAGCCTTTCAGAAAGAAAGAAGACTGGATTCATTTTTTATGCACACGGGAAGTGTATTCCATATTTTGGATGCTTCCATCACAATGCTCTTTCCACCCCATCATGCTTTTTTAAATCTAGGCTGTTCCAATAAGTTGGCAGTGTCTGAATGAAGTTTCCTGACTGGAACATACTGTTTGAAACTGTGGTTCAGGAAAGCCGGGCCAAGATTGTGGATTGCTTTATAGTTTAAGCAAAGCACCTTAAAGGTTATTCTTTGTTTAACAGGGAGCCAGAGCAGATCTTTCAGATTTTGAGCCACTGAACAGAATTTGGGGATTTTCAGTAAGGATTCTGGCTGCGGCGTTTTGCAGGACCTGGAGTTTGTTTAAATTATATTTAGGGGTGGTCAGAAGCAAACTGTTACAGTAATCTATTTTAGACAGTACTAACAATGTAACTAGGACTTTTTAAAATTAGGGTGTTGAACGTGGAAGAAGTGAGTTTATTACTTAATCTGTAAAGTCAAGTTTGGTATCAATAATCACTCCTAAATTGTGTGCCTTCCCCACTGGAGGGGGAACTGGACCCATAGTAGTTGGACAGACTGCAGGACCCCAAAACTGTGATTCTGGTCCAAACAGTAGGACCTCTGTTTTTTCAGAGTTCAGTTTAAGGCAGTTTCTATCCACCCATTCATGGACAGCTATCATGCAATTCTGAAATCTGTTTCCAATGGAACCATCATTTCTCTATATGGAGAAAACAATGTGAGTGTCATCAGCATAGGATATGAGCAAAAAACCCAAATTCCTCCTCTGTGCTTCTTCCCTAAATTGGACATGGTGAGTACTTGGGTACCCCCCACTATTGTACCCAGTGCTTAGGTACACCAGGGGTCCCCCATGGGCTGAAGCTTGTATTATGCCACCCATAGGAGACCAATCAAATTGAGACTACAGGCCTGCCATTGCAACCTGTGTAAGCTGGTGCAAGTGAGATATAGGTTTACTTAGATCTGAGGTCACTAAACTTAAAACCTATAAGTCACTCCTAAGTCAGGCCTTTCAATTTTGAAGGCAGGTTGCTCGGTTATAAGTGTGAGGGTGCCCCTGCATGAGCAGGACACCCCTACAACCCACTGAGTCTATTCTCCTGGGTTGTAAGTGCATCAGCCATTACGATACAGAGTGGCCATGCGTCATTACAGAAGGATATTTACAGAAGGATATTTCCCCAAACTGTGGAAAGAGGAATCTATACTGCCCTTGCTCAAAAAGCTCTAGATCCTAAGGATGTGAATAATTTTAACCTATATCCAGACTCCAACTTCCTGCAGAAAATCGCAGAGAAAATCAAGAATGAACAACTTAGTTCCTTCATAGAAGAAGCTCAGGTACTAGACCCTTCTCAATATGGCTTTCGCAGTGGCTATAGTACGGAAACTGCGCTACTCAAATCTACCGAGGAGATTAAAGCTATTCTTGATCAGGGAGGAAAAGCAGCTATGATAATGCTGGACCTCTCCGCGGCCTTTGATACGGTCCATCAAGCATTGCTGATGGACCGGCTGTGAGAGATTGGAGTACAGGGCTCGGCATGGAAATCATTTCTGTCAGACAGACAACAGACAGTCACCCTAGACGAATTTTCAACCAAACCGTACTCTCTGCCATGTGGGGTCCCCCAGGGTCGTCCTTAAGCCCTACACTTTTTAACATCTATGTGTCGCTACTGGCTTCCCTGATTGAATCATTTTGTTTCCATTTGACCACATATGCAGACGACACCCAAATTGTGGTGTCGTTAAGGCCAGGAGAGTTGCAGGGAACGGCATCCAGATTTCATGACTGCGTCATAGTGGTGGGCAACTGGATGGCCCAAAACTGTCTCAAACTGAGCTCGAGTAAAACAGAGGTAGTTTTGTACAGTAATGACGCCCCATTTTTGGTCCCCGGTGTGCTGGCCTGACACACTAGGTCCTCGTCTCACTCCTCTTCAAAAGGCAAACAATTTGGGAATCTGGTTAGACAATAAACTTAGCCTCAAGGACCAGGTGAATGCAGTGGTTTCTTCCACCTCCTACATTCTAAAAGCTTGTAAGAAAATCATGCCAGCTTTGCCTAAAGATAGCCATCAGTTATCACTGCTTTAGTGATGTCCAGACTGGGTTATTGTAACAGTCTATATGTCAATATCCAGGAAAGACTGATTAATAAATTACAACTTTTGCAGAACGCAGCGGCCAGATTGCTGACTGGCACTCCAAAACATGCCTCCATCTCAGCTGAGATCAGGAGGCTTTACTGGCTGCCGGTGCGAAAATGGGTGCAGTTTAAGGCTCTGTGTACAGTACACAAAGCCCTTTATAGAACCGGGCCTAACCATCTCAAAATGTAATTCCAATGGTATATACCAACTAGATGTCTAAGCTCTTCAGAAGCTAAACTGGTGTCTGTGCCTTTTGCTAAAAAAGCCAATTGGGGTGGAAGAAGTTTTGTGGTTGGTGCAGCCAAGGCATGGAATGGCCTCCCGCTGCATCTTCGAGCCTTGCCAAGCCTGCTTTCCTTTAGAAAGGCTTTGAAGACTTGGCTCTTTACCGTCTAGTTTCCGGTTTTGTTTTTTATCCCTTTCGACCAGGACTCTTGTAGGACTTCAAGTAGCACCAGGGCGTGGACATTTGGCAACCCTTGCTAGCGTACCTGCAGCTTTTACAGGAGCCAAACGATATGCCCCCACAGACATCACAGGTTCCGTTGGGCCAAAGGACATAACTAGGGCTGCGTCCTGGTATTAATTATGTTGTATGGAACCACTGCACACAATGGTAGTTGTGGCATCGTGCTTCTGTGTCCATCTGTGCTTCATGACATAGCTGCGCTGATGTCATGAAGCACTGGAATCTTCTACACATCTCTTAGAATGTTATCTTTTAGTTAAGAGTCAGTTGTAGCTTTGTCTTGATGCTGGCTGGATGCTCTCCTGTGGATGGGATCTTTCTCATGAATAAACTGAACCAATTTATCCTTCAACTTGTGTATTCCTATTTTACATTTGGCGACGAGGATGGGATTTGAAACAAGGAAAGATCTCAACACCTACCTCTATATTTTTTTTTAATATATATATATATTTTTTTTAATTTCCCTCGAGTTTCCAAAGACTCTACATGGAAGATTTTAAGAGGTACCTCGGTGGCATTCAACTTAACTTTGAAGATCACTTTAATTTCGTTATGGTAAGAAGAAATTGAAGAAATTATTTTTTTTTTGTTTGGAGACCTTTATTTTTCGAAATAATCGCAACGTGACCATCTCTTGTGCCTCGAAACTTCCTATATTGGCACCATTGGATTTTGGGACCTTTGGATTTTTCACTTTACCGCTATTTAGGCACAACGTTTATTTGCATCTTCTAAAAACAAGTCTACCTGCCTCACGTCATCGCGAGCGCTCTTCCTGAGCGAGAACGCTTTGTCCAAGCAGCCTTCTTTATTTCGGAGCTTCGAAATCCAGCTCGCTCCATCTCTACGTCTTCGTGCAAGGCTTGCTGGGAAGGACGTAAGCGTACCGCAAAGCATCTTGGGAGTGACGCTGACGTGAGCGCCATCTTGTCTTGGTATTTCTACTGCTTCGAGGTGCAAGTTACGAAATATTTACATTTTCATCATTTCACCTTCCATTACGAGGCTCCGACTTTGGGAAAAGAAGCGGTGAAGTCGAAGGTACTGTACTGACTCCCGTTTCAACTCGAGAATTTCTAGTTTAAACTCGAGCATTTAAATCCTTCTTCGCTCTTTTGTGACAGACTCATTGGACTATTTTTGTGTGTCCTGCTACTGTGACACACACACACTAGACTCTCACTGGATTGTTTTTTGTGTGTCCTGCTACTGTGACACACACACATTAGACCCTAAAAATTTATTTTTGTTTTTGGTTGTTTTCTTAAAATTTTGTTTATTTGTTTTTGCTAGCAACATGCAAAATGTAACAGCTCCCCCTTTCTTTTTGTCTTCACCTGGTGATCCAACTATCAGATGGAAAAAATGGCGAAAAGTGTTTGAGAGGTATGCAAGGGTATGTGGATCTAGTTTGAGTGCAGAAAGAAAGATAGCCTTACTCTTACATTGTCTGGGGGCGGAAGGACAGGAAGTATTTGATCATCTTCCTGATCTTGACGATGCTAGTTTGAATGAGTACGAGATATGTATTGCGAAGCTAGATGAACACTATCTTCCTAGAGTCAGCACGATTTTAGAAAGGTATCATTTTGGTCGGAGAGCACAAATGGAGGAGGAGACAATTGAGAATTATTTAACAGCTTTGAGAAAACTTGCTTCGTCATGTAAATTTGGTGCGGGTCTTGATGAGCATATAAGGGATCAGTTCATGCTTGGATGTCACATTCAAAAAGTAAGGGAGGAATTGTGGCAAAAGGACGAACCTTCTTTAGATGAAGTACTTATTATTGCAAAGAGAATAGAACATTCTATAAAGTGTGTAGAAGTCATAAAGAAAAATGGTGAGAACAAAGGTAGTAAAGAAATAGTAAATGTTGTAAAATCCACTCCGAAAGTGGGTGAAAATCACCAAAAAGAGTTTAAGAGTGAAAATGGTTCAAACAAAATGCTTTATAAGAAACAGGAAAACAGTTTTGATTTCTCTCAAGTAAAATGTTACAGGTGTGGTAAAATGGGGCATTTTGCTACGGATAGACAGTGTCCAGGTTGGAAAGGATATTGTAGTAAATGTAAAAGAAAAGGACATTTTACCACCTGCTGTAGAGGGAGAAACTACAAAAGTAAAGTGAATGAGATATTTTATGATTTTGGAAATGAAACTAATTCAGATGAGCAGGTGGATTGTGGTCAAATCTGTATACAGACTGTAAGTGCTGACGAGGCAAAGAATTCTCCTTCGGATGAAATTCTTGTGGAAGGTTTTCCTACAAAAGTTTTATTTGATTCTGGGGCAAAAATCACCATTGTAGCAAAAGAATTTTTTTTAAACAATTTGGGACAAAAGCTTGAACTATCTCACCCTGATATAAGACCTTTTGGGTATGGTGGACAACCCATTAAATTACTTGGGGTTTTCGAAGGGATGATCAATTATAAGAATAGATTGGCTAAAGCTAAGATTTATGTTTCTCAGAAAGGAGATAGCATAATAAGCTGGTTTGCACTCAAGGATTTCGGTGTAATGCTTGATCCAAACTCGACACCACCTATTGTTTTAAAAGAGCCTTTTCTCTGTAAATATCAAACTGTTTCCTTAGTCTCTCAGGATTTCACTACTGACCTTAAAATGAAATATCCTAAAGTTTTTTCAGAAAAGTTGGGGTGTTTGAATGATTATTGCCATCGTATCATTTAAAAAAAAAATGCTGTGCCTGTTTGCTGCAAGGTGCGGAGTGTACCTGTGGCTGCCAGGGAAGAGGTTAAAGCTGAGCTTGACAAGCTTGTTGAAGGGGGGATTATAGAAACAGTAGAGGGGACTGAATGGGTTGCTCCGATTGTGGCAGCTAAAAAATCGGATAATTCTCTCCGTCTCTGTGTTGATTTAAGAGAGCTCAATAAATGTGTGGTTACAGATCATTATCCGTTGCCCAAGATTGCGGACATGTTAATGTTACTTAAGGGTGCTAGAGTTTTCAGCACCATTGATCTAAGGTCCGCATATCATCAGATTAAGTTGGAGGAAGGTTCGAAGGACTTAACGGCTTTTGTGACACCTTATGGCACTTTTAGGTTTGTGCGACTACCATTTGGGTTAGTGTCAGCCGCATCGGTTTTTCAGAGGGCGTTAGAGAGGGTTTTGAGAGGCTTAGAAGGGGTTAGAGTCTATCAGGATGATATTCTGGTGTTTGGGGTCAATGATTCACAACATGATCTTAGACTTTATGCCGTGTTAGGAAGACTTTGTAGTGCAGGTCTAACTGTCAAATTAGAGAAATGCAAGTTTAGAAAGACTTCCATTGACTATTTGGGTCACACAATCACTGAAGGAGGAATTTTACCTAAGGAAAATCTGGTTTCTACCATTTCTAAGATGTCTCCTCCTGGAAACAAGGAAGAGTTGATGAGTTTTTTGGGCCTTGCTGAATACTATAGCAAGTTTGTGAGAGATTTTGCTTCATTGTGTGCCAACATGAGATCTTTATTGAAGAAAGGGGTGGAATTCATTTGGGGGGAAAAGTGTCAACACGAGTTCGAGGTCATCAAGGGAAAACTAGCCTCTGCCCCGAAGTTGAGCAGTTTTGATCCATCTGAGAAATCGATTTTGATTACTGATGCAAGCTTGAAAGGTTTAGGTGCGGTACTTGTGCAGAAGTGTGATGGGACAGAGAAGGTCATTCTTTTCTTGTCAAGGAGTTTGAAGGGACCTGAAACTCGCTATTCGGTGATTGAGCGGGAAGCGCTTGCTGTTTATTGGTCGGTCAAGAAGCTTAAAAATCTATTATGGGGAACCACCTTTGAGGTTAGGACGGATCACAAGCCGCTTTGTGAGATTTTGAAGAAAAAAGGGATTGATGCAGTGTCAGGTAGGATCACGAAATGGGTTGTTGGCTTACAGGATTACGATTTTGATGTTAAATATCTACCTGGAGTGGAAAACAAGGTGGCGGATGCCTTGTCTCGCCTTGTTCCGATTTCTGAAACTAGTGGTGAGGAAGATTTTGATGAAGATGATTAAATGGTTTGTGTTGTGGAGGAAGCTATCATTGATAAAGACAGGTGGTTGGGAATGGTACAAGAAGATTTGGTTCTTGTGGAGGTGCTCAAGCTCTTGATGACAGGATGGAAGGCTAAACCGAAATCTAATGAAGGGCTTGAAAAATTTTGGCATGTTAAGGATCAGCTTTCGGAGCAAGGTGGTTTGCTTTTTAGGGGCACTAGACTAGTTCCATCTTTGTCTCTTCGGGATGAGCTTATGTCTTTAGCACATATTGGACATTTGGGGGTCTCGAAAACGAAGGAGACTTTAAGGAGATCATATTGGTGGCCAAATATGGATTTGGAAGTGGAGCGTAAGATTAGGGATTGCATAGATTGTGCTCTTAGTGAGAGGGTGGCAAAGCCTAAGGTCCAACCTATGGTAATTAGGGATAGACCAAATTCACCTTGGAAAGAGGTAGGCTTAGATATTTTGGGACCTATTGTTTCTGCTGGTTGTGAGTGGTATATTCTTGTCCTTGTTGATTTCTTTTCTAGGTGGCCAGAGATCGCCATTACTCGTGGCATTGAGACTAAACATGTGGTGGCTTTCTTAGGCAAGCTTTTTGCAAGGGAGGGCATTCCTAACACCATCCTCACAGATAATGGTCCTCAGTTGGTCTCTAAAGAGATGGAACAATTCTTGTTGAAACAAGGTGTTAAACATAAAAAATCATCTTTATACCACCCAGAAACGAACGGTATAGTTGAGAGATTTAACCGTGTTCTTAAAGAAACCATCAGGATGGCTAAATCTGCTGGCACAGACTGGAGGGAAGATGTTTTTAACAAGGTTAGTCTATAGACTGTCTCCCCATGCTGTTACTGGAAAGACCCCCTTTGAACTTTTTAGATCACGCAATGCGAATACTCTGGTGGTGCCTGCATGGGTTAATGATCTACAACCAAGTTCTCCTGATTTGAGTGATGATTGGATGTTACGTGAATCCTCTAGAATTGAGAATAGGAAGAAGATTTTTGATGTGAAGAATTCTGTAAAGGTCACACCTGTCAAAGTGGGTGATTGGGTACTTGTTAAGAATCCCTGTAAAAATAATAAGGCTCTTTCTACAACTTTTAAGAAGCCTATTCGTGTCATCAAAGTTTTTAAGAATGCCATCAAAACTGCAGATCATCGAGTCTGGAATTTGAACAGGGTGGTGGTGGTCAGAGATGAACTTGTGGAGGCTTCTTCTGGTCGTGATTTTCAAAGAGATGAACCTCTTTCACTTCCTCGCAAGTCCACTAAAGTATCCTTTTCTCCTGAGTATTTAAAGGACTACGTAACTGTGTGATTTATGTTTTAATTCTTTATTATTGTTTTCTTATCTTTTTACTTTTGTTCTTGTTGTTAGAAGGGAGATGTGTGGCATCGTGCTTCTGTGTCCATCTGTGCTTCATGACATAGCTGCGCTGATGTCATGAAGCACTGGAATCTTCTACACATCTCTTAGAATGTTATCTTTTAGTTAAGAGTCAGTTGTAGCTTTGTCTTGATGCTGGCTGGATGCTCTCCTGTGGATGGGATCTTTCTCATGAATAAACTGAACCAATTTATCCTTCAACTTGTGTATTCCTATTTTACAGTAGTCATTGCGTGGTTATGGCGATGTGGATTTGGCTGCATTACATGGCTTATCTGTTAGATATGTACTAGCTACTGGGGATACTCCTATTGATCGATATGTGTTCCTTGTTCTACCGCAGAATATGTAAACTGTGATTTTGTCTAACTGTTCGTTCTTTTTTTCCCCCTCTGTATGCGGTTTCTTTTGAAAATGCAAATAAACAAACTTTACAAAAAAGTAGCGCCAGGGCACCTTCGGGTAGCAGTTCGCGCTTTAGAAATATCAATAACATTAACATTACGCAATGGCTATCTCTAAACTGGCTGTAACGAACCCTGTTGTGTTTGGTATCGAACATGTTTAACTCAAACCCCAACACTGTAAACGGTGTTAGAGGTATGCCAGTGTAAAGCTCCTCCTGGGGGCCCTCAGGGCTCCCAGTACCAGTCGTCTTCTAGACCCAGACAACAATCTATGGCTGCTGCCAACCAGAGACACGATTTTGCCCTCCTGCTGCTGAGCCAAGCTCGAGCAGGGGAAGGCAGGACAATAGTTTTCCTGACACAAAGGGGTGTGACCAACCCCCAGACAGGACTTAGTGCATTGGGACTGGGTGGGGGGGCGCTTGCCAGCGCCACTAGACTGATTTGAAGGGCAAATATTTTGCCCTCCTTGCATACTCAGTATACAGTAGAAACCAGTTCAAGGAGAATTTGGCTCCTGCTCTGGGGCAAAACTGGAAAAAAGACATGGGAGTATCCTCCCCACTGTCCAGCCCCTCCTCTCGGAGGGACTCCTGAATTGTCCCAAACCTTTCCTTAGGGTACTTAAGGAGTTACCTGTGGATAGGTCCCAAGATTCGTTGTGGGGCAAGATTCAGATATGAAACTACATCAACTCAAACCGTTTGGGCACTATGGACTTCGCTTTGGGAACAGAGACTGCAACTCGGAAGACTCCTGCTGCTCCTGGCCTCGTCGTCCTGCCAGTCTTCTGCAATGACTGTGGCTGTGCTCCATACAGGTTCTTCACAAGGCCTGTGAACATCCAAGACACCTGAAGGAATCTCCCTTGGAGTGAAGGGGTCACTCCCCATGCATCTGCAGGCACTGCAACAAAGCTGACCGGTCTGCTGCTCCTGAGCTCCTACAGACTCCAAAAGGTTCAGCAACACAGGTGGTGGTTCTGCAACTCCCTCGAGGCCTGCACGGTCTTTACAGCAAGATTGAAGCCAGTATTCCTCCTCGGAACCGCTGAAGCAGTACCCCTGTGCACCGCGATGGCTTGCCATTGCCAAGGCTTGTTGACTCTCTTCACCAGAGATCTTCGGGCTCCAAGAAGCTCCAGCCTCAAGCATCTCCTGCAGCCAAGATCTTCGCCTGCACCGCATCCTCTGCACTGTGGGCCTTCATCCTTTGGTGAGGTGCTTGAGGTCCTCTAGCGACTCCTGTGCCTTCAGCCCGTGGGTCCTCCTAAGGGTCTTCCTTGACTTCAGTGGGCTCTCTTGCGTGCTCGGGTTCTGATCTGGCTTACCTGCTCGTGGGTGAGTCACTTGGACCTTGCTGGTCCCAACACGGCACCTTTTTCTACTACTACATTGCCAAGGCTTGTTGGTGCCCCATTGGCTCTTGAAATCCGACGTGGGACAGCTTGTGAATGGCTCCTGGTCTTCCAAAGCGCCACCTGGTCTGCACAGCTGCAACTTCAAAGGCACCGTCAACTCTCCTGTATCTCTGACATCGGTGGGCATTTGTCTTCCATGCCTCCTGGTCACTCCTGAGTGGCATAGACTCTGTCCCCTCTAATTACAGGTACATCTATTCATGAATCCACCTTTGGGTTCCACCGGACTCTTTCGCCTTCTTCAACAGCAGCATCTTCACTGTAGGCTTCCATTGTGTTCTACAGCGGTTTGCAACATCACCTCGCACCTATGCCCCCGGCTTCCCTGGTTACTGGGGTATCCACGGGTGGTGTGACTCTCCAACCTTCCATCTTCCAGAGGGTTTCTTCAGGGTCGCTGGGAAGGGACCTTTTTCCTTAAAACTGCAATCACGACTTACCCGTTGGCTTGTATTGAGATGGCAGTCGTGTTCCAATTCTGCACACGACCTCGGTGGGGTTCCCAGATACTCACATTCGGTGGATCCTGGGGTTCCCTGATCTTCTACGTGTCCTGGGTCCATTTCAACTCAGGTCGTGCTTCGCATTCCACTATTTTAGTATATAGTTTGGTCTGCCCTAGGAGACCACTGTGTATTTGTGCTACTTACATGTCTATGATCTAAGTATTGAGTGTATTGTGGTTGTATCTTCGGGCAGGAGATATTGCACTATGTTAGTGAGTGTTTATAATAGATACATATATGTATAACTACACTGTGTGGTTACTTTTCACTTAACCTATACCATAAGATTGAGTACTAGTAAAACAAGCTGCTTTACACTCCTTCTGCACTAAGCCTGAAGACTGCTCTCCACAGCTAGAACTTAGAGAGCTTTCTAAGGTTTTCTAAGACCACTAAAATCACCATACGGGTTGTCTGGATTAGTGCAAGGTGCTACACTTACATAAGTGAGCACGATATACTAAGCCAGCCTCCTACAGAAATGTAAAAGAGCAAGAGACAGTAGAGAGAGAAATGATCGAGAAACCTGAAAGACAAAGATGGAAAAAGACTGTGAGAGAGAGATCGAGATGATAAAAAAGTACATGTAAAAGTGGAAATATTGACAGGGAGAACAAGCACGGGTGCATCTGAAGAGAAATCAAGATGCGATAGCCAAGGAATGATATGGTAATACACAAAAAGAAAGACAGTAGCATACAATGAAATCTGAAGAGTATGAAAATAAGTAAGGAGAAAGATAGGTGCCTCTCATGGTGCCTGAGACATTTAGGAATCCGAAAGGAAGAGGAGGAGCAGAAGAGGACAGACTATTTCCTTACCTGCTTGAAAAAGTTGGTGACCGTCAGTGTTGCTGGCCTGAATGTGGAGAAGCTGCACATCTCATCATTTGAGCTGCTAACCTCCAGCATCTTTCTCTTGCGTTCATTCCATGTTCCTTTGCGCTCTGTGACGAGAAAGATGCGAAATGGCTAAGGACACATCCCCGAAGAATATTTCACCTTTGGAAAATAGCTACAAAGCATCCTCTTCTTGTATTGCAGCTAGGGTTTCCAAGAGTCATGAAACATTCCATTAATACACATGCAACTGAAGTCTTATTTCACAAGTGCAGGGGAGACACTGCATAAAACACACCCATGACAGATACCTAATGTACACAGCCAGACAAAAACTGAGCTTCCAGGATGAACAAAACGCTTCCAGAATCACAGTTTACAATGACTTAAAACACATACCTCCGAAAACAAAAGCCACTGAGGTAGAACTTTTGGGGAGTGAAAATGTTAGCAGTAGTAGTGCTTAGGTAGTGGCAGAGGTACTAGATGGTATGTACAATTAGTGCGGGAAGGGTAGAGGTAACTGGTAAACAAAACTGATAGTTGAGAGAAAAGGGAGGAAGCAACTTCAGAATAGGAATGAAAACAACAGAAAAGGAGGTGGACCGCTCTTCCCAAATATAGGACCAACAGAGGGTTGACAGTAAAAAAGAATACAGGGGTTAAGAGGTTTCCTAATAAAAGGAAGTCGAGAGATCTGTAGAATCCTGAAAAATAGAACTTCTGAGACTTTTTCACATGAAGCAGGACACAAAGATGAATTCTATGTTTTGGCAATGGCATTCGTTTGGAAAACTTCAAGGAAACAGATTTGTGAATAAAGATTTGTCAGGGCACTTTTTTAAAGTTGTTTTTCATCACAAACAAATAATTTGGCTTGGGCCGCAGTTTAGTTGGCCTGAGGCCATGCTGAGAGAATAAAAAAGCTCAAAAATGTCTTCAGCCTAGGGATGCCCTGAGAAGAGACTTGTAAAAAGCAATTCAGCAGTTCTGAGAAAGCAGAATGAAGCAACATTTTCAGACAGAAATAACTTGTAAAGTTTATTACATAAGAATTTAGTAACCGATTTAGAAATAATGACCAGACTGTAACTTTTCAAGGTTTTGGAAGACAATTCTTTTGATGCTGAAATGAAGGATCCAAATTTAGATGCTTCCTCAGTACTGAAAATATTGCTCCATTTGGCAACCCTAGGGCTGAGAACAATACGCAAGTTGTGGCTTCCAGAACTGGGGACAGCACTCCAGAAATGGTCTTAGAGAGTGAAGCAATACCACAGATGTGGTCACCACAAATGGCAAATACCTCTAGCACATAACTGTCACCCTCCAGCTGTTGCATTTCAGCTAGACAGCACTAGAGACATGGCCTTCAGAACAGTACACAATACTCCAGATATACCTTACAAAACAAGACACAATGATCCATAGGTAGCTTCGATAACTGAAAAAAATAAGATGCGGTCTCACCATTGTTGTGTATTAGGTTAATGTATGGTTACAATTTTGCTACTAGTATATTTCTGTCTACGTCTAAACACTGCTCTCATGCACTCAGCAGCCTGTCATGTCACTGAAACACTTTAACTACAACCAATGACAAGAGAAGCAGCCGCGGCCGGTAGTAGGTTTACCTGCAGGGCGGTGACGTGGGGAGGGGGAGGGGTAGGGTGGGGGATAGTAATGTATGGTTTACGGACCTCAACAGGTAAGTAAACATATAAATAAATTTAAAAAATGTTGCGCGCACTGCATAGCATTTGGTGATGCAGTGCACACAACGAAATTAGTTTTATTTATTTATATGTTTACTTACCTTTTAAAGTCCAAAATCCATACATTACTACCCCCCACCCTGCCCATCCCCCTCCCTACGTCACCGCCCGGCAGGTACTCCCACTACCAGCCGCGGCTGATTAGACGGTATAAATCCAACTTCAATTCTCTCAAGTATACAAAGAGTTGTTTGGACTGGATTAATTGATTGTGTAGTGCTAAAATGTGACATGTCCCTGTTATAGAGTAATGCGAATTTGAAGAGGTCCCTGTTTGTCGTAAGATTGTGTGCCTCCATGTCTTGTGGGACTGTCCCGAGATACCCCCCTTCTTTCTGGAACAACACAACCCAAAAAATGAGGGACACCCTGGGCAAACCGCTCCAATTGTCACCAAGGCTTGGAATATTGAATATATGGGAGCCCACAGATTTGACAGAAACTGAGCAACAGTGGGTAGAATTGGGGTACCTGTTGGTAAAGAGGGCCATAGCCATGCTATGGGGCTCTGATAAAAGACCTTCCACGATAGGGTGGGTGGCAGAGATTGACCGCTGTATGATAGCAGAGAAGGAGGTCTACAAACTATGAGGCTGCCCCAAGAAGTGGGACAGAAAATGGGGGAAGTGGAACAACTTTAGGGGAGAGATTTGTACATCACTAACGGAAAACATGGCGATGCGCAGACAAACGAACCAATAATCTTTTCACTGTCGGGTCTGGGCGACAAGACTATTGATGTATTGTTATTCACCATATTTGCTATGTACTATAATATCGTAATGATGACTCTGTGCTTTCAATTTAATACAATTGTTATAAACATTTTTTTTAAAGATTGTGTGCCTGACAGTACCAAACTGGGACTCAGACCATTGGCTTGCGTTACCATTCTCAGAGTCCGAGTCACCCCTTTCCAGGGAGCCGGTGCTGCTGACTATGTTCATGAGGTGAATGGCTGTCCATGCAAATGGCATGCGGTACCGGCCCAGGCGATTGCAAAACTGCTCCGCTTGTCCGCGTAGCTTTTCCAGCTTCTCCTTATTCTGAAAAAGAAAAACAAGATTTGGAAGATGAGCAGTGGGTTACTATACCACCAAGGAGACTGGAGCAAGCCATCCATATAAAAATAATCAAACAACACAATTGCCAGTGCTGAGAACCTCTATTGTAAGCTGCCAATCTGAAAAAAATGGTTGTTATGAATGTAACATAAACACCTGCTTTATGAATTGCAACATATGAGTTTTTTAATACCTTTTTCCATTCTTCAATTTTTTAAACATAAATTTGTTTCGTGCATGGAAATACAAAAATATTTATATACATATTATATACAAAAAAGTTAACACAACGAATATACACTTCCACAATTTGACAATTCAGACACTCTTGCCGTTCAATCATCCAAAACCATTCAAACAAACATACATACAAAGACTGATCTCGGTGTCAATAATACTTTAAACATATGAGCATGGAAAGAAATCCTTCTTGTTATTATCCAATGTAAAGTTCTTTTCTGGGTTCAAATCAATAGAGAATAGGAATCTCTTGCTATTCACAAACCACCGTTGTGAAAAATGTTTTAAATGACCCGAGACTGGGTTGGTCGACGCGTTTCAAACCCCGCCAAATACCTCAGGACCAATATTGTCACTGAAAACCAAAGACATGACTTTAGGACTCTGATCTGGACTATGAGATTAGAAACAGCCCTGTCCTACACATGAGCAGCCTCATCCTACCTTTCTGGATGGGTCACAGATCCAATTTCAAAAAAGGTTGTATCTCCACTTGAAGGGCGCGCGGGGGCTAAGGAAAGGAAAAGCACAAACACACGTTGCATTTAATTACTGCTTTCAACAACTCTGTTACCTGCACCCAACTGCATTCTCCGCGGTAAGGCTTACCCGCTGTGGTACTGATGTCTCAATCTCCGTTAGTCTCTTGTTTGGCTGACAATGTTGCCGAAGACGGATCGCGACTGAATCTGTTAGCTCCGCTGCGTGGAACAAACGAGGCGTGTTACAGACTGGTCATGCGGTGAAAAATACCCAACTGCCCTGCCTACACTGGTGGAAGCCAAGCAACACATACAGGTATCCACAGTTTTAGGCGCTTCTGACGGGAAGGCTCAGTGCTTCACCCTCATTCACTCCGACGTGGTGAATAACGCGGAAGTTACTTCCTGGTTAGTTAGAGTCCCGTGTGGTAGTTCTGGGAAATGTAGTTCAGGAAAAATGCCTCAGTAAATTCAGTTCTCGGAAATGTGGTTCAGGAAAAATGCCTCAGTGAATTCAGACGTCCTGGAATGTGGGGCACTAGTCAGGAAGGAATGCTCTAGCTACTAGGTTTATATATCTCTGAAATCTCGTTCAGTCCCCTTATGGCAGTGTTAAATTTCATAATTAACAGCGCTTCTCGCTGGCTTAACCTTGCGTCCAAGTCCCCTCCACGTAGGTCCCTTTCGATTTTGGAAAGAACTGTCCATTTCAGGTCACTCTGCTCATGCTTTTTGCCCAGCCAATGGTTGACTAGTGGGGCATTCTCAATGCCTCGCCGAATCCTCGATTTGTGCTGTGTTATTCGATGTCTAACTTCTTGCGTTGTTTTTCCTATGTATAACATAGGGCAAGGGCAGACAATTGCATAGACTACATTTCGGGTCTTACAATTGGTAAAAGTTTTGTGTTTCCAGTGGATGTTATCAAAAGTAAAAACCGAATCTTCCATTGTATCATCACAACACATGCAGGTGCAGCATTTATGATGTCCTGTTGTTGGAGTTAATCCAAACAGGCTTCTCAATGTGGGGGCTTTTTCAATTGGAAGGGCAGCCCTCACGATATGGTTAGCCACACTTTTTTCTTTTTTGTAGGCAAATAGTGGAGGAGCTGTAAAATCCTCGGGAAGATCTTTCAGCAGATGCCAGTTGGACGTGATCAGTTTTTTATGTTGATTTGCT
Organism: Lissotriton vulgaris; assembly: GCF_964263255.1. Classification (NCBI taxonomy): domain Eukaryota; kingdom Metazoa; phylum Chordata; class Amphibia; order Caudata; family Salamandridae; genus Lissotriton; species Lissotriton vulgaris. The sequence goes on from NC_141685.1 coordinate 1,036,225,256, forward strand.
GCTGGGCAAAAGGTGGTGACGCAAACTAATCTTTTCAAATCTGGTTTGACTTTTTTCTCCCACAATGTCTCGCGTGGTATCCACCGCGCTCTTTTAAGAGAGTTTTTTAACAGTTTTTTAGGATAACCTCTCTGGATGAGGCGATCCTTTAGTTGGCCAGCGTGTTCAAAATAATCCTGTTTCCCTGAGCAATTTCTATGAATCCTAAGAAATTGTCCGAACGGAAGGTTCTGTCTCAGACTACGTGGGTGGTTACTTGTGTAGTGTAAGGCTTTATTTCTGTCTGTGGTTTTGCGAAATAAGGTGGTACTTAAGCCCCCTTCATGAGGCTCCACTTTAACATCCAGAAATGTGATGGATTTGTTAGATGCCGTGCAAGTGAACTTGATGTCATTAGTCCTCGAGTCAAGCCAACCAACAAATTTGTTCAGTTCATGTCCTCCCGTCCAGATGAGGAACACATCATCTATGTATCGCATATAACTAGATATGCAATTACTGTAGGGATTATTGTTATATAGGAATTTTTCTTCGAAAAGGCCCATAAACATCACAGCCAATTCTGGTGCGAAGGGGCATCCCATCGCTACCCCCTTTATTTGGTAAAAAAAACTCAGAGTCGAAGGTGAAGACATTTTTTTGTAAAGCAAAGGAGGCCAGTTCTAGGATGAAGTCCGTCGGTACTCTCATTGGTCTTTCCCTAGTGTCCAGAAAGACTGTCAGTGTCTCCAGAGCCTGTTCTTGCGGGATCTGGGTATAAAGTGAGACAACATCTAGTGTGACTAAAAGTTGTTTATTGCAGTCAAACCGGGTTGTCGCTATTCTGTTAAGGAAGGCCGTGGTGTCTTTAAGATGTGCTGGAATAGTTTCTATAAAGGGTTTCAAAAAGAAATCTATATACTTCGCCACTGGTTCGATGAGAGACTCGCAGCCTGAAACTATGGGGCGGCCTGGCGGGTTGGATTCATTTTTGTGCATTTTAGGCAGCACATAAAACACCGGAGTTCTGGGGTTTTTATTTTGTAAAAATGCCAGTTCCTTTGGACCTACGAAGCCTTGGTCAAAGCCTTTTTGGATCATGTAAAAAAGATGATTTTTTAGTTCCATGGTAGGATCTTTTCCAATGCGTCTGTAGCATTTGTTATCATTTAATTGTCGGTGGACTTCAGTTTTATATTTATTGATGTCCCAAATCACGACTGCTCCTCCCTTATCCGCCTGCTTAACGACCACTGTTTTGTCATTCTTTATAGTCAATAAGGCGTCTTTTTCCACTTTCGGTAGGTTGTACTTAACATAACATTTCTTTTTCTCTAGTGCAGATATTCCTGATAGTACAGTACGTTCAAACGTCAGTACTTCCTTGGGAATTTTAGACCCTGTCGGGCAGAACGTAGATTTTCTCTTAAGGCCAGTTACCTCTGCCTGTTGATTCTCTTGTGGTTCATGAAAAAATGTTTTTAACCGAATTTTGCGACAAAACTCTAGTGTCTCCAACTTCATTTTGACGAAGTCTGTTGGTCTAGATGGAACAAAATTGAGACCTTTGGTCAAAATAGCTGTTTCTGCTGTTGTCAAGATCCTGTCAGATAAGTTAAAAATTGGTGATTTGTCTAGTTCTTGTAGAATTGCCGACATGTCCTCATCTCCCATGGCTGGGCAAAGCGCGTCCGGCCCCTGCCTCTCTGTTGGCCTTGCCCTAAAAAAGGCGTTTGATTTTGTTGTTGTTGCTGCTGTTCTGGTTGATTACCCTTTCTATTCTGAAGAGGCCTGGCAGTACTATCAGATTCACTCCCCGACGATGAAGATGTATCCGAAAATACCCAGAACTACCACACGGGACTCTTTAACTAACCAGGAAGTAACTTCCGCGTTATTCACCACGTCGGAGTGAATGAGGGTGAAGCACTGAGCCTTCCCGTCAGAAGCGCCTAAAACTGTGGATAACGGTATGTGTTGCTTGGCTTCCACAAGTGTAGACAGGGCAGTTGGGTATTTTTCACCGCATGACGAGTCTGTAACACGTCTCGTTTGTTCCACGCAGCGGAGCTAACAGATTCAGTCGCGATCCGTCTTCGGCAACATTGTCAGCCAAACAAGAGACTAACGGAGATTGAGACAGCGGGTAAGCCTTACCGCAGAGAATGCAGTTGGGTGCAGGTAACAGAGTTGTTGAAAGCAGTGATTAAATGCAACGTGTGTTTGTGCTTTTCCTTTCTTTAGCCCCCGCGCGCGCTTCAAGTGGAGATACAACCTTTTTTGAAATTGGATCTGTGACCCATCCAGAAAGGTAGGATGAGGCTGCTCATGTGTAGGACAGGGCTGTTTCTAGTCTCTTAGTCCAGATCAGAGTCCTAAAGTCATGTCTTTCTGTTTTTTCAGTGACAATATTGGTCCTGAGGAGAACCCCGGTATTTGGCGGGGTTTGAAACGAGTCGACCAACCCGGTCTCGGGTCATTTAAAACATTTTTTCACAACGGTGGTTTGTGAATAGCAAGAGATTCCTATTCTCTATTGATTTGAACCCAGAAAAGAACTTTACATTGGATGATAACGAGAAGGATTTCTTTCCATGCTCATATGTTTAAAGTATTATTGACACCGAGATCAGTCTTTGTATGTATGTTTGTTTGAATGGTTTTGGATGATTGAACGGCCAAGAGTGTCTGAATTGTCAAATTGTGTAAGTGTATATTCGTTGTGTTAACTTTTTTGTATATAATATGTATATAAATATTTTTGTATTTCCAGGCACGAAACAAATTTATGTTTAAAAAATTGAAGAATTGAAAAAGAAGTATTAAAAAACTCATATGTTGCAATTCATAAAGCAGGTTTTTATGTTACTTTCATCACAACCATTTTTTTTCTGATTGGCAGCTTACAATAGAGGTTCTCAGCACTGGCAATTGTGTTGTTTGATTATTTAAGTTTGGCTCAGCCTTGCTGAGTTGAGAGTCAAGGCCCTTTGTGTTTTTTGGCATATAAAAATAAGAACAGGTTCTATCAATCGAGCACCCTAAGAGGACAGCCTAAGCCTGGTCAATTATGCAATAATGTGCATGAAAAGGATGGGCAATGTATTCAAGGGAATCATTGCAGTCACTGCAGTAATTTAGAACAAGATCAACATGGAAATGACCACTGTCACTCATAATAAGATTGTGATACTCTCGCGAAACCCAATCTCTTTCTCTGCTGGTTTCTACACCAAGTTCCATATGCTTACTGCTTAAGACATTTCTTTATATGCCACCCAGTACTTACGATAACACAGTCATGCCCATTTGAAGACAAAAATGTGCTACTCACAAATCTATAAATCAGCAGCTCAATGCTTTGAAAACTACAAAAAATATCCACATGCTAGAAAAAAGGGAGTCTTTCTGACAAACAAATGTCAAAACAATTCACCAGGCAAGGACTCTACAAAAAGTTAACACTCCTCAACAGATACAACACTGGCACTGTATATGAATGAGGGCTTTTCGTAGTGGATGCCTGTGTGAGCCCAGAACTGGGGTTATGGTTATTAAGGTATCTTAAATGGTAAATAATGAGACTTTCGATGCTCATCAACGTTTACATACCTCTACAAATGCATTTTTTGAGAATTTCAATGGTATTGTAAGTGACACACTTTTATATATTGTTGCTGCCCTCTTGTGGTTTCAACTAAACAAAAACAGATAAAATTACCTCACAAGGATGTACTTATCTCTGATAAATTGAATGTGACCATCGTTTTATAAGTCAATAGATCAGAGTTTGACCTAACCGAATGCAAATTTTGTTCAGGTTCATTGCAGACATTTCAAGTTACACCTATACAGCCATGTACAGTGGAGGTACGGTGGAGGTTTGAATGGGAAACATTTTAAAGTTACATTTTGGGGGCCCTAACAATTTTTAAACAATCTCCACCATGATGATAATGCCGAGTGGGCCAAACACATTTTTTGATCCTACAAAAGGGGCTAAAAGAGCTTCTGATATGTAACCAGAATGATAGCGAGCTATTGAACTGTGTAAAAATAATTATTATAGCCACTTCTCAGGAAAAAAATTTGCATAAAGCGCTCAGTATTCAGGCTAGGCAAAACAGTGTTTGGACACAATTGGAGCAGGTAACAAAGTTATACATCTCTCTATGTGGTCTCCGAATAGAGCACTTCAGAGCGTATATGGAATCACCTATTTTTAATTTGGATGTCACATAGGTGCATCAATATAGGTAACAATTTAGAGTACATGAGAGACTGATTATGAATACCATCAAATTGTATTCTGTTCTATGCATAAATGTCTGATAGGGAAACAAGGCAAAGAAGACATGGACCCAAACTGTACTGGTATCTCAAACATAAAACCAACCAGACGTAACTACTTGTTCCTAAACGAACGGCAGGTGTTTTAGCCTTAACCATGGTTTGTTCATGACTAAAACACACAGATATTCACATGAGCCAGTGCAATAGAGTTGAGTGATCTTTGTCTAGCCATACCCTGGCAAGGTGGAGGCGGCTGACAATTCATGGAGGTAATCAGCAGTGCGCAGCACTGACTTGCAGCTTCAGTATTGAGGTCAAGCCCAAAGATGATGCCAAAGACCGCTTCACTGTTATTCTTCATAGCAGGTGAATCAGCGAACACATGAGAGAGATACAAGTCTGAAGAGTCACATCTGTGACAAGAAGACGGTGCCCTATAACCTTGTTGAAACAACAATCTGGGGATATAACAGATTCTTCACAGTGTATCAAAATGTATGTCATATCTGCATTCCCAAATCAGGTGACCTGATGTACATTATAGATGAAAAGAACATCACAAGTAGCAGCAACACAGTTCATCTTTGATGTTACCATTGTTATTGTAAAAAGTACATGCATTTTGTCCATTTCTATTCTTGAGAGTTGTCCTAGGGGCATATGTATGGTTTTCAATTTCACGGCACGTTGGAATGGGATTTGTTTCACCTGGGTTAGCGCATGAAGTTTGTCGATCAGCTGATCGTTTCAGTTCACTGTGTTAAATTGAGGATTAGGCTTATTTTATGCATGACATAGAGGTTGGTTTTCTTGCAGATTATGGTGTGGATACATATTGGTGTTCACATTTTAGCAGATTAATACCACTTCACATTTATATCATGTGGTGAAAGGGAGTTCACGTTTTGGGTATTCTTGTAGCACAAGTTACTACTTGTGTAACGATATATCTGTAAGAGACAAAAGTTAGTGATAGATTCCTTACCTTAGAATATCTCCAGGTGTCAGACTGGATCAGGAAAGTTTTGCTTAGCAGTACCCCTGCGCGTCAGTAGGTGGTGTCCTGCGGCTCCGTGTCCGTCACTGGCGTCATAAGCGCCGAGATGACTTCACAGAGAATACTTAGGCCCCACCCATGCGAGCTGAGGTCAGTTCTGTACACAACTTTCCGCACCAGAAACGCAGAGTCATGCAAGATACTGACCATTGGTGCATAAAACTAGGGCCCTGAAAGGGATGACCTCAACCCTAGTAATCAGTTCGCAGAACAGGGAGGATGGGTGGGGCGGTAAGGAATCCGTTGAATCCAGAACCGCTCCGATGAAGGGGAGCTTCTGAGAGGGACTTTGGCGCGTTGATGGAGAACCCCAGCAGATGCAGGAGGTCGGCCGAAGTCTGAAGGTGGCTGATGACTGTTTGGGTCGAGCCTGCCTTCAACAACCAGTCGTCGAGATAGGGTAAGACTGACACCCCAGACCTGCGCAGGTGAGTGGAGACCACAGCCATCACCTTCGTGAACACCCAAGGGGCACTGGTAAGGCAGAAGGGGAGCACAGCGAACTGAAAATGCTCCTGGCCTACTGTGAACCGCAGGTAACGCAAGTGGGCCAGGAGGACAAGGATGTAAAAAAAAGCGTCCTGCAAGTCCAACGCTACCATCCAGTCTCCAGGGTCGAAGGCAGCCAGGACCTGAACCAGAGTCAGCATTTTGAATTTCTCCTTCCAGAGGAAGCGATTGACGTCAAGAAGGTCCAAGATGGGGTGCAGGCCCACTTGTCCTACTTGGAGACCAGGAAGTAGTGGGAATACCAACCACTCCCTACTTCCTGCCCAGGAATGCACTCGATGGCCCCCTTGGCCAAGAGGGCTGTGACTTCCTACTGGAGAAGAACCAAATGATCCCCCGACATGCAGTGACACCGAGGTGGCGTGGCTGGAGGGGAGGAGTGAAAGGGAAGAGAGTAATCCTTGCAGATTATCTGCAGCACTCACTTGTCCGATGTGATATCACGCCAGTGGGGGAGGTGGTGGCGGATCCTGCCGCCCACCGGCGTGGGGTGCTCCACGAAGGACGGACTAGGAAGGTTTGGAGGTAGGAGCAGCGGGGGTGGAGGTGGAATGACCCGCACGGTGATTCCCAGACCCGCCCCTGCAGAAGCCGCAACAAGGACCGCACTGAGGTTGGTTCTGCTCAGGCTTGTGGAAGGAACGAGCCTGGGTGCCTCTGCCCTGGCCACGAAAGGAACGAAAACCAGGAGTGGCAGGGTTCTTCGCAGAAAGACCCAAGGACTTGGCTGAGGTCTGTGAGCCCTTAAAGCGCTCCAGCGCACTGTCGGCCTTATCGCCAAACAGATGGATGGCATCAAAGGGCATGTCCATGAGCGAGCTCTGGACATCGGGCGAGAACCCAGTCGAACGCAAACAGGCGTGGCGTCGCAGTGCCACAGTAGAAGAAATCGCCCTGCCCAACGAGTCGGCGGTGTCCAAACCAAACCAAACCAAATGGCGAACTTAACTGAATCCTTACCCTCAGCAATCGCCTGAAAAAGGACAGCCTGGGCCTCCTCAGGACACTGAGGCAACACCTGAGCAACAGTATCTCATACTGTGTGTGAGTAGCGGCCCAATAAGCAGGCAGTGTTCACCGACCGCAGCCCCAAGCTGGCAGAAGAGAACAACCGCTTGCCTAACTGTTCCAGTTTCTTAGAGTCCTTATCCGGAGGGCCTTGGGAAAGGTTATCTGCGACGTCTAGACCTGGATGACCAGACTCTCAGGCGTGGGATGAGTGGTCAGAAAGGCTGGGTCTCCAGGCGCCGGGCGGTGACGTCTGGCGACATTCTTATCCACAGGGGCCCCCGTGGCCGGCCGCGACCAAGTCCCCAAGAGTACCTCGGTAAGGGTGTCATTGAAGGGAAGCAACGTCTCGGACGAAGTAGACGCCATCTGGAGCACCTCGCTGAGGAGGTTAGTTTTGAGGGCTACTGTGGGGAGGTCGAGGTTAAGGGCCTCAGCAGCCCGACGGAGCACCATCGTGTAGGAAGCACCTTCCTCCATCGTAGGCGGGGGGAGGCAAACCCCGGGTCAGAAGAGACATCGAGGTCGCCTGCATCCTCCAGGTAGTCCACCCAATCCTGCTCTGAGTCACATTCCTGGGCAAGAGGGTCCTCGGGCCCCTCCCAGTTCTCCTCCGCCTCCGAGGCAGGAGGGGCCGGTCACGGCGGCAGAACCGGAGAAGGGACAAATGGGGTCGGAAACGGCGCCGAGAATGGCGACAGCTGGGGCCGGACCAGCGCCGCATCCCAATGCGGGTCCCAGGTAGGAACAAAATGGTCCTGGAACCGGGGCAAGGGTGGAATGAACGGTGCCAAGGGCGGTGCCAGAGCCAGCTGCGCTGGACCTCGTGGCGCCGGGGCCAGAGCCAACAGCGTAGGATCCTGTGGCGCTGAGGCAAGTTCAAGTTCAAGTTCAGGAATTTATATAGCGCACTACTCACCCAGAGGGTCTCTAGGCGCTTGGGGAGGGGGGGTTCATTTTTTGTTGAATAGCCAGGTTTTGAGTTCTTTTCTGAAGGAGATGTGGTTTTGTGTAAGGCGGAGGTGAGTGGAGAGTGAGTTCCAGGTCTTGGCCGCCAGGAAGGAGAAGGATCTACCACCCATGGTGGATTTCGGATACGCTGGACTGCGGCGAGGGCTTGATTGGAGGATCTTAGTTGGCGGGTGGGTTTGTAGAAGGACAGTTGAGTGTTGAGGCATTCGGGTCCTAGTTTGTAGAGGGCCTTGTGTGCGTGGGTGAGGAGACGGAACGTAATTCTCTTGTTGACGGGAAGCCAGTGGAGGTCTTTTAGGTGTCCGGTAATGTGCTCTTGGCGAGGGATGTCCAAAATGAGTCTTGTTGATGCGTTTTGGATGCGTTGGAGTTTTTTTCTGTAATTTGGCTGTGATTCCGGCGTATAGTCTGTTTCCATAGTCCAGTCGACTCGTGACCAGTGCGTGGGTGACAGTCTCTCTTGTCTCGGGGGGGATCCAGAGGAAGATTTTTTTGAGAATACGAAGTATGTTGAAACAGGAGGATGAGACTGCGTTGACTTGTCTGGACATCGAGAGTGAGGAGTCTAGGATGAAGCCGAGGTTATGTGCGTGGTCTGTGGGTATGGGTGCTGTGCCCAGAGCCGAAGGCCACCAAGAGTCGTCCCAGGCAGAGGGGGAAGATCCTAGGATGAGCACCTCCGTTTTGTCTGAGTTGAGTTTTAGGCGGCTGTGTTTCATCCATTCGGCTACTTCTTTCATGCCTTCATGAAGATTGGTTTTGGCAGTGTTAGGGTCTTTGGTGAGGGAAAGGATTAACTGGGTGCCGTCTGCGTAGGAAATGATGTTAAGGTTGTGTTGGCGCGCGATGGATGCGAGTGGGCTCATGTAAACGTTGAAGAGGGTGGGACTGAGTGATGATCCTTGTGGTACGCCACAGATGACTTCAGTGGCCTCTGAGTTGAATGGGGGGAGTCGGACTCTTTGAGTTCTCCCGGCGAGGAATGAGATGATCCAGTCCAAGGCTTTTCCTTGTATGCCGAAGTTGCTGAGGCGTTGTATAAGGGTGCTATGACAGACTGTGTCGAAGGCGGCGGAGAGGTCGAGTAGGATGAGGGCAACTGTTTCTCCGTTGTCCAGTAATGTTCGGATGTCGTCTGTCGCTGCAATGAGGGCGGTTTCGGTGCTGTGCTTGGCACGAAATCCGGACTGAGAGGGATCGAGGGAGTTGTTGGATTCAAGGAAGGCAGCGAGCTGGCTGTTGACGGCTTTCTCAATGACTTTGGCAGGGAATGGGAGGAGGGATATGGGTCGGTAGTTTTTAAGTTCAGAGGGGTCTGCTGTGGGTTTCTTCAGGAGGGCACTGAGTTCGGCGTGTTTCCAGCTTTCTGGGAAGGTGGCAGAGTTGAATGAGCAGTTGATGACATCCCGGAGATGGGGTGCGATGATGGAGTCTGCTTTGTTGAAGATGTGGTGGGGGCAGGGGTCGGTTGGCGAGCCAGAGTGGATTGAGTTCATTAGGCGGATGGTGTCTTCAGTGGTGATTGGGTTCCAGGCGCTGAGGTTGTTAGTTGGCGGTGTAGGTTCCGAGGGGGGTGGGGAGGGTTGTTCGCAGGGAAAGTTCTCGAAGCTGTTGTGAATGTCGGCAATTTTGTTGTAGAAGAAGGAGGATAACGCATCGCAGACGTCTTGGGAGGGAGTGATGTCGTTAGATGATGCAGTGGGGTTGGTGAATTCTTTGACTATGTTGAAAAGTTCCTTGCTGTTGTGGGCGTTGTTGTCGAGACGATCCTTGAATGCGGATTTCTTGGTGGCTCGAATCAGTGGGTGGTGTTTGCGGGAGGCTGCCTTGAGGGTGGTCATGTTGTCGGTGGTTGGGTTTTTTCTCCATGTTTTCTCTAGGGTACGGCATAGGTTCTTAGATTTTTTAAGATCATCATTGAACCAGGGAGCCTTTTTGCTACCTGATTTGATCTGGTGGTTTTTCAGGGGTGCTAATTAGTCAGCGCTGTGGGTGATCCATTGCTTGAGTTCGGTGGCGGCTTGGTTTGGGTCCAATGAGAGGGTGGGAGGGTTTTGGTTGAGTGATGTGAGGAGTTGGTCGGTGGTGATTTTGTTCCAGTTTCTTCGAGGAATAGGTTGTGGGGGGTTGTGGGTCGAGGTGGTTTTGTAGCTGAAGTGAACACAACTGTGGTCCGTCCAATGGAGAGCTGTGGTGCGATCGAAGGAGATGTGTTTGCTGGAGGTGAAGATAGGGTCAAGCGTGTGTCCGACTACATGGGTGGGGGTGTCAACAAGTTGTTTGAGTCCGAGATTGGCCAGGTTGTCCAGAAGGGTGGTGGTGTTGATGTTGCTGTCGTATTTGTTTTCAAGGTGGAAGTTGAGGTCTCCTAATAGAATGTAGTTCTCAGGGGCGAGGGCATGTGGGCTGACGAAGTCAGTGATGTAATCGCTGAATTGTGTACGGGTTCCTGGAGGTCTGTATATGAGGGTGCCTCTAAGTGTGGTCCTAGGGTCTGTGTGGATCTGGAAGTGGAGGTGATCGGCGGTTGCAAGATTATCGTCGGAGCTGGTCGTGATTTTGATGGTGTTCCTATGGACGATGGCGATGCCTCCTCCTGTTTGATTGGTGCGGTCTTTTCGGATGATCTTGTAAGCGTCCGGAATGGCTATGGCGATGTCGGGTGCTGATGATGCGTTCATCCATGTTTCTGTAAGGAAGGCGATGCCCGGTGATGTAGTGTCGAGTAGGTCCCAGAGTTCAGTGGTGTGTCTGTAGACCGAGCGAGTGTTCAGCAGGATGCATTTCAGGTGGTTAGAGTCGGAGCTGTGTTTGAAGGAGGTGGATTTGGTGTGGGTCCTGATGCAGGTGAACTTGCAGGAGTGGCAGGCGAATGGACCGTGGGTACGTCCTGGGACACAACAACAACAACAACAACAACAAAATGGCCGGCAGCGTTAAACGGAGCAAGCAGGCTACGCAGCGCTACGATGTCACAAACACGGAAATTAAATGGCAGTCAAGGCAGCACAGTGACGATACAATGATTCATGCACTCAATTAGCAGGCGAGGTGGTTCAACAATATTTAGCTAAGTTAAACAATCAATGCAGAACAAAATGATTTAGCAGTCAGGGCAGTCTAGCGATGACACACAAGGTGAATTTGCAGCAATTTAGTTATTAATGCGATCTATCGAAAGCAGCGGAGAAGCGCAACGATACCAAGGCTGTGAGGCAAGGCAGGTCGGGGAGCAGCGTGGGGGAGCGACCGCGTCTGCGGTAAACAGGACGGTCACAGCGCAATTTCGTCGGAGCGGGTCTGATGGTATCAGTGGGAGGGGGGGTCAGCTGGGAGGCGGGAGCGGGGCGGAGACCCGGGCAGGCCGACACAACAACAACAACAACAACAAAATGGCCGGCAGCGTTAAACGGAGCAAGCAGGCTACGCAGCGCTACGATGTCACAAACACGGAAATTAAATGGCAGTCAAGGCAGCACAGTGACAATACAATGATTCATGCACTCAATTAGCAGGCGAGGTGGTTCAACGCTATTTAGCTAAGTTAAACAATCAATGCAGCACAAAATGATTTAGCAGTCAGGGCAGTCTAGCGATGACACACAAGGTGAATTTGCAGCAATTTAGTTATTAATGTGATCTATCGAAAGCAGCGGAGAAGCGCAACGATACCAAGGCTGTGAGGCAAGGCAGGTCGGGGAGCAGTGTGGGGGAGCGACCGCGTCTGCGGTAAACAACAGGATCTAGACACAGGACAGCGGGGCTCGAAGGCCCGCCGGTGGGAGCCCGAGGCCTAAACAGGTGGTCCAAGGCAGCAAAAAACTCTTGCACCTGTTCAGGAGTCGCCAACGGACACTGGTAGGGCAGGTAGACCGTGGGACTCCTAGGCTCCAGAGGAGCCGCAGGGGCAGAACACCTGTACCCCTCGTCCGCATCCGAGGACGGGGGGCCGTCGAAGAGCGAACACGCTTCTTCGACTTCTTTTTATGGCGGCGCTTACCGGAATCAGAGGGCGAAGTCTTGGAGCCCAAGCGGTCACGGGAACGGCCCCTAGACCAGGAGCGGCAGTGCGACGATTGCCGGACCTCCAGCAACTTCCGGCGCCGCTCCCTCAAGGCCTTCAGGGCCATGGCCCGACAGTCCCGGGAGTCGTGATCAGTCTCCAGGCAGTAGAGGCAACCATCATGGGGGTCAGCCACCGACATATTACGGCAGCAGGCCCCGCAGGACTTAAATTCAGGCATCCCTACGTGCACCAGGAGAAACAAGGGGTGAGACAAAGGTCTCAAAAAGCAGTCAAAAAGTGACTTAGGTACGTGCTCTATCCGGATCTGCGCTTGCTGGCGCGGAAAAAGAAAGACCTGGCGTCAGAGTGCATGGGTGGCGCCAAAGTAGTCTCCGTGACGTCATCTTGGCGCTTATTACGCCAGTGACGGACGAGGAGCCGCAGGACGCCACCTACTGATGCACAGGGGTACTGATAAGCAAAACTTCCCGGATCCAGTCTGACACCTGGGGATATTCTTAGGTAAGGCATCTATAACTAACGTGTCTTTTTCAGATTCGTGGTTTTACACTGTGCACATGTAGTACAATTTATTGATTCTATTTCTATTTTTCTATTTAGGGGGTTTTGTAAAGCGCTTGGTGACGCACAACGGCGTGTCCCCGCGCTGAGGAGCTGATACTTACTGGAACTTAGACATGCGGGACAACCTACTGTGCGAATAGTACAGTTTTAAGCTTGGATCTAAAGAGTGGTTCTGATGGTTCTAATCGCAACACCATGGGTAGCTTATTCCATCTAGAAGCTGCAAGGTGCCTAAAGGATCTTACGCCCATCCGAGCTCTGGACACCTTAGGAATGACTAGGAGTCCTGAGCCGGAAGATCTCAGGGAGCGGGACGGCTCGTAGGATGTCAGCAGTCCTTTCAACGGGAGCGGAGACTTCCCATTGATGATCCGGTGGCATGTACATAGTGCCTTGAATTCTACCCTGCTTCTGATCGGGAGCCAGTGCAAAGACCGGAGGGCCGCTTTGGATGCAGCTCTTCTGGGTAGTCTGAGCACTAGTCGGGCAGCGGCATTCTGTAGAACCTGTAGGCGGCTCAGGTTCTTCTCCAGGGTCCCTAAGTAGAGAAGATTGCCGTAGTCCATCTTTGATGTGACTAGTGCATGTACCAGGGTTTGACGGGCTCTGATAGGTAAGAACTTCAATACCTTCCTAAGACTTTTAAGAGTCCCGAAGCATGATCCAACCACCTGATTGATCTGGGGACCAAAGGTAAGATCGGAGTCAAACCAGATGCCCAAGTTCTTTGCTTTCTGGCAAGGGGTGGGTGTTGGACCTAAGCAAGGCGGCCACCATGCCGACGTCCACGATCTCTTGGGTCATATTTTCAGTTACAGAGTAAATGTGTGTGTTTTATATTCTTTTCTGTTTTACTGTATTTCACAAAACACGTGATTAGAGGTTTGGTATTTACTGCATGTTTTGGCTGTGGTTTACACGAGCTGGCATTTGTCAGTTGCATGCTACACATATGGTTTTAACACACTTAGGTGGCCAACTGGAAATTAGTATGGTTGCTGATGTGATTCTTTTTGACATTCTATTTACCCCTAAAGAAGTGATAAGCGCGAATGCACTGAGAGTATATCATTGTGGTTACCTAGGAAGAATTTTAGATTCTGACATGCTGTAGAAATAAGCCGGCATAGGCATTTCTCATGTATTTGAAGATTGGAATTTCGATGTTTGTCAAAGAGTTTTGAAACTTTTGAAGAAGAAAGAGTAATGAACCGATTACTAAGGGGAACATTGTTTAAATTGCATTAGACTGGACTTGTGACTTTTGCCTGTGCCTGTCCGTTGTGTGACTGGGAGCAGGTGCGCCTTTGGGCACCAGCCAGTTTTGATAGTTACAGGGTGTCTCTGGATGGAACGCGGACCTGGTCAGCACACCAAATATTCTGCCGTTGAGCATCCAAACACATTGAAGCGATCTTTGTGATAATTCTCATACTTGCCATGTTACTGACGTCAAGCAGTATTAGATGAGCAGTAGCAAGGTGTTTACTGCCTGGGCAGTAGCAATGTAAGCTCTAAGTGTTGTAGCAATGTAAGCTCTAAGTGTTGTAGCAATGTGAGCGCTAACTGTTTACAGCCTACGCAGTAGCAATATAAGGTCTATGTGTTTACGGCCTGAGCATTAGCAATGTACGTTCGATGTGTTTACTGCCTGGGCAGTAGCAATGTAAGCTCTAAGTGTTGTAGCAATGTAAGCTCTAAGTGTTGTAGCAATGTGAGCGCTAAGTGTTTACAGCCTAGGCAGTAGCAATATAAGGTCTATGTGTTTACGGCCTGAGCATTAGCAATGTACGTTCGATGTGTTTACTGCCTGGGCAGTAGCAATGTAAGCTCTAAGTGTTGTAGCAATGTAAGCTCTAAGTGTTGTAGCAATGTGAGCGCTAAGTGTTTACAGCCTAGGCAGTAGCAATATAAGGTCTATGTGTTTACGGCCTGAGCATTAGCAATGTACGTTCGATGTGTTTACAGCCTTGGCGGTAGCAATGTAAGCTCTATGTTGTACGGCCTGGGGTGTAGCAATTTCAGCTTTGTGTTTTTATGACTTGGGTACTAACGGAAACTTGGGTATTTGTGTCATATGATAGTCCATGGAGAGCCACGTTAGATGTGCAATGTACACAATTGGAACAAGGGCCAATGGATAGATGAATAACAGATTGAGAGAATTCTTCATACTCTCGCTCCAATGTGCCAATAGAGCTGGGACAGACACACACAAATGTCTGGAGTGCTTCCACAAGAGGGGTGAAAAAGCCACTCACGTTCAGGGCTCACAACTGGGAGACTGAGTCAGTCCCCCTGACATGGAAGGCAATGTCTGTGATGTAGTAGGCACACCTCTAGAAGTGCGAGAAGACTCCATCACAAGCTATCAAGTGTTAATGAGAGAGAGCAATGATCCGTTCCAGCTACTATCAGCCTCACCAGTCTTTCAGGCTACAGCAGCAACTGCTGTTCTGATCTCCCTCACGACAAACGTTAACATTGAACTGACATATTCTGACATCTGCTGCACAACTATACCACCTCTTCCTCTCCCCCTAGCGCCATCACTTACTTTGGAAGAGTCAGATTCCTTCATCACCATGTAGGGTTCGCAGCACTCCCCAATATCGCCTTGCTGCAAGACCTTCTCCAGCTGGAGGGACCAAAAAAACATAATGAGGCACAGAGAAGGCAAATAAATGGACAGACAATCCTGGTCATGCACACTGCACAACTTGTATTCAGAAAGGAGACGTGTTTTTTTGTCGGTATTGTAACATCTGGACACAAAAATCAGGAGGTTATAGGGTGGAAACAAAAACTCTGGAGTCAAAAACATAAAGGGACAGGCAGACATTAAGGGTTATTGGACAAGGATTAAGACATGAGGAGGGTAGAGTAGAACATATGGAAGATTTAAAGTAAAGGAAAATTCAAAAAGTTAAGGGAAGGGTAACAGGGATCTCTTCCATAATTAAAAAGGTAAAAAGAAATGTTACATTAAAAAACACTAGTTAATATAATTAAAATTAACAACATTTAAAAAAAGGTTGAGAGGTGTACAATTGGATTTCCAATATAAATTACACAAAAAAAAGAAACTCGAGATTTGCTTGAGATTTTTCTAATTTAAAAAAAATACGGTACTAATAATCATGATCAATAGGTTCCTGATTTGAATCACTGACGAGTGAGTAATGTCCATATATTAATCATACCCAAATAAAATATGGAAACGTAAACGTCGCAAGACAATGGCAGTACCACTACAATGTGCCCACTGCAGCGTTGCAATAGGAACCGCTTGCAATGCTTCTGCTGCATGCCTATCAAAACACAATGCTTTAGGAGGGTATAGTATATTGTGACAGGATTACAGTGGATGTACCACTGCACAAGGCCCGGCAACAGATTGTGAGCCTAGTACCTTACACAGCATGTTCGATGTTAGATGGGGAGGACCTGTCCTTAGTGTAGAGGATGATGGTTGACCACTAAATGCACCCCCGGCAGACAGGAATAGGTACCCTAGGTAGGGGTCTCGCACACACCACTGCACTCATCTGACAGGAACAACTCTTTGTCTATTTCAAAACCAGACTTCCAAAACAGAAAAAATTGAGAAGACATTCAGATATCTATAACTAAAACCAGGAACACCCTAAAAAGGCAAGAAGGAACCCAACGTGCTTCTACTAACAGATAAATATGAATGTAAAAAAACATGCTATGCACATTACTGAAAATCACAGCAGGATCTTGCACAGAGAACCAGAACAGAGACTGCAGCTCTACATTACAGAGAAAGACTGCACTGACAGACCGAAACAGCAAGTTGTGAGAACACAAGAACAGACTACTGCTCCACTTCACACAGAGAGAGCACTAAACTCACAGAGACAAAGGCAGGTACAGTGTTGAGAAGCAGTGCAAAGAACATAACCCAAATTCCTGTAGATAAGCAGCCAAACACATACAAACAGCAGACAGCAGCAAGATGTGGGGATTACCACAGGTATAGAGCTGCACACACGCTAACAACAATAGCAAACACCAGCCCTGGAAAACTAGAGCACTGCTAGAGGGGAACACATGTAGACAACAGCTGCAAGATGTGAGAATAAGAACAAAACATAACCCTGCATAGAAAGGTAGAAGAGCCCATACAAACAATATCAGGATACTAAAGAGAACGAGAACTAGACCCGAAAACGTAGCTACACTAAAACAAGCACTGGCGTTGCCAATAGGTCTCGCAGTAGGAAAGTTTGAGCTATTAGTTTTCTAAATGACATTTTATTTTTTTGTTTTGTGATTTACAATGCCCATACTTTTAACTTTTCGCATTAGGAAAGTTTGAGCGATTGGTATTGTAAATGACACTTTTTTAATTTATGTGTTGGTTTTGAAAATAGCAAAATTAATAGCTTTGTCAGTTACAATGTCAATAGTTTTAACTTTCGCAAATGTGACACCTATAGCATTTGTAATCCAATGTGTGTTGTATTTACGTGACTTAGATGTATTGATATTACAAATAACAATGGCTTTTAATTTAGTAAATAATTAATACTTAAATAAAAGTTATTGTAATTTATAATGGCAATAGCTTAAACGTTTGTAAATAAATTTTGTGAAGATTATGTTCAGTGTATTTTATTGTGACGAAAATCCAAGAACATTGCATTTGCACCTACACACACACATGTTGTAGCACTGAGTGGTGTGAGGGTGAGGGGGTGTGAGGGTGAGGGGGTGTGAGGGTGAGGGGGTGTGAGGGTGAGGGGGTGTGAGGGTGAGGGTGAGTGGGTGAGGGTGAGTGGGTGTGTGAGTGCGTGAGGGTGAGTGAAGGGGTGTGAGGGTGAGAGAGGGTGAGGGTGTGAGGCTGAGTGAGGGTGAGAGGGTTGTGAGGGGGGTGAGGATGAGGGGGTGAGTGAGGGTGTGAGGGTGAGGGGGTGTGAGGGTGGGTGAGGGTGGGTGAGGGTGGGTGTGGCCAGTTAGATATGGTTGGTATATGTTAAACATAATGAGGATAAGAAATGGACCGTAGAACGTTAGATATATATGTTTACGGTATTTGCAAATAGAGGAAAGCGTCCCCACCCCTGCAAGAAATACTGGCAGGATAATGAGCAAGTAAGGGAAAATTAGATTTAGGAACAGCCGTACGAGATGTGCCTAGGTTCCCAGACGATCGGTCAGCCGATAGAGCCGAGATTGGGCTCCAGTCGCCTCTTTCAAAGACTTCCACTCAGCTTCCATATAAGGTAGCAAGGATAGACGATGTCGGTGATGCAACGTGCGCCCCCCCTTCGGTATGCATTTGGAGCGGGGGAACCAGGCTTGATCCACCATGTTTGGCTCGGCACCCAGTGGTTAGTAGCACATCACGTAATCACCCACGGGACTAACACTAAGGAAGGTGCCCCCGTTCTATAACACTGCTGTGCGCATAAAAAAAAAAATGCTTTCATACCCGCCGGCTGAGTCCACACCAGATATAGCTGTGCACTCCTACGCATTGGAGGTAAGACTACAATGCAAAAAAAAAAAATAAGAAAAGGAGTTGAAAGATTCATGCTAATCTCCTGAGTGTCGGGTATAACCACTTAATCTCCCGGTGAGGGGGATTTGATAGGCAGAAGGGAGCCTCAAAGACTTTTACCATGTCCTGAGTGCGACAGGATAGAGTTAAATGAAAAGAGCGTGGGAGAGGTGTGGTGCATGCCCAGAGTTGCTGAGTCCGGAGCGCAAAGCACGCGGTTCAATCCCCACATATGCTGATCTGATGTACTAAAGGTGCCGTCAAATTCAGTGATATCGAAAGGGAGGCACAGTAAAATAAAATAATTGCCTAGGAGCTCACAGGCCGGTCAGGGGTGACAAAGCCGGGACCGCGCAGAGGTTTCTGCATTACATCTACATAAGTCAGCTGGTCTGGTTAGGGCTGTACGTAAAGACATGAAAGGTGAGGGACTGCAAATGGACAGAATGAGGTAAACAAATAACAAGAGCGGCAGGGAAACAAAGTACGGCCGGCCACCGGCCAGCCATGAATAATTAGGGGAGGAGAAGCCGCAGAGCACACGCTGGGAGAAGCCCTTTGATGTGGTGGCGGCCGTGAAAAAATGCAAATAGGAGGGAGGGAGGCTGATGCGCGTGCTTGTTTGGTCACAGGATTCACGTGAACTCGAAGAAAACCGCACGAAAAAACCTGTGGTTTCACGAGTATTTTGAGCACTTGAATTCTCGCCATTTCCCATTCCTTCGGAATGGAAAAGGCGAGACCTAAAAAGCAGCCCAAAGCAGGCACTCGGACACCGGCCCCTCGGGGATAGCCCAAATGCCCGCGTTACCAATCCCACGCTGTCTGTGCCCCCGTTGCGTCCCGTAAATGCCGCAGCGTCACGTAAGGCTGTGTATTTTAAGGGAGGATTCACTCTTGCGTACACGTGACCAGGGGGCCACAGTTTGTAACAAGTGCTGCCAGACACCGAGTCACACGCTGCGTGCGAGTTTCGGGCAGCTGGGTTTTTTGTGGAGAGCTTCCGGTTAAACAAACAGTGCCGCTTTTGAGCAATTCCAAAGCATCGGATTCATCTGGCACACACAGCTGTTTGTTTTCCGTCTCCTCTCTCCCTTCTCCTGTCCCGTCCCCGTTTGTGTTTTTTAAGCGGACCGCGGCACCGTGTGGAAGTCAGGCATGTTTGAATGGATGGTCGAAGGAGCACTGACAACAATTTAGAGGAAGAACCTTATGTTGTAAAAGCATCAGCACTGAGAGGTCCAGCCCTTTGCTTTAAAAAAACAGAAGCAGCACCTGACGTTTTACCCATGCTTCTCTGGCAAAACATGTGAAAGAAAATATTTTTAGAACGTCAGTGGGAAGTTTGTGGTATTTAATTCACAGCGCTTCATGTTGGCTTCTAAGCACTCGACGGTGTGGAGATATCGAGAGTTATGGCACAGCCTTCATTCCGCTCGGACTATATCAACTCTATAACTCTGCCATGACCTTCGACTTGTTTATCATCGGGCTATGCGCTCAGAAGTGGCAGATAACATCAGAGCGCTCTACAAAGCACCCATAGTAAAGAGACATCAATATAAACTTGCCTCTGGTTTATTACACCTCTGTAGTAGTATCGTGCTGGAGGACGCTGGGTTCAAAACTGTTTAGTTTGATTGGATTGAACAGAGGAGAATGTGCTGCACACGTTGCGTCGTAATTGAAACCCACATCAAACTATATTTGAATCAGCACGTTTAAGAAAGCTGATTTTTATGTTAAACAGTCCTGAGAAGAATAGCAAGCACTCTTTTCTCACATCCTCCCACAGTAACATTAATTGATGCATTGTAGGGATTGCTTGTTATGGGGATTTTTTCCCACGTGAGAAGCACATTTCCTCATAGTCTCGTGCTGTTGCCGTTTTCCTCTACTCATCAGACTCGCAACGAGCTACATTTATTTGCTCCGTAAGGTGCAGTCTCACGGCCACCAGAAGATGTCGCTGTGGTCATGGCACGGAGGAGACGAGTGCAGGGAAATGAAACCCGCAAGATGTAAACCACAAGAGACCCTGTTGTTTGGGATGGTCACGAGCTGAGTGCAGGGAAATGAAAGAAACCCGCAAGATGTAAACCACAAGAGACCCTGTTGTTTGGGATGGTCACGAGCTGTGGTTGGACTTAAACATGCAGCAAGCAAGAGCATGTTGGAGAGCATATTGCTTATAATGCAAATACCGCTTTTAATAATGCAAACCGTTACTCGGTGAACCTCATGTAGGATTACCACCTTCTTAGAACAAAATGTGTTTACCTTTTGATGTCAAGTAACGCATAATAAGAACTGTTATGTAGAAAAAAATCGAAGAACAAGAGCGGCAGGGAAACTGAAAGTACGGCCGGCCACCGGCCAGCCATGAATAATTAGGGGAGGAGAAGCCGCAGAGCACACGCTGGGAGAAGCACTTTGATGTAGTGGCGGCCGTGAAAAAATGCAATTAGGAGGGAGGGAGGGAGGCTGATGCGCGTGCTTGTTTGGTCACGTGATTCACGTGAACTCGAAGAAAACCGCACAAAAAAACCCGTGGTTTCACGAGTATTTTGAGCACTTGAATTCTCGCCATTTCCCATTCCTTCGGAATGGAAAAGGCGAGCCCTAAACAGAAACAGATCAACACATACAGACAACAGCAGTAAGATATGACACAGAGACCTACAGTGGAGAATATTAACCCCATTTCACAGAAAGTTTGAGACCATACAGACAACAGCGAGATGCAGCACTAAGGTTTATAGTAAACACTGCTCCTTTCAAAATAGACAGCACTGAACAAAGACACAAGAGAAAGTTATGGTTTCGATAAAAAAGAGCTTTGTTAAGAAACACATGAAGAATGAAATCAAGGAAAGAAAATAAATAATTCTACAGAACACAACTGAAAAAACGTAAACACGAAGTACTATCCTGAAATTATAGCAGTCAAATTGGAAACTGAGTTATGGAAATAAGCTTGAATATTATCACATTACAATAGACACTGGTATATTGAACTATATTTTCCTAACAGCTGAAAAGTATTTTACACAATCTAAAATACTATTCCACAAGATTCGATGTATTTCACAACAAACCATGTAATTAATATGGGTGGCAGAAGTTTAACCTTTGCCTGTAAAGCTGGGAAAAGTTAGCCTTTGTAAGGCCGGCGAAGTGTCTCGACGTTACCCAAGACAAAGTTTTATATCGTCCAGCCTCCGATTTCCTGCAGTGAAATGCTCCCCCTGCACCGAAAGAAATTTGCGCAACTCCGTATGTAAGCATAAATTCACGAGCAAGTCACAACTGCTCACAGAAAATGCTTCATGAATCCGGCTGGGAATATCAGGAGTAATTCAGACCAAATTAAGATGCAACAGTCCACAAAAAAATGTATGCGATTCAAGTCCACCAGACTGTATGCTAATTCAGGCTTTAGTTTATTTTATTTTTGCAGTGGGTTTCTATTTTCCATGCTATTTTTATTATTAGCAATAATTCGGAATCAATTATTCAACCATGTCAGAGAGGCACAGCTTTAGTCACTATACCACAGAAAACTCGCGACTCAAGTCTTGGTGGTGACATCTCTTTTACGGCCACTCACATTGGCAACAAAAAAGGTAACAGATACTTGGATGAATCTCCACCAAAACACATTACTCATGGCATTGTCATTCCCCTGGTTTTTACCACACTGCATAACTGACAGAGACCAATCATAAGCAGATCAGTTTTTGACTTCACTCCAAACGAGACAATCCAGCCACAACTGCAAGATGAATCCAGGATTATTTATAATCTAGGTAATGGTAGTAAAACTTTCTACTCCCACATAATCAAGCCCTGTTCCAGAGGGTTCCATTCGCAAGAGAAGCATAGGCATTTAGAGTATAGCAGAGCGTGACCCCCACGGAAATCTATGTCAATTATGCTTCTCATCCCTCATTTAGAGGAGGAGAACCACCAAGTTTCCAACACTGTACACTGAAAAGGGTTTCATCGCAATTCCTTGACACAGCATCCCATTCGGTGAAGAGCCAGTTGGTCACAGTGATTGAAGTCTCATTCTATGTATCGCAATTTCTCCCAATCAGGCCCACTTGGAATGTCAAATTGAAATACGTTCTTATCATTCATTGTTATTTTGGCGAGTCTCAGTGTGCGCTATTACAAACCCTTCATATAAATAAATGAACAATACGCTTCAATAGTTACACAAGCGCGTATTACGGATACAATCAAATGTACCGACATACAAGTTTCGCAATCCGTGTTACAAAGTTCACACAGGTACATTAATCTATGTCACAGAATATATAATAGATGCCATGTGTATAATGTTCACAGTAAAAAAGTTACCAAGTAACAAGCTTTCAACGTTTCGACCCATAGTACGAGTTTATCTGGTGGTCTTCAGGAAAAAAGAACAGGAAGCAACCTAGGTTCTTCAGTTATGGCAATTTTTCATTTATTAAATATGTTTAAAAAGGGGTATTTCTTAAAAGGATTATATTTCGCCAATATGCTTGTAAGAAACATTGTCAAATTAGGAAATCTCAAGGCCAGTGCAGCAGCAGTCCCTGGAAGGAAAAGAACACAGGGAAAAACGCCCCTGTACTCCTGGACATTATTTTCCACGTTTGGGGTTTGTTTCTGAAATGGAAAAAAGAATGCAGAGTGGGCTGCAACAACATGACAGCCCACTCAGCATTTAGCTTTACCAAAAGTACATCTGTTGTCACGGCGGGGAGTGGGGGCCCTTTGGGCAATGAAATGTCTGCAAGTAAGCAGGAGTCTATAAATGTGGTGGGATGTCCTCTGCCAGAGGGTGGCGAGTAGGGACTCCACTGACCCAGCAGGCAGGCAGCTGACTAGAATCCAAGTGACCTGTAGTGAACACTACTTTTACAAGTATATTAACATATGAGAACAGACATTTAATTTAGTAGATTTTCAATCGCTCATGTGTATTAGACAATAAATATGCATAGAATATATGTACATTTTGTTTTATTTGATAGGCTTATGGTTTAAGATGACTTTAAAATGTGTATTAATATGCATTTTTTTTTACATTTTATTGTTTATATGTATTTTACTTTTAAATATATTCAAATATCCTGTTGGCCTACTAACTGGGCACTTCAGAGTGGGCCCGGTCTTAACTTTTGCTGGTTGACTTATACTGCTGCTGGTCAAGTGATTGGTTTACGTGAACCTTTCTTGTTATTGCATGCTAAAAACAATTATACCTTTTTTTTAAAAGTGAACCTATAGACTAAACCAAGTTTATGAAATACAACTGTTATTAAATAGAACAATTGACCTTCCTAAAAAGATTTGCGTGTATAACGCCTATGATTTATTTTTATTTTTGGACTAGTGAATTCCTCTCCTTCTGTGTCTCCTGAACCCTAAGTAGATATAGTATCTGAAGTCTTTAAGTTTACACAAGTGTATACAATTTTTAATATAAAGCTTGTTTATATATTTATTCTTGTTAAAAATCCAACTTACAGTTACTTGTATGTTAATTGTATTTCAATTAGATAACATTTAATTAAAAGAATATTAAAACATTATGACTTTCATAAAATAAAATAAAAACTTTGTAACCAATCTAAAGGGTATTGAACACCTGGGCAAAGAAGAAAAAAAATGCTTGCCAGGAAGTAAATAACTACCTTAACAACAAGAAAAATGTCTGGTGAGGGATAGGTAATGGAGAAGAGAGCAGATCGTGCCAGGGTGGAGATAGCTGCATGAGCGACGTGTGCCCGCAGCATTCCTTTCATTGCATCCGAGTTCACATCAAAGTAAAAGTTCTCTGAAATCTGTATTGGGAAGAGAACACAAATAAAAGAAAAGGTAAGAGGTTATTTTTGGCGCACCTGCACCCGCCGATGGAATAAAAAACTGTTCTGTTGCTCAGATCCTTGTGGTAAACTCCTCTGAAGGGAAGAGATTTTTCCTTATATATACACATTGCTCTAGGGTTATTGAGGTTTTGTAACATACTGAACTCAAACAGAAAATCTGTGAACAAACATATCATGTATTTTTATACATTTAATCTGGCATAGTACTGGGCAATAAAGACATTTATAAGCCATGTATAAGAGGAGGTTTTTTTCATCAAGTGCCAATGGCTGCCATCAGAGTACAACCTCAAACAATATGGGTTAGTGGAAGTCATCAGCTGGTTTGCACAAAAAATATGATGTTAAAGATTAAAGTCTGACGGTGTGAACAAACCCAAATTTGGAATAAAGTTTATTTCCACAAAGGAGTTGTATTGGAGTTGTATTGGAAACTGGGATGAATGGATAAAGGTATGAACAAAACAGAACACATTTACCAAGAGAGACCCCTCACTGTGGTAAAGCACCTGCTGGAGGGACGACTACTCTGTCCCCAGGGAAACAACTTACACAAAGAAGGCACGAAATGATGTGTATTTTCAGAGACCGTGGGAACTGACGAGTCTCTGCAGGAGCTTCTTCATATCCTGTTTATGTCTTAAATAGTGGATTAGTAGATTGAGGACGTATTTTAGCCGTATCTAGCACACATTACCATGCTTGGTAGATAAAGCGAGATCACCTTTGACTCCAAATCGTGCATTTAAATCACCTAGGATCAGAGGCTTGGAGGTGGTGGGTCGGTCAGCCTCCAGCTGCTCTGAAGTGCCAAGATATTATTTTACGCACTTTTTCTTACATTATGTGCTCAACAGAAGAAGCTTTAAAAACAGTACAGAGAGAGGGGATATGGCTCCTCCCATATGCTAATCGGCTGCTCTACAAGTTTTGATGGAGCAGATTTGTTCTTCCAACTAAAGAGAGTGCTTGTATTGCACAGCATTCTTGTGAGAAAGCTTATGCTCAAGACAATTTGCTGA